>NC_138138.1:41067862-42522156 GCF_964188305.1 Podarcis bocagei | reverse complement strand
GACAATACAGCCAGCAAACTGCAGCTCCCTCCTCTTCCCTGAAAGTGCAAAAATCTGCATGCATAAAACCTAGCATTTGGGACACATTTACTTGAAAACAAGTCCTTTCTTTGTGGTCAGTGAGTTTCTTCTTTGGTAACAGAGCAGAGGACAACCAACTCTTAAGCATGGGCTTCAGAATCCTGTTGGAAACCATGGGGATTTCAAAGAGCTTAAGTTTGTTTCCTGGATTGCCCCTGCTTTTTGCCCATATGGGCTCAATCCACAACCTAGTTCAGGTTTTCAAGCCGCTTGAAACCCATAGATATTGCAACCCATCCCTATTCCAAACTTTACCAGCAAGTATGCCTCACTTCCCACCAGCATGCATTGGCTTTTAACCAAAAAGGGCAAACCTATGCATGTCTACTCTGAAGTAATCACCACTGACCTGTAAGTGGCTGCAACCAGAATTCAGCTTAAATAATATTTCTGTGAGAGCCAGTTTTATGAAAGCCAATGGGATGCTTCCTCTCAAATATTTGGAATCAAGGGCAGCTTTCCTAAACACATGTTTACATGAGAGGAAGCAATTTCAAATGAAAGCTTGAGCGATCAAATCCTGAAATCAGGGATGCTAACTTGCAGAAAATATGGGGGGAGCAGGGAAGCCCCTCCCCACATAACGGATCACATGACACAGTGCATGCAGTGCATGCACACCATTTGATTCGCAATGCTTTTGGGGGGAGAAGCTTTCTCCAATTTTGGGGGGGGGGGCGCAAAGCCCCTTCAGCCCCTAGGAGTTGGATCCTATGTCTGTAATCCCATTCATGCTTATTGGGGAAGCAAAATTCATTGAATAAAAAAAGAAAAGGAGGGATTTGCTTCCCAAGTACTTTTTTAAAAGGCATTCAGCAAGGTAAGGAAAGATTGGAGTGAGCTGAGCTGGTTTGCAAAGAGACCCAGAGCAAATGGATCATTCTATCCCAACAAAATAAATGGAGCCTGGGTGAGACAGACCCTGCGTTCCCCAGAAACAATCTGCTCTGTCATTTGCTAATGGCTTGGAGTTGCATTAAATCAGCAGTTTAGAAAACTCAGCTTGCAGAAAGCAGCGAAGGGGGGGGGGAATACTGCAGATATTGCTCATCTGCTGTTTCTCTGTCTATTCCTGGAGCTCACTACTGGCAGTCCAAATGTAGCAGGGAGAGAGAGGGAGAAAGAGAGAGAAGGAAAGACCATCCCAGTCCTACCCTCCCATCTCTCTTCCTCTCTTACACTGTGATTCAAGGACTAGTAAGAAGCCCTTGTGTGTTGGAGCACACTGGTATACTCAATGGTTGATCTACAGGTTGAATTGAGAACACATTCCCATGAATACTTCATGGTTCAGAAATGGAAGGGAGGTGTGGTGGACAAAGCAGCAGAACAAGAGGTAGGCATGGACATTGTGTTTAAGAGAGAGGCAAAAGGGGTTAACAGAAGAATTTAAGAGCTTTTTATTTCTGGGTTTCCCATATCCAAACCCACCAATTCATCCACAGCACGACAATGAATCCCTTTGAATTCACCATTTACATAAATCTAATCAAAATCTATAAGGAGACTGCTGTAGTTTCATTTGTTTGAATAAAATGCTCCTTTCCTATGGGTTGCAACATTCAAGGTACATAGATTCTCAAATCAAAACTGAAACACAGTTTTTTCTCTTCCGCCAGTGTTGCAGTCATTCTTTGTCTCATTGCAGTGTGATCCCAAAAAACTTCCAGCATGTTCTTGCCTTCATCTTTGCCATGCAAGAGATCAACAAGAATGCCAAATTCTTCTCCAACATCACACTGGGATCAACATTTTATGAGAATGCTTTTAATCCTTTGCTAACTTGTTGGAACACTCTCTCTCTTCTTGTCATGGGACAACAAAATCATGCCAATTATAACTGTAATGGGGAAGATAAATTAATTGCTGTTGTTGGAGGGCTCACCTCCCAAAACTCCATTCAGATGGCCAATATATTAAACACCTACAAGATTCCACAGGTATGTGTGTAGATACACAGATACAACCACAAGGGCAGACATAGACAGAAAACCCCAAGAAGCATCTAGGTTGGCTTTCAATCCCATTACATTATGTTTTCTACACTTGTGTCCTACATTAGACTTGGTATGGGTACATGATTATGTTAAAGCCTCCTAGCTATGTGTTGCCTACACTGCCGTCTCAAGTAGCATTGGGATTTTTTTTGGGAGGGGGATAAACCCATAATACTAATAATCCAAGCTCTGTTTCTTCCAAACCTGGCCATGCCACAAATCATGTAATCATAGGAGCATCCAGCTTCCTTCTTAGAAACTTGTCCTAGCCTGGGACTTAAAATGCCAGGGGTGTATACTCTGAAAAGTAAGACCAGGTGGTTAACCACCACAATAACGAAGTCTTTTTAATATGAACAAATGGATGGTTTTCAGATTCCTAAAAATATAATGCCTTTCCCTTTAGCTCAGCTATGGCTCCTTGGATCCAGGGCTGAGTGACCAAAGACGCTTCCCTTCCTTCTTCCAAATGGTCCCCAATGAAGAAGCTCAGTATGATGGCATTGTTTGGCTACTCAGGAAGTTTGGGTGGAACTGGATTGGCCTCCTTGTTTCAGATGATGACGGTGGAGAAACCTTCCTTCGTACTCTCAGACCAAGGCTTTCCCAAAATAATCTTTGTATTTCTTGGACACTGGTGATGCCACTAGTGACAAAATTTCTACCTAATGAGCTACTTCAACAAAAGTTGAATCCAATAATGTTTGCTCTCACACGGCAGCACATGAATGTGATTCTTGTCTATGGAGACAGTCAGTCTCTAGAGGCTTTGAGACTGGTTTTAGTCTCCTGTGAGGTTTCCTTTATGTACCCTCTGGAGAGGGTGTGGATTACAACAGCTCAATGGGATTTCACTGCAGTGCTGGTTGGAGACAAATTTCCTTCAAAATCCTTCAATGGGACTTTGTCATTTACACTCCATTCAAATCCAGTTCCAGGGTTTCAGGACTTTCTACGGACCATAAATCCATGGCAACCAAATCTTTATTTCATCCAGCAGTTCTGGGCCAGTGCATTCCTCTGTTCATTTCCAGATAACAATCGAATTGTGACAACTTATGAACCCTGCACTGGGGAGGAGAAGCTGGAGAAACTCACTGGACCCGTGTTTGAAATGGAAATGTCCAGCCAGAGCTACACCATCTACAATGCCGTCCATGCAGTAGCACATGCTCTCCATAGCATGTATTCCTCAAGAACCAAACAGAAAGTACTGGGTGAGAAATGGAGACAGCAGAAAGTTCAGCCCTGGCAGGTACTGTCAACTACTCTCCTCAATGTTAGAAGCACAGGAGTCATTATTACTGGTTCATATGTTTCACAGCTGACCCCTGGCATGGAGGAGAGGCCTTGGGGATTTTCCCTGGTGAGTTCTATCATTCGGAGGGACTTGATCTCAGTGAAAGACCAAGTGCTTTGCAAGCTGCACATTCAAAGTTTGTTAAATTAATCTATCCCAGGATTCTCTTACTTGAAGCTGCACAATGGCCAGGAGTGTCCTCTGTTATAAGAACTGAGTTGAAACCTCAAATGTATGCCATATAGCACTTTGGCAGTTTAGAGTAGACAGTTCTGGGCTACAGAGACCAATGACTGGACTCAGCACAAGACAGTTTCATATGTTAATGGGGGAATTTTTCTGAAGTATCCAGTATATATGATAAAATGTAGTAAGAATCCAAAGGTCCACTTTGCAAACGGGAGAGAGAGAGTGTGTATTAGCCTACAAAGTCTGTGTCTTTTTTTCTCCTGCAATCTAGTTCCACTCCTTCCTGAAGAACATCCACTTCAACAACAGTGCTGGGGAAGAAATCTCTTTTGATGAGAAGGGGCAGCAGGCAGGTGGCTATGATCTCCTCAACTTGGTATCATATCCAAATGAGTCCTTCCAGAGAGTCCGAGTGGGGAGGGTGGACCCTCAGGCCCCCCCAGGAAAAGAGTTCACAGTGGATGGAAGTGCCATTGCATGGAATCCCAAGTTCAAACAGGTGGCTGAGACTATTTCTTGCTTTAATCATCATCCATTAACATTATCTTTTCTGAGAAGATCAGGCGATCCAGGAAAACAGAGATGGCTACAAAGGAGAAGTGTGAGGAGAGTAGCTCTGGTATTCACTGATGAAATACTGTTTTTGTTTCTTTTGTTCAAATTTGCTGATTCAAAACTAGTTTGAAGCTAATTTGGAGTTCAGTGTTCAGAACAAGGTATTTCTGAGTAAAGAAACTGCCAGTGTTTAAAGCTCTTGAAAGGGACTGTGATGCTCCCCAAAATGCGTTGTTGGCAACAATCTCTGCCAGGCAGAGCCCAAGTAGAAAGAAAATCATCCACCACCTGAAGTGTGTGGTCACTAATGTTGATGGATGGAGTGCCAGTGATATCCTGTCCCAGGATGTTGGTCTCCATTAGGCTGATGGTGAGGCCAAACTCCATGCAGGCTTGGCCATAATTCTTGTTTTGGGGTTTTTAAAAAAATAAATCTTTATTAATTTAAAATACAATCATACAATAAAGGTAAGTATAACAAAATTAAGCACAAAAAAAGAAAAAAGGAGAAAAAAGGATTAGTCACCTCAAAAAGGGCAAAAGGGAGTTTAAAAGCAACAAGAAAATAAAAAGGACAATTAAAAGAACCAAATATTTATACAACATCATGTATTTTCCAATAAAGTTTTCTGTAAAAGACTTCCAATCGTTCGCATTATACTTTTTCTATTGTCTTGATTTTGTCGCACAGTTTGTTTTATATCTTTTTCCATATATTCCTCTAAGATGTTTATTCCATTTATTTATTGTACACAAATGTCATTCAATTCTGCTATGATGGTATCATTTTTAAAATATAGTCTTATATATTCCTTAAATATTTTCCATTCTCCGTATACTTTTTGATTTAAGGCTCCCTAATTTTTCCGGTCAGCTTTGCTAATTGGAAATACTTTATCAACTGTTATTCTTGGTGTTGTTTCACATTTCCAACTTCTGGCTACAAGTATTCTTGCACCCGTGATTGCGTACATAAACAGTGGTCTTGTGTTTTGCTTGATTTCTGTTGGCAATATTCCTAATAGGAAAATCTCTGGGCTTTTTTTATTGTAAGTTTAAATAATTTCTTAAATTCGTCATATATGTTATTCCAAAATTCGCTTATAATTATGCAGGTCCACCACATGTGATAGTAAGACCCTATTTTGGGGATGAAAGCATCCATGCTAAGGAAAGGGCTAATGCTCAGAAGGCTATTGAATGCTGTGCTGTCATAGGCCTGAGGTAGTTGATTGATGGATTGAATTTATATACTGCCCTATTCCCAGAGGTCTCAGGACAGTTCGCAGAATAAGATCAACATATAAAACCACAAAATAAATAATGAATACATACATAATGCATAATGAAAATTAAAAACCCAATAGCCGCCCACAAAAAACCCTGTACATTTTAAGAGGGAATAGTTATGTCCATTTCTACAGCTATGGCAGTTATGAGCAGTCTAAACAGTTAGAGCAGCAATAATGATCTCTTGTGCTGCTGTCAGTCTGTAACAGTATTTATCATAGTTTAAAATCTGTCTAAGGTGTATTAGCAATATAAGTAACACCTACCTGCATTGTATAGTTTAATCTGTGAGTTCAAGTACATTTGGTAAGAAGGAGAAGGTTGGCACTAGCTTCTCTTTGCCATTCAGACATGTGCCAAATGGTTAAGTGACAGCACAAAGCATCTTTATTGGGGGGCCTGATGCTTGCCCAGGGAGCAAATGCTTGACAGCCATCCTCTAATTTCAGTCCTGTGACCTTTCTGCTGCAAAGCGGACATAGATGATAATAAGATTTATTCCATTCAAAATCCCTTGCTTGTCATTACCATTAGATGCTGCCCATTTCCACCTGTGTTGAGAGCTGCCACCCTGGACAGAGTATGTTTCCACAGCAGGGAAAGCAAATCTGTTGCTATGACTGTGTTCAGTGCCCAAAAGGGAGGATTTCAGTCCAGAAGGGTAAGTGAAGGAACCCAAGTTCCTTCCAACTTTGACATTCATTTCTTAGTCTTATTATGTCTGCTTATTTTCTGTCATAGATCCCAAGCACATGTGTTTATATGTTACTGATACATATAGTCCTTGCCTCTCTCCTCCCCTGTGGATAGCCATTCAAGATTATATTGTGTTAAATAACGTTCACATGCGAGTAACCACCATTGAAATCAGGATGACATACATCTGGGAAGAAATAATTAGGATTGCACTCCATAGATTCTCTTTTTGTCAACATTGAACCTGAAGCCAATCAATTTTCATCTTCTATGATTAACAACTAGTGAACAATTTTCTCTATTGTATCCCCACAGTTTCAGTCCTTAGTCACAGTTATTTCTTGTCAGATATAGACTTTCCCAGTGAGCAAATGACAGGCGACCTGGCTGTTTCATCCACTCCCAAATTCAATTATGGAAAGTGCAACAAAGAAACACTTGGGCCAGAAGCTTTGAAATGCAAAGATATGGGGCTGGGTGCAGAGATAGACATGTTTAAGGGGAAAAGACTGAAATAAATCAGTATACACAAAGCCTGACAAATAAATATGAATGGATTGATTAGTACAGCTGAGATGCTCATGGAGGAACCATCACTTAGTTGTGAAAGTAGACTTTGGTTCATCAGCTCAGTAATATGTTTCGTGTACCACATAATAGACGGTATCAATAATATTAATAAGTATTGCTTCAAGAAATGCTAAAAGCATGCTTCTCACTTTCAGATGCAGATCAATGTGAGAAATGCCCCGATGATCACTACCCAAATGCCTTTCAGGACCAATGTATTCCGAAAAAAATAAGCTACCTATCCTATGAGGAGCCCTTGGGGGCAATTCTGGCCTCCTTGGCTCTCCTGCTTTCTCTGGTCACAGTTGTTGTGATGGGGACCTTTGGTCTGCACTGGAACACTCCCATTGTCAAAGCCAACAACTGGGGCATCACCTGCACCTTGCTCTCTTCTCTGCTTCTCTGCTTTCTCTGCTCCTTCTTATTCATTGGCAGGCCTACAAAGGTGACCTGTGTCTTGAGGCAAACTGTCTTTGGCATCGTCTTCTCCATTGCTGTTGCTTGTGTGTTAGCCAAAACCCTCACTGTGGTTCTGGCATTCATGGTGACCAAGCCTGGGAACAGCCTGAGGAAATGGCTTGGGAAGAGGCTGGCAGGATCCCTTATCACCTTCTGTTCTCTCATTCAAGCTGGCATCTGCCTTGGGTGGCTGGCATCCTCTCCCCCATTCCCAGAGTTTGACCTGCACTCCCAGGATGGGCAGATCATAGTGCAGTGCAATGAAGGCTCCGATATCATGTTCCACCTTATTCTCGTCTACATGGGTCTTTTGGCCATCATCAGCTTCACTGTGGCTTTCTTTGCCAGAAAGTTGCCTGATACTTTCAATGAAGCCAAGTTGATTACCTTCAGCATGCTGGTCTTCTGCAGTGTTTGGCTGTCCTTTGTCCCCACTTATCTGAGCACCAAAGGGAAATACATGGTGGCTGTGGAGATCTTCTCCATCTTGGCCTCTACTGCTGGCTTACTGGGTTGCATCTTCCTCCCTAAAATCTTCATCATTTTATTTAGGCCTCAGATGAACAGTAAAGAGAGGTTAGTAAGGAAGAAGGATGACCATAGTTGAGAGGGTGAAAGAGATGCCATTAGCCAGGGACCTTATGTTTTGCTAAGGAGATGTTGAATTTCTTTTTATTTCCCTTCTTGTCTCCCATCCAATGAGTTCATGGTGGGATAGACTGAGAGATGGTATCTGACCCATAGTTGAATGGGAATTTGAACCCAGTTTTCCTAGCTCGTAGTACAACAAACTAATCACCACACTTTATGTTGAGACCATTTTGTTAATAATAATCTCTGGAAACAATAGCAATCAGTTAGAAAGATATAGAATGCAATGCCTAATGAAAATAGATTTGACCCCTTTTCCTATGAGAAACCCAACTTTAAAAAAAATGAGGAAAAGATGGTGATATGCAAAAATTAAATGGGAGCGGGTATATTGACTTTGGATCAATCGATAGATGATGAAGATGAATTTTTAGCATTCTGTGTGTTATGAGATAAATATCAGCTATTGGATATAACCAAATAGTAACATCTACAGCTTCAACATTTGTTAGCAACTTTGCTTTGGCCAGCTGCATTTTCAGCTTCTGAGACACTTTTTTTAGAAACCGTCTGTGTGTGGGTGTGGGTGTGCGCATGTGTGTCTATATATCTAGATAGATATAGATCTAGATAGATCTAGATCTAGATATACACACACACACAAAATAAATCAATTTGATATGCAGATATTAATATATAAATGAAATAAAGGAGGCTCCTATATTACCTAAACAACTGGACAGAGTTTTTAACTTCTATTACAGGGGTGTCAGTGCACCTTGAATGATAACCTATTCAACAAATAATGTTTGATTTGTAGTAACTAAAACAGCATTTTGTTTGAGATGTAATAAGGATAATGCTTCTTTAAAACACATGTTTTTACAATGTCCTATACTTGGGAGAAAGCAGTGGATTTTATAAATATGACTGTACAGAAAAAGCTAAAGTTCTCAGAGGATTATACTCTTTAGAGCTACATACCTACCATATGGAATTTGCAGTTGGACAATGTGAATGGATTCTCTGTGCCCTTACTATGGTCAGGGTTCAAATCCCCACGCAGCCATGAAGCTCTCTGGGTGACCTTAGGTCACTATCTTGCAGCAAAATCTACCTCACAAGGTTGTTGTGAGGATAAAATGGAGAAGGAACATAAAATGTTGTGAGGATAAAATGGATAACCACATTTGCGCTCCTCGGAGGAAACATTGGATATACATGTGATACTAAAAAAATAAATAATAGCCCACACCATCCTCCTTGGGCCCAAAGGTTCCCAGGCAATCAGAAGCAATGATCCTAATTCTCCACAATGGCAGCCTTACATCCTTTTTTTTAAAAAAAAATATTTATTAATAATTTCAAAATTACAAAAAAGAAAGAAAAAATTAAAAACAACACTACAATACATAGAGAAAAAAATTTAAAAAACAAGACATAAAAACCAATACAACAATACAGCAAAAAGATAAAAAAGAAGGAAAAAAAGACACAAATCCCATATTACATATCTTTAACTTCCATTTGCTTGTTTCATTGACCTCCTCACACCTCCCTTTTTGTATTCTAGTTTGATTGATTATTTCAGCAAATTATTTCCATCTTTCTCAATTTTTATTAAATAATTTATCTTAACAATTTAACCTATTAATTAACTCAACAAATCCTTTCCATCTTTTCCCCATATTCTGTTATTCAAATTACCTTAAGTTATTTAACCTTATCTTACCAAAAAATACTTTAGAGCTTAACGCTTAATACTCGATTATACATAACTCCTGATATCATTTCTACTAGAAATGATATCATTTCTACCGGACTTCCGGGTTAGCGGGATTTCCGGGTTAGCACCATTGGCGAATGGCGGAGTTCCTCCGACCGGAGGAACTGGCTCCGTGGAAACTGGGTCTTCCCGCCACGGCGAAGGTGGGGACCCGCTAGAAATCCCAGGCGGAGGAAGCCTGGGAATGTGGGGTTCGGCAGGGCACCAGGAGCGTGCCCCCTACTCACCGGGAACCCATTTTGGGGCTCCGGAGTGAAGTGGGGTGAGCGGCGCGGTGCTGCGAACTGATTGCTATTTTCACGGAGTGAAGCCGCACAGCCATTGCCGGAGAGCGCTGACTTTTTCCTGTGGACAATTGGATTTAAAACAAGTACCCGTGAGTAGAAACGGAAAATTGTATCAAGAAATATCTTAATTTGACACCGAAGCGGGAAGGTTCAAAACAGGAAGTCCGCCTTCCACTTTTTGTATATAGACTGAAGCAAAAACCTTGTAAGCTAAAGCCTGGAAAGTCGTTTAAAAAGTTTAAATTTCCTTCATTTATAACTACTGAAACCCCCTTGGAAGCAGGAGAAAGGGGGGGGCTTTGTTTAACGCCTGCAAGAGAGGGAGTGAAGAAAGATAAGTTTCCACCGTCTCTAACCTGGGAACGGAGTGTCAGAGACAGAAATTCTTGGAGAGGTTCATTGACTGTGAATGGAATACTTTGACATATAGCTAAAGAAGAGAAATAAACTGATTCCAATGTTGCCTTTTGCATTCTAAAGAAACAAAGTATCTGAAAAATGAAAGTAATTTTCCTTTGTTGGACTTGCCTTAAAAAAAATGGATACAAATAGAAATTGTCTCCTCTAGAGGGAGCTTGCTAAATTGTTGCTGCAGTCTACTTGAGGACTCTACAGCTGTCAGATTAAGATCGTGGGACCAGTCCTTTTTGACCTTGACTAAATATGAGCTGGGAGGAAGTTTTGGTGCTTGCTTTATGCAAGACAAGTGCCTTGTTGGAACAGATGCATGAGAAGATGGATTTGATGAATGAGAAAATGGATTTGATAACTGTTGTAGTTAATAACTGTGACAAACAGGGAATATTGATACAGAAACTATTCAGGGACCAACTCAGGAACCTGTACTGATTGGGCAAGTACAGAAGATAATGGAGGAGGTTGTGGTTGCACCTCAAATAATACAAATGGAGAGACCCGAGGCCCTACAGGAGCATAAGCCGCTGTCATTGAAGTTGGAGTGGGCCAGGGGGAGTCTGGAGCTGAGGAGGTTCTTAACTTTGGAGAGACCTCAAAATATGTTTTTAAATATTTTTTGGACTACATTGATGACTGTGGGGAGTGGGACTGTGGGGAATGGGCTGGCAGCCTTACATCCTTAGACTATTCCTAATTTGACTGCCTCTGAGGGTTTTGTCCCTATGGCACCAACACTACACTTGAACCATTCACTCACTATTTATGTTTGCTGTTAGTGTCTCCATTTGATTCTTCCATTCTTCTCTGGCTTAGCAGAATGGGGTGGGGATCATCATCAATGAGACAAGTTTCATTTTGCCTCACATCTTCAGGTATGTGGAGCATTTGAATCCTGCTGCTGCTTCCAGGTGAGCTAATTTTAAACTTAGAGCAGAAGATTCTGGTGCAGATGTTTTCTTTATTATAATGGGAAAGGCTTTGTCTACATGATCAGCATATGCAATTCAAACTGGCATGTGTTTTTACTCATAAGTAAGAAGAAGTAGGTGTCGAAGACCAGATACTGTTGACATGGTATAAAATAAGTTGATAGCCTTGGCCAGAGCTCAGAATCAGCTGTGGGTCAATAGTAGTCCTAAACCAGGGTTTCCCAAATTTGGGTCTCCAGCTGTTTATGGACTACAACTCCCACCATCACTAGCTAGTCAGGGATAATGGGAACTGTAGCCCAAAAACAGCTCAAAATCCAAGTTTGGGAAACCCTGTCCTAAACTGTTACTTATGTGACACCCACCTTACCAACTTACTATGAGACATGCCTGGAGTGTAGGTTTCCACAAAACGTTTGGCAGGAATGGGAAGGAAATATGTGGCCCTCCATGTGCTGTTGGACTTCATCTCCCATCATTCCCAGCCAGTGTAGCTAATGATCAGCAATGATGGGAGCTGTAGTCCAGCAATACCAGGAGAGCCACAGGTCCCCCATCCCAGACTTACAGCCTAACAGGGTAAGGGGTGTGGAATGGCTGGAGGCTGCAAGAGACTGCTAAATTCACACCTCAAAGGCTTCTATTTGTCTTTGTCAGCAGTTTTTGACTGCCTTGCAACAGTTGACAGGCATGTAATTTTGTGTGACCTATTTCTTATTTCCTGCCGATCCCACCGGAGATGTGTGAATATACTGAAAAATGTCCTGTTTCTGAACCTGGGGGTTCCAGATCATGCTTCATCCTCTATGAATTTGTCTTCATGAATTTGACCCGAGGTTAAGTCACAATAAATTTATTCATCTGGACAAGTCAGCACTATCAGACACATGGAACTGAAGAACCAGTCAGCAGTTCAAGATTTTATTTTGCTTGGCTTATCCAGCTCCCCTGAACATCAGAAAATCATATTTTGGGGGTTCACTTTAATCTATGCAACTGCTTTGTCAGCCAACTTCCTCTTCATCTTCACTTTAAGCACTTGCCGCAAACTCCACACCCCCATGTATTTCCTGCTCATCCATTTGTCCATAGCAAACATGTTTTGTATCTCGGTGACAATTCCCAAGATGCTCCAGACTACTTTGGCCTCCAGGAAGACCATCTCATTTTCTGGCTGCATGGCCCAGGTCTACTTTTTCTTGTGGGCTCTGGGAACAGAGATATTGCTGCTTTCCTTTATGGCCTTTGATCGCTTCATCGCCATCTGCCATCCTTTGCAGTACACAGTCATCATGAGGAGGGAAGTGTACATTGGGGTGGTGGCTGGAGTGTGGGTGGCGGGGATGATCAATTCTGCCGTTCACACGGGGCTTGTGCTTCGCCTTTCCTTCTGCGACTCCAACATCATCAACCACTTCTTCTGTAACTTGCCTCCTTTGTTGATGTTGTCTTGCTCAGACATCAGCCTCAATGAAGCCATGGCTTATGTAGCTGATGCGGTCTTCTCCATGGGTAGCTGTTTGCTGACGTTAACATCATATTTGTTGATTCTGACAACCATCTTTAGAATTCAATCTACTGAAGGGAAGAAGAAAGCCTTCTCCACTTGCTCTTCTCACCTCCTTGTTGTCAGCTTCTACTTTTCCACCATCATCTACACATACATCAGGCCTACCTCAACTGCATCTCAAGAAGAAGACAAGGTTATCGCTATCCTTTATTCAGTGGTGACTCCTGTGCTCAACCCTGTCATATATTCCTTGAGAAATAAAGAAGTTAAAGAGGCACTGAAGAAGCTCACTAGTAGAACTCTGCTGAGAGTTAGTGTTGGGTAGTGGTTTGAGTGCTGGACTTCGACTGAGAGAGACTTGGCTTTAAAGTCTCACTCAGCTTCTGAGTGTTTTCTCTCATCTAAACCTATCACATTGGATAAGGTTGTGAGAGCCAAGTACATTGCCTGAAGCAGCTCGTAGTTAAAAAAATGTAATATCTAAATAGAATTGTAAAGTTGGACCTGGGATCTTTGGTATGAGCCACAGCCCTTCCCGATACTAATTGGGAAAGTATCAAAACTAGAGTTGGGGGGTTGCTGTAGGAATATCCCTAAGTGTGCAGTATAAATAATACTATGATTGGTCATACTACATAACCAAGGGATATAAAATGCAGACACAGCAGTGTCTTCCTGAGGGAGATCCATTTGGCCAATGTGACTGATGCCTAGGGAAAGGCCCAATTGCTTACAATAGAGAGCAGCTCCCTGTAAATTTGTATCCGTAAACTAAGCTTCAATGTTTATTAGAACATGGCTGTGCAATTTACTTAGTAGCCAGGGTGCAATTTCCCTACATCCCTGCTTACTAAGTAACCTTCAACACAGCTCAACACAGAGCTGGCTCATTTACTGTTATGTATGTATTTAGTTAATTAGGTAGGCAGGCAGATAACTTTATATACCGTTCTATATTTCAAAGAAACCTCTGGATGATTTGCATGATCATAAAAGCATCATCGAAAAATACAAAAAAATATTATTATTCCACATTTTATAGACGTGCAAAACACTTGAATGAAACAACCTCTTAAAACAATAGCATAAATGAAAACAACTAATATATGTGGACCATAATAAGTACTAGTAGTTCCAAAATGTAGTAATACAAGAAAGATAACAGTCCCTATCAACCAGGTATGCAAAAGTGTAGCTTTTAATGTTTGGTGTTCTTGTTGTTGTTGAGTGGTTTCCTGTGTTTTTGTTGGAAGCTGCCCAGAGTGGCTGGGGCAACCCAGTCAGATGGGTGGGGTATAAGAAATAAAAAGTTGTTGCTGTTGCTGCTGTTGTTGTTGTATGTTTAAAGGGAGCAGTAGCAGACAAACCTGCTGTCATCTCCCCAACTTAAGCTCACACTACATGGTGAGGCAAAATTACACACACTCTTCCCTTAGAGCTCCCTGCTCTCACCATGGAGCACCCAGAGGCACCTTTGCTGCCTCCAGTGACCATCCTTGGTAAATGCATATATTTACATGATTCATTAAAAACATAAATAAACAGCGATGCATGGTGATGTGGCAGTTGTGGGACTCCAGAAGATACTGTCAAAAAGTATATGGTGGCGAGAAAGACCTTGACAGAGAGATAAAGGTGGCCAGAGGATTGTTGAAGCTGGGTGGATGAGAAAGAAACAGGAAAGCCACACTAATGACTCTCCCCATATCACCCCTTGCCTTCAGCCTCTCCCATTTCCCCCCATCATTCTTTTATGATAACCCCTTTTATGCAAGCACCTTCCTTTCACTACATCTGCTATTTTTCTCATTTAGATAGTGCTTTAATGTGCAAATGCAGCACACATCACATCAGCAAAGAACAGAATACATGTCATTAGCACCACTTCAAGAATTTTAACCAGAACACTTGATCCCATTGGCATGTCATAAACAAAGCCAGGCTCTGGATCAGGGTTGCTAATTGCTTCATGCACTACTTTCTACATAGGTTTCCACAGGCCTCTGTTTTTTGCGCGCGCACTCACGCACGCACACATTATTGGTGGGTATTTGATCGGTCAGTACAAACTGGAACCTGCAGTGGACTGAAGTCAAAAACCAACCTTCAGCACCATGGAGAGCTGCCCTGGAAGATTCACAGTTCAACCTTCATATTTGGCATGCTGGTTCGCTCAAGTGAAGGTCACTTCTCATCATTTAAATTAATGAGCCTAAGTTGTCTATGTCCCTTAATTTCAGTAGGTCTACTCTGACTAGCATTGGACACAGCCTATTATTATTATTGTTGTTGTTGTTGTTAATTATTATTATTATTATTATAGCTTCAGTTTTCAATCTACGCATACATTCGTTAACTTAATAGATGTCTGGTGGATTTTCTAAATGAAGCAACCACACTACAACTTGCACAATGAATGAAATGCAAACTTTGTGCCACCACACCCTCACCTATACACATAAATCTCAGCTGTAGGGTCCAAATAGGATCCCCCAGTCTTCTCTATCTTAGAGTTTTCCCAAGCTACACCTCCTCTGCAGCTACATCCTCTATCCCAGACCACACCACTCACCAGCCCTATTTTTCACCCTCGTTGGGCGTGCTTGCCTGGCTGGAATGTATCTTTCTACATGTATCTTTCTCCTTGCTTCCCTGGATGGATGATAGCTAGGCATGTAAGCATGTTCATCGTAACCAGCTCGCTGTCCAAAGGTAAAATTTGCAATCATTGCTCCATCCACTTTTACCCACCACTGGCATGTAGGGCCTGGAAGGTTGCTTGGGAAGGAATGTGACCTTGGGTCACTATTCCCCTGCCATACACAGAATATGTCCAATTCTTCCCTTGCCTAGCTTAAATCAGTGACATTCGTTCTCCTCCTTTGTCATTTCCATGTGGGAATTCTTACTGGAAACTGCAATTTTCAAAGCATGCTGAGGATTCCTAGAAGGACCCATTAGACTCATATTGGAATTACAAGAAAATTCTTTGCATCTCTTCATTTAATTTCTCTAGAGGTTAATTAAAACTCTCCGTTGATTCTACAAGGACAGTGCTCAATTGATCACTTTGGAGCTTCGTCCCTGTAGCCCGGTGTTCAATTTTAGATCAGAAATCAACTTGTAGTAGAGAATCACTAATGCAATCCCTCTCAGAAGACTCTGAGGCAGCATCCTCAACTCCCCATGCTACTGAGGGTAAATATTTTGTTTTAGAATGATGCTGTTATTTAAAATGATCAGACGGTGAAGCTGAGTTAAAGTTTAAGTGAATTTTTATCGTAAGCCAACAATTAGTATTAATCGTAAGCATGGTCGCAGCCTATCGGCTATGAGTACCATATGGTAGTAATGACTGCTGCTTATGTGTCCTAACTCTGTTGTGCCAGTGCTTGTCTAATGAAACATGCATTTGTGAATTTGCAATCCCCACATCAGTGTTCCCATCTGTGAAATACCCACCCACAGGATCACCTCACAAGTACTGCCTTTAAAGATGGTTGAGAAAGTACAGGAGCCCAAACACTGATTTGGGGTCAGGCTGTTTGAACATATTACGCAAATATTGTACCACTTGTGGCCAATATGAGAAGAATAAGGAACTTACTTTATGTCAAACTAAAAGACAAGTGGTTCCATCCCTTTTTCAGAATAAGTTGTGCCCCTTTTCCCAGAAGTTTCACCTTTTCATATAAATTTTATCAGAGTTCAAGGACACATTTCAGCCAAGCAAAAACAGTTGCGGTATGAAGTAGGACCTTAAGCAGGGAGGGCTGGAGGAGGGTGGCGGTGGCCCAGAGAGGGTCCCTGGGCCTGAGGTTCCCCACATCTGACCTAAACTCTTTTAAGGACAGAAAATTACAGAGACAGACATTTTCATGACTTTATCAAATGCCATAACTGAAGGTGTCAACCCAATATTAATTGAATGAGAGTTCCACAATTTGGGGCCACCACTGATATGGCCCCCATCTCTCACACTCACCAATCTAACGAATTCCAATGATACAGTACGAGTGCACTGGACTGATTGCTGGATATCTTAAGGTTATTGAGTGTTTAAAAGTTTTAAATTGTGTTATTTTTATAATGTCGCTTATATTGTTTAGTTTACATATATTACATTTGCAATGATATTTCCCTGAAATGCCAGATAAAAGATCTGTGTCATCAATTAATTAAACACCTTGGAATTTAAGTGATGGGAGCAGCGGATAATATTGAAGACATGGCAGTGAAAAGGAGACCTGACAGAATTCAAATACAAAAGATTGACTTTCTGTAGCTCCAAGCATGGGGGGGGGATGGAACTCTGCCCATCAATTTTGTATGGTTCATCATCACGCTGACAGGATGTCTGCTCAGAAACCAAATACTCAATGGATTCCTTCCCCAACCTTCCCCCTGCCATTTGTTTACCAAATCCCACTTCAATTAACAATGCCTTTGCCTCATGGCTTTGCAAGGAGAAAATCCACAAGGTCCCTTTAGAATTCTGGTCCCGTGGACCTAATGGGAATTTAAAAGCCCCTTTTCTAACCATGCTTAGTACCATGATGTCAGCAACCAACAAAGTATCTGAAGAAAGATCTTCTCCAGATATATACTAACTGAAGCGGCATTGCAGCAAAAGAATCTTCAGTGCTTGGACTTCCCAATGAATGGTGCAGAAGTTCCAGTTTTGATGCAGTGGACATTTGTCATCTACCTGAAAATTATCAGAAAGCTAAAAGAAATGTAAGGTCTATTTACCATAGGTTACCTAAGGGTGTGGTTGGTTGGTTGTTTGGTCGGCTGGCTGGCTGGTTCCTTCACTCATAAAAGGAAGGAGATAGTGTTTATATGGTTTTTAAGTAATTCTGTTTTAAGTAATTTAAGTAATTGATCAACGTATTGTGGGGGGGGCTTTTGTTATGTTGTAGGTAGCTATTGCATAATTTGTTTGTGGACATGGTTACATGTTACAGGCCCGAGGTGACTGTACATTAGTGGAAGTTTCCATTGTTGTCTCAAGGAGATGGTGTAAAAAAACACTTTAGGTTTACGAAATATTTTAGCACATGACCTCAAAACTCTCCAACAGGGATCCGTACTCAATCAATTATTTATTAGGTGATCACAGACTTACTAAAGGGGTGAACCTGGAGTTCACTGGAGTCTTCCTCACCATCTGAACCAAGCACTGATAGATCAGTATAGTTCAAATTATTTTAAAGGTGCCTAGAATACAAGAGAAACCACATTTAAATTTGAAAGGAGCAATTATGACAAATAAGCCTGAGAGCCGGACAAAAGGGAATACTTATTCACACAGTGCATTGCTAAGCTATGGAAATCGCTACCACAAGGTGTGGCTTTCAAAGGGTCTCAGACAAATTCATGGAGGATAAGGCTCTCCACACTGGCCTTATGGGTGGTATGGCTCTAAATACCAGTAGCTGCGAATCACAAGTGGGGAGAGCTCTGCCGTGCGCGTATCCTACTTGTAGGCTTCCCATTGGCTGGTCACTGTGGGAACCGGATGCTGGATGAGAGGGGCCTTTGGTCAGATCCAGCAGGACTCTTCTTATGTCAACAAGAGTTGATCGTAGGTTAGTTGAAAGACTGCAAAGTCACACAAAATGCGTTGTTCACAAATACTAAAACTGTTACCCCTTGCATATGTTTCCAAGGGATTGGTTCCATTGAACTCAGCAAGACTTACCTCTGAGTAAAAACAAAAAAATCAGGATGTAAATCTTCTATTTGACATACCTAAGGCACTTGAATTACAGGCTGGTGCCCATTTTGCAAGCATTCAATTGACGAGTGACCTCCAACATTCTGGACCCAGAAGAGGGCAGAGTGGGGTGGAACTGGGGGCAGAACAGGGTGTAGCAGGGCGGGTGGGCTTATGTGCATTCCGCCAATGCACATGGGGGCCACGAACACAATCCCACACAAATCAGGGGTTGCCTGTAATTCTAACCCTCGTCTCTTTATCTGCAGCTCTTGTTATGTCTCCAGGAACCCCTCTGGATGATGACATGAGAAGAGGCAACCAGTCCTGTTTGACTGAGATTGTATTTTTGGGCTTCTCAGATTTCCAGAGCATGCAAGCTCTTCTTTTTTTGCTGGTACTAATATTCTACTTGGTGGCATTAATTGGGAACAGCCTGATATTGATCATCACGGTTGCCGAGCCAACACTTCACACACCAATGTACTTCTTCCTCCGGAACTTGTCCTTTTTGGAAATCGGCTACACCACATCCATCATCCCGAAGACGCTTGAACATTTACTGTCAGAGAATCAGACCATATCCTTTGTAGGCTGCGGGATTCAAATGTATTTCTTTATTCTCTTTGGTATTACTGAGTGTTGCCTTCTTTCTGTCATGGCATTTGACCGCTACGTCGCCATCTGTAAACCCCTGCAATACTCCTGCATTATGAGCCCTAAAGAATGTGCTCTGCTGGCTGCTATTTCATGGGCCATTGGTAGTTTGGTGGCTTTGGGCCAGTCCATTTCTATATTTACTCTTCCCTATTGCGGCCCTAACAGAATCAGCCATTTTTTCTGTGACATTCTGCCCGTTTTGAGACTGGCTACCACCGACACCTTCAAGAATGAAGTGGCAGTTGCTACGGTAACTGTGTTCTTTATCCTGGTACCATTTTTGCTCATCCTGTTGTCGTACATGCTCATCATCGCCACCATCCTAAAGATGCCTTCAGCCAAGAACAGACGCAAAGCCTTCTCCACCTGCTCCTCACACCTCATTGTCGTTTCTCTTTTCTACGGAACTGTCACTTTCACCTACGTTCGACCCAAATCAGTCTATTCCCTAGACAGCGACAGGTTCCTCTCTCTCCTCTACACAGTAGTGACACCATCATTCAACCCAATTATTTACAGCCTGAGGAACAAAGAGATAAAAGCTGCTTTCAAGAAATCAATAGCAAGCAAGGAAGGTCTTTCTTAGATAATAATCTAGCTGTATCAAACCAATTCCATTTATCTGTTGCACTGCAGCAGGAATCCATTGATACTGCATTTTCAAATTGTTTTAACCTGCCCAGGGGCTTTATAGTGAAGGACAGGTAAGAAATTGAGATGATAAGAATAGCAATAACATTTAAGGCATTTATATACTACCTAATCATTAGCATCTGTAAGGGGTGTACATAAAATAAATCACACAGAATAAACCAATAAAACTGAACAGGTGCCTGAACATTTCCTTAAAACACCTGCTGGAATAAGGAGATCTTTGTCATGTGCTTGAGCTTCAGCATGGAGGGTGGTTAAATAATAATGCTGGGTGGGCGGGTGAGTTGCAATGCCTCTCTGTTCCCTTTCCTCCACCTCCCCGTGGTTGCCAGCGATGACTCCAGGCTTTGGGGAGTCCTGGGAGAAGATGCTCTGGATGGATCCCTATCTCACTCACTGATATCCTCATTGCCTACTCACTTGCCTCCTCTCACCTCCAGCCACACAACCACCCAGAAGCAGCATAAGGCAAGTGGAGGTTGCTGCCCTATTGCTTCACTAGTGTCACTGCTTGTAGAGTGATGGTGATCAGAAAGTGACAGTGAGCAACAAGGGTTAGCAGTGCCTCTTCCCTCTGGAGTGTGGGTCTCAGAAGAAGCCCAGTGATGCTGACCTCTGACACCAGTCCTATGAGTTTCTCTTGGATTTAGGAGTGGGTGGTTGATACTTCCTTGCTGGTTGGTTTTTGTTAATTACATTTATATCCATCCTTTCGTATCCCGTTGGTATGCATGGCTGGACACATCAAGGAAGCATTTCAGTTAAACATGTTGCAAACTTTGCATGAGAAATCAGGTTAGCAAAAACGGGACTCCACAACGCCATCCGGTGTCACAGTGTTGGAATGCATAAACAACGCATACAAAGCGATGTCTCTTTGCCAGTGTAGCTGAGTCCCATGTTTCTTCCATTTCCCCATTTCATCCTCGCAACAAATCTGTGGGGTTAAGTTAGAGATAGTGCCCAAAGTCACACAGTGAGCTTCATTGCTGAGTGGGGATTTGAACCCTGGTCTCCCAGGTGTTAGTCTGACACTCTAGCCATTGCACCACTCTGCTTTACAGCAGTGACCATTTTGCATGCGTTCAATTGACATGTAACCACCAACATGCAGGTCGTTTTGGACTTGGAAGAATGGGAGCAGAACAAGGGGTGGAACGGGGTGTGTGTGGAATAGGGCTTATGCGCACTCTCCCAATGCACGGGGGCTAGGAACACAACCCCCATGCAAATTGGGGCTTACCTGTATTATTTATTCCCTATGATGCATAAGAGCATAACTACATGTTAGGGAAAATCGAACTCAAAGAGGGTATGCCGTTGGCATTGGTTGATTCCTCAGTTCAGGAAGGCTCTGCACTGCAGCTGGGAAGTCCGCTCCACTTCACTGTGGGGAGGAGTTGTGTGGCCACCCCCTCTCCTCCGGGGGCGGGGGGACAAAGTCCCACGTTGCCCGCAGGAACCTGGCCATGTCATCGCCCAGCCGGCAGGAGCTTGAGTTGGTCTGCATTGACAGGGCTCCCCCTTCCGGTGGTTTACCCTTACTGGACTCCCTGAGCAATGGGCAGGAGTCATATAGTCAGGTCCATTCAATGCCTAAGTGAATACTGCTCACAGTCTGAATCAATAATGTTGTGGCCAAAATTTGCCCAATAGCATTAACATAATATCTGTGTCCTGGTGTCTTGCTGCAAATGGTGACCAGTTATGTATTTAACTTTTCATCTTCTAGGAGCCAGGCCACTGCAATGGGAAGAAATACCTTAATACTGGGTTAGGAGCTGTTGGGATCTGTGGATACTGCCTCATGTGGTGAGCCACTGAGCTGCAGGTAACAGCTTCTCAGTGATGCACCCTGAGGTCCTAGACTCACTCCTTATTTCCAGGCCACTGGATCCCCCAAGGCAGGAAGACATATAACTGGCTTCTTATTTCAACAGAACTTTGCTCAGGCAACACAGATTTTTATTATTTTGGTCACAGACCAGTTCCAGCCCACATACAATATCAAGGAAGTCATAAAACACGAGAGATACATTTGAATTTGCAGTTAGGTATAACAGGGACAATACAGATATAGCAACAGTTTAAAAATATATAAATTAAAACTTAGTCACCAACATAGAACCTAAAATTATCATTTAAGGCCTTAATCATTATGATAGCACAGCTTGTTCCCTAAGTTTTATGGCAATCGCACAGAATTTGGCTACCCTTAATGTGATCTCAGGGATTTTAGACATTGAAGTTTGGAGCTCAAGCAACATGGTCTTCCAGATCTCTGGCATATTGTTGTACCCTTAGTTGTGCTTTGGACTATCCCCTTGACTTTCCTCCAGGCCACACTTTTGGTTGGCCCTACTTTGCATCCTCTTTGAATGCTTTTTCCAGACTCAGGTTTGTTATTGAACAGTGATAATCTCTGTTTTTTGCATGCATGGATGTGTTTGTATTCTAAACCTTTGATGATTGCATTGCTGGAATGCAGCATACTGTAGAAAGTTCAAAGTCCCATCAGTTGCTCTGCCTATTTTTCACCTCTTGCCACTGCTGTCATGGGAAGGTTTCCCACAAGGGGAAAGCCACTTCCGAGCTAGAGAGGAGGTGGGGTTGCGGGCCCACCCCCTCCCCCCGCAAGAGCAGGGGAATCCTCGGGCGCCAATACCTATCAATTCCTGTAATCAATAAAGTTGTGGCCTTTTACGCCCATTAACCTTAAATAATGTGTCTGGTGTCTTCATTTCACAAGGAGGGAGGGTACTTGCCACGCAAATAGTCCTTGTGCGAAAAGAAGTTCTTTTCTCCTTGTGTTCTAGAAATGCCCTTAAAGTGTGCTTTCGTATCCCCTGTGGAAAGTGAGGGAAATAATGAGTCAGAAGGAGGAATTGCTTGAGGGGAAGAAATACAAATAGTTTCCCTTTCCTGAGACTATTAAGGAGAATGAAGCCTAAAGAAGATTGGCGAAGCTTGGAGAAGTCCTTTAGCAGTAAGCGAGAGCCACACTTCTAAGACCAGAAGGATGAAAATTGCACCCTGGAGAATATAGTAGCAGACAAAAAGATCAGGCTGGTGAAGGATCTGGAAATTAGGGGCAGAACTGCGCAAGAAAGGAAGTCGTTGAAGGAAGATATAGCTAATGGCTCCATAAGGAGATAATGTCACAGGAACCCAGTGACAAAAGCAGGCAGGAATGGATATTTACTGATTGTGAGTGAATCATCAGGTGGGCTTTGAAAAATGCACAGCCTTGTTTCGTCACCGCCTGTGCCTCTCATCCCATCTGCATCTATCTAAGGCATTTGTGGTTTTTTGACTTCTGATGCTATTCATCTTCAGTTCTTCTCCACAAAGTACATCTCAGCAGGAAAAGACAACTAAGGACCTCCAACCCCCCACACATGCTTTTCATTTTCTTGTGTAATGGTTAAGATCTTGAGATATGAGCTGAAGTCAAGCACATCAGGCAAAGACATGGGAAAACAACTCTGATGTGGGTGAGTTTCTCCCCCTACACTCCAAGATCCAAACATCAACCATATTAAGATCCTCCTTTCAGAAGTGACAGTTGTTGAACAAGCTGTGTGTGTGTGTGTGTGTGTGTGTGTGTGTGTGTGTGAGAGAGAGAGAGAGAGAGAGAGAGAGAGAGAGAGAGAGAGAATATATATCCCACCTGTTCTCCAAGGAGCTCAAGGTGGTATTCATGGTTCTTCCTCTCTCCATATTATCCTGTCAACAATTCTGTGTGGTAGGTTAGACCGAGAGATGGCAACTGGCCTAAGGTCACCAGTGAGTGTAACAGCTGAATGAGGATTTGAACCCTGGGCTCTCAGGTCCTAGCCCAGCACTACACCACACTGGCTCCATATGTGTGACTCAGAATGCTGTGAGAACGGTGTTTGTGTGGCTTGAGAAGAGAATGCAGAATTCGTTGGGATCCAGGACTGGGAAGGACACAGCTGTAGACTTTCCTTGAAAGGAAGGGCATATGTGATGAATGAAGGGTCAAGGGTGAAAGAGGATCCTGATGAAATGGAACAAACTGTGGCATAGAGCAGACTGCATTGTGTGATCTGACTTTTGGGTGTTCCTGTCTTCCAAGTTAAGGGTTCTTTTGCCTCCAGTCTTGTGATCAGGGCTGGGCATTCTTCCACAGCAAGTAAGGTTGAATTCTGCATCCTCTGTTAATCAAATGCATTTGTGGCTGCTTGATAATTTATGGGTAGGTTATGGGGAGGGTTGAGTGTCTCAGTTAGGTATGGAGCAGGGGAGGAGAACCTCAGGCCTAGGGGATGAATGTAGCTCTCCAGGAGGCCTCTCTATCTCACCTAGAGGAATGTCCCTGGTCTTCATACTCTTCTCAAGTGCCCCTGCCTGCTTGGAACCTGATGTCAGGTAGCAGATGTTGTGGAGTTTGCCTGAGTTCTCAGAGAGCCTGTGGACAATACTAGATGGACTAACAGTTTGATTCTGTAACAGGTAGCCTCATATGTTCATACGAAACCCTGACCCCTGAAGCTCAGCCCCCTTTCAGTAGCTTACCAAGTATGCACCTTGAGGACTAGCTACTTCCTCCTTATTTACAAAAACAAACAAAGCAGAAACAATGCTAAAATTCATCATATATACAAATAGCGCTCTCATTTTGCTGAGCACTTGTCCTTATGTAGCCAAAATTATACCATCTGCACATAAGAGGGAGGTATCAGGAGGCTTAGGGGAGCCTCAAGGTTTTTCTAAAGCTACAATTTATTTTTTTAGGAAAAAACCCAAGTAGGGACCATTGCAAATAGTCCAATTAGGACTGTGCATGCTCTGTGACCATGGAGTATTGTTGGACCAGGGGTGGGGGATGGAAAACCAGGTGGGTTGGCCAATGGAATGATTCTGAACATGAGCACATTTTGTTGCCAGTCCCCACTCTAGGACACCGACCTTGAATAATTCTATTTATGTTAACCCACTTACTCATTCCTTTGATATGCAGTCAGAGCCTATGCAATGCAAGTGTTGAACCATGTACACCAGCAGTTCTCAACCTGCAGGTCCCCAGATGTTGTTGGACTACAATTCCCATCATCCCTGAGCTCTGGCCTTGCTAGCTAGGGGTGATGGGAGTTGTAATCCAACAACATCTGGGGACCCACAGGTTGAGAAAGGTACACAGCCCTATGTATAGCTGAAGGCTTGCAAGAGAGAGCTTCATTCATTCATTCTCTCCTCTCCAGCCCCACACTCATTCTCTTAAAGGTGTCATGTATTTGATAGACAAGGACCACCATTTTTGTGTGCAGAATCCTTGTAGAATCCATGCATTGCTTACAGAAGGCTATGGGTTCAATAACTGGTATCACCAGTTACAAATGATTGCTGGTAAGATAGTTGGAAAGGCATGTACCTGAGACCTTAGAAGTCCACTGTCAGAGTCAATAATACCGGGCTAGATGGACTGATAGTTTAAGGCTGTGCTGGGGAGTCCACCACCTTTTAGGTGCTGTTGGACTCCAACTCCCATCAGCCTCAAACAACTTGGCCAATTGTCAGGGCTGATAAGAGTTGTAGTTCAGGAGTATTCAGAGAGTTACAGGTTCTTTGCCCCTGGTCTAGGTTACATTCATATGTTCACATGATCTTTCTAGGTTCAAGCTACCACTATGAATCCAACAGACTTCGGAAACCATACAATCATTACTGAATTTCTCTTGCTGGGATTTGGGAATTTGGGTCGTCTGGATCTCCTCTTCTTCTTCATCTTCCTAGTGATCTACATTGTGACCATGGTGGGCAACATCCTCCTCGTTGTACTGGTGGTATCGGACCACAACCTTCACACACCCATGTACTTCTTCTTGGGAAATCTGTCTTGCTTAGAGATCTGCTACAGTTCCAACATTATGCCCAAGATGCTAGCTGGCCTCATCCTCTACCAGGGCAAAGTCATTTCTGTGGCAGGCTGCATGACACAGTTTTATTTTTTTGGTTTCCTGGTAGTTGCAGAGTGTTATCTCTTGGCTGCCATGTCTTATGATAGGTATGTGGCAATATGCAAGCCGTTGAGCTATGTGATTGTTATGGATGGCAAAACTTGCGTTCAGCTAGTGGCAGGGGCTTGGGTAAGCAGTTTGCTGGTTATTAACCTAACAATATGTTTAACCCAGCAATTAACCTTCTGCGGTCCCAACACAATTGACCATTTCTTTTGTGACTACAGCCCATTGTTGAAGCTGTCTTGCAGTGACACCCACATGATGGAGCTGGTAACTACTCTTCTGGCAGGCCTTTGTTCCCTGCCACCCTTTGTTTTAACTCTGGCTTCCTACAGTTCTATCATACGAGCCATTCTGAGAATCCCGTCCACTGTCGGAAAGCAAAAGGCCTTCTCTACCTGCTCCTCTCACCTCATGGTAGTGTCCATCTTCTATGGCACGATCATTATTGTCTACCTGTTACCAAGAACGGATGCAATGCGAGATTGGAACAAGGTCTTTTCTCTCTTCTACATAGTCCTGACCCCATTGCTCAATCCCCTTATATATAGCCTGAGAAACAGGGAGGTGCAGAATGCTTTGAATAAAGTGCTTCTTAAATTACTCATTTACAGAACTGTAGCTTAAGACGTCTGGCTACTTAGGACTGTGGCCACCTAAGTCCTACTCAGAGCAGACCCATTGAAATGAAGGAACCAAAGTTTTTCATGTCCACTGACCACAATGGCTCTACTTTGAGTTGGACCAGCACTAGATACAACCCTTGTATTTGTCTTGAAGAGAGGAGTCAGGGATCTCAGGCACCTCCATATGGCCTTCAGTGCTTTCCCCAGGCCATACATCCCTCCCCAGGCCACTTGGCTCAGGTTCCCATGTTTGAACCTTCTCAAGCACTTTTCCCTAGCCAGAATGTGACCTTGAAGTATAATGATAATGCTGGCTGAAGTGTGGTGTGCATGTGTATAGAGGAAACCTTTGTGCCTTGTGTGACTGGAATGCCACTGACAGTACAAAGATAAGATTCATATCCATTACACAGATCACTTTCATCTCTTGACCTGCCTATCACTTGCATCTGGCCCCTGGAAGGTTGCCTACAGTGGAATGCAGCCCTTTGGCTGAAAATTTCCCCCCTGACCCCTTCTTTAAAAGATATCATATTCCTTTGGAAGGGTCAGCTTTTGGCAAAACATTATGAGGCTGGAGTTTAATTCACCTGCATCTCAAAATTCTGTTTCTCCATGGATGCCTCACACAGATCTTACTATACAGCGGTTTGACTTGCAACAAATGCTTACTTCTTGCAATCATGGCATTTGATCGCTACTTAGCCATATGCAAACTGCTTAGCTACAGGACCATCATGAGCTTCAAGGTCTGCCTCTAGCTAGCAATTGCTTCCTGGTTAACTGGCTTCTCGGTGTCTTCCCTAGCCGTTGGGACAGTGTCCACAATGCTTTTTTGTGGTCCCAATGAAATCGACCATTTTATTTGTGAATTGGATCAGTTAACCAAACTCTCCTGCAGAAAAAGCATCCTGGCAGAGATGACTGTCCTTATCTCCTGCTCCATTGTGACTATAGGGCCCTTTGTGTTCATCATCGTCTCGTATGTTTACATCCTGTCAGCCATTTTGAGAATTGCCTCCTCCACAGGGAGACAAAAGGCCTTTTCAACATGTGCTTCCCACCTCTTAGTGGTGAGCTTATATTATGGGACCATCATGATCATGTATGTGATACCTACAAAAAATCAGTCCCCAGGCTTCCATAAGGCAATATCTGTCATGTACACCGTTGTCACGCCAATGTTTAATCCTATCATATACAGCCTCCGGAACAAAGAAGTAAAAGGGGCCTTCAAGAAACTTGTGTTTCATAATCTTGGCATGAATTAGGACATCTTTGCCAATCTTGCCAATCTGGAGTCCTCCTGGTGATTTGAACTATATTAGTAGTAGTAGTAGTAGTAGTAGTAGTAGTAGTAGTAGTAGTAGTAGTATACCGCCCTATACCCATAGATCTCAGGGTGATTCACAATATAAAACTACAGTTACCATCATCCCTAACCACTGGCCATGCCGGATAGGCTTGATGGGAGTTGGAGTCCAAAACATGTGGAAGGTACCAAATCAGGGAAGGCTGTTAGGGTGATTGTGGTACTTCTCAAGTTACTTCAGCAGTATGGGAAGTTGAACAAAACATTGGTAATTCAGGGTTCAAATGCTGGGAAAAGGTCTCTGCATTGTACACATGAGAAGATATACCCCAGACCCTGGACTGGTGGTAATAGTCATCTTAGAGTAGAGATTTGGAACTTGTGCCTTCCAGACAACATTAAACTGTACAGTGGTACCTCTGGTTACGTACTTAATTCGTTCCAGAGGTGCGTTCTTAACCTTAAACTGTTCTTAACCTGAGACACCACTTTAGCTAATGGGGCCTCCCACTGCTGCTGTGCCGCACGATTTCTGTTCTCATCCTGAAGCAAAGTTCTTAACCCGAGGTACTATTTCTGGGTTAGCGGGGTCTGTAACCTGAACCGTATGTAACCCGCGGTACCACAGTACAAGGATATGTCACATACAGAGTTTCTAAAACCAAGGGTGGGAAAACTTCTTCAGCCCAACAGCCAAATTCACTTTGGGGCAGCGTTCTAGAGGCCGTGTGCCAATGATGGGTGGGGCCAGAAGCAAAGGCAGGTGGAGCAATAGAGGAGCTGAGTACCTTTGTGCCACAGACTGCATTTCAGACACAAAGAAGGTTCTACACCATCCCATGCAAATGCTTCTCTTCGTCCAGGCAAGAAGAGCCATTTTCACAGTTCAAGGACACATTTCAGCCAGGCAAAAACACCCAAGGAAAGAGTGTCACGGGGCCAGTGAGGGCTGTGTACTGGGGAGAGTCCCAAGAACCACATTTGGTACATTGAGCACAAGTTCTCCACCATGCTTTAAACCTGTGGTGGCCTCTACCTTGTGGAATGATGCCCCCAAGGACCTCAGGCAGGCTGCAGCTGTGGATTGCTTCTCATAGCATTTGAATTTGTACCTGTTTACCTGGGCAGTTTCCTTATATTGATTCCTGCTGTTCCTGGTTGTTGTGACTCACACTTGAATGTTATTTTATTGTGTTGGTTTTGTTGCTGTTGGTCTTTTGTTGGTGAATCGCCTTGGTATTTCTTTCCGAACTGAAAGGCAGTATATATGAATTCTTTTAACAAAGAAAGTAAAGAAAGCTGCTCATGTAAGCCCTATCAAGCCAAAGACAATATGTACCAGCCAGGCCAGCATTATTAATTATCTTTATTATTGTTTCCATGGAACCAGTAGACACAGGATGTGAAGATGGGCTGCTAAAGTAAAGGACTTCTAAACACAACAGATGTAACTTTTTTTCTCATCTATTGTCTCTTCAAATACCCACCCACCCCTTTTATCTCTTCCAAAGGAATAAATAATATAATGATGAACACTTGTGGAAGCTGAGTGTTCAAGTCAACTAAAATTGCAACTTTTGTGTTTCAGAAGTGGAACACTTCCAGCTATCCAGTGTTGAGGATTCACAACAGCAGATGAATCATCTTGTACAAGAACCTTAAATATATTGAAGTCCGGAAGTGAAAAAAATCCTTTTAATGAATAATGGGCTTGCGCTTAATAGTAAAGCACACAACCCACCGTTTGTGCATCTTTTTAATCAATAATTTTAATTGATTTTTTAAAAAAAACATAAAATAAATATGACACTCAGCAGGGTGTCAGTAAAAAAAACCCTAACGTTTAAAAAAAGAAATATTCACTGGTCCAAATGTTCACCAAATAAGGACTCGCATAGCTTAGTTCAAGATAAACATGCAAATTGAAAGTACTTGGGCTTAAAAGAGAGAGAACATTCATTTATTGAGTTGCATACTTCACTTCAAGTGCAGAAATACAGGAGAAAAGTCTCTGTCTCTGTTGAATAGTGGGTAGACATGGCAGACTACACAGCGATTTCTCCAAAGCAGCTCTTTATTTTGTAAGCTGGAACAGAAACTGAACAGCAAACAGCTCAGCCGGCCTGCTTTTATAGGCACCCGGCTGTCAACATTGTATCAACAACAACCCAGGGTTTCCCGCCTAAAATAACTGACGTGGACCTGAGTGAAAACTATCTACAGTATCCCCCTGCTGGCCCAGGGTGAGAACTTCAGTACATAACACCCCTCCCCACCGAGAGAAGGCGTTAGTTACAATCGTAATGGTTTCCTTATATACAGCACTACACGTAATGGTTCAATTAGCCACAAAAGCATATCGGTTACATTTCCCATACTTAGACCAACAGTGATACATGTCCAACAACATAGTCCTTTAAATAAGTTGGGCACTTGGAAACTCTGCCAGACCGCCGGGGACTGGTAGCCAAGTCCGGGGGGCCACACAATTCTTGCTGAGGCTGTGGTGCCACCCTAGGTGGTGTTGAAACCAAATCCCCTGGATCCACTGCTGTGGGTGGAGCCTCCGCAAGTGGAGTGGTCTGAGTATGTGGTAAGTCTGGCAGACCCTCTGAAGCGGCTTGGTTCGGCTCCACGCTGGCAGTTTGCGAGGGAGGTGTAGGTGAAGCCTCGCCACCTGTAAGTGTTTCTTCTGGAGCCACAAGCGCAGTTGGGGGCACCACGGTAGTGTCCAAGTCCCCAACCCTGCACCTAAGCTGGTCTATGTGCCGGCGCCACAAGCGTCCGTCTTCGAGTGCCACCTGGTACGAGCGAGGTCCAGTGACTCCCACTACTGTGGCTGGCACCCAAGGAATGTCCCCCACATAGTTCCGGGCAAAGACCTGGTTTCCTGGAACAAATGACCGTGGCGCGTTGGCACAGCCTGGGGGTTCGGCCACGGCAAAGTCCGGGTGCAGCCGGTCGAGCGGTGACCTGAGGCGGCGGCCCATAAGCAGTTCAGCAGGACTCCGCCCTGTGGCCGCATGAGGGGTGATGTGTTGCACGAACAAGTATTTGGCAACCCGCTCGTGCCAGTCTCCCCGGTCCAGGCGCGCCAGTCTCTATGTGGAGTGGGGGTCAAAATTAAAAACTGGGTTTACACCATGCACTGGACCCCATATAGTGTATTAATAGGACATGGGTAATGCTGTGGTCTAAAGCACTGAGCCTCTTGGGCTTGCGGATCAGAAGGTCGGCAGTTCAAATCCCCACAATGGGGGGAGCTCCTGTTGCTCTGTCCCAGCTCCTGCCAACCTAGCAGTTCGAAAGCACGCCAGTGCAAGTAGATAAATAGGTACTGCTGTGGTAGGAAGGTAAATTGTGTTTCCATGCACTCTGGTTTCTGTCATGGTTTTCCGTTGCGCCAGAAGCGGTTTAGTCATGCTGGCCACATGACCCAGAAAGCTGTCTGCGACCAAACGCCGGCTCCCTCAGCCTGAAAGCGAGATGAGCGCCGCAACCCCATAGTCACCTTTGACTGGACTTAACCGTCCAGGGGTCCTTTACCTTTTACCTTTTTACCCAGTGTATTAATATAATTCCGTGTAACATTATTCACTATACAGATCTGATGCACAAGAAATTGGCACAAAGCAAGCTGGTGTAAGTACAACAAGTGTAATTTTACAGCAGATACAAACCCACCCCATTCAGCAATGGGACAGCTGCTGCTGCTCTGTCTAACCCTGGCAGGCAAGGCTTTAATATGGTGTTTGGGTTACCAGGTCACATGACTGAGTTGAAGAAGCTTAGGATCCAGCCTAAGCCCCTCGCTCTCAGGTCCCACCTCTGCCATGCCCCAAGAACTCTCAATTGGGGGAACTACACCGGCCTCAGCTCAGCCAGCTTCTGCTGAGCCAGGATGAGCTGACTGCATCAGCATATTTTTGGCTGAGCTGGGGTTGGAGACTTAATGCCAGTGGAGCCCAGCTAAGCTGAGAATCAGCCAAATGACCTCAAGATTAGTACAAGAGGAATATGAGCAAATGAAATAAAGTTCTCTAATTACTTGTACATGATTCTAGAGATTCATACCCTGCTCCTCATGTAGCAGCAGCCTCCAAGGGTAACCAAAAGAAAAAAGAAAATTAAGCAATGTAAAATAATTAATCATATACAACAGGAACAGAACAGGGGGAGAATGACCACCAAATAAAAAATTAAAAGAGATCTAAAATGGCTGGCAGAATAAAAAGGGAGTCAAAAGGCATCAAGGTTGGCTTCCTTGGGGAAAGCGTTCCAGAGCCATAGAATAGGTCCTAACAAAAGTCGCCATTTACCTGACCTCTGGTCTAGGACACATATCTTAGACACCATTTGGAGGGCTCGGGACATAAGAAGAAGAAGAAGAAGAAGAAGAAGAAGAAGAAGAAGAAGAAGAAGAAGAAGAAGAGGAGGAGGAGGAGTTGTTTGGATTTGATATCCCGCCTTTCACTCCCCTTCAGGAGTCTCAAAGCGGCTAACATTCTCCTTTCCCTTCCTCCCCCACAACAAACACTCTGTGAGGTGAGTGGGGCTGAGAGACTTCACAGAAGTGTGACTGGCCCAAGGTCACCCAGCAGCTGCATGTGGAGGAGCGGAGACACAAACCTGGTTTCCCAGATTACGTGACTACCGCTCTTAACCACTACACCACACTGGCTCTCTTAACTAAGTCAGTTAAGACTCCATTCAGTGTTGCTGGGGGGTGGAGAGACAAAGCCTGCATGGTAAAAGGGAATCTAGCAGTACAATTTCTTTGATTCACATAATTCAAGTATGGGGGAACTGTTTTCAGCCCAAGGACTGGATGGAGAACTACCCAATGGTGTAGGGGTCATTATAATGTCAGGTGACAAAGGGGCTCATGGTCAGTGCTGATTGATTGTAATTTAAAATAGATCATCAATTTCTGTTCGTTTTCAGAGTTTGAGTTACTTTCGTAGAAAGTGGTATAGGATAGGGTCATTGTATCTTAGCCATATCTTCCACCACCACCATCACCCACTCCACCCCCCGCTTCCAGCTCTAGAGGCGTTTATGAACAATGACCCTCTTCAAAGCCCCTTTCACCTCCTTATTTCTGAGACTGTAGATCAAGGGGTACAACATGGGGGTAATCACCCCATACAACATGCTCACCATCCTGTCCTGGTCTGGATGGTGGCTGGAGGAAGGCCTTAAGTAAGTGAAGAGGATTGTCCGATAGAAGAGGCACACCACAATTAGATGGGAGGCACAAGTGGAGAAGGCCTTGTGTTTCCCATCGGAAGAACGGATCCTAAGGATGGTGGAGATGATGTGGATGTAGGAGACCAGCGTCACCATAAAAGCCCCCACACCCAAAATCCCACCAACAATGAAGACTACCATCTCAGCCACATAGGTGGAAGCACATGGTAAGGCCAAGACTGGAGGGATGTCACAGTAGTATTGATTGACCCTATTGGATGTACAGAAAGGTAGAGTGAAAGTCATTACCGTGTGCAGCAAGGAGTGGAGGAACCCTGTGGCCCATGTACCAGCAGCCATCTGAAGACAAAGCTTCTTGCTCATGATGACCGTGTATCGCAGAGGGTTGCATATGGCCACATAGCGGTCATAAGCCATGGCAGCTAAGAGAAAGACCTCTGTCCCTGCCAAGGCTACCAGGAAGTAGACTTGCAGCACACAGCCAGCAAAGGAAATGGTATTGATCTCTAACAAGAGGCTCTCCAGCATCTTGGGTACTGTAACTGTGGGGCAGCAGATGTCCAGCAGGGAAAGATTGGTGAGGAAGAAATACATGGGGTTGTGCAGGTAGGAGTCAGCTGCTATGGCAAGAAGAATGGTGCCGTTCCCCAGCAGGGTGACCAGGTAGATGAGCAAAAAGGCAGCAAAGAGGGAGAAGCGGACAGCTGGGAGATCAGAAAGGCCCATTAAGATGAATTCTGTCACCACGGTGATATTCTCCATTTCTCCCCTGTGTGAGGAGCTTTCCTGCAAGAGTTTGAAAGCAAAAATGTGACATAGTAAACATGTTGGAGGCTACAGGCATACACAAGTTAAGGCCTTCTTTGCTTTTCATATAGCTTTGAGTCATACTAAGCAGGAATTTGAGGTCCCTGCTCAGACACTTTATCGCTCCTAGTGATAAAGTTCCTAGCAATCACATTCATGCCCTGTACCTGAATTTCCTAGAGACCAATGTTTGACCTATGTGAGAAACACAATGCTTGATAATAAATAATAATAATAATAATAATAATAATAATAATAATAAATTTTTATTTATACCCTGCCCTTCCTGGTTCAAAAACCGGGCTCAGGGCAGCCTACAACAAATTTAAAACACTTAATTGAAAAAGCAGCATAAAATACAGTATATAGATGGTTCTTAGATCAGATCATCTGACAAAGTCATTTTTAGGTCTTTAAATTGCTGAGACTCGTCAGAGCTTCTTTGTGCATTACATGTAAGTGGTGATAATGTCAATGGCCAGCACCCAGTGTGGAGCTGGAACCCGTGTACTGTAACTACGGGGCTTGATAGAGGGGTTGTTAACTAACTGGGGGTCTCATGGACCCTGCCACAATGCCACACCACCTATCATGGTAAGCAGATTTTCATGGGGTGGGAATGGGAAGCAAGGGGAATGGCAAGGGGGTGATCAAGAAAAGTGAGTGGGGACAAAAGCCCTAGCTGAGCAAATTTGTGCCTTCTTTTTATAGCAGGTGGTCCAATCTGCATGCAGTATTATTGTCTCAGAAAATCCTGTCCACATCTGTCAGTTCATGTGAATGTCCTCCCTCATTCTATCTGGTGCCTCTCATGAGATGAAGACTTTGTGGCTTCACCCTCAGCCTGATTTATTCATCCTCCCCTTCCCTGCCTGTGTTCTATCTAGCCTGATGAAAAGTTCTGAAGAACTCATTACATTGTGGGTGACTTGATAAAATATTGCCCTCGTATGGATTTACAAATGTATTTATACCACTCTCATCTAAACTATTTTTCTGTTCATCTGAGCATCCCTTCTAGAGAGCGCTCCTTTTTTTTAGGAAGAAATGTGCCAGTAATCACTATGAAGTTGTTACAGTAAGTGCCACACATTGCGAGGGGGGAGGAAGGTCCCAGTACTGTGTAGCTTTGACTATACCCAGAAAAGAGCACTGCTTCTAGAACATTCAGTGTACCACTCTCATTCCATGTACACTTGCTTCATTTTATGAGTCTCATTTCTTTGGACTTCTACATTTAGAAACATCACTCTTTCCGTCTTCCCTAAGCCTTGATCTTTGTCACAACGATAGTCTCATTAAGCTAGTATCTACTGTAATAATACTCAGTGTCAATGACTGGTGCGTTACCATTTCTCCAAACAGTTACTCTTCAGAATGCCTCTCATCCGCCTTGAGATCAAGGAAGGATTGTCCGTTCCTCTGGCAGCTCAAACTTCTCCTTTCAACCTCAACAGGAGCTCAAGGGAATAGCAGGCCTCAGAGCACATAAGCAATGTCAGGAAACATCTCTGTTCGCCACCTATGGCCAATGTCAAGACCAAGAGTAATGGCTGATTTCCCAGCACAATAAACTACAGGGCTGTGAATAATTGTCATTCAAGATATCACTCCCTAGATGTTAAGGAAATCAGGCCAATGTTTTATGTACGCCAGTTCACCAGAGTAAGGAACTGTTCTAGTCCAGTGTTTACACAAAGCTCAGTAGTTTAAGGGACTAGGTCCTTTTTGGTGGGCTTTGCTCATACCTCATGCATACCCTCCAACACCTTGAAGACAAAATCCGGGATACCATCTTCTCAGACACCATCTTCCTGTTAGTTATCGTGAGACTACGGTGGCCATTTTGGTTGCTGTGATCTTGTGGAATTCCACACCATGGTTCCTCCCCCCAAAAAAAGTGCTTTTTCTGGGCACGGCACCTAAAAAATGGTGTTTTGGGGTGCCATGCAAGATCAGGACCTACATCTTTCAACTGTGGTGGTGGTGGTGGTGTTCAAACCAGTGGGAGGAGCACAGCAAAGCAGGGGCAGGACTTGGGCTGGGTGTATTTTTGGATAACTTTCCTCAGACCCCATTCTTCTCCTCTTGAAACAAGAGGTCCCCAACCTCCAAGGTGACTTCCATTCCAAGATACTTGTAATCTGTGCAGTGTTTAAAGTGTTTTTAAAATTGTTGGGAGGGGGGGTCAGTTCTGAGTGACACCAGCAGGGAATGGGAGCTAAGAAGATCTGATTTGTTTCAGTTTTGCGTATAGTTTGGTGGCGACACTGCTAAGTAAAGTTTCCTCCTTATCTACTCACTGTGGATCATTTGTAATCTTGCGAATGCTACAGTGCCAGAGCTGGTCACACTTTTTCTGTGAGTGGAATGGAAATAGTAAGAGAGTTCAACCATGGAGCAGTCGCCCACAGAAGGTTGTGAACTCTCCTTCCTTGGAGGTTTTCAAGCAGAGGTTGGATGGCCATCTGTCATGGATGCTTTAGCAGAGATTTCTGCACTGCAGGGGGTTGGACTAGATGACCCTCAGGGTCCCTTCCAACTCTATAATTCCATGATTCTATACACTGGAGTGGGGAAGTGATGAAAAACTCTAGTAATTTATATCAGAAAACTTGTGGCCAGCTTGCATTTCCTGGGGTTGGAAATGGAGTGGGTTTCCCCCCTAGAAGTTGAAAAGTGATAAATGAAGAGGGGAAAGTTGAAGAGACGTTCATGTTCACAGATCAGAAGTAAGAAACACAACTATAAAAAAAGTGGTGTGGCAGATTTTATTGACAGTGAAACTGGATTACACAACACATCTCAACATGTTAGATCAAAAGTCCAAACAGATAATTAATAGTGACAATCTATTTATGTTTGTCATTCCACTAACATTTCAGTGTGAAGAATTAAGATTACATATGTGATTCCATGTTTCTATGATTTATTTACTTCATTTTTATGGCACCCATCCATTTCAAGGCAATATACACAAAACCACACAGACACACTTTACCCCCACAATAATCCTGTGAGGTAAGTTGAAATGTGTGATTGGCTGAGTGGGGACTTCGAAAGTGGATTTTCCTGGACCTCATCTGAAACTCAAACTGTGATATCATGCTTAGATATAGCAGAGTTGGATGGCAGCCTGAGGGTCATCTGGTTCAACAACCTCTCCTGTAATTCGGGAATCTCAAAGCACCCATGGCAAATGGTCACCCTGTTGTTGCTTAGTTGTGTCTGACTTTTCATGGACCAGAGCATGCCAGGCACTCCTGTCTTTAGGTTATATTAATTAGTGCAGGGATAGACAACTTGCTGCCGAACCCTCCAGATGTTTTAGACTCCAACTCCCATCATCCTCTACTACTGGCCTGGCTGAATGGGATTGATAGGAGTTGTAGTCCAAAACCATGTTTTGGACCCTGATATCTCTTACCATCAGGAACATCTTCTTGACAATTAGTTTGACAGTCCTATCTTGTAATTTGAATCCATTTGTTTGGATCCTACCATCTGGAGAAGGAGGAAGCAAGCTTCCTCCATCTTCCATGTGACAGCCCTTTAGATAATTAAATATAGCTATCATGTCTCCTCAGTCTTCTCTTTTCCAGGCTAAACATAGGAGATGGAGAGGATAGCTATCTTCAAATATCTAAAGGGCTGACACGTAGAAGATGGAGCAAACTCATGTCAGGTGAGAACTTCAAAGCAGGTCATTGTCAGCTGATCAATCGTAATTTAAAACATATTAAATTATGCTCTTCTTTTTCAGAGATTGGGTTATTTTGGTAGATAATGATATAGGATAGGATAATTGTATCTTAGCCATATATTCCCCCCCCCCTTCCAAATTTATTGGCGTTTATTAATAATGACCTTCTTCAAAGCCCCTTTCACCTCCTTGTTCCTGAGGCTGTAGATCAAGGGGTTCAACATGGGCGTAATTACCCCATACAACATGCTCACCAGCCTGTCTTGATCTGGATGGTGGCTGGAGGAAGGCCTTATGTAAGTGAAGATGGTCGTCCCATAGAAGAGGCACACCACCATAAGATGAGAGGCACAAGTGGAGAAGGCCTTGCGCTTCCCCTCGGAAGAACGGATCCTAAGGATGGTGGAGATGATGTAGATGTAGGAGACCAGCGTCACCAGAAAAGCCCCCACACCAAAAATCCCACCAACAATGAGGACAACCATCTCAGCCGCATAGGTGGAAGCACATGATAAGGCCAAGACTGGAGGGATGTCACAGTAGTATTGATTGACTCTATTAGATTTACAATAAGGTAGAGTGAAAGTCATGACTGTGTGCAGCAAGGAGTTGAGGAACCCTGTGACCCATGTACCAGCAGCCATCTGAAGACAAAGCTTCTTGCTCATGATGACCGTGTATCGCAGAGGGTTGCATATGGCCACATAGCGGTCATAGGCCATGGCAGCTAAGAGAAAGACCTCTGTCCCTGCCAAGGCTACCAGGAAGTAGAGCTGCAGCACACAACCAACAAAGGAAATGGTATTTTTCTCTGACAAGAGGTTCTCCAGCATCTTGGGTACTGTAGCTGTGGGGCAGCAGATGTCCAGCAGGGAAAGATTGGTGAGGAAGAAATACATGGGGTTGTGCAGGTGGGAGTCAGCTCCTATGGCAAGAAGAATGGTGCCGTTCCCCAGCAGGGTGACCAGGTAGATGAGCAAAAAGGCAGCAAAGAGGGAGAAGCGGACAGCTGGGAGATCAGAAAGGCCCATTAGGATGAATTCTGTCACCACGGTGATGTTCTCCATTTCTCCCCTGTGCAGGGAGCTTGCCTGCAAGAGTTGCAAAGCAAAAATGTGACATAGTAAACATGTTGGAGGATGCAGGCATACACTTTTGCTTTTCAAGGTGTTGCTTTGCTTCTTTGCTTTTCAAGGTGTTAGGCATATAGCCTTGAGTCATACTAAGCAGGAATTTGAGGTCCCTGCTTAGACACTTTATCACTCTGAGAAGCAAAGATTAGTTCCTTGCGATCACATTCATGCCCTGTACCTGAATTTTCCAGAGACCAATGTTTTGCCCGTGTGAGAAACACAATGCTTAATTAGATGGTTCTTAGATCAGATCATCTGACAAAGTCATTTTTAGGTCTTTAAATTACTGAGACTTGTCAGAACCTCTTTGTGTGTTGCATGTAAGTGGTGATATTGTCAATGGCCAGCAACCCGTGTGGAAGCTGGAACAAGTGTACTGTAGCTACAGGGCTTGACAGGGAGTTGTTAACTAACTGCAGGGAACATGGAGACTGATAGTTTTATATACAGTGGTATCTCGGGTTAAGTACTTAATTCGTTCCAGAGGTCCGTTCTTAACCTGAAACTGTTCTTAACCTGAAACACTTTAGCTAATGGGGCCTCCCACTGCTGCCGCGCCACCGCCACGTGATTTCTGTTCTCATCCTGAAGCAAAGTTCTTAACCTGAGGTACTATTTCTGGGTTAGTGGAGTCTGTAACCTGAAGCGTGTGTAACCCAAGGTACCAACCACTGTACTCACTGCTAGATCCTCTTCCTCCTGGTCAATTGCTGATTCATTATTTACGGCTGGATTTTCTCACATTCTCCCTTGTGCCTGTCACCACATGCAGACTTTATTGTTCCACCATGAGCCTGATTTATTTGTCCTTTCCCTGCCGTTGTTATTACCTGATGAAAAGCTCTGAAGAACTCAAAAGCCTCCACATCATTTCATGACATTTTGGTTGGCCTGATCATAGTATTGCCCTTATACGGATTTTCATCTCATCTAAACCATAATTTTATTCATCTCAGCATCCCTTCTAGAACATTCTGTGTACTGCTCCCGTTCCATGTACACCTGTCTTGATATATGAGTCTCATTTCGTCAAACTTATAAAATTACCAAACATATCTTTTCCTGTCTTACTTAAGACTTTAAGTCACAAGGATGGCCCCATTAAGCTTGTATCTTCTAATACTCACGGTCAGTGATTGGTGCGTTTCCATTTCACCAAACAGTCGCTCTTAAGAATGTCTCTCATCTGCCTTGAAATCAAGGAAGGATTGTGTGTTCCTCCGGCAGCTCAGCCTTCTCCTTTAAGTCTCGACATAAGGAGCTCAAGGGAATAGCAGGCCTCAGAGCACACCAGCAGTGCCAAGAAGCATCTCTTTGCCTACCATGACCAATGTCAAAAGAAAAAGTGATGAGTGATTTTCCAGCATAATAAGCTCCAGTCCTGTGAATTATTGTCCAACTCTACATTTCCATTATTATGATTTTTTTGAATACATGACTCCCTAGAATGTTAAGGAAGTCCAGCCCATGTTTTATGTGCTCCATTTCACCTGAGGATGGAACAGATCTTCTCTAGGTTTTACACAAAACTCAGGAGAATAGCAGCCAGGCAGGAGCTGTGACTATGCTTAAGTGACCTTAGCTTTCAATGGCGAGAGAACAAATTCCATGTAACAGAAAATAAGCAAGACATGAGTAGAGAGATCATTTTCTGAACCTCCTGCCTAGAATCCCTTAGTCATGTGGGGGTGGCAGCAGTATTCAATGGGGTAGTATTCAATGGGAGATTTTGTATGCGAGCTGGAACTGGTCTGTGACCGAAATAATAAATTCATTCATTCAATGGGGGTAGGCACTTTGCATATGCTCAGAGCCACCTTCTTTCTTACATCCCAGTATAAGTCATGGCTGAATCCAGGCACTAAGAGCAAGCATGAAGACTCAAACCAAGGAAGACTGTCCATAAAAATGTCTATAATTGATGGTACTCAGTGACCTCCAGGATGAAGCCCAAGCCCCATAGTGATGCCTGCAAATATTGATATTAAAATTTAACTATGGCCATACACACTTCTCTCCTCCGAAACTGGGACCATGCAATTCTTTCCTACTCTTTAATGAGTCCCAAAGAGCATTGTTAACATCTATGGTGCAGTCTCCATCTCATCTGCTACCACAGAGCAACTACCAGAAAGGTCCTCAGATAAATGCTCTGCATCCATGGTGATGTAAAAATAATGCCACCAAGAGTAATTATGATGTCATCCGAACTGAATGGATTTGAAGTCCCCAGGACTCTCACAGGGATTAGCACACATAAGGCCAATTTGGGAGACGCTATGCACCATCCCTAGTGCTTCCTGCTCAATGACATGGTTGCCCTGTGTGGGGCCTCCACCATGTCAGATTTCAACTCTAGAAGGAACTCTCCTCTACAGGAGACAATTTCCTCCATATAGAAAACTAGATGCAAGAGAGAACAGACGTTTTGTCTTCCATCTGAAATGGCAGGAATCATCCCTGTAGGACACTCTCTCTCTCTCTCTCTCTCTCTCTCTCTCTCTCTCTCTCTCTCTCTCTCTCTCCTGCGATAAAAAAAAATGATAAATTCCAGCGATGTGGATTTAAAACTTCAGTTGCAACTAGGCCCAAATTAGGTCTGAAATACTAGGGGATTGTTTGTTTCGTTTATTTAGGAAAGTGTTTATATATTGTCAGTTAGTACAATGGAACATGGTTGTGTACAACAATGTATACGATAAAATCTAAAACACCATAAAAGCCATAAATAATGCTCATTATAGCAACTGCATTAAACAGTTACGTAGGCCTGTCTACATAAAAAAGTGTTGGCAGAGTTAGTAGATATTGAATGCTTTATTAATTATCCCTGCTACCAACATGTGTTTTCCACAGGAGTTTTAGAAATCATCGTATGGAGGGAATCAGCTCTGAGTGACACCAGCAGGGAAAGCGAGCTAAGAGCATCTTGCTAGTTTCAGATTGGCATATTGTTTGGCAGCAGCACACTGCTTTGTGAAGTTTCCTCCTCCCAATCTACTCTCTGTGGATCATTTGTAATCTTGCAAATACTTGTTTTTCAGTGTGCCGAGTGTACATGCAATATACCTGAGTGGGGAGGTGATATTTGAAAACTCTGGTAATTTGCATTGAAAGACTTGTGTGAAACTTGCATTTCTTGGGTATGAAAATGAAGTGAGTGGATTTCCCCCCCAGGTGCTGAAAAGTGGTTAATGAAGAGTGGAAACTTGAAGAGAAGTTCATGTTCGTAGAAGTAAGAAACACAACTATTAAAAAAAAAAAACCACAATGGTGTGACAAGAGTTTATTGACAGTGATACTGGATTACACAACACATCTCTTTACATGTTAGAAGAAAAGCCCAAAGAGATAATTGATAGTGGAATCTATATACCGTATTTTTCGCTCTATAACACGCACCCGACCATAACACGCACATAGTTTTTTGAGGAGGAAAATCCGTAGGCATGCCACCCGTAGGCATTCCCTCCATAACACGCACAGACATTTCCCCTTACTTTCTAGGAGGACAAAAGTGAGTGTTATGGTGCAAAAAATACGGTAAGTTTGCCATTGCTCTAACATTTCAGCTGTGGGGGGGAATGAGATTACCTATTTATTTATATTTACCTATTTATTTACTTCATTTTTACTCCACCTCAAGGTATGTACAAGACTAGACACACACACACACCCAAAAAAATTTGTTTGTTTAGTCGTGTCCGACTCTTCGTGACCCCATGGACCAGAGCACGCCAGGCACTCCTGTCTTTCACTGCCTCCCGCAGTTTGGTCAAACTCATGCTGGTAGCTTCGAGAACACTGTCAACCATCTTGTCCTCTGTCGTCCCCTTCTCCTTGTGCCCTCCATCTTTCCCAACATCAGGGTCTTTTCCAGGGAGTCTTCTCTTCTCATGAGGTGGCCAAAGTATTGGAGCCTCAGGGCCCATTAACTCACCAAGAAACTTGTCTGGCTCCTTCAAAAATGGTACACCCCCCCAACTCACAACAGTATGTTAACATTATGTTAAGATTGCATTATGTTAAGAAAACTAGAGGGACATCATGCTCCCTGCAGATATTGATATAAAAATGAAGCTTTATTCCTCTCCTTCCAAATATGACCATGTAAGTGTTTTTCCCTCCCAAATGAGTCCCACAGAGCATCGTTAAGTGTAATGAAGATGATGGAATCACCTGCAATTCCTCTGATATCAGGGGGGCACCTCAGATGAACACCCAACATGGGTGGTGCTGTATGAATAAGAATACCAAAAGCAATTATGGTGACACCTGAAGTCAGTGGCTTATTCAGTTATGTGGGGATGGCAGGATTAACCAAGCAATGGGAGGAGATACTTTGCATATGCTCAGAAACAACTTTATTGTATCCCAAATTAAGTCATCACTGAGTCTAAGCACTAAGAACAAGATTGAGGAATCACACATGTGGAGCTGGGCCTACATTTTGGAAGGCTTACCATTAAAATGTCTATAATTGACTGTACTTGGTGACCTCCAAAACAAAGCCCATAGAGGTTATTAAACCACAGGGAGATCATGCTCCTTGTAGGTATTGATGTTAAAATATAGCAACGGACATGCACATTTCTCTCATCCCAAAATGGGACCATGCAAGTGTTTTCACCTGCCTCATGAGTCCCACAGGTCATTGTTCACAATAATGGTGTAGTCTCCATCTCATCTACCAACACAGAGCTCCCTCCAAAAAGGTCCTCAGAAGATGTATAAAAATAATTATGGTTTCGTCCAAAGTCCATGGCTTTAATGTCCCTAGAACATCCAAACAGCACACATGGAGCCAAGCAAGAACACTCTCCTCATCATCCCTAGTACTTTCTGCTCACAGAAGTGGTTACTCTGTGTGTGGACTCTACCACATCAAATTTCAACACTTGAAAGGAAAGCTCCTGTACAGAAAACAATCTCTCCCATATGGAGGGGAAGAGAGGGAGAAGTGAAATGTTTAGTCTTCCATCTGACATGGCAAGAATCATATGTGCAGCAATCTTTTCTCCCACTTGCCATCAAAAATAGTAAATCCCAGTAAATCAAATGGGGGGTGCTCTTTGCGGGGTTGCGTGCAGCCCCTTGATCCTACACGATCCCCGGCAATGTAGCCTGTCTTCGCCTCAGATCTACATTTTCAATTGGAACAAACACAGAGCTGAAATAATAGGTTCTCAAAGTTTCACAAGGTTTCTTGCCTTAACCCTTGCTGTTATTCCAATCTAAAAATCTCTAATACTCAGTACAAACAAACAAGCACATTCCTGCAAATAAAGAAGTGTCAAAACAGGGAGTGGGCCATGCTGCAACCCCTTTTGCCTGATGTAGGTATAGGTGAATCAGTCAGTGTCAGTTTATCTTCGATTCTCATTTCTCCAATCTTAAAATCAGGATTCCAGTCCACACAGGAGCCCTCACTTGAACAATACACCATCTTGGCAGTATCCTTTTCCATCATGTCTTCTTCAGCCTGGCTCTATGACCTCCTGGTGGGTCTTCTCTGTCATGTAAACTCTAGCAAACTGGTTCTCATAATTTTTTCTCTGGGCCACACTTTCAGAATAAAAATTACTTCACACCACACTGAATTGTTCATTGATAAGAAATACACTGGAAAGGGAAAAGGAACAACTAGCAGTGCTTGATTTATAACATAGAACACAACTACTTCATAATATGCTCATGGGACATCCAGAAAGTATTAAACAATGTAGCTACATAAGACCATGAACTATCCCGAAAATATAATATTGACCGTCCTTGGATCTTCCTGCCACACTTGGCATCCTCTCCTACCATACTAGTGTGGCGGCCACATCCTTTGACTCATAAGATATGTGGAAAAATAAACCTATAACTGAAGCGACCAGAGGCACAAGGAGAACCAAGAATAAAAGTCTCCATATTACATCAAGCAAAATGTTCAACCAATTCGAAGTTACTTATCCCAAATGTCTGGAGAGAGTTTTACATTTTCTTTTTTACGTATTCTTATTTTATGTATTCAATAAAATCCCACAAAATTGAGACAAAATGTTACCTTTGTTTTCCCTTTCAAAAAATATGTAGACTACACTTCCTTGGCTCAGAATTACTTATGTGTCTATTTTAATCTAACAGAGAAATACAAATAACTAAGACACACATTCCCTCTTTAAGCACATATGAACTATCACCCTCTTCAAGGTCACCTTTACTTCCTTATTCCTAAGGCTGTAGATCAAGGGATTCAACATGGAGGTAATCACCCCAGATAGCATGCTCACCATCCTGTCCCGGTCTGGATGGCGGCTGTTGAGAGGCCTAATGTAAGTGAAAATCATGGTACCATAGAAGAGGAGCACGACAATTACATGGGAGGCACAAGTGGAGAAGGCCTTGCGTTTTCCCTCAGCAGAACGGATCCTAAGGATGGTGGAGATGATGTAGATGTAAGAGACCAGTGTCACAAAGAAAGCCCCCACACCCAAAAACCCACCAACAATAAGGACCAACAATTCAGCTGTGTAAGTAGAAGTGCACGATAATGCCTGCACTGGTGCGATGTCACAGTAGTATTGATTGACTTTATTGGATCTGCAGAAAGGTAGAGTGAACGTCATTACTGTGTGCAGAAGGGAGTTGAGGAACCCTGTGACCCAGGTAACCGCTGCCAGCTGAAGACAAAGCTTCTTACTCATGATAACTGTGTATCGTAGAGGGTTGCATATGGCCACATAGCGGTCATAGGCCATGGCAGACAAGAGGTAGACCTCTGTCCCTACCAGTGCCACCAGGAAGTAGAGTTGTAGCACACAGCCAGCAAAGGAAATGGTATTGATCTCTAACAAGAAGTTCTCCAGCATCTTGGGCACTGTAGCTGTCGGGAAGCAGATGTCCAGCAAGGAAAGGTGGCTGAGGAAGAAATACATGGGGGTGTGCAAGTGAGAGCTAATTCCTATGGCAAGAAGAATTGTGCCATTTCCTACCAGTGTAATCAGGTAGATGAGCAAAATGGCAGCAAACAGGGAGAAGCGAACCGCAGGGAGATTAGAAATTCCCATAAGGATGAATTGTGTCACTAGCGTGCCATTCCCAATTTCTCTGTTCAGAAAGGAGATTTCCTGGAAGAGTTTGAAAGCATAAGAGAAACATAAAGCATGTTGAAGGCCTTTTGGGGCTCTTTGAAATCTCCTTTGGTTTTAATGGCCCTGGACAATTTTGTATCATCAACAAATCTGGCCACCTGACTCCTCATCACTTAGGAACAAGATTAAAAGCACAGGTCCCAATACCTTGGGGGAACTCTTTCTAAATCTCTCCAGTTGGAGAAGTGTCCCTTTATTCCTCTGCTTCTTTCTAACATAGCCAATTCCTAATCCGCAAGAGTGTTTGCCACCTAGCCAGCTGAAGCCTTCTGGAGAACTCAAACATTTCTTTACCATTTCCTAATATTTTGTTGGGCCTAATACAGTCTTTACTCGAATGTGGGTTTTTGAATTTTTCTGTGAGAACGCTCATCTAAGACATCTTCCTATTCACCTGAACATCCTTTCCAGAACATTCCATATATCACTCCCATTCCATAGATCATTTCTATTGAGGAGCCTTGCTCCTTCTATCTGTACTAGCTAAGGACTTATCTACACTTACCTTTCCTCTGCTCTTTCCAACCACAGTCTGCATTCTAAATCTCCATGTCCAAGCACGGTGTTGTTGTTGTTGTTGCAGAGCAGTGCCTGCGAAAAGCCACTCTCTAAAGATCAGTAGGAGCAAACAGCAATCTGTGGAGAACCCGAATTGATGTTTGCTCCGATTGAGTGCTAAAGAGCATATTTTTGTGGGAAAAACTTCGAGGCAAAAAATGGAGGACATGGAGCTTTTAAGTGGGGACCTGTACCTGGAAAGAGTGCAGCAAAAGATGAGTGTAATTAACCCTTATAAACATTACGTGTTCCCCGCTTCCTTCATCCTTGACCTTAATCAGAACAATACCCCCATTAAACTAATAGCTAATACACACTTGCAATGACTGGCGCATATTCACACTTAAGAATGCCTCTCATCCGGCTTGAGATCAAGGAAGAGTCTGTTCCTCCAGCAGCCCAGCCTTTCCCTTTAAGTCCCAGCATAAGGAGCACAAGGGAATAGCAGGCGCCAGAGCTCTGCCTCCGTGCCAGCAAACATCTCTTTATGTCTCCAATGACCAATGATAAGGCAAAAAGGTGTCCTTGATTTCCCAGCACAATAAACTGCAGCCCTGTGGATAATATTCATTCAAGAAGATGCTCCCTGTAATATTAAGAGAATGCAATCTATGTTTTATGTCTTCCAGTTTACCAAAGTTTGAAACGGTTCTGGTCCAGGCATTCTGCCCTTAGCAGGGGGGCCAACCTGATCAATCCCCCCCCAGTTCAGCTACTTCCCTCTTCCCTTAAAGAGCCACATCTGGGGAGTCTTACAATAAGCCCAGTCTACGTATTCTGAGTCCCTCTGAACAAGTGTCTATACTGTTTCTTATAGGGACGCGAGTGGCGCTGTGGTCTAAACCACTGAGCCTCTTGGGCTTGCTGATCAGAAGGTCGGCGGTGGTTTGAATCCCCGTAACGGGGTGAGCTCCCATTGCTCTGTCCTAGCTCCTGCCAACCTAGCAGTTCGAAAGCACTCCAGTGCAAGTAGATAAATAGGTACTGCTGTGAGAGCCAGTGTGGTGTAGTGGTTAAGAGCAGTGGACTCGTAATCTGGTGAGCCGGGTTTGCTTCCCCGCTCCTCCACATGCAGCTGCTGGGTGACCTTGGGCCAGTCACACTTCTCTGAAGTCTCTCAGCCTCACTCACCTCACAGAGTGTTTGTTGTGGGGGAGGAAGGGAAAAGAGATTGTTAGCCGCTTTGAGACTCCTTAGGGTAGTGATAAAGCGGGATATCAAATCCAAACTCTTCTTCTTCTTCTGTGGTGAGAAGGTAAACGGTGTTTCCGTGTGCTCTGGTTTCTGTCACAGTGTTCTGTTGCACCAGTAGAGGCTTAGTCATGCTGGCCACATGACCTGGAAAGCTGTCTATGGACAAACGCCAGTTGCCTCAGCCTGAAAGTGAGATGAGCGCCACAACCCCATGGATGCCTTTGACTGGACTTAACTGTCCAGGGTTCCTTTACCTGTAGCTTTTTTTGCTGTTTCTTATAGAACCAATTCTTATAGAACCAGTTTAAACAAATACATAGCTTAGCAGATCTCAAGTACATCCAGCAGAGTTGAAATAGATAAGAGTTTTTAATATATAACAAATTGAATGATTAAGAAGATGTGGATTACGTGGAGTAGTAGAAAACCAAAGGAACCAGGAAAAGGGTGGAAGGGAAGTCATATTCAGGTTTTCATGGATTTACCTGGGGAAAGCAGCGAGGCAAAGGGGGAAAAGGTGTTTGGACTCTACTTACAGAATTAGAGAGCAAGAAGAACATGCATTTAAAGAAGACTGGAACGTGTTTATTGAGTATATGGAAAATAAGTGTGTACAGCTGAAAATGCTGGCAGTGTTAAGATAAATTCAGCAGAGTAAATAAATCTTGATGGATGTAATAGTGAAAAATTGATTTGAATGGTTAATGTAAAATCTGCAGGGATGTAAGATATGTAAAATGATCCATGGAAAGAGAAGAAATGAAGTTATTGGATATTTTATTTTATTTTTATAATGTTTTTATTCAGTTTTTTCAACTTACATTTATATTCAAATAGTAAGCATAATCATAAACATATAGGATTTCCTGAATCCTTGCACTTCCCTCCCCCCGCTCCATGGATTCCATTGTCAATCTTTTTCAACTGCATTCCATTTTTACCATAGTTCTTGTTAGATTACAAGTGTTGTTACAATCCTGCCAAAGTTTTTAGTTGTTTACAGTGTTCTCCAAGGTAACTAATAAATGTTTCCCATACTTGTTAAAGTTTCTGTTTTCTTGGTTTCTAATTTTTTCAGTCATTTTCGCCATTTCGGCGTAGTTCATCATCTTTATCAACCATTCTTCTCTGGTCACGATTTTAACTTCTTTTCATCTCTGGGCCAAAAGTATCCACGTTGCTGTCATTGCATACATGAATAATCTTTTCTGTTCTTTTGGTATTTCTGCACCTAAAATTCCTAGTAAAAAAAGCTTCTGGTTTTTTTTCCCCACAAAAGTTATTTTAAACATTTTTTTTTTCAATTCATTGTATATCATTTCTCAGAATGCTTTCGTTATTTTGCACATTCACCACATATGGAAGAAGGTGCCTTCTTCCTCCTTATATTTTCAACATATATTTGAAGCATTTCTATACATTTTTGTTAGTTTAGTAGGTGTTAGATACCAATGATACATCATTTTCATATAGTTTTCCTTCAACATACAGCATGCTGTAAATTTTAAATCTTCTCTCCATAACTTTTCCCAAGATGAAAATTGTATATTATGCCCAATATCTTTTGCCCATTGTATCATTACCGATTTAACTTCTTCATCTTTAGTATACCATTCTAGCAACAGCTTATACATTTTTGAATGTAACTTCACATTATTTTCCAGTAAATCTTTTTCAAACCTTGAAATTTCCTTATTAAATCCATTCCTTTTATCCATGTTAAATACATCATTTAATTGGTGGTATTGTAACCTATCAGTTACTAAGTGTCTTATATCCTCATTTATTTATTTTTAAAGTGTTGTTCTACTTCCGTTAACAGCTCTTTATAGGTTGCCCATTCATTTTTTGCATTTAACTTTCAAGGATATAACTTCCAGTGGGAAGAGCCACCATCTTGTAGTTTTTTTATAATATTTTGTTGATAAACCATCTGACCCTGGTGATTTACCTAATTTTGTTTGGTTAATTACCTGTTGCAGTTCCATTGTTGTTATTGGTGCATTTACATCATTAATTTTCTCTTTAGGAAATTTTGGTACATTATTCTGCTTTAAATATTCCACAATTCTGTCCTTGTTTTCTTTACTGGCTAAATATAGCTCTGTGTAATGTCTAACAAACTGTCTTCAAAGAGAAGTCATTGGATATTTTAAAATAGTGGCTGAGGGTGTGGTTGGTCGTCTTTGTTTGGCTTTAGTGAGAGCTGTTTTTGTGTGTGAGCATGTATTTTTGAATCATGTTAGCCAGATTGATTCGTATGCTGTTGGCGGATTGTCGTTGTTCTCTTGTTGGGCTGTGTATGTGATAAAGGGGAACCAAACCTGGGTGAAGGCGTTTTCCTCTATTTGTCCCTGTGTCAGTTTCGGTTTCTCAAACTTCTTTTCTCTGGGCCACACTTTCAGAATAAAAATTACCTCACACCACACTGAATTGTTTATTGATGAGAAATACATTGAAAAAGGGAAAGGAAAAACTCCCAGCAGTGCTTGATTTATAACATAGAACACAACTACTTCATAATATGCTCATGGGACATCCAGAAAGTATTAAGCAATGCAGCTACATAAGACCATGAACATGAACCCAAAACATAATACTCGGTGTCCTTGGATATTCTTGCCACACTTGTCATCCTCTACTGCCACACCAGTGTGGCACGCCACACCCTTTGACTCACAAGATATGCAGAAACATAGACCTTTAACTGAAATGACCAGAGCCACAAGGAGAACCAAGAATAAAAGTCTCCCTATTACATCAAGCAAAACGTTCAACCAATTCAAAGTTACTTATTCCTGGGGTCTAGAGAGAATGATGGGGGAGAGAGTTTTACAATTTTTTTCTTTTTGGTATTCAAAAAAAATCTCAGGAAACTGAGCCAAAGGGTTACCTGTGTTTTCCCTTTCAAAAATTGGATATACTGTACTACTTTTCCTTGGCTCAGAATTACTTATGCGCTCATTCCAACTTAACTGAGAAATACAAATAACTAAGCCACACATTTGCTCTTTAAGCATTTATGAACTATTGCCCTCTTCAAAGCCCCTTTCACCTCCTTGTTCCTGAGGCTGTAGATCAAGGGGTTCAACATGGGTGTAATTACCCCATAGAGCATGCTCACCATCCTGTCCTGGTCTGGATGGTGGCTGGAAGAAGGCCTTAAGTAAGTGAAGAGGATTGTGCCATAGAAGAGGCCCACTACCATAAGATGAGAGGCACAAGTGGAGAAGGCCTTGCGTTTCCCCTCAGCAGAACGTATCCTAAGGATGGTGGAGATGATATGGATGTAGGAGACCAGCGTCACCATAAAAGCCCCCACACCCAAAATCCCACCAACAATGAAGACAACCATCTCAGCCACATAGGTGGAAGGACATGATAAGGCCAAGACTGGAGGGATGTCACAGTAGTATTGATTGACTCTATTGGATCTGCAGAAAGGTAGAGTGAAAGTCATGACCGTGTGTAGAAGGGAGTTGAGGAACCCTGTGACCCATGTACCAGCAGCCATCTGAAGACACAGCTTCTTGCTCATGATGACCGTGTATCGCAGAGGGTTGCATATGGCCACATAGCGGTCATAAGCCATGGCAGACAAGAGGAAGACCTCTGTCCCTGCCAAGGTTATCAGGAAGTAGAGCTGCAGCACACAGCCAACAAAGGAAATGGTATTTCTCTCTGACAAGAGGTTCTCTAGCATCTTGGGCATTGTAGCTGTGGGGCAGCAGATGTCCAGCAGGGAAAGGTTGCTGAGGAAGAAATACATGGGGTTGTGCAAGTTGGAGTCAGCTGCTATGGCAATCAAGATAGCACCATTTCCTATCAGGGTGACCAGGTAGATGAGCAAAAAGGCAGCAAAGAGGGAGAAGCGGACAGCTGGGAGATCAGAAAGTCCGGTTAGGATAAATTCTGTCACTAGGGTGCCATTCCCTATTTCACCATTCAGAAAGGAGCTTTCCTGGAAGAGTTTGGAAGCATAAGAGACACATGGAACATGTTGAATGCTGCAGACATAGTAGGGATTGAGATGAGCTCCAATTGGATCTCTCCAAATCAGGATTGTGAGAAATTAAATGGGAAAGTACAATTCAATGTAAGAGAATGTGAAGGGATCCACACTGGGGCAAACGATCCAATATTCACATTTACCTCAATGGGGTTTGGACACTGGGTCAGCATCTTTACTGAGCCATCAATTTACAACCCCAAGGTCTCTTTCCTGGTCAGCCACTGGAAGTTGTGACCCCATGTGTAAATATGTGAGGTTAAGGTTTATTCATTTTTTATTTTGCACCAACATGCATCACTTGTTTACATTTACAGTGGTACCTTCAGGTTACATACGCTTCAGGTTACAGACTCCGCTAACCCAGAAATAGTACCTCGGGTTAAGAACTTTGCTTCAGGATGAGAACAGAAATTGTGCTGCAGCGGCGTGGTGGCAGCAGGAGGCCCAATAAGCTAAAGTGGTGCTTCAGATTAAGAACAGTTTGAGGTTAAGAACGGACCTCCGGAACGAATTAAGTACTTAACCCGAGGTACCACTGTAATTGTATTTCCCATTTTATTTCACTCGGTTTGAGTAGGTCCTTCGGAGCTCTTTGCAATCACTTTTTTTAATGGCACTGAATAATTAGTATCATTAACAAACTTGGCCACCTCAATTCTCACACCTGACACCTCATCACTTAGGAACAAGATTAAAAGCACAGGTCCCAATACCGAACCTTGGGGGACTCCACTTTCTGAAACTCTCCAGTAGGAGAAGTGTCCGTTTAATCCTTTGCTTTCTTCTATTTAACCAATTCCTGATCTGCAAGAGTGTTTACCACCTAGCCAGCTGAAGCATTCTGGAGAACTCAAAGATTTGCTTTCCATTCCATAACGTTTTGTTTGGCCTAATAAAGCCTTTGTTCTAAACAGGATTTTTGAATTTTTCTGTGAGAATTCTCATCTAAGGCATCTTTTCCAGAACATCCTTTCCAGAACATTCCATGTACCACTCCCATACCATATAACCTTGCCATTGAGGAGCCTTGCTCCTCTCTGTACTAGCTAAGGGCTTATCTGCACTCACCTTTCCTCCGCTCTTTCCAGTCACGGTTCCCACTTTAAAGTTCCACGTCCAAGCATCTTTTTTATTATTATTCCAGAGCTTTGCCTGTGAAAGCCAACTCTCTAAAGCTCAGTAGGAGCAGACAGCAATCTGTGGAGAACCCAAATTGATGTTTGCTCCGATTGAGCACTGAAGAGTAGGTTTCCACAGGGAAACTCTGAAGCAAAAAAAACCCTCCGTAGCTTTTAAGCACTGACCTGTGCCTGGAAAGAGTGGAGCAATAGGCAAGTGTTCCCCGCTTCCTGCATCCTTGAGCTTCATCATAACAGCCCCATTAAGCCAATAGCTAATACACACTTGCAATGACTGGCGCATATTCATTCCTCCAAAGGTCTCACTTAAGAATGCCTCTTATCCGCCTTGAGATCAAGGAAGAGTCTGTTCCTCCAGCAGCCCAGCCTTTCACTTTAAGTCCCAGCATGAGGAGCACAAGGGAATAGCAGGTGACGGAGCTCTGCCTCAGTGCCAGCAAACATCTCTTTATGTCTCCAATGACCAATGAGAAGACAAAAAGGTGTGCTTGATTTCCCAGCACAATAGGCTGCAGCCCTGGGAAAATTATTCATTCCAGAAGCTGCTCCCTGTAATGTTAAGGGAATGCAGTCTGTGTTTTATGTATTCAAGTTCACCAAAGTCAGAAGCAGTTCTGGTCCACATTTCCCCCCCCCAAAAAAAGGGGGGGAGTTCAGGAGCTGTAAAGACTAGTCCTTCAGGTTGTTGAAGAGAGATTTTTTTTGTAGGCTCTTATCATGTCTTGTGTGCAGAGGCGTACCTAGGCTCCCTTGCACCCTTCACAAGGACCTGTATTGGGGCCTCTGAAGCCGGAATAGAATGGGGACAAGAAACTCAAAAAGGTTTCTTTTCATTTCCTTTCGGGGCAGATTTGAGGGTAAAACATACACAGCACGGGTCTGCCCTTGTGGCTCGTTGGAAGTTGAAACTGCTTCACATGTACTACTACGTTGTCGTCTTTATGAGGATATACGTTTGACTTTTATTACACCTGTTTTGCAAAAGTCCAGGAAAGAATCGGAACACCATAGTTTAAAACTTCTGCTAGAGGACAGGAATCCCAAGACTACATTAAATGTAGCCAAATTCTGTGTGTCTGCAATTAATCGCAGGAAGCAGGTGGTATCCCATAATGACCAAACCCCTAAATGTTAATTACAGGGGGGGGCATGCCAATAATTAATTTTAATTTTTTATATTTAAATCCTTGTTATATTCAAATTGTCCTCTGTATTTCTGATATTATTATTTTTTATGATCTGTGATATTGTGTGTGTTGATGCTGGTCTGTGACCGTATTAATAAATTCATTCATTCATTCATTTCCTTTCATGCCCCACCAGTGACTTTCCCATGGTAATCACGGTCTGGGCTGCTTCCCCTCCTCCTCCTCCATCAGCCCATTTTCTGAGCAGACAGGCAGGCTCCTAGCCACTCTGAGCCAGAGTGGAGAGTCACGGTTTTTGTGCTCCCCCTGGCCCTGACCTGACCAACTCCTAGGTGCACCCCTGCATGTGTGTTTGAGTTTGTTCTAAATAAAGTAGTTTGGCCAGCATCCCTCCTGTAAAGAGTGCATCTTACGCTCCCCACAGTTCAGCTACTTCCCTCACAAGCTTAAAAGGCCGCACCTAGGGAGCCTGAAACCAAGCCCAGTCTATGTATTTTGAGTCCTTACAAACAAGTGTCTACAGATGCAGCTCATTCAACTTCTGAATGAGCCCCAGAGCAGTTATAAAACTGTGAGGAGATTATGTTGAAGCAGTTATGGAAACAGTTATGGAAGGTCATTGCTAAGGGTAATGAATGTCTACAAAAAAAAATTACATATCACTTGGGAAGATAGGCAAACTAACGCCAGTGTACTGGAAGAAGCAAAGATCACCAGTGTTGAAGCAATAATTCTTCAACATCAACTTCGTTGTTGTGTGGATGCCTGGTGATCGTCTTCCAAAGAAACTACTCTATTCCGAACTTAAAAATGGAAAGCGTAATGCTGGTGATCAACAAAAGAGGTTTAAAGACTGTCTCAAAGCAAATCTAAAAAAATGTAGTATAAACACTAACAATTGGGAAATATTGTGAGCACTCCAACTGGAGAACAGCCTTTACCAAAGATGTTGTGGGCTCTGAAGACGCTCGAACTCAGGATGAAAGGGAGAAACGTGCTAAGAGGAAGGCACACTTGGCAAACCCTCACCATGATCAACTTCTATCCAGAAACCTACGTTCCCCGCTGTGGAAGGACGTGTGGATCCAGAATTGGCCTCCACTGTCACTTGCGGACTCACTGTTAAAACTGTGTTTATGGAAGACAATCTTACTCAGCTACGAGTGATCGCCAAAGAAATAAAGAAGCAGCCATCTCCAGCTTCTCTGCTTAGGGCTTATCCACATTTACCTTTTGTCTCGCACTTTCTAGGCAACAGGTCCTCACTTTCCCAGTCCATGTCCAAGCAAAGGGTGCTTGTGTTTTGGTCTCGTGCTCTCATGTGAATCAGCTCCTTCCTGCGAGAGCTCAGAACCAGAAGACGAGGGTCCTGATTTTGATCAGCAAGATGTTGGAGGTATGCAATAGACAAGTGCACCATGACCCCTCTTCTGCCCCTCTGTGCCTGGCAAGAATTATAGTTAATAATTTGTCTACTTTGTCATGTTTCTCCCAATGAACCTCGATTACTGTATCTGAAAAACCATGATCCAGCTCCATTGTTCCCCAAAGTACCTAACAGGGGCATTCTGTGGTGCAGATTGAATGATCAGAGCATTACCTACACTTACCTCCTTTTGGTATTCTGTGTGAGGGTTTGATTAGCTGCTTGTGCGTGAAAACGTGCTCCCTCAGAGTTTGTGCGCCCCCACAAACCTCCGTGTGTGACGGAGCTCCTCAGACATGTCTGCTCTAGTCACTAGTAGAGTCCGACAGTGGCTGCCTGCGGAAGCGTTTCCAGCAAAGAAGTTCCTTAACGGAAACGCGTCTCCTGGACTCACGGCGTGACAGTTTCCTGCGAGGTATGGGTCTCCCTATGGGAGACTCCGATACCTCCCCACTGTTCTCGCTGGAAGCCTCCCTGAGCCCTCCCTCCTGCTCGCATTCCCTCAGAGACCCACTCCTCCCCCTGTTTGTCCCTGCTTCAGCAGTTGAGTCTCTTTCATCCTGCCTGAGTCCCTCCACCACCTGATGCTCTGATGGCAGTTCCCTGACATCCACTTCCCCTCCAGGGCCCCCCTCACCCCCTCCCAATTCCTCCCCCCTGGGAGGTGAAGGGCTAAAACCCCGAAACGAATCTTCCTCATCTTCTGACGTCTCGAACAATTCTCTCCATCGATCGTCGTCCTGGCCAGCTGAATCCTCCTCCTCTTCAGAATCTGGGAACCCCTCCAACTCCTCTTCCTCGTCGGTGGTGGCAAAGTATTCCCTTCGGAACCTCGCTACAGGCTGAGGTTTACGTGGGAACCTCTGATGAAAAGTCTCTATTAAAACCTCGTCATTGACATCCTCTGCCCTAACCCAGGTGTTTTCCGACTCCGGTTCCCCTTCCCACATTACCAAATACTCTACTTGATCTCCCTTCCACCTGGAATCGAGGATCTCCGCTACATGGTAGCTGTGTTCCTTCTCCTCCATTGCTGGTCCCCTAGTGACCCTCCCCTCACTGTCTCCTCTATACGGTGACAGCAACGACCTGTGAAAAACTGGGTGCAGCTTCATGTGGTTCGGTAACCGGAGCCTGAAAGCCACTGGATTGACCTGCTGTATGACTTCAAACGGACCCAGCCTTTTGGGTCTTAATTTCTTACAACCTCCTTTGAATGGCAACCCTTGGGTTGACAGCCACACCTGGTCCCCCACCCTGATGCTTTCACCTTCCCTTCTGTTTTTGTCTGCTTGCCTCTTATATTCCTCCTTAGCCCTGTTTAAGTTGAGTTGGAGCTGGCGATGGATCGCTTCCATTTCTTCCACGAACTGTTCTGCAGCTGGAACGCTCCAGTTCTCCCCCTCCCCCCCTGGGAAGGCTCTGGGATGGCACCCGTGATTAGCCAAAAAGGGGCTCATCCCCGTGGACACGTTCTCTGCATTGTTGTAGGCAAATTCTGCCAACGCCAGCTTCTCCACCCAATCATTCTCTCTGTCATTAACATAACACCTCAAATATTGTTGGAGAACCCCATTTGCTCTTTCCGCCTGCCCGTTGGTTTCAGGATGCCGGGCCGTCGAGAAATTAACCTCTACATGCAGTAAGCTCATGAGCTTCCTCCAGAACCTGGAAGTAAATTGTTTCCCTCGGTCTGAAACCACCCTCAAGGGGGCGCCATGCAACCTAAACACATTCTCTACAAACAATTTGGCGGTTTCTTCTGCTGTAACCGCATGTGAGCAGGCTATGAAGTGGGCCATTTTAGTTAACAGGTCTACTACAACCATGATGGCTGTTTTCCCTCTAGACCTTGGCAGATCAGTCATGAAATCTATTGCCACTGCTTCCCACGGTCTCTCAGGTGTGGGCAGTGGTTCTAATAAACCAGCCGGCGCCTGCCTCTCCCCCTTGGCTCTTTGGCATTGTTCACACCCTCTCACATACTCCCACACATCTTCCCTGACCTTGGGCCACCAAAATTCCCTGGTAACCAGCCACATGGTTTTGTGTTGCCCAAAGTGCCCTGCTGTGGGGCTATCGTGCAGCTGCTTGAGTACTTTCTCCCTCAATTCCCCTTCAGGTATATATAACGCTCCCTTATAATACAATGCCCCATTTCTCTCCTCAAAACCACCGGGTTTGTCTTCCTCCCCTCTGAGATCCCTGAGTTTCCCCTGGGCGTATGCATCCTGCACCGTACCCTCTACCAATTCCCTTTGCCCCACCAAAGTCGCCCCACACACCCAGCGGTCCTCTGGAATGATATGGGTTTCTTCGGGTGCTCCCTCCCCCTCCAAATATTCAGGTTTGCGTGAGAGAGCGTCCGCCCTAACATTCTCTGGGCCTGGCACATAACAAATCTCAAAGTTAAATTTGGAGAACTCTTGGGCCCATCTCAACTGCCTTTGGTTGAGCACTCGCGCCGTTCTCCAGTACTCTAGATTTTTATGGTCCGTGCACACTTGCACTTTATGTTGTGCACCAACTAGCAGATGCCTCCATCTCCGGAACGCCTCATGAATAGCAAGCAGTTCTCGGTCGTACACCGTGTAGTTCCTCTCGGATTTGTTCAGCTTCCGCGAGAAGAAGGCACACGGACGCCACTCCGACTCCTCCTTCCCCGGCTGCAGAAGAAGCACCGCCCCTATGGCTCTGTCAGATGCGTCTGTTTCAACCCTTAGCTTCTTTCGTAAATCCACATGCAGAAGTTGTTCTTCAGAGGCGAAGGCCCTTTTCAGTTCCTCAAACGCTCGCTCCGCCTCCGCCGTCCATACAAACTTCTTCTTACTGCTGAGACAGTCAGTGATGGGCGCCGTCAGATGGGCGAAGTTGCGGATGAACTTACGATAAAAGTTTCCAAACCCTAGGAACCTCTGCACATCCTTCTTGGTTTTGGGTGTTTTCCATTCCAGCACTGCCTGTACCTTGCCGGGATCCATGGCCAATCCCTTGTCTGACAGGCGGTACCCCAGGAATTCCACCTCCTTGGTATGGAACCGACACTTCTCCAGTTTGACCCACAGCCTGTTGGCTTGCAGTCTGCTCAACACTTCTCTGACGTCTCTCACATGTTGCTCCTCATTCTCAGAATACACCAACACATCATCTAGAAAGGCAACGCAATTCTTGTAGAGCAAAGGGCCCAGCACGTGGTTCATAAAAGATTGAAAACACGCGGAGCCTGCTTGTAATCCAAATGGCATAACGAGGTATTCAAACGCCCCCAAAGGGGTAAACATGGTGGTTTTCCATTCATCCCCTTTCCTTATGCGTATCAGGTTGTACGCCCCCCTTAGATCCAGCTTTGTGAAAATCTTTCCCTTCCTCACCATGGTCAAAATATCATCAATTCTGGGCATAGGGAACGCCACCGGTTCAGTCACTGCATTCAGCCGCCTAAAATCACATACAAGTCTCGGCTTGTCCGCATTTTTTTTGTCCACAAAGAACACTGGGCTCCCCCCTGCTGCTTTGGACTCTCTGATGAAGCCTCTCTTCAGGTTCTTGTCAATGAACCCTCGCAACTCCTGCATTTCCCTGTCTGACATGGCATACAACTTGCCCACGGGAAGCTGTGCTCCAGGGAGTAAATTGATCTGACAATCAAAGGGTCTATGAGGTGGTAGTTGGTCAGCTTCCTTCTCACTGAACACGTCGCTGAGATCTGCATACTGTGGTGGTACCTTCACCTTCCCCATTACTTCAGTCCCTGCTAGGGTGGCTTGGGCCCCTACTGAACCCTTCTCCCCTTTGCAGTGTTCTAGGCAATGTGCTGAACCAAAGGACACCACTCTTTGATGCCAGCCAACCAGCGGATCATGTAGAGCTAGCCAGCTCATTCCCAAAATAATGGGAGCGCCTCCCAGGGTGGCCACATTAAACGCTATCAGTTCTGTGTGCCTTGCCACCCTCATTATCATTGGGACAGTCTGCAAGCGGACTCCTCCTCCCAACAACTCCCTGCCATCAATCGTGGTCACCTGCAGGGGGTTGCTTAAAGGGATGGTCTGTATCTGGTGTTCAGCAGCAAACTCCTTGCTCATAAAATTGCAGGAGCTGCCTGAGTCCAATAGCGCCTTTATTTTTAGGGGGTGCCCATTCTGCAGCTCTAGCGACACTTCAATCACTAGAGCAGGTCGAGGAGCTTCTGGCACGGGCACTTTCACTGCTCTTTGGCCTGGCTGCAGTGCCCCAATTGTGGCAACCAGGCGTTGGCTTTTACCTGCTCCGCTCCCCCTTCTTCTCCCCCCTCAACAGCTCCCACCATCCCTTGCCATTCCTTCCTCTGGGGGCAGACTCTGGCAAAGTGGCCTGGCTGTTGGCAGAGATAGCATTTCCGGGGGCCCTTTCCCTCCTTCTTAGCTCCCTCGCTGGTTTTTGAAAATGCGCGCGCGCGCGCTGTTCCGATTTCCATCGGCTCTGCCGGCGGGAAAGCTGGCTCAGGAATGTCTGGAATGCGGAACTCCTTCCAACGTTCCCCTCTCCCTTCCCGCCTCTCCAAGGCTCTTGCCTCCTGCCGCGCTCCTATGGTCAGCGCAGATTTGGTCAGCTGATCCATAGACTCCGCCCTGGGGCTCCGTGCCAGCTCGTCTTTCACCCCCGAAGAAAGACCTTCTTCAAATAGCATTTGAACGGGTGCCGCCGATAAATCCCAACTCAGTCTGTGAATCAGCATGGTAAACTCAGTCCAATATTCACGGACAGATCGACTCCCCTGCTTACAAGCCATTAGCTGTCTGCGCACCACCCCTTCCTCAATATCGCTGGAAAACATGATATCCATTGCACGAAAGAACTTCATTGTGTCCTTTAGTATGTCATTGTGCGTTGCCATTAGGGGTCGTACCCAGTCTCTAGCCCCTTTCTCAAGATGCCCAATTACAAAAGCAACTCGCGATTCCTCATCAGGGAACTCATCGAACTGCACATTAAGGGCATATTGCATCTCTGTCCTAAAAGCATGGTAGTCCTTGGGGTCCCCCCCAAATTTCTGCACCAATCCTGGTACCTTTCTGGGGAATTGAGTGGCTCTCCCCTTCTTGTCTGCATCCTGAGCCCTTCTCTCCTCCAGCCTCGCCGTCTGCAGGGCCAGTTGAACCTCCAACGCTCGGTATCTATCTTCCAAGCTTGGACCAGCTCCAGCCCCTGCTCCTCCGGTTCCGGTTGGTTCGCTCATGATGCCTTCTCTTGCACAGGCAGCGTACAAAGACTGTCGGACTGCTGTGAGGGTTTGATTAGCTGCTTGTGCGTGAAAACGTGCTCCCTCAGAGTTTGTGCGCCCCCACAAACCTCCGTGTGTGACGGAGCTCCTCAGACATGTCTGCTCTAGTCACTAGTAGAGTCCGACAGTGGCTGCCTGCGGAAGCGTTTCCAGCAAAGAAGTTCCTTAACGGAAACGCGTCTCCTGGACTCACGGCGTGACAGTTTCCTGCGAGGTATGGGTCTCCCTATGGGAGACTCCGATACCTCCCCACTGTTCTCGCTGGAAGCCTCCCTGAGCCCTCCCTCCTGCTCGCATTCCCTCAGAGACCCACTCCTCCCCCTGCTGGTCCCTGCTTCAGCAGTTGAGTCTCTTTCATCCTGCCTGAGTCCCTCCACCACCTGATGCTCTGATGGCAGTTCCCTGACATTCTGGTTAGGGTGCTGGTTGGGTCGTCTCTACCAAACCAACCATAATTTGTCATCTAGTAACACAGAGCCAGAATCTCTGTGGGAGGCAGTTCCCCTAGCATAGGGGTGGGAACCTGTAGCTCTCCAGATGTTGTAAGACTTCCAACTCAGATCAGCCTCAGCCAGTGTAGCTGAAGGTTAGGATTTATAGGATTCATAATCCCACAGCAACTGGATTGCCCTGCCCCTGCCTTAACCCGGCATTTGAGCTCAATTCCTTGCAGTATTTATGTTTCCTGAACACAGGGAAGCAGCTTGGGGCTATTTAGAGGCACATGTCCTCAGCAAGTGTGGTAAGAATTTAGATGAAAACAGGTTTTCTGTCAGAAAAGTTTTATTCAAAAGTTTATTATATGGGTGGTGCCCTGAGGTACCATCCCAGCGACAATCACTTTTTACATTCCACACAACACAGTTTCCTACCCATGGTTTTCATCAAGGCCACTTTGACCTCCTTGTTCCTCAAACTGTAGATTATGGGGTTCAACATGGAGGTCACAACTGTGTAGAACAGGGCCAGCAGCTTGTCGCTCGACGCCGAGTAGCTGGATTTGGGCCTAAGGTACGTAATGATGCCTGAACCGTAGAACAGGGAGACAACGATGAGATGGGATGAGCAAGTGGAGAAGGCCTTGTGCCTGCCCTCGGCTGAGGGCATCCTCAAAATAGAGGTGATGATGTATACATAGGACGTGAGGATCAGAAGGAAAGGGGCCGTGATGAAAAGTACAGCCACCATATAGACTGCAACAACGTTCATTGAAGTATCGCCACATGCTAGCGTCAGGAGAGGAGGGATGTCACAGAAGAAGTGGTTGATCCTGTTGGGCCCGCAGTAGGTCAGGCTAAAGACATAGTTCGTTTGACCCAGTCCAACCATCACTCCCACTGACCATGAGGCCACTGAAAGCTGGGCACAGACGCCTCGGTTCATGACAACACTGTACCGCAGCGGGTTGCAAATGGCCACATAGCGGTCGTAAGCCATGGCAGCAAGGAGACAGCATTCCGTGATGCCAAAGAGGGTGAAAAAGTACATCTGGGTAGCGCAGCCCCAGAGAGAGATCCTCCCATTCTCCGACAACAGGTTAGCCAGCATCTTGGGGACAATGGCTGTGGTGTAGCATATTTCCAACAGAGACAGGTTCGTCAAGAAGAAGTACATGGGCGTGTGGAGGGCTGGGTTTAACTTGATCACGGTGGTGATGATGGAATTCCCTGCGAGCGACACAGTGTACATGGAAAGGACCAGCGCAAAAAGGAGCATTCGCAGGTGCGGCAGCCCAGAGAAACCGACAAAGATGAACTCGCTCACCAGGGAAGAATGATTGGACATGGACCGCAAGAGCGAATGACTCAGCTGCAGAAGATTGGAGACATAGATGGGGAAAGCTAGCCAGTCGCAAATGATCTACAGTTCTCTTCCCATTGCTTAGCACAGGGCTTACCCACACTTGCCTTTGCCTCTCTGTCCAGCAAAGTTCTGTGTCCAAGTGTGGTTTTTTTGCTCCAGAGCTTTCCCCACAAAAAACCCCTGCTCTTCAGCATTCAATCAGAGCAAACATCAATTCAGGTTATCTGCGGGTTGCTGTTTGCGCTGATTGAATTTTAAAGAGCGTGTTTTTGCGGGGAAAGCACCAGAGTGGCAGGGAAAGGGTGCTTGGACGCTGTGCTTTAAAGTGTGGGCCATGCCTGGAAAGAGCAGAGGAAAAGTGGATAAGCCCTGGCAGAGGTTTCAGGACTTAATTTTGACTCATCTGACACACACACTCTGACTTGGAAGTCCCCCCTTTTAGCGTCAGATGTATGGGGGTTGCGGTGTGGAGCTAAGGTGAAGAAAATATACACACACAAGATTTCAGCAGGAAGTTACGGGGTGAGCAAAGTTTGGGAACAAAGCAGCATGCCCTCTTCAAAACTTTTGTGGGAGCAAATAGTATTGAGAGCAGCATCACATATAACCACGGCAGTACTCCGATGAGCACAAATAAACATGAATGCACAACAGAGGGGACTTTGAAGGATCCCATGAATTGAATATGCTACGGATCTGCCCCATGCAAGGAACACATTTTGCCACTGCTCAAAAGAAAGCCTGATACCTGCACCTTGGGAAACAAAACTGTTCACTAACCAGGCATCTAATCTGGAAAGAAAAGGCATCTAACATAACAACTGGCCTGTGGAAGACCTCTGATCATCCTATGTGACACTCTGTGTTTTCAGGATGGGGAAAGCAGAGCTAATCCGTTTTTCTGTTTACAAAAATGAGCTGGTTGATACTTCTGGAAAGCTCACGGGGAGGACACGAAGACAGGAGCTCAGCAGCATTGTTTGTCCCCAGTACCTGATCTTCTCCAGAAGTAGACTGCATCTAAATGTGGAGGTCATGTTTTGCAACCAAGACTAACAGCTGTGGATAAGCCCAGCTTCTGTTAACTTGCCTAATATTTGAACTATCACATGGTGATCTTGCTACACTGGAATTACCCCGAGGCAATTTTTAAAACTCAAAATGAAGTTCTGAAATCAAGTTTTGACTGATCAATCAATGCATACTTTACAGCCTTAGCGGGTGACTCAGTGGAGCATTTGCCAAGGCTGACTGCAACGCCAAACCAATTCGTGGGAAAACACCAATCTCCAAATGAACTATAGAATGCAAGTTCTGCTGAAGGAAGCCATTCGGGCCTGTTGCTCTCCAGGTGTTCTTGGATTACAAATCCCATCATCCCTGACGTACTGAGAACTGAAGTCCAGCAACATCCGCCCAGCAGCAGGTTGCCTCAAGCAAGATTTTTAAGCTGAACGTTATTGCACTCAGATACTGTGCATATAGCATTATTCACTTATTTTGAGTTGATACCCTGTAAAATTCTGTGTGAATGACTATCGCACTATAGTGGGCGCTATATGTGTGTTGTTTCAGAATGCATCATAATTGTTCCAGAAATCTGGAAGGAGTAAAACGGCTCTTACGTCTTCCAAGCATCCAAACAAGCAACACCCAAACTGATGCCTCCCAAGAGCAGATGTAAATATAACAGATCAAGGAAGAACTGAGCCACAAATGCCTTTAGAAAGGTGCACTGATGTCAAAACTTAAACAACAGCCTCCCTGTTCAGACACACAGACAACCTGCACTCACCTCTGAAAACATGACCCAACCCATCATCTGAGAAGCCTCCAGGCTGATCTGACTGATACCTTTCTACCATCACATCTTCCTCCCCTGAGGTGTCATCAGTAGACCCACACCCTCCCTTTCCCAGAAGCATCCAGGTATAACAAGTCTCTTTGGGTACAGTTTCTGCAGGGATCTCGCTCTCTAGCTCCCTTAGATGCTTGTCAGGCAAAGTTGTGCTGTTGGCAATTGTCTGAGGACACCATTTCACTTCGTCCTGTTTACAAGAAGAGAAAGGAATCGGAGCAGCCCGGAAAGGAGGGCCACCTCTGTACCTCCGGAAGTTCTTGAACTCCATCTCCCATCAACCTCAGCCAGCACAAGCCAACGGTCGGGGATGATGGGAGCTGTAGTTCAAACACCTGGATGGGCCACAAGTTAGCCAACGCTGCTCCAGAGTTGCTGATACCTTTGGCAGAGAGTAAGCTAAGGAGACTAATCCTGGCTTTGCACAAACACACACACACACAGGGCTCACTGCGATTAACAGGAAACATTTTATTCCAATGGCAAAACGTTTCAACTTCTGCCTTCCTCTGCTGCTAAAATAAAAAATGAAATGATGCTGTTGTCAAGGTGGCAGTTTTGGAGATGTTCAGAAAGGCATCGTTTGCTGAAGCTACGGGATGTTGGTGCTGCCCTCTCCAGGCTGAGGTCATGTGGCTTTAATGTGTCCTGCATGTACATTTAGAACAGGCGTCCTCAACCTCGGCCCTCCAGATGTTTTGGGACTACAATTCCCATCATCCCTGACCACTGGTCCTGCTAGCTAGGGATCACGGGAGTTGTAGGCCAAAAACATCTGGAGGGCCAAGGTTGAGGAAGCCTGATGTAGAAGTTTCCCCCTCTTTGCTAAAGTAGGAGGATCAATCGGTGTCTCTAAATCTGACAGTCCGTGGTTCCCATTTCAGAACTGAAACGTTTAGCTTCTGGCTGCTCAACCTCTTCAGTCAAAATTGCAGATGTGCGGCTTCTAAAACATGTGCGTAGGTCAGCTGTCGTTTTACCTTGTCCAGAACTTCATCATTTACTTTCAGGTCTCTTTTCTGCCCTCCCTCCCTCCCTCCCTCCCTCGTCCTATATCACTATCCTTATCTGTGCCAATATTTCCTTCAAGGCAGTGCCCCACGTTCTGATACACCACAGAACAATGCAAGTTCCTATTATACCTTTATAATAATAATAATAATTTATTATTTATACCCCACCCATCTGGCTGGGTTTCCCCAGCCAATAATAATAATAATAATAATAATAATAATAATAATAATAATAATAATAATAATAATAATAATAATAATAGAGCAATAAAACATCAAACATTAAAAACTTCCCTAAACAGGACTGCCTTCAGATATCTTCTAAAAGTCCTTATTTCCTTGACATCTGATGGGAGGGCATTCCACTGGGCGGGCGCCACTACCGAGAAGGCCCTCTGCTTGGTTCCCTGTAACTTTGCTTCTCGAGTTAGGGAACCGCCAGAAGGCCCTCGGCGCTGGACCTCAGTGTCCAGGCTGGATGATAGGGGTGGAGACGCTCCTTCAGGTATACTGGACCAAGGCCGTTTAGGGCTTTAAAGGTCAGCACCAACACTTTGAATTGTGCTCATTCTTTCCTTGGGAAGCTCAGAGCAACTTTGCATGGGGCGCCAGTGGTTTCCTAGCCAGGCACCACCTGGTCCAAGCCAGGCACCACTCTAATCCAGCAACCCAACATAAATTAAGACCGTTTGCAAATCAAACAGGGTCCTGGCAGGGCTTGATGGGACTTCCAGGTACGGCCCTTGCTATGCCCGCGGGGACAGGAGGTGGAGGGCTTCACCGTTGAGCCCGTCCTTGTTGACTCCAGGGCTGAACATGGGGTAGAGGCGCTCGGAGAAGATGTCCGAAAAGGTGTAGATGTGGAGCATGGTGTCAGCATCGTAGAAGGAGACCTGCCCCGCTTCATAGTCCAGGTAGACCCCGACTTTCTGGGGCTTGTCCTTGAGGGACAGCAGCTTGGGGGGAGACTCAAGGGCCTTGTATTCACTACCGTTCCTCAGCCAGATGGCCCAGAATCCATTGCTGGGCTTGACTTTCACTTTGGCTTCCTTCCTGTTGACGGACTCCTTGGCCACGCCAATGTCCCAGCTGGTTTTATTCCTCACCTCTACTTCCCAGTAATGGCGTCCTGAGGTAAATCCCTGAGAGCCCAGCACACACACGCACTTGCTGAACCTCTCAGGCCCGTCAGGGACCTCGTCCTCAGGGTTGTCTTCCAGACGAACGCTATCAAGGTCCTTGGAGAGCACAAGGTTGGGGTGGTTGGTGGCAGGATCCAAGGTGATTTGACAGGGAGCTGTTGGGATACGACCGACGTAATGGTTACCGACACCTTACATTACATTCAGAAATGTTGGATGCAGGAGAGATCTACACTCAACAGACTGTCCATTTTTTACCTCAGAGGTGCCAAAAGGAGTTTCTGGGCCCAGCACACCGCATGTGCATCAGGCACGCCACCCTTCTCACACAAAGAGGACTTGTATCTCCGTATCCTTTGCTTCACATACAAATTCGTATTGTCTTTGGCAAGTAGGGTAGAGGGCCCAGTGATAAATCAGGGGCCACACACAACAAGACAGACAGCTACATCAGTCAAAATGCAGCGTTATAAATGTGTTATAACACTGTGACACTGGATGGGACTGTAGAGCTAAAATCGCAACTCAGTGATATTCTCAATTGTGAGCCTTACAATGGTTTCTCGCAGAGCGTTTTCACAGCGTGTTTTTTAATATGTGTAGATCTAGCCACAATGTCAACAGGAGAAACTTTTCCTGTAATTATAGTCCCAGTCTTTATAAGGCATAACCTGTTAAATTTCTGCCTGCCACATAGTGGTTAAAGCAGGCTTCCTCAACCTCGGCCCTCCAGATGTTTTGAGACTACAATTCCCTGACCACTGGACCCACTATCTAGGGATCATGGGAGTTATAGGCCAAAAACATCTGGAGGGCCGAGGTTGAGGAAGCCTGGGTTAAAGGCAATAATAATAATAATAATAATAATAATAATAATAATAATAATAATAATAATACCACCCTGCCCATCAGGCTGAGTTGCCCCAGACACTCCGGGTGGCTTCTGACACATATAAAAACATTTTAAAATGTCAAACTTTTTAAAAAGGTTTAAAGGGCTGCCTTCAGTTGTGTAGTTCTTTATTTCTTTATCTCCTCAGATAAAGCCTTGTTCTTCTCTGATGTCCACCCTAAACCACACAAAGAACTCAGGTTTCACGAGTTGCAACCCAGTTGTGTTAACTGGAGATCTTTCATCAGCTGGCATTTGGTACAAGGGCAGGCATGGCACTTCATAGAATCATAAAATTGGAAGGGACCCCAAGGATCATCTAGTCCAGCCCCCTGCAAGATAGGAATCTTTTGGGGCTCAAACCCACAATCCTGAAATTAAGGGTCTCATGCTCTACCAGCTCAGCTTTCCCAGTTTGCTTCAGATGGGGCATTGGTCAAAAGAAATGCAAGATTACACACACACACACACACACACACACACACACACACACACTTTTGGATAGATGGTGGCTAACAGACTGAGGTTGAATCCTGACAAGACAGAAGTACTGTTCCTGGGGGACAGGGGGTGGGTGGGTGTGGAGGACTCCCTGGTCCTGAACGGGGTAACTGAAGCCCACTGAAGGACCAGGTGTGCAGCCTGGAAGTCATTCTGGACTCACAGCTGTCCACGGAGGCACAGGTTGATTCTGTGTCCGGGGCAGCTGTCTACCAGCTCTATCTAGAATACAGGCTGACACCCTACCTACCCACAGACTGTCTCACCAGAGTGGTGCATGCTCTAGTTATCTCCTGCTTAGACTACTGCAATGCACTCTACGTGGGGCTACCTTTGAAGGTGACCCAGAAACTACAACTAATCCAGAACGTGGCAGCCAGACGGGTGACTGGGGATGGCCGCCAAGACCACATAACACCGGTCTTGAAAGACTTACATTTTCCAAGCACAATTCAGAGTGTTGGTGCTGATCTTTAAAGCCCTAAACGGCCTCGGCCCAGTATACCTGAAGGAGCATCTCCAACCCCATCATTCAGCCCGGACACAGAGGTCCTGCACTGAGTGCCTTCTGGCGGTTCCCTCACTGAGAGAACCGAAGTTACAGGGAACCAGGCAGAGGGCCTTCTCGGTGGTGGCACCCACCCTGTGGAATGCCCTCCCATCAGATGTTAAAGAAATAAACAACTATCTGACTTTTAGAAGACACCTGAAGGTAGCCCTGTTTAGGGAAGTTTTTAATATTTGGTGAATTATTGTATTTTAATCTTTTGTTGGGAGCCTCCAAGAGTGGCTGGGGAAACCCAGCCAGATGGGCGGGGTATAAATAATAAATTGTTGTTATTGTTTGTCCTCACAACCTTGTGAGGTACGTTATGCTCAGAAACAGAGCCTGGCTGAAGTCTGCGTAGTATATTTCGGGGCCAAATATAAATTTGAAGCTGGGCATCCCTGGTCCCAATCCAATACCAAAGCTAACCTTCCCCAGCTGGTGCTCTCCGGACAGTGTTGATCTACATCTCCCATCATCCCTGACCTTTGACCATTCTACCTGGGGTTGATGGGACTTGTAGTCAAAAAAGTCTAGGGGCACCAGCTTGGGGAGGGGCTGCTCTAGTTACTATGCCACACTGGCTCCTCTGCATGAAACAACATTTGAACTAAGACACTGAGGTCCAGCGCCGAGGGCCTTCTGGCAGTTCCCTCACTGCAAGAAGGAGGTTACAGGGAACCAGGCAGAGGGCCTTCTCGGTAGTGGCGCCCTGTGGAACACCCTTCCAATAGATGTCAAGGCAATAAGCAACTTACTTCTAAAAGACATCTGAAGGCAGCCCTGTTTAGGGGAGTTTTTAATGTTTAGTGCTGTATTGTGTTTTTAATACAGTGGTGCCTCGCAAGACGAAAAGAATCCGTTCTGTGATTCTCTTCGTCTAGCGGTTTTTTCGTCTTGCGAAGCAAGCCCATTGACGGATTAGCGGATTAGCGCTATTAGCGGCTTTTAGCGGCTTTTAGCGGTTTATTGGCTTATCGGATCAGCTGATATGCGGCTTAGCAGCTTAGAAAAAGGGGGGGGAACCCGCAGGAACTCGCAAGACATTTTTGTCTTGCGAAGCAAGCCCATAGGAGATTCATTTTGCGAAGCACCTCCAAAACGGAAAACTCTTTCGTCTAGCGAGTTTTCCGTCTTGCAAGGCATTCGTCTTGCGGGGCACCACTGTATTTGGTTGGGAGACGCCCAGAGTGGCTGGGGAAACCCAGCCAGATGGGTGGGGTATAAATAAATTATTATTATTATTATTATTATTATTATTATTATTATTATTATTATAGCAGAGCAGCTCTGGCCTCAAGTGGCAGATTTTGCCACAGCATCACAGAAACAGTTTATGCCAAGCTGTTGTGGCAATAAAGCCTCATCGCTCCAATACTTACAAGGTCTCAGAGCTGGCAGCATCTCCTTCCACACCATGTACTGAATAGGGCCCTTAAACTGGCCCAGGCTGAACTCACGGGCGACCACAGGCAGTGTGGATCCTTTGTCATCACTAGGACAATATCTGCAAGAACAGGAAAAAGATCGTATAAAGTAGACTCCATGATTATGAGTGTCACAAGCTGCTCTTTATCTCCACCTAGTGGCCATATCTGAAAGTGCTGCTCTTTGCACTAATGCTCATTTAGCTCCTAAATAAGAGTCATACTACATTATTCAAACACGGGAGCAGTGGCGTAGCGTGGGTTGTCAGCACCCGGGGCAAGGCAAGTAATTTGCGCCCCCTAACCCGTGGATTTTGCGCCCCCTAACCCGTGGAGCGCGGGCCCCCAGATGTTGCGCCCGGTGTGGCCGGCCCAGCCTGCACCCCCCACGCTACGCCACTGTAGCGCAGAACACCATCCCTAATCCTGCAACTGCAAAAAGTTCTGCAACACAGCACAACAGACCGTGCAAAAGGATCGTTGTTGATGCTTCTATTAAAAAAATGTAAACAACAGCCATCTTTATTTACACTATGAGCTAACTGTCTGAGATGGGTAAAATCAATCCCAAAGGGCCCTTACAAACAGTAGATTATGCTACATTTTCCTTGTTTAAATCCACAATGTTTTGGTTTTTTTAAATGCACTCTACCTCCCCACCCTTATACCCTTTCCACCCAAGACGTACACCTGATGCCTTTGTCACACATTACATGCACCCAACCCCTTCCCTGCAGTCAGCTAGATTTCCCTCGCAATAAACGTGGGTGGGTAGGTACCGGAGAAGGGAAACCTGAAAAGAGGAAGTGGCTGCTTTCCTGCATTCTGCCTCAGGGTCTTACTGCCCACCCTGCTCTGTTTCGTTGCTGTGTTTGCTCAAACGGAACAAAGAGCAGGGAAAGCCCCTCCCCTCCAGGCAGAGAGAGAGAGAGAGAGGCGCCCTCCACGAGTTGTCGAGCTTGGGCAACGGCTGCGCCGCCGACGGCGAGGCGCTAAGGCGCCGGCTCCCCAGGCTGCAGCGCTTGGCCAGGCGCTGCGCTTGCATGCCTGGCCGCGCCCAGCTCGCCTCAGCGCAGCGGAAAACAGAAGCAGTGGCGGAGACGACGACCCCCCACCCCAACCAAGCCTCGATTGCTTGTCCCTTCCCTCTGGACTCGCGCCCCCCCAGGTGTTGCGCCCGGTGTGGCTGGCACCCCTGGCACCCCCCACGCTACGCCACTGCACGGGAGTAGTTGCTAGTGTGGATTAATCAATGCAAAAGGCACTGGTGTTATATTCCTGATCTAGCAGGGAATGAGCTCTAGTTGTGGATCACAGATCATGAGCAGAAAACAAACAGCAGACAGAGAAAGCGAGAAGCAGAGTTTTTTTAAAAATCGTTTTTAGAAGTGATGGGGAGAGGCAGAAGATCCAGGAGCCACAAAAGACCCTGGCCCACCCTCTAGCAATATTGCTGGCACAGCTCCAGTTGCATCCCCAGATGAAGTCAAGTAAATGCATGTTTGTTGAGAGGGTTGAGAACAGAAGCAGGAGGTTCAGTCATACGGTCTACTCACTTTTCTGTGAAGGCTTTGATGTCCTGCAAAAAAGAAAAGGGAAATCTTAGAGATGTTCTGACCATTTAGAATATAGTTTTGTGGATATCACAGAAGCTGCTTGAAACAGGACATCTTAAATTATTTTTCATCACCCTTATGGGTTTCCTACCTTCCTCCTACAGAAGCCCCGAGTGTCATGCAGCCATCACAAATGACAATCACGATAACACCCATAGCTAAAATAGTAGCTAAAACCTATATCAAAACTCAAAAGTGGCACCATAAATACGGTAATACTTAAGCTAATGGACTCCTCACTGCATCTATGTACCAAAGGTTTGAATGAATGACTAAATGCATCTTCAAGTGACGCTTAACAGTTGTTAGCGATGAGGACAGCCAACTTTCCCCCGGGCTGGGAGTTCCATGAGCGGGACAGCCACCACCAAGCAGGCCCTGCCTCATGACACCATCCCACAGGCCATACCTCTCGACAGGACCATGGGCTGGGCCCCCCATGACGGTCACAGAAAATGGGCCAGCCCATATGGAGAGAGGCCATCTTGGACCCCAAGCCATCGTAAAACTGGCTGTAATATCTCAGCCAAGGTCTAAAGAAGGGTGGGGAACCCCAGGCCTCAGGGGCAAGGGGCCAAAAGTAGTTCTCCAAGCTTTTTTTGGGTGTGAAACCAGCTGTACAAAGGCAAAGATTCATATTTGTTGCTCCGCCCACTTTTGCCCCCTGGCCACGCCCACGAGAAGGAAATGCAGTCCTTGATCAGAAAAAGGTGATCCACCCTTGGGTCTAACGGAAGCTAGCAATGCAATTGCCTGTCACACGAGGCTTCTCATGACCTCATCCAAAACGATGACAGGATTTGTGTGCTGCATCCGGATTATATAAATTGAGGCAGTCATGGTGACTTTCTGTAGCCTAGGGCTTCCTCAGCAAAGGAAACCGTCTTGATGACTTCAGTGGCGGAGCTGGTTTATTCCATAGGGGTTCCTTCGCCTACATTCAAAGCTTTTAAAAATTACATCAGCTGAACCTCTCTTTCTTTTCAGCAACCCAGTGCTCTGGTGGTTTACAGCTTGTTATGGAACTTTAACTCAGGTAGGTTCATCTGGTGCCTTCATTATACATCTTTAGGCAGCAGGCAAAAATGTTCCTCTTCACAAAGGCCTTCAGCTGATTAAAATTATACAGCCTTTAAAATGGGGGGGGGGGAGGTTGTTTTGTTTTAAGTTTTTAATTTGTGCTTTTATTCTGAATTTCTATCTTGTGAAACGCCCCAAGGTGAAGGGCGGTGTATAAATTTAGTAATTAATCCCACCCTCTCTAAAAGGGTTTGCAGTTCTTCCAAACTTCGCATCACTGGCAGCATAGTCACCATTTCTGGGCGATCATGGGTGCCAAGGCACGCACAAATTTGGGTGCCTGGCTGGGCAACTAATAATTATTTTTTTATATTTATATTTTATTTTAATTTAATTTAATTTCCCTGCCCATCTGGCTGGTTTCCCCACCACTCTGGGCAGCTCCCAATAGAATATGAACAATAATAACAACAACAAAGCCATAGAACTTCAAACATTAAAAGCTTCCCTAAGCAGGGCTGCCTTCGGATGTCTTCTAAAAGTCAAATAGTTGTTTAATCCCTTGACATCTGATGGGAGGGCGTTCCACAGGGCGGGCACAACTACCAAGAAGATGTGGTGGCGGGGCATTCAGTCGGGCCCTTCCGCTGTGACAGGGGGCTCCATTGGGCCCTTCTGCTTTGGCGCCAACATATGACATCACAAATCATGCATCATGCATGTGACATCATGCGTGTGACATCACACACACGTGCCAAGCACCCACAATGCTGGGTGGAACTCGGCGCGCCTGATGGGCAGATTTCATGGGCTCCACTTTCCACCTCTTAATACGCATCCTTTGCAGGTGACAGTCCCCCTACGTCCCCTTTCTACACAGGTACAGATTTGTCATACCTTCTGCTCGATCATAAAAAGCAAAGAGACACAAGCATATTTCATTTACGTGATTTGTGCAGGATCTCAAGTACCTCTGGGAGACCATAAAAAGGTAAAGGGACCCCTGACCATTAGGTCCAGTCGTGGCCGACTCTGGGGTTGCGGCGCTCATCTCGCTTTATTGGCCGAGGGAGCCGGCGTACAGCTTCCGGGTCATGTGGCCAGCATGACTAAGCCGCTTCTGGTGAACCAGAGCAGCGCACGGAAATGCCATTTACCTTCTCGCCAGAGCAGTACCTATTTATCTACTTGCACTTGGACCTGCTTTCGAACTGCTAGGTTGGCAGGAGCAGGGACTGAGCAATGGGAGCTCACCCCGTCGCGGGGATTCGAACTGCCGACCTTCTGATTGGCAAGTCCTAGGCTCTGTGGTTTAATCCACAGCACCACCCGCCTCCCTTTTGGGAGACCATACCTGCCTGCAATCTAGAAATGATGCCCTCCCTGTAGATTTGTTCAGAGACACACTGACCTTCAGGAAGGCTTCGGGGTCCAGCTGCTCCTCCAGCCGTGCCTGGATCTTGGCCACTTGTTCCTCAGCCGCGCGGACTTGCTCCTGCCCGTTGCGCTGGTTCCTTTCCAGCTCGCTGAGAAGGAGCTCTTCCTCACGCCGGATCTCCCTCCTCATCGCTGCCTCCTTCTCCTGGAGCCACTGGTGGAGCTCGGTGAACTGGGCCGAGAGGTGCTGCTCCAGGCGGAGGCGTTGGGCCTTAAAAAGGAACAGCAATGGTGGGGAAAGGAGGATGTGTGAGCGATGGACACCGGCTCTGTTCTGGCAGCCCCAGTGTGCTTAGAGAAAAGGGACTGTTTGAGGAAGCCAGCAGCCCAGTGTTACCCTCCCAGACTGAACTGGCTGTTTTTTCCTTCATTTAGACGTAGCAGCAACGTTACATGCATTTTTAAATGATTATTTTTTATTATTATTATTATTATTATTATTATTATTATTATTATTATTTATTACTTATACTGAGATCCAGCGCCGAGGGCCTTCTGGCAGTTCCCTCATTGCAAGAAGTGAGGTTACAGGGAACCAGACAGAGGGCCTTCTTGGTAGTGGCGCCCACCCTGTGGAACACCCTCCCTTCAGATGTGAAGGAAATAAGCAGCTATTTTATCTTTAAAAGACATCTGAAGGCAGCCCTGTTTAGGGAAGTTTTTAATATTTAATGCTGTATTGTTTTTAACACTTGATTGGAAGCCGCCTAGAGTGGCTGGGGAAACTCAGCCAGATGGGTGGGGTATAAATAATAAATTTATTATCATTATCATTATTATACCCCACTCATCTGGCCAGGCCTCCCCAGCCACTCTGGGGGGCTCCCAACAAAATTTCAAAAACACAATAAAACATCAGTCATTAAAAACTTCCCAATACAGGGCTGCCTTCAGATATCGTTTAAAAGTCAATATAGTTGTTTTTTTCTTTGTCATCTGATGGGAGGGCATTCCACAGGGCGGGTGCCACTACCAAGAAGGCCCTCTGCCTGGTTCCCTGTAACCTCGCTTCTCGCAGTGAAGGAACTGCCAGAAGGCCCTCAATGCTGGACCTCAGCATCCGGGCTGAATGATGGGGGTGGAGATGCTCCTTCAGAAGAATATTTTATTCTTTTTTTCCATATAGGAAATTGTTACTCAACAATTATATTCCAATTCAACAAAACTAGTGACTTCCCGCTCACCTGACGTCGATGTTTATAACACAAATTACATGCAATTGCACTTTAAGGTTCCATTTTATCTAATGTCATCCTCTCGGACATGTTTCTTAATAGATTCTGCTGTTTTCTTACACTTCAAACCAAGCATTAAATGCACATTAAAAAGCAAAAGTGTGTGTGCTGAAAGTAACATGCTGCTTGGCTCCATGAAACAAGGGCGGAAGCATCAAAGAGGCTTGGACTCACAGAGATTTCCGGAAATTTCTGGGCACTCTGCTCTTGCAGTGATTTCGCCGCTTGGGCTCTGGATTCCAGCACTGCCTGAGCAGCTGTTAGGACCTCCTGCATGGAAACAGACATGGCAAAGAATGAACACAAAAGGGCAATGAGAATACATTGGCAACTGCTGCTCATGTAGGGTTGCCACTAGCCACAGCGATTAATAATAATAATAATAATAATAATAATAATAATAATAATAATAATAGCCTGGTTAGGGGGGTTTGTTTTATTTTTTGCTTTATTGAAATTGGGGGGGAAGTTTCTGGAAAACCAAAAGGCAACGTTAGCCCACTTTACCTGCCATTAGAGGAGACATAAACTTTATGCTGGGCTCCACCTCTCAAATAAACACACCCAGTTTGTTGTTATTAATAGGGCATGGCTTTCTACCTGGCAATATTTCAAAAAGTGAAAGAGGTTTTGTTTGTTTGTTTTGTTTTTGGCCAATGTTTCGAGCTTTAATTTTAATGCAATTCGCCAAAATCTACACTGCCGACATGGGCTGCCATACGCCAGGGTTTTTCCCAGACAATTCAGCGATTTCCACCCGGATGCTGCTTACAAATCTTTGTCCGGGAGATTCCAGACGTACGGCAACACTAAATTAGAAGTGGTTTGAGCAACATGAACGACACCCTCTTCAAAATAAATTGCCTGCAATCCTTTCTTTTCCCACATCCCTTTCCAAATTTGGCATGTTCCTTTTCACCAGACGCTGCCATTTTTTGAGTTAAGCCTGGATTAGCAGCTTGTATTTATTAAACTGCGTGTTTAACGAAGTCATCACCCTGAGTTACAGCTGCCCAGCACATAGCGAAGTCTCACTTGATTTTCATGGCTCTACAAGTGATCAACGCTTGCAACAGCTTGAGCAAGAAGGCAATGCACACCCCAGAGGTGCCAGGGCTCAGAGTTAATGCAAACCAGCTCACCAACCAAGAAAGTCAGGGAAGCAGTCCAAAGAGTGGCAAGGTACCTGAGAGGCCCTGCAGACCTGAAACTGAAGGGATCCACTGGGTGAAACGCAGCTGACTCTAGGAAATCACAGCTAGGGGAGATGTCTGGAAACATACAGCTAAAGCGGCTTTGAGATGATCATGTGCAACTCTGAATCACATCTAGGAAAGACTGTTTGCCTAGAGTTGCGAAACTGAGCTCAAGGCTCAAGCAACAGGCATCCTTTTTTCCCCTCAAAAATGAGTAATGGTCAGGTGATGTGTGAGCCATTCTTCCACTCTGAGACCCACAGGTATCATAGGTATCATAGAATAAATTGCACATTCAGATTAATCATGGGGAACAGCCCCACAGAGATTGCAACACATCAGACCAAAAGGTAAGGAACTCATTGCTTAAAAGCTTCATGAAGCTTCTTCTTTCTTTCTTTTAAACTCCCCACACATATTAAGCTAATATATAAGAGACCTGAAGGCCAGCTGTTTCCTATCTATGTTGTGTACCACCCTGAAATCTATGGACGAAGGGTGGTATACATATTTAATAATATGCTTCTTGGGTTTTGATTTGTTTTTCACAGTAAGGAATCTAAACATGCAGCCTCTGCCTCCATTCTGAAATAGGGCAGTCCGGAGAGGGCTTTACTACATTACGATGCTGAACGTGCCAGGTAACGATCGCGTCCAGTTGCAAACATTATGAGAAAACAAGGGATTTGATGAAAAATCCTCTACTGTTTCTACAAGCAGGGGCCAGGTAAGTAACATCTGGAGAACGTGCTTTGTTGAGCTGCAAAAATTAAGCTATAACGTCCGAAGAAGCAGAATTCTGGTTGCATTGACTGACGCCGAAAACTGGACGGTCCTAAGAAGTGCGAGTTGCGAAGTGGCATGGCACCCCCTAGGGGCGCAACGGGCTTACTGCAGCCAGCAACAACAGACGGTTGTGCAACAGGGTAGAAGCTTGGAGCAGAAATCCCAGGTCCCGCTCAGTGGAATAAACAGAAGCACCACAGCCACCCAGTTCAGCCCTGCTGTCTTGCCATTTTTTGGAAGACAGTTAAGTAATAGGCATCATTGCCTAAAAGCAGAGGAGTGTCAGATCCAGCCCATTCCCCCCCCCCTTTTAAACCCCAAGATCTCCCAAAGACTCACAGTTAAATAAAAGCCTAGGCTGGGGGTTTGGAAGCTAGGGATTTGTTTTCAGGCTCAGTAACTGAACCCAGTCCACAGTTCTTCCACATTTGAGTATTCAAAGGCAGCTGGAGGGCACTAGGATGGGGGAAGTCTGATCCGCCCTGGATGCTTTATCTGAGATTTCTGCATTGCAGGGGGTTGGACTAGATGACCCTTGGAACCCAACTCTAGGATTCTACGATCTAGCACTATAGGATGCTTGAGCGCCGCCTACCGACCTTGTAGCGCTCCACAGCCCCGTCCAAAGGGATGCACTGGTGCCCCCAGTGATCCGGCTGCAGCGCCCTCGCCAGGCAGCCGTCGTCGGCGCAGAAGAGCAGCTCTCCCTGCACTTCGTCGTCCAGCAGCCCGTCGGGTTCGGCGTCTTCGTCGCTCGCCCGGGCGGACAGAGTCTCCAGGGTCTTCCGCGCCAGCTGGCCCAGGACGCGGTTGGCCGTGAATTTCCCCCCCGGGATCTCCCGGCGGCACTCCGGGCACGTGGGCAGAGGCGCGTCCTCCCCGTCGCTGCTGCTACTGCTGCTGCTGCTGCCGCCGCCTCCGCCGGGCACCTCTGCCCAGTAGCGGGCGATGCAAGGCTGGCAATAGTTGTGCCCGCATTCCAGCATCACGGGGTCCCGGAAGAGCTCCAGGCAGATGGAGCAGATCAGGTCCTCGGCAAAGTGCTCCACTCCCGTCGGGGCCGCCATGGGGATCTCAGGCCTTTCCTACACAGCCCTGGAAAATGTATTTATCTTTCTCTCTCCTTGCTTTCCTGTTTTAAAGTTATTTTCTTCTACTGTGTGTAGGACACCGCCGCCACCCTCCTCCTCCTTTTCTTCTGACTTTTCTATTTTTCAATTCTCCCCTTTTTAGCTATTTGCTCTTTACCGTATGCGCAGCACTGTTATTCCTATATAAAAAAAAAGGCTAGAAATTACCTTTTTCTACTTCCTTCCTTCCTTCCTTCCTTCCTTCCTTCCTTCCTTCCTTCCTTCCCTTTCTCTTTCTCTCTCGTCTTTTTTCTATTCCACTCGGTTCCTTCGTCGGATTTCTCCTGATTCTCCTCGCTTCCACCCCGTCGTCTACTCTCGCCTCTCTCTTTCACAGACGGTACGTGAATCAGTACAGATTTCTGGGCGATTCTTAAAACGGTTTAAAGGTCTTCCACTCCGCCCGACGTCCTGATTTGCCGCCTCTGTCGTTTCTTCGACCCCCGTCTTTAAAATCTCTCTCCTTTGGGTCAAGGAGCCGCCCCGCCACTCCTTCCTTGCGCCCGCCCCTTCGGTGCCAACATCCAGATGCATCACAGCCGCGCCAAGCGAGGGATTCCCCGCCCGCCGCGCCCCAGGAAACATCTGGAGGCCGGAGGGCATCAAACCGGTTCCAGGTGAGAGAGAAAGCCTCCGGACTAGAATCATTGAGCTGGAAGGCACCACGAGGGTCATCTATTCCCCTGTAATGCCAGAATCTTTTTGCCCAGCGTGGGGCTCGAACCCATGAACCTAAGATTAAGAGTCTCATGCTCTATAAACTGAGCTCTCTTGTTGAACAACCTCAAACTTGTTGGTACCCTCTGAGAGCAGGGCAGTGAACATGCTGCTTTCGGCTCTCTGTATACCTGAAGGAGCATCTCCACCCCCATCATCCAGCCCAGACACTGAGATCCAGCGCCAAGGGTCTTCTGGCGGTTCCCTCCCTGCGAGAACTAAAGCTACAGGGAACCAGGCAGAGGGCCTTTTTGGTAGTGGCGCCCTCCCTGTGGAACGCCCTCCTGTCAGATGTCAAGGAAATAAACAACTGTCTGACTTTTAGAAGACACCTGAGGGCAGTCCTGTATTGGGAAGTTTTTTTTAAAAAAAAAATATTAAGCAATTTCAACATAACAACAAACCATATAATCACATACAATTTCCCCCTCCCCCCCTTCCATCCCTCCCCCCCCAACAGGGACTTCCCTCAGCTCCTCTCTCTGATTTCTCTGCACATATTATTCTCTGCATGTTATAAAATTATACTTATCCTTGCCTTATCTATCTATCATGTTATCAACCAATAAATTTGTGTATGTTTATTCAAAACCTGCCAAGGAGTCTAATTCATTTTGCTGTCTCTTTAACTAATTTGTTAAAAGTTCCCATTCTTCCTTAAAGTCACAGTGGTCCTTATCCCACAGTTTGTATGTCAATTTAGCCAACTGCATACCTCATCAATTTATCTTGCCATTGTTCTTTCGTTGGGATTTTCTCATTCTTCTGTATTGGGAAGTTTTTAATGTTTGATGTTTTATTCTGTTTAATATTCTGTTGGGAGCTTCCGAGAGTGGGCGGGGTATAAATAATAAAGTATATTATTATTATTATTGTTATTATCATCATCATCATCATCATCATCATCTGGGAAGAGGCAGGGTCATATGAGGAAGAGGAGACAGTGGGGAAAGAAATAGGGAGTCTGGTGGGTTGGAGAGAAAACAGAAAGGTATTCAGTCTTTGCCTCTAGCACCAGGGCAGATTGGGTCTCCAGGTGTTTTTGGACTACAAACTCCCATCCCTAGCTAGCAGGACCAGTGGTCAGGGGTGAGGCACACATTCCCTTATAATGTACTAAGTAAATTTCCCAACTTGAATTTGTATCAGAGATTTAGTATTTTTATTATTATCAGCAGCCCGATTGACAATAGCCCAGTACTGGAAACAACCTGCAGTTTTATAAGAGTATATAAAGAAGATGAATAAATGAGCAAAATAGGTTAATTTGGATATGCAGAAGATATTAAAAAAATAAATTCAAGGAACCACAGAAAGAGGGGAAAGGAAATCTAGTTTTGAAATGTCAAAATGATTGTAAAATTAATGAAGTGTATAAAATTAGTGAAATGTATAAACTTGAAAACAACCTACAGAAATCCCCATTGAAATCTGGGTAAATAATATTTGGAATATGGCTCTATCAAGATGCCTTACTTGCCACAGAAGGGTAATTTAAAGGCACTTCAAGAATAGACTCTTTTGGCAAGACTTGGCTTCCATTCTTTTCCTTTATAAATGAGACAGAAGATGCTTTTATTCCACCGACAACACAGGAATCTCTGCGGAGAGGATACTTGAATTGATAATGCATAAATAAACACCTTGCTTGTCTACTGCATATTAAACTTAATGTACCACCGGACAAGTTACTGTGGCTATATGTTGTTCTTGTACAGGTATTTACACAAAAACCCATAAAAATTATTTGGAGGAGGAATAAAAGCATATTTGAACAACATTCCTCTTTGTTCAAGCTCTTTGTCACAGAAGTTTCGGGACAAAGTATGGTCATCTTTGGAGTCTGTGAGACTGAAGTCTGGAATACTAGTTTTAGATACCAACTTCGCGGCAATTCTAGGCCTGACTGAATGTTTAGCTATATGCTCCCCATACCCTAGAGATCCAGAATTAGTGTAAAAAAAAACACCATTTTTTAATTATCTGGAAAGAACAGAGTAGTGGAGATAATGGTGTCAACCCTAATTCTAGGCAAGAAAAAAAATATACTCTGGCTTTAAATTTTCAAATGACTCATCATGCCTCACCCCAGAGTGGGAGGACTCTGTTATGAATGCCGCACGCTTCACATCTCTTTTATGGCTGAGGGTATATTGCTAATCCTCTCTGGCATTACAGATTTTGAAAGGTTCCATTCATCTAAAGACAAACATTAGTCATTCAGCCCCACAGGAAGTGGAGCAAAGGACTCTCTATCTCTGTGCGGTGCTGACTCAACCCATTCTCTCCCCCCATGACCCAGGACAGCAGAAAGAGAAGTCCAGTGTGTTACAGCAGATGGAAGAGTCGCCAAATGACTCCACTTCACCACCTCCTGCCCCATATTCCTCACTTCAGTTGTGCAATATCTGGCACTCCCCAAATGGCAGTTGGGTAACTGTTCACGTGCTCCTTGGAAAAACATAACATTATCGTCTGCAAGGTGGAGCCCTTGAAGGACAAATCAACCCACTCATATGGACAAGCTGGAACGTGTGCAGAGGAGGGCGACCAAGACGATCAAGGGTCTGGAAGCCTAGCCTTAGTATGAGGAACGGTTGAGGGAGCTGGGCCTGTTTAGCCTGGAAAAAAGGAGAGTTGAGAGGAGATACAATAGCCATCTTCAAATATCTCAAGAACTGTCACATGGAAGATGGAGCAAGCTTGCTTTCTCCTGCTCTGGAGGCTAGGACTCGAACCAATGGCTTCAAGTTGCAAGAAGAAGAAGAAGAAGAAGAAGAAGAAGAAGAAGAAGAAGAAGAAGAAGAAGAAGAAGAAGAAGAAGAAGAATTTGGATTTGATATCCCGCGTTATCACTACCCTAAGAAGTCTCAAAGCGGTTAACAATCTTCTTTCCCTTCCTCCCCCACAACAAACACTCTGTGAGGTGAGTGAGGCTGAGAAACTTCAGAGAAGTGTGACTAGCCCAAGGTCACCCAGCAGCTGCATGTGGAGGAGCGGGGATGCGAACCCGGTTCACCAGATTATGAGTCCACCGCACTTAACCACTACACCACACTGAATAAACTTCAGGAAGAACTTTCTGTCGGTAAGAGCTGTTTGACAGTAGAACAGACTCCTATGAGACGTGGTGGACTTTCCTTCCTTGGAGGTTTTTGAACACCTGTCATGTATGATCTAGTTGAGATTCTTGTGGGGTGGAGACTTCATGTTGCTTTTCGGATGAACCCACTAGTTTCTCTTGAAAGGATCTGGACAGCAAAAGCCTGGTGGGAACAGGAAGGCAAGACCCAAAATACCAGCAAAGGATTTAATCTCTGTTGATGGCTGGGTCATGAGCGTTAACTATAATTTTCACAGGGGTTCTGGCAGAACCAAGCAATCTGGTTCTCATTATTGCAAATAAATATATTTTCCCGCACCAGTAGAGTAATAAGAAAGTCCTGGCTAAATAAATCACTTGAAGTTACATTAAGCTACTAAGAACATGGATTTATCATTGTTCCTCTCCACCCCCCGCCCCACCCCCCAAATAAATCCCAGTACATTTTTCCCCATTTGCTTCTCAAGAAAAGGTGAGAGTGCCCACAGCGATGGCTGGTGCCCATTGGGGCTGGTAGGGTGGAATGCAGGGATGCCAACTGTAAGTGCAGCCAAAGCCAATGAGAGGTGGAGCCAACCACTTTTCACCCCACACTCCTCCCTGTTGAGTTGGGGGGGGCAGTGCCTCATATACCCTCAAGGACCAGCCATGTGGGGCTCATCTTGAGCTATGTCCAGTCTCTACCCCTCAATATCTGCCACCTGAGGCAGCCGCCGTCTCTCTGCCTAATGTTAGGGCCGGCCCCGACTGCAGAGCATCAAAGTAGCAGTGCCCCACAACAGACTAGATGTGTTTCAAGGAAGGACCAAGACTTGAAGGTGGTCAAGAAAACCTGTATCAGAGGGTGGTGGCATGGAGAAAAATCCTGAGCCTCAAAAACAACGTCCTGCACCAAAGCTGTTTTTGGTTTATATTTGGGAAGAACAGGTTTACAGGTTCCTCTGCTTCTTGTCTTCCACACCCCAGATCTCTTTCCGCTGTGAAGAATTACCTCCTTTTCACAGCACCTGAGATTGAATGAGCACTCATACAAGCAGCATATTGCTGGCGTGTTAAGATGAGCCACACACAAGACAAAGCAGGTTTTTCCTGCCTGTTTTATCTTTCTGTCTACCCTGCCTCCTGGCACACTGAGTTTGAACACGAATCCAAACTGATGGATTCCTTGTAATTTGGCAAGTTAATCAAAGGCTTCCTAGATCCATTTCCTGCCGTGTTAATCAAAGTATTGTCATCACATTTATTAACTAGCCTTCACCAGAAAGTGCCACAGCAGGTTACAAATTGGAATTAAAAATTAAGCACAGCTGAAACAGATTGCTGTCACAGGAATTGGGTGGGTCTTGAAAACACACATCTCAGATGCCAGAGAGATGCCTCTTCAGCACAGGCCAAAAGATGTGTGGGGAAGAAGCCAGATACACCTTTGTAGGGAAAGAATTCCACAGAAAATGTCTTCTCCTGGTCCATTCCCACCCCTCTGCTGATCTTAACACCTGGGAGGGTAAGGAAGGGACCAGTCTTTTAAGATATTTCAGGACTCCCATTTCAGAATCCGATTGCATTTCAAACATGTCATTTTCACTTGCGATCTTTTTGGCATTTAGGGCTGCACAACTGAGGGCTTATGCCTGGGTTTCTGAGAAGGCAGAATTTTGCTGTATTGGTGGGGGGAAAGCACGAGAGTTTAAAGATGTCAGTCCCAATGGAGCTCAGGTGAGAAGACCTGGCGAAGCCACCAGCCGCTCTGCGCTTTCGTCATCCCCGTTTGCAGAATAGGAACATTTTAAAAGTCTGACTTCAGGCCTATAAACTTTGCACCATTTCCGCCATATGCATCCCTCCCAAAGGGGCTTGTCCACACAGGTCTCCAGTTTCAGTAAAACAGCAGCTGTCACATTTAGGCCTCATTGAGCTCAGGTGAGATTTTTCCCAGCTCCACCTGGGCTGGTGAGGCATCTCCCTGCTGATATGCAAAAATTTCCACCCACCTATAATCTACGCAGCTGGTAGATTGATGTGAACTGTTTTGATCCTCCCCTGTTGCTAGGTTCCTACACTGCAGTAACCAACCACAGCCAGTGCTGGCTTCTGAATCAAAATATAGGTCGATCGTTGCCATGCCAGGCTGAAGGCAGTCCGTGCCGGTAAAAGGAGCACCAGGGAAGACTTCAATAGCCATGTTGTCTTGTCACAGAGACTATAGGCTAGAACAGAGGGGGGTGGTTGTAGCCCTCCAGATACTGATGGACTACAATTCCCATCATTCCTGATCACAGGCTATGTTGGCTGATGCTCATGGGAGCTGGAGTCCAGTAACAGCTGGAAGGTCACAGGTTCCCCATCCCTGGGCTTGACTGGGAATGTTTACTAAGGAGCCAAGAAAGCATTTAGTCAGTGCATGGATTTCTGCTTGTGGATTAGATGAGCCTTTGGGTCGCCCCTTCCAGCTCTAGGATCCTATAATAGGATTTTCCCACCACTCCCTTCCCTCGCAAGTCCCCTAAATCTAGCGTGGGGATTTCTTCAACCCCCTGCAGAGCAGATCTGGGTACAGAAAAATTGTGCAAGCAGGAATCCTTGCGTAGATGGGATGCTTACGTAGAGATGCACTGAATACGAGCCTAAATGCTCAGTTTAGGCAACAGGGGGAACTATGGTGCAAAGCATGCAAGCCCACATGGGGGGCATGATGCCTCTGAAAACCAGTTGCTGGGAATCAGAACTGGGGAGAGCTGGTGTTGCGCTCAGGTCCTGTTACAACCATCTGGCTGGCCCCTGTGAGAACAGGCATCAGCTGGATAGCACCATTGGTCATGGTGTCCAAACTTTTTCCAAAGAGGGCCAGATTTGATGAAGTGAAGGGCCATGGGGGCCGACCAAAGTTGTTGGTTTTTAAAATGTATTTTTATCAAAGATTTTCTTAGTTTACAAAAGTATGTGCAATGTCTCTCTCTTTTTTCTCCAAGTAACATTTTTTACAGATCAGTTTCATTTGTTGAGACATTAGGAAGAAGGGGGAAAGGGGGGGGAGATGGGGGTGGGGTCGGGTGGCGATGTTTCTATTTTACTTAATATATGTGGGGTTTTGTGTCAACGTCGCTTATGCAGGTTCTGTGCTATTCACTTGCGTTCCTTTGGTTGTGAGAGAGATTGGCCTAGGGTGTGGTTGTTTGTTTGTGATTGGCTGTGGTGATCTTTGTTTTCGTGTGTGTGTGAGTGGGGTGGGTGGGTGTTTTGGATCAGGTTAGCCATATTGATTTGTATCTGACCAAAGTTGCTAACCTTCTTTTAGGATTGAAGTTGTTGACCTTTTTTTAGGGTTGGAGTTGTTGAGGCTTTTTTAGGATTTTACCCCAGGAAATAAACTGCCACAGGGGCCAGATTAAACCGACCGCCAGGCTTTAGGGCGGATTAGGCCCCCAAAATGGACTTTGGACATGCCTGATTTCCTCACTCGCCGACTGCGATGACACTGGGAGAGGATCCCAGCTGAAATCCTGGAGCTGCCAGTCAGTGCCACTCAGGATTACGCCTCTGAAACAGACTTTGGACATGCCTGGACTTAGAGCATGGTGCCGATAATGACAAGGTTGCAGGTTTGATCCCCGCATGGGGCAGCTGCATATTGCAGGGGGTTGGACTAGATACTCCTCAGGGTGCCTTGCAACTCTACGATTCGAGGAAGCTGAACGAGATCGGCCACTGGCCTCATCCAACAGGGCCCTTCTTACACGCTAGTAATCCTACAGGAAACAAGGAAAGACACAATACAAACACTACACCACTCCGGCTTTTTATAAATCACAATTTTAATAGAAAGTTTAATGACAAAAATCATCACGAGATGGCACCATCGCTTTGGAGAAAATCCACCACACACAGCCAGCAGCACTCAAGACTCAGACTAAAGACAATGTACACACAACAGACACACACAAGAATCCATTTCAACTCTGACCTCTGAATCTTCAGAGGTGCGTTTTCTATCTCCACCCAGCTAACCTAGCACAGAAAGCATCCGAAAATCAACCCTGCGATCTGGCCAAAATCCCAACCCTCCCCCCTGTGTAGGAAAATGCAACTGGGGGCGAGGTTACCCTTGACAGACTAGGAGAGAGAGAGAGAGAGAGAGAGAGAGAGAGAGAGAGAGAGAGAGAGAGAAAGAAAGAAAGAAAGAAAGAAAGAAAGAAAGAAAGAAAGAAAGAAAGAAAGAAAGAAAGAAAGAAAGAAAAAGAGAGAGAGAGGGGGGACATCATTGGTTACTCTTGATGCCACAGGAATAGCTGAACCCAAAATAATTTCAGTTCAAGTAAACAAGGCCCCAGTTTAATGTTCCAATGCAGTCCTGGGAGTTTTCCTAGTGGGCCACAATGAACCAAGCGGGAAGGTCACCTTTGCTATGCAATCTTCACGGTTCCATTGGGTGGGGGGCAGAAGAGAGATCTCTGCCACCGCCACCCCAAATGTAGAATTCTCATCTAGACAGGCGTGTTGAAAACAAGTAACATCAACTAGAGCTCAGCTTATGTAAACGAGGCCTCAAGGCCTGCTGCACACAAGGGAAGACGGCTGGTTAAGGCACTCCTGGAAATCTGGGGCACCCTCATCTTGGTGAAAACAGGGCCATCACCACCCTACGTTTTCGGCCACACTGCATCCTCCGGGACTGGAGACTCTCAACACGGCAGAGCAGTTCCTGAGGAAGGGAAAAGTCTGGCTCCTCCGTAGCGAATTTGGCGCCAAGGTTTCATGGGAAGAAATGGCTGGTGGGCTGGCAAGATGGCAGCTTCAGAGGCCTTCTTGGTGACTAGGCCTGCCTGTTGCAGCCAAATGGAAGCCACCTGAAACCATCTTCATATGAGACTCACACACAGGTCAAGAGCAGCTGGCCAGGCAAGTTAGCGGAGGGTGCAGGAACTCCCATTAGCCCAGTTGTGCATGCAGAATGTCCCAGGTTCAGATCTGATTTCAAATCCAGCTGGAGACAACCACTCCACTTGAAACCCTGGACAGCCTCTGCCAGTCAGTGTGGACAATACTGGGCTAAAGGGACCGATGCTCAATACAAGGCAAGGCAACTCCCTAGGCTTCCAACTCACCCCTCCAGAAGGGGATCCACAGCTTCTGCATGGAGAGGCGGGCACCAAGGGGGGGTTGTCCTGAGCCATCTTCCACATGGCAGCCGCAGAAGAAGAGTTTGGATTTGATATCCCGCTTTATCACTACCCTAAGTAGTCTCAAAGCAGCTAACAATCTCTTTTTCCCTTTCTCCCCCACAACAAACACTCTGTGAGGTGAGTGGGGCTGAGAGACTTCAGAGAAGTGTGACTAGCTCAAGGTCACCCAGCAGCTGCATGTGGAGGAGTGGGGACACGAACCCGGTTCCCCAGATTACGAGTCTACCACTCTTAACCACTACACCAAACTGGCTCCCAAGACACACCTTCACCTGATGGGTCACGCTTGCAGGAAGGCAGGCGTTTTAGACAGAGCCAGGAAAGAGGTCCCAATGCGGAGGAATGGCAGGGAATTGCAACTCCCCGTCAGCCAAAGGCCAGAGACGATGGGAGTTGTAGTCCAGCAACACCAGAAGGGCCCATAATTTCTGCATACCTGCTGAGGGCGGTTCAGGGTCCAATCCCTGCCATTTCCAGTTAAAAGGAACCCTGCAGAAGACTTCCCCCCAAGATCTTGGGAGATGCACCCCAAGGTCAGAATGCACAGCGCCAAGCTAGACAAGCCCCCTTGTCAATATTAAGACAGCTCCTTCTGTAAGGTGGCTGCCACCAACTTAGATGGCTTTCAAAGAGGATGAGGCAATAATTCGTGGAAGGTAAGGCTGTCAGTGACTGCCAACCACATGGGCTAGCTAGCTTATTCCTCTGCTGCGAGAGGCAACAGGCCCTCGAATGCTGAGAATCGCTGTTGCGCTTGTGTCGTTCTTGCGGGCTTCCTGTAGGCGTCTGATTGGCCGCTATGGGAACAGGATGCTAGGCTGATCCAATAGGGCCCATCTTACCTCCTTATTCCCACCCACTTTTCCCCGCAACAGGGCAATCCTCTCATACGATCCAACACTTTCAACACACTTTTTATAAAAGGCAAAGCGTGCTACGGCTGCGCTGCGCATTTGGCACTCCTGTTTCTCTCCCGTCGTCAGTAAACTTGGAAAAAAGAAAACGCGTTTACATGGATGCTCGCCCCTCAAACGGTGTGAGGAGAGAGGTGTCCGGTTCTCAGGCCATGAGGCAAAAGGAAAACACAGTGAGGGGTCAGGAAGGCGTTCCCTCAGCCCGTCCCAAAGACAACGGGAAATAGATCCACCTTTTAGTGTTGTCGGCTGAGGTTGTTACCTGAACAGCTTTCATTGCTGCGTCCTGCAACACACCCGAACAGGAGGGACAGGGGTGTTGCCTAGGCCACCCTCAGACCTTTCTTGTAGAAAGTCCAAACACCAGCTCAACCCAGCTGATGCTTTGAAAAAAAAAAAGGAAGGAAGGAAGGAAGGAAGGAAAAAAGCAGGCACTGCGGTGACGTTCCCAGCCAGAGTCGCCAAGAAGGCCGTGAAGAAGACCCAAGCGGGGCTCAGACTTTATCGCACCCGGCCAAAACGGAACAGGAGGAAGACAGCAGAAGGGAGAGGCAACTTTTTCAGGCGTCCTGCAGGTCTGGAATGTCAGAGAGGATCATGGGAGAGCCCAGCTGCAGTTCCTGCTGGAGGGATTCCATGTCAGCGGGGTTCATGCGATGGACTTCCAGCCAGTCGGCGAGGAGGGAGGCCGAGAGCGGGGCAGAGTCCCCTTGACTAAGGCAGAAGGAGGAAAGAGGGGAACAGGTGAAGGACAAGACAATGGGCGAAGGACAAGACAAGGCAGCTGACCAAAAGTGTACCATTTTGCATAATGCTGAGGGCTATTCATGCAGGAAGGAGGGGATACAAAACAGTGCAGCCCTGAGCAGTGTAGCGCCCTCTTTGGGGTGCCTGGAGCACAACCCTTTTTGGCGCCTGGGAGATGCCGTAGGACAGGGTTTCTCCATCCCTAACTGGAAAAAACAGTGGTCAGGGAGTCCAAAAACAGCTGGAGACCCATGTCTGGGAGATCCTGCTCTAGGACAATGTTCTTCAACCTTGCGCCTGCAAAAGAAAAATGTTGCCGGACTACAACTCCCATCGCCCCTGACCACTGGTAAAGGATGATGGGATCTGTAGTCCAAAAACATCCAGAGGCTAAATTAAGATCAGGGCTTCCCAAACTTTGATCTGCATGTAAATACACAATTTTTAAAAATCATACACTAACTAGCATGGTGCATTGCAATTGCTACAACCGGCAGAAAAATTGTTAATAGGTCCACCAAGACCCTCAGCAATTTTCAAGTGGTCCATGGAGTAAAAAGCTTGGGGCCTGCCAATTTAGAGCACCTGAATAGTCAGGGCACCATCCCTTTTCCTTTGATTGCCTCTTTAAAAGTTTGGAATTTCTATGTGCGTTGGAGCACCCTCTATAGGAGGGAAGGGGAATTTGCAGTTCTGCAGGCGTCATTTGACTAAAGCTCCCATCATCCCTGATCACTGGGCCATACTGGCTGGGGCTGAGAGGGGAGGAGGAGACTGCAGAGAAGCAGAACGAATTTGTCTTCACAGCTGAAGATACAGGGCAGATCCCAGGGCCTGTACTAGCTTTTGCAGGAGGGGAATCCCATCAGCAGGAAGGCTCTAGAGAGCAAAAGCACTTCTTTTATTCCTCTAGAGAAGTCGCACTTTGTTAACTGCTGGTAAGGAAAGAACACAGGGGCAGGATACTGGGCAAAATCCATATATTTCAGGTTACTATCCTACGAATCCAAATGAGGCAAGTTGCACTGATTTTGGTCAGAGAAGGGGATGCTGAGAGAGGCCTTGGCTGGGGGGATGGGGTATAAATAAATATTATTATTATTATTATTATTATTTCTTCTATATGCAGAGGAAGTCTGGAGTACTGGAATGTGTAAGCAATACGCACTGTCTGTAGCTAGGAAAAAAGTCTGAAGTGACTAATAATGTATCATTCCAGAGCTCACAAGTGACAAGACTTCTAAGCTTTAATTTAAACCACAGAGTTATCCATCTTAGAATTCCAAAGCTAAAGGTCCCTTCGCTTTAGCTCTCAGCTGCCTGGCCCTCAGTGATGTCAGAGCAGGTAAGCCAATGGTAGCTGACCAATCTGTGGCCACACACCCCACAGCTCCAAGGTCTTGAGGGAATAGGTTGTGAGCCTGCTAGTGAACATCTGTGAGCAAATGGCCCATAACTCTGTTCCACTTACAAGCCCAGGCAAGCAACTCTTACCTCTCTCTGTTCTCCCCAACCATGTCGAAAGATTGGTTCAGAAATTCTTCCAGGTCAAATCCAACCCCATAGCCAGCTCCACTGCCTTTTGGGGTGCCAGAGAAAACAGGGGGCAAGAGGTCTTCCACCTGGAATCAAGAAAACAGTGGATTCATTCCTTGTGCAGAGATCAGCTTATCGCAGGTCGTCATCAGGAACCAGCAGAGATCAGTGGACAGTACACACAGTAGTAGTCAATTTTAAGTTTTACGCAGAGTACACCCCCTGAAATTAAAGACTAGCATGACTAAGTTAAGTCCACTAATTTCAAATGGGTCTGCTTGGAGTAAACTTTAGCTGAATACCATTCACAGTCACCTCTGCCAGGCTACATAGAGCCGAAAATATTTTATCACATATGTATACGGCCCTACATCTGTAAATCTCAGGGCAGTACGCAACATAAAGCTACAATATAAAAAACACAGAATGCATAAAAACAACCATACAAACCAGGGTCCAAATCCAGATAATTTAGTTGTGCTTAAGATCCATTGAAATAAAATCAACAGGGAAAGTTGGCTGCGGCGATTAAATACTATTAATACTAAATAGTATTAATTTAGTCAACACCAGTGTTCTATGGATCTAGGCTACAGAGAATTTCGTCAGTGCAAAACGTTGGCAGCATGAAGATAAATTCAACAGTGTTAATAAGTTTTGATGGGAGCAATAATGGAATTCTGAATGGTTTTGTTTATATAAAATACGCAGGGATTTATGCTATGCAAAATGAACCATGGAAAGAGAAGAAGGGAAGTCATTGGTATTTTAAGGTTGCTTAAATGAATGTTCTAAATTGTAACACAGAAAATTTAATAATAAAAAAGTAATAAACAAGAGAGAGAAAGAGAGAATTTAGGTAGTGCAGCAGTAAGAGGGCGACTGGCATGGATCAAATGAGCTCTTGAGGGGCTGCCTGGAAAAAAGTCAGGTGGCCATGACCTCGTTGCCAAGTGACCCCCAGCTTCTCCAAACACCAAAACCAAAAAGGATATCCCCCCCATTTCTCTAGAGAGCAACTAGCAAGAGCTTCCCCTCCAGCATACAGAAAAAGGCATCACCTGGGATTTAGACAACTGCTGTGTCACCACGTTGATATCCGGAGGCTCTGATGGCAGTCCTGGAGCCATGTGGGGCTGGGCGGGTCCCCCGGCTTCGTCCTCAACCAAACCCTGCGGCGGCAGCTCAGGCTTGCCCCCCACCTCTGCCAGAAACAGGGGCTGCTCCGCGCCGGCCCTGGGTCCGTAGCTCACAGCTTGTTCCGGAAGAGTACCGCTAGGAGGCGCCACCTCCGGCTGAGTCACCGGCAGCTGCCCGGCCACGGCCCAGTTTTCAGGTGCCTGGGAGACGCCGCTCCAGGCGTTGAGGGCCGCCACGCCATAAGGGCCCTGGAAGATCTGCCCGGAGGTGTACTTGACGCCTAGGAGGCACTCCGGTTTTGGGGGGGCGGCTTTTGGACACGCCGGGGCAGTGACCAAGAAGGGGGCCGGCTGCGCTGGGAAGAAGTGGACCACGTTGGCACCGGAGCCCTGGACAGGGGCCAGCTCCGCCCCCACAGGCACGAGAGTCAGCTTGGGCCCACACAAGCCAGGCACCCTCTTGTCCGGGAAGGCGAGGAAGTCGGCAGGCGCGCCGCCGGAAGGGGTCGTGGGGACGTGGCTGGCAGGGGGCGGCTGAGGCGGCAAGGGGTTGGCAGGAGGGGCCTGAGGCAAGATGTGGGCGGCTGCGTTCGCCTGAAGCGGGACAGCAGACCCGTTCTGGAGCAGCTTGTTCTGGTTACGGTCCACCATCTTGGTCCACCTTTCTAGAAGGTTCCGGTCGTTCTCAGTCAGCATTCCCTTCCGCTCCCGCTCCTTCTCCTTCTTCTGCTTCTCACGCTCCTTGGCTCGCTCCTGGCGCCGCTTACGCTTCTCCTCACGTTCACGCTGCCGCTCCTTCGCTGTGACCGGTCTGCGGATATCAGGCGTCTCGGGCACCGTAGAGGGCGTATCTGCGGAAGAAAGGGAGAGATTGCGGGAAGTGGATAAACACCCAGCCTTTACTGTTGCCCTGCATTATGCAGCCGCTACGTCTATGCTCAGCGATTCAGTTTCACCTGTGTATCATAGAATTCCAGATTTGGAAGGGATCCTGAGGGTCATCTAGTCCAACCCCCTGCAATGCAAGAATATGCAGGTGGCTTGAATGGGAATCGAAACCACAACCTTGCCATTATCAGCACCACACCGTAACCAGCTGAGCTAACTTTCCATGCTAGGAAGCTTATGCTTGTGGAAAATGACTAAATTTGTGAATTCCACCAATAGTCCAGCTCTGCAGGAATCACTTCATACAGGGCACATCTTTGGAAATATCCCACAGGTCACCAAGCCTACCCTTCCCTTCATGGCAGGAGCTTCAGTCCACAACATCTGGAGAGACCACATAACACCGGTCCTGAAAGATCTACATTGGCTCCCAGTACATTTCCAAGCACAATTCAAAGTGTTGGTGCTGACCTTTAAAGCCCTAAACGGCCTCGGCCCAGTATACCTGAAGGAGCGTCTCCACCCCCATCGTTCAGCCCGGACACAGAGATCTAGCGCCGAGGGCCTTCTGGCGGTTCCCTCATTGCGAGAAGTAAGGTTACAGGGAACCAGGCAGAGGGCCTTCTTGGTAGTGGCGCCCGCCCTATGGAATGCCCTCCCTTCAGATGTGAAGGAAATAAGCAGCTAGCTATCTTATCTTTAAAAGACATCTGAAGGCAGCCCTATATTGAGAAGTTTTTAATGTTTGATGTTTTATTTTGTTTTTAATCTGCTGGGAGCCACCCAGAGTGACTGGAGAAACCAGGCAGGTATAAATAATAAATTATTATTATTATTATTATTATTATTATTATTATTATTATTATTATTATTATTATTATTTGTTGTTGTTGTTGTTGTTGTTGTTGTTGTTGTTGTTGTTGTTGTTATTTTTATCACCTCTCACTGCTACCTTGCACCAAACTGCTGCCTTGAAACCCTTGGGAAATGGACGTAGCACCGAGATAAAGCCTTGCATGCAGAGGGTTGCAGGTTCAATTCCCAGCATCTCCAGGCAGGGCTGCAAATGTACCGTCAGAAACCCTGCAAAGCCGCTGCCAATCAGCAGAGCTAATCTTGACCTAGATGGACCAATGGTGTGGCTCGCTATACGTCAGCTTCCTTTGCTCCAAACCCTTACCTCTGGCCTTGTGCCGGAGAGTCGATGACAAAATGGCCGCCCGGAGGGCAGCCTTGGTGTCGTCCGAGATAGCGCCTTCCCGCTTAGGCGGAATGGCGGCCGGAGCGCCCTCTTCAGCCTTCACCTCTGGCTGCACAATGGCTGACGGCACTGGCGGAGAGGTGAGGTCAATCGTCTCCGTCAGCAAGTATGGCCCGGGAGAGGCCATGGCATAGTCTCCATCTCCAGCCCGAGGTGAGCCGGCGCTGGGCATGTCAACGTCGCGGCAGCAGAGGAGCAACACCTGGCCACCTCCGCCGACAACCGCCTGCTTCAGTGCCGGCTTGAAGCTGATCTGCCGCCGAATGCCCTCCCGGCGCTCGTGGAAGTCGTTGATCTCGGCCACAATGGCCTCCTTGATCTGCTCCTTGGTGAGCACCCGCTTGTCGAAGTCGAAGTCGAAAGCCGGGACGCAGTCGGGCTCGTCGTCCGGGTCGTGGTACTTGGCCAGGAAGGGGTAGTTGAGCGCCTCCACCACGGAGATCCGCTCGCGGGGGTCGAAGCGCAGCATCTTGGAGAGCAAGGCCAAGGCCTTGCGGTCGGCGTTCTGGTAGAGGCTCTCCCAAGGCACCGGCTGGCGCGATGGCAGGCTCTGGACGTAGGCGCGCACGCGGTCAGCCCCGATAGAGTGGACCACTTTGGCCGGAGGGGTTCCCAGGACCGTGATGATCAGCTGCAGCTGGTGGATGTAGTTCTTCCCCGGGAACAGCTGCTTCCGCCCCAGCATCTCGGCGAAGATGCACCCGACCGACCACATGTCGATGGCTTCGGTGTACTCGTGGAGGGAGAGCATCAGCTCCGGGGCCCGGTACCAGCGCGTGGCCACGTACTCGGTCATGAAGTACTTGTACTCGTCGGGCTTGGTGCAGAGGCCGCGGGCCATGCCAAAGTCGCCAATCTTGAGCTCGCAGTTCTCGTTGATCAGGAGGTTGCTGGGCTTCAGGTCCCGGTGGATGACGTTGGCCGAGTGGATGTACTTGAGGCCCCGGAGGAGCTGGTAGAGGAAGTAGCGCACGTGCTCCAAGGTGAGGGGCTGAGAGGAGTGGATGATCTGGTGCAGGTCGCTCTCCATCAGGTCCAGCACAACGTACCTGGCCAAGGGAAGAGCAGGCGTGGTCAGTCAAGGAGAGAACCTGAATATTGCTCCACCACAATATTCACTGGGGGCGCCTTTTGGCCAGACTGTCTCTCTCTCTCTCTCTCTCTCTTTTCATATCATTTTTTTAATATAAAATTTATGTACCGTATTTTCCCCTCTATAACACACAGATTTTTTCTCCTAAAAAGGAAGGGGAAATGTCTGTGCGTGTTATTGAGCGAATGTGTGGTCCCTGGAGCCAAAAAATCAGGCAAAAATCAAATCGCACTTCACGGAGAAGGGAAACCTGAAAAGAGGAAGCGGCTGCTTTCCTGCATTCTGCCTCAGGGTCTTACTGCCCACCCTCCTCTGTTTCGTTGCTGTGTTTGCTGAAACGGAACAAAGAGCAGGGAAAGCCCCTCCCCTCCAGGCAAGCAGAGGGGAAAGCAGAGTGTCGTTCCTCTCTGTGCTCCGGTGCTGCAGGGGGAGAGGGAGAGAGAGAAGGGGAGGGAGAGAGAGAGGGGCGGGAGGGAGAGAGAGGGGGAGGGGGAGAGAGAGAGAGAGAGAGAGAGAGAGAGAGATGGCTGGCTTGGGTGGGGAGAAACTTTTGCCTTTCTTTCCTCCCTCCCGTTAAATCCCTCTCCTGCATTCTTAGCCAGCTGCTTCTCTGCACACCCCTCTCATGTCCCTTCTTTGTTTTTCCTTCGCTCCCCACTTAAAATGTGGTTACAAAGCATAGATCCATATGGATCCTCAGGATCTTTGCATTGGGTCACCCCAAATTCACCATCAGATCACATAGCATGTCCATGGCTACAGCCTGCACCAAAAAAATCACGCACCCACTGTTGCCTGGGGCTGCAATGGTGCAAAAACGTGGTTACAAAGCATGGATCCACAGGAATTCTCAGGATTTTTGCATTGGGTCACCCCAAATTCACCATCAGATCACATGTCTGTGGCCACAGCATGAAGCACAAAAATGATACATCCACTGTTTCATTCAGAATGTTTTTTCCCTTGTTTTCCTCCTCTAAAAACGATGTGCGTGTTATGGTCAGGTGCGTGTTATAGAGCGAAAAATACGGTATTTGGTTTTTCAAATTAAAATTTTACAGAGATATAATAAAAGTAAATCATAAAAACAAGATTCCAAAGAATCTCCTGGACTTACTTACTCCCCTTTGTGGGTCCTATTATTAATCCTTTCCTCCCACATCTTTTAAGATAATCCAAATCCTTTACCTCTTCCATTATTTACAAAATTCCTTTTCATATCATTTTTATTAAGTCTCCAAAAATGTTTCAAAGCATTTATCAACATTTTAAAAAAAACATACAAAGTTTCTTCTTGACTTCCCACCTCTTCTTTCCCGATGTTTGTTTTTTATTCCTTTTTATTAGCTGTTTTGTAGCACATCTATTTGTATTGTCTAAACCCTGCTACCATTAAATCTTTCAATAATCTACTGCTTATATTTCAAATCCTGCAAGCGACTTATTTTTTCCTATTGTGATTTTATTGTAATTTTACTGGTGTTAGCCACCCTGAGCTCAGCTCTGGCTGGGGAGGGCAGCGTAAAAATAAAATTTATTACTATTATTATTATTATTATTATTATTATTATTATGATAATTTGATAGATCAGTGGTCTCCATTCTTCCTTAAACACTTCATCATTATGCCCTCTTGATTTGGCAGTTAATTTTGCCATTTCAGCCTAGTCCATAGTAATGAGGATACTGGGAGGAAACTGAGATTTTATTTTTTTTAAGGGCCGCCACCCTTTATCCAGGAAAAGAATAGCACTTACACAGATTTGAATTCCGCATAAGGCACAGAGGGCTTAAGGATGTCCTTGATGGCGATGATGTTGTCATGCTTGAAATGTTTGAGGATCTTCAGTTCGCGCAAAGTGCGCTTGGCATTCATCACCACATCAAAAGCATTGGGGATTTTCTTGATCGCCACTTGCTGGCCTGGCAAGGGAAGAGCAGGGGAAACAGGTTCAAAGCGTTAAATCAGAAAGGGATACGTCTCATGCATCCGGACACGTCACTCACCTGCTCTTTCCCTCCTTCCCCTGGAGTGCATTATGGTATTTCTCCCCCTCGCAACAACCCTGTGAGGAAAGCTAGGCTAGGCTCAATGCACCTGATGTCTCCCACTAAGGTTTAAAACCAGCCCCCTCTGCTTCACACCCTGAGCCAAATTAGATGTGAAGGGGCAGCCCAGTTTACTTTGACATGTGATTGTCTTGTTCACGTATGGCATGTGAAGAATTGAGAACTGCTCTCTTTTGTGGGGGAACATCCTTTGATTTTTCAATTTTTAAAAATTCATTTCTAATAACAGTTTACAGAATAAGTAAATAAAAATTAGTTTAAACATGGCAAGCTGTTACAATTGTAAATGAAGAAATATTTATTTTTTGCATTTCTATCCCACATTCCCTTGCAAAAGTAGCTCAAGGTGGTGTGCATGGTTCTCCCCCTCCTTTAATCCTCATTTAATAATTTAATCCCCACAACAGCCCTGTAAGGTAGGTCAGGCTGAGAGGCAGAGACTGGCCCAAGGCTACGCAGGGAGCTTCATGGCTGAACCCTGCTCTCTCCCAGGTCCTGGTCTGACACCACACGATAGGATACAGCTATGCAATTTACCGAGTTGATAACATACCAAGAGGAAAGCGATGTGTGGCATATGATCACAAAGGGTACAGTTACAGTTCAGTTTTTAACATCAATGGCTGCATCACCCCCAAACTCTGTTTTTATCCCAGCCAGGCTCCAATGAGTCGAGCCAGAGAGAAAAGAAATCCCTGGGGCATCACAGCGCAGAGCAGCCAATCGGGACAAGGCCCCAAAGCCTCAATAGTCACCTGGGGGACTCAATCCGGCCCTACTGGGCAAGGCCAAAGGCTTACCCCAGTCAGACAGTGGACAACCAGGTGTCTAGAGAACCAGAACCTGAGCACAGGAGCATTCTACTGGTATTCAGAGGCAGACCGCCTCCAACAGTGGAGGAACAACGTAGCCCCTGTGGAGAGACTTATTTGCATCCATCCATTTGCAGGGGCCCCACCTCTGCGCACAGTTAGAGACCAAACAACGGCATCCTCTCAGCTTCCATCCAGCCCTGGCGCTTTCCTCCCTCCCTTACCTGTGTCCTTGCGGCGTGCCGAGCTCACCACACCGTAAGCGCCGGTGCCAATCGTCTCGATGACCTCATATTCGTCCCCCACCTCAAAGGTGACGTCGAAGGAGCGCGCCTTCAAGATGGCCAGGTTCTTGGCTGCCACCGTGGCCTGGTGAGCCGGCTCCGGCTTGGCTTGGGCCCGAGACGCTTCCTCGCCATCGTCTTCGATCGGTGGCTCCGCCATGGTCTGTGGGCTCCTGTCAGAAAAGGCGAAATGTGTTTAAGGAAGGACCACCGCCCTCCTTAGCAAGGGGCACCATCCACCATCCCCCTTCTCCACCACATGAGATACAGCAGACAGTTAAAAGAATTAATAATAATAATAATAATAATAATAATAATAATAATAATAATAATAATAATTGTGCCCCCCCCATTTGACTGGGTTGCCCAAGCCACTCTGGGTGGCTTCGAGGTGTTGGCACGCAGTTTCCAGGAAGAATCTCATTCAGCTCCTTCATTGCACAGCTTTTGACACACAGTGAAAGTATTTACTGATTAACATTTGTTTATTAAAAAATACTGCTATGCAGCCTGCCTCATCAATTCTGGAGGCCATGTACAGCAATGTCCAAATGGGTACAAAAACATTATAATACGGGGCAGCGGGGTGTTTGTGTGATTGTGTAAAACTGTAAGACTAGGGCACAGTTAAAATGGTAAGGTACCAGCAAAGGCCGCAGACATTAAAAACATTTAAAGCAGACATTGGCAGTCCTGAGGTCATTCAGGAAGATATCACTTTGATAAATAAATTTGATAGACAGAAACAGATCTGTGTTTTTAAAAAGACACCTGAAGATGACTAATGTGTGCGTTTGTCAAGGGAATGGTAGTCCCACAGTGCAGGAATCACCACAGGAAAAGTCCTTCTGCTATGACTGTTTACTGCACTTCCATGGCAGTGATGCAACCAGGAGGGACTCATCAGTTGATCATAATGATCATGTGGGGCAGAGGTGGGGAAGCTCCAGCCCACAAGTCTAATTAGGCCCGGAATGGGTCACAATTTGGTCCCAAGGCCATCCCCACCCCCACCCCCACCCTCCTATCACACACTTGACATTGTAAGTAATTTCAGGTGTGCAGCAGGTAAGGACACAACAATCGGCCATTAGCACAACCCCTTTGAAGTTTGGCAGGGGGTACCTCCACTCACTCATCAAGGTTGTGCGGGGATTAATCCAGTTCCTCACTCCTGGTGTAGGAAAACAGGGAGAAAGGTATCCTGGTCCCAAGATATTTAGGGCTTTCTAGGTCCATACCAAAATATCAAACATGACCCAGTAGCTTGGGGGCAGCCAGTATAACTGCTTTAAGCGTGATATAATATGTACAGTAATAATATTTCCCAGTAAGTAGCCAAGTGGCTGCATTTTATATCAGTTACAGCTTCCAGACCAGCCTAAAAAACAGTCCCAGACAGAGCGTGTTAGTGATACTGAGAGGCTTTGTTTTTTAAAAGATGCTGCTCGCGTTATGTGTTCCAAACGTTTTAATCAGCATTTAACCGTTTTATAATTTTCCAACTCAGGGTCCTTGATGAACAGAAAGAAGAACTAGATTTCAAATATATTGGCATGTGCCAAGGTTACTTAGATATATCAGCTACCCAATGTGGTTTATTTCCCCCACCCCTGGGCAAGTTGACTTTAATTGCTATAGCTGTCACCTAGGCAAAATATATTAAGACAAGACAACAGTACAGTGATTTGAAAGACAGACAGCAGGGAATAATGTGTGGAAGGCAAACAAACAATGGCAGCTGCCATTCTTTTTAATTTCATGGGACAGAGAAAAATGATTAGGGGGGCAGGTTGGGGGGGAAATGCCAGCCGAGTGTGGGATAAGCGAGGAAGGGGGACATTATGGGATGGTCAGAGCAAAGACATTATTCCCCCACCCGACATGTGGTGGAATGCTGCGAATGGGGGAAAGGGAAAGATGCCAAGGAGAGCATCTTAGCCCATCACAAGCCCCCCCCCACCGGAAAGTAAATGGGAATGGAGGCTATTATGGGATAGAGAGGAAGAGAAAGGGGCTGCCCCTCCATATCTCCCTACAAACCAGCTGCGATAAGGATCCATCAGAAGCGAGCAGAAGTTGGGGTTGGAGATGTCAGTAAGGAAGAATAGGGAATATTATGGAATAGAAAAGGAGGGGCTGTCTTCCGCCATGCAGTGGGTGGAGGGGAGGGCGGAGAGAAGGGGAGATCTGAGTTGGGGGGGCGTGCATTTCGAGGCTTTTGGTCCTCGGGGGGCGGAAAGGGGAAAGAGGAGGCGTATCGAGCGGAAGAAAGGAGGAGGAGAATAACAATAGTAGTTATTTTATTATTTATACTTCTCATGGGGAGAAAGAAGCATTGTAAAGGCAGGAAGGGATCTTGCTCTGGAAAGGCTGAACCCCGAACGCCTTCGCCGTGCTTCTTAATGGAGGGGGGGCGGAAAGAAGGGAGGGGGGCAATGAAAGGTGCTCGCTCACCTGCCAGAATGCAAGGGGAGGCGCAGCAGCCCTCCGGCAGACTTGGGCGGTTCCCTCTCCGGTCCGCCACTCCCTCGCCCTGGCCGCCGACACCTCCTTCTTACCTCGCCTCCCCCAGAGTGCCCGGATGTCACCACTCCGAACCCGCCTTGGCCAATCAGAACGTGGGAGGGCGTGGCCTCAGCCGGCGAAGATCTAAGCGGCGGCTCGTCCAAAAAAAAAGAAAAAAAGGAAAATCCCGCCTCGCTCACTCCAATGAGCCAATCGCAGAGCGGCAGAGAGAGGGAACCACTGAGAGGTGAGAGATTGGGGGAACCAAATGGCGGGGGCGGAGCCAAAGCTCTCCTCGCACCTGGAAGCAGCTGCATTGGCAGGAATCAGAAAAGGCGTCGCTCTATTTGCTGCGGATTTTGGGAGCGACACGAGGACCTTTGTTTTCTGCGTGGGGAAGAAAAGCCGCTCCTAAGTCCATTGGCGGCGCAGTAATGGGGAAAAACTTCACCGGTTGGAATTCTGCCTGTCCGGCAGGTGTTGGCAGCTTTTCCAGGGACTATGCGGAGCCACTCGGGGCAGCAGGGCAGGGAAAGCCCCGGTGCAGAGGGCTGCGAGGCACCAAATCTTGCCATTCTGCTTCCCCAACTGAACTGCCTACGTGTTTAATAATAATAATAATAATAATAATAATAATAATAATAATAATAATAATAATAATAATTTATACCCCGCCCATCTGACTGGGTTTCCCCAGCCACTCTGGGTGGCTCCCAACAGAATATTAAAATACAACAACTCATCAAATACTAAAAGCTTCCCTAAACAGGGCTACCTTCAGATGTCCTCTAAAAGTCAGATAGTTGTTTATTTCTTTGACATCTGGTGGGAGGGCATTCCACAGGGCGGGGCGCCACTACCAAGAAGGCCCTCTGCCTGGTTCCCTGTAACCTCACTACTTGCAGTGAAGGAACTGCCAGAAGGCCCTCAGTGCTGTTCCAATGACAGAATAGCTGTGCTATCCGTGGCTGTTTCTTCCTAATGGTTCCCTGCCTCACTGCCAGGTGTGACTATAATAATCTCAACAAATCATCTCAAGGTTATAGGTGTGGGGGTTTTTTAAATATGCATGTAAACTGATTATCACTGACCGTATTTTCAACTCCCACCTTACCATTTTCTCTCTTACAGTATCTACCAATTTAAGATTTCCCTTCAGGCATAGGATGAAGTGGCCTTGAACCCATGAAAGCCTTTCTATGAATCTTACTAGTCTTTCAGGCGACACAAGATGTCACCTCCCCTGGGATGAGGGATGGACTGTGAAACCGCTCCGCAAATTATAGCTCTGCGAGGGCAACAGGGAGTCTCCTACCAACCTACAGCACTCTTAAATGACAGTTCCCAGGACACTTTGGGGGAAAGCCAGGACTTTAGAGCAGTTTGCTGCTTTAAATGCAATAGTCTGGAGAGGGCCTGCATTACTGATTGAGCCTCTGCAGTGAGAGTGGCTGAATGACCCAACTCAGTAGAATTAGCCACTCCCAACAAATGCCGACTGGAAAAATTGAAGCAACGTCATCCTCCTCGGGTGGAAGCTTTGAGCTCACAGGAAGCCTAGAATTTATTAACTTACCACAGTCAAGAAAATCTACTGTTCTTGCCCCACTGAAGCTTTGGAACAGCTTTTGTTGTTGCTGCTTAATTCCCTAAAGCAGTGGTTTCCAACCAGTGTGCCGTGGCACCTTGGGGTGCCTTGAATGATGATTGGGGTGCCACAAGCAACACTGGCCTCTATCCCTCTTTCCTTTCCTCCCTCCTGATGCCCTCTCATGTCTCTGCCTACCAAAGGCTTGTGCGGCTGTTTGATGCAGCAGCCCTGGCTACAAGCTCCCCAGGCAAATGGTACCTCTGGGGTTGGCCAGGGGTTGCCTCACATGCCCCTGTGGGGCAGTTTGAGGAGGCACCTCTCCTTGGGGCAAGGGGGGCAGCTAAGAGGCCAGGGACGGCAGCTACGACTGCCCAGAGGACTCCCAAGGAGAGGGGAGGAGAGAGGAAGCTGAGGGAACACTCCACAAGGAAGGGTGTTTGAAAAGGGGTGCGAGGCTGCCAGCTCTGCAGGCAAGGGGTGACATAACTCAGCTCCCGAGCCCCACAGGGGTGCCGCAGAAAGAATGCAGTGGGTCGATTGTTTTTGTATGCCACAACTGCAGCTAGAATTTTGTTAGCTAAGAACTGGAAAACACAAGAAGTCCCAACAGTGGAGGAATGGCAGATGAAAATGATAGACTTTTCGGAGCTAGCCAACCTGACTGGAAGAGTCCGCGACCAGAAGGAGGAGGAGTACCAGAAGGAATGGATGAAATTTAAAGACTATTTAGTTAAATATGTTAAGATAACTTAAATGGAAAAATTTGCAAATATCAGATAGGCTTAGGATTTAAATATGTGATGTTTGAGAATAAATGTTTAAAGTTAAATGAAAAGAAAGAACGATGTTAAGTGATTAAGTTAATTTGATGAGAAATTTGGTTTTGAGGAACTGTTACAAAGATATATACTGAAACTCAGCCAGAGGGATTAGAGGAAGTCACCTAACAATGTTATGAAGACTGGATTAAGTACAGTTAAGATTTTTGTTTGTTTGTTTGTTTGTTTGTTTAAAAATTTTGGAAAATCAATTTGAAAAAAAGAAAGAATGCAGTGGGTCAAGGGAGCCATGGACTCAAAAAAGTTGAAAAACTCCACCCTAAAGGCTCATGACACAATAGAAGAGCCAAACAAAGGATTCATGTTTTTCAAATATATTTTTAGCTGCTTTCTTCAAACAAGAAAGAAATAACTCTCACACGGGTTTGCACAGACATTCTCAACCTCTTACTGAATACATAAACAAGGAGATTATTTTATGTTATCTGCAGAACCAAAGCAAAAGCGTTATCAGCTTGAGGGGTGCGAGGTAGAGAAGGGGTTCTTGAGGACATTACACACAGTCCAATTCTAAACTTCATTTTTCCAGAGTTAACCTCCTTGGATTCCGATCTCTAAGGGGGTCCCTGGCATTCTGACACAAAGGTAGGAGGATAATACTTAAAACATTTCAAAAGGCAGTGACGGAAGACAGAAATTTTGGTTTCTCTCTACAGTTCGAAAGGGTAAAATGGAGCTGAAGAAGTCTGAAAGGAAGGAGAGAGGAACTGAACCCAGCAGGGTTGCCTTGTAGTGGAATTCAATAGCAGTTAGGGCCCACAAGCCCAATACTTCTGTGTGCAAATCCCAAATCTGGAAGGAGGATATGGGCAAGATCTTGTGTGCTGGGTATTTAGGGTTGCATCCAAGGCTGGTCCTACACGGTGAAGACCCACTGAAATTACTGACTCTTAAGTTAGTAGTGTCCATTAACCTCACTGGGCCTTCTCTGAGTCGGACAGGATACACCCCTTAACCCCTGCATTGTAGCCCAGCTTTACCCAAAGTGCCCTGGTACCCTCCAGATGTTTTGGGACTACAATTCCCATCAGCAACAGCCAGCAGGGGCAACAGTAGAGGATGACTGGAATTGTAGCCCAAAACGCCTAGAAGGTGCCATGTTGGGGAAAACTAAGGATCCGGCCCAATTGCCTTCTAAATCCGGCCCACGGACGGTTCGGGAATCAGCCTGTTTTTACATGAGTAGAATGTGTCCTTTTATTTAAAATGCATCTCTGGGTTATTTATGGGGCCTGCTTGGTGTTTTTACATGAGTAGAATGTGTGCTTTTATTTAAAATGCATCTGTGGATTATTTGTGGGGCATAGGAATTCGTTCATTCCCCCCCCCCAAAAAAAATATATATCTAGTCCTGCCCCCCACAAGGTCTGAGGGACAGTGGACCGGCCCCCTGCTGAAAAAGTTTGCTGACCCCTGTTCTAGCCTTTACCCAACGTTTTATGACCAACACGCCCTCTACCGAGCATACGTTTAACATCAGGCAATTGAAAAGCACTCTTCCCCACCCCACGAAATCACTAACCGGAAAGGTACAGAGGGTTCACAGCTGCCTGCCTCTGGCCAGGAACACACAGGAGCTGGTTGTGGTGATGCAGCCACACACTTTGGGGAGCCCCTCCAGGAATTCTGCACGTGCTCTTTATCCTTAGGAGATCGCTGCGGCATTCAGGCGGGGCTAATAACAGTGTGTGAGGGGGTTATTGTCTTCGTTTGTTTTTTATTGTACGTATTCTTGTGTTTTTATATTGCAAACCGCCCTGTGATCATAGAATCGTGGAAGGAAACCTGGGCAGGAGGGAGTGTCACTGAATCCAAACCCCGGCAATGCAGGAAACAAGGCTCAAACCCGCAACCCTGGGATTAAGAGTCTTATGCTCTACCGACTGAACTATGACCTCCAGGTGAAAGGCGGTACAGAAATCTAAGGAATAATAAACCATTCTCAGATAGTCACCTTGCTCTGACTCCTTGTCCCACCCACAACCCACAACTTTCCACCCCTGCAGGATTCCTTCATACGCCCTCCGGGCTCCCCGAATCGGCTTGCACCCCATCAGCCCCTCTAGGAGACCCGGGCAACAGGCGATGCACCCGCCGGTGAGAGTCCAAGTGCCCCTTCTTGCCGAAGCAGCGCCCGCAGTCCACGCACTCGTAGGGCCTCTCGCCCGTGTGCAGCCTCTGGTGCTCCATGAGGTGCGTGCTTTGGGTGTAGCTCTTCCCGCAGTCGCCGCAGACGTAGGGGCGCTCGTGGGTGTGCACCCGCCGGTGGCGCGACAGGTTGGAGCTGCGCCCGAAGGCCTTGCCGCAGTCCCCGCAGGCGTAGGGTCGCTCGCCGCTGTGCACCCGCCCGTGGGCCAGCAGGTCGGAGCTCTGCCCAAAGGTCTGCCCGCACACCTCGCACTTGTAGGCCTGCTGAGCCGTGGGGAGGTGCGATCGGCGGTGCCGGGCCAGTGTGGCGGCCTCGGCGAAGGACTTGCCGCAGAAGCTGCAGACGTAGGGCCGTTCGCCGCGGTGCGTGGCACCGTGCTGCTCCAGGTCAGCCAAGTCCACAAAGCGCTTCCCGCACTCCCCGCAGCGGTGGGGCCGCACGCTGCCTTCGGCGTGGGTGACATAGTGGCGGGCCAGGTCGGGCCGGCGGGCAAAGCGGCGGCCGCACAGCGAGCAGGCGAAAGGGCGCTCGCCCAGGTGGTTCCTGCGGTGCTGCAGGAGGTTGGAGCTGGTGCTGAACTGGCGGCCGCAGTCGGGGCAGCTGTATGGCTTCTCCCCCGTGTGCGTCCGGAGGTGCTGGACGAGGGTGGGCCGGCCGGCGAAGGCTTTGCCGCAGTACTGGCAGGAGAAGGGGCGCTGCCCTGAGTGGACCTGGCGGTGGTTGGCCAGGGCAGAGTTCTGCCGGAAGGTCTGGCCGCACTCGGCGCAGCGGTACGGCCGCTCCTCGGTGTGGATGCGCCGGTGCTGGTTCAAGGTGGTACGATGCCCAAATGCCTGGCCACAGTCAGGGCAGGAAAACGGCCGCCCGTTGACGTGGATCAGCTGGTGCTTGGTCAGGACGGAGAGGTCGGCGTAGGCCTTGCCGCACTCCCCGCACACGTAGGGCCTCTCGCTCGTGTGCAGGGCCCGCTGGTGGCGGACGAGGGCCGAGCGGACTCCAAAGGCCTTGCCGCACTCGCTGCAGACGTACGGGCGCTCGCCCCGGTGGGCCCGGAGGTGGCGGACGAGGGCCGAGGACTGCCGGAAGCGCCGCCCACACTCTGTGCAAGCGTACGGGAGCTCTCCGGTGTGGATAAGGCAGTGGCGGACAAGGGCAGAGTGGCTGGCCAAGCTGCGGCCGCACTCGCTGCAGATGTGGCGAGGCTTGGAAGGCCGCTGCTCGGCTACCAGCGCCTGCACCGGGACAGCCCAGCCGCTGAACGCCTCCTCGTCGGAGCCATTCCCAGAAAGAGAGCCCTGCTGAGAGTGGATTTCTTCCTGCTCCTCGCCACTGGATCCCTCCCTGGCCAGAGAACCCTCCTGGTAAACGACGGCCTCCGATTGCCCCGCAAGGTCCACTCCCCCCAGGTGAGCTGCTCCCCAGCAAGGGATCTCTTCGGACTCCTCCCCATTGGATCCCTCAGCTTCAAGGGTCATCTCAGATTCAACCCCAAGAGAGGATGCACCCTCATAACCAACGGTCCCAGTTTCCTCCTCAGAATCCTCCCTTCCCAGAGCTGCCTCTGGACACAGGAGCAGTTGGGCTTCTTCGCGACTTTCTCTGTGGTAAGCTATTTGCTCAGATTCTTCTGCAGCAAACTCATCGCCTGGCAGAGACCCCTTTGGATAAAGAAACACCTCTGTGTCTTCCCCAATCTCCCCTATGACTTCCTCCACCTGGGCAGAGGGCTCCTCGACATCCTCTAAGTCAGACACACACCCAACATCTCCTTGCTCCTCCACGAAGACCACGGAGCTGCTCTCAGAGGCTTCCTCCTGATCACGGTCTCCATGATCGTCCAAGCTGCCTTCCAGCCACGGCAGGTTCTCCCACTTGGCTTGGCTGTTCCTCTCCCGGAGCTCCTCCTTGGAGGACACTCTTGAAAAGCAAGATTCTTCTGGGGACAGAGAGCATGTTCCCTGAAACCTCTGCTGACGGCGATCCATTTCTTGCTGGGGATGGTTCTCCTCATCCTCAGTTACAATCCCAATTCGTCCTGGAGGGAGGCTGAGGGGGGGGGAGGAGAGAGGGAGAGAGAGAGAGGGAGGGAGGGGGAGAGAGAGAGAGAGAGAGAGATGAGCACAGCTTAGGAATACAGTGGTACCTCAGGTTACAAACGCTTCAGGTTACAGACTCCGCTACCCCAGAAATAGTACCTCGGGTTAAGAACTTTGTTTCAGGATGAGAACAGAAATTGCACGGCGGCAGCACGGTTGCAGCGGGAAACCCCATTAGCTAAAGTGGTACCTCAGGTTAAGAATAGTTTCAGGTTAAGAATGGACCTCCGGAACAAATTAAGTTTGTAACCCGAGGTACCACTGTACTAAAATACATTAAAGGTCTTCCTAAGCAGTTGCACTATGTAATTCCCTCACAACAGGGTAAGTACAGAGTCCTCACTCATCAGGAATTTGGGGAAGGGCTTCCAGATCAGAGGCTGAGGTTTGATGCCCTCACGCTCAGCTTGTTGGTTTTCTGGGAATCATCTATCTGACCATCACCAAAAACAGGATAACTGATTTGATGGACCACTGCTCTGATCTAGCAGGGTTCTCCTTTCTGCAACGAGCTTAGCTACCTTTGAGTACAAATACACCTATTACTGTAGTTCTGTCCAGTGAGCTTGGTGGGTGATCAAGCACTTGACAAACGGCCTGGATCTATTATCCTCGGTGGTGCCAGCCTTCGGAATGCAGCACCCACCAGCATTCAGAGGGGCAGGCAGAAAAATGGGGTTTTTTTGCAGTTTGAGTGTGGGCAGAGAAAGAACTGTGTGTTGACTGAAGGTGAAGGAAAACTTTTTTTATTCGAGAACCTGAGATCAGAGGCTGTGGTGCCTGTTTTAATGAACCTGCTTGCAAAATGCACTGTTTGCATAACCTTAAGCAAAACAGACACCCAAAAGGTAAGACACCGTAAACCTCCAGTACTCTCTTCTCTTGTGCAAAGGAAATTAAAACTGCTATACTCACTTAACTGAGAGTAAGACCAACTATAAAATCAGTAAGGTTCACTTCCAAGTATAGGATTGCACTGTTAAGTCCTGTACAGCTGTCTTTGCTTGGGGGAAACAGGGCAAAATGCAACATTACCAGTGGGAGCCACAACAAAATGTTGCAGTTTAGGAGAACCCTTTTCCAGTGTGTGAGTCAAGCCAGCCAAGCCATCATTTGCTATGCTCCATTCCGTTTCCCCTCACTTGTTTTTCTCCCTCTCTTATTGAATCATAGAGCTGAAATCTCAGCCGCCATTCTGTGGCCATTTAGCACACTGAGCTATTTCCCACACCTTAGGCTTCTTTTTAATGTACTTTTACAAACTTGGGGGTGGTGTTTCTCCAAACCTGCTGATATTTCCCCTGTTCTGAGTTGTTGTTGTTGTTGTGACTTCAATAAGCAATAGCAATCAAAGTCAGGACTTGCGGGGGGGGGGGAGAAGAATCAGTGGCGCTGTTTCCTCACAGACTTCCAACATGCACAGCTCCTCACATTATCCTAATAGGCAAGAACTCTCTCAATCTCACACACAAAGACCTTGCAAAGAACCTTGCAGGATCAAACAAAGCACCCGCGTAGTCTTGCACCCAGTTCCCCACACTGGACAAGATCTTACTGGGAAGCCCAGAAGCAAGACAATGGGCAATGAAACATGCAAACGCACAAACACAAACACACCACCATTTGCCTCCCGGCAACTCATATTCAGAGGTGAGGTTACAGGGAACCAGGCAGAGGGCCTTCTCGGTAGTGGCACCCATCCTGTGGAATGCCCTCCCATCAGATGTCAAGGAAATAAACAACTATCTGACTTTTAGAAGACATCTGAAGGCAGCCCTGTTTAGGGAAGTTTTTAATGTTTGATTTTTTATTGTGTTTTTTTTATTCTGTTGGGAGCTGCCCAGAGTGGCTAGGGAAACCCAGCCAGATGGGTGGGGTATAAATGAATTATTATCATCATCATCATCATCATCATCATCATCATCATTATTATTCAGAGGTATCCTACATCTAAACAAGCCCATTCAGTTTAGCAATGGCTACCTCCCTTTCTCCAATCCCAACAGCAACTACTGAATTGACATTCTGGGAGCTGTAGATAGTTAGCGAAGCTGAGCGTATCCCTATACCCGCGGTTGAGCTACAATTCCCACCCAGGGCAGTTTAACAATCAATCCGTCTCCGCTGGAGCTCTGGAAATTGCAGCTTTGGGAGGGGAACAGGGGCCTCCTATCAACTTTCAGCACCTTAACAAACTACAGCTCCCAGGAGTCTTTGGGGGAAAGCCATGACTACTTAAATTGGTATAGCTGGGCTTGAAAGGTATGTTGGGGATGTGGCCCAACACCGCCCTTTGTTCTCAAGTTAGCTTGTACAGATGAATGCAGCTTGGGGCAGCCTAGCTTGCATCCTTCCATAGCATTAGAATGTTTGTACTGTTATGCTCGTTTTGTGTGTATTTTAAGATATCTTATTGTTTAATAAAGTTTATTTTTAAAAAAGGAATGCAAAAAAAGGAAGTGTACTCAATAGATGGAATGCACACGTCAAAAGCCTTGTCACCCAAAAATGGAAACCCATAGCACACAAGAGACCATCTATAACGAAACAGCAAAACACTCATACACAACGGACTCCCTAAACCACAGACCCAAAGTAATTCTGGCATTATTATTATTTTTTGCATTAAACCAATCCGAAATCCAACATTTGGAAAACCTCCCCAAATATGGTGAATACCATTTTGGAGGCGAGCTTCCAGAACGATTTAACTCCTCCCCGAGGTATTTTGCTACCCATGCCTTATTTTATTTGCAATTAAGGTCGTATGGATAAAATAAAAGACTCATTAACCACAACGGGATTGTGATTCATATAAACAACACAGACCCGTTATTTTTTTTAATGGGAAAAAAACCATTTTAACCTTTCGCTAAAATCTTCGCCGTTCACGAATTCCCACGATAGCACTTACCCAACTCGGTTTCAAATCCATCCAATCTTTCGGAATAAATGCAACGAAAAAGAAAAGGGAAAGTGGCGGAGAAGTGGTTTTTTTATTTTTATTTTTTCAAAGTAAGAGATCCAAAACCATCAGCAAACAAACCGAGATGGAAATAGCCAGCTTCTTCTGTGGAGTCCGTTTCCTTTGCAAGGGAGCCTGGGAAACGAAATGGTAAAAAGAGCATTCTGGGAGTTGTAGTTTCCTTTTTAACCTTCCCCCCCTTAAAGAAACAAGCTATTTTATCATTCGTTACATTTATTAAAAATAAATTTATTATTGAATGTTCAAAAAGTACATAATTATATGGGCACTAAACATGGTGAGATGTAAATAAAAGAGAGAAAAAGAGAAAGAGAAACAGCACCAGTGTAGAAGGGAAAATAAGGAGGGAAGGGGGGGACCCCAAACTATAAGTTGTTATTGTACTTCACCAGATCTTAACCTATTACAGTATTTGTAAGAATGGGTTCCAATTAATTGCATTTTTTAATTTTAATTTTCCTATGCAGCAGGAAGGCCTTTATAGCCATTGCAAAAGATGAGACTGAAATAATGAAGATTTCTGAAACCTTTTATTTTTTATTAAAAAAAAAACACCACCATAGCTGCTTGCTTCCTTTATGCAGCAGCGCTGCAACCCTGAAGAGTTACAGCCCATCAGAATAGACAGCACTGACCAATGGTTTGGCTGCAGACTTCTCACAAAATTACAATTCCCGGAATCCCTTGGTGGGGAATCAGTAGGCTGTAAGTCGCTGCATGGTCCCTTGCAGAGCACCAGGTATCCTAGGTTTCCTGTGGCTTCATGCCTTCACAGCTTTGTATTGCGGAACCTAGATTGTAACAGGTTTGTATGGAGAAAACACAGGAATATTCCTGTCCTGTACATCCCTGAGCACCTCCTGCTCTGAGCTTGAGCATCCTGAACCGCCTTGCGATTCTCTGCATGGTGCAAGGCAGCCAAGCCTACTGGCTGAAGTGTATATAAATCAGAGCCTTTTCAGACACCTGAAGGCAGCCCTGTTTAGGGAAGTTTTTAACGTTTGATGTTTTATCGTGTTTTAAATTGAAGGGGTACAGTTAGGGTTACCCCAGAAAGCCCTAAAAACTGTTTGTGAATTCCCCCCCCCCCCAGCCAGGCCTCGGCGTACACATTTTTAAAAACTGCATATTCCTCTAAGACAAAAAGCATGAGCTAAGCAGTCCTCTCTGTAACAAAAACGCTGTAACAAACTCAGAGCTGAAAACAGTAAAGCTTTTCGCTTCCCAGATCCAAGATAAGCTTGTCCTGGTACATTGATTTGCAACATACTTCCGGGAACAGAGTCAGAGAACGAAAAGCAACATTTCTATGTAAGAATCTGTGAAGGGGGAGAGGAAAAAAGGGGTTTGGAAAAAGGATAAAACCTGCTTGTAAAATGTTTTCGGCGCGGCCTGTCTTTTGTGAACTGAATCACACAGGTGCCTTCTGCCCCCCCCCCCCCGGATGGCAGAATAAAACGCTCTTTCTCTGGATTAACCCCTTGGTGTCGTTTGGCTCCTTTTGTCTCTGCTCGGGTGCAACAATTATTCCGACCCATGGATTAATAAGGCTACATATTTCTGGTGCGTTGGCCGGGAAAAGCACGTTCCCCGAGATCGAGGGACAAAGAGGTCCAGGGCGTCACTGCAAGGCGAGCAGCTCGGGATACCGGGTCAACAGTTCCAGCGCGCATCCTGCCAACTTCGTGGGAGGGACTGGCCACCCGTTCCTGAGTGGACACGCGACAAAGTGACGGAGAGAAAGAGCAACGGCCGTGCAGAAAGAAGGTACCTCGAGGAAAAAGGTAAGCTCCACAGGGTATAGGTGGGAGCAAGCTCCACAAGGATAGGTGCGAGCAAAAAGAGAGCCTGATCAGCTCCGCCAGCAGGGTAGAAGAAGTGCCACTGGTTTTGGTGTCGCCCAGAAAAAGCAGCAAAGGGTGCTGCTAGGGCCCCGGTCGAAGTCTAAGCGCTGCCGGTTATGGTTGGTTATTGGTTTTGTGCCCAGAAAAAAGCAGTAAAGGGTACTGCTGGGCCCCGGTCGAAGTCTAAGCGCTGCCGGTTGTGGTTGTGGTTGGTTTTGTGCCCAGAAGAAGCAGTGAGGGGTGCTCTTGGGCCCCGGTCGAAGTTGTGAAGCACTGCCGGTTGTGGTTTTTTGGGGGGAAAGGGATTGGGGGAGGTGCATGGGTTTTGTTTTTGTTTTTGTTTTTGTTTCCTGAATGTGCGTGTGGGGACACTCCAGTGAATGTTTTGAGTGTGTGAGACGTTGACAGCAACGTCTGGCCTGTGACTGAGTGAAAATAATAATGTTAGGAGGGCTGAGTGTCCCAGTGTCCCCAGGATCCCAGAGTCATGGGAAATAAAAGAAGTAAAACAATCCTTGAGACACCACTACAGAGCTTTCTGGAAAACTGGAAAAGTGCCATGAAAGCAGAAGAGTGGGGATGTAAACTCAAAAAAAAAGCAGACTCCAACATTTATGTGAAGTTGACTGGACTTTGTATTTACCAGAGTGGCCTCCTGGAGGATCCTTTGATCCAAACTTGGTCAACATTTTATGGAGTGACATTTTCAAGGCCCACACAGATCAGATTCCCTATATTTCTATCTGGAAAGCCAATGTGGATCAAAATCCCTCATGGCTTCGGACAAATAGAATTGTGACTGCCCAAGTCAAATTGTGTTCAGTACAATTACAAGTTAAAAAGCCACCAGTTTTGCCAGTCCTAGAAGAGGAGATAATTACCCCACCACCACCATATGCAGCCACTGCGCCAAGACAACCAAATCTGGGAGCAAATAGGGCTGCTTCTCCGCCCAATGCCCAGACTGAGGACCCAAATGAGAAGATTCCCCCCTCTGCCCCTCCCCAACCCCTTTGTGATGCAAGCAAGGAAGGTGAAGAGAAAGGTGATGATGATGATGATGATGATGATGATGAAGACTTCAGAAAAACTCTAGATAAAGAGATAAGATGGACTAGTAAGCAGTTTGACAGAGTGTTCCAGTATGTAGAACCATTTAAAACAGAACTGGATATGGCCCCCTGGGTTCCAGAAGCAGCCCAGTGCCAGGATGAGAATTGGAGAAAAAAGCAAAAGGTTTTGAGAACAGCGTGGGACAGGGCAACAAAACATGTAGAGACACTTAAATCTAAGGCTTTGTCCAAACCCACTGTGGTGGCCCCTCTTAGGCAAGTGTATGATCCTTTGGAACAGCCAAATGATCGGGGTGTTCGACCCCCAAGGACCTTTACCATTCAGCATGTCCCTTTTACAAGCTCCGATATTTGCAATTGGAAAAATCAAAATCCTTCTTTTGAGGAAAATCCTGCAAAAATAATTAGACTTTTTGAAGGTGTGTTCAAAACCTATATGCCTACTTATGATGATGTAAGTCAGCTTTTGGACACAATTCTGACCACTGAGGAGGTCTGCAAGGTAAATGCCTGTGCCAGGGAACAGCTCAAGGCAGCAAATAATACTGACGCTGCAATTGAGGTCTCTTACCCCAGAAGGACCCCCCCCCTTGGGATTACAATACTACAGACGGAAGGGCGGCCTTAGAGACTTATCACAGAAATGTTTTAGAAGGCATGAGACGGGCAGCGAAAAGGCCTACAAATATGCAGCTAGAAGCGAGTGAACTAATTGTTTCTAACATTCATTCATGCAAGTAACAGGACATCAGCTTTTTTTCCCCCTTGTGCCAGGCGCTTGGAGGTAGCTTCAGAACGTTATCTCTTGGCTCCTATTCCAAGAAGGACACTGCTGCATTCAGCCAGCTACCCTGAACCTCACACTTTCTGGATTTACAGTTCAGCCACATAAACCCGAAGGCCAAAGAGTTACCCACCCCTCTGATTATAAGTACTAACCTGAAGAAGTGACTTTCTTAAAAAGCAAGTGAATACTTTCTGTGAACTTTGTCAAGTTTTTCTTGTGCAATTTTACTCTGAAAGGAGCCGCAGTATACATAGGAATTGATACTTTGAGGAATTTGAAACTTTGCCAGAAGCAAGGAGTGCATTGTTCTTTCTACAGACACTGGCAAATGAACTGAAATTTGCAACATGGCTTAGAGTTCTGAAACTTAGAGCACACAAATAAGACTTTTGAAAAATTTCGGCTGGCAAACTTAACCCAAGGAACAGAACTGTTAACCCCTTGCAAAGTTTCCTGCCAAGCATCCCCTTTGAGTTAATATACCTTATGTGCAAATCTTATCTATCAATTTGTTCTGTGCAATCGCTGCCGTCTTTGTTATCTCTTCTCTTAACAGGTGGACTTTTGCCAGGATACCTCTGCATCCCTATGAACCAGGTGAAGAGGACCCAGACGCCCAGACATCGCTCCAGCCTTGTTGGAAGGGACCCAAGATGCCCAACGCCCACCAGACAACCCGACGCCCGTGAGATGACCACCCTGCCTTCCTGCATCACCCCTGACACCCGCGAGACTACAGCCCTGCTCACGTCACTCCGGAAGCTGACGTTTTGCACGGCTCAAGAATCCAGCATGGATTGAAAGAGGACATTTTCTTTCCTTTCCTTTTGCATAACTGAACTTTATTGAAGGTACCTGGGCCTGGTTTGCTTTACGCCACCCCTGCAGAGGAGGGTGTCTAGTGGGTCTTTTCTTTCAGCGTAATTACACCCCAGCCCACTCTCTAGCACTGACCTGAGCCCCTCCCCGTGCATACAATGCCTCAAATACGACTGTGGGTCCCCGTGCTGGTATTTCTGCTGCCTTTGACCTTTGAAATGCCAATACCATTCACAGTGACCAGACAACTGCTGCAATCGTGGGGGGCCCACCACACATATAATAAGTGGATTCAGGTTGCTGAGATGGTTGCATTTTCTGCAAATCGGACCAATTGTGCCGTCTGCACTCTGGCCCCTGTAGATGCTCTCGGAGGAATGCCACTCCTCCCTGTGCCTTGGAATGAATCCTTGGTTACAACTCCACTTGTTGCCTTCCAGCCTCTGGGCAACCATTCTTCTTTATGGAATCATTCCGGCCCTTTCCAGGTTCACAGGATCACTGGCTGCCTTTGTGTCAACAAATCAAATGACGCCAGTGATGCTCAGACCTATGTGGGCACTTCCCACTGTGATCGTACCTTCCCAGCCCCAACTAACATGCCTGAGTCCGAGACAGGAACCTTTTCTGGTTCCAATTTGACTGCATGCCTGGCCCGCTTGCTGAGAGGCACCATATCTGCCCATGGTCAGGACGTTTACTGGGTGTGTGGCAGGAAGGCCTATCATGCCCTCCCAAGAGGATGGTATGGGGTCTGTTTTCCAGCCTACTTAATACCCCCATGTGGATTCCTGACCAGATACCCTCTGCACCCCCTAGAAGGAGGCGTTCGGCTGACCTGGCAACACTTGCAGGTGGCAGCTCCCAGAAGTGGGGCAAAAATCAGTGGCCTCCGGAAAGGATACTGGCCCATTATGCTCCAGCCTCATGGAATCGGAGAGAGAAAATCTCTGGGGCAAGGGGGCCGATCTATAACTTGAACCGCATAATCAGACTCCAGGCAGTGGTAGAGATTGTTGCTAACACAACAGCCACGGCCCTTAGGCTAATTGCCACGCAATTGGATGAGAAACGCAATGCGTTTCTCTAAGTCCGATTAGCGTTGGACTTTCTCCTGGCGCAACATGGCGGCTTTTGTGCAGCGTTAAATCTCACAGGTGGGGCCTGTTGCTTTAACATCTCTGATCATGGTGAGGCCATTCGCAATTTGGCAGCAGGACTTGAAACAGTGGCCCATATTCCTACCCAAACCTGGGAGGGATGGGACATGTCATGGCTTGACTGGTTGCCAAACCTAGGATGGGCAAAAGGCCTGTTTTTGCTGCTGCTTGGCCCACTTTTCATTTTGCTAATTTTTTGCTTTTCTGTACCTTGCTTCCTGCAATGCTTGCATACAATGACACGCAATATGATTTCTCGCATGCTTCGCCCCCAGATTATAGCTCTGACCCGAGAATATCAGCCTGTGCCTTCCTGGGACGAGCCCTTTTAAGAAAAGGGCTGTCCAAAATTGAGAGGTATGGAATGAAGGGGTACAGTTAGGGTTACCCCAGAAAGCCCTAAAAACTGTTTGTGAATTCCCCCCCCCCCAGCCAGGCCTCGGCGTACACATTTTTAAAAACTGCATATTCCTCTAAGACAAAAAGCATGAGCTAAGCAGTCCTCTCTGTAACAAAAACGCTGTAACAAACTCAGAGCTGAAAACAGTAAAGCTTTTCGCTTCCCAGATCCAAGATAAGCTTGTCCTTGTACATTGATTTGCAACATACTTCCGGGAACAGAGTCAGAGAACGAAAAGCAACATTTCTATGTAAGAATCTGTGAAGGGGGAGAGGAAAAAAGGGGTTTGGAAAAAGGATAAAACCTGCTTGTAAAATGTTTTCGGCGCGGCCTGTCTTTTGTGAACTGAATCACACAGGTGCCTTCTGCCCCCCCCCCCCCCGGATGGCAGAATAAAACGCTCTTTCTCTGGATTAACCCCTTGGTGTCGTTTGGCTCCTTTTGTCTCTGCTCGGGTGCAACAATTATTCCGACCCATGGATTAATAAGGCTACAAAATATTCTGTTGGGAGCTGCCCAGAGTGGCTGGGGAGGCCTGGGGTATAAGTAATACATTATTATTGTTGTTGTTGTTGTTGTTATTTGGTTGGACAGTGTTCTCGAAGCTACCAGCATGAGTTTGACCAAACTGCGGGAGGCAGTGGAAGACAGGAGGGCCTGGCGTGCTCTGGTCCATGGGGTCACAAAGAGTCAGACACGACTAAACGACTAAACATTATTATTATTATTATTCCCTGTTTTCCCGTCTGTTCCTGAGATCTCCATAAAGCCTTTAAGCTGAATCACCGCCTTGGGTGAACTGCCGGGGATCTGTCACCTCAGCTGAATCACCGCCGAAGACTTGTCGCCTCATACACCAGGAATCACTGGCCGACCGCAGCCGCAAGGCCGCGCACACAGAGCAGACCTCATGACCACCCAGAGCCACATCAAAATGGGGCAGTCCCAAGGAAATGGGACTACTACACCACACGAATCGAGTTTTTCCTCCCAGCCAACCAAGTGGCCGACCCTGAACTGAAGCAGGCCACACTGCTCAGTGTGTGTGGACCTGCCACGTTCGAGATCACCCAGGGTCTGTTAGCCCCAGCCCAGCTGACCAAGACTCCATTTGACGCAATAATGGAGAAGCTGAGGATACACTTCGCTCCTCAGCTGTCGGAGATCGCCTGCCGGCATGCCTTCTACAGACGGGACCAGGCCCCGTGTGAATCCATAGGGGCCTTTGTTGTGGCCTTGCGGCAGGCCACCTACCACTACAACTTCAGTGATCTGCACCTAATGCTCCATGACCGTCTTGTGTGTGGCCTGAGGGACAAGGAGCTACAGCGGCGCCTTTTAGCCATGAAGGACCTGACCTTCCAGGTTGCTCATGGCGGAGACAGCCAACAAGATGGGGAGAGGGGTTTGCCAAGCACACAGCCCACCCTTGGCCCAGAAGGCCAAGGCTGTGCACTCGGAGATTCTTGACAGCGAGGAAGACGAGGAGGCCCCGAGACTGCGCACTGGCTCATCCAAGCATTTTGGCCAACAGAGAGGTGCAGGGGTGCCTTGCGCTAGTTGCGGGGGCCCGCATGAACAGCCATCATGCCATTTCCGCAATGCCCAGTGCCAGGCATGTGGGAAGACCAGCCATGTTGCACGTGCCTGCCAAGCGAAGGAGCAGCTTGAACTCACATATACTTCAGTTCCAACTCTACAATTCTATGATTTTCTATGTATTAATTAGTTGAGATTCCTGCGTTACAGGCTGTTGGACTAAATGACCCTCAGGGTCCCTTCCAACTCTGCAATTCTATGATTCTGTGTGTTGCATTGTATGATATTTGCATTGACATTTAGCGTTTGTATGGCAATACAATAAAAGGGGGGGGGGGTAAAGTTGGGATTGCAAAGGATCTTTCTTTGCTGCCATAATTTGATATCAGGTTTGGTCCAGCTCTCTGTTCCCTCCCCTGTTCCAGCCTGATGAACAGCTCTGTGGAACTGAAAAGCTTGTGCACAATTTCACATTTTTGCTGGGCCTAGTAAAGATTTTGGAATGCATGGAACTGGCCTGTGAGCAGATTAATTGGTTATAGTTACAAACCTTTGAAAGCAGACCTAGGAATATGCCTCATTGAACATAGTGACTCTTGCTTCTGAGTAAACATGCATAGGCCTGGGCTGTAAACCAGCATACATCTATTTGCATGGGAGAGGAAAAATAGCTTTTTTCTCTTTTAATAAAGAGATGCACATTCATTGCAGAAGGTTTCATCTTGGAAGAGGCGTTCCATCTTTCATGGGGGGCCCCTTGCAATTAAAGAAGACATGGGTGCTGCAGAACTTTGTGAGCCAATTCCCCACCACCTGTAACCCGTGTACCCGGCAACTATTAATTTTTAATTATGGCATTTATATACCACTTTTTTCTTCCAATGATCTCAAGGTGGTGTACATGGTCCTCCTCCTGATTTCACCCTCACAACAACCCTGTGAGGTAGGTTAGGCTAAGAGATGGTGACTGAACCAAGGTCACCCAGCGAGCTACATGACTGAAATGGGGAATCTGAACCCTGCTCTCCCAGGTCCTAGTCAAACACTCTTAACAGTGCAACCCCCTGCCACATGTTTGGCACACGTAAGAAGGGTCCCTGTTTGTGTAGAATCAGGATGAGGCCAGGATTTGCCCTTGCATGGAAGAGCTGTACACATGCACATTGGCATTTTTCCATTTATGCGGAATATGCATGACTGGTGTGTGTGATCACAGAAAGGTGGCGTGGCTGCTGACTATGCTGTTATTTTAAAATCAGAACAGAGGGCAGCTCTTTTGCCTTTCAAAATAGCTTTATGTCAATTAATCAGCTAAAAACGGCAGCCCCAATATATCAGTTAATCAACAACAAAAACAGCAGCCCTGGTATGTTTGTTTTTAATCTGTGCCCCCTTCACTTTTATATGCAAAACCGGAGGAAGTAATAATGACGCCAACACAAAAACAATCTGAATAAACCAATTTTGAGTTTGTATTAGTCTCAGGGTTGATACATTCCTAGAATTACAGAGAAAATTCAGTGACAAACCACAGAATTGAATCCATCAAGGGGGGGGGAACCATCCTTGGACAGGGAAGAGGTAAGGAATCTTTGCTACCACAACCCCTTCAAAACTAACAGTCGCAGACATAAATATATGGAGAGATTCCTATAGAGTTATCATTTGGATGCTACAGGAGACATTTTCGGTGGGGGACGGGGAGATGAGATGTTCGCCCTGAGTTACAAAAGATGAGTGTTTAAGGCTACAATCCAGCACACACTTACTTAGGAGTAAACCCCCCACTGAACAAAGCGGGGCTTACTTCTGAGTAGACAGGCCTAGGATTGCGCTGCTGGAAACAAACAGGACAGCCCCAGCAAATAAGGCTGGGGAGGAAAGGAAGATGATGAGGCCGAAGGAAAGGGTGGAGGGAAACACAAGGAAAAGTATTGATTGAATTAACACTCAATTATATCCCGCTCAGGAGATGCAGAAAGCTTCCGGTGGTCTCTCATCCAAACCAGGGGCAGCCAAAGTTACATTTGACCAGCCTGCGCAGGGCACAAAGGATTCTGGGACACACACTCTTCTGTTCTGCATCTGGGCTCTGCACGAGAAACCAAGGTTTGCATGCTGCTTCAGAGATGCCTTTTGAACCGGTCCACCTTCGGCAGCTACTAAGCCTGACTGTACAATCGTGCAGGTCCCTGGTGCAGCCACATGACAGGCCCATTGCAGGAGATCTCCGCAGTGCTACAACATGAAGCAACCCACACGTACAAACAACGGTTCAAATGGCGCCCGTCTTCATTGGAAGTTCAGAAAATAGCAAGAACGATGCAGCAAAGAATGCATCAGGATTGCACCCCTGCTTATCTAGAGTAGCCCCATTTAACCGTAGAGTGAACAGGCCAGGAGCCTGCGTAGGTTCAGCTGAAGTACATTGTGGGTTGGAGGATGAGGACAACACTGTGAACTATTGCTGTGGGTGGTTTAGAGGAGCTTCAGTCTCAATGAATGTGTAAACTGGCTAGTTCTATGTAGCAGCGGTGGGGAACCTCTGGTCCTCCAGATATTGCTGAACTACGTCTCCCATCAGCCACAGTATGAATGGCCAATAGTCCATGGGAATCGTAGTCCCAACAACATCTGGATAACCAAAGCTTCCCCACCCTTGCTCTACATTTTCCAAGGTGGGTCTTGTACACTGTGCTGGAATCTACCCATGTCATGGCTGGTCTCCCTGTCCATGCTACTAAGCTCTCCATCTTACTATGGGTATCATGTGGCCAGGAGTTCCACCTGACGCAAGCAGCCACTTTTTCTGCTTTGTCAAGGATCGCGCCTCAGCTCACTTGAATGGGTGAGGTAGATGCCAGCACTGGGGAAGAAGTTTAAAATCAAAGCTGTGCTAGGATAAGGGAGATCTGTTTGTTTGTTTGTTTGTTTGTTTGCTTGCTTGCTTGCTTGCTTGCTTGAAATGTATTAGGAAAAACCTAACAGCACATTCCTACTCAGAAGTGAGCCCCACTGAATTAAATGGGCCCTGCTCCTGTGTAAAGGAAGTCTAGAAACCCAGACAGATGGGTGGGGTATAAATAATAAATTATTATTATTACTATTAATTATTATAGGATTGCAAACAGGTAAGAAAAGGATTCATAGCTATGAACAGCATTCAGAGATTCATAAAATGTGTTTTCGTCTAGATGGGGCAAGTTAAGAGTCTGCTGCCATATATTTCCTGTGTCAGGGAGTTCCACAGATTGTGTTTGTCTTTGAGGATTATTACTTTATCAACTCTACAGCACTTTCTATGAGCAAAGACCTCAACGTGGATTGGTGAGGTAGACGTTGGCACTGAATGACTAAGCAAACCTAAAATGTACAGGGATGGGGGGTATTTTTATGTTTTTAAATCTAACTAGGAACCCCCTCTACCCACAGAAAAAGAAATACAACCAGTAGAAGTCAGAGATACACTGAGGGTGCAGAAATATGGAGAACCTGCTTCACTTAAGATGTGCTGAGTAGATCCTATCTCATCACACATGTACACAAAAATTCATTTCTGATCATTTCAGGTGTTTTCACCTGAAAGCAGACGGGATGGAACAGTGGAAATGTGAGGTTGGAGAAAAGCTGGTGGGCAGGAGGAGACAGGCTGCCAGTGAAATATCTTGGTTTACTTGATGCCGTGTACCGGGAAGCAAGCATGTCATGGAAGGAGGAAGCAAACTCACATTCAAAGACCTAAAACCACCCTCAGCATCCTGCTAAGTGTGGTCAGAACAGAGAACCGACCACATGTGACAAGCAGGAGGAGATACAGAACATACCCCAATGAGCCATTCCAGTATGTTGTATTTTCAGGTGATTAAAGAAAAAACAAAAACCTCCTATCTCACTTTATTTCACAAAATCTGTCTGCACTGGAATAGCTCTTATAGGAAATACAAAAAAAAAAAAAAATTGCAGGGGGAGAAAGATGGACTTTGGAAACTAGCCTTCCCACCAGATACAGAAACACACACAGAGAGAGAAACCGTTCCACTTTTTGTACAAGGCCACCTGCTGTCAGCTCCTGGCTAATTCCATGTTTCAAAAGGGGGGGGGGGACTAAGCTGAAGCTATCAAGGTGTGGCTAGGACTTCAATTCCCATCAGCCCCAGCAGGCATGGTCAGGAATGATGGGAGCTGTAGTCCAGCAACATCCGGAGGACCACAAGCTTAGCTACCCTTCAAAGAGACTTGAGCTCATCTGATTCAGAGGGAAAACCAGGGAGGAACGAAGGGAAAAATACCTGAAAAGGAAGAGCCACTGTGTATTTTGCTGGTAAAGAACCTCGAGGGTTTCCCCAACTTGCATTGTTTGCTGCAGCACCTCCCGTTTCGATTCTGCGCATCTGCACAGACCCCCCCCCACCCTAATAATAATAATAATAATAATAATAATAATAATAATGTCCGTAGTATCTTCTTTCCATCGAGGGCATGTCTCCAACCCTGGGCAGACTGAGTTGCACCAGTTTACCCCTATGTACACCCCACCCTCAGCTTTGACCATCGACAGAAGACAGAGCATCGCAGGTCACACCTGCCTGGTACTGACCAAATCCCACCAAGACAATCCCCCAGGGCTTCAGGGCTGCTCTGCTGTGTGGCTCTGGAGGTGCTGCAGCAATATCGAGCTGTTCCGGGAGATCTTCCCAGGCTCAGAATGCCCAAAGTATCTGCCCTTCTCCTGCTGCCCATGGCGCTGGCCCAGCACTCCCCCGGCACCCGAGGCTTTCCCCAAATCAAGGTGGAAGTAGGGCTCCGTGGTCTGCAAAGGGTCACCTAAACTCTGCTTCCCGTCCCCACCACGATCCTTCGGCCGCAGCGATGCACCCCTTTCAGAGACGTGGTTTTCCCTCTGCAAAAGGACAGCCGAGATCTCCGTGAAGCTCTCCCCGAATTCCAGGGGGCTCCCGGGGTCCCTCTCCTTGCCGCGATTGTTTCTCGGCGGCGGCAGCTGCCGCACGGCCCTGCCTTTCTGCACCGTGTGTTCCATCTGGTGCCGGATCAGAGCCAGCCTCTCTGGGAAGCCCTTCCCACACTCGGGACACTTCAGCAGCCGCCCCTTCGTGTGGCCGGCCTGGTGGCACGACAAGCCGCCGGCGTCCGCAAAGCTCTGCTCACAGTCATGGCACTTGTAGGGCTTGGTGCTCGGGCGGCGGATGAGGGCAGCCATTTCGGTGGAGACCGGAGGAGGCCTGTCGGCGGGAGAAGCTCTCTTCTGCAGCGGAGCGGCAACCAAGCTGACTTTAAGGGAGCTGTCACCCAGGGAGCCCAGACCAGCCTCTTCTTCGGGTGGGGTTTGTGAGGCGAGAGCTGAGCTGTCCTGGAGGCCCAGCCCACCCGAAGACGCCGCCTCTTCTTCAGGGATGCTCTCAGGTGTGACACCGTCCAGAGTCTGAGCTTTCGGGTGGATTCTCTGGTGCAAAGTAGGCCTCAAGGGGTCGCTAAAGGGCTGTTCGTCCAGGGGGACACTCTCATGGCGGCTGGACACCACTTTTTTGTTGGACGGCTGGTCACCAGAGAATATTTTCTGGGCTGTGGTAAAACCTGTGTCAGCAGGCTCCTCCATGGGATCGCTCAGTTGAGTTACAAGATCTGAGTCAGCCCGAGGAGGTTCTCTGGATTCAAGACGTCCGTGCATTTCGTCCCCCAAGCTCTTCTGGTGGAGCAAGAGGCCTTCACGGTCCTCAAAGGCCTGGCCACACTCCAGACACTTCTCGCAGACGTGTTCCCCCCGGTGCCGAGTGAGGGCCAAAAGGCCCTCAAAGCTCTGCTCGCACTGGGGACATTTGTACAAATCCGCTTCCATGTGGGTCATTTGATGGCGGGAGAGGGCTGCGCCATCGGCAAAGGCCTGTCCACACTTGGAGCAGGTGTGAGGCCTCTGCCGGTGGCTCTGCTGGTGGTACTCCAAGGCCGAACTATCCTTGCAGCCTTCCCCACGCTCCAGACAGCCCCACGAAGCTTCCCCCTCCTTACAGGGCACGAGAGCCGTCCCGACAGCAAAGCTGTCCCTGGAATCCCCACGCACCGGCGTCTTCGGGGATCCTGGGCCAAGCAGGAGCTTGGAGTCCTCCTTGCACCTCCCACTCTCCTCGTGCTCCTCGAGTGCCTGGCTGTCGACAAAGCTCTCTCCGCACGCCCCGCAGATGTGCAGTGAGTGTGCTTCTTGGTGCTGCACCAGGGCCAAGCGGTCCTTGCAGTTCTGCCCGCAGACGCCACATATCCAAGATTCATGGTTCTCCTGATGGCAGGCTAAGGCACCGGAGTCCCCGAAGCTCCTCCCACATTCGGTACAGATGTAAGATGTGTGGCTTTCCTGGTGCTGCACTAACTTGGCACCATCTTGGAAGCTCTCCCCGCACATGTTGCAGACGAGGGGGACGTGGCCTTTCTGGTGCTGCATGAGTCCGGCTGCATCTTTGCACTCTGGCCCGCACATGGCGCAAGTGGCGCCGCTTTCCGGGTGCGATGCTGGTGCATGGCTTTCCCCACAGGTTTCCCCCAGGCCCTCTGGCTCTCTGGCACCTCCTTTGCTGCTGCATTTCCCGTCCTGCTGCTGCTGGTGGCACTGCAGCTCCTCTTCCTGGGCGAAGCGCCGCCCGCAGCCGTGGCAGACGTGGGGCCGCTCCTCCATGTGGATGCGCTGGTGGGTGATGAGGTTGGAGCTCTGGGAGAAGCGCCGCCCGCACTCCTCGCAGTGGTAGGGCCGCTCGCCCGTGTGCGTCCGCCGGTGCTGCGTGAGGTGAGAGCTGCGGACGAAGGCCTTGCCACAGTCAGGGCAGGCGTAGGGCTTCTCGCCCGTGTGGATGCGCTGGTGGCGGATGAGGGTGGAGCTCATGCCGAAGCACTTGCCGCAGTCGGCGCAGCGGTAGGGCTTCTCCCCCCGGTGGATGCGCGAATGCAGCGTGAGGTTGGAGGCCAGCGAGAAGCTCTGCCCGCACTCCCCGCAGGCGTAGGGGCGGCTCTCGCTGTGGCAGCGCCGGTGCCGCTCCAGCGCCGAGCTGAGCCCAAAGGTCTTGCCACAGTCGGCGCAGCGGTACGGCTCCACCCCCATGTGCAGGCGCTGGTGCTTGACCAGGGTGGCGCCGTGGCCGAAGCGCTTGCCGCACTCCTGGCACTGGTAAGGCTTCTCGCCCGAGTGCGTCCGCTGGTGCTGGATGAGCTCTGAGCTCTGGATGAAAGTCTTGCCGCAGTCATTGCAGCGGAAGGGCTTCTCCCCGGCGTGGATCTTGCGGTGCTTGACCAGGTTGGCACTCTGGGTGAAGCCCTTGCCACACTCGTCGCACTTGAAGGGGCGTTCGCCCGTGTGCGTGATCTGGTGTTGGATGAGGTCCGAGGAGCGGTAGAAGCTTTTCGGGCACTCCGGGCAGCGATAGGGCTTCTCCCCCGTGTGGCTGCGCTGGTGTTTGATGAGGTTGGTGCTCTGAGAGAAGGCCTTGCCGCACTCCCGGCACACGTAGGGCTTCTCCCCGGTGTGGGTCCGCTGGTGCTGGGCCAGGTTGGAGCTCCAGGAAAAGGCCTTGCCGCAGTCGCCGCAGACATAGGGCTTCTCGCCCGTGTGTGTCCGCCGGTGCTGCACCAGGTGGGAGCTCTGGGTGAAGGACTTGCCGCAGTCGGTGCACGTGTTGGGGCGCTCGCCCGTGTGGATGCGCCGGTGGCGCACCAGCTTCGACCACTGGCTGAACGCTTTCCCGCACTCGCCGCAGGGGTACGGGCGCTCCCCCTTCCCGCGTTGCGGAGGGGCCGCAGCCAGCGAGTCGTCATCCCCGATGTGGCGTCCGGGCTCCATACATAAAATGCCCTCTTCTTCTTCCTCCTCCTCCTCCTCCTCCTCCACCTCCTTCAAGGGCTCCATCTTCGCAGCATCACCTGGCAAAGAGGCAAAGAAGAAAAAAGGAATCAGAAACGGGGAGGTCTCAAATAACCTGAAACAGGCAGAAACTTTAATCTGCCAGAGCTCAGCTATGCAAAGGTTTGGGACGCCATCCACACAGGATTCCCTTCAACATACAAAACAGCCTCAGAGTACAGGCCCATCTAAAGGTAAAGGTAAAAAAGGTAAAGCTAAAGGGCCCCTGGACGGGTAAGTCCAATCAAAGGTGACTAAGGGGGTTGTAGCGCTCATCTTGCTTTCAGGCCGAGGGAGCTTGCGTTTGTCCACAGACAGCTTTCCAGGTCATGTGGCTAGCAGGACTAAACCACTTCTGGCACAACGGGACCCTGTGATGGAAACCAGAATGCATGGAAATGCCGTTTACCTTCCCACTGCAGCGGTACCTATTTATCTACTTGCACTTCGATGTGCTTTCGAACTGCTAGGTTGGCAGGAGCTGGGACAGAGCAACGGGAGCTCACTCCGTCATGGGGATTTGAACCACCGACCTTCTGATCGGTAAGCCTCAGTGGTTTAGACCACAGTGCCACCCACGTCCTTGCAAGCCCATCTTTCCCATTTCTAGCCACCCTGGAACTGAGCTTGTTCCCCAGTACCGTTCTGTTTTGGGGACTTGGTTCTGCATCAGCTCGAGTGTTTAACTAATCACCCATTTGGAAGCTAGGAAGAGTATTTTCCTCCCCAGACCAGACAAGTTATTAAATTGGGAAGCTTTTGTTTTATCTTCTACTTGTTGCATGCTAATTAATACCTCCCACGCAGACTTGCTGCCCCCATGCAGCTTCCTAGGTAAAGGTAAAGGGACCCCTGAACATTAGGTTCAGTCATGGCCGACTCTGGGGTTGCGGCACTCATCTCTCTTTATTGGCCGAGGGAGCCGGCGTACAGTTTCCGGGTCATGTGGCCAGCATGACTAAGCCACTTCTGGTGAACCAGAGCAGTGCACGGAAACGCCGTTTACCTTCCCGCCAGAGCGGTACCTATTGATCTACTTGCACTTTGACATGCTTTCAAACTGCTAGGTTGGCAGGAGCAGGGCCAGAGCAATGGGAGCTCACCGTCGCGGGGATTCGAACTGCCGACCTTCTGATGGGCAAGTCCTAGGCTCTGTGGTTTAACCCACAGCACCACCCACGTCCCTATGCAGTTTCCTAGACACACACAAACTCAACAACTGGCTGGTCTTTTGGATCCTGTCAGTGCTTCATGCACTTGAGTTAATGATGGATGTTGCTGTTTAATTCATCAAGTTATTCGTCGCCATTTAATACGTTGCCTTTAATTAATATGTCTTTTGGTTGTAAAGGACTTGAAACGTTCTTGAATTATGAGCGGTATCTAAATGCTGTTGCTCTTAAATGAATGCAGAACGCAGATTCTACAACCCCCGCCATCCCTGACCATTGGCCCTGCTGGCCGGGGCTGATGGCATTTGGAGTCCAGCAAAATCTGGAGGGCTACAGACTCCCCACCCTTGATCTATAAGTGAGGTTAGAGAGCCTGATGGAAGTGGGAGTTGCAGGAAGTCACAATTTGTTGACTTTTGAGGAATGGAAGATTTCACAAGAGCGAAATCCTAGAATTCAAGAAACAACCTGGGAAGAAAAGTGGAGTGTGGCTGGGGAAATCTAAACCTTTGGAAGGAGAGAGGGAAATACGTGTTGCAATGGATATGGATGGGAGAGGTGGGTCTTGAGCCCTCCAATCCCAGATGAATGGCATGAGAGGGATGGTGGTATGGACCTTATATCCCCTCTTTTCAAGACAAGCCATTCCACTTTCATCGTTCTCACCTGCATGGGTGATTCTCAAGGTCTCCCCTTCCTCCAAAGTTCCAGGTCCGTCAGGATCGCTTGCCTCCTTTGTTCCATCCATGTGGGATGCTGCAGCAGGAGCATTTTCTAGGGGACCTGCAGACCCAAAAGTGAAAAACAACAGGCTAAGTCCATGCGCCTTACCCGAGATGTTGAGAAATCTCCTTTCTATCAGGGTCAACAGCACTAAGCCATATCAGTCGCATTCAGGCCGTGTGCTGGGGAATCCTGCAGTTCCTCTACGTAATAGGAGATCAATACCAGTGAAAGGCAGCTCGCTCCTTGGTGCCAATCATCCCCTGATCACAGAGAGCTGCAAGCAAACAAGAGTGTTTGGAACTCGCTCCTGCAGGAAGCATTGATGGCCAACTTGAGATGGCTTTTAAAGGGGATTAGACAAATTCACCGAGAAGGTTATTAAGGGCTGGTAGCCATGATGAGCTATGCCCATAAGCAGGACGTAGTTGCACTCTCCCCATAAGCAGGACATAATTGCACTCTCCCCATAAGTAGGACATAATTGCACTCTCCCCATAAGCAGGACGTAGTTGCACTCTCCCCATAAGCAGGACGTAGCTGCACTCTCCCCAAAAACACAACGTAATTGCACTCTCCCCATAAACAGGACGTAATTGCACACTCCCACCTGAAATTCTCTCAAGACTGATCCTGCAGGTAACGTGTTGCCAGCATAGCTAGTGGCATGATTTTGGCATCTACGGGCACGTCTTTAAAAACAAAAAGCTACATGCATCGCCCAAAAAAGAAAGAGACTGGGGAACATTAGCTCCATAGGTGACACCCACTACCCAGCATCCTGTTCTCTGCCAGCCCAGCCCATAGAGAGGGGGCACCATGGACTGAACATTCCTAGGTCCAAGAGATTCCTGGCTCTCCAGTTGCTAACCAAAAAGCGGGAGAGTCGCAGCTGTGGCAATGGCTCGCTCAGGGTGGTTCAAAAATATACAAAACAGCAATGCACACAATATAGCATTCACACCTCCAGTTGGTTCCACTATAGCACAGCAGAATGCAAAAAGCTTGTTTTTATATTTATAAATATAGATATCTATCCAGAATTTAAAGCAAACATGGACAGCTAACCTAACACTCATGTGATTCTTTGTCCCATCAGTCTAACCCAGGAACAACGGCACAGCCAAGCAGACATTGCTGTTTTTACTTGGGAAATTTCTTTGAGATTTGTTGCCCCAGTTTCAAGCCCTTATCACAAAGACGCCGACAAGCGAAGGGACCCAGCGCAGCAGAGGATCTGTGCAAAACAGGGAAGCCACCAAGGACCCAAACAGCTCTAGCACCTTAGTAAAGACACACGTGCGAGGGACAGGTCCTGTTTCTGCCTTTGTCTCTAGAGGCTACTAGGAAACTCAGCCTTGGCAGCTGGGAACTGGCAGCAAACGCCCACTTGAGAGAGGGCCAAGTCCAGATACAAAGTCCTCACTCCCTGGTTCCTTAGCGCCATGTGCTCTTAATTTACGCTGCCCTCGTGATGGGGACTTGCCACAATTCGCAAAGGGTGGGGAGTGGGGAAAAGAGAAAATAATAATTATCAATCTAAAGCAGGGAAGTGGGCAGATTCCAAACGGTTTGCAAGTATGAAGTGCGTACAAACAGACACTTTAGCACTGAAGGTGAAGGCCACATCCGCACAGTACATTTAAAGCACTGGTATACCACTGTGGGCTAAACCACAGAGCCTAGGACTTGCCGATCAGAAGGTCAGCGGTTCGAATCCCCGTGACAGGGTGAGCTCCCGTTGTGCGGTCCCTGCTCCTGCCAACCTAGCAGTTCGAAAGCACGTCAAAGTGCAAGGAGATAAATAGGTACCGCTCCGGCGGAAAGGTAAACAGCGTTTCCGTGTGCTGCTCTGGTTCTCCAGAAGCGGCTTAGTCATGCTGGCCACATAACCTGGAAGCTGTACGCCGGCTCCCTCGGCCAATAAAGCGAGATGAGTGCCACAACCCCAGAGTCGGTCACGATTGGACCTAATGGTCAGGGGTCCCTTTACCTTTATACACTTTAAACAGTCCCCACGGCCACACCCCGAATCCTGGGAACTGTCATTTGTTAAGGGTGCTGAGAATTGAGAGGGGACCCCCATTCCCCCTCACAGAGATGCAATTCTTTTTGAGTCAGACTCTTAGTTCATTAGCACAAGTGGAGCGCATGGTTTATTCTGTCCCAGGCAGTTCTGCAGGGCCCCAAGCCAAGGTCTTGCCCATCCCTGCTAGATTCCCCATACCCACACACAAGACGTCTTGCAACTGGCAATGCCAGCCATTGAGCCTGGGACCATGCCTGCATGAAAAACACTCGCGTTGCCACTGAGCAGTGGCAGCTGGCTGAGCCAGAGATCAGCTGCATCTTAACCGCTCGTTCTGGCAGATCTCGCCCCTTACTCAGAAATAAGTCCCCTTGGACATGGTGGCACTTCCTTCTGCGTAAACAAAGTTTAGGATTGTGCTGCACAGGTTTATCTCAGCTAAAGAGTTGTGCGATGGGCTTCGCAAATGTCCAAAGAGCTCCCTTTCATATTTTTTTAATTAAAAAACAAACAAACAAGGAACCTGTGGCCCTCTGGACATTGCTGAACTAATTCTGGCGGACCACATGGGCTATCCCTGTATATACTCTGAAATGCGTTGGTCGCTGACTTTTACTGCTGATCTTACGTTAATGCAAAACTTGTTAATGAAAACTACTGTCCACACAAACCTGCCCGAGTTCTGAGATCTTCAGGGGAGACCCATCTCTCGGTTCCGTCACGCTCAAAGGCAGCAGGGCCTTCTTGGTGGCTGCTTCCAGACTTTGGAACTCCCTTCCTACAGAAGTTAGACTGGCTTCCTCCTTATCCTTCTGCCAGCAGGTGAAGACTTTCTTACTCCAACAAGTGTTTGGGAACCAACTGCTTTTAATAATGGGGCCGGTGCCATGCTGTTTTTGTTGCAACTGTCTGTATGCTTTTAAAATATCTTAGAGAGAAAGAGAGTTTTAATTATACTAATGTTTAATTGTTTTTCATGTTTTTTTCCCGTATGTTTTTAGCTGTTCTTATTTTATCTGTAGCCCACGCAGAGTCCCTGCCAGGGGAAATGGCAGGATATAAATAAACATAACTATCATTATTATTATTATTTGGGGAAAGCAACAGAAGAATTGTACAAGGAGGATCAGTGGTCTATACAGAGTTAGGGGGTTAATAGATGATGATTCACAGCTAAGGAGCAGAAAAGGTTTTGTCCCTTTTTTTGGCATGAGACAACCCAGGTTTTCGCACCACCCACTGTGGTTCTCTGTCCACAACTGCTTCAGAAGACACACACACACAAACGCTCATCACCCGCTGTATTTCACAAAGCTTAATGCAGAATAAAGCTTAATGCACTTCCCCTTGTTCTCATGGGTAGAATCAACAACGCAGATCAGGAACGCTTCTTCATCTGCTTAAATGTGCCTTGCCGAGCAAATACGAAAATCCCTCTTTCAGGCTGCAATCCCATGCACGCGTACTTTGGAGTAAACCGCGCTGGAACCCAAGGGCTCGGATCGCGTCGCTAAGTCCCCTCCCCAGGCTACGACAAGGAGATCGAAGTGATCCGAAGTACAACGCTGCCGATCTCCCGGTGCCAGCCCACTAAATAATGACTTATGTTTTGATCCTTTGCAAAAAAACAAAATCCCTGCATTTGGCCTGTCCACACAACCGCCAACGCCAAAGCCCGTCTCTTTTGTTTGCGAAATAAAAAATTAAAAAATAGAAATGCACCCATTTCCCAGCTCTTGCAAGACACCCTAAAACTCACCATCGCAGCTGCCGCTGCCTCAGAGGTCTGCAGCTCTGGGGAGATCTTGCCCCCCACGGGGACCCCCCCTCCCCATAAGGCCAGGGGAGCCCCCCGCCCCGAGCTCCCTGTGCACTGCAGTAACCCTGTCTCCGCTCACCAGCCACCAGGGCTCAGGGTGACTGGGAGGGAGCGAGTCAGAGGAAGTTCCCTCCTCTGCACGGTCCCCCTCTTCCGCCGCTTGCAGGCAGGGAATGGAAAGGAGAAAGAGGAGGCTTTCTCTATGGTGGTTAACCATTTCAATTTGAAGAGGCAGCTGGCCGGGGCCGGGGCCGGGGCTTCTGGCTTGCTTTCTGGGACGGAGCAGGCTCAGGGAGGAATCGCTTGGCTGCAGCTCCGGGAAGGCGCATTGCGCCCTCGTGGGCGCATTCGATTTCCAAGGAGCGCAGTGGATTTGGGGAACTAGGATTCCCAGGTCATCTCGGCGCTCCTCTGCAAAGCGGTCCAGAGCAATAAGCACCGGGAGCCAAAATGCCCCGACCCCCTTCCTCTTCTTTGTATATAAATTTTACTAAGTTTTCTGATTTACAATTTAAGATACTCAATTTCCTTAAGACATCAATGACTTCCCTTCTTCTCTTTCCATGGTTAATTCTACATATCACAAATCCCTGCGTAATTTACAAAAACTATACCCTTCAATATTCCATCATTGCATCCATCAAAACTGATTTACACTGTTGAATTTATCTTAATGCTGCCAGCGTTTTCAGCTATAGACAATTATTTCCCATACATTCAATAAACCTTATCCAATCTTCTTTGAACGTATGTTCTTCTTGTTCTCTTATTCTATGTGTTAAGTCTGTGGGTTGTGCATATTTCTCTCTTCTTTTTACAGATGCAAAGGACTCGTTTACAAAGCTTTAATACCTCCTGGGGCGAGATATTTAATTTGTGGTCCTTCTTTTCCCTCTGGCTGGAGAAAGCTGCTCCTGTTGGATTTCTGGCTGCCGTGGGGAATTTGGGAGGGTGGGAGGTGGTAGCCGTATTGTGGGAAAGGGCAAGAGGTTGAAAGCTGCCCACCACTAAAGAGAGAGGGAGAGAGAGGGTGAGTCTCCTAAGGGTGTGGAAGCAGTTTGTGGTTGTTCTTGGAATTAGCGCGGTGTTTCCCCAGGCTAATGAAGAAATTATTTTTTAATCAAGCAATCAGACCAACACAAGCGCTCCTTGAGTGCATTTAATTGTTTAATTAGCCGGTAGGCAGCCTTGCTTGCTCACTGTAGTCAGGCAGGTTGATTTAAGGAAAGCGATGACAGCCGGGATTCCCCAGACCAAAAGACAAAATCCACAGATTTCCTTTGAACATCCCTTCACCCTGTTCCATGTGAAGACGTCACGTGCGCAAAGCAGGGTCTTTATTGCACTTGCCCCCAAGATTTGGGAGGCTTTTAATGTCTGGTGTTTCATTGTGTTTTTATATTCTGTTGGAAGCCTGCCCAGAGTGGCTGGGGCAACCCAGATGGGCAGGGTATAAGTAATAAATTTCTTAAGATGATTATTATTAACCTCCTGGAGTTGGGTGATGATATTGGCGCTAATCTGCTATTGTTGGTCTGTGTGTTCTAATCATATTTTAATTTGACCATTTTATTCTTGTTACATCTGTTTAGTTTACTGTGATTGTTATGGCTACTGCTATTAATTATAATTTTAATTTCTTACCCACCCTTCATCCTCAGGTCCCTCGGGAGGTTAAAACACAACATTAACAGCGCTGTGGGTTAAACCACGGAGCCTAGGACTTGCTGATCAGAAGGTCAGCAGTTTGAATCCCTGCGATGGGGTGAGCTCCCGTTGCTTGGTCCCTGCTCTAGCAGTTTGAAAGCACGTCAAAGTGCAAGTAGATAAATAGGTACCGCTCCGGCGGGAAGATAAACGGCGTTTCCGTGCGCTGCTCTGGTTCAACAGAAGCGGCTTAGTCATGCTGGCCACATGACCCGGAAGCTGTACGCCAGCTCCCTCCGCCAATAAAGCGAGATGAGCGCCACAACCCCAGAGTCGGCCACGACTGGACCTAATGGTCAGGGGTCCCTTTACCTTTACCTTTAAAGATTTATTATTTAAAAATACAACCACAAAACATAGGGTGGGACCTGAAAATGTACACCTCATGTATCAAAGGCCAGGGTAAAGAAATGTATATTCAGCATTTGCCCCAAACTGTATAAAGAAGTTGCCAGATGGCTGCACCTCTGTGGGGAGGGAGTTCCACAAATTAGGGGCTGCCACAGAGAAGGCCCTCTCCAGGCCCACCAGACTGAGCTTCTGAGGGTGGCAGAACCACCAAGAAGGTGGGCTTTTAGGTATGTGGGGACAGTCCAGGATTCACAGAAGCAGTCCCAGTTTCTGATTTTATCCTGGAATGTCCGGCTTTTCCTTAGGACGTCCCTTCATCAGACTTCATCAGTCCCTTCATCAGTATTGCTTTTGTAGCTGCATCCTAGCTGAAGGGTGTGCAAGCGTACATCTTGGCCGATTATTAAAATCTAATTGCATATAATTAAGAACAACGAAGCATGGAAAGGCCTATCAGCCCCTGCGAAGAAAACCTTTTTTGCATGTTCATATAAGGGTAGCCAACTTGGTGCCCTCCAGATGTTGAACTCCAACTCCAATCAGCCACAAGCTGCGTGGCTAATGGTCAGGAATGTGAGGAGCTGTAGTCCACAAAATCTGGAGGGCTACCCATTACGAATTCATGGAAATACCTGTCTGAGAGAGGGCGGATAACTCCAGAGAAACCTTGCACTGTATATAACAGTAGAGAACAGACCCAAAGTTTATGGAATAGGAGAGCCCCAAGACTCAAACAGTGCAGAGACGGCAATCCTGAAGTTCAGTAAATAAGAGATGTACACCCAGTTGTGCCCATAAGTCTTTATTACAAGCAAGTGAAAGAGGCACAAACTGGTGAATGAGATAACTCTTAATCGAGGGATGTCTCTCATCCCTGGGGAACAGGAAGCAGATGTCCCTTCTGTTTCTTCTCAGGGTTTTCGCATCAACATCTTGAAAACAGCTTGATTGCTCAAGAATCTGCAAAGGCGTGTTTCAGGCGCTCTAAGCTCTCCTGCTGTTCACAAGGGCTGCCCACCTACCTTACCCAGCATATTGAAAAGCTAATTTCTACCCCTCTGAGAGAAAGTGAGGCATTGACAGGCTCACAGCGCTGCCCTCTCTAACCCAGTTGGCTCTCGGTTCCCTGTTCTGGAACCAGTGACAAAACTCAGGAGAATCAGGCTAACTCTGCAGTTCCCAACATGGTGCCCGTGGGCACCACAGCACTCTCAAACAACACCCTTGCTGCTCCCAGCTCCCTGCCGCTCCCAGTTCTCAATGGTTTTATTTTTTCTTGGGATTTGGTTTGTTGGAAGTTGCCGGGTCTTTGCAGACCGTCGCCTGCTTTTGTGTTTTATTGGTTTACAGGTGTGCGCAGGTGTTCTACCTTTTGTCTGGAGGGGGCGTCATTATGAGGATTGCCGATTTTTCTTCTGTGAAATGGGCATTTTCAAACGTCCCCCCCCCACTCTAACTAGTAGATTTCATTGCCTTTCTCAGACTTGGGGAAGGAATCAAGAATGCCAGCCTATTCTCTCAGAGGTTCCCTTTCCTCCTGGTGTATGTCTTCTGGACAAAGCTGGAAGTAAAGAACAATGCTTCCTCACAACATTTTGTCCTCGCCTAAAGGGCAGAGTGAAGAATAAAGGCTCTTCTTCCCAACCAGAAACAATTATGTTTAATTCTTTGGCAAGAGGAGGTGGGCACAGGGGTAGTGTTAACAGGTGCAGGGCATGTGGAAGATTTGCTTGCCAGAAAGCAACTATTTGGCAAAGAATAAAATAAGTAAAGAGAAAAATCCAGAGACTAGTGCTTGGGATTTTTCCCTCCTAAAAGTGAAGGGTGAAAGAATGTTTAGAAGGCAGCAATTAAATGTAATTACATTTGGAAAGCTGAAGATCAGTAGTTGAAACTCTTCCAAGCACCAATTACAACTAAAAAAACAACATATCATTTACGTCAGCATCTCAAACAAAAAAAATCACTGGAGTGATTACCAGTGTGTCCTTAAAATATATGTACTGAGTCCACAGTACATATTGGCCCAAATCCAGTTACAGTGGTAACTCAGGTTAAGAACTTAATTCATTCTGGAGGTCTGTTCTTAACCTGAAACAGTTTTTAACCTGCGGTACCACTTTAGCTAATAGGGCCTCCCGCTGCCGCTGAGCCGCCACCATGCGATTTCTGTTCTCATCCTGAAGCAAAGTTCTTAACCCAAGGTACTATTTCTGGGTTAGTGGAGTCTGTAACCTGAAGCGTCTGTAACCCAAGGTATCACTGTACTAGGCTTCCCCACAAATCTGGGAGGATACTGAACTCAATGGGATTTACTTCTGAATGACATTTAGAGGATTGCAGTGGAAAGTCTACTAAAATCAATGCTATGGATTAAGGGTTACGTAGCACATGCGTCCCATTGAATATGCAGGCCAATCCTATACATGTCTACTCAGACTGCATTCGCACAACACATTTCAAGCACTGTAATACTGCTTTAAACAGTTGTGGGTTCCCCCAAAGAATTCTGGGAGCTGCTGTGTGTTACAGGTGCCAAAAGTTGTTAGGGAACCCCCTATTCCCCTCACAGAGCTACAATTTCCAGAGATCCCTTGAAGAGGGTTTGATTGCTAAAGGAGGGGAACAGGAGACAACCTAGCAACTTTCAGGATGAACTACAGCTCCCAGAATTCTTTGGGGGAAGCCATGGCTGCTTAAAGTGGCATCAGAGCATTTTAAGTGTGTGGTTTGAATGCGAGTTAAGCGCCATTCAGTTCCAGAGAGACATGCAGCTGAATAGCATATGGTACATATTTATTCAGAAGTGAATACAGCTAAGATCAACCATGCAACCTGATATGGCAGTGATTCACAATTAGCTAAGTACCGCAGACCCCCTGTTTTTCAAAAGCAAAGCTACAGGCCTCCTACTTTTGAAAATTTTGATATTTCCATGGTATTTTTTATGTGAATGGTGCCACAGACCCCTTGGGTGGGTTTTGTGGCCCCCCTGGGGTCTGCAGCTTACCAACAGGGAGCCACTGCTATACAGAATTTAGCTGCAGCAAGGCCAAATGAAATCAATAAGCCCACCAAAATCTCCCCAGGATCAAGCTGCCTTTAACAACTAATTTTAATTTGACAGGAACCATTGGGTTGTATCCAATTATTAGTTATTCCCAGAGTAGACCCAAATAAATTAATGGGCATGGTTTATTCTGGGTTCTACGTTGGTAGAACTCAACGTGCGGAAATTAATCAACAATACTAGAACTATTTAAAATGTACTCTTGCTTCTCTCCTAACTGTATAAAATGGTATTATATGTGTGTCAACCGAATTAGACATAATGTATTAATCATTCTAAAGATGTACACACAGGTCCCACTATCCGAATACAATGCATTCGCAGGAAATTATTCGTTAGGTGAGTATTTGCATAACGAGTCAACAATTTCCATTGATTCCTATGGGGAAATTTCTAATGTGTTCCCAACCATGGAACTTAAGAGTTCAAAATTACAAACAGGAAAACCCTCTGAAATCCTACAAAAGGCAAATATTTGTCTGATTTCTCCCCCTTTTTTTCTCCCCTGCCACCATGGTTTCTGGCAAAACACAAAAAAAGTAAGACTTGTTTAAGGCAACTTTGTTCTACACACAGGTCTGGCTGTTTGGCTATGTGAATCAGCAGTGTGTATGACGAGTTTGGGTACAAATTCCTCATTTTTGGATAAGTGAATTTTCAAATGAGTATTTGGATAGCGGGACCTATGTATTTTTACATTTACATTTTACATTTAGCTCTGAATGCCACGAACTACTGCAGCAGTTTTCCATTTTCCTCAGCGATTTCCCCCTAAGTTGATTAAAAATAAATAAATCGGAGGTTTTATATCTTGGAACAGGAATTAATTGGAGATGTCATGTCCTACTTATAGATGAAGTGCTCTAGAAAGGCCATGAAGAAATCAGTGACAGTAAAATTGACAGGATTATTGGAGGGAAGAGTGCCGCCAAAGAGGAACATTTCCTCTTCTGCCTCTTGTACGCACATGTTAACATTAGGGAGCATTTCTGAGGGGGAAAAAATGTTCCCTGAGGACAAACATACAAGAGGTTATGAGAATATTTTTGTCTTCAACTTTCCACCCATTTAAAATGTCCCTCACACAGGATTTTCCTTTTCCTCTACACCATGGGTAGGCAAACTAAGGCCCAGGGGCCGGATCCGGCCCAATTGCCTTCTAAATCCGGCCCGCGGACGGTCCGGGAATCAGTGTGTTTTTACATGAGTAGAATGTGTCCTTTTATTTAAAATGCATCTCTGGGTTATTTGTGGGGCCTGCCTGATGTTTTCACATGAGTAGAACATGTGCTTTTATTTAAAATGCATCTCTGGGTTATTTGTGGGGCATAGGAATTCGTTCTTCTTTTTTCAAAATATAGTCTGGCCCCTCACAAGATCTGAGGGACAGTGGACCGGCCTCCTGCTGAAAAAGTTTGCTGACCCCTGCTCTACTACATGGGCCTGCTTTATGCTGACCCTAAATTCCGTATTCATACCTTCTATGATTCAAAATGGCCACCCCACTTAAGAAACAGCTGCCCCACTCCCTCTGCCACACCATTCTCCAAAGCAGCATTATGATGCTACAGGATTCGCTCCCCACCTAAGTACCATTTTTGCCAGCCACCATTTCCTCAGAATTCCCTCCGCCATATAAGGCTCTGCTATTCCCCTCAGCCTCGTACCAAATTAGTCACTCTCCATGTTCCGCTGTGGAAGAACCATTCGCCGTTCAAGTCTCATCCCCTGCTGAAGGTACCAGCTTGTTCATCATTGCTAATGTAGCTGCTTCACCCGCAAGACCAGCAGCTGAGGCCCCTTCCCTGAAATGCGCCTTTTGGTGCCGCGTGTACTGCAGGAGGTATCGGAAGCGCTTCCCGCATTCCTGGCACGCGTATGGCAATTCCCCGGTGTGGATACGCTGGTGTTGCACGAGAGCCGAGCTCTGACAGAAAGCCTTCTCGCAGCGTGGGCACTGGTACGGCCTCTCGCCGGTGTGGATGCGCCGGTGCTGCGACAGCGCCGAGCTGTGCCCGAAACGGCGCCCACAATCCTTGCAAGCATACGGCCTCTCGCCAGTGTGGACCCTCTGGTGCTCCAGCAGCTTGGAACTCTGGGAGAAGCCGTGCCCACAGTCCTCGCATCGGTACGGCCTCTCACCGGTGTGGACCCTCTGGTGTTGCGCCAAGTGCGAGCTCTGCCGGAAGCTCTTCCCGCAGTCGCTGCAGATGTAGAGGGTTTGGTGGCGGAGCTGCGGGGCCTTCCCATTTTGGTGGGTCTTTTGATGTAGCGCCAAATGCGCCCTCTGGCTAAAGGTGCGCCCGCAATCTGGGCAGTGGAAGGGGCGTTCACCTGTGTGGACTCGGCGGTGCTGCAAGAAGTGCGAACTGACGCCGAAGGTCTTTCCGCAGTCCTGGCACTCGAAGGGCTTTTCTCCGGTGTGGACCCTCTGGTGGCGCAGCAGGGTGGAGCTTAGGCCAAAGGACTTGCCGCAGTCCATGCACTCATAAGGCTTCTCCCCGGTGTGGGAGACGTGGTGCTGGATCAGAGTGGAGCTGAGCGAAAAGGACTTGCCGCATTCCTTGCACCGGAAAGGGCGCTCCCCGGTGTGGGTCCGCTGGTGCTGGGTGAGGGAGGAGCTCTCGGAAAACGTCTTGCCGCAGGCTCGGCAGGCGAAGGGGCGCTCCCCGGTGTGCACCCGCCGGTGGTTCAGCAAGTTGGAGTTGCGGTTGAAGCACTTGCCGCAATCGGGGCATTTGTACGGTTTCTCTCCCGTGTGGATGATCTGGTGCTGGATGAGGGTGGAGCTGAGGGAAAAGGACTTTCCGCAGGTGCCGCAGTTGTAGGGCCTCTCCCCCGTGTGGACCCGCTGGTGCTGAATGAGGTTGGAGCTCCGGCCGAAGCACCTGTCACAATCGGGGCATTTGTACGGTTTCTCGCCCGTGTGCGTCCGCTGGTGCTGGAGGAAGGTCGAGCCCCGGGTGAAGCATTTGCCGCAGGCGGCGCACTTGTAGGGCTTCTCTCCGCTGTGGATACGGCGGTGCTGGCCCAAGATGGAGCTGGTGCCAAAGAATTTCCCACATTCGGGGCACCTGTATGGTTTGTCAGGCGCAGAAGGGGAAACGGGCGAGGTGGCTGTGAGGGACGATTCGCGGTTGACGTCCCGTTGACCGGTGCTAATGTCGAAGTCTCTGCCACCATCGCTGGCATCCAAGCAGAGAACACTGTGCTCTCCATCGTCCACATCAGAAACAAAGTCCTCAGCGGAATCTCCATCTGCTTCTGCCTCCACCTCTGGAGAGACACTTCGGGTTCCTTCCACATCCGTGTGGAAAGCTTGATTAGGGCTTCCACCCATATCTTGGTTAATGTCACCGTCCACATCAGAAGACAAATCTTGGGCACCCTCCTCATCTAGATAGACATGCAAATCATTTGCCCCAACTAAATCCCCATTGGCTTGTGGAGGATCATTCCAGTTGCTGCCACAAGTTTGCTTACACTCTGTGTTTGAGTGCAACTTGATTATTTTCTTGATCTCGTCAATGTCCAACTCTGGGGGGGATCTCTGTTCTCCTTCAGCGTCCAAGCCATCACGACATCTGCTACGGACGTCTTGTTTGGGTACATTTTGTAACCCAGCTTGGTATCTGGTATCTCCACCACCTTCCAAACCATCAACAAGCTGTTTGCTCTCAGCACAACATCTGCCCTCATAGCATCTCCTGTACATATTGACTGAAACGCCCACGTTGCTGGGAATGGTGTGCAGTCACAACTCTAGGATGACGTTCCTCATCGCATTTATGCTCCTCACTGAAAGACAGGCACAAAGTACCACTGAAGATCTCTTGGAATCTGGAATCGGGGTGGCCATTTTCTTCTTTCATTAAAGGAGTAACATATCCCTCACACAGGGTCTGCAGGCAACGAGAATGAAAGGAATCAAGAAACTAAGCTCACATTCTTGCCTTGGTTAGTGTGCAAAATCTGCACCAGAGGAAAACTTGCTCTTTCAGATAAAGATATACATCAGGGATGGGGGAACCTGTGACATTCCAGGTGTTGCTGGACCACAACTGACATCAGCCCTAGACTCCAGAGAGCCACCACAGGTTCCCCACCTCTGAAATATTAAAGATGCACTTAATAGACCTTTGCAGTTGGTCACAGATCTGGGTCAGAAGCACAGTTAATGGTCTTTCCTCTGTGGGTCCAAATCTGGGGCAGGGCTTTCTTGGTGGTGGCTCCAGTTGTCTAGAGCAGCATTTCCCAATCTTGGGCCTCCAGCTGTTTTTGGACTACAACTCCCATCATCCCTAGCTAGCAAGACCAGTGGTCAGGGATGATGGGAATTGTAGTTCGAAAACAGCTGGAGGCCCAAGGTTGGGAAACACTGGTCTAGAGATCACTTCCCATGGTGTGGGGGAGGGGACCCAAACATCCCATCACTGCAGACTGAAAAAAGGAGACAGAAATGTGGTATGAATAGAAATAAATTACTTCAATCACTCACGTTATTTTAAAAAGAAGCTAGGATAGTTCAGTTGGCAGAGCATGAGACTGTGAATCTCAGGATTGTGGGTTTGAGCCCCATGTTGGGTAAAAGATTACCGCATTGCAGGGGGTTGGACTAGATGACCCTCAGGGTTCCTTCCAATTCTATGATTCTATTATTTTTAGCATTTCTTATAAAGCTGATTTCTTATTTTAGTACTTCTTTGTTTGAAATACATCTTCAAACAATGTCTAAGAACTATGTATACTACATATAAGCGTCCCCTGGCTCTCAAATGTTTCTAGTGCTACTCTGCTGCTGAATTTGTTGAATCTCCTGACCTGGAAATGGATGGTGGAGGAATCAGAGCAGTTCTCCATAGGCCAGGATTCCCTCACTAGCCTGCTAGCATCTCTGGCTGCAGTGGCAGATTGCAGGAGGTGCCAGGGAAGCAGAAGTGTTATCAACCTCACCCGGTCCTTGGGTGCTGTGACTGCAAAAGTTACAATTCACCAAAAACAGCTTCTCTTGCTTCTACCAGATTGCAATGTCCTCCTTGCTTAATCTTACTGTATCTGTCACTCACAGCTACACAGGGCAATGGATCCGCATGGCATATTCCTACCATATATAGAAAGGCAATCTCACAGTGAACTTTGGCTCTCCATGCAGATGGAAAACAGGGTTAATGGAAAAGAGATTGTTCTCCATGCACACAGAATCTTCACACCTCAGAAGCACATGGTAATTGCACCACAATAACTACAGGTGCTCAACCTCTGTATCCTGCAATTGCTAACATGAATTTGGAATTATTTGGAGAATTTGTGCTGTTCGCAGATTGGCAGAGGTAGGGGGGCAGGGGAATTAATTTTTTTAAAAAAAGAAACCCACTCTTTGATCACCCTAAATTGAACCTATGACAACATGTGGTAAAAGGAATTTTGAGAGACAGAACACAACCTGCAGCATGCAGAATCCAGAATGGGAGAAGACCCTTCCTGTGGTGAAAACATGGACAAAATGTACAAGTGCCCACAAAACCTTTAATTGCCCATGTGTGCCTATTTGGGGAAGGTGATAGGAGCCAGAGTCTCTTCCAGCAGGTGTTTATATAAAGATACACGTGCATACAGACAAGATGTCCACATATTATGTTTTCCCTGTGGGAAATGCGGGTGTTTTCTGTAGAAAACGTGCAGGGTTGATACTTTCCTTAGTAGCATTAGATGAGGAATAAAGGAAAGGACGGGATTGAAAAGGAACGATGAAATCAGAAATCCATTGTAATTACAAAAAAAGGAGAAAACTCCAAGAGAAAATGAACCAGATCTCTGATTTCTTCAAAGCATTCGGTCCCCCTCCCCTTATACGAAACTTTTGCCCTCTGCCTTTCCCCCCTGCAATTATTTTTGCGCCTCTGACTCACCCAACGCGCCCCCTGAGTGTGGCTGCAGATCGCTCTCCTTTGTTGCATGAGGAATCTTCCCTCTGAGCCCCCAAACCTCTTATGTGTCCCTAGGTGGGAAGGGGAGGGGGCGAAATTGAGCTTGAAACAGGAAGAAGTCCATCTCTTATTACCTTCCCCCAAATTCCTCGCTGGGGAGAAATCTGGCAGCAACAAAAATCAGTTCCTCTATGATTCCTTTAACTCTTCCTGCCCCAGATTGCATTTCGGATATAAAACGGTGACTGACCATTCCTCCAGAAGGGGGCTACATTTGCACCAGGATTCAGCCCACAGTTTGTTTATTTGTCTGTCTGTCTGTCTGTCTGCCTGCCTGCCTGCCTGCCTGCCTCGTTTGTTTCTTCCTGACAGAGGTGTGATGCATTTAGCAGATGCATTTCATGCAAGGATTCAACAGGTGATGGGGTGGTTAGTTTGCAAGTTTTTAATCTTGTTGCTTAGCGCCCTGAGACAGCATCTGTGCTGAACGCTTGCTGGGTAGACATTCAGAAAATAAGTTGATTAAAGAAACCCAAGCTATCCAAATCTCTGCCTTTCATGAGTTTTTAATAGTGCAGGAGTCTTGCAATTAAAAAAACCCAAACAATTGTTGTGATTCAGTCCAGAGCTCAGTATTGGGAGTGTGTAAAAAGTGAGCAGTAACGAAGACGAGAGCGCCTTTCTGCCCATTGTCACTACATAAGCACATCCAGCTCTATAGACATCCAAAAGATAAAGACACCAGCAGTTTCCAGGATTCTTAAGCTAGGACTGTTTAAAGGGGTATGATACCGCTTTAAATGTATTGTGCAAATGGGGCATAAGTCACAACCGCAACCACAGCGCATTAGTGGTGAATTTATACTTCACCACCTCTAAATCATTCCATGTTATTAGCTGTTCTGCAATGCTTCCTCCATGTGACCACATTATTGCCACCTGGAGGGACATTCTTGCGTTATAGCAGGACACACACAAAACAACATACACAACACCCCAAGACATTTGTGGTATGAAGAAAAATAATATTTTAAAGTAAGCAGTAGGACCGGCTCAAAACTTGCAGGCGCAAATGGTATTAAAAGCGTGATCATGCATAACCAGCAACATATTGAGCACAAATCATGACGATTGCTCAAAAAAAAACAAAAACATCTGGAAGGGAGCTCAGACTGCATACTGAGCAATTCACTTTCTTGGCAGACATGTACGTGAAAGACAGCAGGTAGAAGGGACAGAAGGAGAGACAGAGAGTTGGTGGTGTTTTATTGCTGGAACCGAGATGGCAGCCTTCCTACAGCTGCCCTAGGTGTACTCTGGAGACCAGCATTTGCTGAAGGTTCCTTTCTTCCAATATGCTTGGCTCATATATTAAAGCAAAAATACTGTGGCATCATAAGTCTCCAGTGCTCTCTCATCCAAAGGATGCTGCGGCAAGAGATGTTACAGATGGATCTACCCAGCCCTCTTTTTTTCTTTAAAAAATGCTTAGGGGTACTCTTATTTTGACTCAAGAAAAATCACAATTTTTTGGTTCAATTTGGAGAAAATAAATACAGTTAATGGACAAAAGTACAAAGATTCACAAAATGTTTAGGGGTATGCGTCCCCCTGTGTCCCCCCAGGAAAAAAATCACTGGATCTATCCTGGGAAATTTGTAGTCATCTTGCACAGTTGGGGAGCCATTTGCAAAACACAAGTGACTATGCCCTATCTGATCCCCAGACCAACCATCATAACACACTTCACCACCCACATGCCTCAAAACAGGATTTCAGTCCTAAGACACTTTTACATAAAGCAAACGTTTATTTATTAAGCACTTAGAATACACTACAGCTTAAAGTCTAAGGCCAGGAGCAGTTCATGGAATCCCTCAGCAGCTGCTGGGGCCCAAGAACCCCAACAACTGGGTAAGTTTCCTAGAAGAGGCCACTGGAAGGCAAATTGCCTGGAACGATACACACCCAGAGCCAAGCTTGCCTGTTCTGGCCCTTTCCTAATGCCAGTGTGTTGGGTTATTGCCTCAAGCCACACATTCCTACACAAAGAGCAGCTGCCACGCATGCATCAATACTGCCTTTGCTGAGGCATCTATGTGCTTCCTTGCTAAGAGATGGGTTGGGGAGGGGGGTTCAAATCCCAAGTTCATGAAGTCTGAGAAGTACCGTTTTAAAATCACGTTGCTCCTTAGAGGTGGCACCTTCTCCTCCGTGATCCCACTCCAAACTTTGTTCTTGTGCCTCTTTCAAATGGACTTTGTGACTGTCCCCACTACCAACTGCATTGATAGTTGGGGGATAAACCTCTATTTTAGTGCAGTCTTTACCTATATTGGGTTTTCCCGTGTAGCTCTTTAAGCATAGCAGCAATCTCCAGGGGCTTACCCTTTCCTGTGGATGAATAAATAAGAAACGCTACTGTTTTCACTGAAGGAGATTCTCTAGGAATGCCTTGTAGACCCATCTGTTCTTGTCTGCTTTTTCTTGAGTTGCTTATGGACTTGTTATAGCTGTGGCATGTTGTGGGCTGGGTGTTTTGGGGTTTATTTTGGTGTTTGGGCTTTGAATTATTTTATTGTTGCACCGTGTGCATTTTAATTGCCTTGGGAGGAGTTTTCCCTTTAAAATAAATACAAAAATATTATTTGTACGATGGGAGTTTAAAGAACCTTCTGCTTGCGATATGTCCAGGGCATCGTCCTTGCAGAAGCAGGTGTGAGTTGAGAAAAGAAAAAACAGAACAGGAAATGTTCTTTTCCCTCTACCATAGTGGAAGGTGGCATATTTTTAAGGGGGTTGCATTTTTCCCTGAATTGTACAGCCCAGGGCAAAAATAGGGGCACAACCTCCCTTTGAACCTAGAACTCGCAAAAGTGTAAAGGTGGGCCATGGTAGAAGCATCACAGAAAGACACCAGGCCCCCATTATAGTCCAGAGAAACCCCAACTCTCTTGGGGAAGGATGTGGGGCACAGCCTTTGAGGTGGTTCGTCCTTGGCCATTAGCTCCACGCCATTTCGCAGCCGGATTACCCAGTATCCACTACCAGGGGAGGCAGCGATTTTCCCTTTGCGGTTGATAGAAACGCTAACCAGGCCTAAGGTCCAAGAGAGCTTGTCGCCAACTTCCACTTCCCAATAGTGCTTCCCTGATGAGAAACTCTGGCAACCCAACACGGCTACACAGTAGTTGAACCGCATGGGCGTGTCTGGGACTTCCTGGCGCAGGTTTCCGTCCCGGACACAAGTGTAGTCATCTGATAGGACAAGACACGGGTGTGCTGTTTCAGGGTCCAGGGTTATCCGGGGGAAGTCTGCAAAATGGCGGGGGGGGGGGAGAGAAAGGAAGAGAGCAAATTTCAAAATCAAGTTGTCCTTGCATTTCATAGCAGCCTGAGGAGGAGCAGGATTATAATATTTATTTTATAAACATCTTTATTGAAAGTTCAAAAAGTATATAATTATATGTGCACTAAACATGGTGAGACATAAATAAAAGAGAAGAAGAAAGAAAAATAGAAACAGAACCTGTGTAGAAAGGAAAATAAAAGGGGGAGGGGGAAAACCCAAAACTGTATACAGTCATACCTTGGAAGTCGAACAGAATCAGATCCGGAATTCCATTCGACTTCCAAAACGTTTGAAAACCAAATCGCACATTCTGATCGGCTGCAGGAAGTATTTGTACAGTATTTGTAAGAATGAATTCCAAATATCGCTGAATTTGTCCGTGGCAAGACTGATACTGATGAACTGGAAAAATAAAAATGCGGCTCCCTTCTACGATTGAAGACTTATACAAGCTCGCAGCTGATGATTATTATTATTCCTATAATTTATTACCCACTTTTCACCCTAAGTTCCCAGGGTAGGTTACAACAGTTAAAATACAATAGTAAAAACAGTTTGAAATAACTTTAAACCACAGGAATGGGGAGGTGGGGCTAATAATATACGGGGTGCAGCTTCAGCATTCTCCGAAAGTTGTGTAATGAAGGGGCCAGCCACAACTGTGGGGAGGGACTTCCACAATTTAGAAGCTACACCAGAGAATGCCAGTTCCTTGGCCACCACCCCACTGAGTTTCTGAGGGCGGTAGGACAACCCAGAGGGCCCCTTCTGCCAATCTTAGCCCCCCCATATGATCTGTAGGGAGGGAGACAGTCTTTCGAGTCTTGGGAATGGTTCCTACCATCTGAATCACAGTTAGGGGACCTGTGGCTTCCTAAGTGTTGTTGGCTCCCTGAGCACCAGCCAACATGAACAGTGGCCAGTGTTAAGTAGATCTACTCTGAAGTAAGACTTATCCAGGGACAACGAGGATCCTCTGGGACTATAGCTTAATGCAGGCACCCCCAACCTGTAGCCCTCCAGATATTTTGGCCTACAACTCCCATGATCCCTAGCTAACAGGACCAGTGGTCAGGGATGATGGGAACTGTAGTCCAAAACATCTGGAGGGCCGAAGGTTGGGGATGCCTGGCTTAACGTATAAAGAAGGTATAAACTTAATAGTCTGAGATGACAAGAGTCATAGTTAGGCAACACATGGTGGTTCCCCAGCCTTGCTCTAAATACTAGACATTTTGTGAGCCAGCACTAATACAAACGGCACACCCAAAATCGCTGGATTCAGTGAGTTAAGAGGTCAACACGCATTCCCCGTGAGCATAACCAGGGGGAACTGCCCCCCTCAATCAAGTAAATACACAAAAATATTCAACTAAAAGTGGAAATAATCACTGGAAAAGAGGAGGCATTCGAGAAGGAAGTGCTGAAAGGGTTTTCAGCAAATCCAAGAAAGCTTGTTTTGTTCTTTGTAATTTTGCAAAATGTACTTGATAACTCCCTGGTGTTAATTTTTTATTCCACTTCCTAGTTTTCAAGTGACTGAAGATTTTGACGGATTTTCCCGAGCACTTGGGGGGTCAAAGGAAAGTAATTTAAAACATCTGTTGTTGAGACATTTCATTCCGAATCTGCTAGATGGAGCCGGACAGGGGATAGTGACAGGTGGGTGTTCTGCCCCTGGCCTTAACATAAATCATAAATCCATTACTCATGATCTGTACCTGACTCATCTTTCTCCTCTGCCATTCTGTTAGGTCATCCCTGAGCCTTATTAGTTCCTGGCCTGATCTTTTAATTGGCTTGGTATACACAGCTCTTCCTAGGTCAGGTCATCACCTAATCACAAAGATCCTGTTGAATGCAGATTCCTTCATTATCTGTTTTCTCAGCATCAGCACCTGGGTGTCCTTTCACTGCTCCCTGACTCACTGCGGAGCACTCTTAGTCATTCCCTCTTGCCTTTTGCATGACCCACAGAATCCCCAGCCAAGCTGAGCGAGACCACAGAGGCCAGCTGCTACAGGTGGGTTGAACAGTAAATACATACCGTATTTTTCGCCCCATAAGACGCACTTTTTCCCCTCCAAAAATGAAGGGGAAATGTGCCTGCGTCTTATGGGGCGAATGCAGGCTTTCGCGGAAGCCTGGAGAGCGAGGGGGGTCGGTGCGTACCGACCCCTCTCGCTCTCCAGGCTTCAGGAAGCTCTGCGCAACCCTCGGGAGACGGCTCCGAGGGTTGCGCAGAGCTGCCTGCAATCCCGGGACCAGCGCAGCTCTGCCCGGCCACCGGGAGCCTGGGGAGAAGCTCCGCCCCGCTCCCGGTGGCCCTGCAGAGCTGCCTGCGCTCCTGGGACCAGCGCAGCTCTGCCCGGCCACCGGGAGCCGGGGGAGAAGCTCCGCCCCGCTCCCGGTGGCCGTGCACAGCTGCCTGCGCTCCTGGGACCAGCGCAGCTCTGCCCGGCCACCGGGAACCGGGGGAGAAGCTCCGCCCCGCTCCCGGTGGCCGTGCAGAGCTGCCTGCGCTCCTGGGACCAGCGCAGCTCTGCCCGGCCACCGGGAGCCGGGGGAGAAGCTCCGCCCCGCTCCCGGTGGCCCTGCAGAGCTGCCTGCGCTCCTGGGACCAGCGCAGCTCTGCCCGGCCACCGGGAGCCGGGGGAGAAGCTCCGCCCCGCTCCCGGTGGCCCTGCAGAGCTGCCTGCGCTCCTGGGACCAGCGCAGCTCTGCCCGGCCACCGGGAGCCGGGGGAGAAGCTCCGCCCCGCTCCCGGTGGCCCTGCAGAGCTGCCTGCGCTCCTGGGACCAGCGCAGCTCTGCCCGGCCACCGGGAGCCGGGGGAGAAGCTCCGCCCCGCTCCCGGTGGCCCTGCAGAGCTGCCTGCGCTCCTGGGACCAGCGCAGCTCTGCGCCGCCATCCCGAGCGGTGCGCTAAGTCCCGCCCCGCTCGGGATGGCGGCACAGAGCTGCCTGCCGTCGCGGGACTGCAGGCAGGTCTACGCCGCCATCCCGAGCGGTGCGCTAAGTCCCGCCCCGCTCGGGATGGCGGCACAGATCTGCCTGCCGTCGTGGGACCGCAGGCAGGTCTACGCCACCATCCCGAGCGGTGCGCTAAGTCCCGCCCCGCTCGGGATGGCGGCAGAGATCTGCCTGCCGTCGCGGGACTGCAGGCAGGTCTACGCCGCCATCACGAGCGGGGCGCTAAGTCCCGCCCCGCTCGGGATGGCGGCACAGAGCTGCCTGCCATCGCGGGACTGGTGCACTTCTCCCCATCGCCAGCCCCACAAGCTCGGGGGACAGCGGGGAGGCAGAGCGTGCCTTCCCACTGTTCCCCGACCTGGTTCTTCCAGCCCCGCACCTGGGGGGGAAATAAATTTTTTTTCTTTATTCCCCCCCAAAAAAACTAGGTGCGTCTTATGGGCCGGGGCGTCTTATGGGGCGCAAAATACGGTAGGTACTCAAGATCTCTTAACTGTTAAGAAGAACTAATCTGTGTCAATCTCTTGCTTAGAACACAAGATGAGTGCCTTGCAAGATCAAAAAGCCCACCTAGTCCAGCACCTCTGCAAAAATCCTTTGGGAAGTGGTCAGCGGTGGGACAGAGGTTTGGTGTGCAAAAAATAAATAAATACAGTGATACCTCTGGTTGCGAACGGGATCCATTCCGGAGGCCCATTCGCAACCTGAAAAGAACGCAATCCGCATCTGCGCGTGTCACGATTTGCCGCTTCTGCGCATGTGCGATGTCATTTTGTGCATGTGCGCATGCGCGAGCGGTGAAACCCGTAAGTAACCCTTTCCGGTACTTCCAGGTCGCCGCAGGACGCAACCTGAAAACGCGCAAACTGAAGCAAACGTAACATGAGGTATGACTGTACCACATTCAATTCCTGGCATCCCCAAATACAAAGGGAAAGAAAAATCCCTGCCTGAACCCTTGGAAAGACGCATTCCATCAGTGGAGACCTGGGGTAAGAAACCTGAGGCTCCTTCCAAATGTTGCTGAACTACAACTCCCCAGCCCCAGTGAGCATGACCAAGGCACAGGGACGGCGAGAGCTGTAGTTTGGCAATGTCAGGTGGGCCACAGGTTCCCCTCCCCTGGTGTAGACATTGCACAGTACTGAGCTAGATTGACCCATGGTAAAAAGGAGCTTCCCGTTTTCACTATTGTCAGGAACCAGCAGCAGCCGCCATGTGTCCCACACTAGGAACTGGCTAGCAATCCACTGCTGGGAGAGTCTGCCCTACTCTAGGTGACCTAATGCCAGTGTACTGAAAGAAGTAAATACAGTGGTACCTTGGGTTAAGTACTTAATTCGTTCCGGAGGTCCGTTCTTAACCTGAAACTGTTCTTAACCTGAGGTACCACTTTAGCTAATGGGGCTTCCTGCTGCTGCCGCGCCGCCACAGTGTGATTTCTGTTCTCATCCTGAAGCAAAGTTCTTAACCTGAGGTACTATTTCTTGGTTAGCAGAGTCTGTAACCTGAAGCATCTGTAACCTGAAGCGTCTGTAACCCAAGGTACCACTGTACTGTATATCACCAGTGTTGAAGCAATGATTCTTCAACATCAACTTCATTGGACTGGTCATGTTGTACGGATGCCTGATAATTGTCTTCCAAAGCAACTACTATATTCCGAACTTAAAAATGGAAAGCGCAATTCTGGTGGTCAACAAAAGAGGTTCAAATACTCTCAAGGCAAATCTAAAAAAAATGTAATATAAATACCAACAACTGGGAAACACTGGCCTGCAAGTGCTCCAATTAGAGAACAGCCTTTACCAAAGACGTCATGGGCTCTGAAGACGCTTGAACTCAGGATGAAAGGGAGAAATGTGCTAAGAGGAAGGCACGCTTGGCAAAACCCTCACCATGATCAACTCCCATCCAGAAACCTATGTCCCCACTGTGGAAGGATGTGTGGATCCAGAATTGGCCTCCACAGTCACTTACGGACCCACTGTTAAGACTGTGTTCATGGAAGACCATCTTAATCGGCTACGAGTGAAGAAGAAGAAGAAGAAGAAGAAGAAGAAGAAGAAGAAGAAGAAGAAGAAGAAGAAGAAGAAGAAGTCCCAGTGGAGAAGGAATACAATCAGTCCGAGTCAAGATTTGTTCATGCGGTCCACTCAGAAAAGGCAACAAGGACGCTTTTTGAGTTCTCCCAAACATCACCTTTACCTATGCCGAGTGCAGATTTCATTTCCCTCCAAGCGGCACACTGTAGAGGCCCCTTGAACTGCCCAAGGGTCTGTAGTATGGGGCGCATAAGTGGAAACGTTGGTGTGGCTTGTTGCTGCTTCATCCTTAGCCAGGTGGGAGGGAAAACAATCACACACATACAAGTAGATGTTAATAACTAAAATAAAAATAGGGGTGTTTCTTTATGAATAAGAAATTACTCTTTTCTTTTTGGTTCACTCACCTGTTCAGGAGAGAATGTATTCCCTGTGCATGGGAGGGGGACAAAGGGGAAACACATGTTTAGAACAATACCAAGGAGATTTGAAATTTTAATAATTTCGACCTACTAGAGCCAGGAGTTCCTGGTTTTGCTATTTTATACAAGTACAGTAGCAACAAGCTACCTGCTTAAACGCTCTTCCTCATCCATCTTGCAATCACAGGATCACCCGCAAGGTCATCAGTGAGGCCAAACATCATCAAAACAGAATCCCCACCAACTTCAGCATCACCCCCAAGAACCAGCACAGTTATTCTGTGAACTGCCCTGAGATTTTTCGATGGAGGGCGGGGTTATAAGAATTTTAAGGTCTCAAATATAGGATAAGTATTCATAAATGCATACATATCTAAATATATGAACCACGTGTCTGAAATAGAATGGGAGAGCAATCCTGAAGCCATTGTGACTCTCCCAATGGCCTCAAATATTCCTCTGCAGGAAGGGAGGCAAATGAGGAAAGCCTTCCCATTGTCTTTTTGCTTGCAAATCCTGTCTTAAGGGTGTATTTGTGTATGAATAGGGTGAGCCTGTGACCTGGATTCAGGAACTAAAGCATTAACTATCACAAAAGAATGAGCAGGCTGCGCAGGTAATGAAATCAGTGACCATTATCAGGTATCCTGGCAAACAGGATTTCTGCCGTAGACCGCCTCCTTCTGTGATGTATGATGTCTTGGGCTACAGGGTGGGCAATTTCAAAAGTCTATATAAGGACTCGCACACCATTGTTCAGGGTTCTCCTCCCTCCTGCATGTGGTGAGTGAGGTAAGATAAAGGTAAAGGGACCCCTGACCATTAGGTCCAGTCGTGACAGACTCTGGGGTTGCGGCGCTCATCTCGCTTTATTGGCCGCGGGAGCCGGCGTACAGCTTCTGGGTCATGTGGCCAGCATGACTAAGCCGCTTCTGGCAAACCAGAGCACTAGTGAGTGAGGATCCTGTTGCAATAGTTTAATAAAGATCAGGCTTACTAACTGCTTTGCTTCTCAATATACTCTGGTTGGCCTCTGTTTTCTCCGATAGGGAACCCACTTAAGGACTCTATACAGGCTCCGGAATACCCCATAAGGGAAAGGGAGCAGTTTTTCTTATTACAGTTCCAGCCATAGAATCTCCATGGAAGCCTGTTTTCTCCTTACCGCTAAGAAGCTTGCAGAGTCTTGTAGCCGCAGGTGACCCCTGGCTTCCAACAGCAGCTCCTGGCCCAGCTGGCAAGACTCCCTCAGCGCTCTCAGTCTCTCCTCCATCTCCCGAAGAACCTGTGCCCCTTCCTCCTCCAGCCTTGCCTTGCACGCTTTCTCGTGAGCATAGAGGAAGCGATGGAGATGCTTGTATTCGCTGGAGATGTGGTCATCCAGACTCAGCAAAACTGCCTAGCAACCAGAGAGAGATCTAAGCATATTTCCCTCCAAGATATATAAGTTTATTGCCCTCATTAAATGTCTCCTCACCGCCCCAGTCTTCTTCACCTGATGGTTCTGGAGCTTCTCTTCATCCTCCCTCGTAAGCAGGACAAGTTTGGTCAGGTTAGATTCCATCCGCAAAATAGCCAGAGACAGCTCCTCCTATTCAAGATGGCAAGTGGAAATTAAAAATAGCCGGGGAGAGCAAGCGCGCACTCTCTCTCTCTCTCTCTCTCTCTCTCTCTCTCTCTCTCTCTCACACACACACACACACACACAGAGAGAGAGAGAGAGAGAGAGAGAGAGAGAGAGAGAGAGAGAGAGAGAGAGAGCGCCAGTGGCGTAGCGTGGGTTGTCAGCACCCGGGGCAAGGCAAGTAATTTGCGCCCCCTAACCCGTGGATTTGCGCCCCCTAACCCTAACCCCCAGATGTTGCGCCCGGTGCGGCCGGCCCCCCCTGCACCCCCCACGCTACGCCACTGCACAGAGCACAAAGTAAATGCACATTTAACAGTAACCTGACCATTCAGAAATTGTCCACACCAGGAAAAATGTCACCTGCTTGCCATGAACTTGACTGTCTCCAATCGCATGGATCTATTCCAATGGTTCTGTGTGATATAAACTCCAATGAGCAATTAAGGTCTTCACAAAAGGGCTGGGTGTTCCTTGATGGCTCCTGCTTTTGGAATCCAACATGTATCACTTTGGGGAACAATAGAGACAACTGGGAGGGTATTTTGCCATTTTAATTTAGGCAGACAGACAGGAAGAACTATTCACTAGCTGAATAAAAAGTCACCCTTTGAAGGATATCTAATGCAGATACTGTGGTACCTCGGGTTACAGACGCTTCAGGTTACAGACTCCGCTAACCCAGACATATTACCTCGGGTTAAGAACTTTGCTTCAGGATGTGAACAGAAATCGTGTGGCGGCAGCAGGAGGCCCCATTAGCTAAAGTAGTGCTTCAGGTTAAGAACAGTTTCAGGTTAAGAACGGACCTCCGGAACGAATTAAGTTCTTAACCCGAGGTACCACTGTACAGCAAGTGGATTGCCTACTAACCTGGTGGGGGGCTTGATTCCACTCTGCTCTGCTTGTATGTTTGTAAGCAAACTGTTAAATATCTTAATACATAACACTAACATCTCTTACAAAGGCAATAGAGAAGTCAAGCTGTAACTAGATTCCTTGCATGGAATAATGATATTATTTGTGTAGTTCTTCCTAGTTTGCTGCCAATTGGGACAGGTGTTGCTCATCTGTTTTCTGTCTTATTTATTTGCTAAATTTATATGGCAAATGCACAAGCAATCAAACATTTTAATATAATTCCAATACAGGTGCAAATTGGGGGTGGCAATAGAGGTTTCCAGTGCTGCTTTATCCAAAGGAAACTCAGCGCTTGCTAGAAAACACTCGAACATTTTTCCATTCAAGGGAGCAGGGAATGGTTAACAAACCAGTTGCTGGAGTACTGTTAAATGCATGGGAATATCTTCATTATTTGATGATGATGATAATGATAATGATGATGATGATGATGATGATAATGATAATAATGATAATAATAATAATAATAATAGCATTTACATCCCACCTTTTCCTGCAAGGAGCTCAAGGTAGCATACATGGCTCCCCCCGCTATCTACAACGACCCTGTGAGGTAGGTTAGGCTGAAAGCCCTTGACTGGCCCAAGGTCACCCAGCGAGCTTGCACAAGTCACTTTGAGATCCCTTAATAATGCTAATTCAGCCAGCCAGCCATCGAAAAGCTGCCAGCCTTTCTCCAGACTCCCCATTCCCACCCACTGTGTTCTCACACACCCCATTCATCACTATTACTAGCAATCTGGGAACAGGACACAGGGGGCTCTGCCTGGACTCTTCCCCCCCGCACCTTGTACAGCTTTGTAGTCTCCTGGACAGAGGTCAGAGTGCCATTCTGGCGCGAACCAGATTCTCTGGGCTCGGTGCGTCGACCCTCCTCGACCTCCCCAGCTCTCATGCCGCCGATTCGGTGAATCAAGGTCCCCAGGAGCTTGCACGGCGTGTACCTCCTCTCTGGAAACTGCTCCCGGCACTGAGGACAGATGGGCTTGCTGCCAGGGGCTCCCCACGCTGCCTCGATACAGGCCTGGCAGTAGAGGTGGCCGCAAGGGAGGGCAACCGGCTCCCAGAACCACTCCAGGCATACGGGGCAGGAGAAATCCGTAACAAGGTCCTCAAAGTGTGTGGAGGAAGCCATGGAGAAGGCAGGTCACTCCTAGGAACTTCAAGAAACTCTGGTCCCAGCCCTCCTTTCTGCCCACAATATTATAGCTGGGAAGAGTCTGCTGCCAAAGTCTGCTGTTCAGCCGTCTTTCTGCCTGCCCACCCCCAAAGCGCCCAGATGTCTCTGCTGGAGTTAGGAGACAGCAATCCAGTGGTCCAAGCTGTCACACTCTGCTGTCAAGTTGTGGGGCTTCTGGCTTGATCTAGACCCAGCCACTGCCTGCGCCTGTCAGAAATCCAATGCTGAACTTTGCTCCAAGATTTGCGCTTATCGCTCACAGGGGTGTGGGTGCGGGAACACAGATGTTTAGCAAACCACCCTCTCTGCACATAACACTTTCACGAAAGCAATGTGGGCTCCCCTCCCCTTTGAAAAACACAAAACCTGGCTTTACTGCATTGCAGCTTGCCAGAAAAGATTCCTTTGCTACATTTCTGCGCACAAGGCTGCTGCTAAAAGCACAGAAGGGGCCTGTACAAACACTGCCAGCCCTACGCGTTTCAGACCAAATGGACTCAGGAGAGAACGTGCATTTCTAAAGTGTGCAGCCCTGCTATAGAGCTTCCTCTGTTACTGGTAATCAGTTACCTGCGAGGATAAGGACACACTTGATTAAACAATAAACACCAGGCACACCCTGGTGGAAGGTTTTGGAAGTTTTGGATTTGCATGCTATCCGAGTAATGGAGCGGAAAGGGGATTTCATGGGCCAGGGCCAACCTAACTGCAGCAAACACGTTAACTTTTAACAAAAAGCCTATTTGCCAGGGTGCAGAGAGAAATGTCCTTAAATATGGAGCTGGAGGAGGTGGGCAGAAAGTAGATCATCAATTTCCTCACAGAGTACATCCTTATTTGGGATGCATTCCCCTTTCAAGGCTCTGGAAGAGACCCCAGACCCACCTTCCTGCTTATTCTGTTTGCCAGCAGCATGAATCCAGCCTGATGAAGAAGAGTTCTGTTGGACTCGAAAGCTTACCCATGTTTTTAAATATTTTGGATGTTTTCAAGGAAGGTTTTAGCTTTTTAAAAACTTTTTGGGATTTTTAACTTCTAACAAACTAACACCTTTTTCAACTTTCAAGTTTTGTCTACTTCGCCTGTTAATAAAGGTTTACCTGTCAGATTTAGGAGCAGCGGCCCTTAGTCCATCTCTGCTAGATCAGCCTCCAGGTCCTACGACTGCTAGTAACATTGATTTCTATAAACCTTCGAGAAACATAATTGCCAGTATGTAGTCTAGAGCAGGTAGATAATACATAGACCCTCAATCATTCATACAACTCTGGGAAACTTGCAGTACAGTACATTGGCAAAGGGATTCTGTCTCCCAATTGTCTTTTAAAAAGCAAAAACAAAAAAGCCTCCCTCTATTATTATTATTATTATTATTATTATTATTATTATTATTATTATTATTATTCAAAGCAAACTGGGTTGTTAAAAAGGAACACTTTGGGGGGAAACCAGAAACGAACTTGTGTGCTTGGTTCCACGAATGGTTCAGCAATTCCTGGGCTTATAGCGCATGCTCAGAGGCAGCCTGGTCCTTAATTCTTCACAGATATTTGCCCAAATGAGCCACTGCTTCACACCTGGCTCCAGGAGGTGGGGCACGCAGGACCAGTCGAAAACAAAGCAAATCCCATAAGCCAGACAATTGCCCTAAAGGTTATGATTGGAACTCTGTGCTGCCAGAAATGGAAGAGTAACACTTTCATCGCTTTGGGCACCAGATGGAAGGGGGTTGTATGTGTTACAGATCAAAAAAATAAAAATAGTTCAATGGATTAAGCCAGGAAAACTATGGAAACAAAAAAGAAAAATATATTTTATTTTCCAAATGTACAATCAAGCAGCGCAAAACTCTCCCCATGATGCTGAATCTCCCAGTAGGTATTGCCACCTTCCCTGCCCAATGGAAAACCACGGAGGAGAGTTCACAGCAGATAAAAAAACTTAACATGTACAAGACGCTGCCATTAGCCATCTCTCAACCAAGTCACTGCAACGGACCATGCTTGAGAACTGAGGAGAGAGCCTTGGAGGTAAACTGGAGGGTGAAAAATTACAGCCAGGAAGTGACTGGTTGAACCTCCAATAAAAGAGGCATTGTGTTGATCCTGAACCCTTAAGAACTCTTAAGTTTGGGAGTTCTGTTTCTGGGCTGTACCACTTCAGACTGCTGGAAGAGTTACACAGCTCCCTGTAGGGAGTAAAATAACACAATTCCCCGGCATGTCAGGGAGAAAGGTTCTAAAACAATGCTCCCCGCCCCCAGCCCTCCACCCTGCTGGCTTTCTGTGTGCAAGAGATTCGCCTCCACCAAATACTGAAAGATTTAAACACACACAAGCATCTTGCAGGCCAATATGGTACAGTCCAGAAACAGGCTTGCCATGTCATTGGTCCTTAGGATGGGGACCATGGTTGTGGCCCTGGAGATGAACCTTCTAGCTCAGGCAAGGCAAACTCGGCCCTCCAGATGTTTTGAGACTACAACTCCCATCATCCCTAGCTAACAGGACCAGTGGTCAGGGGTGATGGGAGTTGTAGTCCCAAAACATCTGGAGGGCTGAGTTTGCCTATGCCTGCTCTAGCTCCTGAATACCTGTTCCAAAGTGACCGGCACCAGGAAGTTGCTTTGTTCCAGCAAGTGGGAAGTGCTAGCTTGTCCCTTGGGTTGTTCTAAGCTTTTATCTGTCTATAACACTCATTGTTTGAGGTGCCCTAGGGCACCGAGCAGAAACCTAAAGACTGTAAGCGCCCCCCATATGGCTCCCCTTGAAATCCCAAGTCCCCTTTCTGGATGTAGGCTTGAACAAACCTTTAAGAGTAAGCTACAACCCTGAATATTTGCAAGCGGGGGCTATTTGGATCTCTGGGCTCACAGCCGCCCATCCGCAATGGCGTGCACCCCTTCTTTTCCCAACCCTTTCTCCAAATAACTCCAAGCTGGAATTTTCCAGCAGTCACCGCCCTCAAGATCATGGTCAGAACAAACTGTTCAACCAGCTAATGCAAAAGCGGCTCATCAAAATCTAGGGTCCCAGGGTCCCATCAGAAAGCGGTCGCTTCCCACAGTGGAATTTGCATGGCGTTCCCGCTCATAAAACCATCACCACGGGGTCACGGGAGTAAGGAGAGGCATCCCACACGGGAGCCAGGCCCAAGGCCTCCGGCTTGCTGTGGAAGCGCTGGTGCCGGCGGAGCGTCGAACGGTCCTTGTAGTTTTTCCCACACTCGCTGCACTGGAAAGAGCGCTTGCCCGTGTGCACGGTCTGGTGGCGCAGCAGCTTGGATCGGTGGCTGAAGCTCTTGGGGCAGTCGGGGCAGGCGTGGGGCTGCCCCAAGGTGTGCGTGAGCTGGTGCAGGGCCAGCAGGCTGGGCAGCGGGTGGTGGTGCTGCGTGGCATGGATCCGCTGGTGGCGGGAAAGGCTGGAGTTGCAGGTGAACGTCCGCCCGCAGTCATTGCACTGGGGGACCTCGCTGCCTTCCAGCGAGGTTTGGTTGGCGGGCTCCAGACAGGGATAGCTCTCCCGGCTGTCAGAGCAGAGGGGCCCTCCATCGCTGACAAGAAGACAATCGGCATCTTCCTCCTCCTCAATCCATCTGTGCTCCTCACCATCCCCTACGCGCAGCTCCACTATTTCCTCGCTCTCGCAGTTTCCAGCACGCAGCTGCAAGCTCCGCTGGTCCCCAGGGATCCCAGGCCGGTGCTCCATAATTTTGCCGCTGTGGAGCTCCGCTTCCCACCCATGCTCAGAATCCCCAACACGGAGCTCTAGGATCTCCTTGTCCTCCTGCTGGAGCTCCAAGCTTGGGTTGGCCTCACTATTTCCAGCAGGGAGCGCGTCATCTGCCTGCTCGCCACCCTGCCCGTCTGCGATCCACTCGTATTCCCATTCCTCCTCGCAAAGGTCCGAGCCCGGTCTGAGCTCGGCGTCTCCCGCGCGGAGTACCCCGCCAGTCCCTCCTTGCTGCCGCCACTGCAGCTGATGCACCCGGAGGTGCTGGATGAGGTTGGAGCGTCGGCTGAAGCCTCTCCCGCACTCGGGGCAGCTGTGGGGGCGCTCGCCCGTGTGCACGCAGCGGTGCTGCTGCAGGTTGGAGCTGAGGCAGAAGCTGCGCCCGCACACGTCGCAGCGGTATGGCCGCTCGCCCGAGTGGGTCTTCAGGTGGCGGGCCAGCTTGTGGCGGTCACAGAAGCGCTTCCCGCACTCGGGGCACTTGCAGGAGGGGTCCCCGGGGTGGAGGCAGTGGTGCTGGGCCAGCTTTGAGCGCTGGGCGAAGCTCTTGGGGCAGTTTGAGCACCGGTACGGCTTGTCCCTAGCGTGCGAGAGCTGGTGCCGAGCCAAAGCGGATTGCCAAGGGAACGTCTTGCCGCAGTCGGGGCACGTGAATCGTGGTTCCGTCTGAAGCCAGCGGGGCCTGCTGCTGCTGTCCGTGCTGGGAGGGCTGCTTTCGACAGCCCTGTCCGCGCTTCTGAGACCGCTTCTGAGACCACTTCTGGTTCTCGGCACAACCGGAGGGCTGTCCGCTGCTTTCTCTTCCTTCCAGGTCAACAGCTCCTCACAGTCAGACTTGCTTGAAAGCTCAGCATCTTCTGGAAAAGGGAAGAAAGAGAAGGATGGGGAAGGATTATGCAGTCATAGGAAAAAGGAAGTAAACCCTCTTTGAATTCTGTGGTTTTACTTATCAGGACCTTATAACAAATCACCTGTTCCGTAGCAGGTCTTAAAATTAGGTCATTACAACAACACGAGACACATGACACTGTGTCATGATTTACTTAACAAAAATAAAGCCAAACTGGAGGCGCCATGTGTGAAAAACTAAGTACAAAGCTAAGTTCAAAGAGAGTGTGCCTTCTTTCCCCCACGACTTTATTTTTTAATTTTTTATTGGTTTTTTTTAATTTTTTTAATTGGATTTTATAAGCAGGAATAATGTTATACAAATAATAACAAATAATGTTATACAAATACAAGTTTTCTCATGTCACTTGTGTATCACAAAAATAGCATAATAAATGCAGGAAAATATCTACAACATAGGTTTCATTATTAGTGGTAAATGCATAAGTTCTTGGTTTATGAATTGGTTTAAACAATCAGGAAGAAGAAAAAGAGGGGAAGAGGGGGAGGGGGAGTGGAAAGTGGGGTGGGGTGGGGTCGTTATGCTTCTATTCTTCTACTTAGTGTATGTGTGGGTTTTTGTGCCAGCGTTACTTGTATGGGTTCTCATACTATTCACTTGTTATTTCCTTGGTGGTGAGAGAGGTTGCATGTGGCTGAGGGTGTGGCTGGTTGTCTTTGGCTGGCTGTAGTGAGATTTGTTTTTGTGTGTGAGTGGGGTGTGAGTGTATATTTTTTAATCAGGTTATCCAGATTGATTCGTATGCTGTTGGGGGGATTCTTATTCTTGTCTTGTTGGGCTGTGTATGTGATAAAGGGGAACCAAACCGGGGTGAAGGCGTCTTCTTCTATTTGTCCCCGTGTCCCCCATGACTTTGTAAGGTAGATGTTTGTCTGGGTTTAGCCCTACCTGGAAGTTGAGGCCTCGGGGGAAGAGAAGGAAAATGCTCCTTACTCCCCAGCAGATTTCAACACCACCAATGATCCTAAAGAGTAATTGAATTTAAATGTCCCTGCCCCAGGGCATAAGCCAGCACACTAGCCCTGTGGGTTCCTGGCCAGCTCTCAAACCTCCTCCAGCATCTCCACTAGGGTCAGGGGAGCCGAAGAAGAAGAAGAAGAAGAAGAAGAAGAAGAAGAAGAAGAAGAAGAAGAAGAAGAATAATTTTGATTTGATATCCTGCTTTATCACTACCCGAAGGAGTCTCAAAGCGGCTAACATTCTCCTTTCCCTTCCTCCCCCACAACAAACACTCTGTGAGGTGAGTGGGTCTGAGAGACTTCACAGAAGTGTGACTGGCCCAAGGTCACCCAGCAGCTGCATGTGGAGGAGCAGGGAATTGAACCCAGTTCACCAGATTACGAGTCCACCGCTCTTAACCACTACACCACAATGGCCAAAGTCTGCACTGCAGTGTTGTAATGTGCACCCCTTATGGGACCCATTATGAAGGCAAGTCGTACGTCTTCCTGACAAACGGGTTCTCAAGCACTTGTATCTTTCTCAGAATCGATGTTTAGGACTTGAGAGGAGTTGCTTCATAGAATCTTAGAGTTGAGAGGGGCCTCGAATGTCATCTAGCCCAACCTCCTGCAGATGCAGGAGAGCCACTGCTACAACCTCCCTGATAGGTTGGCCATCTGGCCTCTGCTACAACCTCCCTGATAACCAGTCTAGCCTCTAATGAAGGAGAGTCCACCACCTTCTGAATACAACTGTGTTTTGTTGAAAGAAACCAGAGTTATAATGCATGACTTAAGCTTAGCTTGTTTCTAACAAACCATGGTTAAGATTAACCATGGTTTACTGAGTTTGGACAACACTATAAGCTGTGTCCAAATAAACAGAAGTGAAAGCTTTCAAATCTGAATGCAGAATAAAAACCAGTAACATCAAGGGCAGTTGTTTTCTCACCAGCGTCTCTTGGTGGGACTCCTTTTTTTGACTCCTGGAGATCTTGGAAACATGGAACCGGGGTCTTGCTACTTTCCATCTTGGAGATCAGATCTGGTTTGTGAGTTGGAAATCCTGCAAAGTGGAGAAGAGAAACAAAATAAAAAATATTTTAAAGAAGAACAGATTTTTTAATAATAATAATGAAAAGAAACAGGCAGGGGCCAAGGGCAACCTTGCTTCAAACACAAGTGTATTTACACTTTAGATTCTGCTGAGTCACTCTTAACACGCTTGTTGAGTCACTCTGACTTCACCAGTTGCTGGTGCAGGACAAACACACGCAACTTAACCCTTCCTTGCCCTTTTCCCTCTACATCCGTAAACCTTTATTCATTAACAAAATATTCCAGTCTATGATAACGAAACACAGTGCGGAATCGTTAACTTGTGATAACCTTGGGACGCCTAAATGCCACTGCAGGGTCCTTCAAATCGAGCCAATCACATTTAATATCATTAAAAGTTGTTAAAATTTTGTATTTGCATTTTCCTTTTTGATTGTATCCTGAACGTTTGGATGGTGTTCCAGAGCAGGAAGCCATGAAGTAAAGTATGTTAATCTATGCAGAGAGCAGCTAAGGATGAAAGATTTATAACTCTGTTTCTACTCAACAGATGACCCATCTGTAAATGGCTCTGAGATGGTGGTTTAGAATGCAGTTAATAAATCAACTGTAATCCAAAGGAGAGCACCACTACATTTAGCAGTCAAGTCGAGCTCGCAGCCCCTCCGAAGGCTACAACTTCGTCATTTTTGATAGGACAAAGGCTTGGCAACACCTCCCCACCATGAATGTAAACAATGGAGCAGCCAAGCTGATTCAGAGATCCTTCACCAACGACTCTACAGACATTCAATTCTCACCCAGTGACCGGACATTCTCATAATTCTCTAGCATGACCTCCCGGTAGATCTGCTTCTGAGTTTCATCCAGGAATCTCCATTCTTCCTCAAAAAAATACACACCCACCTCTTCAAAGGTCACCAGTGCCTGAAACAATGCCAAAAAAAATTTTTTTTAAGCATATGCACGCAGCAGGAAAAAATACTACTATAAATATATACTTTTAACCAGAGAAGCAGTATAAATATGAAGAAAATTTTCCCCAAAATTATTCAACTTATGTTTGCGAAACTGCATTCCAATAGGAAATAAACCAACTCCTTTTTTCCATAAAGGCATTATTACTTTGTCTCTCCCCTGCACTAACCCTAAATATATTTGTGAGTTTAATCACTTGTGAGTTTAATCACTTGATTTTTCCAATTTTTGGTACTCATGGCTCCCCTGAGATGACTTGGGATCTGACCTCCTCCAGGCATTCCTTTCCCCACATGATTAATATCGTGTGAAGGGAGAAGCAGAGGTGAATCGGAATACACAACCCTAGGCTGCATTTATTGGCCATTTATATTTGTCGTGCATTAAAAGTGGATCACAGCTTTTAAAATGCCTGTGGTAAACCCCTCTTCCCCCCCAAAAAAACCACCCCATGCCTCATGGCTAACCCACATGCGATCCCTATATGGGGTACCTCACCTTTTCCCCATGTCTCTGAAGCAGAGAAAGGCCTGTCAGGAAGTTTTGCACCAGGTCCACGGCCTGCGCACACGTCTCTGGGTGCTGCTGCCACACCCAGCTCTGAATTTCCTGAGGCAAAATGGCCAGGAATTGCTCCAGGACCAGCAGCTCTAGAATCTGCTCCTTGCTGCGGCTCTCCGGCTTCAGCCAAAGGCGGCAAAGTTCCCACAGCTGCCCGTAAGCTTTCCGCGGGTCCTCGGCTTCCTGGTAGCGAAACCACCGGAAACCCTGGCGGGCAGTCTCCATGGCGATGCCACCTTCTCCCAAGGTGGCCCCCTGACGTTCTGGGCTGTTGCAAGCCTCTTGTGTTTCTCCTCCTCCTCCTTTAGGGTCGTCTGGTTTCTCTGGAGAAGCCCGACTTGCCTTGCCACCCTCCTTAGATGCCACCTCAGATTCCATTAACTCTTCCTCTTTGGAGTTGGCTGCCTTCTGGATAGAGGCCTCGCAGCTCTCAGCACTGTCCCTCTGTGTCGGTTCGGTCTGGGTGGCCTTTTCTACTCTAGGGAGACCTGTGTGTTCAAGAGACTCAACGAAATCCTCAACGCTCCCTCCATCTATGATCTTAGGCTGGGTCTCCTCTTCCTCTTGAGAACCTTTTTCAGAAGACACCACACAGCCCTCAACGTCATCATCATCTGACACAAACTCAGGTTCTTGCGACTCCTGCTTTTCAGGGTCAACCTCCTCCTCTTCGATAGTAATCACGCAATCCGGGCCGACCATCACTTCCGTTTTGGTCCCCCTCTCTTCTTTGGGGTCAGAGGTGTTTTCAAAAGAGACCACACAAGTCTCAATTTTATGCTCCAGCATCACCTCAGGTGCATCTGCCTTAGATGCCTCCTCTTCTGGAGTGGGGAGAATCACCTGTTGCCGGACTTCCCAACACTGAGGCTTCACAATAGCTTCATGCGGATCCATCCGGTCCTTGCGGGAGCGAGAGCGCTTGAGGATCTCCTTGATGGTCCCAATGGGAGGCGAGGTCTCCTCCATTTCGACACTGATTTGGACCCCTGGTTCTAATGGGGAAGGGAAGCGGAGAACCCAAGTAGCTGATGAGTCACCTTCCTTGGTGGTCATAGTTCAGCCGGCTTCCAGAAGGATGGGTGGTGGCGGTTATCCCACGTTCTGGAGCCTCAATTTATATTTGGTGTATGTACAGCCATCTCCTGACAGTGGCGAGTTTGAAGGAAGCCAGGCAGCTGAGAGGCGGAAAAAGTAAATGCTATATGGTTAAAAAACATAGATATGGGGGGGGGGTACTTAAACATTTCACCCTTAGACAGAAGACAAGAGAACTCAAGCAGAAAAGTCACCTGCCACTACAGAAATAGAGACTAGAAACACACAATATCATTGCATTTGTTGGCACTTCTGGTCGAAAACTAAATTGGTTTCCCAGTCTGACTTCCACTGCAAAATAATGATGATGATGTTATTTTTCCGTGTATCAGACTATATTTCCCCCCGATTTTTTTTTAAGTTTAAAACCGGGGGTTGTCTTATACATGGAATGTTGCAATTATTTAATTTTGGGCTCAAAAAATAGGGGGCGTCTTATACACGGAAAAATATAGTAATTTATTATTTATACCCCGCCCATATGGCTGGATTTCCCCAGCCACTCAGGGCAGCTCCCAAACCATCAAACATTAAAAACTTCCCCAAACAGGGCTGCCTTCAGATGTCTTCTAAAAGTTAGATAGTTGTTTATTTCCTTGACATCTGATGGGATGGCGTTCCACAGGGTGGGCGCCACTGCCGAGAAAGCCCTCGGTAAGAATGTCGTTTTTATTCATAGAATCATGAAATCGTATAGTTGGAAGGTACCCTAAGGCTCTATCCAACCCCCCTGCAATGTAGGAATCACAGCATAAAAATAAAAGCTTCCAGTTCATAATGATGTGTAAAGGGCTTTCCGTGGTCACTCCAGCTCCAAAATGGCAGGAAATCACAGGAATTTACACAGGTGCACTATTTACGCGGCAACTGATATGGGATGGAATCCTGTCCCGTGGTTAGTTCCAGCATCAACGCAACCAGTTTGGGACTTAAGCTTGGAGGGTCCTAGAACATTTGCCCAATCAAACGAAACAGGGAAAGCACAGGGGCACACACCAAATGCAAGGGGCAGATTAGGAAGAGGAGATCTGTATCACTGAGCAGCCTGCTCCATCTGCAGAAGCAAAGAACCTGGAACCTGGGCTATGTCATGAACTGTCAAAGGTTAGGAAACTGTTTGCAGAAGAACAGAAGAGTATTATGAGACCTGCTAATAGCTCCAATTCCATTTGCTGTTAAAAGAGGAGCAGGGGCTACTACTCATCGTCTGATTAGGAACACAAGAAACTGTTGGTATTTAACTCCCAGTAAATTAGCAAAAATATTTTTAGCAAAAATGTATAAAACAGGGTCGAATGTATGTTGGAAATGTAAGGGAAAAGAAGGCACCTTTTATCATATGTGGTAGAAATGTAAGGTAGTAAAAGGACTTCCGGAGGCGGCGCGTTCAGCAATGGCGGTCCTCTTCAGCTGCTGAAGAGGGGCTCCGCGGAAAAGGGTCGTGCGCTGCGGCACAGCGACGACCCACTTAGAGAAACCACGGGCAGAGTGAGCCCGTGGCCGTGGGGTTCGGCGGGCACCAGAAGCGACCTCGGAAACGCAGAAGAGACCCCGTAAGGGGTATCGGAACGTGGAGGGGGTAGCGGTGCTGTGAATCCATCGCTCTTTCCGCGGAAGTGAAGCCGCGCGGCTGCTGCTGATCAGCGCTGACCTTTCTTCCTTGAACAACAGAACTGAAACAACTTACTCGTGAGTAAGAAACTTGAGGCTCTATTTGAACTTAATCTGGCGAAATTTGGCTGAAAGCGGGAGACGCTAAAAAGGAAGTCAGTTTTCCGGCTCTGTTTAAAGTGTCGAGCAAAGACTTTTCTAAAGCGGAAGCATTGAAAGGAGGTTAAAAGAAGTTGGAATTTACTTTGCAAATTCGATCTAGACTGCTTAAAACTCAAAAAAAGTTATAACAGCTTTGTAAGTGGATAAAGACTGTGGTTCCTCTTTCTGTTTACCAGTGGATTACAAAGTTACGAAACCTGGCAATCGGTCTGCCTGGATACAAGTAACATCGGACTGCGGTAACTGTATATAAAGTTATATTGGGCTACCTTGTATCTTTTTTAAAAAAAAAGGAACTGTTGCATGCACCCTGGTTAAGAACTTTTATTCTCTGCAGTTAAAATTGAATGGAGGGTTCCCCCCCGGTTCTGGACTTTATTTAATTTTTTTTTTCTTGTGTGTGGGAACTTAATGGTGGAAATTTTTCATCCTTCCTTCCTAACTTTTTTTTTTTTTTGGGAGCTCCCCCTACTGGATTGTAGAATTATTAATCTCTGAGAACTGCTGGCTTTTATATCTGGATGTTTACCTTCTTTTGGATTGTTTCCCATGGGATTTATAATTTGACCTTGACTCAGGGACAGCTGTGGAATGAGTGGCGCACCAAAAACAAGGGCTGGAAAGAAAGCAAAACAAACTGAACTCTTGCAAACAACTTTGCCTGTGCAGCTACGCAGATCGTCTGTTCCAATTGTGACAGGCCTGCAAGAAGGACAACATATACAGCCACCTCTTGGGGAGATGGCTGCAGGAGGGCTAGATCCTGTCTCGAAAGAAATATTGGACCAACTGGCAGCATTGAATAAGAAAGCTGATGAACAAGCAGCTAGATTTGATGAACAATCTGCTAAATTTGATCAGGTGACAGCTTCTATTGATAAATTGACAGATCAGGTCACTAAGAATACACAGGCAATAGGTAATATTGAGAAGACTACATCAGAAAACCGAAAATTAGTTGAAGAAGTAAACACAAAAGCAGACGAAAACAAAAAGAGGATAGAGGAATTAAGAGGGGAGGTAAGACCACTGAGTAGACAGGTTACTGAACAGCAAGCGTACCTGTCCCTGGCAGAATTGAAAAACAGGGAAAGCAATCTGAGGCTTAGAAATATCCCAGAATCAGAAAAAGAGGACTTGATTGGCTTTTTGACAACAGAAATATCTAAATTCTGGGGATTGGCAGAAGATAAGGACTTTAAAATTGTCACCGCTTTTAGATTAGGAAGAGTGGTCAAGAAGGATAAACCAAGGGATTGCCTGATCATTTTGAGATCCAAGCAAGAAAAAGATAACATACTCGGCCTGCACTTCAAAAATTCATTGGTGATTCAGGGAAAGACGGCAGAAATCTTCAGAGATATACCAAAACAGCTGTTGGATTTAAGAGCTACATATAAAGACCTAGCAAGCCTATTGAGAAACAACACAATCCCCTATAGGTGGGAATTCCCTCAAGGATTATCTTTTACCTTGAAAGGGAGGAAGGTAAGAATCAGAACAGCAGAAGAGCAAGAAAAGTTCCTAAACGACCACGGGGAGGACCTTCGGAAAGGAGTAGCAGGAGCTTGGCCACCTCCTTCGTTTGGCCTCAACCCGGTTCCACCTCCAGATAAAGAAGACAAAGGAGACACCCCTACTGGTAAATAAATTGATCCAGGATGTCTCTGCAGCTTCTTAGTTGGAATATTCATGGCGCAAACTCTCCCGAGAAAAGGAAAAAAATCTTTCATATATTGAGAAAAGAACAATTGGACGTCATTTGCCTTCAAGAAACACATGTGACTAGGCTCCACAGGAGAGTGCTAATTAATAAGAGACTAGGCCAAGAATTTATTTCATCAGACAAGGTTAAAAAAAGAGGAGTAGTGATCTATGCAAAGGAGAGCCTAGCACCAAAATTGGTTTTTAAAGATGAACAAGGAAGAATTTTGGCGATTGAAATACAATCACAAGGAGAAAAATTTTTGATAGTTGGAATATATGCACCAAACGATGGGAAATCAGAATTTTATAAGAGGCTGCATGAGATAATGCTGGACCACATTGACTATACCAACATCATTTTGATGGGAGATATGAATGGGGTAGTCTCCACTTACATGGATAAGTCACAAAACCAAAATTTGAACAAAGACGGCAGACTTCCAAAGACCTTTTTTGAACTGACAGACAATATGGACTTGATTGACATCTGGAGGACAAAGAACCCTCTAGGTAAGGAGGGAACATTCTTTTCTGAGGCCCACCTATCTTGGACAAGAATCGACCAAATCTGGATATCTAGAGGACTGGCACCTAAGACAAGAAAAATAGAGATCTGCCCCAAAACTTGCTCCGACCATAACGCTTTGAAAATGGACTTGAGACTCACACCAGCTGGATCCTTCAGATGGAGAATGAATGACCACTTGTTTAGAGATCAGGAGATCGTGAAGAAGGCCCAAAAAACGTTGAAAGACTATTTTGAAATAAATTTGAATACCTCGGTGGAAAAGAAAATAATCTGGGACGCGAGTAAAGCTGTTATGAGAGGGTTCCTGATACAACAGAACACCATTAAGAAAAAACTCTGGAATGGTAAAAAGGACAAGATTTTGGACAAAATAAGAGATGGAGAGAAAAAGCTGAGACTAAATCCAAAATCAAAAGAAGTTTTAAGAGAAATAAAATTCTACCAAACACAATATACGAAATTGATAAACCAAGAAATTGAATGGAAAATTAAACAGATGAAACAAAGATCATTTGAATCGGCAAACAAATGTGGGAAGCTGCTGGCATGGCAGCTGAAAAAGAGACAAAAATTGAACTTTGTTACCAATCTGGAGGTTGAAGGTGAATGTATTCAGAAACCAGAAGAGATTAGAAAGTGTTTCCAGAGATATTTTAAAAAACTCTATACCCAAGGACCCCAAGCAGAGATTGAAATAAATAATTTCTTAAAAAGTCATGGCCTTCAAAAGATAACACAAGACAAACAAACAGCCCTGAACTATAAAATAACACAACAGGAAATTGAAAGTGCCATTCAGAACATGCAAACAGGCAAATCCCCAGGCCCAGACGGACTTACCTCCAAATACTATAAGACACTGAAGGAATATTTGATACAGCCACTAATGGAGGTATGTAATCAGATTTTGGAAGGGAAGGGGGCACCAGAATCGTGGAAAGAGGCATTCATCACCCTGATACCAAAATTGGAATCTGAAAAGACTCAACTTAAGAATTATCGTCCCATCTCACTCCTAAATGTGGATTACAAAATTTTTGCTGATATTTTAGCAAACAGACTGAAAAAAGTTTTGAATGAAGTAATTCATAAGGACCAAGCAGGCTTTCTCCCTGGTAGACATTTGTCTGATAACACTAGGAATATTATCGATGTTTTGGAGTTACTACAGACAAATATGAATACGAAAGCAGCTTTGATTTTTATAGACGCGGAGAAGGCCTTTGACAATATATCTTGGAAATTTATGAAGAAAAATTTGGAAGGGATGGGAGTGGGAAGGGCGTTTCAAAATGGTATCGAAGCAATCTATTCAGAACAAAAGGCTAAATTGATAGTAAACAGTGTGGTGACAGAGGAGTTTAAAATTGAAAAAGGGACACGACAGGGGTGCCCCCTATCACCCTTGTTATTTATTTCTGTCCTGGAGGTGTTGCTGAATTTGATTAGGAGGGATCAGCTGGTGGAGGGAATACAGGTCGGAGAAAAACAATACAAATTGAAGGCCTTTGCAGACGATTTGGTTTTGACATTACAGGAGCCAGAAGCCAGCACAAAAAGAGCTTTAGAACTAATTTCTGAGTTTGGTCGGGTGGCGGGATTCAAGTTGAACAAACAAAAAACCAAGGTTTTGGCAAAAAACTTGACACCTACAGAAATAGACGGGTTCCAGAAGGAAACAGAATTAAATGTGGTTACAAAAGTGAAATACCTGGGGGTTAACTTGACTGGGAGAAATTTGAATTTATTTAAGGATAATTATGAAAAATGCTGGTCGGAAATCAAAAAGGACTTAGAAACTTGGTCAAGATTGAAACTTTCCTTGTCGGGAAGAATTGCAGCAGTTAAGATGAATGTATTGCCAAGAATGTTGTTTTTGTTTCAAACCCTCCAGATCGTGGACAGAGTGGAATGTTTTGGAAAGTGGCAGAGGGATATTTCGAAGTTTGTCTGGCAGGGCAAAAAGCCCCGAATAAAATTTAAGATATTAACAGATGCAAAGGAAAGAGGGGGGTTTGCCCTGCCGGACTTAAGATTGTATTATGAAGCTGCATCCTTCTGCTGGATGAAGGACTGGTTTTTGTTAGAAAACACTGATGTCCTAGATCTGGAAGGGCATAGTAATGCTTTTGGGTGGCATGCATATTTGTGGTACGACAAGGTAAAGCTTCATAAACTGTTTAAAAACCATATTGTAAGGAAAGCTCTATTCATTGTCTGGACTAAATATAAGGACTTACTTGAAAGTAAGACTCCGAGGTGGTTATCACCGATGGAGGCTAAGGCCATAAAACTACGGAATATGGAGAGTGGCTGGGTAAAATATTGTGAGATAATAGAAAGAGATGGTGATACCTGGAGGTTGCAGAGTTTTGAAAAATTGAAAGGAAAGGTGCGAGATTGGTTTCATTACGCCCAAATCTTAGAGATTTTTAAAAAAGATAAAAAAATTGGTTTCCAGGTGGAAAAATCAAAATTAGAGACAGAACTACTTGAACCTAAGACGAAAGTGCTTTCAAGAATGTATAACTTGCTGCTTAAATGGAACACTCAAGATGAGACAGTTAAATCAGCTATGATAAAATGGGCACAAGACATTGGGTACAACATTATGTCTGAAGACTGGGAAAGGTTGTGGACCACCGGTATGAAATTCACGGCATGTAGTGCCTTAAAAGAAAACATTATGAAAATGGTATACAGGTGGTACATGACCCCAGTCAAACTTGCAAAGATATATCATTTGTCTGATAATAAATGTTGGAAATGTAAGGAGGCTGAAGGGACATTTTTTCATCTCTGGTGGACATGCCCGAGGGTGAAGGCTTTTTGGGAAATGATTTATAATGAGTTGAAAAAGGTGTTTAAGTATACCTTTCATAAGAAACCAGAGGCCTTCCTCCTGGGCATTGTGGACCAGAGAGTGTCAAAGAAAGATAGAACTTTCTTTTTATATGCAACCACAGCAGCAAGAATTCTTATGGCCAAATATTGGAAGGCACAGGAGTTACCCACCCTGGAAGAATGGCATTCGCAGCTGATGGACTATATGGAACTAGCCGAAATGACAGGCAGAATCCGAGAACTGGGAGAAGAAGTAGTGGAAGAGGACTGGAAAAAATTTAAGGACTATTTACAAAAATACTACAAGTTATATGAATGTTGAGAATTTGCTAAGCTTTTGGGAAAAACATGCTTCAGTACTGAGATTGGTAAAGGATGGAAACTAAGTTATGATTTATAAAAGTATAAATTGCAGACTATATAACTAAATGAAAACACAAAAACATATGAAATAAGGTATTAATTTGCTGTTTATTTTATTGTAAAGAAAGCAGGGGATGGAAGACGTGGGGAAGTCCGGTTGATCATGAAAATCGAATTGAAAAAGTGAATTTTCTTCTATAATTTCTTCTTTTTTTTTGTAAAACCGCTTTTGTTGTATTACTGACGATGTATTCTGACCTTGGAAAAAAAGCAATAAAAAAATCATTATTAAAAAAAGAAAAAGAAATGTAAGGTAGTAAAAGAATTTTGAGAAATGATATATGAGTTGAAAAAAAATGTTTAAAATAACTTTTTCTAAAAAACCTGGAGCCTTTCTTTTAGGAATCTTCGGTGCCGAAATCCCAATGGAGGAGAAAAGACTATGTATGCGACCACAGATGTGTGGATGTTACTGGCCCGGAGATGGAAAGAAGATAAAAGTCCCTACCAGAGAAGAATGGCAGATCAAGTTGATGGATTATGCCAAAATGGCTAAAATGACTGGAAGAGTCAGAAATTTGGAAGACCAAAATTTTAATAAGGAATGGGGGAAATTTATAATTTATCTTACAAACCATTGCAAACGGTTAAAACTGTAAGTAGAATTGGAATAGCTCTTGTAGTTTAATGGTGATTTTTGGACATAATGGAGATGTAAGAGATTTGGATTATCATAAAAGATGCAGGAGGAAATGATTAACAATAAGATCCACAAAGGGGAGGAGGGAAATCCAGGAGATTCTTTGGAATCTTGTTTTTATGTTGTATATTGGATATGTGATTGTAAAACTTTGGTCTGAAAACCAAATAAACAAATTTACAGACACAGAAAAGGAACACAGGAAACTGCCTTCTATTCAGGCAGACCATCAAGCTCAATATTGTAGACACTGACTGGCAGCTCCAGGATTTCAGCCGGGATTCTCTCCCAGTATCATCGCAGTCGGCATGTGAGTAAATCTCCCCCTTATTGGGAGGCTGTTGCAGCGGCTCGCAAGTCAGAAAGGAAAGTGAAAGGTGAAATGGCCGGGCTCCAAAACGGGGAGGGTCGCCGGATTGCCTCCCAACCCCAGTGGGAAGAAGGAGAACCCGAGGCTGGAAGGAATGGAGGGGCGTGCAAGAGGTATCAGCAGGACTCCTAAGCTTTCTCTTGAAGGAGGGATGGATAGGTTAAAGCCGAGGGAGGGAGGGAGGGAGATGCCAGGACGCCTGAGTTCCCTCCGCCCTCCCCAGCTGTGGGAGGGAAGCAAGGGGGCGGGGCTCCTGTTTGGGTTAAAAGGCAGCGACGCCTGTACCTCCCCTCCGCCTCCACGAGGCTGGGAACCTGCTCGATGCGAGGGGGGCGTTGCAGGGAGGGAGGGAGGCGAGGAACCGGACTCCTGGGTTCTCTTCCCAAGCCGCGCCCGGAGTGGAGCAAGGGGGCGTTGCAGGGAGGGAGAGAGGGAGGCGAGGATCCGGACTCCTGGGTTCTCCTCCCACGCCGTGCCCGGAGTGAGGGCAAGGGGGGCGTTGCAGGGAGAGAGGCGAGGACCCGGACTCCTGGGTTCTCCTCCCACGCCGTGCCCGGAGTGGGGCAAGGGGGGTGTTGCAGGGAGGGAGAGAGGGAGGCGAGGACCCGGACTCCTGGGTTCTCCTCCCACGCCGTGCCCGGAGTGGGGCAAGGGGGGTGTTGCAGGGAGGGAGAGAGGGAGGCGAGGACCCGGACTCCTGGGTTCTCCTCCCACGCCGTGCCCGGAGTGGGGCAAGGGGGGTGTTGCAGGGAGGGAGAGAGGGAGGCGAGGACCCGGACTCCTGGGTTCTCCTCCCACGCCGTGCCCGGAGTGAGGGCAAGGGGGGCGATGCAAGGAGAGAGGGAGGCGAGGATCCGGACTCCTGGGTTCTCCTCCCACGCTGCGCGCGGGGTGGGAGAAGCATGTACAAAAAGCAAACTGCCCCCCCTTTCGTCTCCCCAGTCGGAAATCCCTATGCACGGAGAGGGAGAGCAGAGCCCTGGTGTCGTCGTCCCCACCTACCCAGCCAGGCAGCCCCCCGCCCCCCATTCACTCCTGCCGCTGCGCGTTTCCCCCGTCTTTTTTACCTGTTCCAACTGATGATCACGGCGCCTCCTCCGCAGCTGAGAGCTCGAGACTCTTCCGTGGGGAGGATGGGGGGGTGTCTCTCGCCGGCAAGAGCAAGCCCACCCTTCTCTCTCCCCCTCCGAGCACCGATCGGACCCCCACCCCTCAGGAAATGAGCGAACAGCCCGCGCTGCCGCGAGCCCCTCCCGACGAAGCGCTGCCTGCCCTCCCCTTCCGTCTTTTCACGTGGAGACGGGCGCGATATTGGGGCGGGGGGCTCAGTAGGAAGAGAGTGGGTAGGGTTAACTATTCCTTGCCCGGCCTGATCTGATAAGGGGGCTGGTTTGCCTGCAAAGATCCACCCACCCCCATTGCATTGCATTGCAACCCTGAGCCCTGCAGAGGGTGCCACTGTGTACCTCAGGCCAAGGGGTGTTTACTCGGAAGGAGGGCCTATTGCGTTCGAGAGGGCTTTCTCCCAAGTTAAGGGGGCAGACCACTTTGAAGCCAGAGAGAGAGATTACTTGGCAACGATCAGTTGCAACAATCGATTGAACTAAGGGGGAGGGGGAGAATCAGTTGAAAAGTTGAACTTCAGGAGTGGAACAATTTTATTGGGGGGTGGGTTGGATGAGAAAGAAAGTGACTCGCAAAACAATGTGACTGATGCCATCTTGCAAGAGACACACTCTCCTCTCTCAGTAAAGGAAGGCCTTTTCCAAGATGATGCTTTGCTGCCACGTGGGGAAACAAATGAAATGAAAACAAAGTATGCTCTTTCTCTCTTCAGTACAATGGCTTATTTGTATGGCAGTGTATGCAGTTTTAATGAATTAAAGGCTGCAAGCCTAACATCTACTGGGGAGTAAGCCCCACAATTTCACTGGAACAACTTCTTTTTAAATTAATATTGTATAACTAACAAACAGAAAGAAACAGCAGCTCCCATTATTAGTGCAATAGCCATTAATACAGCCCATCTTGGTTTAAATATATAAGTAGGCACAGTGCATCTGGATCTTCTGTTAAGATATACAAACAAAGCTGGCATTTATAGGAAACGCATTCAAATGTATCAAGGGCAGTGGACTACTGTGCAATAGATGGTGGGTGTTTATCCTTCCGGGTGATTAAAAGAGCTCACAAAATCCACTTTTGTTGTCCTGCTGTTAGTTCCCGAGCCACAAGGGTATAATTCTAATGGGGTTACCATCTGAGTACACTGTTAAAATTGCAGCCTTCCTTATTCTCACATGGCACAACTGAGTCAGACTACATTGGTTCATCTAACTCGTAAAATTGTAGAGTTGGAAGGGACCCCCAAGGGCCATCTAGACCAACCCCCTGCAGTGCAGGAAGCTCAATGTTGTGTACATATGGGGGTGGGGACAGGACTCCAGTCCTAGGGGCCAAAGCAGGCCTCTCTGTTTGGCCCTTGGAAGTCTTCCTGGGGTAACACCCCTCGCCATTCACTTTTCACATTCTACCGGAGTGCTTTTGACTTGCTAGATTGCGTCCTTGAAGTCCAGTAACACCTCTTGCGTGTCTGGATGGTGTATGGGGAGGAAAGTGTGTGGCTCTGTAGAAACTGTTGGCTGTTGTGTGGCTGGAATGCAGCCTAGGGTACAAAGGGGAGAGTCACATCTGTCGCTCCACCTACTCTGGCCCTGCCCACCACCAGCACACCACACACACACACACACACACACACAAACTTGCACAAGGGAAAATGCTGAAAAGAGCTTACCCAGTTTTGGTCTACATCGACTGGCAGCAGCACTTTGGGCAGCGTTTTCTCCAGCACCACCTCGAGATGTTGACGAGCAAACCTGGAGTCCTCTGCTTGCAAAAGCATGCGCTACCGCCTCCTCACAGCGGTTCCACACCATACATTAAAGCACATGGGTTCCCCCAAAGAATCCTGGGAGTTCTAGCTTCCTCACCACAGAACTACAATTCCCAGCACCCGTGACAAACTACAGTTCTTTCCAGGTGCTGGAAATCTTATGTGCTCAGATGTCTGGTGGGTACTGAACTTCTTCCTACCATTAAAGCTGTGTCCTCTGTCTCCTCTCCCCAAAGCCGAGGTTAGCTCTGTGCAAAGAGAAGTCATTTATGAAACAGCCCTGATTAAATGCACCCAAGGCATGTACAAAGCGATCAGGATGCTTGGTGAACTGTGACCGTCTCTATCATTATTAACTTTCAGGAGGAATTTGAAAACATCCCTGTTTACCCAGGCATTTGGTGACTGAATAATTCAATTCCAGATCCTTGGATGGGAGAATGCTTTCAACTGGTGAGGAAGGGCAGGACATCAATATATGCCATTAATAGTAATGATTCCGAGTTATATCAAAGTATACCTTCTCTCACGCATGAACAGACACACACGGGCTCAGGATGAGGAATCTCCTTTATAGACCAAGAGAATTACAATGTAAAATTGCTTATAAAACAATAGGTAAGAAAACAAAAGAAACATTAACACGTTATTGCTGAAATAAACAATAGCACACTCCCGCTGCTACTAAGGGCTTTGCTGAATGAGTGCCTTAAGGGCCTATGTTGAACATTTAAAAGCTCCCACATGGAAATCATTTCCATGCTTGACATTGTGCAAATACCACGTGAGACATGATGGCCCCACAGTATGACCCTAATGTCTTTTTCAAGGCAAACCCACAACTGGAGTAACTTACTGGGGCTGGCTGCATGTGAGAAAGTACATGCACATGGGTCTGTTACATGCAGCAGACTACATGCAGGATTTGTGCAATTGTCACGTTTGAAGCACACTGAATTAACCCAAAAAAGGTATTTCCCATTGAGCCTTGGCCAACCACAAGAGGAAGAAGGTGGGAGACCAACAACAGAGTATGCATTTCCATATGTTCCTGTAGTCCCTTTTTTATCTTTCAAAAAAACCAACAACTTTATTTTACTGTTCTTTAATGCTATCCCCAAATTTGACAGCTGAGGGGTGTAGGGATTATCACCTTGCCTAATGGTAGGCATAAGGGTTTGAGTCCTGTTCTTTTCGGCTCCTGCTCGGAGTCAATTTGGGCTGACCTTGAATTCAGAGTTCCTGATTACTGAGATCACTTGAAAGCTGCGTCTTGCAGGAATGTGAGGTGCAGATTTGGACTTGAAAAGCTAAACTGGGAGCAAGCAGGTTGTTGGTTTGCAGAAAAGAGCCGTGCTCAGAGGGCTAAAGCATGACAACAGCACAAACGGCCAATAATTTGGGGAGATTGCCCACAGCCCAGGTGGGTAGGGGGTGATGCCAGCAGCCATGATTGGTTGGCATCCTGCCCCAGGGGGGGAAGCCAGCTAGCAGAAGGGGTGGATCTGAAGCATCCATTTGTGTGATTTATGTACACATATCCATGAGCAATGCTGCCCATAAAACCCGGAGAGGCATTTGGTTTCGTTGTTCAAACAATCAGCACCCCTCAGTCCTCTTGTTACATGAAGAAGTCACAAGAAGGGCATTTTATCAAAGAGCAAAACTAGCAAGGAGTGGGACCGAAGGACTGAACACATCCAATTTGTGGGAGCCTGTCAAAATCAGCATCCTCTGGCGTTAAAACGTCCCTCCTGATTATCGGCTGCAGTGCCACAGCTATCCAGGAACTATTATATGATGGTATTAAGGAGATACAGGGCTCTTAAGGCACCATATCTCCATCTTAACAGAGTGGTTGGGAAGCGGGGTAGGAGTGGGGAGAGGAGGAAGAACAGAAAGGAGTAGCAAAGCCCAGGCAACCAAAGAGAAAGCTAACAACTTTTGGGGTAAGGTATGGAAATGTGGAAGCTCCTGTACAGACACAGCTTGCTGTTGAACAGCAAACTCTATAACGAAAAGAAAAAGTGTATATACACCACCAAACCCAAAATGTTGATTGATTCTCTACTATTCCACTAGTTTGGAACCTTTTTTGCCTCCTGATTCCTTCCAATTTTGCATCCAGATCGGGGGGGGGGCTTCCAATGCCCACCTTTCAACCTACAACACTCAATGCCCTTCTAGCAAAGGCTGGGCTCTATTCAGTCCAAGAAGCATGGGCTCAGACACATCCAGCTCCCTCTTCTCACCTCTGGAGATGAACCTGCCTTCTTCTAGAGGCAGGAATAGAAGCCAAGCTCCTCCATCTCCCTTGCCATGAGTTATTGAGAGTCAGAAGTGATGAGGTCTCTGCCCCCAGATTGTTTCAGTTCTAAGGAATTGAGCTCTACAAACATTAAGGAACAACAATGCAGGGAGTTTTTTCTAAGCATATAGAGTTCCTTTTCCCTTCCCCAAATGCAGCCCCTGCATATCTGGGATTAGGCAAAGGAGCTTTCAAGGCAGAGTGCATAACATCTACATAGCTTTGGCCTCCAGGACTTATTGCAGCAATTAATGGCCTGTCCTTCCCTTAATCTGGGCTCCACAGTATCCTGTGTGCCTAGAAAACTGTGTGAGAGATGATGCAATTTGCAATTCTGAAGAAGAGCTCAGAAACACCTCCACAATCCTCTCCTTCGGGAAAAAAAAAACGAAAACAATACAATTATACGGAAGTAAGCAAAGATCCTTATTTGGCTGTATTTGCCAGATGTTTCTTCCCAGTTGTAAAATTTGGATTTTGGGTGGGTTTGGTGGTCCATGCAGCTTGGCTTTTAAACCCACAGATGCCCTCAAGCTCTCTAACCTGGGGCAGAAAAAATTGGGAATTTGTGGCTTTCCTGATTGATTTATTTTTCCTAAATCAAGCCTTTGTTCCTTTTTCTTTGGGCTAGTGTGCTTCTGCCTCCCTTCCTCTCTCACAGTGCCAGAGATCTCTGTATGATGCATTGGGTCCACCGGGCCTTTCCAGTTCCCCTCTTGTCACCATAATCTCCCCACCCGCCTTTGCTTGAGCTTTGCGCCCCACCAGCACATTTCCTTTTAATACTGCGAATCATGGATGCACACTGTGGGGGGAGGGGGAGGGGCTGTTGAATGTAAACAAACATGGCTTCTGAGGGTATCCAAGGATGGCCGCCATGTTTATTCACCAACAACAGTCTTCTGTTTGCCCAGCGGCTGCACCAGGGGGCAGCAAGCGTAGTGAAATGGTGACAGTGCCCAGGTGGGCAAGGTGGCATAAAGGTGGGCTGGCCACCATATTTTAGCATAATATGTTAATATATATCTCCCAGCAAGTCTCCTCCCCCTCCCCTGTCAAAAGAGGTGGGGAGAGCAAAAGCAGGCCTGAGGTGTTAAGCATCTGAGGGCTGGCTGGACTCCGAATCTTGTGCCTCGCTGCGCATGCGCTTCAGTGGCGGAGCCTCGGGTGGCTGTTCTGCCTCAGGCGTTGGTACTTCAAAGGCCTCTTTCGCGGGCTTCGCGGGGCCTGCTCCGTCCTGCTGTGCCGGGAAGAGAAGGGAAAGGATCATGTCCATGCTATAGCAAGGGGGGAACACCCACTTCTGCCTCTAGCCCTGCCCAGTGGCGTAGCGTGGGGGGTGCAGGGGGGGCCAGCCGCACCGGGCGCAACATCTGGGCGGCGCTCGCTCGCACTCTCAGCTCTCTGCCCCTACCTGGCTCACTCTCTCTCACTGCAGTGCTGGCTGTGCGAATCCGATCCGAGCCGCCGGGTCGCCGGCCACTGTGGGGGGGGGGTGCCAGGCGTGCGGTGCAGAGAGAGAGCGAGGGACTATCTGGGGGAGGGACAGTGCAGCGGCCGCCCAGCGCAGCGCTGAGCGCGGGAGAGAACCACACCAGACCAGACCAGGCAGCAGCAAGAAGAAGCTGGCAGCGGCGGCAGGTTAGGGGTTAGGGGGCGCAAATTACTTGCCTTACCCCGGGTGCTGACAACCCACGCTACGCCACTGGCCCTGCCCACCACTCCCATGGGGCCCCCGGAAGACTGCCCAGGAATGAATGCGGCCCTCAATCTGAAAAAAAGTTCCCCATACCTGGCGTAAAGCGCACATGAATGTAAATGTTAGAGGAGCATGATTAGCTTTTGAGAGTTCTGCTTAAATATCCCACAGCCTTTTAAATGTGTCTGTGGGAAGCGGGGGGCGGGGGCGGTACGTGTTTTGTTGTTTTTGGTTTTATTGTTTACTTGTGTTTTGCCTTGTATTTTATTCTGTGAACTGCCCTGAGATCTTTCGATGGAGGGTGGTGTTATAAGAATTTTAAGGTCTCAAATATAGAATAAATATTCATAAATATAGAATAAATATTCATGCACACCTATCTAAATATATGAACCATGTGTCTGAAATAGTATGGGAGAGCCAAACTGACTCTCCCAATGACCTCAAATATTCCTCTGCAGGAAGGGAGGCCATTGTCTGTTTGCTTGCAAATCCTGTCTTAAGGGTGTATTTATGTATGAATAGGGTGACCTATTCAGGACCTGTGACCTGGATTCAGGAACTAAAGCATTAACCATCACAAAAGAATGGCCAGGCTGCCCAGGTAATGCTATCAGTGACCATTATCAGGTATCCTGGCAGACAAGATTTCTGCTGTAGACCGCCTCCTTCTGTGATGTATGATGTCTTGGACTATAGGGCGGGCAATTTCAAAAGTCTATATAAGGGCTTGCACACCATTGTTCAGGGTTCTCCCCCCTCCTGCATGTAATGAGTGGGGACCCTGTTGCAAAGGTTCCTTGAATAAAGATCAGGCTTTGCTTCTCAATATACCGTATTTTTCGCACTATAGGACGCACTTTTTCCCCTCCAAAAATGAAGGGGAAATGTGTGTGCGTCCTATGGTGCGAATGCAGGCTTTTGCTGAAGCCTGGAGAGCGAGAGGGGTCCGTGCGCACCGACCCCTCTCGCTCTCCAGGCTTCAGGAAGCTATCCCAAGTCTTGCAAGCCCGGCGGGATGTACCGCGGGCTCGCAAGGCTTGCGGGCAGCAGCCTGCACCCAAAAGCTGGGGACAGCGGGGAGGCGCAGAGCCGCCACCCCGCTATTCCCCGACCTGATCTGGAGGCTGGCGGGGGGAGAAGCAAGCCTGCTTCTCCCCCCCACCAGCCCCACAACCTCCAGATCAGGTCGTGGAAAAGCGGGATGGCGGCGCTCCGCTATCCCGCTTTTCCCCGACCTGATCGGGAGGCTGGCGGGGGGAGAAGCAAGCCTGCTTCTCCCCCCCCACATCCCCACAACCTCCAGATCAGGTCGGGGAAAAGCGGGATGGCGGCGCTCCGCTATCCCGCTTTCCCCCGACCTGATCGGGAGGCTGGGGGAGGGAGAAGCAAGCCTGCTTCTCCCCCCCACCAGCCCCACAACCTCCAGATCAGGTCGTGGAAAAGCGGGATGGCGGCGCTCCGCTATCCCGCTTTTCCCCGACCTGATCGGGAGGCTGGGGGAGGGAGAAGCAAGCCTGCTTCTCCCCCCCACCAGCCCCACAACCTCCAGATCAGGTCGTGGAAAAGCGGGATGGCGGCGCTCCGCTATCCCGCTTTTCCCCGACCTGATCGGGAGGCTGGCGGGGGGAGAAGCAAGCCTGCTTCTCCCCCCCCACATCCCCACAACCTCCAGATCAGGTCGGGGAAAAGCGGGATGGCGGCGCTCCGCTATCCCGCTTTCCCCCAACCTGATCGGGAGGCTGGGGGAGGGAGAAGCAAGCCTGCTTCTCCCCCCCCACCAGCCCCACAACCTCCAGATCAGGTCGTGGAAAAGCGGGATGGCGGCGCTCCGCCATCCCGCTTTTCCCCGACCTGATCGGGAGGCTGGGGGAGGGAGAAGCAAGCCTGCTTCTCCCCCCCACCAGCCCCACAACCTCCAGATCAGGTCGTGGAAAAGCGGGATGGCGGCGCTCCGCTATCCCGCTTTTCCCCGACCTGATCGGGAGGCTGGGGGAGGGAGAAGCAAGCCTGCTTCTCCCCCCCACCAGCCCCACAACCTCTAGATCAGGTCGTGGAAAAGCGGGATGGCGGCGCTCCGCTATCCCGCTTTTCCCCGACCTGATCGGGAGGCTGGGGGAGGGAGAAGCAAGCCTGCTTCTCCCCCCCACCAGCCCCACAACCTCCAGATCAGGTCGGGGGAAAGCGGGATGGCGGCGCTCCGCTATCCCGCTTTTCCCCGACCTGATCGGGAGGCTGGGGGAGGGAGAAGCAAGCCTGCTTCTCCCCCCCCACCATCCCCACAACCTCCCGGCTTCAGGAGAGCCCCACCGCCAGCCCCACAAGCTCGGGGGACAGCGGGAGAGGCGCAGCGCGCCATCCCGCTGTCTCCCGACATGGTTTGGAGGCTGGCGGAAGGCTTCCTCCTCCCCCAGCCCCGCAAGTTCCCAGAGCGATGCCAAAGCATGGCTCTGGGTCCCGTTCTGGGGGTGGGGGAAGCTCGGGCTTCCCCGCCCCAGCCCCGCGCCTGGCGGGGGGGGGGATAAATTTTTTTTGCCTTTATTTCCCCCCCCCCCAATCTAGGTGCGTCCTATGGACCGGTGCGTCCAATAGTCCGAAAAATACGGTACTCTGGTTGGCCTCTGTTTTCTCCTACTGATGGGGAATCCACTTAAGGACTCTATAGGGGCTCTGGAATACCCCATAAGGGAAAGGGAGCAGTTTTTCTTATAACAGCGGTATATAAATTTAATAAATAAAATAAAATAAATAGGGCGTTACCAAGTAACAACCCCTCTCCAAGAAACATTCTGCCTTGACCAACCCCCAAGCCTCACCCCAAAAGGCCACCACACTAAAACAGGTCTATTGTACGGCTTCAGCCACAAAGGAGAAACTCTGTGGAGCTGGTCGGCTGGTCCCACTCAGCCCTAGACGGAACATGCTGCAACAAGGTCCGTTGCCATTTTCAAGGAGATGCAAGAAGCTGACTGAGTCAGGTCACTGGGTCTATCTAGCCGAATATGGTCTACTTGGAAATGTCGCCATTGAACCTGGGAGCTTTGGCATGCAAAGCAGGGCCTCTACCAATGAGCTCCGTCCCTTCCAAGGATCAGCACCCTCACCTGGGTCTCTGACGTCTTGGAATCCGGCTCTTCTTTGGTAAGCATGGGAGGTTCATCTGTCCCCTCCAGAAGCAACACTCCGGACTCTGCCACCCAGGAGAGAAATGGAGAGATTAAACAAGTACGGAGTGTAAAACAAAAGGATTTAAAACCTCAGCGTCCTAGAATAGAATAGAATTTATTATTTATACCCCACCCATCTGGCTGGGTTTCCCCAGCCACTCTGGGCGGCTTCCAAAAAAGTATTAAAATACAGTGGTCTAAAAAAGAAAAGAAAAGAAAATACAGTGGTCTGTTAAACATTAAAAGCTTCCCTAAACAGGGCTGCCTTCAGATGTCTTCTAAAAGTCTGGTAGTTGTTCTTCTCTTTGACATCTGGTGGGAGGGCGTTCCACAGGGCGGGTGCCACTACCGAGAAGGCCCTCTGCCTGGTTCCCTGTAACTTGGCTTCTTGCAGTGAAGTAACTTGGCTTCTTGCCAGAAGGCCCTCATTGCTGGACCTGTGTCCAGGCAGAACGATGGGGGTGGAGATGCTTCTTCAGGTATACTGGGCCAAGGCCATTTAGGGCTTTAAAGGTCAGCACCAACACTTTGAATTGTGCTCGGAAACTTACTGGGAGCCAATGTAGGTCTTTCATGACCGGTGTTATGTGGTCTCGGTGGCCACCCCCAGTCACCAGTCTAGTTGCTGCATTCTGGATTAGTTGTAGTTTCCGGGTCACCTTCAAAAGTAGCCCCACGTAGAGTGCATTGGAGTAGTCCAAGCGGGAGATAACTAGAGCATGCACCACTCTGGTGAGACAGTCTGTGGGTAGGTAGGGTCTCAGCCTGCGTACCAGATGGAGCTGGTAAACAGCTGCCCTGCACACAGAACTAACCTGTGCCTCCATGGACAGCTGTGAGTCCAAAATGACTCCCAGGCTACACACCTGGTCCTTCAGGGTGACAGTTACATCTGTTGAATGGTCACTTTAAAATGTGAAGGTTCATTATTGCTTCACAAGTTGTGTATGTCTTTAAGGGCCAGGGCAAATAACGAGACCCAGTCTTACAGCTGTGAAACATAGCAGGTGCTGCTGAGTTGTGTTAATCAAGCTGTGTCAGCAATTGGGTATAGTATATAAGGAGCAGCACCTAGCTCTCTCATTACCCTGGGGGATGGGTTGGTGGTTGGGTTGTGTCTGTTGTTGTTATCTTTAGTGTAAAAGGAGTTTTTGTTTTTGTTATTAAAACCTTTGTTAAACTTTTTTTTGAGTTCCTTGTATGCATGGTCTCCCCAGCAAGCTCTCTGCAGCGCTACTAAACTGCAAATAGCCAACAACAACATCACCTACCTCCTTCCTGCCCCAGCAAAGGAGGCTGAGAGTCCTCCGCCTTGAGCTCCCCTAGTGGGGTGGGAGTTACAGTCTGGCTGCGGTCCAGGGTGGAGCTGGGGCTGGTGTCCCCGCCTTTCAGCAAGGAGGTCTCCGAAATGGAACTCTGATTGCTGTTCTCGTCTGCGGAAAGCGGAAAGCGGAGCATTAGGAATTGCCTGTGGCTGCTGTTGTTGGGCAGCTTGGTGGTTGGCGGTGAGGATCCAAACGCCTCTTTGATTTCCCCATCCACCCTTCTTGCATGAATCCACAGGGTGCCTGGTGCCATTTTTAGGCAGGGCTTTTTTCCCCAGCTGGAACTTACTCAGTTCCAGCACCTTTCAGGTGGGCACCATTGCCATTATAAGAGAAAGAGGGAGGCGCTCATGGTGAGTTCCGGCACCTCTTTTCCTAGAAAAATAGCACTGATTCTAGGCGTAATGTCAGCATTTCCATGTGCTTAAATGACAGAACTGCTCCTCCCTCCAACCACATAGGGCCACTCCAGACTGGTGTCTGGAGTCTTCTGCAACATGTCACTAGTAACAGGGGAGAGGAGAGTGAGGGGAGAGACTTCATCAGGCGAGGCCTCTGTCCACCTGCCTTGCCCCACCCTCTAGTCTCTGCTTCTCAATTTGTATTGTATTACCGGTATTTTATGTACTGTGGCTTGCCGTTGTTTTATTGATTATAGTTTAGAAATTACTTATTGTAACTGTTGAGTGGATTTCTGTTTAACTTTTATATGTTGATATTATTACTTTATACTATTCTAATGATTGTTGAATGTTACTTTTTTGATGTAGGTTGCTTGTTTTAAAATTTTGTTTTATTACTACGTTTTTGTATTGCGTTAGATTGTTATAAGATGTACATTTTTTGTTTCTTCAGCTTGTAAACCGCCTGGAGTATTGTAAGATAGAAAGACGGTATACAAATTAAAAATGATGAGGGGCGGGGATGATGAACAGTGTATGATTACCACTGTCCACCCATCATTCCACTTTGTAAATGGTTCTGCTTTGCTTCCCCAATGTTCTCACACTATTGCTTTCTGGAGAGGCACTCCTGCACTTCAGCCCAACAAAAGCGGGACAAAACCTGGAACATTTGTGGCAGAAAAAGGGAAAGGATTTCAGCAGGAAGTTATGGGACCTACACCGATAGCAAACAAAGCAGTATGACCACCCCAAAACCTTTGCAGGTGCAAAGAATATCGAAAGAGGAATTGTGAATAGCCACCCCAATACCATCATCAGCTCAATTCAGGGAGGTTCGGCTGGTGCCTTCATTATACAGTGGTACCTCGGGTTACAAACTTAATTCGTTCTGGAGGTCCGTTCTTAACCTGAGATACCACTTTAGCTAATGGGGCCTCCCACTGCTGCCGCATGATTTCTGTTCTCATCCTGAGGTAAAGTTCTTAACCCGAGGTACTATTTCTGAGTTAGCAGAGTCTGTAACCCGAAGTGTTTGTAACCCGAGGTGTTTGTAACCCGAGGTGTTTGTAACCCGAGGTACCACTGTACATCTTTATGCACCAGAGGAAAACTTTCTTCTTCAACCTTTGGCTGGTTAACAATCTCTGTCCTTTTAAATGTGGGAGGAGGAGTTATTGGTTTGTTCTTGTTATGTGCTTTGTGGTTTTATTCTGCGTTTTTATACTGTGAATCACCCTGAGATGATCTGATGAAGGGAGGTATACAAATTTAATGAATAAAAGTAATACTTTTTTTAAAAAAAAATGAACACATGATAAAAAGCATGACAGGAAGGAAGTCCTTCCACCTACAGAACATCAGTAATTTGTCACACACGAGATGTAAGGAGAGGCCCACTAAGCAATAAAGGGAAGCGTCTTCCCGAATTAAGGAGAAGATATGAAATATTTCCCTTTAACTTTGCAGAGCCCTATTCAGATGCCACCGCTCGGGCTGGCAGAGCGGCGCCTCTGGAAAGAGACCACAGAAGAAGGGGAGGCGAGCCACAGGTGTTGGGGGTAGGAACCTAGACTCCACCTCTGCTGCAAGCCCCCCGTTGCTTCTAAAACTGGGTACGTCCCCCTCTTTCAAAATGCTTCATTCTAAACAGCCAAGAGCAGGGGTCACCAACCTTTATAGACCAGGGGGGCACATTTTGAATTTTTGAGAGAGCGCCGGGGGAATTTTTGAGAGAGCACCAGTCACAAAACGGCTGACATAGACAACACTGAAGTAAACATTGCCCTGGATATCCTTAATTTCCAGAAGCATCAAAGAGAATCTCTTCCCAAAGTCAAATTTCAGATCACCTTTGGGGAAAACCTTTGGAGAACCAGTGTGGTGGAAGTGGCCTGGGCAGCCATGTGGCCTTGTAAGTATCCTTTCTCCGGGGCCTGACAAGTGTTTGCCCCTCCCCTCCCCCCCCCTTCCACAATGTACCATTGAGGTCCAGCATGAGTAGGGCTGGGTTCCTCCGAGGGCTGGGCATGCGGGCTCTTCGCTCTTTGGTCCGCTGCTGCTCGCTGTTGCCTGCCAGCCGCCTTTTCTCCTGTCGAGGAAGGAAAGGGAAGCCTTGAAGAGGATAGGAAACGGAGCTTGAGAGAAATCGACGTTTTAGCATGGCAGGGCCTCTTCTCTGGAAGTCCCTGCCTATTGATATTAATCAGGCGCTGTGGCGTCTCAGGAAAAGCCACAGAGGCCTGTTCTTGTCCTGTTTTTTTGGTTAGCCTAACTGATGCCATTTTGCTTCTGTAAAAAAACTGCCTGCTTTAGAACAGGCATAGGCCCTCCAGATGTTTTGGGACTACAATTCCCATCATCCCTGACCACTAGTCCTGTTAGCTAGGGATCATGGGAGTTGTAGTCCCCAAAACATCAGGAGGGCCAAGTTTGCCTATGCCTGCTTTAGAATTTAGGAGGGTGAGCCACAAATATGTGAAGACCAGATAAGGTTGCTAGGCAATTTTCAGGAAAACCTCCCTCTGCCAGGCAACTCTCCCCTTCAAGGTCTCCAGGCAGGGTGTCCTGTTTCGATCAGCGCAAGGAACCTCGAAAGGGGGAAAGGGAGGGGGGATGCCTGTAAAAAGTGTGAACAAAGTCTATTTGGGGCGGCTTCACCATCACACTGCTGAGTGTGCCTTGCCTGCTCTGTTTTACTCAGCTGAATACAGTGGTACCTTGCAAGATGAATGCCTCGCAAGACGAAAAACGCGCAAGACGAAAGAGTTTTCCGTTTTTTGAGTCGTTCCGCAAGACGAATTTCCCTATGGGCTTGCTTCGCAAGACGAAATGTCTTGCGAGTTCTTGCGAGTTTGTTTTCTTTTTCTTAAAGCCGCTAAGCCGTTAATAGCCACTAAGCCGTTAATAGCCGTGCTTCGCAAGATGAAAAAACCGCAAGACGAAGAGACTCACGGAACGGATTGATTTCGTCTTGCGAGGCACCACTGTAAAGGAGTGTTTATGGGAATCTCCTCTTTCTATGGCATTTATTGGCTTTTCAGTGACCAAGGCAGCCTGGGCCCGATTAACGGACCCCAACAGCGCCTTCGCTGTACTGTTTTCAACACCAGCTAAACACTTCTTTGCTTAGGAAAGCCTACCCACTAGACATGTGATTTCATTCCCAAAAATAGAAAGAAGTCCCAGCAAAGGAAGAATGATACAAAAACTTATGGAATATGCAGAAATGGTGAAACCGGAAGAATAAGAAATCAAGATAACAAACTTCTTAATAAAAGAATGGAAATGGTTTATTTAATACTTACAGATAAGTTGTAAACAGATAGGAACATTGGCAGGATTACTGTAATAACCTGCAGTTTCGTAAGAGCATATATTTAAAGAAGATGAACAAATGAGCAAATTTAGTTAATTAGGATATGCAGAAGACATTAAAAATAAATTTAAGGAACCGCAGAAAGGGTGGGGGGAGGAAGTCAAGTTTGGAAATGTCAAAATGATTGTAAAATCAGTGAAAAGTATAAAAAAAGTTGAAATACATTTTTTTTAAAAAAAGACATGTAATTTCATTATGTACTGTTGATTTTATCTATCTTTAGACCCCTTTTATTATGTCTACTGCTTTTATTACAGTTTTTAATGAAAATTTTATACTTTCCTATGTAAACGTCTTTTTAAAAAATTAAGTGTTATATAAACTGAGCTAAATAAATATAGAGATGGAACTCTTCCCCTTACCTCATCTCGGGGGTCCACAATAGGCACCCACTTGTAGATCCGAAGAGATGTGTCCCCAACTGTCACCCACCGCTTTTCCCTAGGAAGCAGAGAACAGCAAATGGTGTGAGTGTTATTAATTAATTAATTAATATTGTTAATTATGCAAGTTGCAGCTTCCCATGTGAACCCCACAACCTATTTTACCTCAGGAAAATTCCCAGCAGCACCCACTCATTACAACCTCCTGGTGTGCAGTCATTTACAGAGAACCAATTGACGGGAAGGGGGACCTAAATATTATATTACACATGCATTTATATAAGGAAACATTTACCGTATTTTTCGCTCTATAACACGCACCCGGCCATAACACGCACGTAGTTTTTAGAGGAGGAAAACAAGAAAAAAAATATTCTAAACGAAACAGTGGATGTATGATTTTTGTGGTTCATGCTGTGGCCACAGACATGTGATCTGACAGTGAGTTTGGAGTAGCCCAATGCAAAAATCCTGAGGATCCATGTGGATCCATGCTTTGTAACCACGTTTTTGCACCACTGCGGCCCCAGGCAACAGTGGGTGCATGATTTTTTTGGTGCAAGATGTAGCCATGGACATGCTATGTGATCTGATGGTGAATTTGGGTTGACCCAGTGCAAAAATCCTGAGGATCCATGTGGATCCGTGCTTTGTAACCACGTTTTAAGTGGGGAGGGAAGGAAAAGCACTCAAGGGACAAGGAGCACGTGTGGGGTGGGTGGAGAAGGATACTGTTAATAATGAAGAAGAGGGTTATAAGGGGAGAAGGCTCCTCTCCTCTCCCGCTTTGCTCCTTTAAAGCAAGCAGGCTCTGCTTTTCTCCCTCCTCCCCGCTCATCCCCAGCTTAGCGAACTGAAAAACTTTGCTGCTATGTAGCGAGCTGAGTGGGGAAGAGAGAGGGACAGAGAGCCTGCTTGCTTTAAAGGAACCAACCGGACAGGAGGCGCTTACACTCGTGTAAACGGCTCCTCTCCTCTCCCGCTTTGCTCCTTTAAAGCAAGCAGGGTCTCTGTCCCTCTCTCCTCCCCACTCAGCAGCTCTTCTCCCTCTTTGCTGTTTCAAAGCGAGCCACGGAGGAGGGAAGGAAGGGGAACCATGGATCCTCTGCTCACGACTGCAGCAGATCCCCCGCCATCCGTAGGCATTCCCTCCATAACACGCACAGACATTTCCCCTTACTTTTTAGGAGGAAAAAAGTGAGTGTTATGGTGCAAAAAATACGGTAATATCCTGCCATTCCACTAAAGAACCTTCGGTGGCTCATAATGGCAAATATATAAAAGCAACAACAAAAATTTAAAAACCTTAAAAACAGCCATAAAAGAAAAAAATGAGTCAGATGGAAACTGGACCACCACCAGCAGCTAAAGTGGGCCAAATGTTTTCATAAAGAAAGACATTTTAGTTGCTCATCAAAAGACAAGCAGCAAGGTGGATGCAGCCTTCCTTGGGAAGAATATTATACAGCCCTCGGAGCCACCACCGAGAAGGCCCCGTCACGCAATCCTGAGCTGGCGTAATGTATCAGCTAACAGGCAGAACTGTGAATCAGGAAGCCTTCAGTTCCAATTCCATCTCTGCTATGACCTCGCTATGTAGCCTTAGGCCAAGGATAGCCAAGGTGGTGTATACCAGGTGTTATGGACTACAACTCCCATCAGCCCCGGCCAGTAAGGCCAATAGTCACAGATGAAGGGACTGTAGGCCAGCAACATCTGGAGGGCATCAGGCTGGCTTACTCTGCCTCATCCCACCTAACGTTGGGGCTGTGAGGAAGAAATAATGGAAAGGAAGCAGTGCTTTTCAAAAGCCCTCTCTGGAAAGGAAACAAATGTGGTAATTTCTTGGCTGCCAAATCTAGGATCATCCCACACCACCAATACCAGTGGATGGAATAATAATAATAATAATAATAATAATAATAATAATAATAATAATAATAATAATATATTTGTACCCCGTCCATCTGGCTGGGTTTCCCCAGCCACTCTGGGCGGCTTCCAACAAAGATTAAAAATACCTTAAAAATACAGTGGTACCTCAGGTTACATACGCTTCAGGTTACAGACTCCGCTAACCCAGAAATAGTGCTTCAGGTTAAGAACTTTGCTTCAGGATGAGAACAGAAATCGTGCTCCGGCAGCACAACAGCAGCAGGAGGCCCCATTAGCTAAAGTGGTGCCTCAGGTTAAGAACAGTTTCAGGTTAAGAACGGACATCCAGACTGAATTAAGTACTTAACCCGAGGTACCACTGTACATAAAAACTTCCCTAAACAGGGCTGCCTTCAGATGTCTTCTAAAAGTCAGATAGTTATTTATTTCCTTGACATCTGATGGTAGGACTTTCCACAGGGTGGGCGCCACTACCGAGAAGGCCCTCTGCCTGGTTCCCTGTAACTTGGCTTCTCACAGTGAGGAAAGTGCCTAAAAAAAATGCAAAACTCGACAATCCCCATTCCAAAATGCATTTGGCAAACATTCGCAAAACTGCATGAAACGGATCGTGTGCTTCCCAGTGTGAAACTTTGGTTTGGAATGCACAGGCAGTTACAGCAGATCAGATCATTGGTGCAACTAGTCCAATAGGGCCTACACAGACTGGCAGCAGCTCACACAGGTTTCAGACAAGGGACATTCCCAGCCTCAGGTAGGAACACCAAGGTTTGAAACTGGGGCCTTCTGCTCTAGCACTGAGCTTCAGCCCCTCCCTGCAGCCCAAAACACAGCTGCCAAGCCTTCCGAACCAGACAGGTGTTGTGCCACATGCACCCCAAAGCCCAAATCGACCCCTCACCACCTGCACCATGGCAACCAGCTCACAACCCTTCTAAAAACGGATGCATCCAGAGATGCCAGGTCCCTCCAAAAGTTCCTCCGGCCCCTACGCCCACCGGCCTCACCATCTGCGGACATGCTCGATGGCTGCCATCACTTTCTTGATGTCATCTTTTGCCCGACTGCGTGTCTCAGCTCGAACCGCCCGTCCAGACATCACCGGGGAGCAACTTTGGAGAGTTGAGCAGAGTGTGGAGGCAGATGCAGAGGAGAAACAGAGAGCGTTACGGCTGGGATTGCTTTGTTTTGCTTATGTTCTTCTGCTCTCCTTATCCCATCTCTTTCTTCCTTTCTCTTTCTTTTTTCCTTCCTTTCTTTCCCTCTTCCTCTGCCCCTCTCTGCCTCCTTTTGCTGACTATCCGAGCACAGAACTAGAAATATTCCCTGTGCATCACTCTGCCATCCGGATATCCAGCCATAGCCTGCCTCTCCATCAGTCAGTCTTCCTCCTCTGTCAGTTTGCGTCAATATTTTGCTGTTTCTCTCCTCTTTCGGTTTCTTGGTTTTTGGTTTTAATCTGAGCCCTCATCAATTCTCCCTTTCGGCTTAGTCCACCGTTAATCTCTACTTCCTCCTCTTTGTCTTCTTTTTCCTGTCCTCCGTTTGGGGGGGGGGGGAAGAAAAAAGAAAACGGAAAAAAGGCGGCTCACCATCGGAAGAAAATAATATAAGTTCTTTGGGTTGTTTTTCTTTTTTCACAGAGATTTGCAGCACAGGGAGCGCCCTCTGGTGACTAGGAGAGCTGGAGAAGACGAAGAAATTGACAGTCTGAAATAGAGGATTTCATCCTTTTTGATAAATGCAGAGAGGCAGATGATGGAGCAGCCTGCAGGTGGAAGGACAGATTAAGAATAGGCAAAAACAGAGCAAGCGATTAATTGTGCACACTTCTCCTTTGAGCTCAGAAGGGATGCTCGGTTGATAATTTATATCAGAGCTGCAAGTTTTAAACATCAGGTGGGGCCGCAGGAAGGTAACACCTTTTACTAGGACCAGCTAAAATGCAACAAGACAAGCTTTCAAGGGCTGTATACAAACTCCAATTTATTCTACATCCATTTAGCACTTGTGAAGCAGCATACACAATGTGCACACAACCACCTTCTCCAGCATTATTCTTTTTCAAGCTAGATGTGAAGCAAAATGAACAGGGGATACGGAAAGAGAGAAAAGGTGGAGTGCAGAAAAAGGTTTCAGACAGGCTGAAATTCAGTCCTGTGTGTTACTTAGAAGTACATCTTGTTAAACTAAATGAGGTTGAGCGTGTGTAGCGCTGCACATTTACTTTGGAGTAAGTCCTACTGAATTTAATGAGACTTACTTCTGAGTAGGCACGCTTAGGATTGTACTGCTAGCTTCCACTCCTGGGCACATTTTTTCAGTGGTACGCCCCCTGAATTCATTGTCACTTATTACTGAATAGATGTGCATACAGATCACACAGGCAGTTAGATTGCTAAATGCAGAACAGATATTGCATCTTCAAGGGGAGCTGCACCTGTTGCATGCCTGCCTGGTGCATGCCTATTAGAACTACAGAGCCTGTGCCGGAAATCGTGTGGCGACCCAAAACCTATGACAGAAGGGTGGGCTGGCAGCAGTCATTCAGCCGTGAGAGGAATCTAACACTCTGCACATACTCAGGAGATCTTCCTCCTCGGTGGGGAGAGCAGGGAGGGAAGAAAGTGGCAAGCAACTGTCAAAAAAAGCAGCTGTTTTCACAATATACCGTATTTTTTGCACCATAACACTCACTTTTTTCCTCCTAAAAAGTAAGGGGAAATGTCTGTGCGTGTTATGGAGGGAATGCCTACGGGTGGCATGCCTACAGATTTTCCTCCTCTAAAAACTACATGCGTGTTATGGTCGAGTGCGTGTTATAGAGCGAAAAATACGGTATTTCTTTTACAACTTTTTACAATTAGTTTGTGTTTTTCTCCGCTGTCTGTTTTCTTTTCCCATGCCATCCCCCCCACGCTTTTCAAAGCCTATGAGACAGAACCAGTTAATCTCCGAAAGCTGCTTTCTGGGGATTGGACTTGAGAAGCTCAGCCATGTTCCCACACGGCGCTCAGATCCTTGCGGTGAGTCAGAGGCGTTTTTTGGGGTCGCCATTACCTCAGCCCGGTCTTTGCAAGGCCAAGGGGGGGGGAGGTCCACGTGCTTCGGGGCCCAGTGGTACACTTAGATAATTTTAGGCTGAGGAGGATTTAATGCTCTTAAAGAGGCCCCCTCTTTCAATAGGACCTGCATTCTTTCACTAAGTCCCCCCCCCCATGTCTACACTGTGCATTTAAAGCGGCGCCATACCACTTTAGACCCTCGTGGCTTCGCTCAAAGAAATCCATCGTTTGTCCAGGGTGCTTAGAGTTGTGAACTTCCCCCCCTCCACATGGCTACAGTTCCCAGAGTTCCCTGGGTTTGGATTTCATGGCAGCTGTTTTTATTTTATTTGCGGAGGTTTCATTTTTAAAATATTCTGTGCCCCTTTGAGCAATTGGAAAATAGAGAGAGAGCTTTTTCTAAAAAAAATGTTTAGGGGTACTCTCATTTTCCTACTCATATTGAAATACTGCCTCACAAGGAGGCCAGACTTAGATTCACAAAATGTTTAGGGGTATGCGTACCCCCAGAAAAAGCACTGTATAGATTTCTATAAGAGCCCTGCAGGCAAGCTTGGCCCAAGCCACTCTTTGCTGCCTAAGATGACAGACAAGATGTACAAAGGCCAACCGCACCGGCAACCAGCTCTCACTTTGGAATCAATGGGACAGGGTCATCTGAAGGCAGCAGGCTAGGTTGGGGGTGGGTTATAGGGCAGGCAGTGGTGGTTGGGCCTGTGGGGCAGAAAGCCGGGAGGCCAACAGTAGGTGGAGCTAGAGCCAATGAGAGGTGGAGTCAACTAATTGCAGTTTCCTCCCTCTCTTCCTCCACATTGAGTTGTGCAAGAGCAACACTGAGACTAAGGAGGTGGAAGCTGACAGGCTGTGTCACCCTTTCAACTGATTGTAAGTTTTTTAAAAAAACACACACACACACAAAATAGGTAGGTCAGTGGGGGCTGCCTGAGGGCAGACTCAGGAGCGGAGGAAGGGGGTGCGGTGGGTGAGGACAGCCCCAGGTGTCACCACTGAGGGGGGTGACAAAATGGCGTGCGACACTCACTGTGGAGCCTGTAATGCGCCCGAGCCACGCATCTCAGCTGGGAGTGACACGGTGGCTTGGGCACCCACAGGCTCCGCGCTGCCCCAAATGGTCTGCCCACCACCTCCCCCTCAGCTGTAGGGCGGCTGAGTGGGAGGAGGCAGCCAGACTCCTCGGCGGCCCCGCGGAGCGTCCTGCCCTGGCTCACCCTGCCCCACGGGCGGCTGGCCCCGCCTCTGGGCACAGGGCACGTGTGCTGCCCCAGGCACCCAATCAGCTTGCTCCGCCTCTGGGCAGACTAAGGTTTTTAGGGCAGTCTCTTATTTGTAGGGTAACTAGCATCATATAACCAGCATTCTTGAGTCTAATTAATGCATGAAGGGGTTAATGCCATAGAGTAAGCTGTCCTGCCAGGCTTATCAGCTATGCCACTTCCCCTCACCTCGGGAAGTCTACATATGAGGGGCAGCCTCCATACCACACCTGGAATACTGTGTCCAATTCCGGACACCACCATTTAAGAGGGATGTTGACAAGCTGGAACGTGTGCAGAGGAGGGCGACCAAGATGATCGAGGGTCTGGAAACCATGCCTTATGAAGAACTGTTGAAAGGAGCTCGGTATGTTTTGTCTGGAAAAGAAGTGACAGAGGAGATCTGATAGATGTCTTCAAATATCTAGACAGCTATCACATGGAAGATGGAACAAGTTTGTTTTCTCCTGCTCCGGAGGGAAGGACTCAAACCAATGGCTTCAAGTTACAAGAAAGGAAGAACTTTCTGACAGTAAGAGCTGTTCGAGAGTCGAACAGACTCATTTGAGAGGTTGTGGATGCTCCTTCCTTGGAGGTTTTTGAACATCTGTCATGTACGATCTAGTTGAGATTCCTGCATTGCTGGGGCTGGACTACATGACCCTTGGGTCTCTTCCAACTCTACAATATTATGATTCTATGATTTACTTAATATTAAGGGTGTGTCCTGCAAACCTTCAGCACACAAGCACTCTCAGGGCAGCTTAACCTCTTGTTATCCTCTTAGGATAAAAACCAATATAAATCAAACAATGAAAACCAGTGAAACAGCAAGAAACAACAGATAAATCATACTGAATACATATATATAAAAATAAGGAACAGCTAGTAAAAACTATGACTGGCTTAGAAGCCCTAAAAAGTTCTAAATCCGATTGATGGGTTGCACTTTCGTACCGCCCACCAACCTGGGCAGTTCACGAAGTTATTTGTAAAAAAAACAACCACAATCCAGGAATTTTAAAAAAGCCCCAAAAAGCTGTAAACCTTGGAAGAATTGAGCTGTGATCCTATGGGGCTTACTTCTGTGCAGTCATGTATAGGATTTGCTTTGTAAAAATCTGCCGAAATCCTCCCTGGGGACAGGAGGGGTGTCACTACCAACAAGGCCTCCTCTTCACCACCATGGAGGTGGTTGTGAAAAGGTACGCTACCCTCAAGCTCTTGGGAAGAAGAGGGAGATGGTTTTTAAAAGTGCAATCAACGAGAATACAGTGGTACCTCAGGTTACATACGCTTCAGGTTACATACGCTTCAGCTTACAGACTCCGCTAACCCAGAAATAGTACCTCGGGTTAAGTACTTTGCTTCAGGATGAAAACAGAAATTGTGCTCCGGCGGCACGGCAGCAGCAGGAGGCCCCATTAGCTAAAGTGGTGCTTCAGGTTAAGAACAGTTTCAGGTTAAGTACGGACCTCCAGAACGAATTAAGCACTTAACCTGAGGTACCACTGTAAATGCACATTCTGTGCAAAGGGACTGTGGGAGGGAACATGAGGATCGTGTTTCTGCACCTTTCCCACTGCGACCTCCTTGTCCCCTTGAGTTCAGAAAACATTGCCATTTTCTTGGGAAAACGACAGGGGAAACCCCAGCCAGCCAGCCAGCCTGCTTCCTTAAGGAAAGTAACCAGCAAAATTCCTTGGGTAGCCCAACAAGATGGATTATCCTTCGCAACTTGACCACATAATGTTGCAACCCAGCATTATTCTTGGCCTCCCAGAGCCGAAGACAAGGCTCAGTTGCCCTCGCTCTGCAGCTAGGCTTCTCTACTCCCCAAATCCATCCGTGTCATGGATGGGGGGAGGCCCAAGGGACAAAAGAAACCCCTCAAGCTTCTCTGTCTGTCCCGCAGATCTCTCCCGAGGCCACATCCTCCTCTGTGGCCTGGATTCGAATCCCATGTGTTTTTGCCTAGCTGGAATGTGTCCTTTCATTCAGATGATGATGCCTCCTGCTCACCTGGGCAGAAAGGAGTGTGTGTGTAGAAACTGGCCTGCCCATACAAAGGGAACACTTGCACCCAGTGCTGTGGATGTGGCCCTCAGGAGGTTTTCCCAGAGGGGATTGAGGCCCTCAGAGTGGAAAAGGTTGCTCTCCCTGCCCTGATCTATAACATGATGCTGGGGAAATTGCCCCGTCAATTTTCAAATAGTAACAAATTTCCTGAGAACTGTAGTTTGTTCAGGGAATTGCTGGAAACTGAAGTTCTGTGAAGAAGGGTCTCCTACCAAATAGCTCTGCGTAGCTCAGTTGGCACAGCATGAGATTCTTAATCTCATGGTTGTGGGTTCGAGCCCCGCAATGGACAAAAGATTCCTGCACTGCAGGGGATTGGACTAGAGGAACTTCACGGTTCTTTCCAACTCTCAGCACCCTTAAGAAACTATAGATCCCAAGGTTCATTGGTGGATGGGGGGGGGTTCTAGCGAGACAAACAAGAAAGACTAGCAAGCACAAGTGAATGGAAGTCTTCGAACATAAATAAAGTCACTCTGCACCTGTTGAACAAGGACAGAATAGTCAACTCCTTAAGCATGTATAGCACACTCCATTTGAAAAGAAAAATCTTTGTGGTGAAGTGTTCTGTGTAACCCAAAAGCTTACATTTGCCAACACCACATATGCATCTTAAACAAATTATGTTCATTTGTTCCTGCAAAAACCTGCACCTATCCATTCTTGCTCCTTATCCTGCCCCCTGAAAGGATGTGGGTCGTAGGGTCTGGATGGGCATCGTACTTCATTCCTTACATCATATGTGTGGTAACTGTGTCCATGTGTCCAACACCCCAACATGAGATTTTCAGAATGGTGACTGTGAGAATCGGCTTAAAAGGAAAAGGAAAAAAAGAAAACATTCCTTTCTAAACAGATCTTCCGGTATTATTTTACGATAAGCCATCTAGGCTTTTGGGTCGTTCCCCCCCCCCCCCCCGCCCTTGACCTGACTTACCGTAAAAGTAAAATCCGTATTGATTTTAATTTTATAATCTTTTACTATTTTATGACTGTGTGCATTATCATTAACCACCTTGATGTACGTGTCTAGGTTTATAAACTTTTTTTATCGTTGTGTGTATTGTGAGTGTCAGTATGGGTGCAAATTTCCTGGTGACACAGAGCTCTCGCTCAAACAACTGACAGTTTTGATGAAACCATGCAAGAATGATCATGCTGTGATACGCCAAGGAATCCTGCTGGTCTGGCATTTTCTTCTTGACAGTGGTCAGCCTAGGTGCCTCAGGGAAACTAATGTGCAGGGCCAGAGTGGATCAGCCATGAGGTGAAGGATGAAATGATCATTTTGGGGAAGATTATCTGCTGTAAAGATGTATATGCCACCTAAGATGTTGTTTTTATTTCAAACAAACCCAGTGATCAGTGGGGTGGGACACTTTAAGGATTGGCAAAAAGCATTATCAAGATTTATCTGGCGGGGGGAAACCAATAATTACCGGTAATATAAACTTCTCACAGTTGTAAAAGAAAGAGGTGGATTCTCCCTACCAGACTTGAAATTATATTATGAGGCTGAGGGATTGGATATTGTTGGAGAATACAGACTTACTAGATTTAGAAGGACATGATAATAAATATGGATGGCACACATATTTATGGTATGACAAAGTCAAAGTTCATAGAGGGTTCCTGAAGCACACAATAAGAAAATCAATTTATGAGGTATGGAATAGATATAAAAACTTATTAGAATGGTGTGGATCAGCCATTTAAGAGCATTTAAGACCAGGCCAATGACACCCTCTTCTTACAGTAGGCACACAGGACATTGGAAACAGAACATTGTCAGTGGGCTACAATCCACTTTCTCACCACAATGCCTAATTGTTTACACCTCAACCTTTCTTTTTTTTATAGATGTTTATTAAGAATTTTCCATTTAAAAGAAAAGAAAAGAAAAGAAAAAACAAAAAAAGAAAACATATACAGTTTAGAACCCTTCTTTTTCTATAACATATTTCTCTGACTTCCCCACACCTCCCCTTCTTATATTCCAATTCAAATTGTTAATTCAACAAGTTCTTATCCCCAATTTTTAACCTTTTTATATTTAGTTCAATTTAAAAGACCATTTTTACAACATCAAAATTTATGCATTAATGTTCATTCTTAAATCTTAAATCCTTTTTCTAAAGTCGACCCTAATTCCCTTACACCTCAACTTTTCCTCTAACCTAATAAGTCCCAAATGTTTTAACCTTTCGTCAAAGAGGAGTGGCCCATCCCCTTAATTACAGACTCTCCAAGTGACCCGATTGTCCAGGGACAGTCCTGACTCGAGGGTAGATAGGATAATTTTTTCAGCCCTACTTCTATTCCCCATTTCCAGGGTTTCTCTTCACAAGGGGGAAAACATCCTTTGCGGTAACATTTGATTAGCAAATACAGTGGTACCTTGGTTCTCAAACTTAATCTATTCTGGAAGTCCGTTCCAAAACCAAAGCGTTCTGAAACCAATGCACGCTTTCCCATAGAAAGTAATGTAAAACTAATTAATCCGTTCCAGACTTTTTAAAAAAACCCCTAAAACAGCAATTGAACATGAATTTTACTAACGAGACCATTGATCCATAAAATGAAAGCAATAATCAATGTACTGTACTATAAAATAAATAAGACAGTATTGTAGATGATAAAAATTTAAAAAATAATAATAATTCTTACCTGCACTGATGATAGTCATTGCTTGGATGGGTGGCTTTTATCCATTTCCACTATCACACAATCAATCAATCAGTAGCTGAACTGGGTTCCAGACAGTCACAAAAACAAATTAATCAAAAATGCCTAAAAACAAACACAAATTAAACATCAAAAACAAGAGCGCCAAACTTAATCTGTTCCGGAAGTCCATTTGACATCCAAAATGTTCAAAAACCAAGGTACAGCTTCTAATTGGTACAGATGCCTCAGATCAGAAACGATAGCCAACAGCCACATAGGATGTTCGGCTTCCAAAAAATGTTCAAAAACTGGAACACTTGCTTCCGGGTTTTCGGAGTTTGAGAACCAAAGCGTTTGAAAACCAAGGCATTTGAGAACCAAGGTACCACTGTAAAACGTTGAACTTGCTTTTCTTTTCTTTTTTGGTTTGGTTGTTTATCCTGGTATTCTTGCATCCCCCCCACTTTTTTTTGGCAAATAAAAAATCCCCTGCTGTACAGTCTCTGTCCTGATCAGCTTTGGCACGCACAGCAAGGCTGTTGTTGGAAGTTTGCTATCCGGTTCCACCACTACCGCCAAACCGGGCTGTAACAGTGTGTCTGAGCTTTCTTATTAAATTACACAGCATTCTTCTTAATTGGGGCAGGACTGACCTTTCGGGAACTGGTGAGTGAAGCGTGTAGAGGTTTGGCCTAAGTACTTTTTGTAGTCCTTCCAATGCATACTGCTCCCAAACCAGTTTTGATAATGAATAATTATTTTAACTAATCATTTACATTTTAACTAATTCATAGATCAAGCAATTACAGTCGCATATCCAGATGCTCTTTGGAGATACCGAAGGAGAAAATATGCAGTGATCAAAAGCTGTCCATTTCAACTGTACTTGGAAGTCAGTTCCCTGGAACATAGTGGGTCTCCCTTTTAAGTAAATAGGCTCAGGCTGCACAGCTTAAGACAATTCATTGAAACCGCTAAAGGTTTCAGCCACATTTGAGTTTATTTTTCTGTTATGTTTTCCAAAAAATAAAAATAAAAATTTAAAATAAATCTATTTTTATTATTGGATCAGCTTCGACCGGTGTCAGAAGAAGCACTCTGGATACTCGGGGATGGGATGGCTCAGAAGAAGAAATTGCATAGGTCCCAAATTTTTTTCTGCCAATTTAAAACAAGGTGGTTTTTTTTTTAAAAAAACCCCACTTAATTCTGACACCCCAATATTATAATAACTATGTAAACTGGGCCCACACTTTAAAATCCCTGGGGTGGGGGGCTGAATTCCACCCCTGTATGGTTCTTTCCTAAATAAAACGAAGCCATGCTTTCAGTTCCTCCGAACTCTTCATAATTCATCTTTTCCTATGTTGCTGTCTTTTTTCTCTCTCTTTACTGACCTGCTGTTTTGTAATCATTTAATGCACCGGATTTTTAACTTGGCTGCTTTTCATGTTTGGATTGGCTCTGGAAAATCCTTGAAGACAGAAATATTTGGATGGAGTTGAATTAAATCATAGGGTCTGCAGCTTCCTCTCTCTGATCTTCCCACCCTAGCCCAAAAATCAAAAAATGTAACCGCGGCCAAAAAGTGTAACCGCGGCCCCTTTAAGTCTAACGAGCTGACTTTTGGCCCGGGGGCAAGTGCACGGCCATTCATCGGTACCCCCAGGAGAAGGGGGCGGAGAGAGGCATGCGGCCCGCGGGCCGTGCCCTCTAGCCTGCCCCTTGATCTGCCCTCGCCCAGTTACCCCCGCGGACGAGCGGACAAGTGCCAAGTTTCGTGGAGGTGGGGGGGGGGGGAGAAAAGGGAGAGGAGATTAGATTCCTTGTTCCGGGAACGGAGGCATGTGTGATCTCAGCCTCCTGGAATCCGCGAGTCGCCTGCGATCCCGGGATAGGACGACGGAGGCGGCGCGGGGGGGTGGGGGGAGGAAACCCGAGTCCTATAAGAAGCGCGCCGCGACGAAGGTGCAACAAGTGGAGGTGATCCGAGGCTCCAAAGGCGCTCTTGCAAGAATGGAGGTGCTTTCAGGTAGGGGGAATTGCCAGAAAACTTGGGAAAGGGTGTCGGGGGGGGGGGTGTAGAGGTAAATCTTGCCGCAAGTCGGTGGATGTCGCCCTGTAAATCCCTTCTCCCACCCCCAGCAAAAAGGAGAATGGCTCGATCGAGTTCTTGCTCTGAAGTTTGCAAAGGCTGCAAATAGAAGTCAAAGTTCGCAGGCAGCGATGGGGTAAGAGATGCGGAGAGTTGGCCCCCTTCAAGGCAGCTTCGTTTGGATACGTTATGGAAGGATCATTGCCATATTCTTTTTCAAGCTTTTATCTGCCGATCAGGCTGGGGTTGTTTGTCTATATGCCCAGATAAATTGGTAAAAAAAGGAGCTCTTTTCCCCCCTTAAAACATGTTTAGGGGTACTCTCATTTTGACTCAAGGAAAAAAAATCACCATTTTATAGTTCAAGTCGGGGGAAATAAATACAGTAAATGGACAAAAGTACAAAGATTTGCAAAATGTTTAGGGGTATGAGTACCCCTGGGTCCCCCCCACCAGAAAAAAAGCACTGGCAAAAAGGAAATGGGGAATCCCCAGTTGGGATGAGGGAAGAAATCCTGCAGGAGCTCCTAGGAGCAGGAGTGGGTAGGAAAAATTGACTGTCCCCTCCTGATTATTATTTTTTAATTGCCTGGAGCTTTATTATTATTCTAACCTAACTTCAGCTATCCTCTTGTGAAGCAGGCTTTTCCCTTGTTTTCAAAGGCAGGTCTTCTGTGCCTTTTAACAGCTGTTTAACGGGCAGGGATTCAACTGGTAAATCTCTCCCGTGAGCCCATTTGAGAGAGAGAAAATGAACTACTACCGGTCTCACAGGTTTTAAATGCGGAAGAAACCTGCCTGAAAAGCAGTTAATCTAATGTAGTTAAGAATTCTGTGACTTTTTGTGTAAGAAAATTAATAATCGAATGGTAGTTCTGCCTTGGCTTCAACTGACTCAGGCTGGTAAGAGAAAGGAAGTTTTTATCGGGGAGAATCATCAGGGCCAACTTTTGTTTGAACTTGCGCAGTGTACACAAGTTCAAACATCTTGGCATCTGCATGAATGAGTCTAGAGCATCTGGATGCTATGAATAAGACAAGTCTTTGGTTCAGATTTTCCCTTTAGCAGGGAAAATGCTCTACAGAAGAAGCTGGTGGAAAATTAACTCAGGGTAAAGGACGCCAAATCCAAACTCTATTCTGGAACGGGGCTACTGCTGGCTTAGCTGGCAGAAGGAGCACAAATCTTTAAATGGTGTTTTTGCTGGCTTAATTTATGCCAGGTTCACAAGTCAAAACGCTGAGCTGGCTGGATTTAGGATCTGACCTGTCCTCTTTTTGGGTCCTGCCCATGCCACACCCTTGGAAGACCCCCTTTCCAGGGTTTACCCCAGCCGGAATCCCACTGGATGCTAACCCCACTCAACTCAGTGGAGCAGGACTGAGCTGAGCCCCCCAACATAAGCCCTGAAAAGGGGAGGGGGGGAGGTTCTGCGGTGGCACTAGAGAGTGGGGATTTAGGCTGGATCCTAACATGATTTCACTTGGTCATGTGGACTAGCAACCTGGTGGTTAGTTATACCACAAAAAGGGTAGTGTTAACGCAAACACTATTTTAAAGGCTTGTTTCCCCCTCTGCCGGGTTTAGGCCGACAGCTGAGCGGCTGCATTCAGTTGACCAAATTTCCCAAGTTGTACAGACATGTTCTTGGGTGTTCATTATGGGGAAGAAGCTCATAAAACATAGTTAAGTAATACTGTACTTCAGATGTGTCTCTTATGTCAACTGTCAAAAGTTGGTTGCGGAGGGCAGGCTGCTGGGTGGTTGGGATGGGCAACCCATTTGCTCACCTCTTTCCATACCAGGTGGTAAAGGGTTAAACTGATTCCACTCTCCACTTTCCCTTTCTAATCTTTCCTATCCAAGCCAGAATTGTAAAACCTGAGCAATTTCCTTTTCTCCTTCCCTGCCTTCCTGGAGAGCAATGAATGAGAGATAAATCTTTGCACATATCTCCCGCTGCAGCACCTGAGGCCAAAGTTAAACATTCACTCAGAAGGAAATTTTTCTTCTTCTTGGGGGACTTCTATGCCTAGCCATGGAGTGCCCGTGTGTGCTTTGCACTTAAGATGGCTGGGTGCTATTCTTGGCATTCCCCCCCTTGAAGGATCGCAGCTGCGAATGGCAAAGCTCTCTCTTGACTTCCAAGGCTGCATACAGGCCATGCTCCATGTCAAACACCTGACAAAAGATTCCCTAGAATGGTAGTTTGTTAAGGGTACTGGGAATGGTAGCTCTGCGAGGGTGGACTACAGATAAAAAGGTAAAGGGACCCCTGACCATTAGGTCCAGTCGTGACCAACTCTGGGGTTGCAGCGCTCATCTCACTTTACTGGCCGAGGGAGCCGGCGTACAGCTTCCGGGTCATGTGGCCAGCATGACTAAGCCGCTTCTGGCGAACCAGAGCAGCACACAGAAACGCCGTTTACCTTCCCGCCGGAGTGGTACCTACTTATCTACTTGCACTTTGACGTGCTTTTGAACTGCTAGGTTGGCAGGAGCAGGGACTGAGCAACGGGAGCTCACCCCGTTGCAGGGATTCGAACTGCCGACCTTCTGATCAGCAAGTCCTAGGCTCTGTGGTTTAACCCACAGCGCCACCCTTGTCCCGGACTACAGATACTTTGGTGCAAATAATGTGCTTTAAATGTTAGGTATGTGCACAGCCCCCAATGCCATATTGTCTAGTATTCTATTTAGCAATAGCAGCCAACAAAATATCCCCAGGAAGCCCCCAAGCGCAGCAGGAAAGAATTTGCCCTCCCTGTTCTTTTGCACAATCCTAGCATCTGATTATTATTATCCCTGAACACAAGAGGTTCCATTTAGTTCATGGGAGAAAGAGAGACATAGTAGAGGCTTATTTAAAAAGCTTAAGCCTCTGCATCTCTCCTCACCCAAGCAATTTTATTTTATCATTTCATCTGTTTCTTAAATCCTCCTAGGAGTTCAAAGGGACATACGTAGTTCTCATCCTGCCTGTTTCATCCTCAAAACAACCCTGTGAGGTAGCTTAGGCCGAAAGCGAGTGACTTGGCCCAAGATCTTCTTCATCCCTATGTGTAACCTGAAACTAGCACCCAGAAAGAGCCTCATAACTAATTAAGTCTGCTGCCTCTTCCTACGCTCAGACTTTATGGCTTCGATGCCAAGTCAGCTTCTCTCTCCTCCTCTGCCCCCCCACGGCTTAGACCTAGCCTGATGAAGAGCTCTGGGGATCTCTAAAGCTTGCACACTCTTTTGGGGCCAGCCCCACAATGCCAGGAATTAAAATGCATTTTAAAATGTCTGGAAATAAAAGCTGTCACTCTCCTGTGGACTCTGAAATGTCTTCTAGAAATTGGTCGCCTTGCATAAACCATCACACCCTCCTCTATTTCCAGGGAGCCCCTCTGTGGGGTTCCCTGATGTTCCTTCCCACACATAACTCCTGGGTTGTCCTCCCCACCTCTCAGCTTCTTCCAAGATAGAAACACAGGACATTGCTTCCTTCATCTACTCTGACTGGCACCTGTCCTTCCCCCAGGTTTCAGACAGGAGCTTTTGCAAGCCCTACCTGGAGATACCAGGATTGAACCTTTGACCTTCTGTATGCAAAGCAGATGCTCTACCCACCCAGCTACTCTGCCCTTACCCAAGACGTCTGTGATTGCTGCATGAGAGGGTGGGGAGACCAAATTGCTTGGTTGAAGAAAATCTTGTTTAATTGAGGAAATTCTTAGAAGGGTTAGAATGCTTCTGATGTGCTGTTAATAATCTGTGCATACAAATTGTCTCAGTGAGAAGGGTGGAGTGTGCCTGATAAGGGCAGGCAGGAAGCCCTTGAGCTGTCTGTGATGTGTGTAGATAAGTCGATACAGATGATGTGGTTTTCCCACTCAGGGGAAAGTGATGTGGACTTTGCCTCTGGTAACCTGGGTCAGAAATCTGATATGGGAGTGCTATTTTTGTTTCAGTCTCTTCTTTGTGTATTTATATTTGTGTGTGTGTGTGTGTGTGTGTGTGTGTGTGTATACAGTACTTAAAAATCCCTTTGCATATCACCTGTCCTTAAAGTACCATTGCAAAGTAGGTCAGCTAAAAGGTTTCGCCCTTGGGTACAGACTCCAAAATACAAAACTGCAGGTCCATTCATACCATCAGCTGTGAAGACTGCTGGTGTGCCTAAGTGAAATGCAGTTTAATGTGAAAGCTCTTCACTCTTCAGTATATTGTTACATGTGGATCCAGAACTGGCCTCCACAGTCACTTACGGACTCACTGTTAAAACCATGTTCATGGAAGACAATCTTACTCGGCTACGAGTGATCGCCACCCACCCCACCCCATTTCCCAGCAGTGTGAGATTCCCAGGGTTCCAGACGCTTGCTCATGTTTCTTTCAGAAATTAGGCATGGCAGAGACTGTGAAGTCTTTATGATATATGGATTTATTACACATATATTCAACCTGTCCCTACATGGAGGGATTAAAGAGCATTCACATCCTGTGAGGGTCTGGCCTCCCCCTTAAGGGCAGCATTGGAGTCAAAGGACAGCAAAAAGTCTGTCCTCTGTGCCTGTGTCATTCCCAGCCCCTCCTTCTCCTTCTTCTTGCTGCCAACCCACTCCATCATTCAAAGTGGAAACCCTAAACCTGGCTTTTGCCTCTGCCCACAAGCACCTAGCAAGAAGGGGCCCCACTCTCCTTTGCCTGCAGCCTTACCCTCCTTGATGGGTTTCCTTGATGGGTCATTACTGGCTTTTGTCTCCTGCTAATAGCCCATCCAGCTAGCTCTGCATAACTAAATCCAGGGGTTTCTGTGTTTGGCAAAGTTTAATCACCTTGATTAATTCTTACTTTTACTAAATCCGGGAATTATGGGGGAACCTGGCCCCCCACAAATCAATAGCAATGTTTTAAAAGGGGGATATTGCAATTAAACACAGGCGCTTCTTCTTCTTCATATCTGACATGTGCATGTTCTAGAAGTTTTGCTTTGCACTTTTTTGCACATATAAATATGCTTGGCTTACTCAAGTTTTTAAAAACATTCTCTTTCTGATCTTTTGGAGGCGAACATAAAAGCCATATATTTATTATTTTGTTGGGTTTTGTTCTGTGGTTTTGAAAGCTGCCTTGAGCGCTTCCTAACCAAGGTGGCCCATAAATATTATATTTAAGACTGTTTTCAGTCTCATTCGACTCCTGCCTTCCCCACCAATTGAGTTATCCTGCTGGGCCGGCGGTGGGGGTGGGGGGGCGGAGTTCCAATATGGGGAGTTGTAGTTTTTTGGATCCCAGCCAACTTCAGGCATTTCCAGTCGTGTGGAATTGTGACTCTGAACACACACACACACTGCCCTATCTGCCCTCTCCCAAAGTGATTTAACACGTTAGTATAGAATAGGGAGCCATTGTTTAGAGTGTTGGACTCCAAGACCTGGAGGTGCCCCCTCAGACATGAAGCTCTCTGGGTGACTTTGGGCCAGTTGCTGTCTCTTAGCCTAACCTACCTCACAGGTAGCATAAAGGGGGGTGGGGCTCCTTGGAGGAAAATTGGGATGTGTATATGTACAGGTAATAAATAATGTGTGAGAGGTGTCATTGCTACTTTCTAGAAAACCCCAAAGGTCCCTTGGGTGCACACTGCTCGTTGCATGTCTGTTGGGGGTTAGTTCTGGGGGAAACCAGTCTGCCTCTTTTGTCTTTTCCAGCCCTCTCCCCTCACAAGCATCTGCAGAGGCCCCCCTTGAGGTTTACTGTGGGCTGTGAGCTTGCCCAACGCAGCATCTTAACTTTCTGCTTGCTTCTTCTTCTGCAGTGGACTTGCCAAGCCACCTTTCGTCATCGCCACCATCTCACTCCCAGCAAGAAATCGCACTCAGGATCAAAAATGCATACAACCTGGCCATCAACATGCAGGATGGTGCAAAACAGCTGCTAGCAGACTATGTGAGTCCTCAGAACCTGAGAGAAATGAACATATTCTTGGAGGCCAGGAAGGTGTGTGTGTGTGTGTTCAGCTAAGCACTGAAATTAATGAGCCGAAGACAGCCATGTCCTTTTACTTCAATATTGATTGATTGCTTTTATATCTCACGTTTTCCACCAACCCTGTGAGAGGTAGGTTAGGCTAAGGGGCAGTGGTTGGCCCCAGGTCACCCCATGAGCTTGTGTAAGTCACTTTGAAATCCCTTGGTGCAAAAATGTGGCTACAATAAAGCCAGCTATGCATGGAAAGACAGCCAGCCTTTTTCCTGAATCCCAGCAAGGATTTGAAACCTGATCTCCCAGGTCCTAGTCTGACGCTCTAAACATGAGGCCGCACTGGCTCTCCTCCGATCTGACTAGCCTTGTGTGTAAAATGATACTGGTTTGCCTTAACTCTGAGCACAGGACGGGGGCTGACGCAGGTGCGGACAGCCAAGCTGCAGTAACTTGGCCCGTGATCAGAGGCGTTTGAATTGTCTCCTCTTCCCCCATCCCCACCTCCTTAGATCATCTCCTGGTTTGCCATTTCCCTGTAGCTCGGCGAGTGACCTTGGCCTAGCCTCGGAATATCTCAGCCAAACAACAACGTTACAAAAGGGTGTTTGTGAAGACAAAATGCGATTGTCTCATCTGCCAATACCTTGGAGAAAGGGTGGGGTACAGAATCCAGGAACCCGAACGTCAAGGCTTAAGAGCTCTGACCGTCTTGTGTGTCTTTTCATTTCTCAGATGTCTATGCAGAACGAACCCTTCACAAATGCCGGTTTCAACCCTCCCGTCGAGCCCTTCCCAGGCCTGCCATCGCCATCCCTTCCCCCCAGCGCCTGGCTGGACCTTAGCGACGCCGAACGCCTGCAGCAGAACGTCACGGCCTTCTCCAATTTGCCAGTGTTCCTGTCTGCCGTCAAAAGCCAACAGGAGGTGATGAACTCCGATGCCAGTGACCTGCACCACCAGCTCACGTTGTCGCGCCTGCAGTGCCTTGGTCTGTTGAACCACCTTGCATCCATCATGACCTCCATGGGCCTTGTACCTGCTCCAGCGACGCCGGCTGAGCCACCAGGACTTGGCAGCTCCTTTTTCATGAAATTTTCCGGCTACCGCGTTTGCCATCTCTACCGGGATTGGGTCCTCCGTTGCGTAAAGGACCTGTCCCTCCTGGCTGACAGATACCCTGTCCCCTCGCTCTGAGGGGAAATTGTGTGGTGTTGTTTGTACCATCCCAGTTGGCTTCTGTTTTTGTGTTGGTGAGGGGAAGTTAGGAGAGTAGTAAACTTTTTCTCTCTGCCCACGGGAAGGCTGAAGGAATGAAACGCCCTTCCCTTGTGAGGAATGCTTTTCTCATGTAGCTGTCCCAGCAAAGCAACACTGAACTGTCTCCATCTTGCCTATCTCCTTCATATTCTCATTCTCGTCCTTCTTGTCTTAAAAAAAAGAAAAAAAATCCAGAATATGAAAGGAGAAAATGTTTGCAGAGGAGCAGCATTGGCTCTCCCACCTTTTGGCAGGGCCTGAATGCCTTTGTTCATTGTGAGACGAGAGAGATGGCGCTTCCACCCCACAGCAGCCATTTTGTGAGAGCTACTTTGGCCTCGCAATGTGGAAGAGGTTCTCGAGGGGAGCAGGGTATCTGGTTCCAATTTTTCCCCCTCCCTGTAACACTGAACACCAAGAAACATGATGTTCAAAGGCAGTGGAAAGCCAATATAGCCTATGTGCCTTTTCTTATCCTCTGTGTGGCGCATTTAGAAATTCAGCAGGTAAAGAAAGCCTGTAGGCCCTGTAGACGGCTAACGGGAGAAGCATGAACCTACTGCAGTTACTCCCATCACAGTTGTTAAAGGTGCAGAGTGGAGGTGGGGAAAGGTGATTAAGATGGAGTCTTTATGAGTAAGGCTTTTTGTGGCATTATTCCCTTTCAATCTGAACACCTTTCTACTGGGCGGTGAGACACATTGAGAGAGGCTGTGTGTAGTTCAAATCCCTTACTCAGGCCCTAACCTACCTTACAGGGTTATTGTGAGGGTGAAGTGAGGAGGGGCAGAGCCCTGTAGCTCACCTTGAGCTCCTTGGAGGCTATAAATGTAATAATGATTATTTTTTCCCCATTGGTTCCTCAGTACCGAGTTAGTTCTCTCAAAGAATTATCTTGAGGGAGAAGCCATTACCTATTTCATGGTATCTTGTTAACCCTTAATAGCCCTTCTGACCCCACCCTTTTCTCCAGTTATGGGGAGGAAGAATGTGCAAACTCTGGTTTTGAGAAAGCTGTTCTCTTCAGGGCTTTTGTTCCTGTCCTAGAGACTTTAGTTTCTGCTGTATGTGTTATTTTTATATTAATTATATATGTGGATATATTTATATAGCTGCAGCCTAATTATGTGAATATTGTCAAATTAAACTATTTTTAGTAGGAAGCATGGTTGTTATGACTTTTCTCTGCCATGGTTGGGAATGGAGCTCACGTAATAAACTTCTGTCAGGTTGCTTTTATTTCCCAAACCTATGGAAGCAAGCATTCAAACGGTATATGGAAGGGGTGGCCAAGGTAGGGCTCGTGGCTGTATGCATGCCCACAGATGCCTCCCCTGTGGCCAACACCGTCCTCTTGTGATGCTGAAATTAGGCTTGAAAGAAGCATTTTATTGGAATTAACAGGATAGGCTTGGGGGGGGGGGGGAGGTGCTCTGTTGCAGATTCTGTGGTTGTGTGGCTTTCAAAAGTGCCCCTAGGCCCAAAAGGGGTTTGTTTCTGTCAGAGGCCTTCTTGGGCCTGCCAAGGGTGCCTTTCCCTCACTGCCTAATAAATAGCCCTGTGCGTCGAGGTTGAGGGGCCGAGGCTGTCAAGTCCAGAGCGTGGGGCTTCCAGAGAGTCTTGTGCCTCTGAAGCCTTTTGGAGAAAACATGTTAACTCCAGCCTGGCAAGTGAGTCTCATCTACAGAGGGGACCAAGGGCAAGAGAAGAACTGCACGCACGGCGGTTATCTCTGCTGAAAAGTGCATCCAACAGGTGCGGCAATTAACTTCATGTGGAAAATCCCTCCATGTTCCACCGTGATAGGCACTGTTGCTGCCACTGAGGCAGGCAAGCGAGGCGCTGACTAAAAAAGGCAGCAAGCAAACAGTCACGAGGCAGGCGAAGCAGCCCTGACAGCGGCGGCAGCAGCTCAGAAGAGAAGCGACCCCCAGCTTGCAGGCTTCCGTCTACAATTTTTGTCCCAGTATTTTTGGTGGTCTTGGCTGCCAAAGGAGGCAATGTGGCCCATGGGATGGACCACCCTGGCCTAGAAGCTGAACCACCCCCATAAACAAGCAAACAGACACTTCTTCCTAAATACTGTACTGACTTAACGAATCCAACTTAGGCGGTGGTGTACCAAACTGGAAGCCAGAACAACTTCAGCATTTTTCAACAACTTTCTCCGCCGTTTAAGTGGAAGTGAAGTGAGCGGTATTTCACTACGACGCGGCTGTGTTACAGAGCTTTGGGCCCACTGTCAACTTCAGGGTCTATATAAACAAGTGCCAAAATACAGTGAAAACAGTTTCCAAAACTGCAGAAGTGCGTGCTGCCTGTGTAGAAAACTGGCAGGGAACAGCTGTCTCTGTGCGTGGAGACATGCAGTTCTGAGCAAATACAGTATTTGGCAGGGAACAGAACTCATTTCAGCAGTGTCTCTATGTGTGTGTAGATAAAACCTGAAACTTGCATATAAACAACTTCTGGCTCAATAACTGACCCTACGCCATGCACGCATTATGAAGAGGGATTTATGCTGCCTGCCGTGTTACTTTGCCCCAAAAGGGCTTGTCCTAAACCAATATAAAAGCCAAGAGGGGGCTGGGAATCCTGTTGTCCTATAGTTTCTGGACTACACCTGCATACACACCATACATTTAAAGCACATTCTCCACCACCACACACACAAAAGGAATCCTGGGAATTGCATTTTAAGGGGGCTGGGACTCATAGTTCTGTTAATGGGTAAATTACAACTCCCAGGATGGGGCAGGGATGATAGGTTCCTTATCTCTGATATACCAGAAGCATGGAAAACATGCCTCACCATCTGCTGCATGAGCAGCATACACACAGCATTTCATACACAAGCGTTTTTTGGACACTGGGGAGATTGTGCAACCACTTCCCACTCTGGAAACACAATGGTGAGGTAGGGGCAGCTAAATCCCAAAGGACCAGGAGTTTAGTAGCTCACACTAACAAAATATTAAACTGCCCGCCTAACCCTAGGCAAAAAAAACCCACAACACCCCAGGATAATGATTTTCAAGAAACCGGGCACTGTTGGTGTGTACATAACTAGGTTATAAGTTGCATAGCCGGACTGAAAGTGGCTGGGCAGGACTTGGTGGAATTCAGGCGAGGAAGGGCAGATTGCTGTGGCTTGAGCAGCTTGCAAGCTTCATTCCAGTGGACAGGGACAGAGAGACAAGCAGGAGAACAGGAGATACAGGTCCCAGCACTGCCAGGCTGGAACTTTTGAAGAAGGACCATAGCTCAGTTGAAGAGCATATGCTTTTGAGTGCGGGTCCCAATTCTTTCTGCAGCATCTTCAGTTAAAGCATCAGGTTATGGCAGGGGCTGTAAAAGCAGGCCCAATGCCAGCAGCCAGCCAAGTAGGACATTGGCTAAAGGCCCCAGGGGTGCTCTTCGGCAGTGGGTGTTGTAGCTCAGCTCCCATCCACAGTGGCTGACTGCCATTTTACGTTATCCAAAATGTAAGACCCTGGCCCACAAATATATGAAATTTTCTGATATTATAGGTTTCTGGTCCAAGTAAGACCTGGGATGCTGCCATGGGCTCCCCCCAAATCTGGTGCCAACCCCGTGTAAAACACATCTCCCCGAAAAACCACCACTGCCAGTCTGTATAGCAGAGGGCAATTCTAAGCTAGAAGCTCAAGCAGGCTGACCTGACAGAACACTTCTTCACATGCCTTAAAAATAATAATAATAACAACCCCCACAACAGGAAGAATAAATTATGCCAGAGTGAACCACGCCAACTTTATAGGATGGATGCAACATTTTTCTCCCCGGTTTTGTCTTATGGAATTTATACACAGCTCTGGCAAAGAATGTGTTTGTTTGCTTTAGAATATCCCTTTTGCGTCATTCAAAGATCCTGGGCTACGTCCAACGACCCAGTGGAACCAGTAAATGAAATATGCCTTCAGCTATAAAGCACCGCATTGAATTCCGATCACCCACCAGCCCCGCCACTTCCTGCATAAACCCGATTGTTGGATGCCAGCCCAGATAAGGAGTTCTCTGTGTCCTTAGTTCCATGACAAATCTCCAAAAAGGTTCTTCACATGGGGGGGGCAGCCTCCGAGGGAGCCCCTCGGGATTTCGGAAGATGTTTGGACTGCTCCGGGCAATACATACACCTCATTTTGTGAAACGTTGACGTCAGGGTTCCCCATTTTGCCTTTTGGGAAAAAACCACTGACCTTAAGGAGCAGAACTACCCAGCTACTGTACAAGCTAGAGCTGGAGAGAACTTGCCCTAACTTTGCACTTCCATTTCAAATGTGTGGAGCCCCATTGGGGAAAGGAGGGTTCCGGTAACCACAGATATTTGGTTGGTCACTGAAGACAGCTAGGATTTGTCAACCTCTGCTTGCTTCCGAAATTCCTGGATTCAGTAAAAACTGACTTGAAAGGAGAAAAGAGGATCTGCATTATCTGGACAGGAAAACCACAGAGAGCAGAAGCGGATGGGGAGGGAAAGCTCATGTGCGCTAGAGACCAAAAGGCCGCCAGTTTAGGCGGAGGTCAATAGAGGCAAAGGGACCAAGGCCTTCTAGGGTGTCAGAGGGAGAGGAAGCCCAGCGCAGCTCAGCTGGCAGAGCATGGGACTCTTAAACTCAGGGTTATGGGTTCGAATTCCACATTGGGCAAAAGATTCCTGCATTGCAGGGGGTTCGACTAGATGACTCTCAGGATCCCTTCAATTCTACAATTCTATTCTATGATAAACACCATGGATTATGGGTTCTTAATGACCAAGTGAGGAAAAATCTGAGTGAGAGTTATCACCTCTGCAAAAAACAAAAAACATTCAGAGAGACGTATAAAAGAATAGCAGAGATTTAAATAGGAAGGACTCACAAAGCTTATTTTGAAGAACAGAAAAGAGGACACATTTGCCAACGTCTACTTTTAACTATGGATCACTATGACGACTCTACCCATGAAAAAGAGGACGTGCCCTGGAAAAAGAGGACATATGGCAACCCTACCTAGATGAACCTTCCCCCCCCCTTCACAAAGCTACGGTTCCTAGAGGGAATTAACAATGAATTCACAGGAAACTCTGGGAATTGTAGCTCCATGAGGTGAATAGGAGACTCCCAACGACTTTCAGCATCCTTGACAAACTGCAGTTTCCAGGAGTCTTTGCAGGAAGCCATAAAGTCTTTAAAGTCCTGTCCTGAACCGCTGGCCTACCTGGCAGCAAGTTAGTAGGCCAAGTCCAAAGTTCGAAGTCTGAAGGTCAAGCCACACAAGTGAAGTCCAAAGGTCAGGAAATGAGGTTCAGGGTCAATCCAAGTAGCCAAGTCCAAAGTCCAGCAGTCAGGAAACAGTCCAGTCAGCCCTGAAGCCCAGTTCCATGGTTGTCCAGCAACATTCGAGTGAAGGACCATCAACATGGAGAGCTAAGGAGACACAGCACCTCGGCTCTGCTGCCCTTTTATACTTCGCATGCTGATGGACTGCAGCATCTGGGCTCAGTGAGGCAGGTGAACCTCACCTGTCCAAGCCTACTCCAGCCAAGGATTCACACACCTCCTCCCAGAGCCTCACCTGGCCAGCTAGAGAGCTGGCCTGTTGGCCCTTGCCTGCCTCAGCTTCCTGGAGCACCCTGCTCACTTCTCCCCACACCTCAGAGCCCGCCATGTTTGTATTTTTATTATTATTATTATTATTTTGCACCTGCCATGTTTGTAGAGACAGGGGCCCTCTGGCTCTGGTGATGAGTCCTGCTGCTCTGGCTCTGTGCACTGACCCCCATCCCCTCGTCATTCGCCATCACTCTGTGAGCGCTTCCTACACCAACCTCTCCTTCCCCATCCCCAGTTTGCTCCATGGTGTCCCAGTCCCCGGCTACACCCCTTGCCAGGATCCTCTTCCTCCTCCCTGTCATCCCGCCAGTTCATGACAGTATCATAGCGCTTCAAATGTATGGTGGGATTGTGGCCAAAGAAATAAAGAAAAGGGGGAAAGCAGATGGGGGAATAGCAGGGAGTCCAGTGAAGCTGAGCATGTTCACACATTACACTGGAAACAGGTGCAAGCTTGCACCTGTTCAAGTGTTTGGTGAAAGACTGTACACTTTTTTGTTTGCACAGCTCAGTTATCATGTACACAGATATTGCACGCATCGAACATTACAAGTGAAAAGTACTCATGCATGTACAACTATTTTTCTATACAGGGATGAAGATTGTACACCCTTTGAGACTTATGGGTATCAAAACGGGGGAAAGTTGATAAAAGTCTAGATGTATCATTCTTTATAATGATCTGAGAGAGGACAAGGGTCTTGAGCATTCACCCTGAATTGTCTGCGCAAATTATGTGGGGAGGTGACAGCTGCTATTTATTATTTCATTCTGATTTGTTTGCAAGGAAGGTTATACAATGTTGCATCAAGCGGCTGTGATCCCACACTTTCCTGTGTATTTCCCCCTCACTTTACTTGCCACAAAAGGTATGGAGTGTGTGTATGTTTGGAAGTTGATTTGTTACACATGCACCACATCCGCTTTAATTGTGCAACCTAAATTTGCCAGTATGCAATTGAATCCCACCCACAAGATAGCTACGGCTTCTTCACCCTCTGTGCATGATCAGAATTTCCCAGGATAAATAATGACATCCTCACAGCATGCTGTTAGTCATACCGGGCATATAAACATGTTTCATCATCGTATCTGCCGCTTCTCAAAACAGAAGCAAACATATTGCGGTTTCTCCTGCTATTGTGCTTCCTGACACTATTCCTCATGGCCTCTTATCAAGCACAGTGTTTCCCTTATCTCTCCAGGAGCCAAAGTCTCACCGGGACTTATCCCTCCTGTCACAACAATCCTTACAAGCAGCTTCCAGAGAGCCAAACAGCTCCATGACTGTCATCCATTTTGCTCCATTCAGTAGGCCTCGTGGGCTGGGTCAGGCTGGATTAGCACCAAGTGAGGCACCGGTCACCAACGTGGTGCCCATGGCTGCAACCACCTCTTGTGGTGCCTGGAAAATGTCTTGGGGAGGGGGAATCCCCACACCATTTTGAGGGCCTGCCTCTTTTTCTGTGTTTGTTTTTTTTAAATGCCAGCCATTATGCCACACAGTGGTACCTCGGGTTACACACACTTCAGGTTACAGACACTTCAGGTTACAGGCTCTTCTAACCCAGAAATAGTACCTTGGGTTAAGAACTTTGCTTCAGGATGAGAACAGAAATCATGCGGCGGCGGCAGGGAGGCCCCATTCACTAAAGTGGTACCACAGGTTAAGAACAGTTTCAGGTTAAGAACGGACCTCCAGAACAAATTAAGTTCTTAACCCAAGGTACCACTGTACTCCCATGGCAGCCATTTTGTGACTGGCGCCCACAGCACTTTCTCAAAAATTCCACATGTACCCACTGGCTCAAAAGAGGTTGGCACACCCTACTCTGAGGAATTATGAGACATTCAAAGGATGCCTAGAGAGCTTCCTGTCTCACGACTCCTCAAACATGGATCTGGACCCGGGGTGCACATCCATGCTCAGAAGCCTTTTTAAACCTTTTTATAGAGCCCTTCCCTCTCACAAAAACCAGCGGTTGCCATCTTTTCTCTGGCGGTTGGATGAAAGGTGCCAATAATACAACTGGCTTTCTTTTTTTTTAATCCCCCAGCATGAAGAGGCGGGGGGGGGGAGCTGCACCTGTTGAGTTTTGATCCATCATTCAAAGCATAGCAGGAGGCTTGTCTGTGGCAGTGGGGTCTTTCTTTCGGCCTCTTTTTGCTTCCTTTGGGATTGAAGCAAACAGGGATAAAATGCACCCGCGCTCATCCAACAGGGGGCAGCCATGGCCGTGTCTTGATGGGGGTAGCGTTTGGTGGGTAGGGGGGTAAAGGAAGGATGGAATTAGAAATTATAAAGAAAGCAGAGGAGACAAAGGAAGAAACTGAACACCACCGTGGGCTTAGAGAGCCTACACAACAGCCAGTTCCAATCTCTACACATTCCCAGCGACAACACCCAGTATTCCTGGCTCCCGTCCATTGCTTTCTTTTCTCTGTAATTCGTTGGAAAGGGTGTGAATCGTTTTTTGAGGGAGAGTGACACTCAGGTCTCTGAGCAGATAACCTTGGACTCAGAGGCTGACATGCTTCCCCACACGCCTTCAAGAGGCAGCAAACAAAGGTCACACTTTCTCCTCCTCCTCCTCCTTTAGTGCCAGGGAGCTGCTTCAAAGGCAGGAAGCGCCCGGTCCTGTCACTTTCGTTTCCTCAGAAGTGACGCAGGACAACGGACACATCTATCCTGCAAAAGATACGTGCAGCATGACGGCTTGGAACTCCAGGGTTACGCCACTAACTGTGGACATTTCATGTCGTATTTTCACACCCAGGACCCACATCTGAGGACACACTTCTTTTTAACTACCGTATTTTTTGCTCTATAAGACACACTTTTTCCCTCCTAAAAAGTAAGGGGAAATGTGCATAGGCGCCGACTCCATGGGGCTTGAGGGGGCTCGAGCCCCCTCAAAAAAAATTTTGGGGGGGCTCAGCCCCCCCAATAATCCCGGGCGGACGCCCTTCCAGCAGAGCGCCGCCGCCATCCCCCGCCTCCTCCCCACCTGCTCCTTCGCCAGCCAGCCAGCCGCGCGCCCTAATCGGAGAGCCCCGGCCGTCCCCCGCGAGATTAGGGAATCCCCGGGGGCGGGGGCTCCTGCCTCGCTGCTTCGCAGCACCACCTCCACTGCCAAGGCACTGCCGGAAATCCCGCGAGAACAGGGGAATCCCGACTGGCCACACCTCCCAGCCAGCCAATCGGCTGGCTGGGGGGCGTGGCTTGCCCTATTTAGGGCCGGAGCCACTTTATTTGCATATTCATGAGCTTATTTATTATTCATGAGCTTTCCCGGGGCCCCCAATATTTTTTCTAAGTCCGCGTCCCTGGAAATGTGTGTGCGTCTTATGGAGTGAATGCAGGCTGTGCAGCTATCCCAGAAGCCAGAACAGCAAGAGGGATTGCTGCTTTCATTGCGCAGCGATCCCTCTTGCTGTTCTGGCTTCTGAGAGTCAGAATATTTTTTTCTTGTTTTCCTCCTCCAAAAACTAGGTGCATCTTGTGGTCTGGTGCATCTTATAGAGCGAAAAATACGGTATGTACTTTTTCTGGCGGAAGTGTTCCCACCCAATTAGCCCCAAGCAGCATGGGAGTTGTAGTCTGGCAACGTCTGAGGGCCGCAGATTCCCCAGCTCCACATTAAGCTATTGTTTATTACTGTTTTGGCCTAACTTAGACACTGCGACTGTCCCTCCCTCTGTGCAGATATTCTGCAAGCTGTGCTTGCAGACATCAAGACAGGAACCAGACGGAAGGGCTAGATATTTAGGTGCAGGGTTACGTGGCCCAGCGCCACTTCTTGCTCCCGTGTTAATAACACCTGCACAGGGATTTTGCAAGTCTGGAAAGCAAGTCTCCTGTTTCCTCAAACACAATTTTGGGGCTTCTCCAAATGACCTGTTCACTGAGCCATTCCATTTGCTTTGTTTGCACAAAGCTTAGACAGAAGTTAGAATATCCCCAGGCGTTATTGAGCGCTCATTCTGATTTGTTTGCAAGGATGTTATACAACAGTGAAAACCTTCGTGCTGATTTGCTAAGACGTTTTCTTGTTAACCATTTGTATGCCCCTCACTTTTCAGTGCATTTCCTCATCACTTTCCTAACTGCAAAAAGTTTGTGGTTTTTTTAAGTAAGTTTGTCACGCTGCGGTGACATACTTTAGTTAATGAAACCTAAATTTCTGGTATGTGGTTGAATCCCGCCAGCAAACTAGCAATTGACTAGAGACTCCTTTTGTTAGGGATTGCATACCTGCACCAGTCTTTTGCAAGAAGCATAGTACAGCTCACATTTTGTCTTTGGAAAGTCAATCAGGCAGTGTATAAGGATCACAGGGCAAATACATCAGGGAGGGGTGTTACCATTTTTACTCTTGATTTTGGATGTTAATTTGAGCTCTTCTTCAACCTAGTTCTGCCAAAATAGACTACCGTTGCCCAAACACCCACACCTTCACAGACAAAAAGAGAGAGAAACCCCGGGATCGTCCAATGTCATGGATTTTATTAGACAAAATAAAGTCCCATGTATGTACAAAAGGCAAGGATACATCCAAAGAAATCCTGAAAGGAAAATGGATGATCGTTGAGGTACCAAAAATATACTATTTTCAACATTCTTTCTTTTAAGTATTTAAAAATATACAAAATAAAATCATTTTTTCAAAAAAAACAATTTATATCATTGAGAGGTGAGAAAAATTTTGAAGAATATAAAAGACTTTATTTTAAAGCCACTTGGTTTTACCCAAGATGGCTGCATATCCTCAGGAGTTTACTCCCTACATACCCAACCATCCCAGAAATGGCTATACCTCACTGCTGTTACAAATATCTAAGGCACAGAGCAAATAACAGCAGTCCCATAACTCTTTTCCTCACTACCACCAGGTCTGATGGGCTCTTTGGATGTGGTTAACCAGGATGACATCAAACCAAGCAGTAATGTGCACGTGTGAACAGCTACCTCAGATAGAACTCCCGTTATCTCCTCACATCGCCTGAAAGGCACTGCAAAGTTCACAAATTCATCAAGGGAATTGGCCATCACCCCCAGCCTGGTGTCCTCTAGATATTTTGGACCACATCTCCCATCATCCATAACCACTGAGTGCTCAAGGGACCATCAGGTAGTGTGAGACAACCGCCTCAGGTAGTAAATGCTGGAGGGCATGGAGCAGCAACAAGGTGTTGTGGGGACAGAACGGCATGTGCCCTGCAGCCTGCCTCACACCCCACAAACTAGCCTTCCGCCCTAAGATGCAAGGGAGAACGCTGTTCTGTTGACACTGTTGACATAAGATCCAACGGTCATCGCTTCAGGCAATGAAATGTTTTGGGCTGGTCCTGTCAGGTGACAAATGTCTATGTGTGATGCCCCCGCCTCCTTGAGGAAGTACTGATGAATATGTAAATTACATACACTGGAAAGTGTCAAGTATGGATATGAAACACTGACATGTCACAGACAGCCATGTGTTGAGGTTGCAAGCACCAGAGTATTGACATACATTATTAGTGTCCTCGTTTTACAGTCTATTTTGTAATTTTCCATCCTTTTCTAAATGGCCACCCCCTCTGTGGAATTTCTCTCTCTCCCTCTCAAAATAGAATAAATTAGATCCCATTGCCCCTCGTTAAATAGTACATAAATAACCCATGCAAACTTCGCTGGGACATAAATAACAATCATTTCATAAATATGCATGTGTGTGCGCGCACACATGTGCTTGTATATAGATCAGAATTGCCAATGTGGCCTACTCCAAATGTTTTGGACTACAACTCCTATCAACCCCTGCAAGGACTGCCAAGCTGCCTAGAGCTGATGGGAATTGCAGTCCAAAACACCTGAACAGCAGTAAATTGGAAAAGGCTGGGATGGATGGACAGATCAGTAGACAGATCTAGTTCTCTCTCTCACCCCCCCCCCCCGCACTGTAACAGTAGAGTTGAAATCATATTAATCTCAGTTTACGTGTATGCCTGCCTGTTTGCCACTGAAAATAATAGACCACCCCCAGCAAGAGGACAAAGTGCAAAACCAGGAAGCATAAATGCAAGAGATCTCGCTGAGCACAAGCGCAGAAGTTGACCTCATAGGGTGAAGACAGACTTAAAGAACTTGGGGTGACCAAGGCCTTAGAACTGAAGTGACAGGCAAGTCTGCCAGCCAATCATGTTCAACCAACAGCCTTGTCCTTCCTCCTCACTGACACTTGCAGGTAGGTTGTCTGTCTTTTTAAACACACCTTTTAAAATGCTGCATAAACATTCTTATGCATTTATCATTTGTTGCCATATTATTATTATTTAAAATGGGAAAGGTGTTTTTTTTAGTACATGATCTGGAGAGGCCCTTGGTGACATCACAGGAGAGCAGCAGCCAATGAGCACCACGCACAACCACAGGCTTCTACTGAAAACCTGACGAGGGAGTTGTTGCTTTTTCCAGAGCTCAGCTCTGGAGATAAATAGATAAAGTTTGGACTGGACACAACAAGGGCACTTCCAGACTTTCTCCACCAGCCTGTGGGTGTTGCGTCTGTCTTCTCCCTACGCCTGCTTCCCTAAGAAATCTGCGGCAAGGAGAACAGATGAACCCTTTAACCTGGGAGTTACTCCTTGAGCGATCCTTAGGCTGGGAATTTCTCCGCGAGGAGAGAGAAGTCTTTCACCGTCCTGTCAATCCACTCTTTGTACGTGTGGCACACCACGTAGCCCCGGACTTTCTTTTCGAACGTGTCGGCTTCCACAGACTCCAGCATGAGGGGGTCCGTGACGGCGGCGGGCGGCGCTCCCAAGGCAGACATGATGGCCGTCAAGTTGCTGAGAAGGCCTTGGATGCGCAAGCGAGTCACCTTCAGCATATCCAGAAGTTCCACTTTGGTGGGGTTGAGCTCAAACTGGTCGTCCCGCACCAGCTGCAGGAACTCCGCGAAGGCTGTGTAGGCCTCGTAATTCTTCTCCACACGCTTGACGTGGCTGAGGGTCCGCCATTCCAGGAATGGGATGGCGGCCGTTGGCACCCCTTCGTAGCGCAGCCTCCGGGCATCGAAGCCGGAGTCGCTAAACGGGCTGCCTTGGTGACTCAGCTGGGAACAGAGAGAAAGAGAGAGGTTGTGTTTTTCAATTTAACAGGATTTGTACGCCACTCAATCACCCGTAACCTCCAAGCAGAAGAAAGCTGGCGCAGGAATGCGCTGGAGAAATAACCGTCAATAAAGATTGTGTTGTCTCCCGACACGCTCCGTTTTTATGGGGCTGCTGGCCCCTGGCACCTACATGCCAGGAAAACCTGCCGAGACTCTGCCAAAGGCATGGGACAGGAAGACAGAGGTGGGAAATGTATTCCAGGGAAACCACCGGCAGTTCAGGGAAAGGCCTACGGCTCAGTGGCGGGGCATGTGTTTTGCATGCAAACAATTCCGGGCTCAATCCCCAGCATCTCCAGGAAAGTCTGGGGCTGAGAAAATCTCCTGCTTCAGATTCTGAAGCGCTTCTGAGCTCGATGGACCCATGACCCGGCTCATTTTAAGCCAACTTCCTTTGTTTCCACTACCCAAAAGGTAGACAATTTTCAAAGACAATTTTCAAAGACAATTCTGAGCCACAGACGTGCATGTGGACCTGAGGGTGCCTGCTGCGAAATGCGCCCTCGTCACTTCTCAGAAATCCTGGGGGTGGTGCCCACCAGTACCAGGCAACTTCATCCCTTTGGAATTCCTCGCAGGGAAGGCCAACAAAAACAGGCCTTTCGTTGTTCCCCAGATCAGCCGGCCGTAGTTCCACCTGAGTCCCCCCCCCCTTCTTACGAGGATGCCGTTGGCCGCTTGGCTGCGCGCCAGAGCCCAGGCTGCAATGACCTCCCTACATCTGGCATCTTGTGCCCAGGCAGGTTGCGGGAAGCAGGGCACAGCAAATCTTTGGGCACTCAGCCACTGCGTGCAGGGATCAGAATAAAGGCGAAGGAGCGGCCACCGGAGAGCGGGAGATTTGCGCTCTCGATTGCAGCTTTGGCGGGGGGGGGGGAGCGACCAGTGACTCCTCTCTCCCTCGATCATGTTGCAAAGTCAAGGAACAAGCGTTGCGAGAACAATGGAGCAGCCGCGGGCAACCTTTCCGTGCTGTTTCCTGCTGGCGATACAGGTTTGCTCTGGATCCGCCAGAAGGGAAAGGGCTCAGTGCTGCTTTGGCTGCGGGTGCCTTTAGCCTGTAGCCTGAGGCGGGCACAGCCTGTTTGGTTACGTTGCCAGGACTGGCACCCAGTCTGCAGCACTTCTGAGTCCTGCAGGGCTTAAGCTTGATCTGGTGGGAGGCATGGAGCTTGTTGGTCTTGCCTTGAGGGAAAGGAGTAGACCACTTGCCCTCTTTCCAGCACAGAGCATTTACACCAGAAGTGGGGAGCCAGATCCTTAGGAGATCCCAGCCTCACGGGCCAAATTCAGCAAGTGGAAGGCACCTGATATCTCAATGATAGCAGGTGATTGGGCACTTTGAAGCCCCAAAGTCACTAGCACTTCAAGGCTCTTGGTTGTGCACCGACAGCCATTTTTCTACCTGTACAGCTCCTGACACCGGGTGTGAAGCAAGTGGGTGTTGCTGGGGGGAAATGGTTTCATGGGCCCAGTTTGGTCCACAAGCCCTATCCCTCAATGATTATACATGTGAGGTTTAAAACCCTTTCACAGAATTATAGAATTGTAGAATAGAATTGTAGAGTTGGAAGGGACCCTGAGGATCATCCAGTCCAACCCCTTGCAATGCAATACGGGGATTGAACCTGCAACCTTGGCATTATCATCCCCACGCTCTAACCAGCTAAGCTTTGCTTCAGTCCAGCTTGTAATGTGATAGTGAGACGTGTCATGCTTCAATTTAAATTATAGCAATTCTTTCTGAAGATGCATGCACACTTATAAATTGGCATATCCATTTTTGTGCAAATTGGCACCCTCTGTTTTTTGAGTTATGCATACCCTCTGTGTTGGTTATGCGCAACCGGCCACCTTAATACACAGATACTGCATATACAAATGCCGGGGGCAAGCAATGAAGTCAGATGGAGCTGTGACCTTTAGGAGCTGCTTGTGAATTTTCCATAGGTATATGGTCGGGTAGGACGTGGGTGGCACTGTGGGTTAAACCATAGAGCCTAGGGCTTGCCGATTGGAAGGTTGGCGGTTCGAATCCCCACGACGGGGTGAGCTCCCGTTGCTCGGTCCCTGCTCCTGCCAACCTAGCAGTTCAAAAGCATGTCAATGTGCAAGTAGATAAATAGGTACCGCTCTGGCAGGAAGGTAAACGGCGTTTCATGCGCTGCTCTGGTTCGCCAGAAGTGGCTTAGTCATGCTGGCCACATGACCCGGAAGCTGTACGCCGGCTCCCTCGGCCAATAAAGCGAGATGAGCGCCGCAACACCAGAGTCGGTCACGACTGGACCTAATGGTCAGGGGTCCCTTTACCTTTATATGGCTGGGTGCTGTTGGAAGGAGAAAGCTGAACTAGATAAACCTTGGCTTAGTCATTTCTTAAGTCTTTAGCTTCGGTGACAGTAATGGAGATTTGAGCCTCACCTATAAAAACGTCCCAAGGATACATTGGAAATTTTTACCCAAAGAGCCTCCTATAACTTTACTACAAACATATCCCCTGACTTTAAAAAGGGGGCCTTGTGTCCTCCATACCAAAGAACGCTGATCATATATCCGATGTGTTGTGTAGTTCTGCAACCAAATTCAGGAACTGGTCCTGGGCACAGAATCTCAACCTTTCATTTTTATGAGAAAGCACGCTTCTAGTTCTTAACGTTGCAAGGAAAGGTTGGAAAAGATGCAGGCAAAATCTTAAAAGCATTGCGAGGGACGGTGGCTCTGAGCAGGATTCTCAGATGTCAGCAGCGCCACTGCCCTGCATAGTTTCCTCTCTGTCATGCCAGAACTGGCAGAAATAAGGAAATACATATGTATTTGCTTCATTTGCCTACTTTGCATAATCCTGCCCTCACTTTATTTCTTCTTTTCTTTTGCAGAATATAGGTCTGGAACAGAGCAGGTAGTTTACAAACATACTTACAAATATATATATGTTTAGACTTTCAACTTGCTTGCTGCTTGTCCATTAAGGACCCCCTTGCTATGGGTAATCCAGAGGATTCTGGGTTACATTCTAGGTGGCATGTTCTGCTCATGCAAAGTACTTGAACTGAAGGTATAACGTTAAACAAACAAACAAAAAACCCTCGGGAAATTCTCACCCCCCACCCACCCAACACACCGGATTTCAGAGGAAAGTGGGGAATCATGAGGAAGCTGCCTCCTGAGGAATGCCCACAAGATAATAGGCTTCTGAGGAACTAGAGGGATTATTGGGAAATAGCTGGAAAGGGAAACAACCTTTGCGAAGCATACGCAGAAGCCGCTCTTCCAGAAAAAAGGCAAAGCTCTTACATAGGTGTTCAGGAGGACGGTGCTGTTGGCTTTCATGAGGCGGGCCAGGTTGAAGGTCTGGCCAATGATGGTGCTGATAGATGAATCCCGGTCAGGGGAGACGATGTGGACCAGGCCTGCACAAATGACGAGGAGACTTCTGGCTGAAAAGGAACCAAATGAATATTCAGTGCAGGATTGGCGCAGGGTTGGGTTTTTTAAAATTGGGCCCACCTCTCTGAATGTGGCTCCACACCACCGTTGCTTCCACTTCCCTTTCGCTTCCTGTCTCTCCCGTTGCCTCAGTCTTGAGATAAGCTCGCTCAAAGTTCAACTTCCCTCCCAAAATGTGGCAGCATCCTTGAGCCGGCCATTCCCATCTGCCTGAAGATCTCCATTAGGTCGATGTTTTCCTAACCTCGGGAGTCAAGACAGGGCCAGTTTGAGGCTTTTAAAGGCCCACAAGGGCTGCGCAGTCATCCAAATCAGGAACATAGTCCTGCCATTAGGAAGCGACGCATGGGTTTTAGGGCACTCGTAAAGGATAGAGCCAGTGGTGGTTGTAAGGGTTATTAGAGCAGGGGTGGGCCCAAGGGCCACATTTCCTTCTGGACCACCTCCCTGGGGCCAGAGGTCAATGTAGGCAGAGCAACACATGTTAAGTTCGCTCGTTCCGACACACGCCCCTCTCTAGACTCCAGTCAGACAAGGAAGAGGCGTTGGCAGGGTTCAGGGACACATCCCAGCCAGGCAAAAGCATGCGCCACATGAAGCTGGCAGGGCCAATGAGGGGTGTCTAGGGAGAGGGGTGTGGCCTGTGTTCCGAGGACCAGACAGCAGGGCCGGCCCCGGACGTTTTGTCACCTGAGGCCAAACTAAAAGCGCTGGGCCTCCCGGTTTGCTGCTGCCGCCACTACAGAAACCCGCTGCTGCCACCGCCTTGACCACAATTTCACAGGCACACCGGCACTATGGCGACCGGTCTGGAGTGTCGCCAATGGCAAGATGCCTGGACCACATCGAGGAGAGTTGTAGGAAGCGCCTTGTTTACACTCCCGGTTTCCCCATCACTCTCCTTGTCATGGCGCAGGTGTTCTGCCATTGGTGATGCTCCGGGTTGGCCGCCATAGTGCTGGTGCACCTGCACATTGAGCCAGTGGCGGGAGGCAGTAGATGCAGCCTGCAAGGAGCGCACCGCAAGCAGCCTTGGCTGCCACAACGACGGGCAACACTCTCCTTGGAGGATGCCGCCTCTGTTGATCCTGCCACTTCCTCAGCCCACCTCTTGGGTGGGCCAGCCCTGGCAGACAGAGAGCGCTGCAGGGTTAGAGTGTTGGACTACGACCTGGGAGGTCAGGGTTCAAATCACTCTCTCAGCCTGACCTACAATGATGATACAATGTAAAAGAGACAGGGGCGCAAACTATTTCTATGCTACTTTAAGCTCCTTGAAGGACAGGGCGGGATGTAAATGTCCTGTTATAAGTAAGAATGGAAGCAAAGGGTAGCAATTATATTTCGTTTAATATTTAATTTGTGTTGCCATGGGGAAAGGGAAGGGCTAATTACATAATCAACTTCATGTCCATGCTGAAAGATGGAAAGAAGAAGAAGTGCCAGCCAAAGAAGAATGGATACAAAAAATTATGGGATACGCTGGAATGCCAAAACTTACCGGAAAAATAAGAAATCAAGATAACAAACTTTTTTCAATAAAAGAATGGAAATGGTTTGTTAAATATATACAGACATATTGCCAACAGATAAGAACATTGGCAGGATTATTGTAATAACCTGCAGTTTCATGAGTATATATTTAAAGTAGATGAATAAACGAACTAATTAAGTCAATTTGGATATGCAGAAAATATTAAAAATAAATTTAAGGAACCGCAGAAAGAGGGGGGTGGAAGTCAGGTTTTGAAATGTTAAAATGGCTGTAAAATTATTGAAATGTATAAACCTGAAAATCATAAATAAAAATTTTTAAAACCCTCTTCATGTCTTAGCATGATTTGGCATTAAAGAATCAAAGACACACACAAACGTATTAATGCAGACATAACACACTGTGGACGACCAAATCCATTTCAGACATGAAGCTCACCTGGTGACTTACTTAGTCGCTGTTTCTCAGACTAACCTACTTCACAGGGTTGTTTTGAGGGTGAGCAGGGGAGAACAACCCAGAAGGATAAAATGAAATAAATAAAGAGAAAAGAGTGCTAGCTTGCATCCACAACATTAACAAAAAAAAGTGATGCGGTTACTAGAGCCATAACGTAACAAGTAGAATCCTCAATATTTTTTCCCCACCTCTAAAAAAAAAACACCCTAAAAATCCAAGCACACACATGCATGTATTAGACCAACTTGGAGAAAAGGAAGGTTGCACTTACCCAGAGAAAGAGTCATGGTTTCCTCACGGTTTTGAATCCCAGCGGAAATGCCAAGTTCTCTATGTCACCCCCTAATGGTTGGCAAAGGTATCGCTCCTTCCAGGAAATGGCTGCTGTCGCCCCCAAGTGGAGGATGTGGGTATCCCGCTGCTCTCTGAAATCACCTCTGCCGCCCCCAAGTGGAGGATGCTTGAATGTCTGGTCCTGACCTCTCTCTGCCTTTCTCTGATGCCCACTAGTTGTGGGTTTCCTCTGCCCTGAGGCTCCTGCTGCTGCTGGTTGATGAGCCCCACTGAGACAGCTCTTTATATGCAGCCAAGGTGTTGTCCCCATCTTCTGAAATTCCCCAGCCTTCCTCCCCTCCCCTCTGTGGGCAAACACCTCCTACAGAAAGAGGAAGGGGGGGGAAGCATCATTTCTGCTTCCTGCTCCTAAGACACTAGGCTGGGGGTGAGGAGGGAGGGAGGGAGGGGAGGGGCAGATTGTGAAATCTCTCCAATTTCCTGCACACTTGGGAAGAGAAGGAGGGAGAAATGAAAAGAAAAGCCAGGAGGGCATTTTCCTTTCTGAATTGCACAGGGCTGTAGGTTGCTGGTTCAACCAGTGAGGCTCTGCTCTGGCAGATGGGGCTGGACGATTTGGGCAGCTGCCAACGCCCAGGTGGCGTGGGATGGGCGACCCCAGACCACCAACCCACTGCTGAGGAGGGGCAACAGCAGCTGCCTCTGACAGTCCTCTCTCTTTGGTAAGGGGTCATCTAGTCCAACCAAGAACTGGACCTGTCTGGGAGGATTGGGCTCGTCTTCCTAGCCCACGACTGCCACCAGGCCTGCCCAATTTTGGGGGGCAGTTTAGGGATAAGGGAAAGAGCAGGGCCTTGCTGGGCAGCTGTGGGACATGTTGCTCATCAGTCTCCCAGCCGCAGTCGGAGATGAAGAGAGGATCCCCCGGGGCTGAGGCGGCCAAATCGGAAGGGTGTGGAAGGGGCAGAGAGCCAAGGCCCGCTCGTCCCACTGTCTGGGGCCGGGCTCAGATTCTTCCTTTTTTGACGCAGCACATTCCTCTCTCAGCCGCACACATTCCTGTCCCTAAAGCGGATCCTTGCCATGACCTTGTGATTCCAAACAAATCAAGCCTGACCAACTTTCTCCGGTTGCTCAGAGTTGTGAGGAGGTTGAACCGTTCTTTCTTTCCTGGCAGCATGTTTAGCAGACAGAAATCCAACAGGCAAAGCTTCCCCCACCCCCGAGGCTGTTTTTCCAGGCAGGGGGCAAAACGCTCGCCTTGTTTGATTCCTGCCCGCCAAGCGACTGGTAAAGGCACAGGAACTCTGCTCTGGGGGCGGTACAAGAGAGAGAGGAAGGACCTTTTATTCATGCTACCCTAAATCCGTTCTTCCCGCCCAACCCCAAATACACTGGCATTATGCTCCACATTCTGACACAGAGTTTTATGGGCACGGATGGTGCCAAGAGCCAGACATTCCCCCCCTCCAAATACCAGGAAGAGTCGGGTTGCTTATGTGTGTAATTGTGTACATTATGTACATTACCGAACTAGGCGAATGCAGGGTGGGGTGAGGAAAGAGGTTGTGAAGCTTTTTCCTACTCAGGAGTAAAGCTTTCATTGGGGGAGAATCTGTGGGGCTCCAGAAGTGGGGAACGGTGAGCTCTGATTGAGTTGGACAAACAAAGTGAAGGCCTCGGGCCGTGCCACCTGCCTGTTACAGGCCTCCTGGCACGTCCTGGCATCGGGTTACTGTTTGCGAAGAAACCGGAGACGCTCGAGAAAGAAAGAGGAGCAGCGGGCAAAGCGCCGGGCAAGGAGCCAGGCCTACTGGGTCCCCTTCCAGCTCAGAGACGGGTGGGGTGCGTTCAGAGTCTGGTGGGCCAAGCGTTCGGAGGGAAGGGAAACTGAGGTGCCAAGCAGGGGAGATCTCACGCCTGCTTAGTCAGGCATGCCACCCATTCATGCCAGTTGCGTGGGAAGAGCGGCTGCGCGTTCAGGCCCTGTTTGTGGGCTCCCCACAGGCGCCTGACTGGCCACTGGGAGAACGGGACGATGGGCCCTGGGGGCTCTTCTTACATTTTAGCAGGTGTGCAGGAGAGGGGGGGTCCAGCAGGTGCAGCTTGCCGCATGACGCAGGACAGAAAAAGAGGATTTAGAGGTGGCGTGAAGAAAGACTTGGCAGCTGGGCTGCCCTTCTTCTCACCCACCCTGGCAAGCCGCCCTGGCTGCTCAACGGGCAGAGCATCAACAGGTGTGGCTCCCCATCGCGCACACAATAGAGGGAGGCCTTACCAGTTGGATCTCTGCCTGTTCCTCCTTTTGTCAGAGGCCCAGAAGCCTCATCTTCTGTGACCACCTTTGGCCACTCCCGCGAGCAGGAGCAGCCACAAGGGAAGTCCGGAAAAGATACTTTGCTTGGTGGGACAATGGAGGGTGGAGGAGAGGCTCCAGTATCTTCTACTTGGGCCGCCCACCCTGCCTAGATCTGCACGGTCTACTCAGTCTTCATCTGCTTTCCCGCTGCCCCTTCCCTAAAACATGCTTAGAGCCAGGATAACGGAGCTCAGACTTTGCCAGCATGGTGCCTCCAGTCCAGCTGTTTTGAACAACAACTCCCATCAGCCCCCAGCCACTTTCTTGAGCTCCCATCCCCACCTGCTTTCAAAGTTCAAGCAAATATTCTGGTCCTGAGGCGTAGACTTTTTTTGATATACAGTATAAGAAAGTCAACGCAACACTCTTGTTCAGGGCCGGATTTAGGTTTGATGAGGCCCTAAGCTACTGAAGGTAATGGGGTCCTTTATATGTCCAGCTGTCCTTTGTCAACAACAAATTGTCACTGTTTTTTGTGTTGAATATATGCTATATGGTAATTTATGGACCTAATAGGTATCTAAAGCCATTTGCACATAACAAAATATGTATTTTATCAAAGTAATTGTTGAACTGAAATACAATTTTAGGGAGCAGGCTAACAGACAGGGCCCATTACTTACATCATAGGAGCCTACACAACACAAAACACTGTTACTGTATATAGGTTTAATTTTATTTGTTTTTTATCTTATATTTTGGAAATGTACATCCAGGGTTTTCTCCTTTAAATTTTTTGGGGGCCCCCAAGAGAGTGGGGCCCTAAGCTATAGCTTGTTTAGCTTATAGGTAAATCCGGTACTGCTCTTGTTGATGACAAGGCAACCGTGGCCAGTCCCTCTCCAGCTGCAAATCAAAACATAACAACCTTATAAATCCAGCTGCATCCATAATATTGTTGAAGAGGCACTAAACGAGAAGACTTCCTTTCTTTTTCCTTTTTCTTGTTCTTGCAAGCATTACTGGGTGAGCAGAATACGCTTGATCGTTTTGTTCCTGCAAAGTAGTTTCGGGCTCCGGTTTCTGATGCGTGGGGCCTCGGGTGTGTGTTGCGGGGTGGACCTAAAATTCGTCTTGGTTCACTCACTAGCAACCTTTCCAAGAGTTAATTATTAGGTGCCCTAGACAGTGAAACACACTCTCCTTCCCAGTGACTGATTTCTCTCTCTCTCTCTTTCTCTCTCGCTCTGTTGCTAAGGAAATGAAGTCGGATGCCTGGGCATGCCAACTTCTTCCACTGCAAGTCTGGGCCTATCCCTTCATCTGGACTGGACCTTGACGTCAGGAGGTGAAATCCGCCTTCGCCCCTCTTTCGGAGATTCCCCAGCGTGTCTGAGCATCGGAAGCGAAAGCTGGGACAGTGAAAGTGACTCATCCTGGCTAGGAAGGCAGGTGGACTTAGCCCCGGGCGACATTGTCTGAGGCCACTTACAAAAGCTCAAGCTCATGTTGCCTCTGGTCCTGCCTCTCCCCTGCAAAACGCCTTTTAAAATAAATGAACAGCAAGCATGGTTGTTTTGACTTTCGTTGCTGCTGCTTCCATTCGAATCTGGCACTGAAATTATTTTGGCTGGGTTTGGGGGAGTCAGGATTCCTGGGTTTTTTCTCTCTCTCTGTTCTGCTCTTTGATGAAAGGGAGCAGATTTCTACCTTAAAAACCCCCTGCCTGGCCACAACGGTGTAGTTTGAGGGCTGGATTCCAGGGAAAACTCGGAGACCTGAGTTCAAATCCCTGCTGAAGTGAGGTTTCCTTTTACAATTAAAAGCATATAAATGTTGTGGAATAAATAAAGAAAAGTGCAAAGGCATTCCTCAAAGACTCAGAGGCATTGCAGAGACACGTGGCAGGGCTTTCCGGTGTAGCGGTTGCAGCGTAGAACTGGACTTGGGTTTGAAGCCCGGCTCAGGGCTTGTCCACACTCCTGCTTGTCCAAGTGTCCCTATTTTCCAGGGACAGTCCCAGATTTACAGAAGCCGTCCCGGTTTCTGATTTGATCTCGGAACATCCCGCTCTTCCTTAGGATGTCCCTATTTTCATCGGAGAAACGTTGGAGGACATGGAGGTCCCTATTATCATCAACAAACTGTTGGAGGGTATGGAATAGGACACCCCTATTTTCATCAGATAATTGTTGGGATGCCCTTATTATATGTTGGAGGGTATGCTAGAAAGCATCAGTCAAGTTTCCCACTTCCGGTTTCTAGGCAGGGGTCTGAGTGGTTTTTGCCCTTGCTTTCCCTGGGAAAACCTGCTCTTTAGCAATAAATGTCAGTCTGGAGAAAACCTAATTGACGTTTGCTCTGATTCAGTGGTCAAGATCAGATTTCCCTGGTATGAATGAAATGAAATTTATTACGGTCAAAGACCAACTTGTGAAACACAAATGGAACTACAATCCCAATAGCAAAACAAACATTTAAGACAATATACAGTACAACAATAGATTTTAAGTTTAAAAGTGCGATAGGCATAGAAACACATAAAAACTTTAAAATAGACTACCTTAGAAAAATTTCCCTGGTGGAAAGCGGCAAGTTAAAGGCATGGCATGACCGTGGGTCAGCCGCCGAGTCTCTCTGCCAAACCTGAGGCTGAACCAAGCCCAGGGAAGGAGCACAGCTCACTGGTATGAGACATACGCTTGGCATGCAAAAGGTCCCAGGTGGTTGTTGTTAAAAAAATGTATACCGCCCTATAGCCGCAGGTCTCAGGGCAGTTCATAGAATAAAATCATAATATAAAAACACAAAATACATAATCAAATCAAAAACAAACCAATAATCTCCCCTCACTATTTCCAGGTAGGACTGGGAATCTCACATCTGAAACCCTAGAGCAGGGGTCAGCAAACTTTTTCAGCAGGGGGCCAATCCATTGTCCCTCAAACCTTGTGGAGGGCCGGACTATATTTTGAAAGGGGGGGAGAGAGAACGAATACCTATGCCCCACAAATAACCCAGGGATGCATTTTAAATGAAAGGACACATTCTACTCATGTAAAAACATGCTGATTCCCGGACCGTCCACGGGCCGGATTTAGAAGGCGATTGGGCCGGATCCGGCCCCCGGACCTTAGTTTGCCTACCCATGCCCTAGAGCCAGTCAGTGTTGATGATAGACCAACTGTCTATCATAAACCTGTTCTAAGCCTACCTCAAAGACTGTTCTGAGGATGAACAGGGCGGATGGGGAGAACCCAGCGTACTGCCCTGACCTCCTTGGAGGAATAAGAGTAGATTATGATGTGCCTGGCAACAGTTCTGGGGCAATTCTTCACCCACCGTATCTCTCGTTTGCTGCTAGACTTCCTGGTTACCGCAATAGGTGCAGAAATCCCAAGGGAGCAGAAAAGACTATTTATGTATGCAACCACGGCCACGTGGATGTTATTGGTCCAGAGATGGAAAGAAGATAAAGTCCCTACCAGAGAAGAATGGCAGATCAAATCGATGGATTATGCCAAAACGGCTAATATGACCGGAAGAGACAGAAATCTGGAAGACCAAAATTTTAACAAGGAATGAGGGGAAATTATAACTTATCTTAAAAAACCATTGTAAACAGTTAAAATTGTTAGTAGGATTGGAATAGCACTTTAGCTTAATGGTGAATTTTGGACACAGTGGAGATGTAAAAGATTTGGATTATCATCAAAGATGCAGGAGGAAATGATTAACAATGAGGCCCACAAAGGGGAGAGGAAAAGTTCTTTGGAATCTTGTTTTTATGCTGTATGTTCGATATGTGACTGTAAAATTTTAATCTGAAAAACCAAATAAATAAATTTATATTTCTCATTTGCTTGTTTGTTTATACTGTTCTTCGTTTGGGGGGGGCGGTGCTGACTTGATGCCCCTTCTAATTCTTGGATCTGGCAAGTGTTAACATCTAAGCAAATTCCTGGAATACCCAGGCTAGCTTTCTGGTGAGGTAATGGCCCATGAAGGTAAGAAAGGAAGTGGTTCAGAGCCAGGGGACAAATGGTTGGATCCCCGCTCCTCTCTCAACTCACTGGTAGTTAGAAAGACAAAAGCCAAAGTGGATAATTGAGGTGTGTAATCTAGAAGCTGGAGGAGGAAGAAGGCTGAAGCCTGTGAGACAGAGACATGCCTCATTTCTGCTTACAGCCAAGGCAGCGGCCATGACTCTTGGGGTGTTGGTGCTTTGAACCCCTCCATCGTAGGCTCAGGTTGTATGTGTGTGTAAAAAAACCTATTAAATAGTGGGTGGACATAACAGACGACACAGAGATTTCTCCAAGTAGTTCTTTATAAGCAAGCTGCAACTGAACTGAACAGCAAACAGCTCAGCTGGCCTGCTTTTATAGGCAGCCGGCTGTCAACATTGTAACAACAACAACCCAGGGTTTCCCGCCTAAATTAACTGACGTGGACCTGAGTGAAAACTATATACACAATACCCCTGGTGGCCAGGGTGAGAACTTCAATACATAACATAAACCATATCTCATAAAGATGCCACAGTCTCCGCCGTGCCTCGTTCCAAAGGAAACACAAACTCTGGTTAAGTGCCTCAACAAATAACTGGTCAAACTCGGGGATGCCTGGATGTGGGCAGCCATGCAACGCTCAAACTAGCAGTTAGCTGGGATAGCAAGAGGGGGGAAACTTCATTTGGAGTTTGGGTTTTTGTTGTTGTTGCAGAAAAGCCACAGCTGGCCTTCACCATGCCAGCCTCAAATCAGGCAGAGGGCCTTCTCGGTAGTGGCACCCGCCCTGTGGAACGCCCTCCCATCAGATGTCAAGGCAATAAGCAACTATATTACTTTTAAAAGACATCTGAAGGCAGCCCTGTTTAGGGAAGCTTTTAATGTTTTTAATGTTTAATGCTGTATAGTGTTTTTAATATTCGTTTGGGAGCTGCCCAGAGTGGCTGAGGAAACCCAGCCAGATGGGCGGAGTATAAATAAATTATTATTGTTATTCTTAAATCAAAAGTAACATGCCAGATGCTATCAAGTGACTGGCAGAGAAATGATTACTGTACAGTGGTGCCTCGCAAGACGAAATTAATTCGTTCCGCTAGTTTTTTCGTCTAGCGAATTTTTCGTCTTGCGAAGCATGAAATCCCATAGGAATGCATTGAAATTCAATTAATGGTTCCTATGGTCAAAAAAAGTCCAAACAAAGCCAAATTTGGTACAACAAGAGTTTATTAAGTGCTCTTTAAAGTCACACATACTGTAAAGAGCATTTCAAAAATTGAAGGAACAATAAATTAAGTTTCTAAACATGACAGAAAAACTTTTTTTTAAAAAAAAACAACATGGCCCAATGGTCACAGAAAATCATAAAAATTCAAAAAAACAAACAAACCCTACACAAGCTCCCAGATTCTTGCAAACCCCTGCTCAACTGTTCCCCCAGCCACCCACCACACAGAAATTCAAATCCAGAATTTTTTTAAAAAAAACAGCAGAGTGGCCCAATGGTTACAGAAAATCATAAAAATGCAGAAAAAAAACACACAAGCTTCCAGATTCTTGCAAACCCCTCCCCAACACCAAATCCTTGAATTCCAAACACCCCAACTCAAAATCCAACCCCCCCAAAAAAAGTTTTAAAAGTTTAAAAGAAGTTTTGGAAAAGCTTCAAAAATCACCAAAAACCTCAAAAAAGGCTACCACACCGCGTTCTATGAGTTGCTCCTCGAAGTCAAGTCGCAACTGTATTAACGGTCTTAAGAAAAAGGAAACAAACTTGCAAGACGTTTTCGTTTTTCATCTTGCGAAACAAGCCCATAGGGAAATTCGTCTTGCGAAGCAGCTCAAAAAACGGAAAACCCTTTCGTCTAGCGAGTTTTCTGTCTTGCGAGACATTCGTCTTGCGGGGCACCACTGTATTAAGGAGAACTTACATTTTGCAGCATGAAACACAAACTGTTAAAATATTATTATTATTTTTTTAAGAATCTTTTCCTGGAACAATTTTTTAACATGTGGATTTGGTTTCTGTCTTCCTCTGCCAGCTTTTCTCCTGTAAAATGGGTATTTTGTGGGGGCCATGATAGTTTCTTAGATTTCCAAGAATTCCCCAGGGTCCAAAAAGGCTGGGGATCAGGGCGTTGATGGGGATGGTCAGTTTGGTGTTGCCAAGGACCTAGTTCTCACTGAGGTAGCAATTCCTTGTGGCTTGGCTGTACCCCTTACGGCGGCAGGTGGGGGTTACAGGCGTTGGAACGCTCTTCCATTTTGAAGGGGGAAACATCCTACACAGAGACAATTAGATTTCAGGGGGGGAGGCATGCAAAGATATTTTTTTTGTAAGATGAAGCATTTCAAACACCCCATTTACAGTCTCAAGCAGTACAGCCCAGACCCAGGATTTTTAACACTTCCATGGAAAGCTGGTGGCAGTTATGGTGGTACAGGCGATTATAGCAATTTTTCTGGTAACGGTGTTTGCTGGTGGGGGTGGCGGGGCCCAGTTGTGTGCAGGATCGTGACTGTGTGCCGAGCAGAAAATCAAGATGGCAAAACCCCCAAGCCCACTTCCTAAAACACACATCTCTCATATTAAAACAGTTTTGATTAATAACATAACCAGGAGCCGCAGGCTTTCCAAGTAATTCTGTATTGTTTTTAAAGGAGGAAATAATCTCAACTATTTTATAGATAAACAAGCCACTAAAATGTCCTTGCTCCTTAGCTGGAATGTTGCAAGTCTACTAAAAATAGGTCCTTCCTTTTACCAGAATGAATCATTACATATTTTGGAGGGGGGAAATGGCCTTGTATAAGGAAACATAAATACAGCTCATCAGAAAGGCAGGTTAAACTGAGATATCTCCCCTCACAGTCCTACAGTTCCAAGAGAAGAGAGACTGACGATTCAACTGCTCTGGGAATTGTAGATCTATGAGGGGAATAGGGGTCCCCTAACAACTCTCAGCAGTGTTATCAAACTATAATTCCCAGGGTTCTTTCAGGGGGAAGGCATGCAGTGTAGATGGGGCCCTGGTCTGAATCGGAGTTGTGCCCTCAATCTTTCCCAGCATCAGGATCTTTTCCAGGGAGTCTTCTCTTCTTATGAGGGGGCCAAAGTATTAGAGCCTCAGCTTCAGGATCTGTCCTTCCAGTGAGCACTCAGGGCTGATTTCCTTAAGAATGGATAGGTTTGTTCTTCTTGCAGTCCATGGGACTCTCAAGAATCTCCTCCAGCACCATAATTCAAAAGCATCAATTCTTCAGCGATCAGCCTTCTTTATGGTCCAGCTCTCACTTCCATACATCACTACTGCGAAAACCATGGCTTTAACTATACGGACATTTGTTGGCAAGGTGATGTCTCTGCTTTTTAAGATGCTTCCTAAGTTTGCCATTACTACAACCCAATTCTTCAGATTCACTTACGGCATCGTGAAATGAGGGGTCGGTCGAGTTTATTTGAAAGGGAGTCCAATTAAATGCAATAGAACGTTTTTGTTGTTTCACAGTCTGGTTTTTGTTTTTGGGTTTTGTTGAATTTCTCTCATTTCAGTGTAAAAGCCACATCAAAACCTTTTATGCAATACTGTATTGGAAAGCTCTCCCCCTAGGGATGCTTGCCTGGCGCCAGCACTGACAACTTTTCAGTGCCAGGCAAAAACTGTTCTTTAAAATTCTCCCAAGTATTTGGGCAATAATTTTGTTAGGAGTTACAATCCTGATTATTGTATAAAATACAATATTGTATATATTGTATAAAATGCAAAATACTTTTTAAGGCACCTCTAGGCCATCACTATTTCTGGACGGGATTTAGTCACATACCATCATATTCAGGCGCCGCACTTAAAAAAGGGGCTTGAGAGGTCTTGTGCAACGAATCTGCTTCTTTAGAAGACTGGACTCTTTGCAAGAAAATGGTGGGGAAACCCACGGGAAAGTGTGGGACACTTCCTTTGACGCAAGATCACACCTTCCTGCAAACAAACGAAAGTGGATGCTCGTGTCTAATCTACCTGCAAACAAATCAGAATGAATACTAAATGAATAGCTTGTCCGGAAGCACCCTGAGTGTAAAGTATTGCTTCAATGGATAATGTTTGCTATGTGTGGTACGTTTTGCATATTCTCTCTTTTTTTATAAAGTCACTTCAAGTCTTCCTTGATTGCCGGAAGTGATAAATAAATTGAATTAATTGTATTCATAAGCAAAGCTGCTCTCTTCCCAGGGCTTCATTTGAGCAGGAACTCATGTAGCGGTTGAAAGCATGTGTGCTGAGCCAGGTTTCCTCTGTTTGAATGCCCTGACACCAGGTGGCCTAAGGCAACATACCGTATTTTTCGCTCTATAGGACGCACCAAGTTTTTGGAGGAGGAAAACAAGAAACAAAATATTCTGAATCTCAGAAGCCAGAACAGCAAGAGGGATTGCTGTGCAGTGAAAGCAGCAATCCCTCTTGCTGTTCTGGCTTCTGGGATAGCTGTGCAGCCTGCATTCGCTCCATAAGACGCACACACATTTCCCCTTACTTTTTAGGAGGGGAAAAGTGAGTCTTATAGAGCAAAAAATACGGTACTCTTTGGACTCCTGCAGTCTGGTGGGTTCCCCGCCACGTCTACTCTGTAACTTATCATTGATGCAATAAGAGTGCAATAGTGGGACATTTTTACTGGCTCATGTACACACTATTTCACTTTATGAGTTGTTCTGCGATGCCTCCCCAATGCTATTAAATTGTTGCGCTCGTTCGCTCTGCTTTAGCACATCCAACGTGGTAAACACACACACAAACAAAAACCAAGGAACATTTGAAGTATAATAAGTTACAGGATTTCAGCAGGAAATTACCTTTTTGAGGTTCTCTACAATATCCTTTTTGAAGTTCAGTGGTCAGAACGGTGCACACACTGTTCCCAGGGTAGTTGCACCAATAGCTCTGTATTGCTATGATCACAATTATTATTATTATTATTTATTAAATTTATATACTGCCTTTCACCCGAAGATCTCAGGGCAGTTCACAAAATTAAAAAAATACAAGACAAAAGCACAAATAAATAGAAAAACAAAAAAAAATGCCCCCCCCCCCCATTTAAAAGACCGTAGAATATTAATCAGCCCAAGGCCTGGTTAAAGAGGAACATTCTTTTGCATGGCCCTTAAAGTTGTATAATGAAGGTGCCAGATGAATCTCTCTAGGGAGAGCATTCCATGGACGGGGAGCCACTACAGAGAAGGCCCTGTTCTTGTGTTGCCACCCTCTGGACCTCACGTGAAGGAGACATGAGGAAGGGCCTCAAAGGATGTATGTGGAATCCTAGACAGTTTATATGTGGAGAGGTGGTTCTTGAGGTATTGTAGTCCTGACGAGATGGTTGGACAGTGTTCTTGAAGCTGCCAGCATGAGTTTGACCAAACTGCGGGAGGCAGTGGAAGACAGGAGTGCCTGGCGTACTCTGGTCCATGGGGTCACGAAGAGTCGGATACGACTAAATGACTAAACAACAACAAGTCCTGAGCCATTTCGGGCTTTGTACGGTAAGTCAAAAGCAGCCCTTTGAACTGGGCCTGGAAACCAATTGGCAGCCAGTGCAGTCGGACTAGGATCTGTGCAATATGCTCAGACCGTCTTGCCCTGGTGAGCAACTTGGCCACTGAATTCGACACCAGCTGAAGTTTATGGGGTGCCTGGACCCCCCTTCTAATTCCTGGGTGTCAGACATTTAATTTAGCATGTTAAAATACAAGTCAGGAGCCAGCCTGGTGATGGCCTACTAAATAGGAGCCATTAGCTGGGACAAAGCTCTGTGCCACAGGGCGAATGGGTGGCACCCCCCCCCCAATGGTCAGTTAGTTAGAAAGACAAAAGGAGTTTTAGGATAGAGCTTTTGCAATGATGTTGCAGTCCATAAAAATCAGCAAGCTGGAGGGAGGGCCGGAGCCACGTTTCAAAGCATGTTTGATTTCTGTTTTAATCTTCGGCTGTGGCTATGGGAAAAGCAAGGCCCTTTTGGGATGGCCATGCTCTGACCCGCTCCATTGCAGGCTCAGATTATAGATATAGGGTTGTGTGCGTGTGTGTGCGTGCGTGTGTGTATCTCCTTGAAAGATTCTATCAACAGTATCTCCGAAAAATTTTACACATCACTTGGGAAGACAGGCGAACTAATATCAGTGTACTGGAAGAAGCAAAGATCTCCAGTGTTGAAGCAATGATTCTTCAACATCAACTTCGTTGGACTGGTCATGTCGTGCCATAGCTGTCAACCTTCCCTTTTTTTGCGGGAAATTCCCTTATTCCAGCGCCGTTTCCCGCTGCTATCCCGGATTGTTAGATATCCCATAGACTGGTGAGGCTGGTGATCGCTTATTTTCAAATCTGAAAGTTGACAGCTATGTGTTGCACAGATGCCTGATGATCGTCTTCCAAAGCAACTACTCTATTCCGAACTTAAAAATGGAAAGCGTAATGCTGGTGGTCAACAAAAGAGGTTTAAAGACTGTCTCAAGGCAAATCTCAAAAAAGTAGTATAAACACTGACAACTGGGAAACACTGGGCTTTGAAGACGCTCGAACTCAGGACTCAAGGGAGAAACGTTCTAAGAGGAAGGCACGCTTGGCAAATCCACACCGTGATCAACTCCTGCCCGGAAATCAATGTCCCCACTGTGAAAGGACGTGTGGATCCAGAATTGGCCTCCACAGTCACTTACGGACTCATTGTTAAAACCGTGTTTAAGGAAGACAATCTTACTTGGCTACGAGTTATCACCGAAGAAGAAGAAAGAAAGAAAGAAAGAAAGAAAGAAAGAAAGAAAGAAAGAAAGAAAGAAAGAAAGAAAGAAAGAAGTGTGTGTGTGTAAATAAGCCATATATCAGGGCTCAGCAAGGTTTACCTCGCCTGGGCCAGTTTACTCCAGCTGATTTCCAGCGTCTGTGTCTGCGCAGACGTGATTTCCGGTGCTGTGGAAGCAAGTCCCCACGCTGCACTGTGCCGGTATAGCACAGCGTGCAGGGACTTGCTGAGCAGGCGGCTTGTGGCCCATGACTTGTTGCCGACCCCTGCCATATATCCTAAATAAACCGCTGTGCCTCATTTCCAAAGGAAAGACTGGTGTAAGGGAGAGGAACCCATGGAATCTCAGCACTGCTGTGGAGATTGGGGTGGCAGAATATATAATATCTACTGAAGTTTCATCTTTAAGTAGATGAAGTTAAAGTTTCCTCTTTAACCATACTACAGTGGTACCTTGGATTACAGACACTTCAGGTTACAGACTCTGCTAACCCAGAAATAGTACCTCAGGTTAAGAACTTTGCTTCAGGATGAGAACAGAAATCGCGCGTCAGTGGCAGCGGGAGGCCCCGTTAGCTAAAGTGGTGCTTCAGGTTGAGAACAGTTTCAGGTTAAGAAAGGACCTCTTAAGTTCTCAACCAGAGGTACCACTGTATTTACAGTTTTCAGAAGGGGTGGAACTTTCACAGATTGTGTTTTTGTCAACAAACCCTCCTTATGCATTCTTGATGGCTCAGTGTTGCCACCTTGTGTCCATTCTGCAACATGCCGGTTTGGTTGCCCCTCACTTGGCGATATCGAGGGACACATTCCTAGCTCGCATTCAGACAAAGTCTGTTCTGAAATGCTCATTCCCACGGACAACTAAGAGCTCCCCTTTCTCCCATACTTCTGCCACTCCTGTGTTAAATTAGGCCACGGCCTACAATTAATGACAGAGTGCAAGTCAATGCCATTTTATTGGTTCTCTCCTATTCTGCTCTTGTACCTCATCTGTTTTGCTTTCTGTTAAACCTCTTGCATGAGGGATGGAGAACGTGTGGTCCCAGCTAATGGCCAGGAATGATGGGAGTTGGGAGTCCAGTGATGTCTGGATGACCACAAGTCGTTGTTGTCCCCCCAATCTTAAAGATTGTCATGAGGGCTGGATACTAACCCTCAGGTTAAGCAAGCTGCAAAATGGGAACCTGGCTCAACAGTGGCTCAGAATGTGTGGACAAATAATTGAAAAGGGATCATGCTGCTTCAACTATTTTATTTGTGGTATGAAACTTGGGAGACAACAGGTAAGTTTGCTAGATGGTCAAGGATGATGGCAGCTGAAGCCCAACATCTAGGCCACGGGTGTGGTACCTATGGTCCTCCACTAGCCATGCTGGCTGGGGCTGATGGCAGTTGGAGTCCAACAGTATCTGCCACAGGTTTGTCCCCTCACAATGATCTTCTTAAAGCATCACCGTTATTATTGTTATTGTAATTATTATTATCTGATAATAAATACTTCCCACTGCACCACAGAGTCCCCTCATGAGCTTTTTGCAGACATCACCATCGTATTATAATAATTTGTTTAATAAAAGGCCCCTGCTTGTAACAGGCTTAGAGTCTAAATTAGACAATTCTAGGACACAAGTATGGAGGAGCAGGGAGGGCAAAGACCAATAAATACATTTGTCATCTTACAGTACTGAGAAATTCCTAAAAAAAACCGACACCTTTCTCTGAAACAGGAAGAACATTTACCAGTGAAAAAAAGTTGACTTAACGCCAGCCTGGGTTCCAGCCCCAATGTATACATTTCAACTATCTCCTGCCACAAGATGGCCACCTTGTCTCCTGGTCAGAGTGTCCTTTTTGCCATCTAAACCTCCTCCTTTCCCAAGAGCCCCAGCAAGAAGTTGGAGGTGGAACAGAGAACCAAGGCTTGAAGGTCTGGCCAGTCCACCTGCTGACCAGAAAATAAATGTTGGGCTGAATGAAAAAAGGCCTGAGGACACCTTAACGAGTTTTGGTTTTTGGGATGCCTAAATGGGGGGGGGGGCAACCACAGAGGACACAACTAAGATGGCAACCAAACCACCCATCTCCTCACACCTGTGCTGCCTCCCATCTCCTGGCAACCAATCTGCCAATCTCCTCCCTTTCAAGCCACAAGCCCTAGCAACCGAGTGGCTGGTCCCTAGCTCCTTAGCAACCAAAGTTCTGAAATCACCCAAGCTGCCGTTTCCTCACTTCCTAGCAACCAACTGCGATCAATGGGACTCCGCAAAACTCATCTGTACCTCTATCAAACTGGACTTCCCTTCCCTTGAGAAGTTCCTTATCTCACACAGCTTACCCAATAAAGAAACGCTGATGTTTTCCCTAACCCAACCCTGAAGCTGTTGGGCCTTCTCCCTCCGCCAGCTGCCATGTTTGTGGGCTGCCCTTCCTCAGTCAAATCTCTCGGCCTCCGATTCCACTCATCATCGACCCAACCACCATTCTTCGGCTACCATGGAAACTGGCCGCTTATAACGAGGGCACAGCCAATCTTTACCATTCCCTTCTGACAACCAGTGATTTACTAAGATCTCCGCTGTCTTAAATTATCTGGATAACAACCCAGGATTCGCCATGATCTCAGCCTTTCTTTATAAGAATAAGTGAACAAAATAATCAACTTCATTGAGAACTAATTCTGCTTTCCTTCTGCTTGTTTGAAAACCTGAATTGTATCTTCCTGAATCACCATCCAATTCACCTTTCTGTAGCAACTGATCGCCCATGGTTACCAAACTACCCAGCTCCGTTGCCCTGGTAACAGATGCATTGCCCTAGAATACCCTTCCAGGAATGGGATCGGGTTTGGTAAGCAAAGTATTAGTGTTGGGAACCCCACTCCCCTAACCCATTTCTCCCCCAACAACGAATTGCCCTCAGCAAAGAGCCCACGGCCAACCTCTTTGCCTGGTGGTCAATAAACGCTCTGTGGTAAAATCACCAGTTCTTTGGTCACCATGGCGACCGAGCAACCAGTCCCCCATCACCCGTTCTTTCCTCCCAAGGACCGATGTCCTCTTGGCGATCAAATCCTGTGGCCGCATGCATTAATCATCTCGCTTTCCAGAAACCGGTTGCCACCAGTATCGTTGTGTCTCGTATGGACCAGGCGCCCACCCTTTATTCAACGCCCCACTGCCACCCCATAATCCTCATGGAGCGCGGGGCAATCCGAGGGGAAGGCGGCAGGGGCAGCATGGAAGGAGTGAGGGAAGGCCCGGGTAATGTTGGCGACCTCTGAGGAGACAGGGTTTGTTCTGAGTCCCCATCGCTCGGGCTGGGGCTGGGCAGGCGAGCGAAGGCCGTCCAGATTCCACGGGGTCGCGGTTTGTCTCCTGGGGCGGGCGCTGGGTCGCCGTGCACGCGCTGGTGGCGGATGAGCGTGGAGGAGCGGCCAAAGCTCTTGCCACAGCGGGCGCAGCGGTAGGGGCGGGCCCCCGTGTGCGCCCTCTGGTGGACGGTGAGGTAGGAGCTGTCGCCGTAACGCTTGCCGCAGACATTGCACTTGAAGGGCTTCTCGCCCGAGTGGATGATCTGGTGGCGGATGAGGTGGGAGCTCTCAGAGAAGGATTTGTCGCACTGCGTGCAGCGGTAGAGCTTGACGCCCGTGTGCGTGCGCTCGTGGCGCACCAAGTCCGAACGCTGAGAGAAGCTCTTGGCACACGACCGGCACCCGAAGGGCCTCTCCCCCGTGTGCACCCGCTGGTGGCGGATCAGGTGAGAGCTCAGGGTGAAGCTCTTCCCGCAGTCCGTGCAGTCGAAGAAGCGGGTGGGAGGGGCCGCCACGCGGCGGTAGCTGCGGCAACAGGGGCGGCTACCCCAGGGGCGCCTCCCTCGGCCAGATTTGGCCCCTCTTGCCTTGGTGCTGCCACCACCCTCCCCGCCGCTGCTGCTGCCGCCCCCCTGCAGGACTTCACAGGCCTCCTCCCAGCCCAGGACTGGGGCGGAAACCACGGGGGGATCCTCGGAGTCGGGGTCCTCCGGCGCAACCGGGGTTTCTTCATCTTCCCAGTCCTCATTCTCACTGGTTGTTCCCTCATCTGGCGAGACAGAGAGAGAGAGAGGGAGTTGAGAAAAGAGAACAAAAGTGTTGTGATTTTTAAACTTCTTCTTCTTTGTGGTTTCTGCATTTATTTACTTATTTTTTAAATCCATTTTATATTGCCACAGGCAATAGAAACAGAAACAGAGAGATGATGCTAGGCAAAGACCTGGGGGGGCATTAGGAGTGCCTTCCACAACAACTGCAGCAGCATAATTGAAAATGGCCCCCCACCTTGCTGGCATGCCCATCAACTGCCCTGGAAAAAACAGGACTTTCCTGCTTTTTCTCGCAAGAGGACAGCGGACAAAATGGCCACCGCGTTTTCTTTTTAAAATATTTTTATTAGCAACTTCAACATAACAACTTAGCAAAACATATCATATTCATTATTTCCCCCCCCCTTTTCCCACCCACACCTCAAACCCTCCCCCCCTCCCCCAGAGACTTCCCTCAGCTCCTCTGTCTGATTTGTCAACACATATTATTCTCTGCATGTTATAAAATTATACAAATCCTTACATTATCTATCTACCATGTTATCAATCAATAAATTGGTGTATGTTTATTCAAAACCTGCCAAGGAGTCCAATTCATTTTGTTGTGCTTTTAAATAATTTGTATAAAGTTCCCATTCCTCCCTGAAGTCACAGTTGTCCTTGTCTTGCAGTTTGTGTGTCAATTTAGCCAGTTCTGCATAATTCATCAGTTTCTCTTGCCACTGTTCTTTTGTCGGGATTTCTTCATTCTTCCATCCAATGGCCACCGTGTTTTCATGCAATTTCAGGCTGCGCTTTTTTCGAGCACGATGCCCCGAAAGCACACGTTTTGGGCGGTGTGTCTGGAAAAAAGCACTTTTGTGGGGAGGCAATCTCACATGGGTCATGTGACACATGGAGGAGTGAAGACCCGAAAGACAATGTCCTGGATTTGGGCTACAGGTAGGTAGCCGTGTTGGTCTGCCGTAGTAAAAAATAAAATAAAATAAAAAATAAAAACATTCCTTCCAGTTGCACCTTAGAGACCAACTAAGTTAGTTATTGGTATGAGCTTTCATTTGCATGCACTCTTCTTCAGATACACTGAAACAGAAGTCACCAGACCCTTATATATAGTGAGAGGGTGGGGAGGGGTATTACTCAGAAGGGTGGTGGGAATAGGTGATTGGCTGATAGGTGTGGATTTGGGCATCACTGTGTTGGAAGATATGTGCCAGTCCAGGAATATAGGGAGCTGCCTTGCCCTGTGTCTTACCGTTGGGTCTACCTAGCTCAGTACAATGATTGGCAGCAGCTCTCCAGGAATTCAAGCTGGGTATCTGTCTCTGCCCTACCTAGCAAATGAACCTGGGACTTTGTGCACGCAGAGTAGGCGCTTCAACCACTGAGCTGCTACCCTGCTTCCTCACCTGCCTGGGCATCTGAACTCACAAGGCTTCAGGATGCTAAGTTTAGGCAAAAGCCAAGCACCCTGCTGCTCTTCCCAAATTTGAACCACTTCCTGTATTTTTCGCTCCATAAGACACACTTTTTCCCTCCTAAAAAGTAAGGGGAAATGTCTGTGTGTCTTATGGAGCGAATGTGTGGTCGATCGCTGGCTCCCTTTCCAGCCCCGGCCCCTTGCCCAGGTCTCCATAGTTGAATGTTCTGCAGACGGAGGCTGTTTGTTTCCCCAGCGACATGTGACTGGCTGATTCTGTCTGGAAACTGTAGAAACGGCTCCCTTTCCTTTCCTAAAGAAGCTGCAGAACTGTGAGTTGAACCCCATAGAAACAGGATTTTCCCCCTTTGCAAAGTAAGCTCAACAACTTTGAGCTGATCCTCAAAAAAAGGGGCTTTTCCCCTTTTCGCCTCTAAAAACTAGGTGCATCTTATGGTCAGGTGCGTCTTATGGAGTAAAAAATACAGTACATCCAAGTGACACCATGACACCATGATCCCCGCAGAGCCTTCCCAGAGGCTTCTGGCCCCTTCTAGTCTTGCTCCCCTGTTCTGTGACAGTTTTGCCACTTCTCTCACCTGTGTGAGCATCCCTTGCGCTTTCCCTTTCCTCCGGCCGTCGTTCCAGGTCCTGGTTCAGGACTCGCGGCTCGTCCCTTTGCTCCATCCAGGAGATCATGTTGGGTTTAACGATGGGGAATCCTGCCCACGACAGGGTGGGAGAAAACAACAGCAGCAGACGGTGAAATCTGAACACTGCAGTCCCGCCGGGTCTCTTCCAAGCATCTCAAACTGAAACAGGAGGCAGAGAATGGATAGATCAGTGGTCCCCCAAAAAAACATTTCCCCCACGGGCCGCTTGAAAATTGCTGAGGGTCTTAATGATTTTCCTGCCCGTCACAGCAATTGTAATGCATTGCACTGGAGGCTGTGGAAGTTTTAATTTTGTTTTTATTGCCTCTTTCATTTCTCATATATTGCATCTGACTGTATTTCAATTTGGATTGCGCAGAATGCGAGGCGAACGGCAAGAATAAATAATAAGATGCAATATAGAGAAATGAAAGGAGCACTACAAATACAATTAAAAAGCAGTATGAATATTTCATAGGCCGGCCCCGCCATTTCATAGCCGCTGCTCCCACTGGGTTCTCCACAGACATGGCGGACCAACTGGATGATGCCTGTGGGCCACTGTAGGTCTGGAAATCCTTGGGGCAGATAGTTATCCCAACCTAAGAGGGTAGGTGTCTTCTTCTTTTTAGTAAGCAAAAGTGATTTTTAGAAAGGAATTCAGTGAAGCACTAGGGCAAGCATTTCCAATTCCCCCTCTCCTCCCCACACCTGGTGTTTGGGGGGGGAACGCTCTCCCCCCCACCAAAAAAACACCAAGCCAATTTGTGGGGATGCAAGGAGACTACAGTTTGCTTTCCCTGGTTTGCTTTCTACTTTAGGCAAAAAGTAGGGTCCCTTCCAACTCTACAATTCTATGACTCCTATGGTCTTGGAGTCTGGAAGAAGAAGAGGAGGAAGAAGAAGAAGAAGAAGAAGAAGAAGAAGAAGAAGAAGAAGAAGAAGAAGAAGAAGAAGAAGAAGAAAGTTATTCCACTCTTTAACATACAGTGGTACCTCGGGTTAAGTACTTAATTCGTTCCGGAGGTCCGTTCTTAACCTGAAACTGTACTTAACCTGAAGCACCACTTTAGCTAATGGGGCCTGCTGCCGCCACAGCACGATTTCTGTTCTCATCCTGAAGCAAAGTTCTTAACCTAAGGTACTATTTCTGGGTTAGCGGAGTCTGTAACCTGAAGTGTATGTAACCTGAAGCGTATGTAACCCGAGGTACCACTGTACAGTGGTACCTCGTGTTACGTACCATCCCCCTTACGAATGCTTTGGGTTACACGCTCCACTAACCCGGAAGTAGATGCCCCTTGTTGCAAACTTTGTCCCGGGATGCTAACGGAAGTCACGCTCTGGCGGCACGGCAGCAGCGGGAGGCGCCATTAGTGAAAGCACACCTCATGTTACGAGCAGTTTCCGGTTACGAGCGGACCTCCAGAACGGATTAAGTACATAACACAAGGTACCACTGTATATTTTGATATGAAACAGAATGTTACAAAGTACTCATTCCCGGGAAAATCTAGGTTGAAATCTCGACTCAGCCATAAAGCCCATTAGGTAACTTTTGGGGCATTCCTCGCCCCGCTCTCTCTAACCTACATCACAGGGTTGTTGTGAGGAAAAATGCAGGTCACAAAATGCAGTTCCCCCGGTTGCACCAGGAAGTGGTCCATTGAATTCATTCCGCCATCTCATTCTCATAGAATCATAGAATTTTAAGAGCTGGAAGAGCCCACAAGGGTCATCTAGCTCAACCCTGTGCAATGCGGGAATCATTTTGCCCAACTTGGGGCTCGAACCCACAACCCTGAGATTCAGCTCCTCCCTAACCCCCACACTCTTTATTCTGCTTTCTCTGAATGGCCAAAAAGAAAAGTCGCAGAACTGAGGTATACAGATCCAGATTCCTGGTCTATACAACACAAATAACGCTATTTATTAAAAGACAAAGAAAAGTGTGTGTGTAGGGGGGGGGGAGGGAGCGAAGGAGTTGAATTGCATGTAGAGATCCCAGGTTCAGTTCTGGGCATCTTCAGTTGGAAAAGAATCACCTAGTACAGGTGTCTTAGCTGGTGATGGGGAAGACTTCTCTCTGCCTGAAACCCTGGAGTTCAGCCTCCAATCAGCAGAGACAATAGTTCGCTAGATCAACCAATGATCTGCTGTGATAGAAGACAGCTCCGTATATTCACATACTTTCTTGCTGCCCGTTGATGCTCACTGAATCCAACACTTCCCTCCCTCACCCATGCGGTTCTAGATAATAATACATTTTATTAAAAACGTGCTTCCAAAATAAAACTTGCAAAGTCGTTTATAACAAGCGGTTCTCCTGAATGACAAGTCCCTGTCATTCCCCACTGTTCTAAATTGTATGCAAACACGATCCAAATATAATAAATACGGTATGTAAATAGAAATGTTCACTTCATAGAACCATAGAGTTGGGAGGGACCCTGAGTTATCTAGACTAACCCCGCTGCAACGCGGGAATCACCGCGAAAGCATCCATGACAGAAGGATCAAAGACAGAAAAAGCAGAATGGGAAGAGAAAGAGGGGAACTGACAGAAAAGCGGCGAAGGAGAAAGAGGAAAAGGTAAGACTTGAAGCTTAGGAGATCTGGGATCAAATTCCTACTTGGCTAGAAAGCTCACTGCGTGGCCTGGGGCCAGCCACAATCTTTCAGCCTAATCTACCTCACAGGGTTGTTGTTCTGATTATAATGTGTGTGTGCATGCATGTGCTTGTTCATGCAGGGGAACGGGCTCCTCGTGCCACCTTGAGCATCTTGAGGGAAAGAAAAGACAAAACTGCAAGAGAATAGTGAAATAAGCCCACTAAGAACAGAGTGTTTGGGGCAGGGCCGTAGCTAAGGGGAGGGAGGGGAGCCTAGCCAGTTTGGGTTTTTTTTGCCGAGGCGGGGGGGGGGGAGCCTCCAGAGGAGCACCGTCGAGGCTCCCAGGGGTGTGCCAAACTGAGTCTTGCCAAAGAAAGCCTAGTTTGTGTGCGTGGAGGGGGGTGCAACCCACCCCAACCCATCGTGCCAATTTCATGGAAAGATTCGCCATGGATAACTGGCAGAGACTTTCAGAAATCAGGAGGCGGACAGGATTGGGTGAGAATGAAGGGATATCTGGATATATATGGAAAGGTGGTGACGGGGAACCAGCCAGAGAAGAAGAAGGAGCTCCCTTCCTTCCCCATTGGCACCAACCTCCGATGGCCATTGTCTCCGCGACAGCAGGTTGCGCCAGCCCTGATGCCCCTCTTGGGGACAGTGCGGGGTGGTCGTGCCAGGCTACGCTCTGCCGGACTACGCGGGCATAAGCGGCTGAGGATCTTCTCCACACCCCTCACCTCCCCCCAAACCCGGGTGGAGTTTATTCCCCAGCCGCCTCTTCCCTCCCGTGGCCAGGATCCTGCTCCTTCCTGCTCCCGTCCGCTGGCCACCCGCACCTCTCCGCGCCCAGGGAAGCGCACTCACCCAGCGCGCTCCTCCTCCTCCGGGGCGCACGGCGGGCGCCGATCCCCTGCGCGCTTTCTCCCGGGAGGATGGGGCTGTGCGCTGGGGGGCGGGGAGTGGAAGGGGGGCGCGACCTCCGGGGCCCAGCCCCTTTCTCCACCCCCTAAGCCGGTGGCAGGAGAAGCGCAGAGCCAGGCGCGCGTGTGCGTCTGGGTTGCCTGCAGGAAGTTGCCGCCGCCATGTACCGTCCCTCCAGCTCTCCAGGTTTGCTGCGCTCCCGCTTCTCTCTAGGATGCGGAGGAAATCGCAGCTCGGTGCCTTTAACTCCTCGCGCAGGCGGGTTCCCCGCCCCAAACTCTTCTGCCTCCGATGCTGCACATGACGCCGGCAGCATTGCGAGTCTTCAGCTTTCTTTCAAAAGTCTCGCATGCACGCGCTATTCTGGGGTGGGTGTTCCCCACGGCTCCGCTTTGCATGAGAACCCTGCCGATTTATTCTTCATATTAACTTTATTAAGGTTTATGCTTCTCCCTTCTACGATTGGATTGAAGACTTCTACAGTATAAACTCGCAACATATGAACAAGGTGCATACAAACGCAGACTTGGAATGGACAAATTCAATGATCTGTGGAATCCGTTCTTACAAATAATGTAATATGTTAAGATCTGGTGAAGTACAATAAAAACCTTGTAAAGTAAAAAAAGAAGAAGATTTATTCTTCATATTAATGAGCTGTTCGAGAGTGGAAGGGCCTGCCCCTGGAGGTTAATAATAATAATAATAGTAATAATAATAATAATATTTATACTGTACCCCGCCCATCTGGCTGGGTTTCCCCAGCCACTCTGGATGGCTTACAGCATACAGTATATAAAACATTGTAACATATCCAGCATTTAAAACTTCCTGATATGGGGCTGCCTTAAGATGTCTTCTAAAAGTTACAGTTATAGGTAGGTAGCCGTGTCGGTCTGCCGTAGTCAAAACAAAACAAAATAAATAAAATAATATATTCTGAAGAAGTGTTCATGCACATGAAAGTTCATATCAATAACTAACTTAGTTGGTCTCTAAGGTGCTACTGGAAGGAATTTTTTATTTTGTTATTTTGTTTCTAAAAGTTATGTCGTTCTTGACATCTGAAGAGAGGGTTGTGGACTCTCCTTCCTGGGCGGTTTTTAAGCAGAGGTTGGATGGCTATCTGTCACGGATGCTTCAGTTGAGATTCCTGCACTGCAGGGGGTGGGACTAGATGACCCTCAGGGTCCCTTCCAGCCCTACAATTCTATGATTCCACGATTCCAACATAGCACCACCAGAGTGCTGTGTGGCTTTGTGGGCCAACTAACTGCATTGCAAGCTGAGTTAATGGCACCTCGTCCCCATTGGAAGCATTGGCGTTTAAGTGACTCACACGTCCCCTGGATTTTAACTGAAGCTACACCCAACTAAAGTCTGGCTCCAACCCAAGGTTTCTGCATTCGAAGCCCATGGGTATAGATATATGGGTGTATGAGCTCCAGCATCGCAATGGTTCTCCAACATCAAAGTCACATCTTAGAACAGGCAGAGCTGGAGAAATGGACATCACGGCTGATTATTGCAATGCATGCTATGCGGGGCTGCCTTTGAAAGATATTTAGAACTTCAGCTGGTCCAAAATGTTGCAGCTAGGCTGTTGACCAGAGCCAATCAGGGGAAGGACCTAAATCCCTTTTTGCAAATGTTCACTGGTTCCTAGCTAATTGCTAGGCCCAGTTCAAAGCCCTAAATGGCTTGGGATTGGCATACATGCAGGAACATCTTCTTCCACGTTATTAAGGACTTCTGGAGACTGTTTCCTTCACATTCCACCAGCATCTAAATTACATTTGTTTGGGATTTGGAAGAGGGCCTTCTTGGTGGCTGCACCTAAGCTGTACAACTGTCATCCTAACAGCAGCTCCCTTACCCTTTTTGAATGTTCTTCCGTTGCTGCAGGACCACCTTCTTTTCTAAGCAAGTGTCTAACCTGACAATCTGCTTGATTATTATTATTTTACATTTCTGGACATTTTAGTCTCAGCGTATCTACTTTTCAATGCCCTGCATTGAATTTTATTGTTTTGTGGATGGCTGTTTCACACTGTGAGCATTTAAAAAAAACCCACAACAACAACAACAACAACAACAACAACAACAACAACAACAACAACAACAACAACTGAAAGGGATATTGCTAGATATATTATTTAATACATTATTTCACAACAAGTTTAATGAGAGTGCATGCATGCGCATATAAAGACCTGCTCCTCTACACACTATTTCAAGGGTGAAGAAGGCATCTTCGGGCCCAGAGATCCATACTTTAAAGCAAACCTGTATAGCTCTGGATGCCATTGGACTTCATGTCCCATCAGGCCCTGCTGGCATGACTAGTGGCCTGGGATGATGGGAGTTGTGGTTCAGGAGATTTTCCTAGTAGATCAGCAAAGATAAGCAATGAGACCCATTGTGGTGCAGTGCTTAGAGCAGGGGTAGTCAACCTTTTTCAACAGGGGGCCGGTCCACCGTCCCTCAGACCTTGGGGGGGGGCCGAACTATATTGGGGGGGGGAATGAACGAATTCCTATGCCCCACAAATAATCCAGAGATGCATTTTAAATAAAAGGACACATTCTACTCATGTAAAAACACACTGATTCCCGGACCGTCCGCGGGCCGCAGTGAGAAGGCGATTGGGCTGGATCTGGCCCCCAGGCCTTAGTTTGCCTACCCATGGCTTAGAGTCAGACCAGAACCTGGGAGACCAGGGTTCAAATCCCCACTTGGCCATGAAGCTCACTGGATGACCTTGGATCGGTTATTGCCTTTCAGCGTAGCCTTCCTCACAGGGTTGTTGTGGGGATTAAATTCGGGAGAGAATTATGTACACCACCCTGAGTTCCTTAGGGAGTTTGTTTGTTTGTTTAAATTAATTTATATACCACCCTATACCCAGAGGTCTCAGGGTGGTTCACATTAAAAAATCACAATATATAAAATAAAAATAAAAGCAATCACCTGATAAGCCCCTCCCAAAAGAGTGCCATATTTTAAAAGGGTATGGGGATGTTGATCAGGTCAACCAAAGGCCTGGTAAAAAAGGAACACCTAAAGGTGTATAATTTAGGCGCCAGGTGAACTTCCCTGGGGAGAGCATTCCACAGATGGGGAGCCACTGCAGAGAAGGCCCTGTTCTCATGTTACCACCCTCTGGACCTCTCAAGGATGTAAATGTAACACATGAAATGAAATTAATAATTTCTGTCTCTCAATTGATGATGATAATGATGATTTAAATTAGTATACCACCCTCCATCCATAAATCTCAGGGTGGTTTGAGGTGGGGAGCAGGAACCTTTTTTGGAGGTTATTAGTCTTGTTTTTTATTATGTATTTTGTGTTTTTTATCTTCCCCTCCCCTTCCCACAAAATGTTCCTGCTCCCCACCTCAAATTAGGCTGTTCGGACCACTTGTTTGTCATAACTCGAATGCAAATTCATATTTATATAGATACGTAATTCCAGCGTATAGGCTCCTAGGCTCTAGTAGAGAATGGACTCAGCCCCATGAGATGTCACCAATTTGCGGCTAATTCTGCCAAAACAAAACATACTCATGCACCTCACTGGCTGATGAGACCTTGGTACACCAACAAAAAAGATATCCTTCAACCCTGAAGTTTTACCACATCTGACCCTGACAGAATCTAAAATGCACTTGGCTTGGTGTCTGTAAAAGCTGTACAGTCTCAGTCCAAAGAGGGTCGTTTGACTGTTACTGACATGGCGCCCTCACTGTGCCTGGCGCCTTATAGAGTGTGCAAGAGGGCGGGTCTCTGCTCCGAGAGGCTTGCAATTCAGCTTCGGGACAACACCAGAGGAAGAGGAGGCAGCAAGAAGAAATGAACAGGCAATGAAGAACAGCAACAGTTGCAAAAATCCATCCCAGCTTAATTTTTTAACAACATTCTGTCTTTGGTCATTTGGCTCAGTGGTGCCACCTGCTGGATATTTACAGCCCTTCCGTGTTGGAGAACAAAGTGGGGATGGTTGAGAGCGTGGATATGTGATTGCAAGTTTCACTGGACTTCTATAAAATAAAAAAATTATAACAGTCCAGATTTCTTACAAATCTATAAAGTGGCGTATCCCTCCTATCTTTAAACAAACAAACAAAAATGTATAAAGGTAAAACTTTAAACGGATAAGCATTTCTTCTAAATGTTTTAAGTTATAACCTTGTTTTTCGCCAAGTGTTTCTCAGAAATATGCTTCCTCCCCACCTGCTCCCACCACAAGGTTGCTGGAAGTGTGTTGCTGCTGCTCAAGGCCATTTAATAGGAATCCACCAATGGGGGGAAAGGCTGCAAGGATTATTACTGAGCAGTTTAATCTCCCTGCCTCCGCACCCCAGATTTTTTTCCATGGAGATCAGATCATCAAGGCCTTTTAGCCTCCGGAGAGCTCTGTGGGGAAGGTCAGGCTGAGAGAGAGTGAGGAGGCAAAGCTCAGCGCACCAAGGGAGCTGCTGCATGGCCTACTGGTGGTGATTTGAACCCGGGTCCCTCTGGTTTTTAAATTTAATTAATCAGCCTAGCCATGGTTGCTATGCACTGCCTCCACAGCTGGAGACAAGGAGGCTTCTGAATGCCAGTTCCTGGAAATCACAGGAGGGAGAAAGCTCCTGTGCAGACTGGATCCTGCCTTGTTGGTTTCCCACAAGCCTATGGGTGGCCACTGTAGGAACAGGGTGGACTAGGTGGCCTTGATCCAGCAGGCTCGCCTTATGTCCCTAAATTCTAATGTTCTTAATTTACAGGATTATTACGCTGCTAGCATTTTAAAGGTTTCGCCCATCCATTATGATATCCTCATTCAGGTTGGGGCTGCATGAGTCCAGAGGGGTATCTGTGTGGGATATTGCCTCTGATCTGATGGCACTTATCCCATACCCTCCAACACCTCTCTGATGAAAATAGGGACGTCCTAGTCCATAATAATGATGGTGATAACTTTATTATTATTATTTATATCCTGCCCATCTGACTGGGTTGTCCCAGCCACTCTGAGCGGCTTCCAACCAGTATAAAATAATAATAATAAAACATTAAACTTTTTTTAAAAAACTTCTCTATACAGGGCTGCCTTCAGGTGTCGTCTAAATGTTGTATAGTTATTTCCTTGGCTCGGGGGTTACATAACTCCATGGCCCACGGACAGTTTGGGTATCAGTGTGTTTTTGCATGAGTAGAATGTGTGCTTTTATTTAAAATGCATCTCTGGGTTATTTGTGGGGCATAGGAATTCGTTCATTCCCCCCCTCAAAATATAGTCCGGCCCCCCACAAGGTCTGAGGGACAGTGGACCGGCCCCCTGCTGAAAAAGTTTGCTGACCCCTGAGTCAACTCCATACCTCCCAACACTTCCCCAATGAAAATTGGGACATCCTAAGGGAAAGAGGGACATTCTGGGATCAAATCAAAAACCCGGACAGCTTCTGTAAATCCAGGACTGTCCCTGGAAGATAGGGACACTTGGAAGGTCTGTCATCCCAAGGGCTCACAGATGGAGAAGGGAGCCCACAAGAAGGCCGAGGGCCCTCTGGCACTCTCCTTCTGTGGCCTTTTGAGACAGAAAGTCTGGGTTGCAGCAATGATGTTCTAATGAGTGCCAGGGGCAAGCCACCATTTAAATTTCCCACAATGCTTCAGACCACTCTGGTACTGGCCCTCGGTGGTCCGGCAGGGTTTCCAAGCGCCCAGCTTATTTAAAAGACTATGCTCACCGGACAAACTGCACATGTAAAGCTGTATGGTGAATAGGGTCAACTAATATGCTTATGTGCCCTACTGAAACCATAAGGGTATTGCTGTATGTAATGGAACCACTATGGTTGTAACTACAGTCATACCTTGGGTTGAATGCGCTTCGGGTTGAGCGCATTCGAGTTGTGCTCTGCGGCAACCCGGAAGTAACAGAGTGTGTTACTTCCGGGTTTTGCTGCTTGCGCATGCGCAGACGCTCAAAAGGATGTCACGCGCATGCGCAGAAGCGGCGAAAAGCGACGCGTGCATGCGCAGCCGTGCTGTCGCTAGTTACGTTTGCTTCTGGATGCGAACGGGGCTCCAGAACAGATCCTGTTCATATCCAGAGGTACCACTGTAATGCCTTATCTCGGTGGGGAGGGGTGTTATGTATTGAAGTTCTCACCCTGGCCACCAGGGGTATTGTGTATACAGTATAGTTTTCACTCAGGTCCACGTCAATTAATTTAGGCGGGAAACCCTGGGTTGTTGTTGTTACAATGTTGACAGCCGGCTGTCTATAAAAGCAGGCCGGCTGAGCTGTTTGCTGTTCAGTTCAGTTGCAGCTTACTATAAAGAACCACTTGGAGAAATCTCTGTGTCGACTGCTATGTCCACCCACAACTTAACAGCTACGTCAGAGACATTGTGGGAAGTCAGCGAGACCATTCCTCTGGGGATGATTTGAGATCTCTGGACGGGCATCGGCAGTGGGCCAACAGCCTGAGGAACATGGGACCCCAACTACTGCCAGCACGGCCAGTGGTCAGGAGGAATGATGAGCACTGTGGTCAAACCTGGAGGACTACTGGTTGCCTAGCCTTCATGGCAGCAGAAGGAAGATCTTCAGCTGCGCCATTTCAGAAATGCACTGCTGGGTGCGATTTCTGCACACAGCCCCAAATTGCAGAGGACCACAGGAAGCGACCAGACCATGGGTCCATCTTACTCACTGTTCCCTACACTGACTGGCATCAGCTCTCTGAGGTGTCCGGCAGAGTTCTCTCCCAGCCCTACCTAGGGATTCCAGGGATTGTACCCGGGACTTCAGCTGCTCTACCGCAGAATGATGACTCTACATTCTGACCCCTTGGGGCAGGGAGTGGGGTACTGATGACATTAGCCGAGAAGCAGGGCCTCGCTTGAGGCGAGCTCTGCTCGGGGTCTCAGCATGTGGGGCCATCCTTGTCATTTAATGGTATGCGTCACCCGGGAACACTCGACTGTAGTGTGCCTTTCTGTCATTAGTATCTGATACTTCAAAAATCACCGAGAAATGTCAAAATGAGGAGGCTCTCCAAAATTAAGAGGAGGCACCTGCCTACCAAATCATGAATGTGCAAGTGTGGTGGTGAAGATGCAAGGGGGGGCATGTTTTAATCTCACTCTCTAGCTGTGGCTTTCAAAAATAAATAAATATTTTTAGGTCCCTGCCTCGGGTGTTTGTTTGTATTGTTTTAAAAACCCATCTTGAGTTCTTTCTTTCTTTCTGCCCGACTCTCTTCTTACATTTTCTTCTCACCTTTCCTCCAATGCGCAAGGCGGAAAACATGGTTAGTTGCTGTTTTCATTGTTTTCAAAGCAATTTTTAGCTGTTTGTATTGCATGTGTGAAAAACGCCTGGAGATTTACGATAAAGCCGGTTCGTCATTTAATGCAACAATTTTAGCTGTGTTATTCTGACTCCCAACACTCTGTTTTTAAATGTATCGAGATATTATGGTTGTAATCCGCCTTGGGGGCCCTTGTTTAGGGCCGAAAGGCAGAATGCAAATGCTTTTATAAATCAATACAAATATTGGGCAATACCTCAACTTCCCTACATATAAATATTGTTGCCCGCACCCTTATCTCTGAGCAGCGAGGGACTTCAGGGGGTTCCTGCACTTACGCAGGGTTTGCTTTCCTTTGAGTGAAGTCCATGGAGACTGTGGTGTCTTTAGGATATATGGTTTTAATTACACATATATACAACCTGAGCAAAGGATGAAAGCGCTCACAGCATTAATACTCAAACAGATATTGCTTCTTCATTAGGATTTCATGGAAGCTCCAAAGCCCAGCTTTGGGTTCAGCACAGAGCAAGACATGTCCTTGAGTTTCCAGTATCAGCAAAGAAATCTCTCTCGATGGAGAACATCATCTAGCAAGGAGAGGTGGGAACAAGCTCACCTCTTTGTCTCCATGGCAGCCTCTTGGGACATGTAAATGACAGTGCTGTACTTAACTGGACAGCCAAGGCCATTGCCTTATCAAAGTAACAAATCTGGCTGGTTTCACCTCATAGATTCTAACTTCACATACACCGGATCAGAGATTTGGAAGGGACCCAGAGGTATCATGCAGATATCATGCCGTATCTAAGAAGCTACACTTTTTGGAGAGATGCTTCTTGCTGTGTGAGATAAATTTATCGAAGGTTCTTTCTCCACTTCACTGATTATCAGTCTCATATGAACTGATCTGAAATTATTCAAGTCCCAAACAGATTAAAATCACTAAATTTGCTTTTGACCTCCCCTATATGTTGGCTTCCTGCTACCAACTAGAATAATTCCATAGTGAGGAAAATCATGTTCTACCTACATTTGAAATTTTAAACCTGAATCACCTTGTGAGTCATATAATAACAATTTTATGTGGCAAGATCGGTGGGCTTAGGCAGATTCCATACTTGTCCCACATTCATAACAAATTGCTGATTATAAAGTCTTGTTTTGAGTACTTTGAAACCAAATGTCAAATGTGGTATGGACTGGTGCTTTTATTAAAGTTTCTTTAAATTGCAATATTTATGAATTTGTTTCTTTTAACCAGTTAGTTACTTGATTGATATAACTAGCCATACCACTGATATTCTTCTTCTTTTCTTTCATAACTGAACTGCAACAGCTTCTACTTTTGGTCTTTTATTATTCCAAAGAAACATAAGTGAAATCATGTCATTTCACGATCTGTTGTGCTTGCAGTTCTATAGCTGAAAACTGGAATAAAATATTTACCTTTGGTAACAAGGCCATTTTAATTGCAGGAGTTCTCCCATAAGTTTTTTACATTTGTTTTATTTGTTTATTTCATTTTAAGGAGGGTAAAAAAACAAACCACACATTAATACCCTTGAGAGAAGAGGAACTCTGTACATGCTCAGAGGTAAAGTGCTCAAACGGTGGCAATCCTATGCAGACGAAAAAAATCTGCATTTTGGTTCGCCTTCCAGACTACTAACGTTTGCAAATGGGAATTACTCACTTAATAAAAAGAGAACTGAATTAGCTTTGAGCTACCGGTATATAACACCATCTCCCGCAATTCCATTCGGCAGTATGCCTCTCCCCCCTCCCCTCCTACTCCGCCATATTAGTTGTAGTCCAGGCATTCTCCTTGAGGACTTAGAGGCAAACGATAAAGGCAACGAGAAACACCCAGACACGGGCCTGGAGGATAGAACTACACTCCCATGATGCCTTTCGCCTCAGCGGCCATCTTAAATGGAGTCCAAACACCTCTCGGAGAATTTGGCTTACACAGGCCTGATCCGATGAGTGAGCAAAACTACCCTTCCCATGAGGCATTGGGGACGAAGTCGCCGCAAGCTGCCATCTTAGCTGTAGTCCAAACACCTCTTAGGGGGCTATAGAGACCAACAGGCCCTAGGCGTCGAGGCGGGAAATAAAACTACAATCCCCACCCGGCATTGCGCCGAGGCATTGGCCGCCATCCCCATTGTAGTCCAAACTTCCCCCAGGTGCCCATAGAGGCGGATGCTTCTGAGGTGGCGGAGAAAACTACTTCTCCCATGAGCTCCCGCGCGGCGAGTGTTCCCTTTTGGCCTTCCCGAGACCGCCATGACGGTTTTGTGTGTGTGTGTGTTATGCGTTGAGTGAGGTGTGTGTATCAGTATGTGTGAGTGAGTGAATGTGAAAGGGAAGGAGGAAGAGGAGAGGATGAGAGAGGCTGGGGGAGGAGGAGGAGGAGGAGGCTCCACCAGCACCGTGGGGCCTAGCTCTGTCCCTTCCGAGGAGCTGTGGGGGCGACTGAACCCCACTCCCCGACCTGCCCCTTTGGAGGGGGGTGGGTGGGTTTAAAGGCCCTCCCTTATGTGGGGGGAGGGACAGCTGGGCAGCGCAGAGCCCCCTTGAGGAAAAGGGTGGGGTGGGGGGCACCAGGTTCCCACTCCCTCCTTGGATTGCAGGGCGGGGGGGCTGGCAGTGGGGAGCGCCTAGAGGGCCCCACCCCGTTGCAGGAGCAAGGGTTTTGCAAGGTTAACAACCCCCACCCTTTCATTGCTTCGGAGGGGGGCAGAAAGCTGAGAGATCGCCAAGGCAGGCACTGGGCCTTTTCCATCTGGGCTCTGTGTGAGAGTGAGGCCGGAGCTATGTCCCTGATTTAAAGGGAAAGGCTGATCATCATCATCATCATAAATAACATTTGGGGACAGCTTTTGCCTAGCCCCCACTGCCTTTTGATTCCCCCCCTCTCCAAAGTGCATGGAGATGTTGTTGGAGTAACAAGCCAAGGGGCAAGTCCCCCTTCTCCTCCTCCTCCTCCTCCTCCTCTTCTCCCACCTCCAGTAAGCCCAAGGAGTGGGGAGTGGGCTTAGAGAGGGGAGTGGTCTGCCTACATTTGAAAAGGGGAGGGTGGGTGTTCTGGCAACTAAGGAAAATCTCAGTGGTGGGCAGAAGAGGAGGAGGAGTCAGGAGGAAGCAAGGAGGGTTAGAGGGGGGGGGTTACTGGAGGTTGCACCGCGCATAGGCAATGCCCAAGGCTCCATCCAAAATTAGGGGTGCAGGGGGTCCCTGAGTAGATGTGTGCTACAGCGGGAGCTTTCCTTGTTATTTTTTAGATGTTCGGGGGGAAGGGAAGCCTCCTCACACATCATCCCCTTGTTTTCTCCCAAGGGCAAGGAAGGAAACCGTGGAGGGTAGAATAGGAGAGAGGGGGTGAGAGGACTGGGGGGAACTGCTGCTATGAATCTGTAATCGCCTCTTTGGGGAGATCGACCCGCCCCTCCGACTCTTCTCCACCCCCCTATTTTTGTGGGGGGGACTGAGGGAGAGACGCACGCACACACAAATCCTTCAACAACTGGCTGGATCTCTTCTCTCTCCCCCCCTCCACTGCCCACCATGACAACAAACCCAGCATTAGAATCGCCATCCGCCCCATGGCCACACAGCAGGTGAGTAGCCCATCTCTCCTTCGCTCCCCGCTCCCAAACCCTTCATGGATTTTAAAGGGGGGGCTGCTCCCCATCTCCAATCTCCTCCCATCCTAAGGCACATTTGGCTGGTGCCTGTCTGTGATATGTGAGTGTTTGTGTAGATATATGTGTGTGTGTGTGGTGTGTGTAGCGATTGTAAGACGTACAGCATCTTTTCTCTTTCGGAGGCTGCTGATGGATGAGGAAGAATCTTTGGTGCCTGGATGCGCTTCCCAAAGGTAAGTCCCTCCGCCGCCCCCATCTCTCTTGGCTTTGCGAAAGAATGCTTTTCAAGGAATAGAGACCCTTGTCCCTTTTCCCCCGAAGCCAACACTTTCTCCCTCCCCCCCCCATTCAACATTTATTCGCTCTCCCTCTCCGACCTCCAACGTGATGCTTTTGAGGAGGACCCCCAGTCGCTTTGCAAAATAACCCCTTTCCCCCCAAATTAGCTGTATATGCAGGGCAGGTCGTGTGAACGCACACAGCATGTGAAAACATCACAACAACTCATATGCAGGGAAGGAGGATTGGGGAGGGGGGAGTGCTGTTAAGCTACCAGGCGGGTTGCATGAATGTATCTGTTGGAGGTGGGATCTGGAGCTTCTAAGCCTCCCCCTCCCCCGGCCCCCCCTCAAATGCAAGGTACACTATTGTGCTTTCCTCAGTTTCCCCATTCCTTTCGGGATCTCCTTTGTTGTTTTTGTTTTCTTGGGCATTCTCCCTCTTTCCCACCCTTACGTGCTGTCACCTTGGGCTGGATTGTTTTGAGTAGGGGCGGGGGGCGTCGCTATTTATTTATTTTTTTGTACCCAAAAGGAAAGCAGGCGTGCGAGCGAGCGGATACCGGGGTGCATCTTTTTTTTTGGCCGGGTTGCGTTTTTTTAACTGGGAAGAGGGGGTCCTCTCCTGGGTGGGCAGCAGCATCTGACGGGCACCAGGGGGAAGCGGAGGAGAGGAGCGGAGTGGCTCCGGGGCGCGCGCGCGTGTCCTGCGCCTGTGTGTGTGGATGTGTGTGCGCGGGGGCAAGCGTGGAACCAAAGTTTCTCCTCTCCGATTTCCAGGGGAAGGAATTGCCGGCCGTAAAGCGCTCCTGCCTCCCTCTCTCTCTCTGTGTTTCTCATGTTTTAAGCCCTGGGGGAGGGAGGGGAGGGGAAGGGAAGCGGAGGAGAGGAGGGGATGGGCCGTGTCTGCCGATTTCAGGGGGCCCTGGATCCGGGATGGCTCCGCTCTCCCGCCTCGAGGAGCTGCGGGATCCGGAGGGATCTGCCGGAGGAGGCTCGCCCCCGAGAGCTGCCTGGACTTAGAGGCTTTTAAAGGGGCGGCGAGAGCGGAGATGTGTCAAGCAGGTTGCAGATGGCGGAGAGGAGCCGAGGGGAGCCAGCAGCCGGCACCGTGCAGGGCCGGGCTGAGGTGTTCGGGATCCCTTGCCAGGACCGGGCCTGTCAGCTCTGAGGCCATGCTGGGGCGTGATGAGGTATCGCAGCCAAGTTCCCATAGACACCACGGCCCTCTCGACTGCCTGCCTGCCTCCCACCTGATCCCACATGCGAGGGGGCGGCTGGCGGGCGGGCGGCCTTAGGAAGTCGGGGGTGCTGCTTGTGGGATGTGTTTGGTGACCATTTTGCAAGGGGGGCACTGTGGTATGTGTGAAGGGGGGGGGGAGAGCGCAGCAAGATCAAGTGGCTTATTCAGGTTCACCGAGGCCTTCTGCCACCTAACCTGTTCCTCCCCCTTTACCAGCTCATCCCTAATAGCATCCCCCTGCCCTAATTTACAAAATATATATCTATCAAAAGATGCAGTGATGGTGTTTTGCAGTAAAGAACATCAAAAGGTTATGGGCATGCCCAGGTCTGTCCCTCCCCCTCCAGTTTGGGGAACTGAAGTGTTCTGCTGTCTAAACCGTAAGTTCATTGCAGGCAGAGGCCATTCAGTGTGGTGCCACCACTTTCTCTTCTCTAATTCTTCCTTGAATCTTTTGGTTTGATGCTTTAGACCTTGCTCCCCAACTGGGACAGATCCTCTCCCCGAAATGCGTGTTAACTCCCTTTGATTGTATTTGTCCCCTGTTTCCTTTGCTTCTCCCCGCCGTGAGAATTTAGGGCAAAATTGGACGTTACTCGCAAAACAGCACTTGCTCAGAAAACACCAGTTCTGCTTCCCTTCCCCCTCCTCTATGTAATGCCTGGAAGAACTTGCCTCTGCTCTAACAACTCAGTGGCTCTGTCACATCATTCACTGCCAATGGAGGGATGTGGTGACGTCATGGCGCAAGGGAAGTTCAACTGGACATCATGTAGAAAGAGCAGAGAAGTATATCTGAACCAGCTGTGGTTTTGTGGTTTTTAAAACTTTTCTCATAGGCTTTGGGATCTAAGTAGTGATGGTGGAGGAGACAATGGGGTCTCTGAGTTTGGTTCTTCAGTTGCAAGCACCTCAGGTCAGGGACCTGCTGTTTTTTTGGTTGCATTACTGTGCCATGTACCTGTTGATGGTGTTATATTAACGATTGTCATCTGCAACAGTTGCTAATGATGCAAATGTAGCCATTTCCTTTTTGGCTTTCCCTTTCTGCTTTCCTTATGAAATCTGTTCTCTGAGTTTCCAATCTCCTCTAGCCAACATCCTCCTCCTTTGCCATCTTTCCCCTGTTCCATCTCTCCCTGCTTCAAGAAAGGCCCTGTGAAAATGGTTGCTCTTAGATTAGGCATGTAGTTTTATTTCAGTGGGACTAATAATGTTTTGGGAAGTGCTACCCATAGAAAAGCTTTCTACAGCCTTGCTTTCATTTTCTGTTTATTACTGTGCGATTTCTCTCCTTCTCTGTATCCTACCCCCCCCAAAAAAAATCCACTTCCAATCCATATTGATAAGCAGCTCCTTGTACATTACAGTAGTTCTTCCCTTTGTTTTATGAAGGTAGAACTCAAATATCCTATTCCCTTGTATCAATTCCACATCTGGGCCGCCAGCTTGGCAAGCAGGCCTCCAGACTGGGAAATTTCTTTTGAGATACCATGTTGGTTCCCAAGAATTTGACTTGCTCCTCCACCCGCAATCAGTGACTTGTTGGCATTTCCTTCTTTTCTCTTTTTTTTCTAAACCAGATACTGGCTTCTAGAAGCATGAAATATTTTTCATGCCCTGCCTGCAGTATTTCCTCGTGAAGGTTCACCTTTCAGGATAGCGACATGAAACCTGCAAATGCCTCATTCTAAACCAGAGGTGGGCAACCTATGGCCTTCCAGATGTTGTTGGATTCCAACATGGCCAATGGCCAGGGATGATGGGAGTTGTAGTCCAGCAGCATCTGGAGAGCCACAGGTCCCCCTTTCTTGTCGTAAACTGCATTAAAGCAGTGCAACCTTGGCAGCCACATGTTAACAAGTAACAGAGAATCACTCTTTCTTTTTCTTTTTTTAAAAGGTGCCTCCCATAGCTAGGGTGCTTCTGCTGTCCTCATTTGCTGATCTCCCTGTCTCTTTAGGAGGGGGAACTCACCTGTTTCCTTTCAGCCCCTTCTATAAAACAGTAGATGGGGGGAGAACCGGCATCCCAGCACCATGGGCACCTGTAACTAAAGCAGCTATAAATCGCAGTGTCTTTTGTGACTTTGGTGTAAGCAGGCAGAAGAGTGAGAGCAGTGAAGTCCATCCCTTGATTTAACCTAAAAGGTCCCCATTGAGCTGCCGCATTATTAGAATCCAGCTTCTTTTTATTCCGCTACAGCTTTGTCATTAATATTGGGCTTGTAACCTGTACTGGGTTCTCTGTTTCTCAGCACTCTTGCAACTTCCTTGTGAGGTGGTTCAGTGTTGCTCTTATTTTAGAGAGACAGGCCCGTGGTTGAGCCGAAGTGATGCGTCAAAGGATATATGATGAAGCTCTGACAGAGGTAGGATCTGAGTCCATCTTTCTTACCATTGCAGTAGCTCGATCAGCAAGGCATTTCCTTGGATGCCCCTTACTCCTCTGCCGACAGAATAAGACTAAGTAGGTCTTCTGAAATACTTGAAAACATGTAGTTGTCCCCAGCAACTACATGTTTTCAAGTATTTCAGAAGAGTTACCCTTTTTTAAAAACGCACCCTCCAACCGCTGCAAAAAAATAATTAATTGGGCACTTTTCCTTCAATAACACCAAAAAACCCACTGCAAAGGTTCTTAGATTTGTTATTCTTTATTGGCTATTGCTGTATAATTGCATCCAGACCCATGCGTATTCTGTGATTGTATTGGGCATGTGCAAAAGTTGACGTTTAGACCAGTGTTTCCCAAACGTTTTTGGGCAACGGCACACCTGTTTACTGAAAAAAAATCTCGCGGCACACCACCATTAAAGCCCCGCCCCGTGACGTCAGCGCGCAGCGTCACGCCGGGAGGGACGCACAAAAGTGAAAGTTTTTCCCCTCCCCCTTGCCGGGGAACCTCCAAGCTTTGGGCAGGCAGGCAGGCAGAGCTGGGAAGGGGGTTTCCAGGGGACACGGCAGCTCCTCGAAAGGCTTCTCTCAGCTGCGCTCAATCCTCCTCGGAGAGGATTTCCCCTCCTGTCCCATGCCTTCGTTTGGGGCATCGCTCCGGCTGCTCCCTCTCCCGCCGCGCAGGAGCGATGCCTCTCTCTGGCTCTCCCTCCGCGCAGGCTGAGGGAGGGAGGTGCGCGTGTGACCCGTCTCTGCTGGGAGACCAAACCCAGCGAGGCAGAGTCGCACGGAGGCGCCCAGGCAGCGCTGCCGGCTGCGAGGAGGAGCGCCAGGCAGCAGCAGGAGGCGCGGCCTCTCCTCGCCGCCGCCGCCCCGCCTCTCGCCGCCCGACTCGCCCGCCTCCCTCCAGGCATCTCGCGGCACACCAGCCGATGTCTCACGGCACACTCGTGTGCCGCGGAACACCGGTTGGGAAACACTGGTTTAGACAGTGCAGTCAGCATCAGGACCGTGTTTCTAGGTTTGAAAGGTTGCGGCTCAGTGGGGATGAGGGAGCTGTGCTGGATTTTCAGTGATGGGGTAGAGAGAAAATCTTAGGGAAATATTTGCTGTCTGTCATGAGCATAAACAGAATAAATAATGCGGAGAGGAGGAAAACTGCTCAACTTTGCATCATTTACTCATGTTGCCATGCACCTCAGTTTTTATTGGGGATGAAAATGGAAGCTTTGGTGCCGAACCTTTTTGTTTTGGAGCACAAATATTCTCAAGGTTGCTTCTTGCAATTTTTGCCCTCCCTGCTTGATATTTTCCCCTCCCAAACATTGTTGTGAGTTTCTGATATTTTGACTCCCAACCCATTTTTGTGTGATAACTGTTACAGGGGAGGGAAGTTTGTTTGCCTTGAGAACTCTCCAGAGGCTGAGGCAAACCAGAAGACTCTCTGTTGGATGGGGGACCCCTTTTATCACTTAAATTTACTCCCCATATATCCTGCCTTTCTCCCATGATGGACCTTAAGACAGCTTATAAAAAGGTGTTGCTGCACAGCCTGCTTAGCGTTAGCAAGGTTGCTGCTTCATGTACCTGAAGATCATGTCTTGGAACAAGTAACCCAGGGAAGGAAATAAATAAATTAGAGCCCTAGCTTTCTTTCTGTATTTTTTCATATAGATCAGGGTGCAAACAGACAGAAACAGCAGACCTCATCCCATAGCACCAGCTGCTTTTGAAAGAAAGATAAAGAGGATTCAAAAGTGGCTCCTCTGTGGGATTGGGAGCTTTGTCCAGAAGTGCAGGTGTCCCAAAGCCCTTTTAAGCATGTAGAATTAATTGTGTGAGAAGGATCGGGCTTGTTGGCTTTGTTTGTTTTTGGATCCTAGTCGTAGTTTTGCAACTATCAATATTGGGTTTTATTAAGTTTGGACAGGATCGTAGAAGATTTAAGACTTCAGATGCTGGGAAGCAGAGGTTCTAAAATCGTCAATGAGTTTATTTTCTCTTTTTGAAGCTTCTGTTTCTGAACTTTGCTGTGCGGTTATATTCAGCAAAAGCTGATTTGCTCTGCATTCTTGGTGCTGATATTGTAATCTCTCTTGGTTCCTTACTCTGCTGTGCGATGTTTCTGAGAGAGCTGTAGGGTGTTATGTCTGTGTATATGTGTAGTTTGTTCAACAGGAGAGCATTTTAAAAAAATTAGTTTTTGTGGCAGTTGGGGCCTGCAAACACATATACCTTTTTCTCCCTGCTCCAGTAAAGTGGTTTGCTCCTAAGGGGTGTGAAGTGTTCCTCCCCTCCCAGTTCTGTTTCGGATAAAATCTAAAGCCATCGCCATATACACAAGCTTCCTGTTTATAACAAGAAGCATGTCAAGAGCTCTCTGTCGCGTGTCCGGAGCATTTCCCTGATCTTGGAGAAGAATGAAAATCCTGTGTGTGTGTGTGTGTGCGTGCGCGCACACACACACACACACACACACACACACAGAGCGATAGCACTGAATGAGCTGCTGTAGGTGAAGTTGAGCAATGCATTCTGTGGCAAAATGAGAGCTGCAAAATGAGGCTCTTGATTGCTCGCAGCAAAGAACCAGGCCTGACTGAAAAGTTCTGCAAGACGTCCGGGTTTGTCGTGTGACCTGTCCTAGCCTAGATGGCGATGGGATGCACTGCTTTGCTGTTCCATCCTCTGTGGGGCACTAAGGTTCTTCACAGGCTTAGAGTTGTGGGCCTACTGCAGACCCCAAGTTCCCTGAATCTGCCAAACTGCAGGTGCATATTGATGCTGGACCCCTTGTCCCTTCACCCTTCCCAAAGCTGGCAGGGACACCAGGGCGTCCTGATGTAGTGGGTTGCCCCAATTTCACTTTGAATGGGTGCAGTATTTCTTGACCTGAACTGTTCATTCCATGATGCCTTGATGATGGGGACGTCTGCTCTCTGCAACTGCCCTGTTGCGCAGGGCTGATCAGCTTTGTCTGCACCCTCCTTTTCATCTGAGCCACATCTTTGCTTGGCCCTTACATGACATCAGATGTAGGGCAGGTGGCCTTGGTGCGTCCATCATGACCTTGCAGGCCGCATTGGAAATCTTGGCAGTCTTAGCTAGGCCTGTGAGCAAAGGGTTTCCACCGCTTCAGTTTCTTCTTCTAGCGCATTGCATGTTTAACAGTTTCCTCCCCTTGACGATTATGCCAGGATCTCGGTTCACTTGTTTTTGCGTTTCAGTTTGCCTCTCTCATCTTCACCTCGGCGGCTGCCACTTTCCTTGCCCACCCTCCTGCCCGCCTTGGAAAGCGGTGGCTTGCTCATCGCTTGCGCACCTCTCTCTCTCTTTCTCTCCCCTTGCAGCCCAGAGAGTAGCTGAAGCGGGACGTAGCCAATGTCGTCCAGCAAAGGGGCGGGGGCTGGAGCTCGCCGGCGGCGGACGCGGTGCCGGAAGTGCAAAGCTTGCCTGCGGTCGGAGTGTGGGGAGTGCCACTTCTGCAAGGACATGAAGAAGTTCGGGGGGCCAGGGCGCATGAAGCAGTCCTGCCTCCAGCGGCAGTGCACAGCGGTGAGTGGGGAAGTGGGAGGGAGGGTGGTTTGCAGGGTGGGTTTCTGTCCAGGGTTTGGGGCTGCTGGTCCCCCGACTCCACCGTGGCAAATAGAGGGGCAGTTTGGCGCAGATTGGTAACGGAGGTGCAAAAAAACCCCCCATTGGTTTCATTAAAGTTTTCACGGAAAAACTAATATGCCCAACGGCAAAGTGGTAAGGCACTGGCTATCCAATAGCGGCATTCAAAGTGTGTGTCACTATTCGCTCCAAAATGAACTGGACTGCCATGCCGTATGAGAGTCCAGAGTCACCTCTGTTAACTTATAGGAGAGGACACTAAAGTTCAGTAAAGGTATCTTCTTAGATCAGTGATGGCCACACTTGGCCCTCCAGGTGTTTTTGGGCCTACAACTCCCATCATCCCTAGCTAACAGGACCAGTGGTCAGGGATGATGATGGGAATTGTAGTCCCAAAACACCTGGAGGGCCAAGTTTGGCCATCACTGCTCTTAGATGATTCCTCAACGTCTCTTTTGTTGTGTCAATTTCTCTAAAAGAGCCAAAGACCATACCTTTCATCGCCAACCATCCAATGTGGAATATGAACTGTGTTTCCAATTATGTCCATTTTCTAACTTGCCTGCCCATGAAAGAAACATGACAAGTGTTTTCTGGGTTAATTGCTTGAGATGTGCTGTGATTTTAAATTAGCTAAGAAAATGTGAACGTGATTTTAAATGCGGCATAAGTTTCTGGTCCTTAGGATTGTGAAGGTAAATGCCGTCAAGCCTGCATTACGGGAGTCTTCATAAACTCTCATGCGCTCCTGGTTCGCTCAAGGATTGAGGCAGGTCATTAAAAATGCCGGCCGCATCTCTTTTCAAAGTCCTCGTTCTTGCCGCATGTTCCTGTCTCTGAGTGTGACTCTCAGATATGTCAGACGTGTAGAAAAAAAGTGTGGGCTACAGTTCTAACCGGGGTTTAATAATTCCGGATGCAGGTGGGGGGCTTGGCATGGAGGAATTTTCCATGTTTACAAATATATCTGCATCTAGGAAAGACCACACTGCTCCCTACATATAGAAAGCTACAGTGGTGCCCCGCAAGACGAATGCCTCGCAAGACGGAAAACTCGCTAGACGAAAGAGTTTTCCGTTTTGGAGGTGCTTCGCAAAACGAATCTCCTATGGGCTTGCTTCGCAAGACGAAAATGTCTTGCAAGTTCCTGCGGGTTTTATTTCCTTCCCCCCCTTTTTCTAAGCCGCTAAGCCGCTCATCAGCTGATCCGATAAGCCGCTAAAAGCCGCTAATAGCGCTAATCCGCTAATCCGTCAATGGGCTTGCTTCGCAAGACGAAAAAACCGCTAGACAAAGAGAATCACAGAACGGATTCTTTTCGTCTTGCGAGGCACCACTGTAGTATGTTAGGAAGGGAGACTTGAAAAGTGAAAGTGTCCTGCCTGACATGCTGACTTAATTACTTTCTGCATGCAGGATTTGTATTATTATTATTATTATTATTATTATTATTATTATTATTATTATTATTATTTCTACATGGGAGGGCTTTCACATATTCAGTTTGCCTCACGTGTTCTCTGATGTGTCAGCGCTGTCCCTCGAGCTATTTTACTGCATGTTGGAACCTGCTGAGCGTTGCATGTAAAACCAGATCACATCATGTGAGCGAGTGAGGAACTTTGCAAAGGAACTCTCTGCATCTAAACAGCTGCCATGTCAGGCAGAAGAGCTGCAGGTTCTTCTTGCAAGCCGGCTTTTGCTTGCAGGGATGGAATATGTTTGTTTGTATATGTGAGCATTCAAAGATGCCTCCGTCTCCCAGTCCTGGAATTGTGCAGCCCAGGAACTGAGTTTATCACATGATTTGGGTTTCTTTCTTGTTTCGCATGTTTTGGAACTGCTTTCTATAGGCTGCAGGAGACTTGTTTGATTTGAAGCAAAAGTAATCTTTGATCTGTTTAGATCCTGCAAGCCGCAGTTATTCTAGGAGCCTCCCACCCGATCATTTCCCCCCAGTCTCTTAGAAGGTCCCATAGCAATTGCTGAGTGCTGTTGTTTTCCTGAAATATCTGTAGAGTGGCTTGTCTTGTGTTTCAAAGTCTTACATCAGTGATTGCCCCTCTTATGAAAGCTCACGAACCGAGCACTCTGTGTATGTGTGTGGGGTGTGTGTTCCTTGTGAAAGAATCATAGAATTGCCGGGTTGGAAGGGACCACGAGGGAGCCTTTGAGGCAAAGTAGGAGCCTTTTACCCAACGTGGGTCTCGAATCTGCAACCCTGAGATTAAGAGCCTTATGCTCTATGAACTGAGCTACCCCAGTTCGCATAGAACACGTTTTAACCAATATTTCTGATGCAAAGTTTAGAACCGGGCGTTGCATTCAGCGGCGAAAAAATGCAGTGCGTTCCGACGAGCAATGGCTCAATGGATTGGGAAATATGCTTCTTCAGGCATCTTGGTTAGCTGCATGGGAGAGCCGCTGCACGCATCTAATGTACTGTCGATTCGTTGACTTTTCCCGCAGTTCCTCGTTATAACCTGTTTCTGTGGGGTGGGAAGGAGCCTCACATGAGTGAACCCCCATCCCTGCCCCCGACCCTCCACCCCTGCCCCTCACTTCCCACCCCTCTCTCGTTGCAGCCAGTTCTACCTCACACGGCCGTGTGCCTGGTGTGTGGGGAGGCCGGGAAAGAGGACACAGTGGAGGGCGAAGAGGAGAAGTTCAACCTGTCGCTCATGGAGTGCACCATCTGCAACGAGATTGTTCATCCGGGCTGCTTGAAGGTGAGGGAGTGAACGAGAGAGAGAGAGAGAGAGAGAGAGAGAGAGAGAGAGAAAGAGAAAGAGAAACTGGCCCTTGCAAACAACAACAACAACCCCACCTTTGGGCCTAACAGATGCTGTCACCCCTTTTTCTCTTTTGCAGATGGGGAAAGCCGAAGGGGTCATCAACAACGAGATTCCAAACTGTTGGGAATGCCCCAAGTGCAAGAGAGAAGGCAAATCGATGAAAGTACGTCAATGGGTCTGCTGGCCAGTGCGGTGGGGGCATTGGAAGACCTTTGCACGGCCAGCCCAGTGTGGGCTGGGGGGCCATCCGTGCCCTGCCAGGCCAGTCTTGCTTTGGGAGGCTCTGTGTGTATGTGCTGGGGAGGGTGGGCGTAATGGAGCCAGGTTTGCGTGTGTATCCTTTCAGTTTGATTTTGCCCTTTGGGCTCCTTGCCCGAATTAGCTGCTTCCACATCCAAGTTAGGCTCCCTGGTTCTGTGCTTTTCCCTCGCCCCCTCCCAGCCAGCACTGGGGGGGAGTGATGGATGGTTGTGGGGCCCTGGGTGCAGGGAATACGCGGCCTGAAATTCCTCACTCCCGTTACTCCTGCTCAGTATTTCCTGTTGTCATGTGGAAATAAACTCTTCTCGAGGCCTCCTGGCCCACCATCCTCAAAATAAGCAGAGCTGCTTGGTAGAGTCATGCTTCCAGTCCTCATGAGGCAAAGGGGGAGCTGAACCACTGGGCCCTCAGATTTCTCCCCAGTGAATCGTTACCTGTTTGCAACCGGGTCTCTCCTCCCCAACCAGGGTCTTCTGTATCTACATATGTATTTATAAAATGGCATTCCCCTAAAATGGGGTCCTAACAGCTTGTCTGTGGAGAGATCCACTCAGATCTCCTGAGGAGGAAGTTACGTACAGCAAAGGCCCCGCCCCAATGTGGAGCAAGTTTTATTTTTTCAGCTTCCAAATTCCAAAAATGAAGGGTGCTAAAAAGTTGCAGCATGACTTGGGAATTCAAAACTTATTCTGGTTTAATTACCGTATTTACTCAAATGTAATGGGTAACTTTTTTGGCCAAATTATGTCGTGAAAATTAGGGTGTGCATTAGATTTGATGGCACATTAACATTCGCAAGCAAATACTTTTTTGGTTCCAAGGTTTTGAAAATTGAGGTGCGCATTAGATTCAATGGCACATTAGATTTGCGTAAATATGGTAATATTTATTTTATTTACCAAACAAAACTAAATTGTGTGTAAAAGACATAAAAATCATATAAATGTATTATATATTAATGTCTTATATATTATTATTATTATTTTATTTAACATTAGCTGACATGTTCAGAAGATAAAATTGAAATTATTTGATTCTCAGAAAGCAACTTATATGCTTCTTTACCAAACATAGACTCACCAAGCTAAATGTTACCCAGTCACAAAAATAATAGCAGATGTGCATTCCTCACGCTCAGAAATGTATTAAGACCTCTCACTGAAGAAATTTGCAAAAATTAAGTTTTGTCCCCTAAATTGACACTCCCTACGTGTCCCAACCAACTGTGTACCTCCAGGAGGCAAAGGAATGTTGTGGTTGTTGTTCTGCTGATGATAAATATAAAAGGGCACATTTTCCATTTTGGAAACTGCCCATGAGGAGCAACATTTTGAAAAGGCTGTCGTGCTTTTCAGGGGAGAATCTGTGTATCACAGTGGTGATGTCTTCCCTGCCTGCCTTCCACCAGTTCTTTCCTCAGCACGAAAAGATTACAAGAAATCAGGGTGGATTTGATTTAAATCATGATTTAAATCACTAGTCAATAAGACTTGATTTAAATCATTTTCTTACAGAAAGACTCATTCTTGCTGGTATAATCTTAATATTTACAACCAGATGAAGGTTTTGTTTCTGGAATAATAAATTTTCAGAATACTTTTTACAGATTTGTTTTATAACAAATTACTGATTTGTTTATATTATTAGAAACACATATACAGATAATTATGAAATTATTGTGAGGTTTAATAAGTTAACTATTTATATTTGGACAATGTTTTCTGCTGTACTTTATTGGAAGGAGAAAAACAATCATTTCCTTAATAATAATTTAAACAATTTATTTAACTAAAGCAATAACATTATAGCATATGTATACATGTTTGTTAACTGATGCGATTAAACAATTAAAAAAACAAACTTAGACCGAGTTTTAGCACACATGAAAAACTTAAAACAAATGACTATTATGTAATTTAAATAGAAACCTATCTTTAGAAAGATTTTTCCTCCGAAAGCATTTTATTTTTAAAATCTGATTTAAAATTTTAAAAATCTGATTTTTAAAAAACTTTTAAATAAAAAAATCATTGATTTTTATCCACCCTGCAAGAAGTGCAAGAATCTTATTCTTCCCGCCTTCCTTTTTTATCTTCCTTTCGAGTCCCTGAGCAAAACCAGTGTCTGGCTCTTTGTCTGCCGTCTGGAAAACATGTTTACGCTAGTCCACGCTCAAGGATAACTTGCCGTGTTTAAAATAAAACTCCCCACGTGTGTTGAGCCATCTGCAAGTGGCCGCATCCTGCTGCTGTCGGGTCTGTGCCCAGTGCAGGTGACCCCTGTCCTGCTGCTCTTGAGAGTCCTCTCGCTTTTGCCGAAGCCCATCCCACCATCCCCCTGTTCTCTTTGGGCAGCAGGAAGTGGCTGGCAGGCTGCTTGCCCTCTTCCTCCCCCTCCCCTTGCTCCATCTTGCACGTAGGTGACCGCTAACTGCCCCTGCCCCTCTCCCCTCCTTGCGCCCGCAGGACTCGGGTGACGGCACGGGGAAGCGGCGTTCCGACAACGGCGAGGACGGCGTCCGGTGGAAGCTGACGGACGAGCCTGCTCAGAACAAGAAGAAGTTGGCGCCGGCGCCGCCTTTGCCCCCGCCACCCACGGAGGAAAGCCCAGTTCAGGCCGGGACCCACAAGCGGAAGAAGGAGAAGGAGCTGCCACCCCCAGACACAGGGCCCAAGAAAAAGGTCTGAGGCTGCCGCTCTGTCTGACGGATGTTGCGTGCCTGGCCAGGGACCCAGGGCCCTCTCCTGGGGTCTCCAGTGTGGTCCTGGGCACCACAGCACCCCCCTGAGACCCTCCTTCAGTGCTAACCAAACCCCTGTATCTTCCTGCCCCCTTTTCTTTTTTTACAATGCCTTTCCCCCCCTTTTGGTGGGGGATGGTTTGATTTCAAATCAAGGTGATTTATATTGGCAAGGTGTCAAAGGGCAATTTAAATCATGGAGCCTGTTCCTCAGATTTCCAAATGTGTTTCTGAGCCCACTAAACGTGGAGGACCTCTGGCCTCCTAGGATCACCCCACTAGAAGACTCCAGCTGGATCATACCAATGGTCCATTTTGGCCAAGCATCCCATTTCCTTGCAGTGGCAGACAGCTGCTTCCAGGAAGGCCATGAGCAATATGCGAAGGCAAGAGCCCTTTTCGCGTTTTGTCTCAGAGCAGCTGAGATTCTGTGCCATAGCTGCCTCCGAGCGGGGAGGTTCTTTCTGACACCCCTTCTTTCTTTTGACCCAATGGGGTGGGGGCCAGAGGAGGGACAAACGGCTGTTCCTAGTGATCTGAACTGATGGCTTGCAGAGGCTTTTTGAAATTAGGCCTGAGATTGCTTAACATGAAGTTGAGCTCTGTTATTCCTTCCTACTGAGAGTGAGATCCAGGAGTTCCAGTTCCCTCCTGGCACATTGGAGCAGGAATGGAGCATGTGTTTCAGCTCCAGAGCCAGATCAAGAACCGGCCTGCCCTCAGCACCCTGCTTGGGGCAGGTATATGGGGCTGCCCACCTATCAGTCACTGGGCATCGGGTGGCAGCTTCTCAGACCCAATGATTGGTGCTGACAGTCAGCCCTGCTTTGTCCATTTGCAAGTGTGGTTTACATTGGACCCCGCAAATGGGCATTTTTACTCCTCCTTCCTGAGTTGTTGATCAGGCTTATGGTTTTGGTCTTCTGCGCTGACCACACTAAGAGGGATGGGCAGAGGGGAGAGCTAACTCCTTCCTCCAGAACATCCCATCGCACCTTTTTTCTTTGTTTCTTTACACCCAGTAACTTGCTGCACCTGATGGGACAGCCTCCCAGCTTGCCCTCATTCCCAAAGGCTTTCCTTTGCCCTCAAAATCCTTATTGGGTCTTCTGAATTAGAGACACTGCAGCCCAGAATTCCAACAGTCTTCTCTTCTTTCTTGCAGTTAAAAGGCACGCGGGAAAAGCATTTGAAGAAGGTGAGTGCTTGTGAGTTTTCTTGCCCAGCTTGATTTTATGGAGCAAGGCCAGGATAAGAGAACAGGGGGATAGCAGGGGGAACCAGGACACGGAGGCTGTGCGGAGAGAAGTGGAAAGGGAGTGACCTGCTTGCCAGCATGTGAGTGCACCTTGTATTTCTCTAGCACATTTGAGCAAGACGTGCGCCTGTTCTGTTCATCAGCATAGCTCTTGCACAACATCAGGTCGCAGAACCTCCATTCCATCCTCCTCCGTACAGGATCAACACAGGAAGCTGCCTCATGCCAACTCAGACCATTGGCCTGCCTAGTTCAGTCTTAATCTGCACTAACTGGCAGCGGTGCTTTCTAGGATTCGAGGCAGGGAGTATCTCCCAGTCTTACTGGGAGAGGTTGGGACTTTCTGCATGCTAAGCAGATGTCTGACTGCTCAATTTTAGCTCATCTGCTTCCTGGTCTCAAAAACACCCCCAGCGAAGAAGAGCCCACCCCCCACCTCCTGGGGCAGTTGTCTTTCTCCTTTCAAACAGCTTGTGCTGTTAAGGAAGTTTCTCCTAACATTTAGCTACAATCAGCTTCCCTGACGTTTCCTTCTCCGTCCTCTAGAGTGGCAGAGGCCCAGCCTGCTGCATTTTCACTGGGCAGAATGCCGAGCCATCTCCCAGGCCCCAGGCCCATTCATATAAACCCAGGGGGCTGCTGTTGTCAGATTCCAAATGGAGGTTCACACAATTCAGGGCACGTTTTTCTCAAGTCGCTTGCATGTCCTAAGACGCATCTCTCTCTCTCTAGCTCACTTGAACTTTTGTGTGTGTCTCTTTCTCTCTCTCTCTCTCTCTCTCTTCTCTGCCCGCACCTTTCCTTTCTAGGCCACTGAGCAGCAGCCCGATGGGAACAAGTTGCAATCCATGCAGACCTGGAGCCGCATGGGCAGCGGGGACTTTGAGGTGAAGGGCACCATCTCCCATCCCTCCATCCACTTGAATCAGATCACCGCCAGCGACTTAGAGGTGAGAGGTGGGGTTTAGCTGGGGCGTCTGTGAGTGGCTGGCAGCCTTCAGGCACGTAGGAAGAGCCTTGCCCAATCAGACGTAGGGGAGGCCTTTTGGGAGGCCTGAAAAAACATGGATGTGAAGACAGTGGGTTTCTGCAATGCCTGGTACCGAGAGAGGCATCAGGCAGAAGCAGTTTCATATGGTGAAAGGAGAAGAACAAGTCCTTGATTCTGGCTGAGGCAGTAGATAGGAGGTAGCTGGGCAGCAGCAGCAGCCTTCTCCTGTTTCAAGGCTGAATTTTATTTGTTTATTCTATCCCACCTTTTCCCATGGAAACAGACGGCAGCAATACGTGGCTCGTCTCCGTTTTTGATCCCCGCAGCAGCCCTTTGACGTAGATTAGGCTGAGAGACGGCACCGTTCCCAAGGTCATCCAGTGAGCTTCAGGGCTGAGCAGGGACCCTTTTCTTTTTTTTCATACAGAATATGTTCTCACTGAGCTACAATCCCACAAAGGGGGGAAAAAAACGCCTTCAGGAAAAGTGGGCTGGGATTCTCTGCTAAGCACATTCTCAGTTTATTCATTGCCTTCATTGGTCTGTCATCCAGGCACTGGCCAGAGCAGGACATGCTGAGCTCCCCAGGTGCCTTCACACTGTAGTCTGATGCTGTCACTAAGTGGCCACTCCCCCCCCCCCCCCAATTCTTGCTGGTCCAGCTGGCTTCAGGGGCGCCCCAAGTGATGCATCCTTTTCATGTGCGTCTCCAGCAACCCCACAGGCTTTAAAAGGGGTTTAGTGGAATGGATGGAGGATGAGGCTCTGGAATCGGAGGCAGTATGCCTTTGAATACCAGTCGTTGGGGATCAGGAATGAGAGAGTTGCCCTGCTCATAGAGTCATCTGGTTGGTCAGTGTGAGAACAGAACGCTGTGGTGTGATTGATCTGGTCCAGAAGGACCGCGCTTGTGTTCCCTTTGGCCACTAGGTGGGGCTGCAATCATATGACAGGGAATATTATACCACCTGACCATTTGGGGAGGGGGGTATCCTGCGAACTGACAGCTCCACAGCGGCACCCTCCTAGCGAGATGTCAAATATGCATAAGTGAAGAGCACTGAGATACAGCTGCAAATACAGGCATTTTCGATTTTCACAAACGTGACGTGGTTACTTGATCCTTTACAGCTATTTGATTTATAACCTGTCCATCTCAAAGCCACAAGGCAGGTAATGTCATATTGAAAACACTAAAGCGCTCCTTTAAAAAATTACTGACCCTTAACATCAATGGCTTTTGGTTTTTCCAAACTTTCCCGCTTTGTCCAGAAGATGCCCCAACTTGGGCTTTGGTGAGTCTCCAGGCAATTTTGTCGATTAAAAAACAACCACATTTCTGTCTTGTCTTCCAGCAACAAGGTGCGCCAAAGTGCCCTGCAAGCAACTGTTTGAAACAGTTCCGTTACAGAAACATTCCAAAGCAGGGCATGGCAGAAAAGCATCATCCAGTCAAAAACTGCTAAATGCTTGGTCAGAGATGCTGCTGTGGCAGCAAAGTAGATTCCTTGCCCACTCCCATGGTTAGATTTGTGGAGAAAGTGGTATCAGCCTCCTGTCTGAAGGGGGGGGGGTGCAGCTGGACCTGGAGTTTTGTCTAGAGACCTTAAATAATCACCCACCTCTGTTGGTGCATTCCCCATCATCTAATCTGGATGTTACGAAGGCAGCCGGATCACGTAGAGGCCAGACTTAAAGGGCTTGCTCTCCGTTGATCTTGGGAGATGGTTGGGGGTTGGTGGAATGCTTTATTCAGTCCGCTTGCATCCCACCTTGTCTTCTGTTGTGGAATTCCAAGCAGACTGTACGTGGGAGCCCTGAGCCCAGGCTGTGTCTCTTGAGTGTTGAGAGTTGCATTTCACATATATCTAGGGTAGCAGGATGCCGGGATCTTCCCTCCTGGCAAGAATCTGTTGTTTTGAAACGAGTATGTCAACCCTATCATTGGTAAGCGCCAGGTCTGGATTGACCATAAAGCAAAATAAGCACATGCTTAGGACATTAAGGGAAGGGGGGGGCACCACAGGAATTTTCCATTGCTGGATTTACCATGGGCCAGCAATTCCACTTTTCAGTTCACAAATTCTGACACAAAAATCTATCTACGTTAATTCAGCTGTAAGATAGTAATTAAATTGTGTGTTTCATGGAATAAAGTGGAAGTGTACAAAAAAAGGACATTTTCCATCTTACTGTATGTTTTATTTCATTTCAAACAATAACAATTTATTACACGGTTTCCATTTTGAATTAGATATATATGGGGGTACTAAAATCTTTTAAAGTGCTTAGCTTTAGGGCCTCTAAAGGTCTTAATCCAGTCCTGGTAAACACCCTCTGGAAGGGAGATCCTAGAATCATAGAATTGGAAGGGACCACAAGGGTCATTTAGTCCAACCGCTGCAATGCAGGAATCTTTTGCCCAACATGGGGCTTGAACCCCTAATCCTGAGATCAAGAGTCTCATACCAACTGAGCTATCCCAGCTTCTTTTTCAAGACAACGTGATGAAAAGATCCAGGCAGGGTGGGATCGTGGTGCCCTCCAGAGAGTGGATTCCCAAGACACATCTGCCCCCAGCCAGCATGACCAATGGTCAGGGATGATGGGAGTTGTAGTCCTGCAAACAGGGAGGGTCCCCGGATGAAAGCCAAACTGAGCTAGCAACCCAGGGCACGAACTCTCTTGACTACCGGTCTTTCCTTTTCCTCCAGAAGCCGAAGGGTCCTCCGGGCCCCCTGGAGCCCTCCACGCAATCGGACAAGTCCCACCAGCGGGAAAAGCTGGAGCGCTTCAAGCAGATGTGCCAGATGTTGGAGCGGGTGAAGAACAGCAGCAGCTCGAGCTCCAGTTCGGACTCTGACTCCGACACGGACTCTCGGGGCTCGGACGGCTCCAGCGGGGGGGTGTCGAGCCGAGCCGCCTCCCCAGCCACCCGCTCCCAGCGCCTGGCCGCCCTGGGCTTCAGCGCCAGCGAGGACGACGAGGAAGAGGACGAGGAGGAAGAGGAGGAGGCGTCGGAGGGCGGGCGGCGCAACGGCAGCTCGGAGACGGCGCGCAATGGCAAGCAGCCGAAAGCTCGGGGGAACTCTCAGGAGAAAGAGAACAATCACCGCCCGACCAGCCGGGGCAGCGAGCGGGCCAAGCAGCAGGCGGGCGGGCGCAAGGCGGGCCGGCCCGCCGGGCAGACGGGCCTGCGCATGGTGGCGCGGACTCAGTTCCTCAACTGGCCCCTGGTGCCCTCGCCGCCCAAGCCTCTGCTGCAGCTGGAGCGGCACGTGGTGCGTCCGCCGCCCGACAGCCCCGAGCCCGACTCCCTGCCTTTGGACAGCGGATCCGATCATATCATGCAGCGGGACGTTTGGTTGGCTGTCTTCCAATACCTCAGCTATCGGGAGCTGTGCGTCTGCATGAGGGTGTGCCGGACATGGAGCCGTTGGTGAGTGCCAGGGTGGCCGGGGGCTTGCCTGGAGGAGCAGCGCGGGGAGTGCCAGAGAGGTCCTGGGGTGGGGGAGCAGGTTTTAGGTCGCGCTCGTACAGCTGCTTCTGCGTTCCCTGAACTGCCTGGAGCCATATTGTTTGGCAGATCCAGGATGGGCCTATTCAGCAGCTGCGTAACCTGCGAATGGAGATGACGGGGAGACAGGAGTGCGAATGCCACAAGCGCTGATGGTGACACCGACGATCTCAGGATGGGGACTAGAGCTGGGCGATAATCTGGTTTTCAACATTGTGATGTATCCCCTGCGAAACATCACGATATGCTGATATATCACGATGTCTGAAATAAGGATGTAGAGGTATTGGCTGACTTCACGGTTTTTCCTGCATTGTGATTTTTGCCAGCGCCTGCTCTTGTGATTCTTGTGAGTTGAGCCAGCAGAGATAACAGGGGGTGCAGAAATCAAGAGACTCGTTGGCTGGCTTCACGGTTTCCCCTGCATTGTGATTTTTTGCATGGCACACATACACGCATAACATGCTTTGTGATATGTTGCCAGTTCAAAAGTTATGAAACGGATATCACGATACGTACTTCAAAACCGGTTTTGGATGATGTATCGCTATATCGCCCAGCCCTAATGGGGACTGCTGTGTCTGGAGGGAAGACTGGTCTGCGTTAGGGAGCCTTGTAATGTTCTGATGGAGATTTTCTGTTGAGCTCATGCGTGGGATTTCTCTTGGCGAGAGCTGCCCATGCCAGGAATGGGGGGCTTATTTCTCCTTGCACTGAGCTGTGCATGGCACGGGAATGAACCAAGGGGGGCTCTCTGAGGGCCGCTATATTGGAGATGTCCCTTTCTTGAAATCCTGGACAGCTGCTGCCAGTTAGTGTTGCCAGCACTGAACTAGATAAGCGCAGTAGTGCGACTTTATGGCAGGCAGGTTCCCAGCCTCTTCACATGTGTGCTCCTTGTTCCTGGGTTACGCTCTCTATTTCTCTTTATTTGCTCAGTATCTTAAGGAGCTCTAATGTCCAAGGAGCTCAGGGTGTCTGGTATCATTTCTCTTCCTCCCTCTACTGTCACCCTCACGAGAGCGACCGGGTCAAGGTCAGTTATGACCCAGGATCTCGCTGGTCTCAAGGAATGCTGGGAAGTCCTCTCCCCCTAGATAGGCAGAGCGTCCTTGCTGGACATGGTGCTTTCGAGCAGTTTCCACCAGCCTCGGCATGCTTTGTAAAAGCAAGGCAAGCAGCAAAAGATGAGCTTGATCTTTGGAAGTTTCAACTGTGGGAAGGAAGAGGCCAAGGTCAATGAGACAGAAATCAGAACAAACGCAGTGATACGCCCTTGAGGTTTCTCTGTACGTGATAATGAAGGCTTCAGGGGTTTAAGAAATTACCTTATCCTTCTGCTTTCAAGCCCTATTCATCTTCAAGGTTTCTACGCATATCTATGTCAACAATCTTATTATTATTATCATCCATTTTTGGCAAAGCAAGTAGTAAGAAACAGGAGTCAGGGGTGGGGAAGGCAGAACAGTCTTGCACAGGAGGGGTTCAAAACTCAGTCACCAAGGACAGTTGCCATGTTTCCCCCCTGTGCTTGCCATCTTAGCCTGCTTTGGTGTCATTTGCCAGCAGCGGCTTGCCATGTGGATTGGTGGCAGGGAGGTGTTTTCTTCATGCCATTACAGAAAATTCCCACCGTCTTGCAGGTCGTCCTGCTGTGCTCTGGCAAATGGAGCGGCTCCTTCTATGTGGCAGACCTCTTCTGTCTGAGCATGGGGTCTTCAGCTATGTAGCTGTCAGAACCTAAAAGTGGGCTTTAAAAAAACCAAAACACTTCCTTTTTTTAAAAAAACCAACAACTTCCACCTTGCTAGTTTCACTTTCTGATGGGCAGGAAACATGCCCAGCCCATGCATATCAGGGCTATGGGGGTGGAGGAAAAGGGGTGGGGTTGGGAGCATTCATTTGTATATTCATTGCCTTAGCGCAGAATGTGATGCTCCCTTTTGACTTCTCAAGAGTCGTGTTGGCATAACGTAGGGTTGCAGCTTGTCCTTGGCATGCAGAGGGTCCAACTGTTGAACTCCCAGCTTCTCTACTTAAAAGGATCTCTAGCAGCCAGGTTTGGGAATCACGCCTTTTGGAGACTTTGGGTTTAAGACAGAAAGAGAAATATTAGCAAAGATATCCAAAGATTTCACACCGCAGAGGGGAAGTTTGTATTGGGGAGGTCTAGCTCTCCTTCTGGAAAGCTAGTCTGCCATTTCTGATGGTTCCCATTAAGGAGCCCCATCTCTCCTGGCAACTTCTGGGTTGATTGATTACAGACCAATACAGACACTTTCATTTAACTGGGCAACACAGAATTTTTAAAAAGTTTTTTCTTAATGCAGTTATGAAAGCAACAAGTGGCAGATGCAATATTCACTCTCACTCTAGGCAGGAGTGGGAAGGCTGTTTTTGCACAGTGTTTGTTGTGAGAGATGTGTTCACCATCAAAGATCAATGGAAGGATGCCTTTGCCCCTCCAGAAATGTTTTCCCCCCTTCTTGTTGTTGCATCCATTAAATGCATGGGTCATTTAAAAACTCATTGGCTTGACTTAAGAATTTTTTTTAATTGTGCGGCTGTCCTGCTTCTGAGACACAGTTTGGAAGCAAATGAATGAAAACTTTAGCTCAGGAATGAAGACCCTGTGACCTTTCACATGTCTTGTGAATGAACCCCACCCTTAATAGCCTGTAATGGGTTTTTACCAGCCAGCTAAGAGGCTGGTCTCTTGTGTTTCCATGCTGGACGCAGAAGAGGAAAACCCCTTTCTTCACAGCCAATGCACAAAGGCAGGATAGTAGCCTTAAATCACCCTCTACCAAACAGGATGGCAGAGCTGAGAGAGAGAGGGGCTTCTCTTCCTTCGCACAGGGCAGAAACCCAAACGTCCTTGGGAAGGAAGGGTAAGATTTGCCCCTCCACCTCCACCAGCCCACTGCATTTTTGGTCGCCTGTGGCTACTAGCCAAGTTAGCATCAGTGTTTGTGTGAATGTCAGTTTGCTGGGAATCCCAATTGGGAAGAGTTGCTGTGGCACTCAGGTCCTGCCTGCCACCTTCCTGTAGGCACCTGGTTGGCCGCTGTGAGAGCAGAGTGCTGATGCAGCAGGACTCCTCCTACATTAAGTACAATCCTGGATGCGGGTGGCGCTGTGGTCTAAACCACTAAGCCTCTTGGGCTTGCCGATCAGGTCGGCAGTTTAAATCCCTGTGATTGGGTGAGCTCCCGTTGCTCTGCCCCAGCTTCTAGCAACCTAGCATTTCGAAAGCATATCAGTGCAAGTAGATAAATAGGTACCATTGCGGTGGAAAGGTAAACAGCGTTTCCGTGCACTCTGGTTTCCGTCATGGTGTTCCCTTGAGCTAGATTCAATTTAGTCATGCTGGCCGCAGGACCCGGAAAGCTGTCTGCGGACAAACACTGGCTCCCTCGGCCTGAAAGCGAGATGAGCGCCACAACCCCATAGTCGCCTTTGATGGTCTCAACAGGCCAGGGGTCCTTTACCCTTTTATATATATGCAATCCTGGATCAACCCGCCAGTTCTAAACCTTTTAGCCCTGTTAATGAACGATTGCACACAGATGTGTTTTTGCACCCCCGCCATCTCCTGGGCTGAGCTCTCCCCTTCTGCCGCTCTTCCCCTCACCCCAGGTGCTGTGACAAGCGGCTATGGACGCACATTGACCTGAGCCGTCGGAAATCCATCACTCCCTCCATGCTGAGCGGCATCATCCGCCGGCAGCCGGCCAGCCTTGACCTTAGCTGGACCAACATCTCCAAGAAGCAGCTAATGTGGCTTCTCAACAGGTTGCAAGGTATTGTGGGTGTTTTGTGGGGTGTGTGGGGTGTGTGGAGGAGCACTTACACCCCCTTTGCTAATCAAAAGTCTGAAGGTGGCGCACAATGATTTAAAGTTAGGCAGTGGTTTCTAGTGAGCGGCAAAAGCGGCTATATGAGCACACAGCCCAGTTGCAATGCTACTGCTGGATCTCTGGGCCATGGCAGGTCTTGGCGGAAATCACCCCAGCCTGCAAACACCTGGTGTAGCAGCTGGATGTTGTGGCTCAGAGGGAGCGTCTCTTTCAGCTTCTGTTTCCCAGCAGCCAGAGGCTCTGGAAGGAGCAAAAGGGCTTACATACCTACACACCCTGCCCTGGTCTTCAGATATTCCAGTTACTGTTGTTATCTGAATAAGTAGCTCAGTTGGTTAGAGTGTGGTGCTGATAATGCCAAGGTTGCAGGTTCGATCCCCATAAGGGACAGCTGCATATTCCTGCATTGCAAGGAGCTGGACAAGATGATCCTCCGGGTCCCTTCCAACTCTATGATTCCATGATGATTATTTATTAAATAATTGCAGGGAACCAGGCAGAGGGGCTTCTCAGTAGTGGCACCCACCCTGTGGAATGCCCTCCCGTCAGATGTCAAGGGAAAAAACAACTATCTGACTTTTAGAAGACATCTGAAGGCAGCCCTATTTAGGGAAGTTTTTAATGTTTGATGTTTTATTGTGTTTTTAATATTCTGTTGGGAGCCACCTCGAGTGGCTGGGGAAACCCAGCCAAATGGGCAGGGTATAACTAACTAACTAACTCACTCCCAGGGCAGTACACACACACACACACACACACACACACACACACACACACACACACAAAAACATAAAGAAAATGAGAACAGGAAATACATAATACATAAACAAAAACAAACCAATAACACTCCCTCCCACAAGCACATTTAAAAGGCCATAGAATGTTTGATCAGCCAAAGGCCTGGTTATAAAGAAAATATTTTGCCTGGCACCTAAAAGGCAAGGCAAACCTCCCTGGAAAGAGCATTCCGCAAATGGGGCGCTACCACAGAAAAGGCCCGTTCTCGTGTTGCCACCCTCCGGACCTCTCATGTAGGGGACACACAAAGAAGTGGCTCCCTGTCGCTAACTATCTGGGTATCAGCAAAGTCATTGAGAAAATAAGCCCAGCCAGAAGTAGACTGGAGTTGTCAGGGTTTGGCATATGGCTTTCAGGACTGAGTAGTAAAGAAGTTTTTGGGGCCTTGTTTGTTAGGAGGTGGGAGATAATTGGCTAAAGGGAGTGTCTGGTGTCCAGAAGGGGGACTGGGCCTAGGCTGTACCACCTTATTTTACTTCTTTGAGGCATTTGCATCCTGTTGTACAGCACAGAGAGGCTTTCAAGGCACCTTACAAAAATTATCAGTCAAAATGATAGCCGTGTTTGGTATCGGGATCCGAAACGTCCCCATGGCGACAGGGTTGTCCAGGTGGCATTTCCTGCCTTCGGCCTTGGTTTCCTTGGCGATGTCTTGGGAGGGCGGCCTGATTGATTCAGGGGCAGACACTTCCGATAGAGGCGGGACCTCACTTTATGGAGTGGTCCCTCCCCATGCAATCCTTCTGCATGGAAAACCTGTGTGGTCATGAAATTGGGATAAAAGAAGATAAGAAGTGAGTGGGGATGTTTTGGAGATATATATATTTATGTGTGTGTGTGTGTGTGTGTGTGTGTGTGTGTGTGTGTGTGTATATATATATATATATATATATATATATATATATATATATATGAGAAAAACTGAATGACCAGGAAAGGGGTTCCCTCTTAATCTTCTCCTTGACACCTTCATGCCCCCCCAAATGTACTTTGTTTTGAGCAAAGGCACCCATTGGATGGGGTGGGGGGAGTCCCCACACCCTGGAATGAACCATGGTGTCAAATCCCTGTTGTTTTTTTAAATTATTTTTTAAAGAGTAAGTTTCTAACATTTGAAGAACCTGCGATACAAGACAAAATATTTCCCTGCTTTTTCAAAATGAGAAATGAGCCTGCTTCCTCTTTCAGCATTTTACTTTACAAACAGGCGCCCCAGGAAAAAAAATCTGCTTCTGGAGAGGAGCATTGAATCAGGAGAGCCAACCCTCCCCCCCCACACTCTGAGTCTCACATGGAACAGCCCAGCCACAGGTGTCCCACTTCAGTGAGCCACTCTGCCTTGAAGCAGGAGGTGGTTTGGTTGGGTGGGCAGCAGGTGGAGGAGATGGGGAGCCAGGAGCAATTCCATACACAGGTGCAAGTCTCCTACACTCTAGCCTCTGCTCTCTGGGTGCGCAGAAGTCAGTGCCCCCCCCCCAGTCCTTTGCCCTCCAGGCTTCCTGCCCTCTTGACGGTGGGTGCGAGGGTATATTTTTTTACTGGGGGGAGACCCTGAGCTGCGAGGCAGCACTCGTCACTTCTCAAAGGAAGTGGGGGCAGGACCAGCTGGAGGTGCGGAGGAGAACCTCAGTGACAAAGTGTCATCTCCTCATCCCCCCCAGGCCTCAAGGAACTCATCCTGACAGGCTGCTCTTGGTGCTCCGTGTCGGCGCTCAGCACAGCCAACTTCCCCTCCCTGCGGCTCCTGGATTTGCGTTGGATTGAGGACGTCAAGGACTCTCACCTCCGCGAACTGCTGTTGCCTGCCCCGGATGCCAAGCCGGGTAAAACGGGGCGCGCAATGGGGCGGGGTGGAGAGGCCCTTTGGGGAAGGGCTCGCAGTCGACTCTGTTCCTTTCCTTCATCAAACTGCAGGCATAAAATAATGGATTGTGTTCCTTGCTCTCCCTGCAAAATTCTTCCAGGACATTAGACATCATTAACTGTATATTACTGACCTGCACCTTTCAAACAATTGCTTAAAATTTGCAACCAATCATGTTCCATCCTGATGAGTTTTTTAGGTACCAGGGGATTTTTTGTTTCATGCAGTATAGACAACAGTCCTAGCTAACTTCCTCTGGAAATACTTGCTAAGAGAAGGGGATTTGTCTGTACTTAAGGTGATCCGTAAAAGTGGGCACCTTGCTCATCAACCTGGAATCTTATTTCTTTATTTTTTAAAAATACCACACCGTCCATTGCCTTGTTTCTGGGGGGTGGGTGCTTCTGTTTCAGGGGCAGCCAAGGCCACGCCCTCTCGAAACTGGACTACAACTCCCATCAACCCTTGCCATTGGCTCAGCCAGCTGGAACCGATGGGAGTTGGAGTGCAGCAGCTTCTGGAGGGCTTCCTCGGATACAAAATCTGCAAATGCCGTTGGACAAACCTCAAACTGCCACCCTTTAACAGCAGCTTGAGCCGGCCGCCTCCAAAAGGGATTGCGCCCTCTGGCCTGGCTGCCCTGCCTAACTCGTCTGCTTCCTTCCCCCTGCAACCGCCAGGCCAGACCGACAGTCGGGGTCGGCTCCAGAATGTTTCCGAGCTGCGGCTCTCTGGGCTGGACATCACGGACTCCTCGCTGCGCTTGGTGATCCGGCACACGCCCCAGCTTGCCAAACTGGACCTGAGCCACTGCAACCACGTGGGCGACCAGTCTGTTAACCTGCTGACTGCTGCTAACTCCCCACTCCGAGAGACCCTTGCCGAGCTCAACCTCGCCGGTGAGTGTTGGGGATTTCCTTCCTCTCCCCGAATGCCGTTCCTCAATCTTCTCTCTTACCAATTTTGGTTTGTCGCATTTCTATTCCACCTTTCCTCCAAAGAGCTCAAGGTGACAACTGTGGTTCTCCCCCAGCCCATTTTGATTCTCACAACAGCCCTGTGAGGCTGGTTAGGTTTTTGGTTTTTGGATTTGATATCCCGCTTTATCACTATCCGAAGGAGTCTCAAAGCAGCTAACAAGCTCCTTTCCCTTCTTCCCCCACAACAAACACTCTGTGAGGTGAGTGAGGCTGAGAGACTTCAGAGAAGTGTGACTAGCCCAAGGTCACCCAGCAGCTGCATGTGGAGGAGTGGGGAATCGAATCTGGTTCACCAGATTACGAGTCCACCGCTCTTAACCACTACACCACATTGGTTGACTGTCATAAGGTCAGCTTTGTTGGCGGGTGGGGATTTGAACCCCGGTCTCACCCAGGCCATAGTCTGACACTCACTACACCATGTTGACTCTCTCCTGGTTGCTCTGGTACCAATCCTTTCCTGCTCTTTAGGCAAGTCTTATCGTAGGTCTACACCACTTAGGACGTCCCTACTGGCCCCTTTTGGGTCTTGTGCTACCTATGCAAGCCTCAGTCGTCTGCCCCCTTCTTTTTCCCTAGCCAGATCTGAATGTTGCAGGGAATAGGTAAAGGTAAAGGTACCCCTGCCTGTACGGGCCAGTCTTGACAGACTCTAGGGTTGTGCGCTCATCTCATTCTAGAGGCCGGGAGCCAGCGCCGTCCGAAGACACTTCTGGGTCACGTTGCAGGGAATGGTTGTCCTTAAACAACAACGACAACAACAACAACAACACAGATGTAATTTTTATTGTTACCTCCACCTAGTCCCAAGCACAGCCTCAGAACTTCCAAGTGTGGCTCAGGAAAGAGACAAAAATGACTGTTTCTTGTCAGGAGACAATGCAAAGAGCAGCTAGACAACTGTGCAGGGCATATCAGCCTTATAAGTGTGTGCTAGTTTTACAAGTTCTTAAACTATCATGGCTCCCAGCCATCCCCCCAAATCCTGGGAATTGTAGTATGTTAATTCTATGCTGAGAATCTAATTAAAGAGATCAGTTCCCATAGTTCCCTTAGCCGATGAAATTACTATTAGGCCTGTTAAATATGTAGTGAAGATGTGCCTTCCACCCTTAGAATAAGTGAACTTAGATATTTCCTATGCATGCCACTTTAAAAAACCCAAAAACTTACATACCACAGGCATGTTTGGTGGGTCTTTGGCTTGAAAAACTCCATCCCTGAGACCTGATTTTTTGCATCCCCACTTTCAAATTTCCCTGGATTCTAGCGAGCTGCAAATTTAGCCTATGGTTTGCTTCTCCATGCTGAGATAGTACTCTTGCCTTGTTGGAGGGCGGAGGCCCGGTCCCTGTTCCTTTGAGAACGAACCTGCTTTCCCCACACCAGGGGGGATCCGAAGCAAAACCTTTATTCCTGACTTTTGACCTGCCTGTTCTCCCTTTCCCTACCCCTTCTCCGCAGGGTGCAACCGGCTGACGGATCAGTGTCTGCCCCTTTTCCGCCGCTGCCCGCGCCTCTCCCGCATCGACCTGCGCACCTGCCACCACGTCACGCCCGAGGCCTGCGCCCGCTTTGCTGAGGACTCTGTCTCCAACAGCACCTCCGTCCCCCCGGCCCCTGGCTCGGCGCCTCCCGGGCCCCCTTTCCGTTGCCCCGAGGAAAAATTGCTGCTGAAGGACAGCTAATACCCGCCCTGGGGTGGAGGCGCAAGGGAGACTCTGCCTCGCCAGTCGGACAAACCGGACGCGGACTCTGAGAGAACCTTTTTACTTAAAGCCATGCACTGAACCGGAGTGGCGTCTCCACCCCCCTCGACGTGCGCAGCTAAAGAAGAGGGGTGGAGGGTTGTGCTCCCCCCACCCCACCCCACTCCCCACCCCTGCCAGGGTGGGGGTCGGCCGCCTCTTGCTCCACCCCCCCCTCGTTCCAGGACAGAGCCACGGAGTAAGTGGGGCCTGGGGTAGCCTTGTTGCTTTACAATGCTGGGAAAAGGCGTTTTCCTCCTCCTCCCATCATGCACTGCGTCGTACTCTCCGCCCCCCCCAACCCCAACCTGTCTGTGCCGCAGTCGGTACCACGCTCTCTTTCTCTCGGGGTGAGGGGGGTTGACACACAGCCTTGAAATGCTGGCTCAGGAGGAAGGCAGCTTATTTTATGGTGTCAGGTTATTTTTCTCACTCCGGCCCCCTCCCCGATGCATATGTGCACTCCAACCTCCTCCATCCCGCCCCCACATGCTGCCTTTATGATTTTGAAAGTGTGCGTGCCTGCCTGCCTGCCTGCCTTTCCCCCCATCCCTCCCTCCCCAAGCACTCATTTTTTCAGTGCGGTTTTTACAAAGGGTGGGGCGGGGGAGCCAGGCAGCTGATACTTCAATCCCTCCCGCCCCCCCTCACTACATACCCACTGAAATTCCGTCCGCCCCACATCCACTGGGAGGGCACAGGCTGTGGGTTGTCACGCATGCGCGGGGGCTGAATGTGCAGGTGGTCTCCCGCGGCCCAAATCTGGACTCCATGTTCCTGGCCCTGCAAGCCAAAACGATAACACCCCCCCCCACATGTGCGCACATGGCAATCCGTACACATGCCGTCTCCGCTGCTGTATTGTTTACACACGCACACACAATCGACATACACACATGTGCACATAAGCTGTGTGCGTGGAGAGACTCCCCGAAGAACGTCCGTCCCACAACACTTGCCTCCCCGTCTTTCGTCCCCAGCTGCCCCCCCTCCCCCGTTCACTGGTAGACCGTGCAGAGATTCAGAAGCTTGGGATATCCTTCCCAGAAATGCTTCAGATCCACCTTGTACGTCCCTGTGCGGAAACGCACATCAGAAGGCCCCAAGGGAGAGCACAAGGCCAAGTGTGACGTGAAACGTCCTGTGTCTCTCAGCGCTACCCCTTGCGCATGCAAGGAGCTCATAAGGAGGGAGCGCCTTGAAAGTGCCACGGCCCTTCACATGTGCGCAGGCAAGCACAGTGCCTCTTCTGCTGCCCTCAGTCTGCATAGCACAGCTCCTAAGGCCTCCCTCTCAGGACCGTTCCCTACCGCGAAGGTAATGTTGGAGGAGCCGCGTTGTGAAATTAACACGGGGAGCATCCTCTCTCCCCCTCCAGACAACTTTGGGGGTGTTGATACCAGGAGCACCATAAAAAGGTGGCCACTTGCACCAGTACATGTGAACCACGCACCAGTTCTCCACCCTCAACCCCCCCCCAAGCACATATACCTGTTAATCCAAACAGCCCTGCCTGCTGCCACCCCCCTTGTGTATTCCTCTTCCATCCCATCCTGGCACCTCCGCCTACCATTCCACTCCAGCAGTATTTCCAACTTGGAAGTCATGATCTTTCTTTTCTATCTGCCCCCCCCCTTCTCGGCCAGTAATATGTGTCTGTGTCAGCCCCTGGGGGGGTGGGGGGCAAGCAAGATGAACAGCTTGAGCCTGCTGTCTTGCCTGACCCCCCCTTCTCGGGAGAGGAGATGCCGCTGTCTGCCCTGACCCCCCCTTCTCTGCCAGCCCCTCCAACCCTTGTCCCACCCCACTTTCCTTCTTTGGTCCATAAGCTTTAATAACCACTTTTAAGGGAGGGGGGAGAGCAGAGAGCTGTGTTTTCTTTCCCACAGCACCACGCATGTTGGGCTTGGGTAGCCTTGTCTTAATTCTGGTCGCCCTCCTCTCGGCCGCGGAGTTGTCAAACTTGAACACACACGTTTCCCCCCTCCCCACCTCGGTTGCGTTTTCTTCCCACCCCCGTGGTCGTTCTTTCCCTTTTCTAAAGAGCGTGGTGGCAGGAGGAGCGGGGGGGGGGGGGATACTGTAGAAAAAGGCACGAAAAAGAATGTTCCGGACCGAAGACGTGCCTGTTTGTCGGCCATTTCTTGGCTCCCTTCTGCGGCGGAGGTGGGATTGATGCGGCTAACGGGAGCTCTTCTTCCCTTCCGCCACGCTGGCCCGTCCCGGGAAGGGAAGCTGGTTGCAGCCGTCCAAGGTGCCCAGCTCTGCTCACTGAGCCATTTTTGCTTCTTTAGGTTTCCTCCCAACGGGGATGGGACTCGGCTGGGTTTTGGGAGGGAGAGGCGGTCAGTTGCCAGCGGGGGGCATCATCGCAGGTCACCCGGATTCCCACAGCTGGGGGGGGGCTCCCTGCTGCCCCCCAACCCAACTTTCTCGTTACAAAGATTTCCCGGAGCCCCTTCTCTTCCTCGGCCCCCTTCCCCTCCACCTCCGCCCGGGTCCTCAGAGGGTGCCGCCATCATATGGGGAGGAAGAGGAGAAATGGCTTGAGGCTGGGTTGGGTGGTGGTTTTTCTTATTTTATTTTATTTTTGGTCAAATCGGTAACCATAACTACTTCTTTTTTGTTGTTTTTTTTGTTAATATATACTTGAACGTTCATTTATTACTAAAGCATTACTTGAAAAAACACACACGCAGCGATAGGTTGTGGAATCGGAGGCGAGGTTTTTGGTGTCTTTTTGTTTTTTTTTAAGGTTCTGTTGGGTGCTTTTATATTGTTTTAAGAAAATTGGTTTTCGTCGTTGCTTTTTTAAAATTTTCATTTGTCCATGGTGGTGTTTTTTTGTTTTGTTTTTTGTTATTACTAAAATCCTTCCCTCTCACTTGATTAGCCAAAGAGGGCCAAGGTATCTTACTTTCTCCCCTTGCCCTGCTCCCTTCTTTTCTGGATTTCCCCTTCCCCATAGAAGAATTTCCCTCCTTCCACAGTCGCCTCTTAGAAGCTCCTAAAACAAAAAGAGTATTAAAGATGGTGAGGAGCTGTGGGGAAGGGAGGGGGCTAGGATACAACAGAGGCAAGTGTGGGGCAAGGAAGGGAGGTCAGTATTGTGCATTTATGGGGGGGAGGGAGAAGATCAAACAGTCCCCTCTCCCCCCCAACATCCTCAAAAAACGCTAACTCCCCTTTGGACACAGCATAAATGCGTACTACTTGATTCCAGAGCTCACCCTCCTTGGCACAAATGAGGCCTGCTCTCGCCATAGCAGCCTTTGCTCTGTTCCTTGTCTCCTCGATCTCAATTCCTCCTCCGACCAAAGGAGACCCGTACACTAAGAAATGGCAGTTTATGGGTCTGGGTTTCACTGTGTGCTTTATGGATTGTGGAGGATGGGGAGAGGCAAAAACACGTAATGTAAAAGGAGTGAGGGGGTCACACTCCCCATGCCATGCGGTGACCCCCACCCCAACCCCTCGGATTCCCTTGTCCAAATGAGGGGGACGGAGGTGCTGTTTTCAGACATATCGTTTAGGGTTTTTGGTTTTTTTGTTTTTTTTTAAGAAAAGAAAATATTTGTTTTTAATGGATGTTTTAACTAAGAAAAGAAAAATACCTCAGGTTTTAAAAGAAACGGTGAAGAGAGAGAGAGAGAAAAGCGAGAATTATCATCTAAGGGTGCGCTACTATGCTACAGACTGCTGCTTTGGGCGGGGGGCTGCGAGGGGTGGGAAGTCAGATGAACCCCAGAGGGGGGCAAAAATGCTCCCTTTGGACAGGGAGGGGGGCTGTAGGTGATAAGCCCACCCCTCCGCTCCCCCTTCCCCAACCACCCTTATTTTCTCCCACCCACAATCACTTGAAAGGCAAATGAACATTAATATACAGGCAGCTGTCTCTCAAGCCTAAACGGTTTGCTCCTGGAATGATAGAAGAATATGGGGGATGCATTTGCTAACCCCCCCTGCAAAATGAAACAAAAAACCCTTTCCTCCCACCCCACGGATGTAGCCTCCCACAAAATGTTCCAAGGGATTTGCCCCCCAAGAGGTATAATACGGAACATTTTCCGGTCACTGGCGTATTGCATACACAAAACCCCATCCCCCAGTTTAGCGGACCAAAGCTATATTCCAGCTCCTCCTCGTTTCCTCCCCTCCAAGGCGATTTTCTCCATCTTTGGCTACAACTTTGAAACCGCACACACAGCCACGTTTTTTCTCCTCCTCCTCCTCACCTGTATCCACCGAGACAAAGATAAGCCCCAGGGAGGGGAGGTGGAGGGGAGATGGGAGAAAGAAAGAAAAAACGAAAACTTTAAAGAATCCACTTTGAAGCAAGGTGTCTTTCGCAATGTTTGACCTGCACATCTCTGTCCCAGACCCCCCCCCCCTTTGGGAACTGCTCGGATGCCGGGGAGGGGTGGGCGCGAGACCAGGTTCCAATCTGAATTTCAGGGGTTCTATTATTGTACAATAACTGTTTGCTATATAAACGAAAACTGAAAAAAAAATCAAAAAAAGGAAGTATGTTTTGGTCTTAAAAAGCCTGTTTTTCATTATTTTCCCCCTCCCCTGGTTTTATTTTCCTTCCGAAAGAAATGTTGCGAATAAAAAAATGTTGGGGTTTTTAATTAATTTTTATTATTATTATTATTTTCATTGGGTTCTGTTTTATGGTTTCTGGAAATATTTTTTTATAAACTCTCCTTTTGTTTTTTTTAAAGGTTTTAATTTGTTTTTATTTTGCGTTGGTCTGATAGCCGAGTGTTCTGGGGTTATTTTGGAGGCGGGGGGTTGTCAGTGGAGAGACGGGGGGGATTTGCATTGTACAGTGTCTTTATTAAGACGGATGCATATCTGACACCTCGAGACGCCATTTTCCAGGACTGAAACTGGCGGCACCTTTCAGCTTTGAATCAGAAACTATTTCATTTTAGAGTGTGTGACTGCGAACTTCGGATGAGCTCACCTGTTGTGTTTCTGTGTGAATCGCTGTTCTGAATGTGCCCCTGCCTGACGGTCAACAGGCCTTTGTCTCTAAACCTGCAGCAAAATTAGGTGGTTGAAAGTCTGTACAAGGTGAGATGGGGGGGTCGAGGGTAGAAATTCTGAATGCACTCATTATTTTTTTTAAAAAGAATTCTCTGCAAGTAGAAAAACTGGCAGGGAAAGGAACTCCCTTCCTGAGATGCTAGTTCTTTACTTGCAGGGATTGATTTAATGCAAGGAACATTAGAAAAACAGTGGTTCAGTCCATCCGACCACCCCTCTCTTTCTGCATTTGTAGTATGGCACAGAGAGGCTCAAAAAGGCACCCAAGATGCTCCTCATTGTTTCTTTTCCCTTAGTAGATGAATCCTAATTCTGTCTGGTCTGTCCACACTGAGGGTGATTCTGCTCTGGTTCAGTCCCTTGGGAAGCTTCAAAGGGGCGGGAAGCGTAATTTGGGTTCACAGGTAGTTTAAATTTCCCAAGGTCACCCGCTGATCTTCATGGCTAAGTAGGGATTTGAGCTTGGATCCAGCATTCGAACCCAGTACTGGCCCAGAACCTTTGGGAATTGCAGGCCAATACATCTGGAGGGCAGCAGGGTGATAAAGGTTGCTGTAGCCGCCAAACCACACCAGTTCTTGTTATTTATGTAATCAACTGATTTATATACCACTTAATGCGAAAACAGGCTTCCAGCCGGTATCAAAACCCGCTATAAAAACATAGAAACATCTTTAAAATACACAATAAAACAATACCATTTGTTTTATTGAAACAGGAGTCTCTGGTCGAGAAATTCCTGTATAAACCTATGATGCATAGGTAAAATCAAACCTATAAAACGTGTTTATTTTGCAGACAGGCTTTATTTTGTCATGGAATCATTCACATACATAAATAAAATATTTAAGCATAGGGCCCAAACTGCTGATCAGAATCCCAAAAGGAAAATCCTAATGAGATGATTACTTTTTATTCTTGTAGGCCAGCTAATTTCTTCTACCCACCCCCACGTCTTATCGCAAATGCTGTGTTTGAGACAAACCCCCCCCCCCCTTTCCAAAACAGTTTGTTACACAGCTGAAGGGGGAAGGCACTGGTTATGGCTGAGAACAAGGTTTGAACGTTACGGCTGGCACAAAAGGAGAAGGAACTGCAAACACTCCAGAAGACCTGGTTCCAATCCCCGATACTTTTGATAAATAGGAAGGAGAAAGTAAGTTGTGTGTGAGCCTGACGGGACCAGGGTTTCGCTCCATCTTTCTTGATGCTGTTCTGCATTATTTTTTAGCCCCCTCAGGTCTCCATAGCTAGGGTTGCCATATTTCGAAAAGTAAAAAACCAGGACGCCCCAAAAGTTGTTGGAGGTTGAGCCGGACGTAGGGCAGCCCTACCACAGATGTACTCCAGGGCACAAGACTAGTGTGTGAAGATGGTCTGACGGTAACCTCAAATCTCTTTGCTCTGACCTGGAAGCTTTTAGCCAGGTACCTTCTTCACCTGACCTGCTCTAAGGCTATTGATGAAAAGAGATTCCTTTTCTCCGCTGAATTCTCTGCAGTTCCGGCTTTCAACCACCGCTGGGCAGTGGCACACAGGGCCAATTTCCCCACATCGATTCCCTCCTTCCACTGGTTTGAATCCTCTCGCTGCTCAATATCCCTTCTCTTCAAGGGGTTTTGTGTGTTACACCCTCGATGGATCTCATTCTGTTCCACGTTTCTTCCCCTTTCATTTTTTTCCTCCCCTTTTATTACAGTGGTACCTTGGTTCTCAAACTTAATCCGTTCCAGAAGTCCGTTCCAAAACCAAAGCGTTCCAAAACCAAGGTGCACTTTCCCATAGAAAGTAATGCAAAATGGATTAATCCCTTCCAGACTTAATAAAACAATCCCTAAAACAGCAATTTAACATGAATTTTACTATCTAACGATACCATTGATCCATAAAATGAAAGCAATAAACAATGTACTGCAGTCACACAATCCATCAGTACTGTAGCTGAACTGGGTTCCATGCAATCACAAAAAACCCCAAAAGAGCCGCAAAAACAAAAACGCGAAATAAATAGCAAAGCCAGACAGACCTCAGCGTAACACTCAAAACGGAACACGTTTAGCTTCCCAAAAAAAGTTTGCAAACCGTGTTCCAAGTTGTTTGAGTATCGAAGTGTTTGAGAACCAAGTTGCCACTGTGTTTGTAAAACTAAAATTGAAAGTTCTCCTTGGCTGTTTGTAAGGGTGTTGAAAATTGCAGCTCTATGAGATGTAAATGACAGTTCCCGTTATTTTAAATGCAATGGCGTGCATGCAGCCTCATGGGTGGACAAATTATTCTGAAGCTGCCGCTGTGTGTGGCCAGCCCATTTGGCGGTCCCCAGGAAAAGTCTGGCCAGTGGTCTGGTCTCCATATCTAGCAGAATTACCACTGCCCAACTTCCCCTTGATGAGATGCAGCCCATTCAATTGTCTCAATATTTTGCCATCTCCTTCTGCCCCACACCCTCCCTTCATTGTGGGGCAGAGATGTAGCATCTCCCAACTGACCCCCTTGGCAGCATCTCCCAACTGACCCCCTTGGCCTTTCCACCTGCTTTGTGCCCCATCCGAAATGACTGCGCATGAAGGTGGCTTGTGACTGGCCGCAGGTCAGCCTTGCCGGCTTGCAGCAGGCCCAACGCAGCACATCTGTGGTCAGATCTCTCGGTTTTAAGACCAAACAATGCGACTTTAAAGCAAAAGTTGGCAACTCTGATTTTTAATTGGGACAGCAGTGCTGGGAGTGGGGGTGGTTGACAAACAGACAGAGAAAATAATAAATTTATTCCAATAGCAATCTCTGTGTGCTTAGGTATAAAAATCAGGGTAATTATTGTTTTTTAAAACCACATGTACAACAAGCGTACAAACATTAACTCAAATGCTAATCTAATCGTAGGAAATTATCTGGGTAATGTATAAATATGACACTGTACTGCCATAAAAGTACAATGCTCATAATAAAAAACCAATGGTCTGTCCCTGTGACATTAAAAGCAATAGCTTAACGTTTCGGTGTACCTGTTTCAGAGCAAATATTTTGCTCGGCATTTGGGTGACAAACACAGTGTTTGTAACACAGCCAACGGGGCACCCCAAAATATGGAAAAACGGTTAAGTTTAAGGCTGAACTCCTATACAGTGGTACCTCAGGTTACATGCGCTTCAGGTTACAGACTCTGCTAACCCAGAAATATTACCTCGGTTTAAGAACTTTGCTTCAGGATGAGAACAGAAATTGTACTCTGGTGGTGCGGCGGCAGCATGAGGCCCCATTAGTAAAAGTGGTGCTTCAGGTTAAGAACAGTTTCAGGTTAAGTACGGACCTCCGGAACAAATTAAGTACTTAACCTGAGGTACCACTGTATGCCAGTTTTTCCCAGCCTGGTGCCCACAAATATTTTGACTGGCAGCCATTCCTCACCAAGTGAGTCAAATCATGAAAAGATTTGGTTCAGTTCCTGTTTAAGGTTCAGCTACAAATGAAGTTCTTCCAGGCCAGTTAATGTTCAGCAACTCCTTCAAGCACACTTGACCATCCAGTTCAGGTCGGGTTCACCTGCTCAAATGTAAATATAAGGCATGTTATTTATAATGATTTTTTTATTTGGCACAGTGATAAAAACCAAACATGCCCTGTGTTGCTGGTGTGGCACTGCTGTGTCGCCTCACGTATGTGTTGTATGTTGACCAAACCTCTGCCCTAAATGAGAAGCCAGCCTCCTGCTCAAGTCTCTGTTTAATGCTTCCCCTCCCAGAGAACTGGTTTCATCTGACGTGCCTTTTCTGGTGGAGCCAAGGAGCGTCCCCCATAGAATCATAGTTGGATGGGACCCTGAAGATCCACTAATGCAGGCATAAGCAAACTCGGCACTCTAGATGTTTTGGGACTACAACTCCCATCATCCCTAGCTAACAGGACCAGTGGTCAGGGATGATGGGAATTGTAGTCCCAAAACATCTGGAGGGCTGAATTTGCCTATGCCTGATCTAATGCAACCCTATGCAGAATAGGCAGCTGTCCCATCCGGGGATCAAACCTGCAACCTCAGCCATCTTGGCTATCCAGGCTGCTCATATACATCAGGTGCTTTTATTATTATTTGTTAGATTTATATACTGCCCTTCATCAAAAGATCTCAGGGCGGGTATGAGGGGGTTTTCTCAGGGTGTTAAGATGAAGAAGCAAAGCTCTTGGCAAGATTCACTTCTCTGCACGTGGCTTGAAAATTAAAATATAATGGAGATACACAACTTTGTGCTTTATTATATTATCTCTCTTTTTTTTATTCTCTTTTTTTCTCCTGTCTTTTTTCCCTCATTCCCTCATTTATTTTTCTTCTTCTGTGTTTTTAATTTTAATTTTATTTAGTTTTGTTTTTATTGTATCGCACGTTGTAAACTCTTAATGAAACTGATTAACAGAAAGATCTCTGGGCAGTTCACGAGATAAAAAATACAAGATAAAAGCACGGACAGTTAAAACAGAAACAACAAAACAATAACTCACCCAAACACATTTAAAATGCTGTAGTAGAATATTAATCGGCCAACGGTTGTACTCTCATATTCTGAATCAGAAAACTCTTTTCTTTCATTCTTTCCCTGGTTTATTATGTTCATATCGCAACCTTCCTCCCAAAGGTGCCCAAGGTAGCAAACAACAAGAGTTAAAACATCTTAAAAGGTATTTTTAAGTTCCAATACAGACGCAGCCGGATCTCCAAAGACATGTTGAGAAAAAAGGAAGGTCTTTGGGAGCGGACTATCAGCCTGTGGATCACGGCTTGAGCAGGTTCCCTGGATCCCTTTTACTCCCCGCCTGCCCCTTCAGAGAAGCGAGTTGCACGAAGCCCCAAGGGCCTTACTTCTGAGTAATCCTGCACAGGGCCTGCGCCGTAACCATCTCCGCCCCGGACGGTCCCGCTTCCTGCAGACCAGGCTCCGCTTCGCAATGCGGAGTCTCACCGCGCCTCTCCTACCTCGCAGGGCTGTTGGGAGGGTAAAATCGAGCCACGTTCGCGAAAAGGAAACGGATCTTTGCCGCGTCGCTACTTCCCCTTTAAACGCCGCCCGCGGCCAGAGCAAACTCCTCTGTTTCTCTTTCTGCCTCCCTCCCTCTCTCTCCCCGCCCTCCTTCCCTCCCTCTCTCCCTCCCTCCTTCCTTCCCGCCCGCCTTCTCTCGCCCAGCCCCGCCGCCCGAGCGAAGCGCAACTTTCTTCGCCCGGCGCGGCGTCGGATCCGCGCGCTCTCCCGCCAACGGGGCTTCCCCTCCTCTGCTCCCCGACGCCCCTCGACGCCCCTCTTTTCCGCCCTCCTTCCCACCCACCCATCCACCCCACTTCCCCCCGCCTCCTCCTTTTGATCTTCGCGGGTCTCGCCGCGCTCCCGCTGCCCCCTCTTCCCAATTTGAGGAGGGCGCCCCCCCCACAACACTTTCCTCTCCGGGTGCCCCCTCCAACCTATGACCGGCTAAACACCTGGCGGCTACTTTCTCCCCGCTTATCCCATCTCCTCCGGGGGTTCCGCCCCCCATCCCTATTTGCGCCCCCTCTGTTCCCTCCTCGCAGCCCCTCGGAGTTTGCCCGCCCCTTCCAGCCCCCCAACTTCTGCCCCCTCGGCCGGCGTTGCTGCTGCTGCTGCGGCCGCTTGTTCCGCCGCGCCCGGCCCCGCCGCCCTCCTCCTCCGGGACTGATGAAGGCGGCCGGCGGCTCCGAGGGGGCGGACGGCGACGGGGCGGACGGCGAGCGGGAGCCGTTGAACCCCGAGGCCTCGGAGACGCTGGGCGTCTCGGCCACGTACCGCGAGTTCGTCCGTCGGAGCTACCTGGAGCTCATGAGCGCCAACCAGCACTCGCTGCATGCGCTCAACTGGCGCCGCCTCTACCTCAGCCGGGCCAAGCTCAAGGCGTCCAGCCGCACCTCGGCGCTGCTCTCCGGCTTCGCCATGGTAAGGAGAGACCCCGCGGTTTGGGAAGGATGGAGCCCGACCCGGGGGGTTCCCGCCAGGCCCCCCGGGGCACCCTCCCCCTACACACACGAGGTTTTGGTCTCGCAGCGCCCGTCCCGTCCAGGGCTGGTGGGAGCCGCAGTCCAGAGCGCATGGAGTGCGCCAGGTTGGCGAAGGCTACTCTGACATTCCTTGGCGCGGGTTGGACTAGATGACCCTCCGGGTTCCCTTCCAACTCTACACTGCTGTGATTCTAACCCCAAACTTGGCTGTTTTTTGGACTATGACTCCCACCATCCCTAGTCAGCAGGACCTGTGGTCAGGGATGATGGGAATTGTAGTCCCCAAAGAGCTGGAGACCCAGGTTTGGGAAAAGTGTTGTAACTGTACTTACCCACTCCACCCCACCCCAGCCAAGAAATAACCCAGACCTGCTGATCCCCTGGCCATATAATGCTTCCTAACTGGGTGCATCCCTCACATTGCCCAGAGAACACAGAAGCAACAGCACTTGTTCCAGGGATGTAACCGCTAGGCACTGTGCTCACTTTCTGAAGAACTTATGGGCCCTGCTTCCTTTTCACACCCTGCTAAGCCTGCTTACGGTTTTCTCCTCCAAGGAGAACCTGGACATCTCCCTGCACTAACCACTGGTTATTGCTTCCCTTGTCCCAGATAATCCTAGTACATTAACTATTGCAGCCTTCGATCTCCTGTCTGACTCCCTGGCTTGTGGTTCAAGGAGGGGGTGCTTCACAGAGTTATGAAAAGAGCCTGGGAGTTTTGACCAAAATCTACTCTTTTTGTAAAACAGGATCAGGTCTTTCCAGAGCGGTTCCATGCAGGACACTTGAGGACTGGAATGTGAGTTGGTGGGTTGGAGCAGAGAAGTTAGGTGTGGTTCCCCCCATTATGGTAGATTCTTCTTTCTCTCTCTCATCCTCGCTTATCCTTTCCAAAATAGGGTGGAAAGCTTGAGATGCTTTGAGCCTAGTGGTCCTTCTGTGCGGCTGTTGTTCAGCTGCAGTGAGCATGTCGGAACAGGGCCCGGTCCTTGCAAGAGAAGACAGATTCGGGAGTGCTGACTTGCTGCTGAGCTAAAAAACTAAGCCAGCAGCTGGGGAACGGATGTTGATTTGGAGAGAGACCTCAAATCCCCCCAGCCTCTTCTCCTTCTAAACAAATCTGCAAACAACCCCAAAGAGTCTTGCGGCATTTTAAAGGCAAGACCTTTTGTTGTGGCATATGTTTCTGTGGACCAGTAGTCCCTCCCAATATTGGGCTGGTTTTTTGTTTTGCAAGTGCAAATATGCCATGGATGTAATGATGGCACTTTAGTGATGGGCTTAAACTGTAATGCCCACGCTTCTTCCTGCTTCATTATTGCCATCTGGAGGTGCATTTCTGATGCTATAGTACAAAAAATCCACCCCAGAACATTTTTGGAATAATAAAAAAAGAAAATACAGGATTTCATCAGGAAGTTGTGGGACATTTACTGACTCAAAACAAAGCAGTATGTCCACCCTGAAATGCACCCCTAATGTTCGAAGGGGCCCTAAGTGTATCTGATTGTGTCCACAAAAGCTTATGCCACAATAAGGCAGTCTTTTGATGTGCTTAAGAATTTGGTGTGTGCTGCAATGTGACTGGAATTCAGATCCTGGGTGTCTTGGAAAGGGATCTGTCTTTCCCACATAGTTTGAAAATACTCTCTGGACTTGGATTTATGTTCCTTGTCATGTTGCTTTGCATTTTGGAGCCATCCCAAACCTCCCTCTCTCAGTTCTTCTCCACCACTCTCTTTGCTCGTAGGCCTTAACCTCAGAACGCCAGGGATTCTGCCACACGTCAGAAGTAGAGAGGGTGTCTGAGCATGCACAGAGAACCCCTCAATCCAAGTTAACCACAAAATTGTGGCTCCCCTGCATTTCATTGAATGCTTAGAATTGCCACCTTTGACCCCAGCATATTGTGTAAAATAATTCCCATTACAGTTGTAGCTCGGTTTTCGAACGTCTCCATTGACGAACTTTTCAGAACTCGAATGGCCTTCCGGAACAGATCATGTTCGAAAACCAAGGTACCACTGTACTTTAAAAAAAAATTAAAAAATTAGAACCCCACATTTTCTTCCAAGATGCAGGGTTTTCCTCCCCAACCCATTTTATGTTCACAACAACCCTGTGAGGTGGGTTAGACTTCGAGAGAGTGATTGGCTTAGAGTCACCCTGCAGGACTGAGTGGGGAATTGAACCCTGCTCTCCTAAGAAGACCCTGTGGCAGGATCAGGCCAGAGGCCCTTCTAAATCCAGCATCCTGTTCACACAGTGGCCAACCAGACATTGCCTGTGTGAAACCCACAAGTAGGAGACATGACTCCAATTCTCAGGCCGGCCCTACCATTAGGCAGAGTAAAGCAGCTGATTTTTGGGTGCTGTGGAAGGTTTCTTGTTACTGTATTTTGCAGCCAAGAGAGAAGAGAACCACTTGTGGGCTTTTCTGTCTTCGACGACAAGCCTGACCAGCTTTGTGCCTGAATCTGTGTGTGGTGCCACCCTACATCAAACTGTCTTGGGCCCGTAGCCCGTTTGCCAGTCCACATTGCCAGTGCCTCAAAAATCAGATGCAGAGCTGGGTTCAAAACCTGCTCTGCAATTCCTAATGGTCATTATACAGCCCTTCTTGTTTTTATTATTTATAAGCACCTACAGATTGGCTCCAAATGAGCATACGCAGTGAATTCAGTGAATTGGAGAGTGGAGTGCTGTGCATTGCATTTTCTCAAAGCAATCCTTCTTTGATTTTTTTTAACCTTGCCCCTGCCCCCCTCCCGCTGCCACCAGAATAATATATATCTGTTTAACTGAGAACAGGATTGCTTGGAAGCTTCTTAAGAGACACACTGAGTGTGTAACAAATGCCTTACTAATTCCAGACAGAAACTCCCAGATACAAGAAATGCACAACTGGGTGAAGGCAGCCTGGGAATATTTGCTTACAGGCAAATGACTGCCTTGGCCAATATTTCAGCCTGTTGATTGCCAAAAGCATCTAGAAAAGAGGCAGGCAAGGTTGGTGGGAGAGGGAAATGGGACAGGAAATAAAAATGAAATTATACAGATGGACAACTGTTCGGGGGCAGGGAGACATCTAAAGCAAGATGCCCATGTACGGTAATTTGGCGCCTCTGGTTTTTAAATGTGCAAGTTCAGGCTACTCATAATAATACTAATAATATATTATTATTAGTATTTATACCCCACCCATCTGGCTGGGCTTCCATCTGGCTGGTTGATCTTTGCAACCCAAACATTTACAGACTTTTTTTTTTACTTTCTGGTGACCCAAAACTCTCGTTTTGCTTCCCCTTTTCTCCCTTTCACATGGATTCTCCTGGAATTAAGCATCTCGAATGCGGTTTAAACTTCCACTTTGGGGTGTTTCGTAAGTGGGGCGTACGAAAGGACTCAGCCATGTGGAAAGTGAGCAAAACAGCAACACCATTTGGATAGAGTTTAACTTTCTGGTTTTACCAGAAAGAAGGATGCAAAGTTGGACAAAATAGTGTGTGTGTGTGTGTGTGTGTGTGTGTGTGTGTGTGTATTTAGTGTTTGTGTTTAAAAAAACAAAAACAGCATGCAGTTCAAAGATCCTCCTTTCATTGACATGCTGGCCTTACGAAAATAATTGCTCCTGGTCAGAAGGGAATTACACTGTGCGTATACTTAGAAGCAATGTGTTTTTAGGTCCCTTAGGGGGGGAATGCAACAACAACCTTCTTAAACTCCTTTTCCAAAGGAAAGGCACTCTGCACATGCTCATGGACGTGTTGCCTTGAGGTATTTTGCAGGGTGAGAGAAAGGCATTCTACCTAGGATTGGAAGTGCTTTGCTTAAGATGCCGCCATTCTGCAATAGTTGTAAATACAGTCTGTATAGTTGGGGGCTCGCAACAAAATGTTGCAGCGTGAAGTGCTTCTGATCCAAAGCCACTTGCACACAGTTAGCATTCTGTATCTGCTTGGCATGGTCAGCCCTCACAGCGTTCACCCTCTCAGGGTCCCCACCCCAACTGATTTTCTTAGAAAGCTGCTGATGTCTCGCTCTTGTGGGTGGGTGGAGAAGCAGTGACACACACACACACACACACACACACACACAGCCTGAACATCAGAAATAGAAGGACTGAAAACAGGATGGTGGTGATATGGGGATGATTACACACACACACACGTATCTGATTGAAGTTTCCGCTCTTAAAACCATGCTGTTGGCTTTAGCGGTTCTTGCATGGACCCAGCCTTCAGTTCCGGGCTCCGGATGATTTTCCTCTGCTTTCTTTTCTTCCTGTGATCCCGGGCCGCCCATCCCATCCAGCAGATTCTGGCTTTCTCCCACCTTAGGTAAACTTTCTTTGAAGAACGCCGCACCCTATATCCTGTAGGCACCTGCTTGCAATTCAAAACCCAGCAGCATCTGCAAAAAAAAAAAGGGGGGGGGAGACCAACTACCTCCTTGTAAAGAAATCATCACTAGAACATCAATGCACAAAATGCTTGCATATGTATCTGTGCTTGAGGGGGTGTGTTTATTCATTCCTTGTCCTTCTGTTTTGAGCCCGGCTCCCTGTGTGACCATCAGTCCTTTCAACCATCGCCAAATACTTCCCCCCCCCCAGCAGAGCTCCCTATCTCTTGCCTTTTTCAGTTGTCGTTAATTATTATTTATTTATTTATTTATTTATTTATTTATTTATTTATTTATACATACATACGTACATACCCCGCCCATCTGGCTGGGTTTCCCCAGCCACTCTGGGCGGCTTCCAACAAAATATTTAAATACAATAGTCCGTCAAACATTAAAAGCTTCCCTAAACAGGGCTGCCTTCAGATGTCTTCTAAAAGTGTGGTAGTTTTTGTTCTCTTTGACATCTGGTGGGAGGGTGTTCCACAGGGCAGGTGCCACTGCCAAAAAGGCCCTCTGCCTGGTTCCCTGTAACTTGGCTTCTCGCAGGGAGGGAACCGCCAGAAGGCCCTTAGCACTGGACCTCAGTGTCTGGGTAGAACGATGGGGTGGAGACGCTCCTTCAGGTATAAGGCTATTGCACGTACGGAGCACATCGTGTGTACTTTCTCCTTTACAACAACCCTGTGAGGTGGCAGGGCAGCATGATGATAACTGTGTAGAGAACCCCACGAAAGTCTGTTGCTTTGTGCGGGGGATGAGAAGCCATGGCTGAGGGGCAGAGCCTCTTGCTCTGCATGCAGAACCTCCAGCATCTCCAGGGAGCTTCCTTATGCCGGCCCATCTGCCTCAGTGCTGTCTACACTGACTGGCAGCTTCTCTCCAGAGATTCTGGCTGACGTTTTCCCCAGTCCTATCTGGAAGAGCCAGGGATTGAACCCAGTGCCTCCTTGCATGCTCTACCACTGAGCTGCAGTCCTACTGCTTCGCTACATGGCTGTAATATGACCCCCATATTTCGCCTGAATGAATGGGCATATCGCACAGATGGCTTGAACTGAGGTAGTTAACTGATGCCCACGGCGAAATTGGCTGCATGGATTTTTAACGCAGCCGGATCCTAGGCGTGTCTACTTGGAAATACAATCCTGAGTCCCATGGGGCTTATTTTCCCATTATCCGTTGCAAGCGTAGATGTGAAGGCTGCTCCCATGTCTCCTCCATCTGTTCCTTCCTATTGTGGTTGCCTTGGCTCGTTGTCCTTTGCCCTGGCCCCAAATTGGCCCGTTTTAAAAGGCGCTTTCTCTACCTGCATTAAGGTGCCGGACTTTATAAACTGTGGAGTTTTGGACTTTTCTAATCCCCACTTAGGCGCAAAGCTGACCTCCAGATGATCGTTCCAGGCCCAACCCACCTCGCAGGGTTGTCGGAGGAGTATAGCAGCAGGGGTGTGGGGCCTGCATACCTGAGCCGCCCCAGGTTCCCTTGAAAGGAGGGTGGGCTTGAAAGGGAGAAAGCGCAGCGCAGGCCTGGCACATTTAGATTCCCTGCCTCTTTGGCCAGCCAGGTCCCAAGGCAAGACTGCATTCCGCACGGCGTGATCTCATTTGCTTGTAACCAAAGCAACAGGGGGAGCTTAGTCAGGGAAGGGAGGATCTGAGAAGGGAGACCGGCTGCAAGGCCTATTTCAGGACCAGTTTTTTGGGGTGGGGGAGCTTGTGAAACGCAACGCCAAGAAGGCTCTTCTCTGACGGGAGCGCCATTTGGTTTGGGGGTGGCGGCGTGGGGTGGGCAGATTGGAAATGGAAGGCTGGTGGCTAAGATGCCTGGGCTTTGAGGTGGAGAAGTCTTGAGTTCGAATTTCGCCTCTGCTTAGGCAAGCTGCCACAGTCTCTCACCACCTGCCCTGTAATATGATTGGCCGGGTGGAGAGCGGGGAAGGTCACTGGCTTACCTCGCAAGGTTGTTGTAAGGATCCCTGCGAGGCCCTCTGAGTGCACCCAGAGCTTCTTCTGTCCTGCTTTGTTTAATGAACGGGGACTTTCTCCCATAGGGGGCTGAATCACCGGTTAAAGGTCACCTGGAAATTGTGGGTCACGGCAGAAACCTAGAAAGTCTGTTTCCAAGCCTTGGTCCTGCAGCAGGCGAAATCGTTTGGGAGCAGAGTGCCTCTGGGCACATGCAGAGAGTTCTCGTTCAATGGACAAAGCGCAGCCAGTTCCCGCATACTTCCAGGCATGCCTGTGGCCTGCACCTCTCATTTTTCGTAGCAATTTGGGGGGCTTCTAGCCTAGTCTTGCTTGGGAGACGATGTATGACCCTGGTGAGTGTGCCTTGCTTACATAATTTGCCTCAGAGGTGCACAAACACTTTGGGCTTTGGCTTCCCAGGAATGATGGCAAGGCAAATGTGCACTGGGGGCTCTTTGCTTTTTTGCTTGTGAGTTTCCTAGAGCTTGTGAACAGGGCGGCTGCTGGCAGGAGGCCCTCGCTGGGCTGCAGGAGCCAAGAGTTGAACGCTTGGTCAAAATCCCTCAGTGACCCTGTGTGCCTGACTGAGCCGATATTCTGGGTTTCTCGGCCAGTCGCTCTCCAAAGGGACCTCCCAATGAGGCTCAGAGCGGGTGTGGGGAACTCTGGCCATGAACTTTGTCATTTGGATCACTCTTAAAGCGGAAAATCCTGGGGGCCAAAGGGCAGCAGGAGTGTAGTGTAGTGGTCAGAGCAGGGAGCTGCGTGAGGGAGCCTCCTTTCCTCCCCTCCAAGCAAGGCACAACATTTGCTGCAGATCCAGCCGTAGCTTTCTTCTGGGCCTAGGGCAGAGGTAGCCCATGGTGTTGGACTACAATTCCCATCACCCCCTGACTTTGTGTGGATGGGAGTTGGGCGAGGGCCCAATGACAACTGGAGGTTGCCATGTTGGCTGTCCCTTAGCCATACCTCTCCTGTCTGTCTTCCTCACTCTGCATGTGGGAGGCACTCTGCATATGCTCAGAGCCACTTGTTAGGCTACAGCTGCTGCCACCTAGCCAGCAGTCCTGCACCCGAAGCTAACATGCAGCTATTGGGGTTTTCTCATGTTTGTACAGCTGTTAATACTCAATTATTGAGTATTAATGTGTTTCCAGTGGGTGTGGGGAGGCGTTTAGATGAGGCTCCCTTTCCTTAGTCAGTGGTTCTCAAAGGAGAGGGTAGCAAGTGCGGGGGGAAGATTCAAGGACAATCAAAGAAACATTTCAGTGCAATATAGTATCAAAATAAATTTTTTTTGCGGGCGGGGGGGGGGGGAGATATACAGTCATACCTTGGATCCCGAACTCCCTGGAACTCGGATGTTTTGGCTCCCAAATGTCGCAAACCCGGAAGCGATTGTTCCTGTTTTCGAATGTTTTTTTGGAACCCAAACGTCTGATGGGGCTTCCGTGGCTTCTGATTGGCTACAGGAGCTTCCTGCAGCCAATCAGAAGCCACGATTTGATTTTCGAACGTTTTGGAAGTCGAACGGACTTCTGGAATGGATTCCGTTTGGCTTCCAAGGTACGACTGTACAACCAGAAACTACCCACGCGCCTCTTCAAGAGCAATTGGCTATTCTTCTACAGTTCTCCACTGCATATTGCTGTGAACAGGGATTTTCAAGTCTGACAAATATGAAAGATCAGAAAAGAGAAAGGCTTCTTTGTGTTGATGAGGAAACGAGAATGGGAGTCTCATATTAAACCTAATATAAATGAGATTACCCGGCAAAAGCAAGCTCACACCTCTCACTGAGCTTGTATACATACTTAAAGTACATATGTAAGAGGCTCGTTCATAATTATATTTTGGCAGTGATTCATGTTCCTACGTAGCAGCCTCTTTTTATATTTTATGATCATATTATAAAGTAGTTGTGTTCTCTGTTGAGTCCAAGCATTGCTAGGAGTTGCTTCTTTTTGTTTTCCAATGCCTTTCTTATTAATAAAAAAATCGGGGCGGTGTGAGCAGCTTTTTATTCCGAATGTGTGGCCCAGAGGGGGGGAGGGAATGAGAACCACCGCCATAGAAATAAAATTCACGCTCTGCACATGCTCTTGAGTCACTGCAGCTTTTGGGGGGCCAGGATGTTTGAGAAGAAAATAGAGAAATAGAGCCTTGCCATTGGAGGGCCAGGCCTTGCAGTAGCAGACTGCAATGCGGGGGGGGGGGGGTTGAACCCTGGCTGTGGGTCCCCCATCCCTCCCCCCCGACTTTCCAATTCTATCCATTCATTCCCTGTCACCTCCAGCTGAGTCGGTGGCACGTGCTGCCTCGTAGGGCGCTTGCCAGCCAGCTGTCATCACTCGGTTTAATGTGGCCCACTTTCTGAAAATAAGCCCTCGGCTGCCACTGCCTCCCTCCCAGCGTAACTTGACTCAGGGCTTCGAGGTCGGAGGGGGTTAGTTTGCGGTGACGCAGCAGCCCCTCTTTGGGTTACTTTGGGGAGGTTTCTTAAGGCCACGATTCGGTTTGTTTGGAGGGGTCCCCCATCTGTCGGGGGAACGGACTCCTTAAACCCCTTGCTCCTCCTTTGCTTCCCAGGCTGTGGGAAACTCTCTTGCTGTGGGTTAAATCCTTCCTTCCTCTGCCATTCCCTCCCTCTCTCTCTCTCCTCTGCCCCCCAAACCAATCCCCATCCCCATTCTCTGGGGAAACTGCCAAGCCCCTGGGATCCTAGCCAGAGCTGGAGCTGTGAACAAATGGGAATATGGGACACTCTCCCCTCCGCCCCACCATCCCTGCAAAGGGTCCCACTGCCAAGTTGGTGTTTAGCAGGACTGCCGCTTCTAAGGGCAGCCATGATGGGTCTCTGCCTCAGCCGCTGAATTGTGTGTGTGTGTGTGTGTGTGTTGCCGTGGGGAATGGCACCAAATGCAGATTGTAGAGAACCCTCATTTTCCGGTTGTTTTCTGCCTTTCCTCCCAGAAGCTCAAGGCAGCAAAGGTGGCCCTCCTGCAAGCCACCTCTTTGTTTCCTCACAACGCTCCCGTGAGGGAGAGCTGCCGACATGCCTACCCAATGAGTTATGTGGGGATTTGAATCCTGGTCTCCCAGATCCTAGTCCCTAGTTCAGCTGTTACACCACACTGGCTCTCTTTGAAAGCACCATGTGGGAGCTGCAGAGATATTGGAGGAGCTGCTCCGCCCGCTCCCCAGATAGAATCATAGAATCATAGAGTTGAAAGAGACCACAAGGGCCATCGAGTCCAACCCCCTGCCAAGCAGGAAACACCACCAGAGCACTCCTGACATATGGTTGTCAAGCCTCTGCTTAAAGCCCTCCAAAGTAGGAGACTCCACCACACTCCTTGGCAGCAAATTCCACTGTCGAACAGCTCTTACTGTCAGGAAGTTCTTCCTAATGTTTAGGTGGAATCTTCTTTCTTTTAGTTTGGATCCATTGCTCCGTGTCCGCTTCTCTGGAGCAGCAGAAAACAACCTTTCTCCCTCCTCTATGTGACATCCTTTTATATATTTGAACATGGCTATCTGTGGGGGACATATTAATAATATTATATTATATTAGTCCCATATCAAGTCACTGCCCCAAACAGCCACGTTCAGTTGAAAACTAGAGGCACCAATTGTGAGGCCACAAGTCTTTGGCCTGTCTTCCCACATCGGGATAATAATGCTGGAATTAGGAGGCTGTGGTTCTGAGAATTACTAAGCTATCTCTTTGGAAGTGTTTTGTACATACACAGAAACACTATAGCGGCACATATTTTAGCTGTGGTTCTTGCCTCAAGTTGACAAATGACCCTTTATGTCCCTGCCATGACTCTGGCTGTTTCTGGACTGGGCAACCAGCATGTGTGTGGAAACCGCAGGCAGATTGGTAGAAAGCGGAGAGTTTATTTCAGGGGTTAACTGGAAAGCGGGGTGCAGCCTCTGGGTGGGGTGTTTTGCAAATTCCTCTCAGAATGTGACAGAGGAGTGGCTGGATTTGCTGCGTGCTTTTAGGAGTGCCTGTTCCTCTTCACTCGTGCTCTGTTTTATTTTGGTAACTAAAACCCCTCATACGAAGACACTGCAGCTTAGATGCTCCCTCATCCCAAAGAAACTCAGGCTGCCATCCTAAACACAAGACCAAGTCCCTTTGAACTCAGCAGGGCTTAACTTCTGAGCAAACCTGCCGGGTTTTTCTGGGCCTAAGCCAACATGCGGACTGCTTAGCACAGGGGTAGCCAACATGGGGCTCTCCGACTCCTATCAGCCCCAGTTGTGATGACAGCAATGAATTATTATTATTTATTGAATTTATATACCGCCCTATACCTGGAGGTCTCAGTGTGGTTCACAGAAAATATCACAAAATATAAAATAACAACAATAACGCACTAACACCCCCCACAAAAGTGCCACATTTTAAAAGGGTATAGGTCAACCAAAGGCCTGGTTAAAAAGGAACATTTTTGCCTGGTGCCTAAAGGTGTGTAATGAAGGTGCTAGGCGAACTTCCCTTGGAAGAGCATTCCACAGACGGGGAGCCACTGCAGAGAAGGCCCTGTTCTCGTTTTGGCACCCTCCAGACCTCTCGAGGAGGCGCCACACAAAGGAGGGCCTCAGAAGGTGATCTCAGGGTCCGGTTAGGTTCATATGGAATGATGCGGTCCTTGAGGTATTGCGGTCCTGAGCCATTTCAGGCTTTATAGGTCAAAACCAGCACTTTGAATTGGGCCCGGAAACTAATTGGCAGCCAGTGCAGTCAGACCAGGATCGGTGTAAAATGCTCAAACCGTCTTGCTCCGGTGAGCAACCGGGCCACTGAATTCTGCACTAGTTGAGGTTCCCAAGCCGTCTTCAGAGGCCTGCGTAAAACCTTGAGGATAGCAGAGCACGGACAATGGTAGTTAGGCGATCCCTGTCCAGATAGGGGCGTAGCTGGGTCACCTGCCGAAGCTGATGGAAGGCACTCCGGGCCACTGAGGCCACCTGAGCCTCGAGTGACTGCAAAGGATCCAGTACCCCCAAGCTGCAAACCTGCTCCTTCAGAGGAAGTGGGGGTTTTTAAGGTGCCATTTGGCAATTAGCTTACCGTATTTTTCGCTCTATAACACGCACCCGACCATAACACGCACGTAGTTTTTAGAGGAGGAAAACAAGAAAAAAAATATTCTAAACGAAATAGTGGATATATGATTTTTATGGTTCATGCTGTGGCCACAGACATGTGATCTGACGGTGAGTTTGGGGTAGCCCAATGCAAAAATCCTGAGGATCCATGTGGATCCATGCTTTGTAACCACGGAGGAGGGAAGGAAGGGGAACCATGGATCCTCTGCTCACGACTGCAGCAGATCCCCACCACCACCCGCAGGCATTCGCTCCATAACACGCACAGACATTTTCCCTTACTTTCTAGGAGGAAAAAAGTGAGTGTTATGGTGCAAAAAATATGGTATATATCTGAGTTTCTAACACTGCTCTGAGTGTGAATGGCATTGGCCCTAGCCTATTTGGCGTCGGATCCTAAATCTGCATGTGTGTGTGTCCTTTCTCCCCCCAAGGTGGCCATGGTCGAGGTGCAACTGGAGGATTACGACTACCCCCGGGAGCTGCTGGTGGCGTTCAGCGCCTGCACGACGGTGCTGGTAGCTGTCCACCTCTTCGCCCTCATGGTCAGCACCTGCATCCTGCCCAACATTGAGGCCGTCAGCAATATCCACAACCTCAACTCGGTCAACGAGTCCCCCCACGAGCGCATGCACCGCTACATCGAGCTGGCCTGGGGCTTCTCCACAGCCCTGGGGATCTTCCTCTTCCTCACCGAGGTGGTGCTGATTTGCTGGGTCAAGTTCCTGCCCGTCGGAAGCGCCGCCTCCGCTCGGAAGTGCTGCGTCCCCGCTCCGGCCCCTTCCGGCGGCAACGCCACCGCCCCGGCCCCGACTTCGGCCTCTCCGGACAACTCCGGGTGGAACGCCGCCATGGCTTCCACCATCATTATGGTCCCGGTGGGCGTGGTCTTCATCATCTTCGCGTTGCATTTCTACCGCTCGCTAGTGGGACACAAAACGGACCGGCACCAGCAGGAGCTGGAGGAACTCAACCAGATCAAGTACCAGCTCGATGGAGAAGCCACGGCGCTGCAGGTGGTGTGAAGCTTGTTGGCCTGGCCTACGGCTCCTGGGACGGTTGTTATTTCCAGGAGAGGAGGGACTGCCTTGCAGATGTCCCGATTACCGGCTCGGTTGGGGGGACCGCAAAGTCGCTGGTACAGTTGGAACTTTATCAAAAGTGGCTGTGACCTCTCCTCTTTCTATTTTTATTTTTTGCTTTTTTGGAAGGTGTTCCTTCCGCCCGCAACCTTTATAACAAAATTATTTCATGTCCCCCGGAAAAAATAAAAAGGAAAAGGGTATATGAAACGCAGAAGGATTTCTTGAAATGGAAAAGGAGCCGCAAACTTGAATTCCCTGCCCAAATTCCCGCTGCCCGATGGAGTTTCCGGGATGCACTGAAATGTTTACCGAACGTGGCCTTTGAGTAAAGAGACGGCACTTTCCCCCTGGGAGAAGGGGGGCGGCTTTGCTTATTTGGTTGCGGTTTGTTTTCTTGTGGCTTTGTTCGCTCTTGCAGTCCCCCTCAAAACCAGAGAGAGAGAGAAAGGTGTCACTCAAACGAGCTGGGATTTTAAAAAAATGGGTGGGCGGGTCTGAGTGGGTCAACCTGCCTTGCCATTTGTCTTCCTCCTCACTCCAGGAAGAATATCTCTATGGCTGGGATGGAGAACCTCTGGCCCCGGGTTCAAGTCCAGACCTCTCTTTCTGGCCCCCAGGGGGCTCTCTGTAGGAGGCCACTCCCCCTGTTCCCAGGCCACATTCCTCATTGGTCCTGCTTCCCGTCTTCCTCGAGTGTTTTTGCCTGGCTGGAATGTGCCCTTGAAATCTGACGACGATTCTTCCTTTCCTGAGCAGAGAGGGCTTAATGTAAGTGCATGGACAGGCATCGGCCTATTTTGTGAAGGTAGAAATTCACAGTCTGCCCACTTTTGCCCCACGTACCACTACCAAGTAGGCCCCAGAAACTTGGCTAGATGGGAATGCAACTGCACAAACAGCAAAATTATTTTAGCCCTCTAGTTGCTTATATTCCCTATAAGTCCTCTAAACTTAAGGAACCAATCTCTGACTGTTGGCCATCCTGGCTGACAGTCCTGATAAGAGTTGGGAACCCAATAACATTGGGGCAGCCACGTGTTTTCCAGCCCTGGCCAGACTGTTGGTTGCCACTGCTAGCCATCCTGTTGTTTTCCATCAGCACCACCGCAGGCTGTGTGCCTCTGAACTGGCTGGCCAAGGGCTGGACCAGCTCTGGAAGTGGGGGTTGCTAAGCAACGGCAACATCTTCCCTTCCTCCCAGTGCTGGCAAGAAAGCTAGGTGGGGGATGCAGCCTAATGGCAGCAGTGAGGCACTCTGCTCCTGAGGTAAGAGAAAGGATGTGGGCAGTTTTAGCAGAGTGGTGTGTGTTTTGTGTGCACATGAGACACACACACACACTCCCCACACACAAATGCACACTCTGTCCCTGGTCCCAGGCAGCAGTTTCTAGAGAAACCCTGTATTTCCAGATATCGAGCAAGGGAATGTTTTCAAGATGACTCATTCCCTTGGGTGGTGTTGAAGACCGGTTCTTTTTCTCTATAGAAGGACAGTTCATCCTCAGCTGCTGGGCTTGAAGGGAAATGGTATATTTTTGTTGGACAAGAAGGAAGCGGACGACTTGAAGGAATATCTGAAGCTGAAACACCCACAGCTGCTGGTGTTCTTTTTTCTGCTTCTTCCTTTTTTAGGGGGGGGGGTGTTATCCGTTCTGTTCCTACAAAATACCCCTTGCGTACAAGCAGACAGATCAGCGCTTTGTGTGTGAACTGTACATCACGAGACCCCCACAGCAAATTATTTATGTGGCCCTAAATCACAAAGTTATCTGAATCCTTGCGATGGGAGCTTGTGGCCAAGGTGTTGAGCAATCTCCTGTTTCCACAGACATCCTGCTCCACCCAGCCTAGCCTGCGATCTTCAGAGGCCTGCTATTATAATTTGTGGCGGTAGTTAAAACATGACTTTGGTGACCCCCCCCCCCCAGTGTCAGGCCCAGCTCTGCAACTTTTCCCAGCAAGTTTTGAAAAACTTGGTGGCAGGCCCTGAGTTGGCCCACATGTGCCTTGAGTTCTCTTTGCTGGACCAGGCTAGAGGTTAGGTCTCCAACGTGGTGCCCTCATACGCCCCCTTTTCCCAAGACTTCCCTTTCCCAGTTTTTAAAATGAGGATTTTGCAGAGGCCTTTTTTGTTGCTATTTGGTTGTGGGGGTGCCTTTTTTCAAGTTTTATTTGTTGTGTGTATGGGGGAAGGTCAGTGTTTTGCCTGTTTCCGTGTGTGTGTGTGTGTGTGTGTGTGTGTGTGTGTGTGTATTTGGCACCCATGACATTTTCTTAACAATCCCAGGCCCAATGAGGTCTGATAACCCTGCACTAGATTAGGACGCAACTCGTTTTTATAGGCGGGATATTTAAAGCGAGACATCGCCTGATATGCATTCTTAAAAACAAACAAGGAAGTAAAGCAGCTGCAAGTCGCTTCTGGTTGAGCTAAGGAACTGCTGTTTCCTCCTCGGATGTTCATCTGCTCAAAATCACTCTTCCTGCCATCTGCTCCCCTCCCCTCGCAATGACTTAAAGAGAGATACAGGGACCTACAGGAAAAGTAGCTTTTGTGAGTGGGGGAGAGTCAAGAGGTTTTGAATGGGCAAAGGAGGACTTTTTAAAACATCCTTTCCTCCTCTCCGTGTTCTCTACTCACCGTTGCAGATGTTTTATTTGCTTAATGAAATGCCTTTTGGGTGTGAGCACACATCCCTAGTTAAAAGCCGATTCACATTTCTAGTGAGCCGCTAAAGTTGTCGCTCATGACTTAGCAAAGGAGAAAAGGACTGAAGGCAGTCCAGGATGTTGCTGATCATTTCCTGGCGCACAATGTTTATTTTATTTATGTATTTATTTTACAAGGCTTATACACCGCTTGACTGTAATAAAACCTCAAAGCAGTTTTCAAGAAAGAATAAAACATTATTAGCAAACAGCGGTTAAAAATGACAAAGCATTCAAAAATAATTAGCAATTAACAGGAAGCTAAAAACCAGATTAAAACACATGCCAATATTACTACATGTCTGGAGAGACTTGCCTAACCAGAAATGCCTAATATTCAGCACAGTAATGAGTGTTAATAATAGGCTATTTGGGGGACGGACAGACTGTATAAACTCTGGCTAGCCAATGCGGTACCCTCTTTCTTAGACTCCAGCTCCCATCAACCGCAGCCAACATGTCTAATGGTCAGGAAATGATGGGAATTGGGAGTCCCAATAACCATGGTCGGTGTTAAAAGCTTACTATGAGCCACACCAGTTCAGTAGCTTGTACGCCTCAAGACAGACATTGCCTTGGCTTTTAAGCATTGTTTTCCCTTTAAGGAGGAATTGTTTAATTTGCATATTTAGCCACATGAGGCTGGGGAGGGGGGCTCACACATGGGGACAGAACACGCTGTATGTCTCAGTATGCACTTGACCATGTATATCTGTTCCGCTCTATCATTGGTGGAGCAAGGGAGACCAATTTCTGGCACTTTTTATTCTGTATATTTTTAAAATGAAAAATAAATCTTTTTTATGGGGGGAAAAAGCAAAAGTTGTCCAAGTTAACTTTATGGGAACTATAGATTGTGAGCCACAATTGGCCATTTTTCATTTTCATCGTTTGTATGTGTGTGTGTTTTTTGTTTTTCTAAGGAAGTGTGCAACATTTATTTCAAGCTGCTCTTCGGCACCATATATGTACTATTTCAGAAGGCAGAAATGTGTAAATATTATTTTCCCCAAAATAACATATATACAAGAACAAATCCCTGCAGGTTGAAAGCTAAGACAGAAAGGGATTCCCAGCCTAGCCTTCAGCCTGGCCAGCTACTTTTCTATATGCAGGTATTTTTGCTACCTGTGGGAGCATTTGCCTGGCAAGTTGGCCCAATGGCTCTGTTGAGCTGAGATACCAACTTAATGTTCAATCTCAGTGACACTTCCACTTACCGTATTTTTCGCTCTATAACACGCACCCGACCATAACACGCACGTAGTTTTTAGAGGAGGAAAATCCATAGGCATGCCACCCGTAGGCATTCCCTCCATAACACGCACAGACATTTCCCCTTACTTTTTAGGAGGAAAAAAGTGAGTGTTATGGTGCAAAAAATACGGTGCAAAACAGCCACTAGTTGGAGGTATAAAGTACTTGTTCATCACTGTTGATGCTACTCAAAGTTGAGTAGTACCACTAAAATTACTGCTTGTAGCGAACAACTGTTGTTCTTAAGGTAGGTGCAAGCACACCCGTGGTAGGAATGCTCCCTGCCGAGTTTTGCTTGGAGCAGGTTCTGGACTCTGTTTTTAGAGTTTGTTATCCAATTGTGTATTTGCTCAAATGGTTTTTGGGCCAGTTTTCTGTTTGGCATAGTGAATACTAGCATTATGCTCAAAACAGGTCTAATCATATCTGATCAGGAGCTGTGTGCAACTCAGATACTTGCATATCTAAATATTTACCTACTGCATGTGTTCAACCGGTTGTTCTTAAGAAAGCAACAAAATTTAAAATACCGCTATATGGTTTCCTCTCTCTCAGCTGCCTTCTTGAAGTATGTGTTAAGCTAACCAGTGGTTGTCTGACTTTCCATTTCTTTTTTTGAACCTAAGTTCTCTCTTCTTCTTCTTCTTTTATTTGCTCAAAGTGCTGTGTAATGATGTGTGGTTTTGTTTTTTAAAAAATAGGTCCCGATCTGTTAATGTTTTCCCCACGTTTCCTGCCATTGCTGTTCCAGCCCACTTCTCCTTTCTCTTAACGTTTTGACTCTCTTCTACAGCAATCACTCCGGATCTGTACAGAACAGCAGAATTAGGTGGCAGAATGTGGAGCTGACAGAATGGACTTCAACTACTGCAGACTGCAAGCGTGGAATTGGCATTTACCGTGCCGGTCTAGTATCCTGCAGGTCTCATGAGGCTCATTTGAGTGTATATAGCCTTGTGTCTTCTGCAAGAGATTCTGCCAATCCAAACACCTCCCCAGCAGCTGAGCACCGGTGGTCTGTCACCCGATCTAACACAGGATGTAGGGAACTGATTTGAGGACCTCTGCATATCTTGATGGTGTCTCAGAGGAAGCCGCGGTTGCATGGATGGAGAAAAGATATTCTCCCTCTCTCTCAAGAGTCTGAGAACCTAGGGTAATCTAGCAAAGGTGAATATTTGTGGAGATTCAGCAGAGGCAACAGGAAGTACTTTCCAGAGTCAAATGATGGGTTTTGCTGCTGGAGGCAGGATGGTTTCAGATTGGATGGGCGACTGTGTTAAGATTCTTGCATTGCAGGGGGGTGAACTAGATGAGGATGGTTGCTACTGAGCTCAGGTTCTGCTTGCAATCTTCTCGTGGGCAATGTGATTATGGTTCTGAGTGAGATGGACCTCTGGCCTGAACCAGCAGAGCTGCCCTTAGGTTCCCCATCTCCTCGAAAGTAACTGTTCCCGAAAACCTAAGTACTTGAAATGAGTGCAAGAGCATACATTTATTATTGCATTTATATTCTGCTCTTTCTTCCAAGGAGCTCAGGGCAGTGTCTATGGTTCTTTTATCCTCACAACAACCCTGCAAAGTGGGTTAGGCCGAGAATGAGTGGCCCAAGATCATCCAAGGAGAGGGGATTTGAACCTGGAGGACACATCCACACCAGACATGTCAAGCGCCTTTAGGTCACTTTTAACAGTCATGGCTTCCCCCAAAGTACAGTGGTACCTCGGTTTAAGAACAGTCCGGTTTAGGAACGATTTGGTTTACAAAGTCCGCAAAATCAGAAATAGTGTCTTGGTTTGGGAACTTTACCTCGGTCTAAGAACGGAATCCGAATGGTGGAAGGGCACCGGCGATGGCAGGCCTCATTAGGGAAAGAACAGTTTTGGTTTAAGAACGGACTTCCGTAATGGATTAAGTTCGTAAACTGAGGTACCACAGTATCATGGGAACTGTAGTTTGTGGTTGTGGAGAGTTGTTAGGAGACTCCTGTTCCCTTCTCAGAACTAGAATTCCCAGAGTTCCCTTGGAAGTTTGTGGTTTGTGGTTGTGGAGAGTTGTTAGGAGACTCCTGTTCCCTTCTCAGAACTAGAATTCCCAGAGTTCCCTTGGAAAGGAAGGCTTGATTGTTAAACCACTCTGGGGATTGGTGTGCCTTTTCAAGCTGCAGAAATGCCTCCACAGCTGGCTCTCTTTTGCCTCTCCTCATTCCATTCCTTGTTTTGGAACATTTGTCTCTTCCCACCCCCCACCCCTGGGCTTTGACAACTCTTGATCTCGCAAGGCCCTCCCGTCCCCTCCCTTCTGGACAAGAGCTGAACTATATATATAATCCCTTTCGAACCCTGGCTGTGCTCCCAGGTTGGTGAAATGTTTACGCTGTCTGGGAATACTCCTGGTCCCAGCTGGGAAGAAGCCAAAAAGGCCTGAGAAACGGAGAGAGAAGGTCAAAAGCAGCAGTGGGCTGAGACAGTGTCTCATTAATGTTCCAGGCTGGATGGGAGCAAGAACACAGGGTGGCTGGGATTCTCTCTCTCTCTCTCTCTCTCTCTCTCTCTCTCTCACACACACACACACACACACACACACAGTATTTATGTACCCTCCAAGGTTTGGAAGAGAAAACTAGGCAAGCTTTGGGCTTCCATGCAGAGGTTCCAAAGTACACACTTTCACGTGTGTGATGTAGCCAAAGGGGTATCAGCCCTAAGTAAACACCCATCCCAGAATCTTCACCCTCTTATCCTGAGGTACTGAACCTGCTGCTCTCCAGATGTTGAACGTCAATGATGATGATGATGGTGATGATGATTAATTACTTATACCCCACCCATCTGCCTGGGTTTCCCTAGCCACTCTGGTCAGCTTACAGCATATATTGAAACATAACAAAACATCAAACATTTAAAACTTCCCGATACAGGGCTGCCTTCAGGTGTTTTCTAAAAGTTATGTAGTTCTTTATCTCCTTGACATCTGAAGGGAGGTTGTTCCGCAGGGCGGGTGCCACTACCGAGAAGGCCCTCTGCCTGGTTTCCCTGTAACCTCGCTTCTCGCAGGGAGGGAACTGCCAGAAGGCCCTCAGAGCTGGACCTCAGTGTCCGGGATGAACAATGGGGGTGGAATCGCTCCTTCAGGAATATTGGGCCGAGGCTGTTTATCAACACCAAACAGCATTGACAATGGCCAGGAACAACTGGGGGTGGGGTGGGGCACAGTCTCCCCAGCCTTCTTAACTTTGGGTGCATTAGGATTTGCTGTGGTTACTCTTTAGGGTGTTACGGCTAAAATCTGGGTGCGGGGTTACTCTGCCACCCAGCTCATCGGACTAAGTCCGTGGGTCCCTGCGGAAGAAAATGAGCTCAGCCGGACGCAGGAGCAAACTGCAGAAGATCCAAGTTTATTGCGCAACAGGTTCAAGGCGAGATTGAACCCAGAGAAAGGGGTGACATGAACTTTTGAAATTTCCCTCCATATCCCAGAATACAGTGCATGAAACGTCACGAATACATTATGGGAAGGTTGGGTTTCACAAGTTACATCATGAATATACTTTACACGTCATGAATACATTATGAAAAGGTGGGATTACATTAATTAGCATTTTCGGATGAGGGAGGGGGGATATGCGGAGCGGGAAATATACATAGATACACATTTATTGAGTACCGGTGGTGGCAAGACAATGGGTCAGAGATATGCATCGTCTGCCACCTAATATTGCCTAGAGGGAAGGTTTGGCAAATTAAGAAGTTCCTGCGTACGTGACCTGCCGCTTCGGGGATTATGGAAGTAGGGATAGCATCATGGAGTCCACGGGGAACTGAGTTGAATGACACCGAGAGCGAAGAAATCGGAGTTACGGTTGATTTTATATCAATTTCTAAAGATTTCAATGATTTCAAACCCATTCTGTACTATAGGGCAAAAGCAGAAACAGAATGGATATATTGTAACAGGATTTTGACAGTTTTACGAGGTCCCTGGTTTCGGATCCATTGTTCTCGCCGTGGGGGGCCATGAGGCGTGCAGGGGCTCCCTGAGCTAGCTTCTGCAGGACGAATGCATGGCTGTGATTGGCTAAAGCGGGGCCATAGGAATAAGCGGGGCCTCGGATGTTCCTAGAAGGAAGGGGGAAAAGAGCCCCCCCCCTTCCGTTCCGTATCAGTCCCCCATTCGGAGATAGATTTGCATTAAAGTTCTGTAAGAACTTGCAAATCTTTTCTCCGCACCCTAAATCTCGGTGAATGGGATGTGTGGCTTTATGCAAACCTGAAAGGGACTTGCAAGCCATGCCTCTTACGGTCATTTGCAAGTATAGCAGTGCAGGTAGCTGCATATAGGGTATTATATAAAGAACACCTCTTGTATTTTGTTGCTAAATTACTTGTGGCATTCTCAATAGTGTTTTATGCTTTACACCTAGCAGGAAGGTCTAATTGACTGAAAAATGCAGTTGGTGTTTTGTCCTTCGCCATTTTTGTGTATTTCTCAGGTGTCAAGCTAGCTTTTCTGTGGTCTCACACTGACATAGTGCTACAGCAACACATCCTGTCTGTTGAATCCCCTTGGGGCTTTCATTTAACCATGTTGCCTGGCATTCACCATAGCTGGCACAGGTTGGACATCTCGTGAGGGAGAGGTCTTCGCCTTGGCCTTCCTATGGGATTCTATTATAGGCTGTGGTTTTGCACGCATGGGGGTTGCTCACTTGCACTTAAAGGACCAAAAGGCTAATTGCAGCCTGGATACACTTGCCCAATTCAAACTGAGTCCAATTTGAATTTTTCTTGCCCCATGGTTCTCAACTCTTCAAACCAATCTGTTAAAAGAAAACCATTCTTAACAAGGGCAGTTGTCCAAATAAGTCAATTTAACTCTATAAGGGATCATTCCTGCTAAACCAAAGCATATGCACCTTCATGTACCTGGTGTTTTATGGATCCAGAAGCTTGTCCTTGGCAAAACGAGGTTTAACACATTTTAAAATGGATAGGGAAAGTTGGCGGTGGAACAATTAAATGTGGTTACAAGTTGATCTAAACATTGGACTACACAATAGTGTGAGCTATTAGAAAGTATAAAATGCATGAGAATTCTCCATTGGTGTGTAAGCAATAAGACATTAAACATAAAAACAATTACACACAAAAATTGCCCCCCTTTGTGGAAATCACACTGTCAGACACATTTCAACATTCTTACATAATAACACATAATACAAAACAAACTAATTAAATATCAGTTACATATCTTGACACAATTGTGATCTTTTATGCATGTATCTTTTGAATCCTGGAGCACAGTCTTAAGGTTCAAAAGTGAGAAAATGTCCTTGCAATTCAACTCCTCCCCTTAGCCATGAGGGGTTGTTGCTGCTTTTCATCATTGCACATCTGTAGAAGTGATATCCTGTAAGGGGCAGGGTTTTGGGGCTTAAAGACAGTTAGAAAAGGGAGGGGGCAAAAGGCGAAAAGGATGTGATGTCCTTCGGTTTCTGTTGGAAGTTGCAAATAATAAAATCTTAGCGAATTAAGCGTTTCATTCATTCCAATATTATTATCACATTTTCCTATAACTACTGTTATTATCTGCTAAGTTTGTTTGCTTTTCTTCACTTAGTTTTTGTTGTTGTTGTTCTTTTCATATTATAAAATAAAAAATTACTCCACATGTATAGAAAGAGAACTGTAAAAAATACAAAGGTTAAAAAATAAAAAGGAAGCAAAAAAAATTAGATTACCAGTTAGATGAAAATGGACTTGACACAAAGACATCAGATTCAGAAAATAACTATTATTAAATAGTACAAAGATATTATCAAAACCACACATATTACTACTGGACTGAAAAAAAGGGAAAACAATGGGGAAAACTTAAAATTCACCATGTGCTATCCAATAAAAGAACTTCATGAGACTGACTTTCAACATGTGATGAACATGTCCCCAAAGTAAAACACAAACACACAAAATGAGCTATGAGGAACCAAAAATAAATAAATGCTAAGACACACAATTAATAAGTAATCTGTTTTGGCATTCTAACATCCCAAATGAAAATAAAAGTGTTTCTTGATGTGACATCATCAGCTGTAATGTTAATACTGGGAAATGAGTTAATACCAAGAAAAAATGAATGGCAATTTAAAGTTGTGTAAGTACCTTGCACTAGCCAAAATGACAGAATTAATAAGAGATGCTCAGGCCGAAGGTAAACAAGTACCATTCCACAAACAATGTTTGGTTGTGCTTCGATTAACTTCATAGACATCATGGAGAAACGGATTAAATAAATGAAAACAGATTATTTGTAACTTGAAAAAAAGTGTCAAAGCCACAAAGAGATGGAAGTCACTAATATAGCAGGGATTCAGACGTGTTTCACAAAACAGAAAGAAAGTTGCTGTGGGAGGAAAAAGGGACAAACACTTTGTTATCGGGGTTCACATATCCTGTTAAAAGGGAAAATTATTTCATGTGAGAAGCCAGTCAGGAAATGCTGTTCCTAAAATTCCCATTGAGGGGGGAATGCTTTGATATTTACCTGTGAAAAGAATTTGGCATGTTAAGATTTGGAACCTGGAAAACTCTTGACTTTTGATGGGCTAGTTTTTTTTGTTTTTTTTTAGCCTTTTGTCTTAAGTAGCCCCTGGAGCAAAGACAGATTAAGGGTGGTTTCCTTCAATGGTTCCGACTTTTCTTTTACATTTGGAAGAAACCTCCTCTCCGTCCTTACAGTTCCCCCCCCCCGTCCTCTCTCTCTCTCTCTCTTCTTTAGCTGATCTAGCCTCTGTGCATGTGCAGAGTTCATGTCTCAGCAAACCTTTTGTACTATTGAAAATGTTGCATCCTTTGGCTAAATTAACATTTGAATAAGGGAAGGGAAGGGTATGGAGTAGATTTTGAGAACAGGGTTTGATTTTAAACAAAAAAGAGAAACTCAGCAATTTAAGTATTCACCAAAGCTAGCAATTTCAGCCCAAGCAAACTGAGACTGCTTCCTTTATGTACAGGAAAGGGCTAATATCCCTCTGGCCATTCGCGGAACAATCAACCGCTCTCTTATTTATGAGTAAAAATGGCCAGAGAGTTAGAATTCATAGGAATTTTTTTAATTTTTTTTTTTTAAACATTCTCAGTCATTTCGGCCTTACCATTTGCAGACAAATGGATTGGTCAAGGCTAATTCTACTTGATTATCCATTTGTATGTGCTTAAACTTTGAGTAGACTTTTAAGTCTAATTTTTGTAAATAATAGACAAAATGATAAACACTGTAATCACTTAAATGCCTGATATCACCAGTTCTGCTTCAAACATCATGGCTTTCACCTGTCATCACACCTTTTAAAAAAACAAAGAGCCAACCTGGGCTGAATTTCAACTCATCAGCCACAAATTGGGAAAGTTGAAAGGGACCTGGGGTCATCTAGTCCAACCCTAAAATACAGGGTTCGTAGCAAGATTTGTACTACCAGAAACACACACATACCTATAGAAATTATCTTTAAAGGAAGATTGAACTTAACATTTTTCCTAAGATAGGGAGAGGATCTTTTATAAAGCAAAGTTAATTCAATTGATATAACCACTCACAAATAATTACAACAGCCATAGATTTGACATTTTTGTTGAACTTGCAGAGCAATAGTAAGCCTAATCTATGCCCCCCCCCTTGCAGTTTCCTTTAAAGGAAGCTTACTCAGGAGTAAATTTACCTGGCACAGAATAAGAAGGAGAAGGGAAAAAACCCTGAAAGAGACAGAATGAAACAAGGGGGGGCATTTTCTAAGAAAAGAGGCCAGGAAGTCTTATAGAGACTGATATCAGGAGCCTTACAATAACTCTTCTGTCCAACCAAATCAAAGTTAAACCTGGACTCAGATATTTTTCTTAGAAGGAACACCATACTTTCATAGGCATATGCTTAATGAAATACATACACTGCATTTTAGCTTGAGAGCAGTTGGCTCAACTAGGCTTTTGCAGCAGAAACATTAGGTTATCAGCACCTTCCAAAATAAGACTGTAGACTCACAATCTCAAAAGTTGGGGCAAAGCAAGAGGTGGGGTAAACATTTGCACACTTCATTCTCATTTTCTCTTATTTAGGACTGCTAAGATCCAGCATGGCTTCCTTAGATTTAAATTTTGAAGCAAGCTTGCAGTTTAAACTATGCACACTTAAGAAAGGCAGTCTGCCAGAGACAGAAGGAACAGACAACACACATAACGGACAACATGTAAACATACATATTCTCATATATGTATTAACAGACAACACACATAACAGACAACATGTAAACATATATATTCTCATCCTTTAGTTGGTTATTGCAAGGAGATGGGCCACTACCTTTGGCTTCATTAAGTGAAATTAGTAGGAAGGTCCCACATGGTTTTATGAGCCTCCTTGCCTCTTCAAACACACCACCAGGTAATCAGACTGGTAGGGCTCACAACGCTTGGTTGACTGGGTACCCCTTTATAGATGCATGCGTTGCTGTTGTTGCTCTTTTGCTTTTTCCTTTTTTTGGGGGGGGTGTCTGGGATAGAGAAGGGGAAAAAGAGGGGTTGATTAGGATTGGTATGTCTAGGGGTTTGGTATGCTTAGTACAGGGACGTATAGTAAAGAGGAGAAGGGGCTTCTAGTTGCCTGGCAACTTCCTTAGTGGGTTTTAGAGAGCTCTAGCTATCCGGTTCCTTGCGTTCCCTTTCCTATTTCCTATTTCCTTATTTCCTTATTTCCTTATTTCCTATAACCTGGGGTCTCTTTCCACTCTGCCGGTCCTGCCCAATTCCTCATGGGCTATCCCTCCTGGCAACCTCCTACCTATCGTCACATCTCAGGAAAAGGGGCCCTACTGGACGCCCGCGCCATGCGGTGCCAGATCGGGTGGTCCCTGGATAGAATTTCGAACTAAAAATCCCCCTTGCTTTTGGAAGCGGGCTCACGCACGGTTACGTGGCACCGACCAGTGCGGCTGGGATTGGGATAGAAAGCCAGACCCCTTCCTGCCCCCTCCGTAAGGGCGCTCGGGAAGTTCGGAAAGAGAGCTCCAACCCCTTGCTTTCAACTGGGATGCCCGTTGCGGAAAGTCGGCTGTCTTTCCAAGCCAGGTCTCACCGTCTTACTTTCGGACTCCCAATTGGTGCGGCTGGCTGGAGATTTTAAGGGAAAGAGATAGAGCTCAGAACCCCCCTTTCGGGTTGAGCAGCGGTCCACGGTCTCTCTCACTAACCGGACCAAGAGAAAGGCAAGAAGGAGCGATAGAGAGGAGGGCAGAGAATTCAGTTGCCAGGAGATTCCACCCCCTTCCCACCAGTGCACTGGATTTTCCTTTTTCCTTATACTCACGCGTCTTCTATGATGATCCCGGGATCGATGAATAATAAGCCGGCTGGATCCCTCTTTTGCTCCCCGGCTGAACTCCTAGGGCTTTCGATTACCGCCCGGAAGATGGCTGGGGGTCCAAAAGGATCTTCCCAGGCAAAATGGCCCGGAGCCGGCTGAAGATTTCGGGGGCCCCAGTCAGCAGCTCGGGAGAACCACAAGCCCCACGTTGGGCGCCAACTGTTACGGCTAAAATCTGGGTGCGGGGTTACTCTGCCACCCAGCTCATCGGACTAAGTCCGTGGGTCCCTGCGGAAGAAAATGAGCTCAGCCGGACGCAGGAGCAAACTGCAGAAGATCCAAGTTTATTGCGCAACAGGTTCAAGGCGAGATTGAACCCAGAGAAAGGGGTGACATGAACTTTTGAAATTTCCCTCCATATCCCAGAATACAGTGCATGAAACGTCACGAATACATTATGGGAAGGTTGGGTTTCACAAGTTACATCATGAATATACTTTACACGTCATGAATACATTATGAAAAGGTGGGATTACATTAATTAGCATTTTCGGATGAGGGAGGGGGGATATGCGGAGCGGGAAATATACATAGATACACATTTATTGAGTACCGGTGGTGGCAAGACAATGGGTCAGAGATATGCATCGTCTGCCACCTAATATTGCCTAGAGGGAAGGTTTGGCAAATTAAGAAGTTCCTGCGTACGTGACCTGCCGCTTCGGGGATTATGGAAGTAGGGATAGCATCATGGAGTCCACGGGGAACTGAGTTGAATGACACCGAGAGCGAAGAAATCGGAGTTACGGTTGATTTTATATCAATTTCTAAAGATTTCAATGATTTCAAACCCATTCTGTACTATAGGGCAAAAGCAGAAACAGAATGGATATATTGTAACAGGATTTTGACAGTTTTACGAGGTCCCTGGTTTCGGATCCATTGTTCTCGCCGTGGGGGGCCATGAGGCGTGCAGGGGCTCCCTGAGCTAGCTTCTGCAGGACGAATGCATGGCTGTGATTGGCTAAAGCGGGGCCATAGGAATAAGCGGGGCCTCGGATGTTCCTAGAAGGAAGGGGGAAAAGAGCCCCCCCCTTCCGTTCCGTATCAAGGGAGAGGAAAAGGACATTCAACAAAGCCTGCAAACATGCTCCTTTGCTGAAGTTGCAACCTTTGGGTGTGGGCAAACAGACGTTCTGGTAAATAAGTGTCAGAAGGGGTGTAGCTGATCTGGCGTTCTTCCAATGTGGACTACTTCCATAGCCCCTGTAGTCCAATTACGTCTGATGGGTGCCATGTTTGCTACCCCTTGGCTAGATAGTGACTCTTGCCATTGAAAAATGGTTTCAGACATGTGTGGATTTCACAGTCACTATAAGCAGGGACAGTCAACCCCTGGCCCTTAAGATATTTTGGGCATATCACTCTCCTCAACCTCGGCCATTGTGGCCAATTGTCAAGGATGATGGGAATTATAGTCTGAAAACGTTGGAAGAGTACCAGGTTGTTCCGGTTCACACTGAGAGGCAGATAGGAATCAGGAGTTGCCAGGGATAGCTTCTGGGACTTTACACATGCAAACCATGTGCTCTGCAATGGAGTTATAGCCACACCACCTTTGTGGAAAGGTACAGGGGTCAAAATCAATCTGCCACTAATCCTCTTGTTCCTGCCTATGTATTTGTAGAGATCAGCCAGAGGTTAAATTTTTAGACCTGAACATGTGGTGCCCTCTGGTGGAAAACAAAATGAGTAGCACACACACTACTCCTTTAACCCCGTCCTGCCCACATCTCAATACTGTACTGCTTTCAAAAGGGGGAAAGGAATCCTTTGACCAAAATAGGGTGTCTGCCTTTAGCTTTAAGACCCTGGAAACATTTTTTTAAAAAAGCAAAAACAAATAAATAAACAATTCTTTCTCAGTTTGGGAGTTTCAAACACATCTGGAAATTGAATTGGCATGGTCAAGTTCATTTGTAGCTTGCTTTTTAAGAAAGAAGAGGTTGAAGCAGACATTTAAGTCTGCTGTATCAGTTACTGACTAATTGTTTTATTATTTCAGCTTCTATCCTCTTTGTTGAATGTCCTTTTCCTCTCCTCTGTTCTTTTGGGCTTAGGATGGGTTTAAAAAACCAACACTTTTTGTGGGTGGGGAGGAAGAAGTGTGCATGCACACGAAAGCTTATACCAAGAACTAACTTAGTTGGTCTTTAAGGTGCTACAGGAAGGAATTTTTTTATTTTGCAAAATACACTGTTTACATAATTAAATAAAATCAAAATCTCCTGTGTCATTGGCTTGGTCCTGACTTGGCAGATGTTGGCCCAGCCAAGAAATGTCACATCATTTCCTAAAGGTATTCAGACTCATTGCATACATGATGATAAGCCAAAATTCTACCCACCATCAAAACAAAATGGGAAGATAAATCATTCAAATACATTGACAGGAAGCAGATGGGTAAGGCTGAACCACTGTGGGGGAGCGATGTTACCTAAATATCTGAACATTGCCAGACATCAGCATATTATCATCAGACTTTCAACTATGGCAAATCATGTGGATCTCAGAATAATTTGGGATTTTCCATCCCAAAATTTAGAATATTAGGTTTTTGTTTAAATAACAATTTTCACCAACATTTACACCTGGAAATTTTCAAATATTGCAAAATATGAAAATGGTAGAAAAGGCTCAGTTATCCAAAACCGGAGTAATCTCCCCTCTCCAGTCTTTCACCACACTATAAAGCAGAGTAAAAGGGAACTAGCAAACAACTGAGCTAAGTATTGCTGAGAGCCTTTAAATATACTTATATTTAGGGACATAATCAAAATGTATGTTTCTTCATTATGTAGCAAGCCTAAATGAAAATTAACTCTGTGTGTGCATGTATATGTACAATCAAGGTGTCATACACTGTATTTATATTTTGAATTCAGGACAATTTCTTGGTGCGGAGGAGAGAAGAGTAGTGTAAACCTTTGATCCTTGACATGCAACAGGACTGTCCTTTGCTACTACTTAAAAATAAAAATGGTCACCACCTATTCTAACAAATATTTTGCAGTGTCAAAATTATCTGAATTGAAAACAGTTTTTTTATATAAAAAACAAACCTGTTTCTTTTCTTTGCCCGAGCAGATTCAACACTCTATCATACCAGTATTTAAAAATAAATAAATAGCCGCATATCAATGCGAGGAATAGTTATCTCTCTTACTGGCTTTTCTGACGGTGTTCTGCTAAGAGACTTTACAATTTCGTTTTCGGACGAAAGTACCGAAGTCGACTCTGGTTAGCTCAATACCTTTTGGGGTAGCTGCGATTTCAATTCAGTAGATTCGGGCCGAATTATTTACATGGGCCTTTTCCAAATGACAGTGCAGACTCAGAATTTCTGGGCTAACCCCCGTTACCTTCATTACAATTGTTAAATGGGTTAAATAGCAGCGATTTCGCTCTTTGTCGCGAAAGCGTCATGCGCATTTATAAGTTTGCCATTCAGTTACGACGACTTTAGATTTCGCTCCCGTAGATTCGTCGGTACCACCTTTTTTTGGTCGTCTGGGCGCCTTCCAAACTCTCAGCAGCGGAGCAATCTTCTCTATCCCACGGTACCTAACCTGTACTAAGCACCCACCATATAAGCGTAATTCGTTTTATTTGGTTGGTCCAGCAGCGAATGTGCGAGGAAAGAATCGGGGCTAGATCTTCGCCCTCCCCATCTTTTAAGTCTAGTTGTCATTTCGAATTGAACGATTCGCCACCATCCTACGTTCGCAGAAAACACACACACACAAAACCCGGAGAAGGATTAAAAAAACCAACCAACCTAATATTCTGCGGAAGCACTGGAAAACGAAGTGAAACGCGTGACCCTGTGAACGGTGGATTCCCTCCCCCTCTCACAGCCCAGTGTCGAAAGCGCAGATCAGAAAAAAACAACACGACGACGACGAAGCCGGAGAGCCGGCAAAACCGTCTCCATAGAGAGGAGGGAGGGGTGGTGGTGAGGAGAGGAGCAGCGGTTCTCGCGAGAGCCTCGCCCGAGAGTCTCGCCCGAGCGCTCTGGCCCCGCCCCCTGGTCCCTGTCGGCAGCGGCAGAGGGTTGTCACCCTTTTCCCCTTCCCTCTTTTCTTTCCCCCCCTTGTCCTCCCTTCACAGGTCGCGAGGCGAGAATAGCGGCGGAGCAGCACGAGACGCCGAGAGAGAGCGCGAGGGAGAAGAAGAGAGAGCTCGCTCGCTCGCGCGGGGGGAGAGGGAGGCAGCGCGCGAACGAGCGCGAGAGGCCGGACGAAGGGAGGAGAAGGAGGGGGGGCCGCCGTCGCCGCGCGTGCGCCCCCTGAGAGAAGGGAGGAGGAGGAGGAGCGGGTAGGAGCAGGTGACGCGAGCGAGCGGGAGGCGGAGAGGGGAGCGCGCGAGCCCCTCCGCTGGTGAGGGGCGGCGGGGGGAGGGGGGAGGAGAACGCGCGCGAGTGACGGGTGCGTTGTGGGGGGGGCGGGGGAGGAGAAGGCCTCGCGCGGGAGGGGGAGGGAGCAGGAGGGCGCCTTGGGTGGGCGGGGCCGGGGCACCTGAAGGGAGGGCAGGAGCCCCCCAAAGGGCAGATGGGGTTGTAATTGAAGAGAGGGGTTTGGGGAGGGGGCAGTTTGTGTGGGGAGGCACGAAGCACTATGGGTGTTTTTTTGGGGGGGAAGGCCTTTTTGAGAAGGGGGTCCTGGGAGGAAGGCCTCTCCTCCTCTCCCTCCTCCAGCTGACCAGGCTGGGCGCCCAGGGGGTATTGGCAGGGGGTGGGGGTGTCTGACTGAGGGTCTGAAGTTTTCTCCCCCGCCCCCGCTGGAGGCATGCATTTAGGAAGCGAAACGAGCCTCCCCAAAACAACGGGAGGAGGCGTGGTGTGGAAAGAAGGGCCCTTTGGGTGGCACCCGATGCTACAGAATAGAAGAGGAATAGAAAATTCCTATAGGGAAAGGGGCATTTTGAGGGGCAGGAGAACATCTGACGAGGGATGGTTTTTTGGGGGGGTGAGAGAGAATCAAATTGTTTTGAGGGGTTCCGTTAGCAGCAAGGCAGAGTGAAACGGTCCATGGAGGGTGAGGTTGAAAGGGAAGGCTGATCTGACAGGGTTTGAAGAGGGGAAGGGGGAGAAGGGAGATCTCCACCAATTGGCTGGATGGTAGAAATGGGCGATGTTGCAGAGATCTCTGTGAGGAATAGATTTTCCATATCTGCATGACTCTGTGAAAGAGAGAATGGGAGAACTGATGGATGTATTTAGGGGCCGTAGTGAGAGGGAGAGAGACAGAGAGGCTCCCATTGACAAATGGGAACAATTAACTCAGGATGGCTTGGAGAGAAGTTGAAAAAGGTCGTGATAAATTGTAAAGCTTAGAGGTAAGGCCTTTAGAGGATAGAGGAGGAATACGAAAGTTAGGAATATTAAAATGAGCACTTACTCAAAATGGGGGGACAACAGATAAACCTTGCAATGTTTTAACTGCAAAGGAAATTAGAGGTGAAGACTGTGAGGCACAGAGAACATCTCAGAATGACAAAAACTTAGACGGGGAAAATAATTCTTAGGGCAAGCCTTTTTATCAGGAAATCTCTTGATGGGGAGGAGCCGAATATGCAGAGGAAGATGATTATTGATAAAGCTGAAGATTGGGGGGGGGGACTTTGAGGGTAGACCCCAGTGGAAGGAGGGCTGTGGATTTCGAAATCCCACTTTGAGAATTTAATTTACAGTATGCAATCTTCCTATAGCTGGAGGCATCTGAATTCAGATTGCTTCATCTTGCTTTATTTTAGTTTTAGGGTAATGCATTGTTGCATAATTTTGGTTAATTTTTAATTTGTGAGCATAAGTAACTTTTCCTCTTAAGTAAGGAGGAATACATGTCACCAGGGGATAGAATTGGGAGTCCTGATTCCCAGCATTCCCTATTCTAACACGCCATCTGTGTTCCAAGGAAGTCTTTTTATTCTACTGCTTGAGAATGTTTCATTATGCAAATTCGTACCCATCATTTGCTTGTTTTTTTATACTCACTTTTTGTACTTTCTTCCTAGTTTCCCAAGTGTTTTGTTTCACATTATGGACTGAACCAACTCCAACCAGGCTTTATTGCGAAGGAAGAAAAAACACACAGCTGTAATAGCTTGACCACAGACGAGATAATCCACAACAGGTACAATTTTATTCCTGCCTTTTACTTTCATGCATTCCCTTTGTGCTGCACTTATTTGGAGATCTATATTTCTGTTCTTATGCAATGAGCACGTTACAAGGTTAAAATTGCTGGGCTTCTCAAATGTGCATTATACTTAGAGAGGGCATGTGGTTCTGGTAATTATATTCTTCATATTCGATAGGAAGTTGAATATGAATAAGGGCAGGATAATGTATTAAATTAACATTTTTCAAATATGTAAAAGGGGCAAAAGTAACTTTGAGGTCAGACCAAGAGATTTATCAAGGTGATGCTTTTCAGGCATCAACCTCAGTTATTTCAGTTATGGCGCATTCAGGGAGTATATTATTAAAGGAGGCATATGTGTGAAAATAATTTGCACAGGGTAATTATTATAATTTTGCTTCTATGTTAGCAAAGCTGTTTGCCACCAGTGTGGCAGCTCTAAACTACTCTAAAACTAGGACTGTGTATGCTCTGTGCTTAAAAAAAAATTCTGCTCCAAGAAAAGCTAAACTCTGGTCCCTCTATAAATTATTTGTCAGATTATTGTAATCAGTGGCCATTTGCTCCAGTTGCACAAGTTACATAATTTCTCTTATTTGGCACAATTTATTCTACTATTCATATTTTAGGCATGGGAGGAGCAAGGCTGAATATGTCTCATTTTAGTAATTCAAAATCTTATTCAGACAACTCACTAAGATTGGAGCAGGGACTGCCTGCATGCTGTCAAGCATTTCTTCATAATTGTGCATTTTTGCTATTGCTTTAAAAGAATTTATAAACTACTTAATCAAAGAATCCCTAAGCAGTGTAATGAAATAATTTAAAACTGTTACCTGTATCAAGTTTAAAATTTAAAAACAAAATTTAAATGCAAAATGTAAAAACAGGTATATGTAACTTGTTAACATGTCCAAGTAAAATTGCTGAAACACAAATATTTTTAGCAGGTATCTAAAACAGCTCAACAAGGATGCTTTATAATCACAATGGACAGAAGCTTCTTTAACAAAAAAATCTGCACTATATACCACAGCTTTTGTTCCATGCAATCTTGCAGAACTGTAGCAGGTTCACAGTCCCTGCAATAAAGCTCTGCAAATCAAATCCAGGAAACCCAATTCTGAGTATGTATGTAATTAAACTCTCTTCAAAAGTGGCCAATTTAATAAAAGTTTTATAAACAACAACAACAACAATTTATTATTTATACCCCGCCCATCTGGCTGCGTTTCCCCAGCCACTCTGGGTGGCTTCTGACCAAATATTAAAAACAGTACAGCATCAAACATTAAAAACTTGCCTAAACAGTTGTCTTCTAAAAGTAAAATAGTTGCGTTCCACAGGGCAGGCACCACTACCGAGAAGGCCCTCTGCCTGGTTCCCTGTAACCTCACTTCTTGCAGCGAGGGAACTGCAAGAAGGCCATTGGCGCTGGACCTCAGTGTCTAGGCTGGACGATGGGGGTGGAGATGCTCCTTCAGGTATACAGGACCGAGGCCATTTATGGCTTTAAAGGTCAGCACCGACACTTTGAATTGTGCTCAGACCCATTGTACGGAAGCGTAAAATGGACAGCCAAATACCTTTGTGCAAGTCACTGAGCTTGTGCAATACAGTAATAGCCCTGGTGATAGTAAATGGATTATGGAGAAGAGGTACAGTTGTTCAGGCAGTTTAATATTAAACCCTCTTCTAGTTCTGGGATATACACGCGCATCTGCTGGTGGTGACTATTCTGGGTTCAAAGGTGTCTACTTCAGAAATGGCCAGGAGTGGGCTCCTTTGTTATTGTTAACTCTTTCTCATATTAGTAATCATATTATCTAATGCACTGGTTCCATTTCTACTGTTCTAGGGTAAATGAGTCAGAATGGATCAGGAAGGTGGGGGTGACTTCCAGAAAACCCCTAACTTCCAGTGGAGAAACTACAAGCTCATCGTTGACCCAGTGCTCAAGCGGGCCCCGCACAAGGTCTACCGCTATGATGGAGTACATTTCAGCACTAATGTAAGTGGACAGATTCTTATTTGGATGGAGTTGGGGAGGATTTGTTTGAGCTGTGCTGAGAAAGTGAGGGTGGTTCTACCTTTCCTGCTGTGTAATATCCATTGGTCGTCCCAAGTACCCACTTTTTTCATTTGTGTTCTCAAGTTTTTAAACTCTCTGCTTCTCCTGCTCTGTCAGTGTACTGTGTGGGGGGTGGGTGCATTATTAATTTTTTGGCGTTCTGTTGATTCTGGGTGGACAGCAGAATCCAAGGCACTGTTGCTCAGATTGTGTGATGGGTCAGTTCTGTGCCACACAGTCCCTAGATTACTTGTTTTGTGCACCTTCTCCTCTTCCTGGTTGTCATAGGGTCCCTAACCCCAGCTTCCGTACAGATTTCTATGTCCTTGTGCATTGAGGCTCTAGAGACTGGATATTTGAATGCAGCAATCTGAATGCTTTGCAGATCTCTGAGCAGGGCTGATGCCTAAAATTTTGGTGTTGACTTCTGAAGAATTGAAGCTGCCTTTTAGGAGTTCTAAATAAGTTCATTTCCATTTTTGGCTTTGGTTGTTGTTTAACATGGAACATACAGAGTCCTGTCAGGAAACATGGCAGGTGGGTTTTGTGTGCTGATGGCTACTGAGAGAACAATGGTGTGAGAGGTGAACAGGAAAAGGAAATATGCCTGTGGCTCATGGGGCAGCTACTGAGGGATTTTTGAAGGTGTAGCAGCCTCCCCAAAGGGTGGGAATGAGGAGGGGTGTTTTGACTGTAGAGGAGGCCAGGTATACCTAGGTTTATGAACTCCTTAGGCTCTTGTTTCATCTCACAGCAAGTCAGTCCCCACTTTTTCAGTGCCACTGGAATAACTGGGACTTGAGCAATTAAGACCCATTGAAACAAATGGGAACTTAAGTGGCTTAACTTTCCCTGGGTTGCACCTATAGATTCTCTGGCTTTAAAATGATTATAACAGTGCAAATAAAAATGTTTAGGTTGGTTTATGGCTATTTTATGAATGACTTTCATTATTAGCAGAAGCAATAGAAAATGAAAAAGGCATTTGATTTAGATCTCTGTCAGACATTGCTGGCATAGTGTTAAAGAAGAGAAAGCATTTGGTGGTCTCCAGCTCAAGTTCTTTGTATCCTATAGTGTGTTATTGCAAATTAAGAATTTCAGTACATACACCTGCCCCAGTTCAAGCAAGACACAATTGGGCTTATGTCTGTTGGCTAACATTTGATTTGACTTCTGCTGTTTTTAATATTAATAAAATGTTTCATTTTAAAATTGGTTTCTAAAGTCCCTAGTAGTTCTTATTTTAGAGTTGCCATTAAACAATATTTGGTTCCATTTTAATTTCCTCCTAGAAATGAGGATGGGCCTTGTAGCATTGGAGCAGTTTGAAGAGCATAGTCTTTGTCTCTTGGGTTGCCTGCCATACTTGAAAAATTTCTTTCTTAATCGTTAACCCACCTCTGAGGCTACCTTTGGTTGTTTGGTCCATTACTTGTTGGTTATAGAATAATTTCTACTGCTTAACTTTCATTGTTTTGCTGTGTACTGTAAAAGCAAGATCCATTGAAATCAATGGAACTTATTCCCACATAGCTTGTGTAGACTGTACTGTGTTATGCCCACTTTACAGACAGAGATTGAGACTGAAACAACCTGTTTCAAATATGATTTCCTCCCAAAACCACTATAGTACTTGGAATTTGGAATATAAGGACTAAAATCTTTTTTTAGCCCCCTTTGCTAATCTGCTGTCTGTTTTGGAAAGCTGTTTGTTTGCTATGCATTGAGGTGCCTCTTAAGCTATTGCAACCAAATTTTGCACAGTGGTTTCTGACATCAAGGAATAGGTTTTTATCTATGTTTGAATGCCATTGGATGCCATTTTGAATCAACATGGCAAACTGGACCTTTCAGAGCTGCCATATTCTGCCTTGGTCAGACCATCTAGTTCTGGGCACCACAATTTAAGAAGGATATTGACAAACTGGAACATGTGCAGAAGAGGGCAACCAAGATGATTAAGGGTCTGGAGGAACAGTTAAGGGAGTGGGGAATGTTTAGCCTGGGAAACAGACTGAGAGGGGATATGATAGCCATCTCAAAATATCTAAAGCAGAGCTTTCCAAACCGTGTGTTAGTGTGTCTTGCAAATGCTCCCTACACTCCTGCCGCGACTGGAAAGGGGTTAGTTTAACCTCTGGTTTGTTAGTAAACTGAATTACCATGTCGCGAAATGATGCAGGTCTAAAAAGTGTGTCACCAATGTGAAAAGTTGGGAAAGCTCTGGTTTAAAGGGCTGTCACATGGAGGATGGAGCAAGCTTGTTTTCTCCTGCTTTGGAGGCTAGGACTCGAACCAATGGATTCAAGACAGCAGATTCTGAATAAACATCAGCTGGAACTTTCTAACAGTAAGAGCTGTTCAACAGTGGAACAGACTCCCACAAGAGGTGGTGAACAATCTCCTTCCTTGGAGGTTTTTAAGCAGAGGTTGCCCTCTGCAGAGGTTGGATGGTCATCTGTCATGTATGATCTAGTTAAGATATTCCTCCATTGCAGGGGTTGGACTAGATGACCCTCGGGAACCTTTCAACTCTAGGATTCTGTAACTTTGGCCACTGATTTCAGAACTACACTGATTTTTTTAATTTTACAAAATTCTCAAGCAACACCTGGCATGAGGCTTCCAGCTTTAAATGTTTGGTGCTAAAATAGTAAGCCTGCTGTCATAAATACACTTGCAGTGATTCCCATCTAGCTCTGTGGAACTCAAGCTTAGACAACTGGGCTGTAGGATGTGTGCCTATGGTTGTTTACATGTACCTCAAGCTCTAATAAAATATTGTTATGCTAGTCCTTCCGTTAATATAGGAGACAAATGTGAAAACACAGACGCCTGATTCATGCAGCCCCCTCTTCTCCTTAACCTTTCTTAGGCTCCTGATGTCAGTCACAGCTCTGGTACCTTGTCTCACCAATGTAATGAGCACAAAATCCAAAAGATTCTACACGCTGAGAGCGTAGCTCCTTCTTGAAATATTCTGATCATTGCAGGCAAAGGAGAAGCTGTGTCTTCCTCTGTTTACAGTCCCTTTTCTTCCTGCATAGCATGGCAACATTTGATGTGCTTAGTTTCACTTTTCTTCTAGCCTGAGAGTCTGCTTCCCTTGTAGCTGTTGCTTTGTTTGAAAATTCCCCTAAGCAACAGAAGAAGCAGCTGTGACAAAGACACAGTTCAAAGCTATAGAGAGCCTGGGGGCAGGTGGACAGGGGAGAGAAAAGGTGTTGTGTTTGAATCTATGATGAATTGATGATTTGGGTCATGTTTGTTCAAATAAGCATCAATGACACTGGGAGTCAGCCTTAAAATTCCATAAAAGAATAACAGTTTGTAGCACTCAGACCCGTAATTGCCCAGAATCCCCTCCCCCTTCTGCTCTAATAAGGTTTATTGGAAATATGCTTAATGTAACTTGGTGAAATTTACTTCCAAATAAGTCACTTTGGGTTGGGGTGGAAGCGAAGCTGAGTATGATGGCCATATGCACACCTGGACTTACCTCTATTTCTACTACTAATAGTGCATACAGTACTGTTAATTTGCAGAATTCCCCCCGCCCTGTGTTTGTCTTTATCAGGAGGATAAAGTGAGGGAAGATCACTATTCTCATTGATAGATGAGAGGAACTTGTTCAAGTCTATAAAATGAATCCATACAGAGGTGGGACTTCGGTTCACCCCAAAATTCTAAATCTGCGCTACACAGTTTTTTATAGCATTCCTCAAGAGCAGCCACTAGTGTATCTCACTCACTTGAGCCCAGATATAGACATGTTTATTGCTTATATTCTGGGAGCAGCTTAGAAGGAAATTTGACTGCTCATACCAGAGCCACAAGTCCACATGTAGATCCTTAACTGAGAAGAATTGTCTTTTTTCCCCATTGCAAATGGCAAATCACCATGAAATGCTATGGAGCAGTCCTTAATACCTGGAAACATACACAAAGTCCTAATGTACATTACTGCCTTTTAAAATACTTTTTCCTAAATCTTCCCATGCTTTGCTTGTTTTGTATTAACGTCTTCTTTTCACCTGGATTCAGGCTTTTAATGAACATTACAGCTAAAGCATTCATTTTCGTTTCATATCATATCTGGGGCTCTTACTTTTTTCTGGTTAATCCAGATTAATTGCTGCTTGAATGCTTGGAGAACTTTACTGGGGCATGATTCTCCAGTGTTCAAGCAGTGCTGCAGAGAATCATAGTGTGTGATCTGCATCCTGTCCCAGTTGTCTTGCTGCCTTTCCCCTGAGAACCCAGAAACCTTCAACATAGGCCAAGGCTGGAGAACATGTGGCCCTCCAGATGTTGTCAAACACCAGCTGCTGACCACTGAGCCAGCATAGTCAGTGTCGCTGGGTGGAGTTCCATTCCAGCAGCACCTGAAGGGCCACAAGTTCCCCATCCCTCATCCTAGTCTCCAATTGTGTTTAATTTTTGTCAAGTTTGGGGCAGAACCAGTGTTCGAAACTCCCATTGTTCTAGGTTCATTTTGTGACAGGGAATTTCATTAGCATGCACTGCGCCTAAGATTTCAGATTAAAACTGCAGAGTGGAAGGAAAGGAGGACCTTTTCCTGCCTCCGCACTTCCAGCTACTCTCTATAGACTGGAGAAGAGATTCTCTTAATAGTATTAAGGGGTGGGCAGGGGAAGGACTACACCATGTGAAAATTGGAAAAAAATATTTTAGCTGCAGTTCATTCATTTTCAACTTTGTATTCTTGTTATAAAAAAGCGCGCCTAGACATTCCGTTGTCGTGCCCATAACCTAGGTTTAAGGTGCCATTTAGCTCCTAGCTTTCATATCTCAGTTTCTAACACTGGGCAGAATCAAGAAGCACTTTTTTATTCCAAGGAGTTCTGTTTCCTGTAAAGGCTTTTTGCATTGTTAATGCCTAACAAAATCTCTTCTCAAGGATTCGGGCCACGCTCCTGTGGGTGATGTGCGGGATCCCAGACGCAGGATATGGTCCAAGAACAGAGACATTTCCCTCCCTGTCCCAAAGTTTAAGGTAAGCTACACCCCACCTGATCATGTATCCTTCTCCAAGTCTTCCAGATCCTCAGCACAGCATTGCTGCCACATCTTCCTTACCTGGAAGCCTGGTAAATGTCCAGGAGTGGCCAAGTGTATAGCTTTATGTCAGGCTGTAAATTAATTGACTGAATTCTACCATAACTAGTTAACCTGGGATTTGCTTACATTTCTGGCCATCTTGAGGAAAAGACAGCTTGTGGGAAATCTGATAATTGAGTGTGTGAAGTACAAATATATGTCCTGATCTGCCTTGACCTTGGGGCTAAAAGACAGCAATTGTGTCTTGGAGAGAAAAGTTATTGAATTCAATCTTAAGAGGAGAAATGTGATGGAAGGGAGGTTTGGGAGTGCAGGAAAAGAGGAATGGCAAATAGAACTGCATGTCTTTTCATTCTTGTACTCATTGCTGAGTTCTTTGAATATGTTGTTGTGAAATGTCAGTGGATGATGATTGTGTACCTCCACAGGGAAAAGCTGGATTCAAAAAACAGTTGAAAATTCTTCAAAGGGGGAAAAGCTCCAGAATTTGCCTTCATAATAAACTGGGCAGATTAAGAATATCTAAAGTTCATTGACTATAACAAATTGTCTGGATTCATGCAGATATGGTGATTTTTTCTTGGGGAATTGTTAGGGTGGTAGTGGGGGGCATGGAAATGGTGTGTGTTTGAGGTTATCTTGTCTTGGGTGGAGTTTGACAAGCATAAAATAGGAGGTTCAGGAATCTTGAATGCACTGATGAAGGGTCCACCCAGGAGTTCTGCATTCTCTGAACCTCCATTGGCAGCCCATTTTAAAGCTTTTGCTGACTATACAGAGCATTGGATGATTTTTCTTAATTATTGGGGTGGGGGGTATGCTCTTTGGCAATTGATTTAGCCCCCTCGCCCCATCTCCCCTTTTGTTTCTTCTGCAGCTGGATGAGTTCTATGTGGGTCAGATCCCTCTGAAGGAGGTGACCTTTGCCCGGCTCAATGACAACATCAAGGAGCCCTTCCTGGCGGACATGTGCAAAAAGTATGGAGACATTGAGGAGATTGAGATCCTCTACAATCCGAAGAACCGCAAGCACCTGGGCCTGGCCAAGGTGCTCTTCACCAGCACAAGGGGAGCCAAGGAAACAGTCAAGAACCTGCACAACACTTCGGTCATGGGCAACATCATTCATGCTCAGCTCGACATCAAAGGTGCTTGTCCTCCTCCGGCCATACTCTCGGTTCAGTCTTGCCACCTCTGATTCAGAGTAGTTCCCCTTTCCAATAAACGGCTTTTCTCTCCACAGGTCAGCAGCGAATGAAGTATTATGAACTGATTGTGAATGGCTCCTATACACCCCAGACTGTCCCCACTGGAGGCAAAACACTCAATGAGAAGTTCCCAGCAGACTCGGTGAGTCTGCTAAAGTCTCACATTTGAATCATCCAGGTTTAGGGCCACTTTTTCACAGGAATCCTCATTGAAGGATTTTCTTCTGCGTCCAGGATATGATCCTCATTCCTCATAAAAAAAAATAGCCATCCTTTGACTCTCTTCCCCTCCCACCACTACTCCTCTGTCTTCCCTCTCTGCACTGCCTGTCCACATGGCTTCTGCCACCTGCTGGTTGTCAATACCCATAGGAAAACAATGCTCAAGTCCTGCTCCTTTGCTAAATGATTGGTATTTTCCCTCGGAGGGGGCTACATCCAAGTCAGCTTGGAATTAGCTACACGACTGGTCCCCATATTTCAGTCTAGGTGGGACTGCATGGTGAATAATCTGCTCTCAATCCTTCCCTTTTGCAGTCAGAGTCCCGAAGGCGCCACTCAACAGACTCCTCATACACTAGTAACACAATGCCTTCAACGCCTGGCAATGGCACACCTTCCTCTCAGGACACTCCTTATTCCAGTGGTAGGCAGGATACACCTTCTTCGTATGGCCAGTACACGCCACAGTCGTCCCAGGGGACACCATACACTCCCCGGGGAGGGACGCCATATTCTCAAGATTCTGCTTACTCCAGCAGGTGGGTGATTTATATGTATATCTGACCTAAGCCCTGGGGGAGTGATCTCAGTGGCATTGCATCCTTGAGCCAGCCTGTCAGGGCTGGCTAAGTGGGAGAGAGCAAAGACTGGTCACTCATGGTACTGTCTCTTCTTAATTTTCCTCCTCAAGGCAAGGGACTCCAGGCTACTCAAGCTACCAGCCAGAGTCAACATCGTACAAATCCCGCCGACATGAGAACAGCTTTCCAGACTCGTACTCGCGTCGGCATTATTCTTCTTCGTCCTCTTCCTCCTCCTCGTCGTCCTCTTCTTCCTCCTCCCACTTCCGTAGCAATGAGCATCACTACCCTCCCTACAATCAGCAGTTTGACGGCGGCAGCGGTGGCGGCGGCAGTGCTGCCACAATCAGCAGCAGCAGCCGGTACCAACGCCTCTCATCCACCTCAGAAGGGCGCCCGTCTTCTTCCACCCCCTCCTCTTCCTCCTCCTCCTCCTCTCTTCGCTCCCACCAAAGAGAGGACTCTGGTTTCCATTCCCGGCACAGGGAGCGCTCCCAGAGGGATGAGGCGACTCCTTCCTCAACAGTCAGCACCCCCACGGTCACCACCCCCTCCTCCTCTTCGTCGTCTGTGGCCACCCCAGCCCCAGATAGTGCTCAATTCCAGAACAGCCACAGCTTCACTCAGCAGAGTGCAGAGCCCTTTCCAGCACCCAGCGTTCTCTACCCACCGTACACAGCCACTCCGGAGCCTTTCTCCCTTCCCGTGGAACCCCTTGCCGTGGACCAGGACTACCGGCTGCTCCCCACAGCCGAGACTTTTGCTGCCAACTCCTTGCCTCCTACCGAATTTCTTGCTCAGGAAACTAAAGAGAACACCAGCCCAGCAGTAGCAACCATTGCAGGGGCCGATGACCGGTCCCATTCCCCTGCTGTGCAGACCTCGCCGGCCCGGTCTGGCTCCCCTGCGCCTGAAACTACCAACGAGAGCGTCCCTTTCACTCAGCACAGCAGCTTGGACTCCCGCATCGAGATGCTGCTCAAGGAGCAAAGGTCCAAGTTCTCTTTCCTCAATTTGGACACAGAAGAGGAAGACGAGGAGAAGGGAGGGCCCAAAGGAGTGGAGCCGCATGGGCCCTGCACTCCACCGCCTCCCCTTCCTGTCAGTTTTGAAGATGTGGTGCCGGCGCTGGACATGGGAGCAGGAGCAGAATCTCCCAAAGCCAATGGACAAGATAGAGTAAGTTCTGAGGATTTTGAATGTGGCAACTTTTGGGGGGGGGGGGTTGGAGCTCAGTGAAGGACTGAGCCAGCTCCTTGACCATAGAATATTGAGTGACTTGAGAGGGGTGGGATGCAGTGGAACATTCTGAAAGAAGTTATAGGTGGCAGGCTGGAACCTTGAACACAAATACAGTACTCCACACGGCACTCCACATGTTTGGATGTGTGTCACATAAATTCAGCAGTCATGTTTGCTGCGCTTGCAGATCTTGGGTTTTGAACCACTAGAAATGTTTGTTGGGACAGTAAACAGGGCATTGATGATGAACTGTAGGGAGGTGCTGATTGCAGAAATCCTTGCAGGTATCATCTCATCTCCTGAATATCAGCCTTCTTAACAGATGCTGCATCCAGCTTTTTAAGATTTTATGCACAGTCACGAGGGCTAGGAACTTACCTAGGTATCTTTGGTGCCTTAAGAATTGGGAGAACGAGAGATAACTTGAGGCTAGGGTTTTTATATTTGACTTTGCCGGCATCATGAATTTGTTTCAAGATTATTATTACTATTATTATGTAGTGTGAATAATTGAATGATATTGTTGGGATTAGACAGGTAGAAAGACAGGAATGGGGGATAGTGGTTTGGGAGGTGGTTTGCAGCAATTGCTTTCAGGGAAATGGGTGGTGCATGCTGCAGAAGCCAGACAATTGGCTCACTGTGCTATCTCCCTCCCTCCCCTTCTCCCAAATAAGGCATCTCAACAATCTTCAGGTGAAGACATGGAAATCTCTGAGGATGAAGCAGAGGTCGAACCCCCAACCCCTGTGGCAGGGGTGTCTGAACCCCATTTTTCTGTGATGCCGTCAGCCCTGGGCCACATGCAACTGGGCGTGTCCTCCTTTACCCCCCACCACCGACCAGAGCCGCCCCCCGCCTACCCAATCCAGCCTCTCATGTCCGTCTCCCTCCCGCATTTGGCGGGCAAGACCCACTCGCTCTCCAACTATGGCCAGGTTGGCCTACGGCATGCTCACCGCCTCTCAGACTTCAGAGGGCGCGCGGGAGTGGTGGGCGGAGGCCGGGGTGCCCCCCACATCTACGACTTCGTCAACTCCATGGAGCTGATGAACCGGCTGGGCAACCAGTGGGGCGGGATGCCCATGTCCTTCCAGATGCAGACGCAGATGCTGAGTCGCCTGCAGCAGCTGCGTCAGAGCAAAGGCCAGTTTGAGGACCCTTTCCCCTACCACCGGGAGGCGGCTTCTTTCTGCGGCCGCCCCCTCTACAGCCACGGCTACCTACTGGACCAGGCGAACCGCCACTTCCAGAGAGACCAGCTGTTCATGCAGCAGCCGTCAGCAGTGGGGACCTCGGAGCAGCAGCAGCAGCAGCAGCAGCATTCTTCGGAGCAGCCCCCTCTGCCACCCCCACAGCGCCTCCTTGATTTCCGGGCCTCTCCATGGGGATACCAGGAGGAAGTGGCTCCACCCCCACCTCTTCCCAAGGACCCCCATGCCTCCGTAGTGGACAGCGTCCTTGAGACACTCATGCAGGAGATGAAGAGCATCATGCAGCGTGACCTCAACCGCAAGATGGTGGAGAACGTGGCTTTCAACACCTTTGACAAGTGGTGGGAGCGCAAGGAGGAGAAGGCCAAGGTGATTGTGCGGGGGAAGCGGGGGAGGCTACCAAGAGCCCCAGTCTTGGAAGGGGTGTAGGTTTGAGACACGATTCCTAACTCTTAGGGATAGGGTGTTGAGGGGGGTCGTGGGGATTTGGGAGAGCTGTGGGGCCTTCTTTGCCGCGAGTGGTATGAAAGGCTTAAGTTTAAGCAAAGATCACCAGTGTCGAAGCAATGATTCTTCAACATCAACTTTGTTGGACTGGTTAGGTTGTACGAATGCTTGATTATCATCTTCCAAAGCAAGTACAGTGGTACCTCGGGTTAAGAACTTAATTCGTTCCGGAGGTCCATTCTTAACCTGAAACTGTTCTTAATCTGAAGCAGCACTTTAGCTAGTGGGGCCTCCTGCTGCTGCCGCTGCACTGCCGGAGCATGATTTCTGTTCTCATCCTGAAGCAAAGTTCTTAACCTGAGGTAATATTTCTGGGTTAGTGGAGTCTGTAACCTGAAGCGTATGTAACCCGAGGTACCACTGTAGAAGCCTCGCTTCTGCAACCTCAGAATGGCAGCGATGCTTGCAGGATGGCATGTGGGGAAGTAGAAGCTTAGCAGAGGCATGAAGTGTGTTGGAGGCAGCAGGGTGGATTAGTAAAGAGATTTGGATGAGGATGTAGGAACAGGACAAATGGGTATGAAGAGACACAGGGAATGTGGAGCAGATAAACCTAATGATATATCTGCATTTAGGAAATGAATCTGTCTGCATACATGGATAGAAAGGGTGCTGTTTAATCAACTTTGACAGACGCTGCTAAAATCATTCTTATCAAAAGTCTCTCTGTTCTGCTCTTTTTGAGCATGTGACTTACCAAGGGTTTGCTGCTCTGCCCACTCCTCATCCCAGATCCCGAACCCTCTTCCTCAGCCTCTCATCACTGCTACTAATGCCCAGCTCTCATTATCCGCAGCCTTTCCAGAGTACTGTTAAGCAGCCAGTCAAGGAAGAGGAGAAAGACAAGACAAAGCTGAAAGACCCTGCCCTGCTGTCCCTGGTTGACTGGGCCAAGAGTGGCGGCACTGGTGGCCTGGAAGGGTTTGGCTTTGGGACTGGCTTTCGAGGAGTTCTGGGACTCCCATCCTTCAAGGTGAGGGCCATGGATCCTCTTGGGTTGGCTGTGGCAGCCATCCAGCTTCAGGATCTGAAAACCTTGTTTTGTTCAGGAGGCTATAAGTGGGATGGGGGTCATAAGATACAATATCTGGTTTGAGCACTTGCTTGAGTGATGGCTCTCTAAGCCCTTCTCATCTCAGGGATCCTCTTGTTCCAGGTGAAAAGGAAAGAGCCATCCGAAATCTCGGAGGACAGCGAAGTGAAACAGCCACACCCATCTACTCTTGCTGAAGAGGATGAGGAAGGTCAGTTCCTTCAGCCCTGGATAGTTATGGGTGATGGTTGAACTTTTTTTTCATAATTAAGGGAGTGTTTTCTATCCTTAAATTAACTCAATCTTACCCTCCCTCTCCCCTGTTCCACCTTGCAGATAAGGATTCCTCACAGGTACCCAAAAGCTCCAAGAGGGATGATGAACGGATCAAAGGGCCGGGAAAAAGGCGGAAACTTTTCTGCCTGGATAGCGAGGGAGAGGAAGCATCCGAGGATTCATCCTCTGAGAAGGTGAGAAGAAGGCGCCCCTTATTTATTTGTTTAGGTTTAATTTATACACTACCTGGTTGTAAATGGAACCTCAAAGCAGTTTGCATTTTGGCTGTTCCTACCACTATGAGAAACCTCTGGTACAGCCTTCTCAACCGTGGGTCTCCAGATGTTGTCGGACTACAACTCCCGTCATCCCTGGTCAATGATCCTACTATCTAGGGATGATGGGAGTTGTAGTCCCGCAATGTCTGGGGAGCCAAGGTTGAGAAAGGCTCCTCTAGCCAGTTTCAGTTTCCCCCAGCGATCGGCCAGGACGCAGCATAAAGCAGTTGAATAGGTCTTTGCGGTAGAATTCTTAAATAGCTTGGATCCTAGAGCTCCCCTTTCCCCCACTGTGCCTGACCAGGTGCCTTGTTGGATCCGGAGCAGGACTGCACTCCTCCTTTCCTCCAGTCTTAAATGGCCATCCCCTGCGAAGCCCTTCGGTGTGCCATCTCTCCTCCGTGGCTGTCAATGAGCACAGAGCCTGATGAGCATTTTACTACTCACTTCGCTATGCTGTTATGCCCTTGGCACAGTTGGACCGCTTGACTGGCATTTGCTGCTGGGTTTCCAGGCCCTCCCTTTTCTTCTGCGTCTTCTCCCCCATTCGATCTCTGCTCCCTTTTCTTCAAGCAGCCGAGGCAGCCCTGAAAGCGAAATCACTTTCCAGTTGCGCTTGTAGCCTCAAGTCATTCCGCAGGACTTGAGTTCCTTTTTGAAGTCATGCCCTCTTCAACCCACTCTGACTCAGGAGTTTGAGCTGACATTTTGCCATGCGTACCCTTTCCTGCTGCTAATGGGCTTGTTAAAAGATTTCGCCCCCTGAGAAACATTTTATGCTGCTGTCTTCACAGGAGGAGGAGGAGGAGGAGCGGAGGGAGGAAGGTGAAGGTTCTAGGGAGCGCGGCACGAAGAAGGAGGAATCTGAAGGTATTGCCAGTTGCCAGTTACCAGAAATGATGAATTGCCGTCACTAACATTGTCCTTAATAACAGGCTGTTGACTTAGGTGGAGATGAAAGATAGCAGGGTCTTTTCTAATCCGTGTGCTTCTTTTGGTATGAATCATACCCCTTCTGCATGTGGTTTCCCTATCAATGCAAGTGGCATCTCCCTTTACTCTGTTCTTGAAGCACTCAGGACGCTTCTCTGCTGAAAAGCCAGCTGGTCATCAGCACTTGGCAGAGCTTCTGGGTTTTTTATATACTCAGTACTTAAATCCCTCCTTCTGCAAAGCTAAATGTTGCAACCTGTGGAAAATATGCAAATCTGGCCATATTTTTATTTGCACCATTGAATTTAAAAAATGTTTTACATAATTCTGCTTTTGCTAGTCATAGGGAGGGGCAAGGAATTTTGTGGATCATTGAAAACCCCACCCTCTGCAAGAAATGTTGTTCAACTGTCCCTCCAGCCTTTGACATTTCAGTAGGCTCCACCATGACCATGTGCTTTCAAGTGTATCTTTGCAGCCATGGGGTGGTATTAAACTAAGTCCTACTCAGAGTAGACCTGTTGAACTAAATGGACCTATTGCTCATATCTAGTAACTTCAATGGGACCACCTGTGAGGACTAGAAATTGTGTGTTTTTAAAAAAAAATTAAGTGGCAGCTGAAATAATTTCAGAAACTATACTTTGGACAAAGACCACACTCTGCTCTCTGCCTGTGCTATGCGTGGGAGTGTGAAATGCTCACAGCCATGTTGCTCGTCTTACCTGTCCCCTTTTATCCCTTGTGCAGATGAAGGTGAGAGCGACGGCTCCTCCAAGTATTCTCTCTATGACGAGTCCGATGAGGACAGCGACAGCACTTCTGATTCAGAGAGCAGCTCTTCGTCTTCCTCTTCCTTGTCCTCCTCTTCATCTGATGAGGAGGAAGCTGAGAGCATGGAGGAAATGGACGAATCTACCATGGACAGCTGCCCCACCGAGCCACTGAGAGGCCTGGAAGAGAGAATGCGTCAAACTGCAGACGCTGAGCTTGACAAGAAGAAAACAGAAGCAGGCCTGCTCCAAGGTGAGATGCTCTACCCAGAGTCCTCCCCAGCTCTGCCTGGGAGATGGGGAAAGTGTTGAGAGCAGCGTTGGGAGGCCAAGATATGGATTGGCATGTTTGCACTCATTATCTTACCAAACGACTGGTGAGCCACATATACGTTGTCCCAACATTGTCCCACTTCCATGGCTTTCAGTTCCTCCTGTATCTTGATGCCACCCAGCTCTACCGCTCCACCCCAGAACTTCTGCCTCCATCCAGTCATGCATCTCCTGTGAGAGATGTCTGCTTGGATGTTTCATTCTCATTTCAAGCTCAGTATGTCAAAGACTGGCTCACCTCATATTTTCCCCAATCTATTCTCTCATTATCTATTGACAGCGTCACAATCCACTCTGTTGATCAGAAGCAAGCCTTGGTTTTCCCTTTGGTCCTCCTTAATCAATTGTCAAATCATGTCATTTTCCCCTTTACAATATTACAGAAATTGGGCCCTTCCTCTCTCTCCTCAGCCAAAACTCTAGTCCACCTCCTGCTTATCTCACAACACAACTGCTACAATTTTCTCTTTGGTTTTCCATCGACTCACTGGTTTTCTCTCTTGCCAATATTATTAACCTCCCCCACTGCTTCCACCCTATTTAAATTATACCACTGCTTGCTTGTTGGCTTTCTTTCCTGCACAGTCTCCTTGTTCTCACCTAAAAAATTGGTGACCCCACACTCACCAGTGCACAATTTATCTCCCTCATGCAGGCCATGTGGCAGAAGAGAAGCCTGCTCCTCTGAAGGATGGCACCCTGGCCCCGCATCTAGAGGAGAAGGATGTTGGGACGGCGCCAGAAGAGCGACCCAGGCCGGAAGAGCGACCTTCCTCACCTATCCCACTCCTGCCACCACCCAAGAAGCGCCGGAAAACAGTCTCCTTCTCAGCTCCTGGTGAGGATGACGAGATCAAGGCGGCATTTGAGAAGCCACTGGAACCGGCTACTTCAACGCTTTTGCCTCCGCCGCCTCCTCTTCCCCCACCACCTCTGCCGCCTGTCCCCACAGAGGTAGCACAGGCCCCCTTAGTGCCTGTAGAACCCATGTTACCATCCCAAGTGCCCTTAACCCTGGAAGCCCCAGCTCCAGTTGCCTCTCCCCTGCCTCCTGTAGCGCCCCCTGCCAAGGCAGCAGCCCCTGCCAGCCGCAAGAGGGAGCCCCCCAAAGCCAACCAAAGAACAATCAGCAACCTGCCGGCTGACCACGCTTCCCTGGTGAAGTGTTGGACGGATGAGCTGCTTCCGCCTGGCCGGTCCCGGAGCCGCTCTCGCTCTCGGAGCTCAGAGCTCCCACGGGTGCCCCAGCCCCCTGGAGAGGACAGGCTGCACCTGCGCGAGCGGATGGGCGCTTCCTCGCTGCTGGAGCTGGCGAATCAACCCAACCTGGCCGTGCTGGCGGATGTGGCGCTGAAGAAGGCCGGTGCAGGCAGTGAAGACTCTGAGGAGACGGAGACCTCCGACGAGGCCGAGGAGCCCAAGGCCGTGCCGCCGGTCCCCGCGCTGCCCCCGGAAGTCAGCAGCATTCTGATGGAGCATAACTACGCCATGGCTGTCCGCGCAGCACCTGCCTCCCGCAAAGCCGACGAGGCGGTGTTGTCTGGCGCCGCTGACCTGCCACGCGTGGATTTGTACAGCGAGCACATTGGCGAGGTCCTGGAGGCGCCTGAGGAGGTTGTGGCTGATGCCAGTGAGGTCAAAGCTGAGCCTGACGTGGGTGACCTGGTTTCGCTGCCCCCGCCTCCGCCAGCCGAGAAGCCCAAGGCAGCTGTTCCACAGCAGCAGCAGCAACAACAACAACCACCACCCCAGGCCAAGAAGCAGCCCCAGTGGCTCAAGGAAGAGGCCCTAAAGGACCTGGGGAACTTGCACTTTGGGCCTGAGGACCTGTTCCTTTCAGAGAGTGAGGAGGAGGAGGAAGAGGAGGAGGAGAGTGCTGACAGCAGCGACGAAGGGGAGATCCGCAGGCGCTCCCTGCGCTCCCACTCGCACAAGCATGCCCCTGCTCAGCCACCTCAGCTGCCCCTGGCCTTTGAGACACGCAGTGAGTTTGAGCAGATGACAATCTTGTATGACATCTGGAACTCAGGGCTAGACCTGGAGGACATGAAGTACCTGCGGCTGACGTACGAGCGCCTGCTGCACGAGGACAACAGCACGGACTGGCTGAACGATACCCACTGGGTCCACCACACCAATATCCTTCCTGGAGCAAATGGCAGGCGATTCTGGAGGGTTGGGGGCTGGGTATCTTTGCTGCGAATGCATCTTGGGGTTATACCATTTTGACTAGCAGGGCTTCCTCCACTGATATCTGGGAATTGTAGTTCGGTGCGGCCTGCTGCTACTGAGAATTCTGTTTTAAGATCTGTAGCTGCCCTCCCCTATAGTGCTGAAATTCCCTGGGAAGAGGAATTGACTGTGGAAGTTTATAGTGTTGAGTATCCCTTGGGGCTTTCCATCATCACTGTTTGGTTTTTGTTTGTAGAATATGAAGAGTTCATAAAATATTAAGGATAGCATGTTGATAGACTTTGTTAGCTCTGCAGTTGTTGCTCCTTGTTTAACAAGGCCAGCAGAGGCATTGGGGACAGCAGGGTTAGGTTGCAGCTGCTGAATTTCCTAGCATTTAGCAGTTGTCTTGCGAACATTTCCCAGTTCTGCAATAGTTGGCAGGTTGTGCCATCATCACCATTATTGTGTTCCATGCTAAAGATTCAGAAAGGTGAGTGGTGAAAGTGAAGTTCAGTTTTTCTGGGGGGGGGGGGGGTTAAAAGCAAAACCTGTAATCTTTAGAAATGCAAAGCCACAAAAGAGGGAACAGCATGAGAGTCTGTTTTACACTTATGGTTACTTTTGTGTGGTTTGGGGGCAGTTGTTGTTATAACAAGATAAGAAATTGGGAGGCTTTAGTTGGTTGCATTCAAAGAAGTCATTGTGCGAGGGGAAGGATTTCCACTTGTGCAGTGGAATTTCCCTTCCCTCTCCTCCCCTTCCATCCCCCAAATATGCTCTGGGGGGTTCCCTATACCCTCAGGAGCAGATGGAGAAGGGAGAGAAGGTCCATTGCATGAATGGAAGTCATTACACTCACCCAGTAATTTCCTGAATTCAACTCCATGCCTCTTCCTTGCCCCCCCCCCCCGTCATTTCTTCCAGGAGGCATGAGGTTTAATTCTGCTAATGGAAAAGATACATGTATGGCAACCTTTTCACCAAGGCTTCTGAAGAGGGGAAGTTGCTTGCTTGGCCCAAACACAAGATGCAGAAAGAGGCCTGTGTCCCATTTCCTTGCTCCATGCTTTTCTTTTTCTCCTTAACTCTCCCGCCTCCACTCACAAACATTGCGAACCCCAAGCGGAAGCGGAAGTCGTCAGACCTGCGGGAGCACCAGACAGGCTGTGCCCGCAGCGAGGGCTATTACCATATCAGCAAGAAAGAGAAGGACAAGTACCTTGACGTCTGCCCGGCCACCGTGCAGCAGCTTGATGCTGCTGACGTGCAGGTTAGACCCCTCTTTATGCTCCCTGTGTGGTTTTTCCTTTATTCCCCCCCCCCTAAAAACTAGGTGCGCCCTATAGTCCGGTGCTTCCTATGGTGCGAAAAATACGGTACCCTGTAAATAACACGGATGATGCTCTCATCTTCATGCCAAATTTTGTGCAGTACTTTAAGAGGCTTTTTATTGTGGCAAAAAATGCCTTCTTTAGTTCCACATAAGCCTCAGTCCGCAATAAGCATGTACCTTATATATCGGCAGTTTTGTGTGCAGGTCCAAACTGACTTGGGAGCAACCAAAAGTTTGCAGGCAGGTCAGCCTAATGACCCCCGCCCCCCGGCCAGTCCTCTTCTCTCACTGGGTCTGAGAGAACTGGGAGTGGAATAGGAAGAGATTTGTTGCCTGTGCAGTTTGAAGGGTCCCACGGTAATCAAGAGAAGCAGGGGCTGACTAAGAATCTAAAGGAGGTGCTTGTGCATGTATAAGAACATGGGGTGCTGTTTTCTGTTGAGTCAGACCATTGATCTGTCTAGCTCCCATGAGCACTTTTGAATACTGACAACATAAAATGCGAAAAGGCGGGGGAGTCTTCTCATTTTGAAAGTATCTTGTTTGATAGTAGTGGGAAGTTACAGTACCATTCTTACTGCTTCCTAAGCATGCTGACCACCCTCACTGAAACTGGGTAAATGTGCAGCTGGGATAGTGAGCCGCTTTTAAAGGGTGTCCCTTTCCATATGTGTGACTCTGCCATGATCCTCAGTGGTGTGTTCCCCTTCCGCTGTGAGCAGAAGGATTTTGCTTTCATTCATTTTCAACCAGTTCTCCCCTCCTCCTTCAGGGCACCAACCGCATCCTGTCCGAACGGCGATCTGAGCAAAGGCGCCTGCTCAGTGCCATTGGCTCCTCCGCCATCTTGGATAGCGACCTTCTGAAACTAAACCAGCTGAAGGTACCCAATATGTCTTGTTAAGCAAGTTGAAAGAGTGGAGCAAGCAGGAGATGCGTCCTTGGCTGGGGGGATTAGGAGTGTGATCCTAGTATATCCTTTGGAAGGCAGTGGGCAATGGACTTGGCCTGGCATGCATTTCAGATGCTGAGGCTTCCCAGAATTGGGCATGGAGGGCTTCTCAGTAGGGGGTGGCTTTCCTCACAGAGCAATCTTGATCCCCGTGATGCATTAAAGCACATTGCACTTTAGGAAGCAAGGAAGCTTTTGGACAAAGATTTTGTCTGCGGTTCACCGAAAGCAATTGAAAAGTATCTGTAACCTCAGATTTAATTGTTTGAGGGACTCCAGATAATGCAGTTGGCACAAGATCTTATCTGCTGTAGCTGAGTCTTTGCAGAATTTGGCTCTCCGCTATTGGAAATCGCATTGTGGGGGGCTATGAGTGTGTTAGGAGTGTGAGGGGAAATGACGGGTTAATTGGAGTATAGAAACCATATATTTTGAGCCATGGCAACCTATCCACTTATACAGTGGTACCTCAGGTTACATATGCTTCAGGTTAAGAACTTTGCTTCAGGATGAGAACAGAAATCGTGCTCCGGCGGCGCGGCAGCTGCAGCAGGAGGCCCCATTAGCTAAAGTGGTGCTTCAGGTTAAGAACAGTTTCAGGTTAAGAACGGACCTCCGGAACGAATTAAGTACTTAACCTGAGGTACCACTGTAGTGTGGTTTTAAGTGCCTCTTTGTCGGTGGTGAAGCATGTGTGCATTGAGCAGCAATCATCAGGCAACATTTTTCTAGAAAGCTGAGGACTAAATAATCTTGGAGGTTTTTTTTAACAAAGAAATGTCTGGAATCCAGATTGTATGCTGTGAGTTTTGAACAAACATGCACACTCAGCCTAGCCCTCGGCTCCCATCTGTCCCAGACAGCACATAAGTATCCCGCTGCTTCTCCCATACCCATCATTCCTCTCCTCACCGTCCTCCTCTTCCCTTTAGTTCCGCAAGAAGAAGCTACGCTTTGGTCGGAGTCGAATTCATGAATGGGGCCTCTTTGCCATGGAGCCAATTGCTGCTGATGAGATGGTCATTGAGTACGTGGGTCAAAATATCCGGCAGGTGAGCAGTAGTGGAGGAGACGAGGTCTAGGAAGGAATTCTTGTTTCTGCTGCCTTGATGTCTTGTGCGAGCCTGTCTTTATAACATGAGAGCACCAGCCTTGGTCCACAGCCTTGGTCATATTGTTTTATCTTGTGTTTAAAAACAATCGTTTCTGAAAGCTAAACGTCATAATGTGGCTGGATTGCTCCCATCCCTCACAGAAGCATTCTGGCTTTGTATGGCTGGTATTTAAAGGTGGTGATGCCAAAGTTGGTGGTGATGCCAAAGGGTGGTGTAATGGGTATGGGGTTGCTCGTGCGTAAGTTGCCGCCTCTCCTGGTTATGTTGCCTTGTTAAACCTTTCTGTCTGGACAGCCCTTCAATTCGTGGCTGCCTCAGTCACTAGCAGAATCCGTCAGTGGGCGTTTCTAAAATCTTTTCCAACATAAAAGTTGTTTGACACCCAGTCTCCTCCTACTATCTCTGCGCGGAAGTCTTCTGCGCAGGGTGGGCATGGGTAGCGGAGGACCCATGCTCTCCCCGCTGGTGTCCGGTGAAGAGTCCTGGAGCCCTCTCGCCGATTCCCCCATCAGCCCCTCTATATCCCTGGTGTTGCGCTGATTTGCTTCCCCATCTGCGGAGCTGCCTCTCTCCCTGCTGGGCCCTTCTCCAGCATCATTTGAGAGCCTTCCCTCTGCCTCTAGCTCCGATGTCAGTTCCCTGACAGGTGGCTGCAGATATCTCTCTACATGTTTTTTTGTACCTCTGATTGTATTGCCTTAGGAGAGCTTTGTCCAGGATTTCACCACTACTTTGGTTTTTGAAAGATGACCCGTTCCCTAAACCTGTCGTTTCCCCTGTATTTTCTTGTATTATCTGCTTTTTTTAAAACAACAACAACAAAGGCTTGTGGGTAGGAGACTGTGACCAGTGGGCTAGTGCAGTGGGGAAGTAGTGTGGAAAAGTACCAAAGGAAGTAAGCTTGGGCTCTGTGAGGTTCTTTACTGAACTGCATTTCTTCATCAGAGGCCATGAAATGTATGCATGCATATGCAACTAATTGACACCAGAGGGTGCTCTGGAGACTGCACAGAGCAGGGCTGCCTTTTCATTACTGCCTTGGGAGGACCTGTTTGCTTTCTGAATGATAGTTCAGATTGTTCCAACCTTTTTTGCAGCGACACCCAAGGAATTTCCTTCCCATATGATAGCCATGCTTCTGAGAAGCACTGCACTGACAGCTGTCAATTTGCACTTTGGCACTAGGCTAGTTCCTTAACTGTTTTCAGAGGGCTGCAGCAAAAAGGAGTCTTGATGGCACTGTTAAGACTAACTTTATTATGGCACAAGCTTTTATGGACAAGTGCTCACCTCATGCACCTGATGAAGTGGGCACTAGCCCGCAAAAGTGCATTACACCATTTTTTATTAAGCTTAGTTTAAGGTGCCTCAAGACTCTGCAGTTCTTTCTCTGTTACCCAGCACCAGATGCTGGCACATTCCACCTCCTGGATCAGAGGTGGGGGAACCTTTTTGGCCCAGCAGACAAGCTTGGTCATCTCTCTCTATGGCCAATTTTGACAGGCATTTAGATGGACAGAGCAGCCTTGCTTCTTGTTACATGGTCTGCTCTTGAGTGTCCTGACTCACTCCTTCTCCTTCTCAGGTGGTGGCTGACATGCGCGAGAAGCGGTATGCACAGGAGGGCATCGGGAGCAGCTACCTTTTCCGCGTGGACCACGACACAATAATCGACGCCACCAAATGTGGCAACCTAGCCCGCTTCATCAACCACTGCTGCACGGTGAGCTATGTGGACGTTGTAAAGGAAGTTCTCATTAAATGCATTTATTCATGCAATGTTTTTAATGAACCTACCACTTTACAGAGTTACATGAGCAGGGAAAAACTCCAGTTTATTTTATCTGCATTATTCTCATTTTGAGGTAGACTAAGCTGCCCCTAATGTGCCTGCTTCCATGAAAAGTCAATAAATCCTGGCTGGGGCACCGGGAGCAGCTTTGAATTATAGAAAGAAGCCCCGGGCTGCTGGTTCAGAGAGTGGGGAAGAGACTTCCTGGGCCTCACACTTCTTTAGCTTCACATGCAGTGGTTCTGGTATGCTATTGTATTCCACACACCTTGGGAATCACAAATGGAACCTTTTTTGTGCTTGGGGGGGGGTGTGCTCCTGGCTTCCAAATGAGTAACATAGTGAGGTAGTGGTGCTGCCATTGGCATAGAGCTGATGTATTAACATCCTGTCTGGTTCACTTTTGTCCATCTTTCCCTCTCTTAGCCCAACTGCTATGCCAAAGTCATCACCATAGAATCCCAGAAGAAGATTGTCATCTATTCCAAGCAGCCCATCAGCATCAACGAGGAAATCACTTACGACTACAAGTTCCCGATTGAGGAGAACAAGATTCCTTGCCTGTGTGGCACAGAGAACTGCCGGGGCACCCTGAACTGAGACATAACCCTGGCGTTCGTATTTATTTTGTTTCCCCAGCCCTAATCTCGCCTCTCACCCGTAGCTCAGCTCTTCTCCCCACAGAGTTGTGGGAAAACTCTCAGTCGCCTTAAGACCCATCCATGTACCTTTTAAAGTTCCCAGCCAATGAGAAAGCACTTCCCTCGCCTCAGGTTCGAATCAACAAGAAGTTCCTTTTTCTTCCACCAGCCAGGCTGGTGATAGTTTCTTTTCAGGTGTTGCTGTCATTTTTGCTCCAGTCTCCAACACCAATTAACAAAACTCCTGTAGATTCTGACCCTTTGCAGAAGTCAAATATCCTTCCCTTTCCAGCTTAAGACGGCCTGGATGTTAGTGTGGTTAATTCTGCAATTCCCACCAGCTCTGTTGCTAAACTCAGAGAATGGCTTACGATGTTGAGGAAATCAGCAGGGTGGCTGTGGGGTGGAATTTCCCTTCTAGGTATCATCTATTTCAGGTTATGCATGTTCAGCGCACAGCTGTCAATTAGCCGTTGACTTTGAGAATGGCAGGTTGGGATCAGTGCCTCCTGTGAAACCTTTTGAGGCAGTTCAGTGCTTGATGCCCCTGAAGGCACATTTGCTAGAGCTAAGAGCTGCCCAGGCCCTTGAAATTTCAGATTGTGGAGCATTTGTCCTCACATTTCCAAAGGGTTGAGCGGGGGGAAGGTTTCCTGGTTTTTTGACAGAGAGGCCTGGAACAACCCCTGCCCCTGGGACTTTGTTCTGGGGTTAAAGAGTGCTCCCAAAATCTTTCTGCTAATGGCCAGGATGCACTGGGGGATGGGGGAAGCATGTCATTGTCCAGCCGCATCATTTGGCTAGATTTGTCACCATGGGCAAAAACTTGAACCTTCCTGCTTCAATGTCTATCTCCTCATAGAATCATCATCCCGTTGATTCTTCCTCCTTCCAAGCTCTTGAGGCCAGAGAAATAGAGGTCCTGAAAACCAGTTAAGATTGTGTCATTCATATTGCAATCTCCCTTTTGTGACTCTTTTTTTATTCTGTAACGTGTAGTAAAACGGGGGGGACAGGGACTAGCCGTAATAATGAAGGGGAGTTGAGTTTCTTTCCTTGTTACAGTTATGGCTTCAACTGATGCTGACTTACAGCGTAAGCTAAGACTTTCCCACATCCCAGCCACCCCTAATAATTTTTCTTTAGGAGAAGAAAGTTGTGTATATATCTATTCCAGATGGATTGGCTGTTTCTTGTAGAAACACATGCGTTTATTAGTATGTAAATATTTTATTTTGTTTTCCTCTTCATACTAAAACGAAAACTGTAAATATTGTTGCAATGTATTTCCTTCTCCTTTTTTTTATCCTTGCTTGCCCTGTGCCACCCTTTTCTTTTGATGCCAAGTAGGATTTCTTTCTTTTTTCCCCTTTTCCCTCTTGGGTTTATTTGGGGTGGGAGGGGAGCATATAACTTTCTGGCAGGGGGTCAAAGAGTGTATTTCTTTGTTTCTTTTAAATGGGAGTCAGTTTTGAAAGTGAAAGATTTTAAAAGTAGGCATTTGGAAATATTTTAGCAGGTTTGTTTGTTTGTTTCATTTTAAAGTTCTGTCTTCATCCTGCTTGTCCCAGTGTTTGGATTTTGAATAGTGTTGAGCTAGGTGTTTGGGAACATATCTTCTCCCTGGCTAGCATGTGTTTCCTGCAGTGGACTGTCCAGAGCTATGAGGAATTGGCTGCTTTCAATTTTCCCCATCCAGAATGCCCTTTATGTTCTAGGAAAACCACGGGTGACACGTGAAAAAGTTTCCATCTATATTTTAATAGTAGAGAGGGGCAAGGGGCTTGCTTTCAAGGGAGGATCAGCATGCAGGCTGGTAGCTCTATTCTTTCTGCTGCCCTCTGCTGTGTCCCGAATCTTCCCCATATCAAGACTGCTATTGAGAGAATCCATTTACTTCTCGGTTTCCACCCAATTGGCATATATGGTGTGGGATAAATGGTTGAACTAGTCCAACAGAATAAAATGCAGCCCTTCTGAGATGTCTCTTATTGACCTCACAAACCTGTAAATGCTTGGGATGAGTTTTAGACGTGCCCATCTCGATGTGACATTTCATAGGGCCAAAGAACTCCATATTATGTCAGCAACCATGGTTTGCCAGCCCATCCTTGCTGAATACAGTTAATGTTAGAAGTGGGGGCATTTTCAGCAGGCGAGGCATCAGTGGGAGGGCCTGCTGTTTTGCTAATGCTTCTCCCCCACAATCCTTCCCTCTAGCTGTTTTGCCCCCAATCCCCATCTCGCACCCCATCTGTGGGTCCAAAAGTGGAAAGAGAGGCAGGAGTGTAGAGAGAAGCAGGGAAGGCTTAAGAACCTTCCTCCCACCACGTCTCCTGTGAAAAGGCCCCTTCCATACATTTTTATTATTGTTGTTTAGCAAACACACTTTGGAACCCTCAATGGCTGATGTAGTCTGTAGTTCCACCCCATTTCTTCCAGTATTTTGACGGCTAATTATGTTCCAGTAAGAGGCACCTTTCTCACTTTGCTCTACATTTAGTAAAACCTTTCCCACTCTGTGCCTCTTTTGTGTATCCTCTTGGGGGCAGGATTAAAATTGCTACTGCTTTCTGCTCCTTTTCTTTTTTCACTGTGGTGCAATCATGGCACCTCCCCTAAAAGCCCTGGCCAGTTTTAAGGTACGCTTCCATATCTAAAGAGATGGCAGATGGCTTCCTCTCCTGCTGTAAAAGGCTCCATTAAGACTTGCCCAATATAAGTTGGGTGTTTTGTTTGTTTGTTGGACAAGGAGCAGAATACTTGCAGCAGGTTTGCTGAACTCGATTATATAATTTTGTTGCGCATCTTACACAGTTTAATTCTTGTCAGAAGCTTAAATTATTTTTTCCTCTCACTACTATAGTGTTTTGAAACCAAAGAGACAGGAAGTTGTGGAAACCCTATGTTAGCAACCATTGTTTTGAAGTGAAAAGGGGCTGAATCATCTCAAGAAGCTGCCTATTTTGTCAGCAACCACTGTCTTGAACTCCCTCCCCACCCCCAGGTGATCTCAGTCTTGAACATCCATAATTCTATTGACTTTCTAAATAAACTCTACACACATTTTCTACTTACAAATTTAATTGAGGGGGTGGGTGGGGAGGAAGGAAGTTGTTTCAGGCATATTCAATGAGAAACAGGGCCAACCATCTACACCTCCAACAGTCGGTCATTCTCTCTTTCCGTTCTGACTAAAATCTTCAGGTGCATCTTCACCTGCACGGAAGAGAGATGTATTTTAGGTAATTAAATAGTGAAAACAGCTGCAGTAATAAAGGGACCCTTTTATGCCCTCCCTTCTACTTCTCTCAAGTCCCTGTCTAAGCCCCGTAAATATTGACCTGTCTTTAGTGTGCTCTCCCAACTTGAATCTCTGCGGTATTTAAAATTTTGAAATAGCATTCTCCCCAACCCTACATCTTCTTGGCTTTTTCGAAATTATTCGTTGCTGCAGTGTTGTTTGTCTGTTTGTAAGCTTCGCTCTCACCCAGCCCCAGTCAGTCGGAAGGATGTGACTGAAGTCTCATTACGCATCTTCTCTGCATTTCCATTTTTTAACAAACAAAACAACAAGCAGCCTGTTGGATTTGAGCTTTTAAAAGGCCCTCACTCTCCAGGCTGCTGTTTCAACAGCTCCAGCCCCTTAAAATCCATCTCATCTTAAAGGTTCAGAAACTACATCCTTCCAGGTCTCCCGGACAAGTTTAAAACAGCAGCCACCTCTTAACTGTAATAAACTACTGGCCAAACTTTTTCATCCTAGCTATCCGTGCTTTTCAGTGTATTGACGGATTCTGATTTCAACTGGAAATTCTGGTAAGAGCAAGCTTGCTTCTATTCACAGTTGTGATATTAATTCCAAATAAATGTGCCTTTGAGCCCAATACACTCCGGGGGGGGGGGGAGGGTGGAGCTGAAACCACATAATGTCTCTGAATTATGTTTGGTGGCAGGTTTTTGGAAAAGCCGACTGTATTTCAGCAGGTTGGCATGACAAATCAAGCTTCTGTTTTTACTGGGTGTAAATCTTTTCTGCTGAAGTCAAGTCACAAACGCTGTGTTTAGAGGTGCTGCATCATCTCAGTCCTCAAATATTTCAGAGGGAGGTTTTGGCTGGTTTGGGGAGTGTGACTCTCCTTGTTTTAGATTTTTCAACATGAATCATTTTACCACTGAGATACACAAGCAGAGGATTAGAGCTTTCATTTGGCTCCAGTGGAAGGGAGAATACCCGGGATGAGGGTTTGGTAGGGTTCCCACCAGCATTTCACCTCCTTTAGCAAAGTTCCATTTATTAGATTTTGCCATATATTTTATGCAGGAACGGTTCCTGGTCTTACGAAACCCCTGCTATTTATTTGCATACACCAGTGTGCCTTTTCCAAGCTGTGGATAGAAATCCGTTATTTGCTCATTGCCTGCAGTTGGTTCCTCCAGCTCGTTTTGTGGGTTGACAAATTAATCATCAAACCCTTTAGTTTTGGCATGAGTTCTCCTCTCCCCATGTCTTAAATATGCTTTAAAAAAATTATTTGCAGAGGGGGGTGGGAATTTTTGCTCCCTTCTTCATCTTGAAATCCAGAAGTGTTGGTTGTTCCTCAGTGGCCCCCCCCCCCAAAAAAAATACTATAAAGAAGGGGAAACCTGAATTTTCTGCTCGATGATCTCTGGAACTTTTATCCTGTTTCTAACTTCGTTTATGTAACTCGCCAGACAGAACAGATAAGATCCTTTTTTTATATAAAATAATAATAATTCCCCCCAACCAAACCTGTGCAAATTGTTCCAGATGCTACCACAAGGTTCTTTCATCTTTCAGAGCTGACTCTTAATTTTCCAGCTTCTTCGAGCTGAATGGTTCTGGAACTATGTAGCCACCCACCCATCCGCCTCTTTCTCTTATGTGCATTCCCCCCCTTGTGTACATATATGTAAAAAATATATATATATAATAGATATCCAAAAAGATATATATCTTTACCAGGGAGGGTTAAGCTTTTTTTAACCTTCTCTAGCAGCAGTGGCAGCTTGCTGGGAGTTTTGTGTGTAATCAAAGAGGGTGGGCATGTGCACAGATGGATTGATGGATGGGTCTCATTCATTCATTCATTCATTCTCTCTTTCTTTTTTTCTCTCTCTCTCTCCCTCTCCCTTCCCTGGCTGCCCAGTGGATGGGTTTCTTTAAACGTACATCCCCACTCCTCTGTCTGTCTATATAAATATTATATATATAGATATATATATATAAATATATTTTCATTTGATCTTATCGGCTTCCTACTTGTAAATATGTTAATAATTTGTGGATTCATTACTTGGTGCCAGATAGCACATTTTTATAAAAGTCATTAAACTTTTATTGTACAAAAACAAAACAAAACCTCGGCGCACGGTTCTTGTTGTCATTTCTAGGCTTGGGGCTGAGCGCGCACCACACCAAACAAGCCAGAGTTTTTACGCCGCACAAACTTTACCTGCCTGCCCTTAAGTCGTGCATGTGAGGTTAGTGTAGCTGTCAGTGCAGCCCCTGCCAACCAAGATGCGCTGGCTGGGATGAACAGAAGCTGTCATTGAAAATGCTTGGAGCGCGCTAGGTTGGCAAGACCTAGGCTAAACTGCTGGGCTGTGGGCAAGGAAGGAGGTTGGGGTTCAGGTTCCCACTCAGCCATGAAACATGTCCTTAGGCTAATTTCAACATAGAGGAATGGCTAAGGGAGCTGGGCATGTTTAGCCTGGAGAAGAGGAGGTTAAGGGGTGATATGATAGCCATGTTCAAATATATAAAAGGATGTCACATAGAGGAGGGAGAAAGGTTGTTTCCTGCTGCTCCAGAGAAGCGGACACGGAGCAATGGATCCAAACTACAAGAAAGAAGATTCCACCTAAACATTAGGAAGAACTTCCTGACAGTAAGAGCTGTTTGACAGTGGACTTTGCTGCCAAGGAGTGTGGTGGAGTCTCCTTCTTTGGAGGTCTTTAAGCAGAGGCTTGACAACCATATGTCAGGAGTGCTCTGATGGTGTTTCCTGCTTGGCAGGGGGTTGGACTCAATGGCCCTTGTGATCTCTTCCAACTCTATGATTCTATGATTCTAAGACTTGCTGGCCCACCTGATAGGAGGAAGGTGACTACAAATGCCTTTCTGAGGTCCTTGGAGAAAGACTGAGATAGGAATGTCATAAGATAATTCAGGGCTTTTCCAACTGAAATTTTTTTTTTTGGGGGGGGGGAGCGTGGCAAACTCACACACCAGGTTTGTAAACAGTTATATTTCTGCTTGCATCAAATCCAAATTGCCTTCATGCAGTTAAGCTAGGAAGCATTACAGGGGTTGACTTCCTTCTTCTTTGCCACTACCAGTTTGTGCACACCCAGGACCTAGTGAAAATATTGTGAATACTAACTCGTGCTTCATTATTTGTAAGTCTGCCCTGCTCTCATCCATCAGAGGCCGTGGTTCTGCATCCAGAGTTCATTTCCCAAATAAATATCAATTCCACTTGGAACACCAGTTAACCTGTTCCTTCGAAATTAAGACCACTGACATTTGAAAAACTAAAACTTGTTTGTTTGCAGTTCAGGCAAGTCATCCATCCATTACCAATTACCTTGCAAATTTCATGAATCAAAGTGTTTGATATGCACATATTTGCTTAACGGCACAATTCTAATTTCAAGGAATTGGATCGTTTTGGCCTAAAAGAAGAGGATCATCAGAAATGAGTGTAAAAGTAGTAGCCAAGTAAGTTCTCAGAACAGACACGATGAAATTAATAGAACTAAGGATATCCTTCCACTTCAATGCGTAACCTGAGAGTATGACTAAAGAAGATTTCCAACCCTAAGGACGTTTCAGGCAGTTTCGATAACAGCCATTTCAAATGACTACATTGGTGCCAACACAGTGCCAACAATGGCACTTTTATCTGACCCTTCAACACATGGGTTTTCCTCAACAACCAAACTTGGGGTGGTGAATACTGGTGGGCTTTTCATTTTACATGAGAGTGCCGTGTTGTGATGTTAATTGGAAGCCAGGAGGGCACGTAGATTTAAGCTGTGAGTTCCTGTAGCTGACCAGCATCTACTTCATTGGGAGCTAGGGATTTGGCAACCATCAAGGCAACCTTCGACCACTCTCCATCCTGCCTCCCCCCCTTTCTGCCCCTGACTCATTGTGCTTTAAGTATATTGATATATTTGCAGTATTTATATACCGCTTTTCAGCCGGACCTCATAAAGCGGTTTACATATTACAGTGGTACCTCGGGTTACATACGCTTCAGGTTACAGACTCCGCTAACCCAGAAACAGTGCTTCAGGTTAAGAACTTTGCTTCAGGATGAGAACAGAAATCATGCTCCGGCGGCGTGCAGTTTAGGGAAGCTTTTAATATTTGATGAATTATTGTATTTTAATATTTTGCTGGGAGCCGCCCAGAGTGGCTGGGGAAACCCAGCCAGATGGGCGGGGTATAAATAATAATAAAATATAAAAGCCCTGTTCAGGGAAGTTTTTAATGTGTGACATTTTAATGTATTTTTAATCTTTGTTGGAAGCCGCCCAGTAAAAAAATAATAATAATAATAATTATTATTATTATTATTATTATTATTATTATTATTATTATTACCACCCTTCCCATGATAAAACTGGACTATCTTGTCTCCAACACACATCGGTAGAATCCTGATGTGGAATATGTTTGGTTAGACCCTAATGCCTTTTATGAATAACTTCCTGCTGCATCTGAAAGCTTAGGCCCAGCTGTGAAGTGTACCGTATCACAATTGTTTCTTGTGAGTCTCATTTCACTTCCCATCACATACAGAAATTTGTTCCGCTCTTGCCTGTAAACGGACTGGTTTTGAAAGAATGCCAAGCCCTGTTGGCCCGAAGAGGAAGTGGGATGGAGGTGGATTTGCAACAGAAATGGCAAGCCCTCTTCGAAAGGACCTTCAGCTCTCTGGGAAATCCAGCTGAAGGAGTGCTCTAACCGCTGTGCGTGGCCAGGACGACCTTTGGTCTCCCCATTGGAGTTACCATCTTGCCCTTAATCTGATCACTGGCTCAGCTGCGGGCAAAGCAGTGATGATCAGACAGAGTGATAAAAGGAACTGGCGAACCAGTTATGACACCCAGAGAAGGTGTTTGCATGAAATCTTATCTGTAGCTATCCCTGAGCTTCAAAAAAAAATATCCTGGGTAAGATTATGGGAGTTATAGGGAGAAAATGGATTTCACTTTCAGCTGCACCAGCTGCATCAGAGGCAAGAAGTGGCTTCTTTTTGTGACTCATAAGAATGAGGAAGGCCAAGGCCAGCTGAGTCTTATGTAACAGAACGTTTAGCAAACAAGCCTATAGCGCTCAGGTAAAAGAGGTATTTCTCAAAGCCCGAGAACTGGGTTGCTGTTGATTCGCAAGTTAATCATCTCAAAGTCGTGTGGGTGGGCAGGGCTATGGACAAAGTCAATCTATGGAAATTCAGTGTGCCCTTCATAAGGCTGTCTGATTCGTGTGGCTGGAGCCTCGCTTGGAATTCAAGCCCAGGTTGACATGGTGCCTGAACAGCCAAGGTAGGGGGAAGATCCATGGTGTTAACGGAGGAATCTGAGGGCTCCCTTGCACAAAAAGACAAAGACACCAACCAGGACAATTTGGAGCAAAACAACAGCCTGTAGGCTTGGCTTTTATTGAAAACTGTCACGACAGGACTCCCACCCACAACAAGATGAAGCAAGATGGAAGTCCCGAACAAAAGAAGACCCCAACTTTTATTAGCTACTAATCCCCCAAGCTACACCCCTAGAACTGCATCACAACTACATCATGACTACATCACTGACACATCACAAAAAGGAGGGGTTGAGGGAGGGGTTGTGGAAGTAACCTGAGTACCTTGTCACCTGGCTGGTTCCTCCTTTTCCCCTCCCCATGAGTCATTTCCAGAGGACAAAGGTGAGTTGGCAGTTTCCTCCCCCCAGAGGGAAGATCTGTTCATTGTCCTTTGTTCCAGTCCATGTTGAATCCACTCCCATATGCAAGTCCTTTGTGACCTTGATGGTCTTCTGTCTGGGGCCATCAAGGTTGTCATGCCAACTGGGCAGGGCTCCTGGGTACGTGTTGGTACGATTAAGGGATTATGGCCATCCTGTATCAAACCATCCCCCTTTGATAGTCCTTCCTTCATGGAGGCAAAATAAAAGTGGCCTGGTGTAAATCCAATGTACAGTTGATTTACTATGAATTTATAGGCAGAAACTTTGCATATGTTGTGTGTGAGTGTGTGTCGTGTTTGTACAAACTGAATGATTGGGGGGGGGGGTTCCTGCAAGGGTGGTAAGGTTCGAAGTCACGCTCTGAGAAACACTGAAGGAAGATTGAATGGTAGAAGAGCAAAATATGCTGAGACTATTGGTTGCGCTGCCATACCTACAATGCTGTCATAAACGCAGGTCAAATCATTGTATGGCACCATTCGCAGGTTCAGTCTGTGACTTCTTCCTGGTTTTGTTTGTGTGTTTGTTCAGAGCAGAAGTTTTCAACCTTTTGGAGTCCACAGCTCCCTTGACCCATTGCATTCTTTCTGTGGCACCCCTGTGAGGCTCAGGAGCCCAGTTGTGTCACCCCTTGCCCGCAGAGTGGGCAGCCTTGCACCCTTTTTCGAACACCCTCCCTTGTGGAGTGTTCCCTTAGCCTCCTCTCCCCTTTCCCCTCTCTTTGGGAGTCCTCTGGGCAGCCGCCGCCACTGCAGATGGTCTCTGAGCTGCCCCCCACTTGCCCCAAAGAGAGGTATTGGAGCACTTTAATCCAGTTTAATTATGCAAATCCTAAATTTCTGGTGTGAGCTGGAATGCCTCCTCCAAGATACAGACAGTCTGGGGGCATCCCAATTCCACAGGCCTATTTAATTAAAGCATTAAAGCATTAATGATTCACTTGAACCAGGCAGTGGCCTGGAATCTAGGTATTCCTGAGGGATTATTAGATACTGAATTCTGTCTGTCTGTCTGTCTGTCTGTCTGTCTGTCTGTCTGTCTGTCTCTCTCTCTCTCTCTCTCTCACACACACACACACACACCCCTCCTGAAATTATATCTCTATTCAGTTTACGTCCCCAGTGTTTCAGGGACAAGTTCTTGCTAGCTATGCTCCAAGGCTTTGGCAGGAATCTCTTCCATCCGAAGCACAGGACATGCAGAAATATGGAATTCTGTTTTCTGGTTTGAGGAGTGGAATTCAATTTCCACAGAGTTTAGTTAGAACATTATAAGTGTAGTAACGCAGACTGTGTAGGTAACTCTGGAAGATGGTAGAGGCAAACTTGGTTCTGAGCAGACAGTGGAATTCAGAGTGATTTGGGGGATGATGGAAGGAGACGAAGGCTGGGACTCTGTGAAATTAGATATCTGGAGCAAGGTGCAAGATTCCCAGGTTCCAATTGTATATTATTGCTGTATATTAAGTCTAATTTAGCACATAGAAGGGAGGGGGAAATGGTTTAAGTATGAAGGCTTTGGGGAAGTAATGATATTCGCTGGCCACTAGGATGCGCACTGCATTAACTTTAATTTCAGCAGGATCAAAAGAGGTGCGGCAATGATTCTTCCTTTTTCTGACTATTTGGGCAGGAAAAGCGGGGAGCACAAATTATTTGAGGAGAAGCTAAATTTGCACTAGCTACAATCCGGGACCAATCGCTTAAGGTCTCGTTCCATATCAGGGATGGCAGGATGCAAATAGCAGCCAGTCAATGCAAGTAGCCTTTGCAGCAGGACTGGACAACTATGTCCTTATGAAATACTGCATTTTTATGCATTTGTTCCCCCCAAAACCAGCTTTGATCCGAATTGAGGAAAACAGTGTTGCGTTATCAGCTTGCAATGTATCCAGAGCCTAGAGAACTGTGTCTTGCCCAACTCCAGCTGGCCAGTTTGTGGGTGACGTGAGGTCTAACCTCTTAGCTGCTGTTGTCACATTTTCTGTCTAGGGGAAATAAGCAGCCCCACCTCCTGCTGGGAATTGGGAAGTGGGGTCTGTGTCGTGGAATCTGACCCTACCAGAGAGAGACAGATTGTGGCCAAGTTGTCATGCAATGTTGCCTGATTGTGCTCGCCTATATTCCTAGAAAGAGAAGAGAAAGTGTCTCTGAGCACATCCTCCAGTGTTGCTAGGATAAAGAGAGAAAGGAGGAGAAGGCTGCTGTGTTTTGCACTTTGCACCTTTGCTCTTGCATGTCTCTCTGTGTGCACACTCAGCAAAGTGCCTCTTTATTATTATTTCAATCTTGCTCTTGGCTTAGGATAGCCAACCCTTTTGTTGGTTCCTGCACCTTTAAGAACACCTTGGATGATGTGGAAGTAGAAGCAGACCTGCTGTAGACTTTCCAATTTTCTCAGGAGGGCAGGGGATAATCTGAGCCAAACCTAGGGGGGAAGGGGGGGGAATGAGCCAGTGCTTATGGTGATATTTCAGCGGTTTCCTGATTTGCCCTGTATGTATTTGAAATCTGCTTTTAGGGTGGTCACTTTAAGACCTGCAAATGAACATGCATGCCTGGATAGCTCAGTCGGTTAGTTGCTGATAATGCCAGGGTTGCAGGTTCAATCCCTGTATGGGACAGCTGCATATTCCTGCAGTGCAGGGGGTTGGATTTAGATGATCCTCAGAGTCACCAGTGACTCTATGATTCTGTGTACAAGATACAGTCTTCCAGGACAGTCTCTACACCAGAGAATGAACGGACACAAATGTGGCATTTAGAAAAAGAGAAAATCCTGCAGGGTAGATTTTAATCTTTCTCGCCATTCAATTGCAGGGAGTTCGTTTCTCTTTCATTCAGAACAGTGGCTTAGTAATATGAAACTATATTATGTCACCATGGGTTGCCTTTATTTGGTAATGTCATGGTTGTCATCTCGGAGCCGGTGCCTAGGAATGCAGGAAACTGCTTTATACTGAGTCAGAGCATTGGTCTGTCGAGCTCTGTGCAGACTCTGGGCTGACTTGCTGTCGCTCTCTGGGGTTTTGGACAGGGGTCTTTCCCACTTGGCCTTCTCTGGAGATGCTTGGCGTTGAACCAGGAAGCACCTGGAATTGAACCAGCAGGAAGCGCCTAGAAGTAGCAAAGTTGACGGATTTGATAAGACAAAAACCAAAAAATATAATCCAGAAACAATGGAAATGCTTAAATGAGTATTTATGTAGACAAGGATTAAATGTAAGGTATTGGTTGTGTTTAGAATAGATTTAGGAGAGATTTAGAAAACTTGTTGATTAGAATATTGTGTGAGATTGTGTGGGGAAAATACAGAATAACAGATACAGTCTTGCTTAAAATGTATATAGGAAGTGCAGTGTAAGTGATGGAAGTCAATCAATGAAATGTTATTTATTATTTTCATATTGAGATATTTGTAGAATAAACTTGGGAGAAATTCTTCCAACTTTTCTTCTTCTTTTTTCTCTTTATTTTTTCTTTTTCTTTTCTCTCTCTTTTGTTCCTTTTTTCATATATATGTGCTTATTTGAAACATGTATGTATGTATGTATGTATGTATGTATGTATGTATGTATTTGCAATATTTTGCTTATATTTTGTAACAATTATGTTAAATAAACAATAAAATTATTTTAAAAAGAAGAAGAAGGAGGAGGAAGCACCTGCATGCAAAGTGATGCTCTGCCACTGAGCCTAGGCCCTTCCCCAGAATGAGGGCTGGGAAACCAGTATGAACAGGGCTCCAACTCCCGTCACCCCCAACCATTTGCTGTGCCATCCAGGACTGAAGGGATTTGTATCCTTGCAGCAACTGGAGGGACCACAGATTCCCTATCCCTTTAATAAAGCCTCATGGTTAATTTCAGCTCTGTTGCCTCCATGCTCTTATGAAGCTAACTCTACAGGGTTAACAGAGTGCTCGCTTGGCTGCCTGAGATCCTGGGCAGAAGGTCAAATTTCTCCTGCAAGCACCTACACTCTGTTTGCACCAAGGAATTGGCTGACGGGTTCAGCAAGCTCTTTCTGCTGCGTTCCGTCTAGCCATGTGAAGCCTTCATTTAAGCTGCTCTTTCTCTTTGGCAATCACTCGTAGCCAAGTAAGATTGTTTCCATGAACACAGTCTTAACAGTGAGTCCGTAAGTGACTGTGGAGGCCAATTCTGGATCCACACAGTGGGGACATAGGTTTCTGGATGGGAGTTGATCATGGTGAGGGTTTGCCAAGCGTGCCTTCCTCTTAGCACGTTTCTCCCTTTCGCCCTGAGTTCGAGCATCTTCAGAGCCCACGGCACCTTTGGTCAAGGCTGTTCTCCAGCTGGAGTGTTCACATGCCAGTGTTTCCCAGTTGTCAGTGTTTATACTACATTTTTTAAAGATTTGCCTTGAGAGTATTTGAACCTCTTTTGTTGACTACCAGCATTACGCCTTCCATTTTTAAGTTCGGAATAGAGTACAGTGGTACCTCGGGTTACATACGCTTCAGGTTACAGATTCTGCTAACCCAGAAATAGTACCTCGGGTTAAGAACTTTGCTTCAGGGATGAGAACAGAAATTGTGCTCCGGTGGCAGCGGGAGGCCCCATTAGCTAACGTGGTGCTTCAGGTTAAGAACAGTTTCAGGTTGAGAACGGACCTCCGGAACAAATTAAGTTCTTAACCCGAGGGACCCTGTACTTGCTTTGGAAGATGATAACCAGGCATCCGTACAACCTGACCAGTCCAACAAAGTTGATGTTGAAGAGTCATTGCTTCAACACTGGTGCTCTTTGCTTCTTCCAGTACACTGATATTAGTTCGCCTGTCTTCCCAAGTGATGTCATGAGGAACGGCTAAGGGAGCTGGGCATGTTTAGCCTGGAGAAGAGGAGGTTAAGGGGTGATATGATAGCCATGTTCAAATATATAAAAGGATGTCACATAGAGGAGGGAGAAAGGTTGTTTCCTGCTGCTCCAGAGAAGCGGACACAGAGCAATGGATCCAAACTACAAGAAAGAAGATTCCACCTAAACATTAGGAAGAACTTCCTGACAGTAAGAGCTGTTCGACAGTGGAATTTGCTGCCAAGGAGTGTGGTGGAGTCTCCTACTTTGGAGGTCTTTAAGCAGAGGCTTGACAACCATATGTCAGGAGTGCTCTGATGGTGTTTCCTGCTTGGCAGGGGGTTGGACTCGATGGCCCTTGTGTCTATTCCAACTCTATGATTCTATGAATCTATGATTCTATGGACCAGCCTTCAAACCTGTTTTGAATGCATAAAGCGGCTTTGCTACCAGCGACTGCACCTCCGAGTTCTTTGCCACCAAGTCAGTGCAGGCCCCCATCAGGCTCCCACCTTGGTTGCCCTGGCTGATGACATTTGTCAAGAGAGAGAAGCGAGGGGTGTGTGACTGTGCGCCTTCTCAGCGACTTCCTGTACGTTTGGCCACAGTTATCCTCCTGGAGAGGCCCTGGGAGGTGGGGGTTGGGGGCCACCGTACTTCAGTGGTTCTGCTCCTACCTCCAGGTCCCGTTCATCGCCATGGGAGCTTCCTTGTGGTGTTCCACAGGGGTCCATCATATCCCTCATGATGCTTAACCTCTCTCTGAAGCCTTTGGGAACTGTCGTTGGGAGATTTGGAGCGAAGGGTCACCGACACCCGGCTCTATCTCTCTCTGTTCCGTATGAATTGGGAGAGGCTACAACAGCGGCAAGAGTCTTGTTAGCACAAGGATGGAAGAATGAGGAAACCCCAACGAAAGAACAGTGGGAAGAAAAACTGACGAGCTATGCGGAACTGGCTAAATGGACATATAAGCTGCGTGACAAGGACAACCGTGACTTCAAGGAAGAATGGGAACTTTTTACCAATTACCTAAAAAGACAACAAAATGATCGGGACTCCTTGGTAGGTTTTGAATAAACATCTGCAAGTTTATTAGTTGAACACATGATAGATAAGGCAAGGATATGTACAATTTTATAACATGCAGAGAACAATATGCACAAAGAAATCCGAGAAGGGAGCTGAGAGAAGTCCTTGGTGGTGGGGAGTGGGAGGGATGGGGGGAAGGGGGAAAATAATGTAATTGATTATTTGGATTGATAATTTGTTATGTTGAAATTGTTCAATAAAAATATTTTTAAAATATTTAATATTTTATTGTTGTTAGCCGCTCTGAGCCTGGCTTCGGCCGGGGAGGGTGGGATATAAATAAAATTTTATTTTTATTTTTATTATTTTAAAAAATGAATTGGGAGAGGCAGTTGACTTGCTAGTTATAGAGTCCGGGAGATGGGAAGATGGGCTTTTTGGGAAGACCCTCTGCTGCCCTGGAGGGAGCAAGCCTGCAGCTTGGGTACATTAACTCTGACTGGCAGCCTTGGTGGTGAGGACTGTCTATTTCCAGCTACATCTGGTTTGCCATCTTACAGCCCCATTTGAACACGCATGGTTTGGCCACAGTATCCCACACACCAGCTGGATTACCGCAATGCCTTCTGCGTGGGTCTGCCCTTGAAGACAGTTCAGAAGCTTCAGCTGGTCTAAATGCACTGGCCAGATTACCGGCTGGGGTTTTGGATACATTAAAACAGCTGTGCTGGCTGCCAGTTCATCTCTGGGCCCAATTCAAGGCCCTCACATTATTTGTATTTGTTTAAAAAACAATTTTTAAAATTGGTCATTGTTTTTTTAAATTACCGTAAAAGACTTAGGCCTCAACTATCTGGTGATGTGGGAGAATAATGCCTCCTTCCCTACAGGCTCTCTCAGGTCTTAAGATAGCAAAAGGGTGCCTTCTTGGTGAGCTCAGGGGCGTGTGTGGCTGGATGAGGGCATTTTCTCCAGCAGCCTCATCTAAGCTGTGAAATGACATCTCCAAAGAGGGGCGTTTGGCACCTCATCATCCTGGCCTTTGACATGGCTGATTGCTTTTGGACCCACCCTATTCTCTTGCAACTGCGATTTGTTTTGGTTCCTTAATCATTTTTTTATTAAAAGCTTTCGACATAAAATACAATAAAAGCCAAACTAATCTGGGGGCGGGGCAGGTGAGGCCCGCCCTGCATAACTGATCGCAAGACAAAGCACACACACCCCATTTGAACGGCAATGCTTGGGGGAGTTCCCCCCTCAAATATTTTATGGGGGGTGCAGGAGTGCCAGCTTGGTGCCGCGGCCATGGGTGCCCGGGGGCGTGGGTGCCATGCAGGGTGCATGGCCCTGGCACTGAAATTTGTGGGTGCCCGGCCCCTTCATGGGGAATTTTGTGGTTGCTCGGGCACCCAGGGTCCCAGGGAGTTGGCACCTATGGGGGAGGACGAAGGGAGTTGGCTCTATAAACTGATACCCTCTGACTACTAATAAATACGTATCTATTTGTGGGAGGCAATGACAAATCTAGACAGCATCTTAAAAAGCAGAGACATCACCTTGCCGACAAAGGTCCGTATAGTTAAAGCTATGGTTTTCCCAGTAGTGATGTATGGAAGTGAGAGCTGGACCATAAAGAAGAAGAATTGATGCTTTTGAATTATGGTGCTAGAGGAGACTCTTGAGAGTCCCATGGACTGCAAGAAGATCAAACCTCTCCATTCTTAAGGAAATCAGCCCTGAATGTTCACTGGAAGGACAGATCGTGAAGCTGAGGCTCCAATACTTTGGCCACCTCAGGAGAAGAGAAGACTCCCTGGAAAAGACCCTAATGTTGGGAAAGATGGAGGGCACAAGGAGAAGGGGCGACAGAGGACGAGATGGTTGGATAGTGTTCTCGAAGCTACCAGCATGAGTTTGACCAAACTGCGGGAGGCAGTGGAAGACAGGAGTGCCTGGCGTGCTCTGGTCCATGGGGACACGACTAAACGACAACATTTGCCTGTCTGTGTGTGAGCTTTGCCAACTGGTCACACGCCGCTGAACCTGGTTAAGAGCGCTCTTTCTGGTTCGCTTAAACGAAAGCGCAATGCCAACTGAGCTCTACTCCGAGGAGACCCGTGGAAGTGAGTGAGCCTGAGCGAGCCCCGGGTCTCCGGACTGCCACAGGCAGGCGCCGACGAGATCCAACCCCTGCTAGGACCTGCGGGGATCCGCCTTCCTGGGGGCGGGGAGCCGCCAGGCGCAGCAGCTACAAAGGCAGCGGCCGCGATGGGGCTCCGAAGGCAGAGAAAGGGACCGGGAAGCGGCTGCGGGGGAGTCTCTGGCACCAGGTGAGGACCCCCGGGGAGAAGCGGGGGGGCGCCTTCCCCAACACCCCCACGCCCCACCGCCGTCCAGGCTTTGTACGCAACTTGCAAAGGGCAGGCGAGAGAGGAAGGAGCCCGTTGGAACTAAGTTCGGGTGCAGGTGGGGAAAAGGAGACGAGGGTGCCCCTGAGCACATGCAGAGTGCATTTGCCGTCGCTCTAGCTAGTGGGAGCGGGGCTTTCTTTTTTGACTAGCTGCTCCTTCCAAACTAGAGTCTTTGTCTCTCTCTATCTCTTTTTCTCGGGGTGTCTTAAAAGAGAGGATTTTTGGGTGGTTTTGGTCCCTTCATCCCTAGCCCGGCTCCTGCAGCCTCCCTTCGTATCTCCTCCGCACGTTACTGCTCCCCTGGCAGATCGATATCTCCGCATCACCCGGAAGGTGCCAAGTCAGCCGGTTGTTATTCCGCCAGCTCGGCATAACTCTGCGGAGGGCATGTGCGCTTCGTGCCCGCTGCAAACCGGGCTTACGTCGTCGGGACCTTTCTACAGAGTTGGCACCCTGCTCTCGGTGACTCTTTAAGTGCGACAAACCCGACAGGCCGAAGCTCAAAAGGTGTGGGTTTGCTCCCTCCCTCGTGCCTTTATATCCCACCTCCCAGGAGCTCAAGGTCGAATGCAGGGCTCTCTTAAAAAAATAAAATAAAATTCCACAACAACCCTGTGAGGTAGGCTAGGCTGAGAGGCCTGAGCTTCATTGACAGCTTGATGTGAATTGCGTTGGTTGTAGATTTGTTTTGCTTTATTAGTTGTTCTGCAATTAGCTGTTTTGCCAATGCACTAGCACTGCCCGCAGGGCATACAGCGCAACGATGGGAGAGATATAGCAGGGCGTTTGTGGTACGAAAAGCTATGGGGTGTCTTCAGGATGTTGCAAAATACGGACTGCTTGGTAGCGAAGCAACAGGACCGCCTCCAAACATCTGCAGGTGCAAGTGAGCACTGAAAGCGGCATTGTGTATGACTGCCCAGGCAGCATCCTGAACCCAAATCATCGTGAATGCGTGATATAAAGGACACCTGGAAGAAGGGGTCCCTTTGCCAAGCAGAGCTTGCTGGAAATGTGTGCCTTCCTCTCAGGTGTGTTTGGAGCTGCTTAGGGTGGAAATAGGCTTTAAGTATTGTGGTCACTTAAGTATTGTGGGCTGCCTTGCATGTGAGCCCCAGAAAGCTCTGCGACTGACCACTTGGCGGCTTGACGTGAATCGCTCTATGAAAAACGCTCAAATCAGTTCCATCTCTTCACATGTTCTGCGCACTGAGCCCTTTGAAGCTGGAGCTCAGTGTGCCTGGTTTCTCCTGAAAGGGAATTGTGGTTCAACAGCAGCAAAGGCAGACAGATAATTCTGTGTTCTCCTGTCAAGGGCAGAATGTATGATGTATTGGAACAGCCAGGACACCTGGGTTCTCTGTGGTTGCAGTCTCTAACCCCACTCCAATCAGAGCACCTTTAGGTTGCAGGCGTTGCTCCCAAACATTCAGAGTGGTTTCATAGCAAGATTATATTATTATTTTACTGAGCTCGTAAAGTGGAAAATATGTTTCGGGGATGGCAACTCCCTTCCAGTTGTGTGGTTTTCTGTGTGTGGAATGGTTGGCAGTGCAGGGTGAGGGAAATGCCATTCCTAGTTTGGGGAGGATTCCCTTGGAGGAAATGAGAGGCACTCCTTGAATTTCAGGTCGTCACTTTTATTGGTTACTGTGTTGGAGCCAGTAAGCCAGAGAAAGAACTGCAGGATGGTATTGTGAAGTCTGGAGTAAAATGCCTTGTCTTGCTGGAGCCGCTCTGTTCCGTGAACAGTTGCTTGCTTTGGAGCAATGGGATGAATCTAGGAGAAGGGGGGGTTTCTTTTTTCACAGTGTCCCAGTTGCTGTGAGAGGGAAAACCCTACCTGTTGGGTTTCTGCCTGTTTTGCAGGGGTTTTTTTTAATTTTTTTTTTTAAAAAAAGCACAGGAATTTTACCACGAGAGAAAAGCTGGCAACTTTACACATCCTAAAAGATTACAGTACTGCAATGCGTTATACGTAGGGCTGCCTCAGAATACTGTTCAGAAGCTTCAGCTGGGGCAGAATTCAGCGACCAGGTTGCTCACTGGAGCAAGACGGTTTGAGCATTTTACACCGATCCTGGTCCAACTGCACTGGCTGCCAATTAGTTTCTGGGCCCAATTTAAAGTGCTGGTTTTGTCCTATACAGCCTTAAACGGCTCAGGACCACAATACCTCAAGGACCGCCTCTTTCCATATGAACCTACCCGGACTCTCAGATAGTCTTCTGAGGTCCTTCTTCGTATGCCTCCTCCTCGAGAGGTCCGGAGGGTGGCAACAGGAGAACGGGGACTTCTCTGCAGTGGCTCCACATCTGTGGAATGCTAGCACCTTCATTAAACACCTTTAGGTGCCAGGCAAAAACGTTCCTTTTTAACCAAGCTTTTGGTTGATTTGATGGACATCCTATGCCCTTTTAAGATGTGTTGGGGAGGGGTTATTGGGTTGTTGTTTTTATTTGTTGATGTCTTTTGTGGTTTTAGATTTTGATTTTATCCTGTGAACCTGCGGGTGTAGGGCAGTATATGATGATGACGGTAGTGATGGAGCAACTTGTGGCAAGTGAGAGAGGAGGAGTGTTTGGAAGACACACATTTGTTGCTTCACATGTTCAGAGATGGTCCGGTGGCCCTGAGAACAGGTTCTGGGACTACCGCAAACCCTGGCTCAAATGAAGTTGTTGGAGGAGGCTGTCTCATACTGAACCTTGGTCTGCTTGAGAGCTGGTGGTGTGCGGACTCCCTCTAGCAATTGCTGACTTTTACCCATGCCTCGTTTTCACTGAGGCTGGATCCTTTCTCCCTGACATACGAAATTTCTGGGTGCAGGGAATGGTGTGGAGAGGAGCATTGGGCTGTTGCCGATTTGGCTCAGTCATTAGAAGATTAGACTCTTGATCGCAGGGTGGTGTGTTTGAGCCCCACTTTGGGCAAAAGGGTCCTGCGTTGCGGGGGGTTGGACTAGATGACCCCCCGTGGTCCCTTCCAACTTGACGACTCTAAATCTCAGCACCACCACCACCCTCCCGGCCTTAACACACACATTCAGCACCTGCAGTTTGAAGTGGAGCAGCAGAGATGAAGGTTTTCCCCTTCGGAGGAGAACTAGGCCTTTTAAAAAAATCTTTCCCCTGCTGCTTTACTGTGAAAAGATCCAGGAATCCCTGCTGGAGCTGTGAGTTGCCTGGAAAAGATGCCCTTGGAAGGGAATAGCAGACTCTGCTTGTGCTCAGAGGCACTCTTGCTGCGGGGGACAGCTGTGACCCTGCATTCGGCCTCTGACCCTTGTGGACTATAGACTCTCACACTTTAAATTTCATGCCTGGGCCCCCAAATGCGTATATATATATATATATATATATATATATGCAGGTTTTGGTGTCTTCGGGTGTCTTCCCGTGTAAGAGTTGGGGTGTCTAGGCGACGTTTCGACGAGGTCTCACTCGTCATCTTCAGGCTGGTGCTTTCGGCTTCTTGTTACTGGAACAGAGCAGGATCTCAGTGTTTGAGTTCCTATAAATACTGTTGAGGGGGTGTGGTGTATAGCCTCCAACGTTCTGGGCAGAGAGGAAGTTTCCAGGTTAGTGTGCCTTTTCTTCTTTTGTTCATTAATTACTTGAGGGATATCTTGAGTGATTTCTTGAGTGATATTCTGAGTACCACTTAGGCGGGTCATTAGGTGTGGATTAGTTGCTAAAGCTTTCGTGTCTTGACCTCTTGAGCTTGTGAAGAGTTTTTTCTGAGAAGATGGCTGTACTGCACTTAGTTGTGCTCTGGCTTGGCTTCGTGTATAGGGGCGAGCTGTGGTTTTGTGCCCTGTGCCAGTCAGATCTGTGTAGGGATTGCAGGGGGGTGCAGCATCCGGAGGTGCCACTATGGTTTGGCTACTGGATGGTGTCTGTAATTTATCTGTGGAGAGGGTCTGGGTTTGGGTCTGGTGTGGTTGATTGGAGATGGCGTTCTGTGTGCCTCTGGTTCTGGTGTCGGTTTTTGTGGGGAGGGCTAATTTCCAGATGTCTGGCAGGCGGGACGTGTCGTCACGCTTGTTCATGTTGTGAGGGTGTTTCTCTATCTCGATGGCTTCCATGATTATTCTCTTGTGGTGATGTTCCATGTTAAAGAGCAATTTGGAATCTGCAAAATTAATTTCGTGTCCTGTTTCTTTCATGTGTTGGTAAAGAGAGGAAGTTTTTTCTTCTTTTTTGACGGCATTCTTGTGTTCTGCGATACGTGCATTTATTCGTCTGTTTGTTTGTCCAATGTACGTGGCTGGGCAGACTTTGCAGGGTATTTCATAGACCCCTTGGTTTTCTAATTGGATTTTATCTTTGGGGTTTCTGAGGATATTGGCTATTTTTTGGTTGGTGCAAAAGGCTGTTTTGATATTGTGTTTATGGAGGATTTTGCTAATTTTATCTGTAGTGCCCTTGATATAAGGAAGGAGGGCCATGCCATTGTTTTCTTCTGTGTCTTGGTTTTTGGGGGGTGTTTCTTTTTGGATTAGCTTCGTAACCCTGTTATGTCTATGAAATACCCTGCAAAGTCTGCCCAGCCACGTACATTGGACAAACAAACAGACGAATAAATGCACGTATCGCAGAACACAAGAATGCCGTCAAAAAAGAAGAAAAAACTTCCTCTCTTTACCAACACATGAAAGAAACAGGACACGAAATTAATTTTGCAGATTCCAAATTGCTCTTTAACATGGAACATCACCACAAGAGAATAATCATGGAAGCCATCGAGATAGAGAAACACCCTCACAACATGAACAAGCGTGACGACACGTCCCGCCTGCCAGACATCTGGAAATTAGCCCTCCCCACAAAAACCGACACCAGAACCAGAGGCACACAGAACGCCATCTCCAATCAACCACACCAGACCCAAACCCAGACCCTCTCCACAGATAAATTACAGACACCATCCAGTAGCCAAACCATAGTGGCACCTCCGGATGCTGCACCCCCCTGCAATCCCTACACAGATCTGACTGGCACAGGGCACAAAACCACAGCTCGCCCCTATACACGAAGCCAAGCCAGAGCACAACTAAGTGCAGTACAGCCATCTTCTCAGAAAAAACTCTTCACAAGCTCAAGAGGTCAAGACACGAAAGCTTTAGCAACTAATCCACACCTAATGACCCGCCTAAGTGGTACTCAGAATATCACTCAAGAAATCACTCAAGAGATCCCTCAAGTAATTAATGAACAAAAGAAGAAAAGGCACACTAACCTGGAAACTTCCTCTCTGCCCAGAACGTTGGAGGCTATACACCACACCCCCTCAACAGTATTTATAGGAACTCAAACACTGAGATCCTGCTCTGTTCCAGTAACAAGAAGCCGAAAGCACCAGCCTGAAGATGACGAGTGAGACCTCGTCGAAACGTCGCCTAGACACCCCAACTCTTACACGGGAAGACACCCGAAGACACCAAAACCTGCATTCCTGTACCCGTGAAAATCTACGAAAGCATATATATATATATATATATATATATGGCATGCAACCAGGTGTGTGGGAACTCCGTGTGATGTTGAAACTAGGGCCCAGGGCTAAATAGCCGCCTTTTCATGGCTGCCCTTTTTCCCATGGGTGTTACTGGCTTCCCAACCAGCACTTGTGGTCAAATGTGGTTATTAGGGCCGGGCAGATCTGTCGGTTTTGGTTTCTCTCGCTGTGTCTCACTTTCCCAATCTTATATCCAGCTCTCTACCTCATGAAGAAACAAGTCCCTCATGAAAGTGGATCGGCGCTTTGGTTTGAATTCCTCCTAATATAACGGTACACATTGAATCACTCCCAAATAGAAACACTTTTGCAAAGCACGTTTCCCCTAATGTGTGCTGTTTGTGTGTGCTGTTTTCACTGAAATACGCATTTTTTTTTAAAAAAAACCCGTTTAGTACCCGCATTTTGTGCACATTACTCGACTGGAGAACCTCATTGCAAAGGGCAAATTTTGACGGCTGCGTGTGTTTTGGTTGGCATATTGTTTCGGAAAGTGTGAGTTTAAATGTGAACTGGATCTAATTTCTTCCCCATGCTTAGCGGTTACTCCATGCAAACTGTTTTTTCTTGTAACCAACTTGCACCCATTAGCCCCATTTTCTGCTGATTCCTTGGGCTAAAGTCTAAGCAATTTCCGCCCTCCCTTTCCCACAGGTGGGCGGGGTTTGCGGCCGAGCAGGGCTCACCTGGGCAGGTGCCACTCACCTGCTTGGGCCGGCCTTTGACCCGCCCTTGGCCAGGGAGGACAATGGCCGGCCGGCCAGGGGTGGGCCTAAGGCCAAAAGAAAACAGGCTGACTCCGTTGTTGAAGCCTCTTTTGCTGTTCTTACTTCCAGGATCACCAACCTACCCTCCCTCAAATTAATAATTTCTTGCCTTCATAATTTCATCCTAGGCCAGCAGTCTTCAAGTTAATGATTATTTTCCTTACAGGCAAATATTTTGCGTTCCACGTCAGCGGGCGCTGCTGCGGTCATAAGATGGCTGCTGTATTCAGAATCGGGAAGGAATTTTCCTTGCATTGGCAGGTTTCACCTTCCCTGTAGCATTTTGTCACAACTTTGGCAGTTTTCGACCTTGGCAAGGTATCCTTTAGTCTAACATCAAGTCGGGGGGGGGATGCATCCATGCTCCCTCCCAATGCGGCGGCACTTGCAGGGCCCGTTAAAGGTTAAAAACCGAGAGTCCCTGGCCCATGTAGGTCAAACTCCCGGGACGAGGTCGGTGGAAGGGCATGCTGTGTAAGTTTGCGCTTTACAGTCCCCTCTCACTGGACGTCATCTGCCTGCATATCCTTAGCCAGGCTGGCTGAGAGGGTTATTTGCCAAGGCCTGTGCCAAGTTTCCCACTTCTGAAGCTCAATAAAGTTGTGGCCAATTTGAACCCATAATCTGGCCTCTTGTTTCATCATTTGGGGTAAAGGGGTAGGCACCACAGACAGGGTTTAGCGTGTGTGCCCGCAAATGCAGCAATAACTCTTTAGGGCTCTGCTGTTGCCAGTTTAAGTTCAGCTTTGCTTGCTGCTGGCGTGCCAGTTCTTCAGGAAAGGAGCTCTTCTTTGATCTGGAGAGGATTTCGCAGCCAGCTGCTCTTCCTATCGCTTGGTGGGGTTAAGGGCTTTGTGTGTGTGATTTCCTTCCTGCCAAGGCCCCAGGGTGGGAATTGTGGAGCTGAGAGAGCTTCAGCTGGTGCCCAGTGCTGCCACAGATTCTGAATTGTGTTTCAAGCTGCATGCAGACCACACATTGAAAGCATGTCCCCACATGACTCCTGGGAACTATAGTTTAAGGGTGCTGGGAATTGTAGTTTTCTGAGAGGTAAACATCGGTTCCCATGGTTTTTTTAAAAGAGAGGGAATGTGCTTTAAATCTGCTGGGAAGTATAGCTATGGGAAGGATAAACTAAAGTTGCCAGGATACATTGGAGACAGAAAAAGTGCTTTAAATTCATAGTGCATATGCAGCCTAATGCAGGAATGGGCAGAAGGTACATTAGGATCTACTCGTAAATCTTTGGGTGGTTTTTTTATTGGATCACCAAGGATTTCTGGTAGGGTTCGAGTCAGAAATAACATAGTTCCTCACACTCTGTCCTTAATGCTGGTGCAATTGTTTTACTTGTTTCTGTAGTCGTATAAACTGGTTTTTCTTGTTTTTAGTTTTTTTAATTAAATTGTTATATGCATTAGTACAAATTTAGATTACTGCAGAAATCTGATAAAAACAAGTTTGCCTCACGGTCTCTTATTTATCATCACTTATGTAAATATTTATGCGACTTATGTAGCTTAAAGTTCATTTCCAGGTGAAGGAAATGCCAAAAACAATGTTTTATTAAAAGTCACTACTTACATGCAGTTTACAGACTTAAAAACAATTGCATCCACTTGACTGATTTCCATTCCTGACCACAGGCGAACATACAGACTGCAGCAATTTCCTCTTCCTTTTCCGTTCTTATCATAATTCTCAGCCAGTCAGCTAGATGCCTAGCCTAGTAGCACAAAGAAGGAGAGGGAGCTGATCCTTGTCTCCTTTTCTTTCTCCTATTCCAGGGGTGGCCAGCTCCCAAGAGACTGCGATCTACTCACAGAGCTAAAAACTGGCAGTGATCTATCCCCTTTTGGTTGGTTCAGGTCAAAGTTGTTGAGCTTTTTTAGGGGAGCCAAAGTTGCTGAGCTTCTTTGGGGGGAGGCAGTGATCTACCAGTGATCTACCACAGACGTCCAGCAATCTACTGGTAGATCACAATCTACCTGTTGGACGTGCCTGTCCTATTCCTTCATCTCTTGTCTGTGGAGAAAACGATCCCTGGAAGACTCCACCAGCTGCGTTTATGTTTATCTCTTTGAACTACGCTCAGTAAACTAGCTGTATTAGTCTCGACTGGGGTAGCCAACGCTGGTGGCCTCCCCGATATTATTGGACTACAACTCCCATCTGCGTTAGCCAGCATGACCAATGGTCAGGGTTGATGGGAGTTGTAGTCCCACATCACACGTTGGCTGTCCATAGGCTCCGTACACAATATTCATTCATTCTTTCACTGCATTTATATCCTGCTTTTTTCTCCAAGGAACCTTAGGGTGGCTCACACAGTTAACACGCAGGGAGGGGCTCTATACTCAACCTGCTCCTTATGGGAGGTGGGGGCCAGGCCAGCTAGGAAGGTGTGTGATATTTCCAGGGTCACAGAAATTGCTGCAGGCCCCCTGGGGAATGGCAAGAGCCTCTTTTGCAACCTCATTGCCAGCCAGTCCCTTCCACAAAAGAATCTAGTAACTGAAGCAGGTTGTTCTCTTAGGGGCTAGTTCATCCTCTTTTGCATAACAGGAAGGAAGCCACTTATTATCTCAGCAAGGATGTACTGACCTGGGCCTAGCATCCAAGATACGTGACTTCCTGTCATGCAAAGCAAGGAGGTAAATCTGGATGTAATGGGGGACAAAGATGGACTGGCATTTGATGGGGAGGAAAGATGGGCTGGCAACTCAAAATATGGGATGCCGATGACTTGGCACAGATGCCACAGGAAAGCTGCACACGTTGAGGCCATGCTGATCCCACAATAAACACCTGTCCCCCCCCAACCAACCCCCAATTTGTGCTTTCTTTCTCACGGGTTGTATGACTGGTTTATCCTTCCTGCGGCATGGAGAAGTCGGTGAAGGATGTAATTCGGCTAACGTAGCTTCTGTTTTGAATCAGCCTCCCACCCCTTTTGTTTCCAGGCAGTGTGCAGCCTTCCTGGATTAACATTGGCTGGGGGACGTGTGACACTTCTCTCTCTCGTTTGTTGACACTTTGAACATCTGCATCCGAAAAAGGGCTCTGCGTCACTTAAAAAGTGGCATAAAGCATTTGGAAGATGCCTTGATGTGGGGTCAGGCTATGAACCTCCCTTAGCTCAGTGCTGTCTGCTGGGGTTGCCCAAGCTCCTTTAAAAACAAACCAAAAACCTAGGGTAGCTGAGGAACTGAAGGGTTTTGCTTTCCGCTCCCTCCATATCTGTGCAGTAAAGCAGAGGTGGAGGAGCCTGAGGCCTGTGTGGACCTCCAGGCTTCTATATCTGGCCTGGGGGGCTCTCTCCAGGTCTCATGCAGGCCACCCCCCCCCGTAGCAACACTGCTCACTTCCAGGCCACAGCCCTGCAAACGTAAAATCCATCTTTGTTGCCCACCCATTTTTGACTCTGGCTCTGTCTACTACCAGACAGTCAGAATAAAATCTGCTTGCCCATTGTTGACATCCGTCTATCTCGAGAGTCAATGGAGTGCGCCTCCGGGGGTGAAGTCAAACTGCTGCATTAGTAGTAGGGCCTTTTCAGTACTGGCCCCGACTTGGTGGAACGCTCTGTCACAAGAGACTAGAGCCCTGTGGGTCTTGACATCTTTCCACCTGGCCTTTGGTTTGGACTCAGTCTGACCCTTATGTTTCCCTCCCCTTTTGGTCTTGATTTATCGGCTACTTTTAAAATGAGACTGCATTTTAAATTGCATTTTAACCTGTATTTTAAATTGGTTTTTTCTTTTTCTTTTCCCCCTATTATGTTTTTTACTGTGATTTTATTGGTGTTAGCCTCCCTGAGCCCAGCTCTGGCCGGGCAGAGGGGGTATAAATAAAAATTTATTATTATTATTATTTATTATTACTGAAGTGACCTCCCCAGGGCACAGGCCTGGGCAGCGTGTATGGGGGACCTGGGCTGCCCAAGGTCTGCCTCAGGTAACAAAAAAACCATTCTCGGCCTTGTTGATGTGGTCCAAAGGAAAGCAGAGCAGTAAGTCTGGCTTCAGCGTTGTTGCAGCAGTTGGCGCAAAGGAGACGTACAAGGTGCCATCCAACCGTCTTTGGGACACCACTCTGGATTTGTGTAGGGTTTGCTCCTTAGAAGAAAAGGCTATCAAAGCTGTCCCGCAAGGCAGCCCCCTCCCCTTATGAAACAGGGCTGGGAAAGGTCCCCGTGCAGCAGAAGGGTTGTGTCTACAGCTCACAAATAGTAACAAGGTAGAACAGAGTGATGTGGCTTCTTCCTGTAACTTCTAACAGCTTTGCCTGAAATGAGGATTGAGGTGCCTTCTTGCTTTTCTCTGGGATGTGGCAGGAACAGCATCTTTCTGGGAATTCTCCCTTTTATCCAACCTGCTGGGATTCTGCAGTGGCTTCTGTGCCTCCTCCACCGCTTGCCCTCCTCCTCTGCCCTCGTACAGAACATGCTGATCACTCTCCCCAAGCTCTTGCAACCTTGAACACCCTCCTGCTGAGGTGGCACCGGTTCAAGGCTGAACAAAGCAATAAAGCAATTTTTCAGCCTTGATCTTTTTACCTGGAGCAAAAGCCTGGAAGAGCAACCTCCTCCTCCTCTTCAGCTGACTGCTTTATTGGTGGCCTGCAAAGTCGTTTGTTTATTTGCTAAGCAGGACTTTTAACTTTTGGCATCCCTGCTGCTGGCTGAGTGAGCCCTTTGCACTGGCAGCATTTTTGGCCTGGGTTCAGAATCTTGTTCTTTCCCCTTGCAGGTCTCTCTCCCTCTTTGTCCTGTGTCAGCTGGAAATTCAGTAGGATGCTGAAAGCCATTCTCTCTCTCTCTTTTTTTTTTAATAATTTTTTATTGGTTTTGCAAAAAAAAATTTTTTAAAAAACAATACAAACATATAAAAAGACATACAAACACGTATAATTTCATAACTCCCCCCCATAAACCTTGTTTCTCGGACTCCCCCATACCTCCCCTTTCTGCATCCCAGTGTCCAAAATTTTCCAGCAACCTCCAAATAGTTCTGTCAAACATATGTCCTCTTAATCTTTCCTTCAATCTAATCTTATATCGCTGTAACCCTCTCTTTCTCAAAACCTTGACATTCTAACATTCATCAAGTTTATAGTAGTCCTTAAGGTAGATTTTAAATTTCTTCCATTCTTCTTCTGCCGTCTCCTTCCCCTGGTCGCGGATTCTGCCAGTCATCTCAGCCAGTGTCATATAGTCCATCACTTTCATCTGCCATTCTTCCAGAGTGGGTAAATCTTGTGTCTTCCAATACTTTGCAATGAGTATTCTTGCTGCTGTCATAGCATACATAAAGAAAATTCTATTGCTGAAAGCCATTCTCTGCCTCCTCCTGGAACACAGCATTAAAAAAAAAAAAAAATGCTCCAGAGCTCAGATCTAGGACTAAACCACAGAAAACCAGGCAGCACCCTTCCTCTCCCTAAGCAAGCTCAGACAACCCTGAACCTTCTCCTTACTCTCCTTTAAACTGCAAAAGGCTCAACTCCTCCTAGGAATCTTTGGTCTTAATTCCCATCCAGAGCTTATAGGAACTGGGGGTCTGGGTCTCCAGCTGCCAAAACACTTGGGTTTCTGCTGCCTGGTGCAGAAAAGGCATTGAGCTGAATCAACGCTTGCGTATTCTTAGTCTGCTGACTGCATAAGTAATAGCGACGCCTTTTCACAGCCAAGCTTCGTACACCTGACTTGAACAAGCGGAGGCAAGATTTGATGGGGTTACGTTGCCAAACTTGTGTTGCTGGTGTGTTTGCCCACAATACAAATAGCCTTGCTGAAACTCTTGGAAGCCGCTGTCTAATTATAGGCCATGAATCACCCGGTGTGTGTGATGTATTTCTTTTTAGAAGTCTATTTTCTGCCTTTCATTGTTTTGCCTCCAGTCTTCTGCTGCCTTTGAACGGCTCTGTGTACCACAGCCAAAGTAAGTTGACTTTCGTGACTAATTAAAGGGTTCTGTGAGCCCAAAGAGCCCAGTCGTGGAAGAGCTGCTCCTGTCGGAGGTAGTGCAGTGGCCTCCAAATTGGATGGCTTCAAGAGAGGATCAGACTAGCCATATTAATTTCTATGCTGCTGAGGGGTTTACACAATTCAAAGTGTTGGTGCTGACCTTTGAAGCCCTAAACGGCCTCTGCCCAGTATACCTGAAGAAGCGTTTCCACCCCCATCATTCAGCCCAGACACTGAGGTCCTCCTCCAAGGGTCTTCTGCTGGTTCCCTCACTGTGAGAAGCAAAGTTACAGGGAACCAGGAAGAGGGCCTTCTCGGTAGTGGCACCCGCCCTGTGGAACGCCCTCCCACCAGATGTCAAGGAAATAAACAACTACCGGTATATTGACTTTTAGAAGACATCTGAAGGCAGCCCTGTTTAGGGAGGTTTTTAGCATTTGATGTTTTATCAAGTTTTTAATATTCTGTTGGGAGCTGCCCAGAGTGGCTGGGGTATTATTATTATTATTATTATTAATAATAATAATAATAATAATTTTATTATTATTATATTATATTATATTATATTACAAAACAAACAGACAAAGGAAAAACAATGCTGACATAAAAACTCTGCTCATATACTAAGCAAAAGAATGGAAGATCTCCCCGAGATCTCACAATGTCTGTGTCTCACACCTGTAGAAAGGACTCTGTGAATTGAAAACAGAGATGTTTTATGTACCCTTAACTATAAACATCCTTTAATTAAAACTTTTATTTTTTTAATTGACAGATTCATAGACGCTGAGGCTATGAATGGCTTCTAGTGATGATGGCTAGGTTGTTCCTCCGGCCTCTTGAGGCAGTATTCCTCTGAAAACCAGCTGTTGGGAATCACAAGGGCAGAAAGAGTGCTGGAGGTACGCAGGGCAGTATATAATGAAACAGTTATGCTAGTGCACAGATTTCCATTTGTGCAACAGAACTTGCACAGCAGAACGTCCCCTCTCTCTCCATGCAGCCTCCAAATCTGCTCTGGAGGGTCGGGGGAAGACCCAGAACAGATTTAGGCAGCGCACGGGGAGAAGGAAGGGAAGTTCTGTTGCACAGCCAAAAGTCAGTGTGCGAACAGAACTACTTTGGGGGACACTGCCCTCAGACCAGGGCCGGCACAAGACATTTTGGCACCTGAAGCGAACCACAAAATGCTGCCCATCCCCCATTGGTCAGGGAAGAAGGGGTGAGGGAAGGTCTACAATAGGGGGCTAAAGATCTGCATCAGGAACAAGGGTGGAAGAAGACAAGCACCACCTTCTATTCACCAAGAGGTATCTGTAAGGGGTGGTGTGGAGGATACCAAAGAGGCGGCAGATCTGGCCTCCAAGGAGCTTGCTGCAGATGTTGCTGCCATTGTGTTGGTGGCGGCAGCAGGTGATGCATTCCTTGGCGCCTGGATTTGCTGACCCTGTGGATCCTGCTGCCCAAGGCAGACACCTCACCTTGCCTCATGGCTGGGCCTGCCTGCCTCAGGCTCTGCTTGTGGGCTGTCCGTAGGCATCTGATTGGCCACTGTAAAAACAGAGCCCTGGTCTAGACGGGCCTTCAGTCTTCTCCAGTAGGACTCTTATTGCATTCTTCTTGCATTCTCCAGTAGGACTCTTCTTGCATTCTCCAGTAGGACTCTTATTGCATTCTTCTTGCATTCTCCAGTAGGACTCTTCTTGCATTCTTTCCTGGTGCAACTCTGTTGTCCAACTCTGTTCTCTGGCCACGGATCCTTCCAGTCGGCCAACAATAGCTCAGGGGCAGAACAGAGGATTTGCATCAGAAGGCCACAGGTTCAAATCTCCTTAAAGCAGCAAACGGCCAGGGTTTGCTGCTCTTCACAAGCTGTAACATCCTCTAGGCAACCCTCTAGGATACAGAATCATAGATACTGTTGTGACATGGGGTTTGTGATTTCAGCTCTCTTGATATAACATGCTGGAGACAGTTCTCTAGTAACACTTCTTTATTAAAGCAACAAGACTAAAGACTGGGGAGAGGAAAGCTACATTTATAGGGACAGGGAACTAGCAAGAAAGGATACATTTTGGAGGGAACAATATCAGGCAATCACAGTCCTGCCTTTTGGAGGGAACCAATAAGACAGAGGATCCAAATACAGCAGCTTAAATGAACCAATAGTAGCTGTACCCTCTGGAACCAAAAGGCAGTTAGTTTACCCTAATGCAAATACAGACAATAATAATACAGATATAAAATCCTTTGACTCAATACACAACAGATACATTAAAGGCCGTCTTCTCAAAGGGCAAGTTACTCTTGGATGCTCTCAAGACGGACTTTTGTCAAGCGTAGTCGCCAAGCGTGCTTCTGGTTTCAATTATGAAAGAAGCGCCTCTGTGAGCAGTCAGAAATGTGGGGAACATGACAGCAGAATGTAGGGCTAGGTCCATCTGATGATGCTTATGGCAGGGATAAGAGCGTCTGGGCAGAGATGGATCTTTCCAAGTGCCAGTAAGCATTTTGGGTGGTCTTGGCAGCACACCCACTACCTGTGGATTGTGGCGCTGCCACCTTTTCCAGAGTCTGACATGGATAAAGCTTTTCTCAGCATGAGGGAGGGGGGCGGGCTATGTTTGGGCTTTCTCATTATTTAACAGTTCCCTTACTCAATAGTTATTGTTGCCTATTCCACCAGCTTCCTTCAGCTGTCCTGCTTGACTTCCTCCTTGGACCTTTTCTCACCCAACCTTTCAACTGCCACTCTTTGTGCTCATCCCAGCCAAACTCGCGTTAGCCTCTTCCTTTGGCAAAACTGGACCGCGGGCATTCCGTGCCTCGTTGCTCTCTGAGCTGCTGGTTCCAAGTTTTCCTGTTGGCCAGCCAAGCTGACAATATTTCATTTGTTCTGCAGATCTGGACTGTGTACATTCTGTGCCTCGTTGCTCTCTGACCTGCTGGCTTGTTGCTGAGGTCACATCTTATCAGCCAGTCTGTGTCCTGTGACCATTGGGGCAATCCTTTTGTGATGTCCCTCAGCCCCAGCCCTTCTGTTGCCTCCTCCTCCTCTTCCTCCACTTTATATTGTATCTCTTTCCCACCCACCATTATCTTTCCAAATTATGCCAAAAATCCATCCGTTCCCTTATCTCCTATCAAGAGACAGCTAACTCCTTCCTCCTTCCTTGTGTCTTTTCTCATCCCTTGACTACTTCGGTCACGTGATATTTTCTCTGAGCACACCTGCATGTCTCTGGGTCAATGGTGTCATTATTATTAATTTTTTTTTGGGGGGGGAAACTCAGCTCAGCCCTCCAGGAAAAAAAGAAGAATGCTCAGCTGTTATGAGAGGAGGGTGCACTTATGAATTAACAGCTGTGTAGAAACATGAAAGGAAAGGAGATAAGAATCTATTCTGTGCAGGTTGCCTTAATTGGCTCTTAATTGGTTAATGGAACTGGATTGCAGAAGCTCTGGCTTTGGCGGTGACTTCAGGATTGGGTTACAGCAATGCACTCTAGGTGCAGCTACCCTTGTGCTTGATAAGGAAGCTGCAGTTATGGAAGAATGCTGAGACAGACACGATCAGCACTTTCTTACAACCAAGCAATGTAAAAATTTTGTAAATAAAAACTTTGTATTTTTAGGGTCCATCTAGCTCATTATTGCCTGACTTGTCAGTGGGTCTCTCTTGCCCGACCTGAAGATGCTGGGAATTGAAACTAGAATCTTCCGCCTGTGAAGGACGAGTTGCTTAGATGGATCGCCTTTGCCATTGTTTTGATGCCGTGGGCGTTCAAACTTTGAATGCCTTCGGAGAAAGCCTTTCTCCATTAGCCTTCACCTCTGCCACAGAATTCTTGCACGTTCTAAGGCACACACAGAATACCTGTGGCACGTGACAGAATACCCCTTTTCTTTTGGCCATATCTGCCACTTCTCTGATAATCCCTGATAAGCTTCTGAAAAAGCCCATGAGTTTTCTCCAAGACATGCTTTGAAAACCTCAGCTTTTTAATGGACAGGTTACTGAACAACAAAATGCACTGAAATTTAATTGGGATGGTCTCCGCTTTAGATATATCTTAGTGAACTGCACAAGTTGTAGTTGTTTTCAAAAATACCCTGTGAATTTGCGTAATAGGACAAAGCACTTATTCTAAAGGAGCGGCTGGCGGGGGGGGGGAGCATACTTTGGTTGTATTCAGCTAAGTGCCATTCATGAGTAACCTACTGGAATAAATGGGCATATGTTAGTTATGCGTATCAATTTCAATGCTTCTGTTCTGAGTTGAACAACTTTGGATACGTCTGTTTGCTTTTTGTAAGGCGGGGCACACAGAGGCATAATCTCAGAAATGGTATTCCCTGTTCTCTCTTTCTCTCTCTCTTTCTCTCTCTCTCTCTCTCTCTCACACACACGGAAATGTTTTTTTCCTGATGGAATATTGCTATTTGCAGTTTGCAGAAGTTGGAAGGGGAGAACCCGTCTGTGGTCTGGTCTTCCAGAAGTTGTTGGACTTCCAACTCCCATCAGTCCCAGCCAGCAGTACCAGTAGTCAAGGAAGATGGGAACTGTAGTTCAACAGCACATGGCCACATCCTTGTCTTAAGCGCTCCATACATCAACACAAAAGCTAATCTGTTCACCATTCAGTTGAGAGATCCTTATATGCCGTCTGTTTTCAATTGCTTGATCAGTGAATTGGGACAGCAGTTTCAAGGTTGTGGTGGCGATGGACTTCTGAGATTACCTGAGAATTAGCAGGACTAACTTGAGTGCTGCATAGTTTTTATGTCTGATGTTTTATTATGTTTTTATACCTGTTGGAAGCTGCCCAGAGTGGCTGGGGCAACTCAGCCAAATGGGCAGGGAACAAAGAATAATAATAATAATAATAATAATAATAATAGCCACAAGAATCCAAGTCCATCACCAATGTCCTTCGCTTTCTGAGCCTTTTTGAGCTCCTTCAGAAAATGCTGTAACTTTTAGAGGAAGAAACAGTTCCCTGTTTTCTTTTCCCCCTTTCCAGTACTGTATAGCCTTCTAAATATGTCAGGCATGTGGAAGGTTAGAAGGAGAAGAAAAGGGAATCTATTTGAGCAGCAGATGAGGATTGGTCATGATTATGTGGTTTGTTTTTTTCCTATAGAGAAGGGTTATCTGTCATTTTTATTTCTGTACTTAGTGACAGCTTTGTTCGGGTGCTTTATAGAGATAGCAGAAAGACAGGTGTCTGCCCTGGAGCAAATGTGGGCCATGCAGAGTGTGGATTGGAGAAAGAGATAAGAGGTTTAAAGCTAATCAAGCAAAGTAGGGGAGGAAATCCTCTTAAGTATTTATATGTGAACCTGCAATCCTGTGTGTATTTACATAGAAATAAGAATCTCTGTTCAATGGGATCTGCTCCCAAAGTCCGTGTACACAGCATTGCATTACTTGCAGGGGATGAGAGTGTGGAGGCTGATGCAGAGAATGGCAACATGTGCAAATGGCTTTAGATACCTATTAAGTCCATAAATTACCATATAGCAGGCACCCCCAAACTCGGCCCTCCAGATGTTTTGGAACTACAATTCCCATCATCCCTGACCACTGGTCCTGTTAGCTAGGGGTGATGGGAGTTGCCGTCCCAAAACATCTGGAGGGCTGAGTTTGGGAATGCCTGCCACATAGCATATATTCAACACAAAAAACAGAGACTACCGTATTTTTTGCTTCATAAGACGCACCTAGTTTTTAGAGGGGGAATGCAAGAAAAAAAAATTCTTTAAAGGGAGTGCTGAGCAGAGCCTGTCTGCATCCCAGGCTCTGCTCAGCGCTCCCTTTCACGAGCCGTGTGGAGCGTGTTTGTGGCTCTTGGGGGCTTTTCCCCGAGGAGGGAGAAAGGGCTGCCCTCTGTCCCTTCCCCCCACCTCCCGCAAAAGCCAGCAAGAGCCGCGCTCCCTTTAAAGAGCCCCCTCTTGGGGGCTTTTCCTGTCCGTCTCCTGCCTGCATTCGCTCCATAAGACACACACACATTTCCCCTTACTTTTTAGGAGGGAAAAAGTGTGTCTTATGGAGCAAAAAATACGGTATTTGTTGTTGACAAAGGACAGTTGGACATATAAAGGGCTCCATTACCTTCAGTAGCTTAGGGCCTCATCAAACCTAAATCCGGCCTTGACTATGGCAATTACATACTGCTGGACTAATGAATGTATCCTAGTGGGAACAGAGCACAGGTATAATAAGCATTAATGCAAGTGCTGGAGTCTCCCATTATTATTTTTTTGCTGACTGAAAAGGACCAGCACAGAGATGGGCAAAGCATCAGATGGATAAACGCAAAGGCCTCTAGGCCAACACCTTCGGTTATGTTTTAGGTGGAAGTGGGATTACTTCCCCCAGCAATTTTAAAAAATCATAATCTGCATCTGTGCACACAAATGAGCATAGGAAATGTTGCAAATATCTTTCTCCTTTAGTCTTTGCTATGCGTTCCCTCTTCTCCTTTTTGGGTGGCTATAGTGGGCCCACTGTTTCTTCCTGATATGTGCACAGAGTTGGACAGTTGTGATGTTGGCAAATTCCTGATCTCCTTTACCTTACTAGTCTCGGACTGCTAGCCTGGTTCCTTTTGCAATGTGCCTTAACTGAAGAAGAGGTGTGTTAACAGGGAAAGCGAGGGTTTGGTGTTTGAGGGCCATGTCTCCCTTGTTTTGAGCATGATTTGAAGGAACTGAGAGAGGTGTGGGGGGGTGAATCCAGGTGTTCTGCAAAGGAGTCATTTTTCTGGTATTTTTGGAGCGGTTTATAGCCATTAGGGGTGGGGTGGTATTGGAGGATAGAATACTGTTTATATTTTTAAAAAAGAAATGGAATAGACACATTACTGTACAGTAGTTTATCCTTCTTAATGACGCTCTAACACAAATGAAACATACTGGCATTTTATAAAAATGAATATGATGGGTGGAGTGCTCAAATTTTATAATTATTGCCAAAATTTAAAGCTAAAATGAGAGGGAGAGGGTCAGGCTGGAAGCCACAGCTGGTGACCCCTGGGGTCTCCACCCTTCCTTGTTTGCAGGCCTAAGTGGTGTGAACGCCCCTAGTTTCTGATCCAAAGCTGTACGCAACTGGTGTGAGATAATCTGTTTGTTCAGATGCATCCTTCATTCCACTGTTTTCTTCATTTATCATCATTTGGTAGCTGATGTACAATGTGTTGGTGTGCATACAGTTTATGATTTGAGACCTGGGCCAAAGAAGTGTCACTAAGCTGTTGTCCATTTGTCATGGCAAGAATTGAGAAACTCCCTAACAGCGGCAGAGGATTCTGGTAAATAGAAGGGCAGCTGAAAAGATTCTGGGATCCTATAGTGAATATTGTGCAATTTATGCAGGTTTCTGGAAGGTGGGGCTGCAGGGGGAGGGGGCTTCTAAGGAATTTGGGGAGTCATAGTGAGAAAGGATTCAGTTTATACATTTCTGAAGTGGACAACTTCACCAGAACATCAGTATCTTTTGAAATACCAATACTGTACTTAAATTTCATCCAGTCCTACAATTTTATGAGTCTATAAGGAAAGAGAGTCATCTGTTACCCTATATAAATATGATTTAAAAACTTCAGAAAGATGTGATATTCCGTGCAAATAGTGGAGACATAGCAGGGTGGCAAAGGCTGGCAAAGAGACCCATCCAAAATGCTTCCAAGATTGAGGAACCAGAGACGTCACAATTTCTGAGGTGGCAGAAAGGGCGGCAAACATTCAGGCTACAGGTGGTGGATTTGCTTTTGAAAGTCTCCCTGCTAGTGGGGAAAATAAAATCAAGTAACTATAAGCTCCTGAGAGGGGGTCCAGCCCTATTCCCTATATTTGCAAGTTTTTCTTTTACGATTTCCCACCCTCTCCCCACATTTTTTTAAAATGGCATCTCCACCTGAGTTTGGAAGTAGCACAGTCCATTCTGGTAAATGTACAGACAAGGCCTCAAATCTCTATGGCAACGGGGCAGGCCTTTTCGAGGTGCCCAAATACCCATTGTCTTTCTGTTAATTGGTAACTCTGGCTCTCCTGCTGAGGCACTGAGAATGTTTGACCAAGCAGGGGATGGCATGAGGAAAGAGGCAGCCATTGACATGCCACCTCCTCTGGCTGGAGGAAGGATGCCTCTGGGTGCCAGCTGCTTTGGGATCGCAAGTGGGGAGAGGGGGCTGTTGCTCTCGGGTCCCCCCTGCCAAGCCTCCCACAGGCATCAGGCAGGCCTGGGTGAGACCAGGATGCTGGACTAGGCAGGGCCAGCCCACCCATGAGGCAGGTTTAGCTCAAAACAGGGGCAGTTAAATATTTGAAGAGCAATTCAGAGTCTCCAAAGGGGTCCGTAGCAAAACCTGTATAGCTAGAACAAGGGCAGAACATGTTTGCTCAATGGGTTACCAGTTTACGTGGGCCGCTGCAACTGAAGTAAGCCGCTCACTTTCTTGGAACGTGAGCAGGCAGATGCAGCCTATTAATCTCTCGTGTGCTATTGCATTCATTATATCGTTGCTGCATTAACTATGTTGTAAACTGCGCTGTGGCGGCTGCCTTAGGTGGCACGATCCACAGGGGCAGCAGATCCAGCTCACAAAAAATGCATTGCCCGTGGCTGCCGCTTCCTTGGCAGCCTCCATCCCAATGCTACCTCTGCTGCAGCTGCTTGGTGAATAGGGGCTGCCCTCTGGGGCCCCCTGGGCTCTGCACCTGCCTGGCATAATTCAAAGCAGGCCCTGCTCCTTCCTCCACAATGGTCTTTGATTCATATATATATATATATATATATATATAACATATCAGTTCCAACAGTCTTACAACACAACTTCTCATCTTATTTTAGACTTCTGTCAGCACCCCTGATGATTTTCCATTCTTTATCACTTATTCTTCATTTCTTAATTTCTGTATTACATTTAATTGTCCTTAACTAATAATTCTCTTCATAGTCTTTCTTGCAATATTTCAAATAATCCACCTTACAAAACTTCTTGCAGTCCTACTAGCGTAATCTGTTCATCACAATTACTTTTCAAATAGTTCATATATTTACTCCAGTCTTCTAAGAATCTCTGATCCCGCAGGTTTCTAATCCTTCCTGTTAATTTATCTATTTCAATGGTGTTTGATTCTTACGTGAACCTTCGGGTAAAGTTCCTGATGTAGATCTTCATTGTCTCCTTGTTCCTGATGTAGATCTTCACTGCCCGCTTTTTCCGTGGCCTGAGGAGGACCAAGAGCCATTTTTCGGTTTGCCACAGGTGCTGAAATATCTCAGGCTGGATCTTTGCCTCTTCTTACATTGATGTGCTTCTGTGTCGCCCAGGGCATTTTCTCCAAGTTGCAGATGTGCGAACCCACTGGCCCCGAATCACTGTCGACCTCCGTTCTGTTCTGCACCCGCCGACCCCCCATGTTCAAAGTTTAGCTCAAAACATGGGCAGTTAAATATTTGAAGAGCAATTCAGAGTCTCCAAAGGGGTCCGTAGCAAAACCTGTATAGCTAGGACAAGGGCAGAACAGGTTTGCTCAATGGGTTGCCAGTTTACGTGGGTCACTGCGACTGAAGTAAGCCGCTCACTTTCTTGGAACGTGAGCAGGCAGATGCAGCCTATTAATCTCTCGTGTGCTATTACATTCATTATATCGTTGCTGCATTATGTTGTAAACTGCGCTGTGGCCTTTTGATAAAGAGCGGCATATCCCAAATAAATCTACTGCTGCCAACCCACAGATTTGGCTTAGGGGCAGAAGATGTTTAGAGCACACGAAAAAATGTGGCTGGGCCCAGCTACAGTGGCAAAGTAGGGAGTCACAAAAAATCTAGAGGTGGCAGACAGATGGATAGATACAGGTTGAATTGATCTACTTTCCCCTCCTATAACGTGCATTTAGAGGGGGGGGGGAAATAAATATTATAAACCACTGGTAGCATTGCCCATGGATACAGGGGTAGGGCTTGTGTACTAATGACTAAGGTGGAGCGAAATGATGTAACAGCCGACTTAACAGAAATGAAACAAATAAGTGTTCCTGTGAATTGCTTGTTGACAGAAATGTCCCATTGTTCTGCAGTTCACAAGAAGGCACAACATGTGCGTAAGGGAACATACGCTTTCTGCTGAAAATCTATTATTAAATAGTGGTGATGCATGGGTGATTTGTTTTCCACCTGGGTGTGAAGAGGAGAGATTATATTGTCTATTTGGATTGATTATAGAGACAACTCTACAGCAGTGTTTCCCAACCGGTGTTCCCCGGCACACGAGTGTGCCGTGAGACACCGGCTGGTGTGCCGCGAGATGCCTGGAGGGAGGCGGGCGAGTCGGGCGGCGAGAGGCGGGGCGGGGGCGGCGAGGAGAGGCCGCGCCTCCTGCTGCTGCCTGGCGCTCCTCCTCGCAGCCGGCAGCGCTGCCTGGGCGCCTCCGCGCGACTCTGTCTCGCTGGGTTTGGTCTCCCAGCAGAGACGGGTCACACGCGCCCCTCCCTCCCTCCCTCAGCCTGCGCGGAGGCGGATTGAGCGCAGCTGAGAGGAGCTGCCGAGGGAAAAAACGTTCACTTTTGTGCGTCCCTCCCGGCGTGACGCTGCACGCTGACGTCACGGGGCGGGGCTTTAATGGTGGTGTGCCGCGAGATTTTTTTTTAGTACACAGGTGTGCCGTTGCCCAAAAACGTTTGGGAAACACTGCTCTACAGAGCTCTGAGTAATGCGCCTGAATGCCAGTTTCTGGAAACAACAGAAGAGGAAAGTGTCCCTTGGTTCATGTCCTGCTTGGTGATTTCCCACAGACATTTGGCTGATTCCTGAGAGAACAGGCTGCTGGTCCAGATAGGCCATTGGCCTAGAGAGCATTGTGACTAAGCAGTGTATAAACCTTTCAAAATGAGCAAAATAAAGATGCAACTGTCTCTTCAGGAATAAAAACCAGCCCAAGAACCAAGAGGACTCTTTGCGTTACGACCATTGTATCAATATTGGCTTCTGAAAGGGGGCCTTGTATAGGACTTGGCATCTATTAGACAATACACCAGTGTGTGATATCAGGTCTGTAGTTGCTTTTCACGAGAATTAAAAATGTAAAAGTTTAGTTACTACATAGAAATGCCTTGGTAAAAATTATTGCAAGAGCTGCCTAAGTGGAGACCCAACAGAGTGTTCGCAGTTTCTGAAGGTTTAACTAAAAGGTATTTGCAAATCCTGTGGACCGTAGCCAATATGAATTTCACCACAGGCTGCTCTAATCAAATGATATATGTTTCATCCCTGCCAGAAATTAAATGGATGGCTGCAGCACACTCTACGTGGGCCTGCCTTTCCAAGAGTGTTTGGAAATTTTCAGGTGTTTTGAAATGCAGCTGTTGGCCTCATAAGTGTGGCTCGCTGAGAGGAAAGAAGAACTCGCTCCAGTATTGCTCCCAACGTCATTGGTTTCCAGTTAACTTTATTCAGAAGGCTTATAGGCTGCTCTCCAGCAACCTCAATGAAGAATGGTGCTTTAAAAAACACAAATTGCAAAATTCGAAATTTAAAACATGGCACGCCACAAGGTGCAAAAGCTCTCATCATATCACTGTGGAAATACAACCGAAATGACCACATCTTGCAGCTTCTCCCCACCTGGGGGAAGGGCTGTAGCTCAGTGGTTGAGCATCCGCTTTTGTGCCCAGAAGGTGCTGGGTTCAATTCATGGCATCCCCACGTAGGACTGGAAGACATTTCCTGGCTGAAATGCTGTGGAGCCACTTGCTTGTCAGTATAGATGGTCTATATCAGTGTAAGACGGTGAGTTGTGCTCCAGCAGAGCCAATGGGTCAGGGATGATGGGAATTGTGGTTGAAACCATGAGGGCAGGGGCACCAGGCTAGGGAAGGCTGACATATTGCTCCCCTGTTTATCCCTGCCAGACCTCCTCCCCATGTGTCCCGGAAGGCCATTTGTCTAAGCCACACTCACTTGCCCTTTATCTGTTGCCCTATCTATCACTGCTACAGGCAGCATCTGAGGAACTCCCTGCCTCTTGATTTCAAACAGGCGTCTTAACTGTACTCTTTCGGATGTGTGCTTATAGCATTTTTGTTTAAGCCAGCCTATTCAAATGCGTATGTGCTGATGTGTTTTGATCTCCTTTACTGATATAGATAGATAGATAGATAGATAGATATCATAAGGATATGTACAAACACATGCTTTCATTTGTTTTTAAATGTTTTTAACTGTTATTTAGTGATAATTTTGATATATTTATTGTAAGCCACTTAAAAGGTGGTTTTTTTACTACAATCTAGCGCTATATAAATTTTGTTAAATATGTGATGTTGGATGCAGGGCCAAAAGGGAGTTTGCAGATGCCCCTGGGAAGCCCTGCGTGGTGCTTTACCAGCACCAACAACCAAACAGGCCTGAGATTCCCTGCTGCTTCTCTAGTTAACCGCTTCTCTCTTGCTCAAAGGCTACCTCACCAGCTCAGGGGTAGCCAGCTTAGCATCTTCCAGATGTTTTTGGAGGACAACGCCCATCATTCCTTGACCATAGGCCACATTGGCTGGAGCTAGTAGTCTAACTACATCTGGAGTTTAGCTTTAGCTTCCTTTGATCTTACTCTTTATACATACAGTGGTACCTCGGGTTAAGAACTTAATTCGTTCTGGGGGTCCGTTCTTAACCTGAAACTGTTCTTAACCTGAGGTACCACTTTAGCTAATGGGGCCTCCTGCTGCTGCCGCGTCGCCGGAGCACGATTTCTGTTCTCATCCTGAAGCAAAGTTCTTAACCCAAGGTGTTATGTATTGAAGTTCTCACCCTGGGCCAGCAGGGGGATACTGTAGATAGTTCAGGTCCACATATGCAAATAAGGGATCAAAAGTGACGTTCAGTGATTGGATAGTTATAGAAAGTTGTTACAGTTACAATGTACTGGAGCTCTATATACGCAGGCTGACTGAACCCTTCAGTTCAGTTCTGTTCTGGCCTGTGAATAAACCAGAGCTGTTTGAAGAATCGCTGTGTCGTCTGATATGTTCACCCACAACTCAACACGAGGTACTACTTCCGGGTTAGCGGAGTCTGTAACCTGAAGCGTATGTAATCCGAGGTACCACTGTATTTGGAATTGTAGACTGGACGTGTGGAAGGGGGGCAGCAGGACTGTGTCCCCCGCACCTGCCCCTCTGACGGCTGCGTGCTGACCATCTGCTTCCAGGCATATTTGGTCATGGCATGAAAAGCCTGACATTGCAGGAAATGAGTGGTATTTTTCTGACGGCGACATGACATTTGTTTCCTTTCCTTCTCATTTCCTTTTGGCTGCCATTTATAGGGGACTCCATTAGCGCTTACCCTCACACGTCAATTCTGAGGATAATTGCTCTTCTACATATGGTAGATCAGAAGGCGATTCAAGTTTGCAGCATGCTAGCTGCTGAATGAATAAGCAGGCGACTGTCTTCTTTCGTTTGATTTTGCTACAAAGGGTTTCCTCCTGGTATTTGCGTCTTTTGATTTCGCCCAGGTATGGTCTTTCAACAGGTTTGATGCTCACACTAATAATTGCCTTCAAAGCGTTCTGCAAACCGCAGAGTTATTTATTTATTTCAATGGATTTTAATTACGTCGTGCAGTTTTGTGATAATTTATTGCTCTAGAAATGCATTTGTATCGGCCAGTTCCTTAACTCTTTCGGCTAATTATTTTGAATTTAGTTGGGGAATATGGGCTTCAATGACTCTTGATTAATCTTTTCTAAATATGTTTGCAGCAGGAGCACATAATATCAGTAATGTATGAGCACAAATAGCTTTATAGTTTTTAAAATAAATTGCTAAGAAGGGGTGTTGGCATGTTCTGTAGATTCCCCTGATGAGGACAACGCAAAGCACTGTTAGAGATTTTGGGCTAAACCCTAGAAATTAATAAATGCTAGGATTTTGGGTTCTTTGTGATATGCAGGGAGAATATATACTGCCTGAGAGGATTCCTGGGCTGCCTTATGCAAACCAGTCTTGCTGGCTTGAGGGAAGAGCAAACAATACAAGAGAGAGACACTGAGGGTGGTCAACAACTCCTTGTCCCAGGTAGGACCAGAGACTGGATGAAATCAGGGTGAAGGCCCCCTGTGCAATTTTCCTGCAAAGAGATTGCAGCGAATGCTTTATAAAGATTGGGCACAATCTAGCCGTCAAAGCATATACCACGTCTAGCAGTTGTGGCTTCCTCCAAAGGTTCTTGGGAGCTGTAGTTTTTAAGGGTGTGGAGAGTTGTTATAAGAGCTACAGTTCCCAGCACCCTTAACAAACTGCAATTCCCAGAATTCTTTGGGGGAAGCCATGTGACTTAAAATCTGGATGATGCTGAATAAATAAGTTGTCTGGAACGAATTTTGAATTTGCCTCAGGCAGCAAAAACTCCTGGACCTGCCTTTTGTGACGGGTGTGATGTCGAAGCAGTCTTGAAACCCCTGCACCCCTTGCTATTGAAACTGACACATTTAACGTATTTCAGTTGAGCTGTGCAGAATGGTTGTACGCCCACCCCAACTCTCCGAGCAGCAGTAATTTGTAAGGAACGAGCTTACTTGGGTTTTTTGTTTCTTTGTAAGAAAAAAATCCATGAAGACTTAATGCCATCTTGCAATACTCAGTACAGCCATATCTTGGTTCGCAAACGCCTTGCAAGTCAAATGTTTTGGCTCTCGAATGCCACTAACCCGGAAGTGAGTGTTCCAGTTTGTGGACGTGCTTTGGAACCCAAACGTCCGACGTGGCTTCCGTGGCTTCCGAACATTTTGGAAGTCGAACTGACTTCCAGAACGGATTCCGTTCGACTTCCAAGGTACCACTGTATAGATGAATCTGTATACGTGTTTGTGTTTTGTGTATGCATGCACACAAATGACCCATTAGCAGAGACAAGCAAGAGACACTCCTACTAGGGAGCGGATCCACTACCCCACATTAGATCCTCAAGGAGGAAGGTGCTCCTTTTCCAAGCATGCCAAATGCTTTTACTGGAGGAAAGTGGGATGTTTCACCTTTCCCACCCTAACATTTCTGAGAAATCTGTGAATCGAAACTAGCCTTCCCGTAATTGGCTTCAGCAAAGAGGCAGTGAATGGTCATCCTGGGCCATTAAAAAAAACCACCCACCCACCCTATCAATGTTCTTTTGTGAGATCTCAGACTTTGATCTGCCTTCTCTTTTTAAAGGAAAGCCACTGTGTGATAGAGCTGGTTCTTGGACAGCAAACCTGCAACAATGCTCTGCTTTTGTGCCGCTTTTCTGAATGAATTTGGCCTTGTTTCCTAGGGGGAAACTTGCAGCAGTCTTGATTTCTGCATCTTTGGCTTGTCGGACTGACTAAGCCTCTGTTCATTTTGAGGGGCGCCTTCTGGAGAGGGCAGCGGGTGTGTCTAAGCTCTCCCCCAACCTGCATATAAGAATGTGACTCATGCAGGTTCCTATATTCCCTAGTATGTATGACAGCAAGAGACGGTTTTAAACAATTAAAAGGGGCTTGGCATGCAGACCAAAGGCCTTTGTCCCAGTGCTTAAAAAAGGAGAGTGACTCTTTGACTTGTCTGGCGGTGTTTCTATATAAAGTCTGAGCGTATAAAAGGCAGCAAATTGAAACACTTTTAAAATATGCTGCTTTTAAAGGCAGTGCCAAGCGCAGGCCTCTAAACCTTGTGAGTCTCCTTCCATGCTGCACACGCCTTTCCTCTCTCTGCCCCCCTCCACCCCATGCACACACTAAAAACTGGAATAAGTTGCAAATGGGGAATTGCTACATTTTCCATTGGGGGTGGGGGGGTAAGGTAATGGCTTTTGTTTAGACCCCTGTTTCACTTGACGGGCTGTATTACAGTTGCAGCATCCCGCGCATGAAATAGACTTTTGATTGTGCAGATGGGATTTCTTCCCTTCTCCCCATGTGCCCCCCAAAATCTCCTCTGGAAGGTTGAGGGACCCTCTGGAGCAGATTGTGGGGAGTTGTGGGGTGGCGGGCAGGGTGTTACGTCCGCAGGGGGGGGGGATGGGACTCTGAACCTAGCCCATTATAAATCCAACTGATCTTTCTCTTTGAGAGAGTGGTTAGAAATGACAAGCAGTTTTTATTCTAAAGCATTTACTTATCTGCTGGAAGCAGACTTGGAAAGGAGGCTAATGCAGCAATGTCATCTTATCACAGATTTCCTAGTAATTTGCTGTTTGGGGTTGTGAGAAGCTTAATCTGGCTACGCAAGTGTGGCGGCTTTGAGCTGATCTCTTTCTATCTTGCACTCCCACAGCCAAAGCAAGTTCTGTCTCACTCCATGACATTGTCTGCTCTTATCACCACTCATTAGCGACGTGACTAGGACCCCGGAATGCTGAATGCCAGGTTCTGTCCGCCCCACCCACAAAAAATCATGATTGCATTTTTTTATTTTATTTGGTTTGGTTTTGGTTTTTTGGGCCTTTATGCAGCTATTAACTGAGACCCCATCCACACAGTACTTTTAAAGCACATGTATAGCAGTCGTGGTTCCCTCCTCCCCAAGAATCCTGGGAACTTAATTCCCCCCCCCCCCGAGCTACAATTCCCAGCACCCTTAACATGCACATGCACTATACATTTAAAACCGTATCATGCTACTTTAAACAGCTGTGGCTTCCCCCAAAGAGTTATGGGAGCTGGAGTTTGTTAAGGGAGCTGAGACTGGCTAGTTAGCCGATCCCTATTCCCCTCACACAGCTAAATTCCAGAGTTCCCCGGGGGAAGAGGGATTGCTCTGAGAAACTCCATTTAGAAGGCATCAAACCAGGTGTGACTGGCTGCTTTCGGGGGTGTCTCTCAGGCGTGTTGAAACAGAAACAGGACACCTTTCCAAATGGTCCATTTGACAGGTGCTGAGATTAATAGGGGACATCTGTATGAAACTCCAGAAGCCCTGCAGCTGATCACTGTCCTATGGAGGAGGGGGAGGAAGACCCCCTCTCAAAATGGAGAGAGCTTGTGCTGATTTCTTCCCTTCCCCTCCAGCATTCCTCCTGCGAGAGTTTCCTTAAACCGCTTCCCTTTGGCATTTTGCAGAACCCTCCTCTTGCTTACCTGTGATAGATCACCGGGGCAACCGTTTTCCAGACCGATAATTGTGCATCTTGCGGTATAGGGGAAACAACTGGCCTGCTTCACAGTTCAAGCTGAAGTCGAGACGTGCTAAAGCAGAACCGTAAAGGTGATGGCAAGAAGTGGGGGCGCAGCTGTAAACACCCTGGATTAGGGACTGGGAACCTTTTTTTCCAACCGAGGGCTGCATTCTCCCTTCTAGACAGCCTTCCAAGGGCCACATCTGGTGGCCGGCAGGGCCAGATGAAAGGAAACTGTACCCTTTTACCTGATTTCTGCACTCACTCCCCCCTGCCCACCCTTCATCCTCCATCAAGAGTCATTGTCAGAGTTCAGGGATGCAGGCCAGCCAGGTGAAAACCCTCAAGGATGTTGCAAAGCAGGCCAGGGAGGGGGTGTGGCCTCTGGAGAGTCCTGAGGGCCAGATAGTGAGGTGTTGAGGGCCGCATTGAGGTTCTCCACCCTGTCTTGGGGCCAGGGCCGTCTTAAGCATATCCGGCGCTGTGGTTCAAAGATCCCTCCAGCACCCCCGCCCCCTTTCCCAGAGTTGTCGACCTTTCCCCGAGCCTCTGTGGGGATCGCTCTCCTCCTGCGGAGGCTTGGGAGGCAAGCTGCACGCCCGCAAGCCATATGGTTGGCGGGGCGCAGCTGGCGGGCGTGCAGGGAAAGGGGAGGCCGCCGGCAAAGCTGCGCAGCTCCCCTACTCGCTGGGGCGCCCCTGAGAGGCCAGCGCCCTGGCACAACGCGCCAGTAAGCCCAACAGGAAAGATGGTTCTGCTTGGGGCCTCTGAACAGTTTTGTGTGTGTCCAACTGTGGCCGATGGTCTCGTGCCCGTCTGTTCTTCAGACTCCTGCAGGTGCCTCAGTGCATTTGGAAAGGCATTTCTCTTCTGTTGGAGGCAGCCCCTAAAAACTGCTCTGCAAACGCCTGCCTTCCTTCTAAGGATCCTGTGCCTTCCAATGTCTCCTCTGTCGCTTTTATTTTTGTGTGCTGTCTCTTCTTTCCTTCTCTCCTGCATGTAAGCCTCACTCGACTGACCGTAAGCCTGAGGGCAGTGGGGCCTGTTTCTTTTTTTGCTTTCTGTGTGAAGCCAGGGATGTCAGAAGGCAGCAGCTTCCATCCCAACCTATCTTTGTCACAACCTCACTTTTTCCATCCTGCTGAAGTTTGGTTTCTGACAAATCCTGCATCCTTCATCTCGCTGCCTCTCTGTTTAATGTAACTTAGGTAATTATGTGAGTTATGAATCTGAAGCAATTAATGGTGCAGTTATTTCCACGCCATTCATTTCAGTGTAAACGAAATGTCAAAACAATAATTGTTTATCCCCCCCCAAAGTATTTAATTGCATATTGGCTGGGGACTTTAAAAAAACAATTTGAGCAAATACTGATTGTGTCAGTCGGACTGATTTCCGCTCCAGACCTGGGATGAAAACGTGGGCAGCAGCTATTTTTTCTTCCCTTTCCATTTGTGATGAAATTCTTTGACGTCCCTATGTGAAGCACCTAGTCCTATTAAGCATTCTAGAAATAGTACTATCTGAACCACTGCTGGGGAATCTCAGCTTGCAACTTCGGTTCACTCACCCCTTCCAGAACTCTACAGTTCTTTTGTTCCTCCAGACTGAAAGCACATTTTATCCTTTTCTTCCCACTCACAGGGCAAATGGGGTCATCAAGCAAAAACCAGATCTACCTTGTGACAGGCGGATGCGGTTTTCTGGGGAAAAATCTGGTCCAGATGCTTCTGGAGGAGGAGCCTGGCCTTGCAGAAGTGCGCGTCTTTGACTTGCACCTCGATGAAAGCATGCGACACCTGGATAGAGGTAAGGTGCCCATTCCCCTGGGTCACTTGTCTGTCTGTCTGGTTTGCTGGGTGTGGAATCCACTTCCCTGAGAGTCTTGCACAGAATGGGCAAATACATTTTGAGAGAGTCTCCAAAAATCTCTCCAGAGAAATGCCCAACTTGCCACGTTACAGGCTATAGGGGAGGATGTCGGAGCGTACCACCCAACATTTCTTGAATGAAATTAGGGGCGTCCTATTCCATAACAGAAAGGGATGCGGGTGGTGCTGTGATCTAAACCACTGAGCCTCTTGGGCTTGCCGATCAGAAGGCCGGCGGTTCAAATCCCCACGACGGGGTGAGCTCCCGTTGCTCGGTCCCAGCTCCTGCCAACCTAGCAGTTCGAAAGCACGTCAAAGTGCAAGTAGATAAATAGGTACCACTCCGGTGGGAAGGTAAACTGGGTTTCCATGTGCTGCTCTGGCTTTGCCAGAAGTGGCTTCATCATGCTGGCCACTTGATCCGGAAAACTGTCTGCGGAAGCGGACAAATGCCGGCTCTCTTGGCCTGTAAAGCGAGATGAGCTCTGCAACCCCAGAGTTGTTCACGACTGGACTTAAATGTCAGGGTTCCCTTTACCTATTACATAACAACAACAACAACGTTATTTATACAATGCCCATCTGATTGGGTTGCCCCAGTCACTCTGGGTAGCTTCCAAATTATATAAAAACACTAAAAAAACTTCTCTTTGCAGGGCTGCCTTCAGATGTCTTCTGAAGGTTGTATAGTTACTTATCTCCTTGGCTTGGGGGGTCGTCGCCTAATGCCACACCTTCCAACATTTCTCCAATGAAAATAGGGACGTCCTAAGGAAAAACGGGATCAAATCAGAAACCGGGATGGGTTCTGTAAATCCCAGACTGTCCCTGGAAAATAGGGACGCTTGGAGGTTCTGCCAGTGAGGTCATCCATATCTTGGCACCCCTAAATGCTCACTGCTCCCAAATGTTGGAGAAACCCCAGGTTCCACTGGCCCTGGTTTGGCCACCAACATCATTATGATATCAGCATAGCTGCCTCTTGTGTTTTGTTTGCTTACCCCACTTGCATTACTGCTGGTGGGAAGTAGTAAGCTCACCTCCACTGCCAGTATTTCTAGGAAATTTACATTTTCAGAATTAAAGTGGCTTAAAGAGCCCTGGTGCAACAAGTCCACTTTTTTACAATTAAAAACATTTACCTTCTCGTGGTTAAGAAAGCGATGGGGAAAGTTGCTAAGAAGCGTGGGATAAATTATTGGTTAGTGGGAAGGCTTGTAACCACCGTGCAAAGAAATTAGGATAAAATCTCACTGTCCTATAACCTCCCCACAAACAAATCAGAACGAATGCTCAGTAAAGACCGGACTTGGATACTTGAGATATATATGGTCCCGCCGTATACCTGTGGCTGCAACTTGTTTTGAACTGTTTTCAGTGTTGAATTTTAAAATTGCTGTAACTTGCCCTGGTACATTATGGTGAAGGTGGGTCAACAACAATGACAGCTGTATCAGCTCTGTGCAATTAAATATAGATGAATGCTGGAATAAAGTCCTCTGAAGGTGCCCTAAAGGTGAGGTATGAAAGGGACCCATGACGTGTTAGAGCTGCTGTGAACTGAAACTGGCACCATCCCATGCCCCTGCTGTGCTTGCTGGGGCTGATGGGATTTGTAGTTCATCAACATCTGGAGCACCAAAGGTTCCCCACATCTGAGTGTGGCGGGGACTAAAAAGCTAACTTTCTGAAAAGCCCAACTGGGTCCCTGAAATATTGGTGGAGTTTCAAAACTGGCCACAGTTATCTTCTTTAGACGTCCTTGGCTTCTAAGGCAGGTTTCCCAGTTGAGCCCCAGCTTAGCATTTATTTCCCTGGTTATATAAACAGGAGGCTGAAATATTTTCCATCTTGGCAACCTTTGTCCACCTGAGAGAGTTTCACAGAAATCAGCCCATGCAGCGCTAAGTTTTATTCATTTTTCTTGGTCGGTAGCCCTCCCCTCCGCCCTGGTGTCTAAAAGGACTCATATGTTTCAAGGTCTGAAGGTGTGTGACCTTTAAAAACACATTTTCCCCTCCAAGTAAAAAACGAGTAGTCTCCACAAGAATGTTGGAACTTAGCAGCTAGAAACCCTAGGAATGTGGATGGCAGCCAATAGCACAATAAGTCTGTCTCTTTTTCCCCCAGTCCTTGGCATCTAATTCACATGTTGCAGAGCAGTCTTATGTTTGCTTGCTTGGCAGTCAAATCCTACAGTGTTCAATGAGGCTTACTCATGAGTAAGGATGGCCTGGTGAAACATGGGACTAATGCACCTTTAATTGTTGTTGTTGTTGTTGTTGTTGTTGTTTTACACAGCTGTTAAAGGTCTGCTTTTGCATCTCTCTACCCAAGCAAGTGTGTTTTTAAAAGTTGCAGCTCCATCTGTGAATGTTTTTACACTTTGGTGTTACTGGGTTAACTGCAGCTGAGTTTGGGAGGGTGCAGAACACAAACATAGATGGCCAGAGGAGGGTGAGGGAGAAGAAGAATTGCTCATCTTTACTTGATTTTAAAAAATTATGTCCCGCCTTTCAAATCTAAAAGTTTAAAAGTTAGCTTACAGAAAAGAAAAGAAAAGAAAAGAAAAAGCTTTGATTTAAAACAAATAGCCTTTGTAAGATAGAGCTAAACATAAAGCAGCCTTAATTTAAACTATCCTGGGAATCAGAATGAATGTATTGATTGATTGATTGATGACAATTTGTATACACTGCTTAACTTCGAAACAAAAACTCTTTACAGCTTTAAAACAAAGCCCTTTACAACTTAGGCTAAATGCAACTAGATAAAATGCCAGAAATTTATACATTCCATAAAACACAATCAACAACTAAACAGAGCATTTTTTTTTTTTAGTATCAAACATTACATGTGAAAACACAAGGGAAATTCATTGAAAACATAGCAGGACTAAACAAAATATCCTCTAAGCATCAGGAAAGTAAAATATTATGCAAGAAAACCAGCTAAAAAGTATAAATTCCACCCTTTTAAAGGGTTGGTGTATCACTCCCTATAATCGGGACCCTTGACTCTCCTCATGTTGCTGGACTGCAGCTCCCATCTTCCCCGACCATTGGGCATGCTGGCTCAGCCTGCTGGGAGTTGGGAGGCCCCAATGACATGAAGAGGGCTAACTTTTCCCTGCTATAATAAAGCAACCAGTTTGGAAGCAAAGAAAGGTCCTGAGGCAGGACGCTGCATCTTTTGTACCCCTCTGGAAATCCTTTTGTGGGTGCGAGCAATGGTCACGTAAGGAAGGGAAAGTTCCTGAGAGCAAAATGGAGGCGATGCTCTGAGATGCTACAACTTGCGGGCAGCAGCATCCAGCCCGTGAGTAGTTCTCTCCCTGGAACAACCGGCCAGGAAGCCAGCCAACATGTGGTGAGAAAATGTGCCTGTGCGGTTCTTGGGGAGGAAGCTATGGAGGGCAGGATAGGGCCAACATAACACTCCGTTCCCTCGCGTTGATTCAACTGGTACAGGCCCGTTTCCCCCATGTGTGGTGCGCAGCTCGCTGTTGACCTTCAAAGCTGTTCCCTGCAAGATGCAGAGGGTGTGGTGGCAATGGTTTATTCCTGCCCCCCCTCCACCCCAAAAATGAGGGGGTTTGTTGGCAGGGTTCAAGAAGACCACACCCACACATGGAAGTGTTTTTTCCGAGCATGGACCTCCGTGCGAGAGCGTGCTCCCAGACCCGTTGTTTGGCTGCGCAGTAAACGGAATGCAGCCAGCCTTGGCTGTGGAGGGGCAGATGAGCCAAACGCCGTCCACTCCAGCTGGTTGCAATTCGCTCTCTTTGCCTCGTGCCTGGCCCGTGTCCTTTGGTGGAGCTCGCGTGCGCTGCCAAAATCTCTTTGCAAATAGCACTCAGTAGCAAGCAGCAGGGCAAAAACAGGAATCTGAGAAACAAGAATCGAGAAGCGGGAGAGGGGGTGGGGTGGGGTGGAGGGAAAGAAAGGCTTGCCTGGCGATTTCTCCCCGAGAGAAGCCCAGTAGCAACCTCGGCCTCATATTCTTCTGTGTCCAAGGTCTCTTCTGTGCTGGTTTCAGTCCAGGGTAAACAAGGCCTGACCTTGAAAGCACATCTGATTTGATTTGAGGAAGCAACGGGACAATGGAGTTTCACCGGTTTCTAGCGGCAAGGATGCAGTTTAACCAAGGGAAGGAGGTGTTCTGGGGAGAAGGAAAGAGGCTAGCTGCAGAGTCAAGGGCATGTTTTGCCAATAGTTAATAATAGGGACGCGGATGGCGCTGTGGCTTAAACCACAGAGCCTAGGACTTGCTGATCAGAAGGTTGGCGGTTCGAATCCCCGCGATGCGGTGAGCTCCCGCTGCTCGGTCCCTGCTTCTGCCAACCTAGCAGTTCGAAAGCACGTCAAAGTGCAAATAGATAAATAGGTACCGCTCCGGCGGGAAGGTAAACGGTGTTTCCGTGCGCTGCTCTGGTTTGCCAGAAGCGGCTTAGTCATCCTGGCCACATGACCCGGAAGCTGTACGCCAGCTCCCTCAGCCAATAAAGCGAGATGAGCGCCGCAACCCCAGAGTCGGCCACGACTGGACCTAATGGTCAGGGGTCCCTTTACCTTTACCTTTAATACAGTGGTACCTCGCAAGACGAATGCCTCGCAAGACGAAAAACGTGCAAGACAAAAGAGTTTTCCATTTTTTGAGTCGTTCCGCAAGACGAATTTCCCTATGGACTTGCTTCGCAAGATGAAACGTCTTGTGAGTTCTTGCGAGTTTGTTTCTTTTTTCTTAAAGCCGCTAAGCCGTTAATAGCCGCTAAGCCGCTAATAGCTGTGCTTCGCAAGACGAAAAAACCGCAAGACGAAGAGACTCGCGGAACGGATTAATTTCGTCTTGCGAGGCACCACTGTACAAGCAAAATGTCCCTCCTGATGAGGTGTGGGCAGTGGGAGTCAATACCAAAAGTTGGTAAAGTTGCATGGCCTTGCTTCTCTGCTTTGGCAGGCTCATTGTGGCAGGGAGTCCCAACACCTCCCTGGTGGTGAGCCCCATCTGCCTTCTTCCAAGCAGGTTGCTGCTTATTATACCTGTAAAAAGTGGTCTTGCTAACGTGAAGGGGATGGGGGGGGGGGGAATCTGCTAAGGCCATTCACAAGGCCTCTGTAGGGAGAAAATGTGAGTTTCCGTGGATGTCAACAAAGCTGGGGGTCGTTTATGGTACGTGAAAGTGATAGGAATAAAGAGGCGACTTATGTGAACATGTGCAAGAGTTTATTTTCCTTTCCCGCTAAGGCCCCATCTTCACTATTCATTTCAAAGCAGTGCCATCAAACTTTAAACAGTTGTGGCTTCCCCCAAACAATCTTGGGAACTGTAGTTTGTTAAGGGTGCTGATAGTTGTTTGGAGGCCCACAGAGTTACAGCTCTTTTGAATTCCTTGACAAGAGGGGTTAATTGTTAAGCCTCTCTGGGAATTGTCACTCTCTGAGGGGAACTCTTCAGCACCCTTAACAAACTACAACTCTCAGCACTACAGTTCCCAGGGTTCTTTGTTGGGAAGCCATGACTATTTACAGTGTCATGATGCTACCTTTAATGTGTAGTGCAGCTGGGGCCTAAGAGATGATTCACGTGCCACATTTTCCTCTTTATTGGGAAAGAAAAAAGCTAGGGTGTATCTGATATATACTGTGGATTAGCAACTGGGAATCCTTGGGCCAAATCTGGCCTTCTGCCAATTTAAAGGGGAAAGGGCTAGAAAGAAAGTGGTACCTTGCAAGAATATTAATTTGCAAGCAGCTACTTTAAGTAATAAGGGCTGAGGCATTTCCCATTGCCAGGTGCTACTTGCTCCAGTCTTTGTGACCAGGACTGAGTGAGGAAAGAGTGAACCAGTGCCACAACTTTTGCTTTGCTCAAGAAGCCAGTGCGGAACATGGATATTTGTTCCTGCAATGAAACAAACGCTTCACCGTGTGTGGAATTGTCTTGGTATATAGGAGATGTTTCGTCACATGAGGAGCCAATGCCCAACATCATGGGGGCCAGGAAATACCCTGAGAAGCGGCTTTGATGCTGCTAATGCAAGACAGGCTTCGGCCTGGTGGTTGCCAGGGTGGGCGACAGCTTAGGAGCTCAGCTGGAGCCACTCGGAGCGCCTTCTCCTCCCAAAAATAAAAATAAAATAAGAATAAAAAGAGTTGGGTATAAATAAATAACTGGGAAGGGTGGGAATATGACTCTAGTCCCTTCCCGGATGCCTCCTGGTGACCTCTCCTTGGTAATGGCTCTTTCAAGTTCCAGAGAATTGAGTTTCCAGCACCACATTTAGAAGGGAAAATGATTTTGACAGCCAGCTAAGTGACAGGCGGCTAGAAAGCATCTGGGCAGGAAGAAGCGGGAAACTGCCTCCTGTCAAGGCCTCACATGACGTAAAGGGAGGCAGGCGGGAGTGATCTGGAAGGCCCCACGGTCCCTGGGTGAGTGGGCAAGCAGGTGGGTGGGGACAGGAAGGGCGACGGGTGCCCTGGCCATTCATTCCTGGCAGGTGTTTCGTAGCAGATGCCATCATGGCAGGATTTCCTGAGAGGGTTTCCTGCCTATGAAATGCAGGAGAGAAAGAGAGGGAGGCACTTGGTGAACTTGGTGTAACCCATTAGATCCTGTTCCTTCCTGTTCTCCCTGCCTGCCACATCTCTCAGACCTGTTGCAAGGCTTCAAAAATTATCACGGATAAAACCAGCTGCCCAGGAAAGAACACCAAAGTTCGCTTTCCATCCCGTGGTGGTTAGCCTGAGAAGCAAGTGGATCTTGAAGGTGACAATAGCCATAACAGCTGTTGCATTTAAGATATAATGTCATTTCACACAGCATACACCGCAAGTGTCTTGGCGAAACCAGGACATCCCATTTTTTCCTTGCAAGTGGCTGCCCTCTAACTGCAAACGGCTTTTCCAGAAGGATGAGTTGGCTCATGTACAGCATCAGATTTCTTTGTGAAACTGTTCTCATCTGTCTTCTTGTATTCATTTATTTTTTAAATTGTTCTACACCGCTAGGATATTTGCTAATGTTTGGTGGTCTGTCAATTTTCCAAATATAATTCTTGTCTGGTATGCCCTCTAAGCTTTCTGGGACAAGCCCCGTCCACATGTCCCTTCAGTGTGACCAAGGCTGTCCTTCTGGCATTTTTAAAAACTGCTCCTAAAACTAGACAAAACAAAAGTGGTTGTGAGAGGGGCCGATGGCTCAAACAACACAGTTTCTTGTTCCAAGGAAAACTTGACAAAACAACATTAAGCCCAGGATGTTTTTGTAATCCCTTGTTACATTTGCTTAAATGATGACCTTGCTGTGCTGAAACAAAGAGAGAGGCAGAAGTGTTTCAAACAATACCTTATTATCTTAGTGCTAATCCAATTGTGTGGCTGATTGGCTAACACTTGTGACATCAAGAACACCTCCCCCTCCCCCATATATATATTTAAACCCTCCCTTCTTTTTATTTTAAATGTATAAGCCAGGACAGGCTGCACATATTATGTGATACTTTTTGTGTGTGAAAGCAAAAGTAAAGCATGCCTGAGGTATGCAAGGAAGGTAGTTTGGTGGCTAACTTAATTTTTGGCTCCTTAAGAAGGCATGACTTTGATGCAAATTGTAAAGCCAGCAAGAAGTCGATCTTATGCCATGCCTGACTTTGACTTCCTGTTGAAATGTTGAATATGTTCTTCACTCAATAGGTGGGCACAGTAAGTAAGGAAGTAGAGTATGTCCCATGTTATGGGGCAGCTAAATATGGGCCTTGTGGGGGGTGTTGTTTCTAGAAAGTTTGCCCTTCTGGGTGTCCAAGTGCAGAGGAGACCTTTTGAGCTGAGAGTGGGTCTGCAATTTCTTGCATTTTCTCTTCTCCGTGTTATTCTCTCTAGGAAACGTGGGGCAGCAGAGAATGGTGCCAAGTGGTGACAGTGGTGACGGTGTGGTTTCTACCCGCCCCCCCCCCCCAGCTTTGCCTGGACAAAAGACAGTGCTATTTCTAGGAAGGGGTGGGGAGGAATTAGATTCAGTTTACATTTAAAGGCAAAACTGCTTAATTCACACTTTCTAAAACAATGTGCAAACCGAAGCCCAGCCACCGCTTGAAATTCACACCTCTCCAAATTTTGCAGTGCAGTTTTCCAGCCAAGTAATGTGTACAAATATGTGGATGTTAAGGTACACATATATTAATCAGAATGACATGCAAAATGCATTATGTTAGGGGAAGTTGCTTTATAAAGATGTGTATATTATTCCATATCAAAGGGGTATATTAGGAGGCTTTAGTTGTCTGTCTCGGGAGACAGTGGAGGAGTGCGTCTTGGGAACTGAGAAGATAGCAATAAAAACACTGTTTAGTTTTCATGAGGACTTAAATAATAAATATGTCCACAAACCAATGTGGGAATGATGAGAGCTAAGCACCAAGATGTGGAAAATGAGAAAGAGAAACAGAAATTAACTCATCCGCCCAACCCTCTTTCTGGGATGAGGCATTTAATTACATAACCAGGTATTTGGCTTTGTTCTTTCTCAACAGCCTGCCACTTGCGGTGCTTATCACTCATAAGGAAGATTCTCCTAAGCTGTCTCAACTCATTCAGTGTGCAGGAATGCCTCGGTATTGCCACAGGGCAGAAGTGGGAAGGTTTGCCTTCAGCACACAACTGAATCCCCTCCTGAATTCAGTGATGCAAATCAAAATAGAAATTTGCCCAGAGGCAAATTGCTGAAACACGTCGCTGTTCCCAAGCTCCGGTTTTGTATCCAACGATATGCTTTGCATGTGTAGAAGATCCCTGTAGCCTCCAGGCAGCCCCCGATGTTTCTATTTGGGGCGTGCATAAGGACAGCTGTGGCTCTCAATGATTTTCCAATCGTTCATATGGGCAGGGCTAGAAGCACAAAGTCCTGTAGGGTCCCTGATGCCACCTTGCTTCTCCTCCCTCTGTTGGGGGCAGGGAGGAAGATGAGAAGGGGAGAGACGTGGACCTGTTTGTGTTTAGTATGTTCTTTCCTAATTAAGAAACCAAGGAAAACTTGATTACATGGGTTTTTTGGGTTGATGGATTTGTCCCCGGTTCCCTGCTACCGCCTTTTCTCTCTGACCCAGGTAGCAACCGAAAGTCCCAACTCACCACTCTCTCTCTCTCTCTCTCTCTCTCTCTCTCTCTCTCTCTCTCTCTCTCCTCGTTCTCAAAAATGAAGTGACTCTGATCCAGGGCGACATCAGCAACCTGGAGGATGTGAAGGCAGCCATGAAAGGCGTCCACCTGGTCATCCACACTGCCAGCCTGGTGGATGTTTGGGGCAGAGTCTCACCTGAAAAGATCACTGCGGTCAACGTTCAAGGTAGGAAGTGAAAGACTACCCATTCAGCCTCTTTCCTCCATGGTCCAGAGGAAGTCACCCTGCCCATTACAGGGCCAAGGAGAGCACCATAACGGCCTGGTTCACACATAATGCTAAGCCATGGTTTGTTTCACAAATCATGAGTTAACCGTGAGTTTGTCAAACAAACCATGGCTTTTTTCTCCAACATTTGTTTTGTTCTTGTCTTGTGGAGTTTAGTGAGTGTCCAGGGTGACTTCAACAAACCATGGCTAAGGGAATGGTGCTGGGTCTCAATATAACGCCAGGCTGTAGTTATAGCAAAACAAGCTATGGTTTCAGATTGTCGTTTGTTGGCAACAAGGAAAGCATAGGTAAGCTTCTGGCAGGGTTTCCACATAATAATAAGCCATGCTATAATAAACAGTCTCATAAACCACGGTTTAGTGTTATGAGGAAAGCAAGATGGGCAAAGCTACTTGTCAGAAAGGTGGCTGGGGAGGTTGCTCAAGCCAGTGAACCAGGCCACGTTACAGAGGAAGGCCTTCATTTCCAAACCAAGAGGTGCTGGGGCCAAGCATACCACAATGTATTGTCATCCAGCCTTGACCTGACACGGCAGGGCTCTTCTTACGCTCCCACGTTACCAAGGAAAGGTCTGGATTTTTAAGAATCGCTTGATGGGAAGTGCTAATATTTCAGCCTGTCTTTCTAGAAGATAAAAGCCAAATATTTTGAAGGGAGCAACGCCAGCTTTTGCCAAGTTAATAAATCTGTTTTTCAGGAGGCTGGCGGGGGTGGTTGAAGACTGTTCTGTGAAAAACGTAATAAGAATTGCTAAATAAAATTGCAATGGAAAGGAAAATATTACAACTGGGAAATTAGCCTTGCTGTATACAGAAGGAAAACAGAAAGATTTCTCTGAAACAGTGCTGTTAAGCCTTTCCAAGAACTAGCTGGCTAATTCCTCTAAAGTAGGCTTGGGAGACCCTGTGACTCTCCAGCAGTTGCTGGACTCCAACTCCCACCAGCCTCAGCTAGCCTGGCCAATGGACAGGAATGCTGGTAGCTGGAGTCCAGCAATACATGCCAGGCTTGCAGGTTCCCCAGCCTTGCCCTAAAGCAGGGTTTCCCAAATGTGGGTCTTCAGCTGTTTTTGGACTACAACTCCCATCATCCCTAGCTAGCAGGACCAGTGGTCAAGGATGAGTGTTTCCAGGTTCAGGAAGCCACTATCTCATGTGGGTCTCCTGCCCCACATCCCGGAGGCTGAAGAACAGACTCTGGTTACTTAAGGGGAGAGGCAGTTTCCCTCTGTGTATGCTCAGATACCCTCTTACCATTATTGCAGCTTCATCTTTTTTCAGAGGCTGAGCCCTGGCGCCACAGGCAGGGGATCAAGCCTAGCTGGGAAGCACGGCCTGTGAGGTTAAATCCTGTGTTGGCTATGCACACCCATTCCCAACAGGGAACATGGGCATGTAGCCAAGGCAGCAGGATTATACTCCCCGCTTGTCAGGGGGGTTAAATCCTTCTGGGAGCAAGATTTAATCCTCACCCATCAGCTACTCATCAGGCGTTAAATCCTGGATTGAGGAAGGGGTTCACATGGGAATCCCTGCTAAAACCAAGGTTCCCCTTCACACACCCCCACCTTGGTCTGACTTGATAGAAGGCAGAATCCCATGTCCTTCCCTCTCATCTCTGCGGCAATTGGGTGGTACATGAGCTGAGATGCTCCTTCCATTTCCCCCCCTTTGGCTTTACATCAGATGCTCCTGGCTGAGGGGGTCTGGAAAGGAAACAACAGGAATGGATTGCCACGTTTTTAAAGCACCATCACTCATCCTTTCCTTCTGGCAGCCTAAGAGGAAAAGCTTTGTCCTGTCCTGTCAGACCTTCCTATTCCACCAAACTTTAATAACTGGTTCTGACTCCATGGCCCGAAAGTGGCTCCATTTGGGGTGGAGTGTTTGTTTGTTTGTTTGTTTGGGAAAGGGTTTTGAGGTTTTTGGGAAAAACCCTCTGTCAGTTACTGATGTAAAACCGACCAAGGCAGAGATGAGTCAGGAACAAGGATAATAACGTCCATGTGTGGGCATTCCTTTTAATTTATGAACGTCCGCCGCATTTGCCAGGGAGTAAAGAGGCCGGCAGGGGGGGCCTGTGAAGTTTGGGATGAAATTCCTGCCACTACATGAGATGCAAAGGCCAAGTCTCTATATATTTCAACATTTTCTCTCACAGGCTGAAACAGGTGCTTGTTATTGCACAACAGAAAGTGGGTTGATCCCCTTACACAACTGTCAGGTATTCTGGAAGAGGATGGGTTGAGAACCAGGGTTGGGGCTAGGTTGGTCTTGTTTTCCAGATGATTTGTTGTATTTCTCTCCCCCGCCTTCTTCTTTTATCTGTACAACAACCCTCTGAGGTGGGTTGGACTGAGACAGGCTAGCTTCATGCCACACATAAGGCCAAGCCACACTGTGGCTTAGCGAGAATGAGCTAGTGTTAAGGTACAGTGCTACCTCAGTTTACGAACAGTCCTGTTTACGAACTACAGTGGTACCTCGGGTTACATACGCTTCAGGTTACAGACTCCGCTAACCCAGAAATAGTACCTGGGGTTAAGAACTTTGCTTCAGGATGAGAACAGAAATCGTGTGGCGGTGGCGTGGCAGCCGTGGGAGGCCCCATTAGCTAAAGTGGTGCTTCAGGTTAAGAACAGTTTCAGGTTAAGAACGGACCTCCGGAACGAATTAAGTATTTAACCAGAGGTACCACTGTATTCGGTTTACGAACTCCGCAAAACCGGAAGTAGTGTTCTGGTTTGCAAACTTTACCTCAGTCTACAAACGGAAGCTGAACGGTGGGAGGGCACTGCCGGCGGGAGGCCTCATTAGGGAAAGCGTGCCTGGGTTTAAGAATGGACTTCCGGAACGGATTAAGTTCGTAAACTGAGGTACCGCTGTGCTTGGAAAGAAAGCCGCAGCTGCTTTGCTCCTTCTCTGGTTCTGTGTCCTGTGTGCTACCTGGAGCCGAGCCATGGTTTGGCACCATGTTGTGTGGAAACACAGGGTTGTGGTTTGTCTCGCTACCAACAAACCACAAGCTTGTCACCAAGGTGTGTTCCTGGTTTACCAAGTCGCTGACTGGCTCGAGGCCGGCTAATGGGGTTTCACGGCTGGGTGTTCTAGCCTGACATTGTTCTAGCCTGACCTTCTCACCGTGACACCATGTTGGCTCTTAACAGAAGAGGGCCCAGAGTTCCACATCCCTTCCCTTCCCAACACCAGCTCTCAAGGGACCTCATTGAGAACCGCTCTGTGGCGGCGGCAGGTCTCTGAAAACCCTGGGAAGTCACTACGGGCAGTCATTGCGGGCAGTCCTGAACTAGATGCACCAACCGTCTGATTTGGTACGCTTCCTAGGACAGTGGTTGGGTTATAGGGACCCGGGACACACCATTGTGTCTCTCTCTTCCCCCAGGACCCCCAACTCCCAACCTGCCCCAAGCCACTGAATCCTGGTTCCAAAAGCCCTCTGATATTTCCACCCACAGTCCCACTACTCTGATTGCCTTCCAGCAGGGGCGACCAAAATGCCCTTCCCTTGCTGTCTGCAGTCAGTCGCTGTCTCAGGGGATGCAGTTAGGACATTGGAAGAGCCTTGCCAGATCTCTCTAAAGAGCTGCAGAGTACCATCTCCCACAGTGGCCAGTCGGATGCTTCCAGGAAGCCCCCACCCCCCACCCCAGGACAGGAAGGCAAGGGTCCGCTCCCCTTGCCGTTGCCCAGCATTTTGTACTCAGAAGTATACTGCTGCCACTGATAAACCCACTCTGTACATCTGTAGTTGACATCGTACAGGCATGGAATCGATAAAAGCTGAAAACCTTAGCTTGCTTTTTTATTTTTAAAAACAAGTTTCTAGTACAGTGGTACCTTGGTTTACGAACTTAATCCGCTTCGGAAGTCCGTTCTTAAACCAAGGCATGCTTTCGGTTGTCAGGGTTTCCAGCATGGTCTAGAGCAGGGATCAGCAAACCTTTTCTGCAAGGGGCTGGTCCACTGTCCCTCAGACCTTGTGGGGGGCCGGACTATATTTTGAAAAATAAAATAAAAAATGAACGAATTCCTATGCCCCACAAATAACCCAGAGATGCATTTTAAATAAAAGGACACATTCTACTCATGTAAAAACACGTAGATTCCCGGACCGTCCGCGGGCCAGATTGAGAAGGTGATTGGGCTGGATCCAGCCCCCAGGCCTTAGTTTGCCTACCCATGTTCTAGTGGTCAGGGATGATGGGAACTGGAAGGGACCATGATCTCTGCCCCTCGGTTATGTGGGCACCATGGGGTTCTTGGGCTGGCCGAGAGGTGTGGCTTATGTGTCTACTCTCTCTCTCTCTCTCTCTCTCTCTCTCTCTCTCTCTCTCTCCTTTCTCCCCTTCTGTTTTCTATCATTTTGGCACAGGAACTCAGAACGTCATTGAAGCATGTGTGACACAAGGAACTCAGTACCTGATTTACACCAGCAGCATGGAAGTGGTGGGGCCCAACGCGAGGGGCGATCCCTTCTTCAGGTACGTGCCTCAACTGGGGCTTCTGGCATCTCTGCCCCGGCTGCCTGTACGCTGGGCTTCCTTCCCCTTCCACAGCACAGAGGTGTCTCCTTCTCAGTCTGTGATTAAGGGCAGGCGAGTTCTTCCTCTAACTTCATTTTGCCTTTAGAAAGCCCACCCATCTTTCAGAACTATAGGTGGTTCTCTCCCCCTGCCCCTTTCTAACCTTGCAACACCCCTGTGAGGTAGGCTAGGCTGAGCCAGTGGGAACTGCAGCCATCCTATCACTAGGAGGCACTTTCGAAAAAGCGATGTGCCTAAAGCGCTTGTGTTCTCTCTCGCACACATACACACCCAGAGCCCTGATATCCACAGCAGAGAGTTCCCTCTGGCTTTGGTCCGGGCCAGCAGTGGTTCCTCCCCTGTGCAAGGGCTTCCCCCGTGCCCTCCCTAGCAACATCACAACAAGACATGTACACAGCAAGGGTAACCCTGGAGATGGGCAATGGAGATATATCATATATAACAGCGGCTCCCTCCATGGCAATATTTTGTTCCTGTTTCTAACACTGTGCATGCACCATGCATTTAAAGAAACCTCCCCTGCCGAAGGATCCTGGGAACTGTAGTCTGTTAATGGTGCAGGGGATTGTAGCTCTGTGAAGGGAAAACCACAGTTCCCAGGATTCTTTGAAAGAAGCTTGGATGGCTTTAAGAGAGGATCAGACTCAGAGGCTCTCAATGGCTATGTCCTGCCTCCACAGCTGGAGGAAGTTCACCTCCGAATGCTAGTTTCTGGGAATCGCAAGAGGGGAGAGCACGGTGTTGTGTTTGGGTGCTGTTTTCAGGCTTTCCATAGGCTGGCCATGGTGGGAAGAGGATGCTGGAGTGACCCAGCAGGGCTGTCCTTCCATTCTTAAGCCTTGCACAGTTCCCTGAATGTGCTTTAAACGTATGGTGTGTGGATGCAGCCTAAATTGCCACTTCCACTAAAGCAGGAGATTGGCAGTTTCTTGCCTGCAAACATTAAATCGCCTCCTTTGTCTGTAAACACAAAACGTCTCGGTGCTGAATATTTTGGCCCGGGGCAAGGAAAGAAAATGGAGAAACTCAGACAGCTGTCTGGTATGTGTGTGTGTAAGGAATGGGACATTAAGCACCCATAATCCATCCTTCTCGAAGAGTGCTGAAAACATGCATGGATTCCAAGCTCCCAACCTTTAGAGGCCCATTTGCAAATCTTAAAATGTATCATAGGCACCAGAGAATGCTGGCTTTACAGAGGAAAAACTGGCAGTGCCTGAAACTGCCCCTGCCCCTACAAAACAAACAGATGAAACACACCCACCCACCAAAACAACAACACACACAGACAGAAAAGCAGGAAATGCCTGCAACTGAGCAATTCCTAAAAGCCAAACTCATTTTAAAAAACAACATTAACTAGGGAGGAATCATAGAATTGTAGAGTTGGAAGGGACCTAGAGGGTCATCTAGTCCAACCCCCTGCAGAGCAAAGGGCACCAATTTGGGGGACCCCCAGGTTACACAATAGCACCTCCCTTGGATTCTCCCACCCCTACCAGTCAAAAGGAAGCTTGTGATGTCCATGCGCTGCAATAAAAAGATGCCTCCCTGGAATGAGATGATGGAATTCTGGGGTGGGTGGTCTTTGTAGGGGGTGGGATTTTGCTGTTGTTGAGGAAGTGAGGGAATAATCAAGTAAGAAGTTTCAGCTTGCAATAGGAACTGGGAAATGCAGCTTTAATGCACATTTATTAAAAGGTATAAATAAATGCACATTAAAGTTGCAGCGTTTCCCACTGTACTTTTGCAGTGCTGGGAGAAACAACTCTTGCTTCTACCTGTCTCTTTTAAGATGCAGGCACCTTGCCCTGCACTTGACAGTGGCCTCTGTACCATCATAGCACAGTGCATTGGAGTTAATTGAACAAAACTGAAGTATATTGAGGTACATTATTTTGTAGCAGAGACGGAAAAGGATGGGTCTGGCAGGTGGGGCTTCTGGGCTCTCTTTCTCTATGTTGAAGTATTGGGTTCTGATTCCCTGTGGCATGTTCCTCTTCTTTGCAGGGGAAACGAAGACACCAAATATGAGGTTGTTCACACCGAGCCTTACCCGGTTAGCAAAGCCAAGGCTGAGCGGTTGGTCATCGAAGCCAATGGACGAGCGGTGAGTCAGGCTCCCCTTCAGCCCAGGTTTCGAATGGAACAAAGAACCTTAAAAGGACTAAAAGATTTATTAGGACATAAATGTTCAAGAGCCAAAACCCACTTCCCCAGATCCGTGGCATGAACCCTTCGCCTCTGTCGGCCAACTAAGAACAATTTATGCATATACAGTGGTACCTCGGTTTATGTACTTAATCCGTTCCTGAAGTCCGTTCTTAAACCAAATCCATACTTAAATCGAGGTGTGCTTTCCCTAATGAGGCCTCCCACTGCCGGTGCCCTTCCACTGTTTGGCTTCCGTTCGTAGATCGAGGTAAAGTTCACAAACTGGAACACGACTTCCGGTTTTGTGGAGTTCATAAACAGGACTGTTCGTAAACCGAGGTACCACTGTAATGATGTAGGCTGCTGTCAATGGAAGTTTATGTGCCCCAATAACTCAATTAGTCTCTTACAAGAGTTTTGTGGCCTCTTAAAAGTGCAGCAAGATGTCCCCTCTGCAGGGTATTTATGACACTCTTAAAACCCACCCTTTCTCTCTACCCTCTAATGAGCTTGAGTGCACATAGCATTTCCTTATCTTTCTGATAATCCTGTGTGGTAGCGTTATTTAGTCATTCTCGTTTTGATTTGTATACGACTGTCACCATTCCTGCTGCATTCTCCCTGGTTCACTTGCAGGGTGTTTACTTCTTGTTAGTCATTTGCTTGGGACGTGGGTGGCGCTGTGGGTTAAACCACTGAGCCTAGGGCTTGCCGATCAGAAGGTCGGCGGTTCGAATCCCCGCGACGGGGTGAGCTCCTGTTGCTCGGTCCCTGCTCCTGCCAACCTAGCAGTTCGAAAGCACGTCAAAGTGCAAGTAGATAAATATGCACTGCTCCGTCAGGAAGGCAAACGGCGTTTCTGTGCGCTGCTCTGGTTCGCCAGAAGCGGCTTAGTCATGCTGGCCAATAAAGCGAGATGAGCGCCGCAACCCCAGAGTCGGTCACGACTGGACCTAATGGTCCAGGGTCCCTTTACCTTTTACCTAGTCATTCGCTCACTCTGCACCTTCCAAACTGCTTAAAAAGTCAAGTTTCTTTTTTCCAGAGTGGGTTTGTTGCAGCTAGGGGAGACAGAGCCCTTTGATCCCCATACCTCAACTTGAATCCCTCCAGCAAAATGCTTGACCACCTGGAGGCTCCTCTACCCCACATGCGTCACAGTGGGGTGTGGGGTGTGGGAAGGGAGCCAGGTCCTTGGTGGCAGGGGAAGCTAACGGGTTTTCTCCACCTCCTCTTCTGTGCCACCAGGTGGAAGGAGGGAAGCAGCTGGTCACTTGCGCTCTCCGGCCGACTGGCATCTATGGGGAGCACCACCCACTGATGAAACAGTTTTACGAGAAAGGGCTGAGCACCAAAAAGTGTCTTATCCGAGCTGTCCCAACCTCCACTGAGCACGGCAGGGTCTATGTTGGTAAGTCTCGCATGCACGCTGTGCGCCATTCTTGAACTCCGATGTCACCATGAACTTTAGATGCCTTTGCACGCACTCCCTCGGGTCCTTTATAGCCAAAGCCCCAGAGAAGCAAGATGGTGTTGCTGCTTTTTATCAAAACAAATAATCTTTCCCTCCTGGAATGCTTTGCTTCTTTACCCATGACTAAAGCAAATCAAGAACACCAGAGCCTGTGTATTAATGTTCAGCAGTCGGACCTCTTGGATTCTTTTTCCAAGAGCAACAGATAAACTACAATGGGGATTTGTAAATTAATTTGTGTAAGCATTTGGAGGGCAACGTGGCCATTCGTGGGCCTGCTTTTTATTAGTTTGCTAACCTCTGCTAGAGGGCGATTGGCTCACAAGGAGAAAATGTGTTTAAAAAAGTGGTTTTCTTGAAAGAAGATCCCTTTGATCTCCTGTAACTTAAATTATGAATTTATTTTTATTTCCTCCTTACAAGGAAGGCTGAGCTAAGCCCTTGGCAAATGCACAAGCAAAGTCTTGCGTGCTTACGGACTGGAGGCTCAGTCAAACCAAAGCACTCTGAGTCAGTGACCTGATGACATTCGCCTCTCTTATTGTTTATATTCCTATCTGTAGGATCTCTCTCTCTCGCCCATTGCATAGGCTGCTTTAGCGATCCTATTTCTCTTTCCCAAGTGTTTCTCCTCTCTTCCTCCCCCTGCCAACCCTTTTGCAGGCAACGTGTCTTGGATGCATCTGCTGGTGGCCCGCAAGATCCAGGAGTCTCCCTCGACCGTTTCAGGCCAGGTTTATTTCTGCTATGACGACTCGCCTTACAAGAGCTACGAGGACTTCAACATGGAGTTTCTGGGCTCCTGCGGCTTCCGCATGCTGGGCTCCCGGCCGCTGCTGCCTTCCTTCCTCCTGCGGTTCATGGCGCTGTTCAACGCCTTCCTGCAGTGGCTGCTGAAGCCCCTGTGCAACTACGCGCCCATCCTCAACCCCTACACTCTGACTGTCGTAAGCACCACCTTCACAGTGCAGACCAGCAAGGCCAAGGAGCACTTTGGCTACCAGCCCCTCTACAGCTGGGAGGAGAGCCGGGCCCGCACTGTGAAATGGCTCCAGGAGATCGATGCCCAGAGGGATGCTGGGAAATGAGACACGGGCCGTGTGTGCGGGGGAGAGGGACAGGGGAGCCAGGATAGAGAGGGACTCCCCCCTCGCTCCCCAAAAGCAGCCTAGCCCTGGGTTTTGCTTCCACTGGAGCATCCGAGTACATTTTCCCACACTCTTGCCGAAGCTGTGTTTATGATACCCAGTGCCGTCAAGAGTAATTTCATCTTGGTAGACTCTGGATTACACTATTGGTTTAATCCTTGTAATTACTATTATTTATTTGTCACTCGCAAAGCACTTAAAAGGATGACCGGGAGAGGGTGGAAAGAGGAACTGATCTGCGGGGAACCTACTCCAGGATTTGGCAGCAACCACTTTCAGTGAGAGTGTGCCAGTTCTACCGAAATCTGTTTTGAATGTTGGTTAAGCATATAGTTTTACTTCGGGGTCTCCTGTAAGAGCTGTGTGCTCCATTGGTGGCTGTCATCCGTCAAGGCTTGTAGGGGGTTAAGCAGGAGGCTAACATTAGAGGGCGCCAGAGGCAATGGCAGGCAGAGCTAAGGAATGCTAGATTGGTCCTTATCTTCCTACCTGGTGAATTTTACAAGGGCAGCCCTGAGACTAAGGAGAAAGAGGATGCTGCCAGCTCAGTGCCACCTTCTGGGCTGGTTAAAAGAAGGCAAGTTGGTGGGGCAGGGCTTTTGCCCTAATGAACCTGCCTCCCCTGGTGTGCCTTTGCAACAGAGCCTCCAATCTAAGTCTTAGAATGACTTCTACGATCCAGATCTTGCAGACTCCCTCTCTGATGAGAGTCCTCCTCTTCCAGAACCACTTTCCTTCGTTCTTATTGCATTCCCTTGGCAGTCTTTATTTTCAGTGTGCTACAAATGAACAGCACAGTGGGTCAGGGAGGGCTGTGTGCAATTTCATGCTGCATCATTCCTTTCCTGTAGCAATGTGAATCCCTCTGAAGGATCCTCAATCCATTCCGCATCGCTGCGATCCCATTCCATTTTTTTCTTCCTACCTCAATTGCCACTACACCGCCCGTGCAATCGGGATCCAGATCCATGTTTTGATTTTTATCTAGCCTGTCCTCTCAGTGTAGGACTTCACTTAGCATGACATATGATGCCATGATTTATTTTCCCTGCCACTTTTTGCAGGGCTTGTGCACTATGAATATGACTGGAGAATCATGGCGGATTTTTCTTTTAAAAAAACAACACACTACTACACTGGGTGGGTGGAGCCCAGATGCCCCTGCCTACAGTCTGATTAATAAGGGACAGAGCTAACAGCCTCCCTGATTCTGACTCTGCCATGTGGTTTTACTCCCCCCCTTTGAGATTTGACCCAGTGAAAGAGGCTCATTTTTCTGAAACGTCCTGTCAAATGCAGGAACTTGGCAACCTCGCAGGATCTAAGGATTGACAGCATTGAATAAAAGTGACAAAGGCACACAACACACTGTTGCTGGGCTGGACAAGCTGCAGGAAAGCCCACTGGCAAAATCCTTAACAGGGAAGGCGAAAGTGTTTTGGACATGTTTAAGTTTAGATGATTTGAAAGTTGGGGGTGAATAGGAATTGGTGAGGGGGAGGGGTGAGTCTGTTCAGTTTGCACTTCCATGCAGTGCTTAATTCTTAGTTTCTGAACCATCTTAGTTTCTGAGCCATCCCTAGGGCTGATAGAGGCAGATAAAATGATTTGTGACATGGAGGAAGCCAATCGAAATAGGTGTTTCTCCCTCTTTCGCAGTACAGAAATTGGCTGGAGACTGAAGAGGAAGCTGTTTACCACACAGTGACTTAATTAATTGATGGCGTTCACTGCTCTGTCAGTAAATGTGACGCCTACTCAGTTTATATCCCGCCTTTCCTCCCGAGGGAGCTCAGGGCGCCAAGTGCACCAATAAAAATATAATTGAAAACTTTCTAAAACCAGCTAAAAACAAGCACATTCCTTCAGCCAGTTATCTCAGGGGTTATCGTTCAGCCAACAAATGCCCGGGTAAACAAGGAAGGCTTTAAAAATCACTGGCTTAAGCTGGCTTTTTAGAAGGGACAAGGCAAATAGATGGCAGATAGGGCCGCTGGTCACAGGGGTTGGAAGTGGGTTGTCCCTGGCTGGCAGAGATTGCGCCTGCCTTGACGCCCTCCTCATGGGCTCCTCAGAGCAATCATTTCTGGGCTAGACGGACCTATCCATTAGCACGACCAGCTGCCTTCCCCCTGTAAGAGCATTGCTGGTGCTTAACCTGGGCCCGGTGAGGTTGCCAGCCTGCTGCTCCCGCTGGTGAAACCAAATAATAATGTAGAATGTATTCCTTGATCGAAGTCTTAATTATTATAAATAAATACGTTGAATTCAGACAATGAGTTTGGCTCCTATTTTCCCTCCTGTCGTGTCTGTGGGGAGCCTTGGCAGGGCCATGCAGAGATTGGTCGTAGAAAAGGTAGAATGAGAATTCTGAAGTCCGTAGGAGTGCTCCCTCCCTTAAAATCTCTTCCTCTAACTAACAGTGCTATAAATGGTGTGTTTATGAACAAGGTAGGAATTGTAGGCATGTGGAAGTTTTCAGATCGCCTGGCAGATAAGACTCACGGCTTGTGAGCAGAGGTGAATAATATTAAAGTTAAAAAACCCACGGGGCACGGCTTATACACCTTTAAAAACAAACAAGCCATGTTTGCAGAGTCTAAACTCCAACCCCCAGCAGCCCCAGACACCATGGGCAGTGGCCAGGATGATGGGAATTGAGGTTCATGTTGGCCACCCCTGGTATAAACGGATTGCACCACTCCCTGTGTTTGCGAATACCTTGGGTGGATGCGAGAAGCTTCTTGTTGCATTTTGATACCTCCCAAGTTCTGTGAAGAGAGAGGTGTCAAGGGAAAACATCAAAAGCTGGTACTTCTCCAAGCAAGGCATACATGTGAATGCCTTTTGCGTTCAACCCAGGTTTCCCAGAGGATAAAGTTAGCTAAGTGAGCCTGAAGGGAATGTCGATAGTGCTGGTGAAAATGATGCCGTCAGAGATGGGATCTGCCTAGCTTCTGCAGCTCCTTTTGGAGGGGTTTATGTTTGATGAGTAGCCAACCATCAGTATGTCTCTTATCACAGACATTTCCACAGCATGTGATTTATATCATTAAGCAAGTTACATTGTCTTTAGCGGTATTCCGCCCTGTTCATTTCAATCGGAAGGAAAAACACTGCAAACCCGGGGTGGAGAAGGAATCAGCTGCATAATCGTTTGCGGAGTGGAAGCAGCGATGCCGACGAATACTGATCATCTCTGCTGGATTGATTTGCATTTTGGACATGGGACCGAATAAGTGCACATCAGAAACTTCGGCTCATGTTTCTGTTTTGGTCAGAATTCTCCATCTCTACACAGTCCTACAGGCGAGCTGAGAGCTAATGGAGGATGGACGTTTATTTAAAATAATAATTCCTGTACTAGTCCATTACATGTTAAAATTCAAGCCCTGGACTTTTGTGTATTCTGCAATTCCCTGAGAGCACAGAAAAGTGAAAGAACATGCAAAGCTAGCTCCTTGAGAATCTGATTTATTTATTTTTTAAAGAGCATGTTTCTGTCCCTCACCGATTGCAAAAACTTTGCTTGAAATTGTGCGGATGGTGACTGTAAATTCTTGGGTGCTAGAGGTGGCTGAATAAGGCTTCCAGCGGCTGAGAACAGGGCTCCAGAGCCCTGCGTAGCTCATTGATGAGGAAAGAGAGAGAAAATATTGCCAAATAAGAGAGCGCAAGTACGATTTATGCGGCTTGGAAAATTGGCTGTGCTATTTGACCCTGATGTGACCTTTCATGAGGAGAACCCACAGCCCTGTTTCACTATAAAAAGAATCAGTAAGGCCTTATATCAGCGGGACTTGCTCCCAGGTTACTGGCTATGGGGTGGTGACCTTACACACAGTAGCTTTGTCCATAGTCCCTGGTGTCTGGAGTGATGCCTTACTGATGCAAACGGGGGGATTTGGGGACATTTGTAGGGAGACAAGCAGAGGAGGACCATTTGCTGCCATGAGATCTAAGGGCCGTAAAAAAAAGTCATCTGAAGTCATGCAGGTTCAGGTGTTGCTGTGGCTGGTAGTTTGTGTGGTGCCTAGGAACCATTATATGGAATCTGATAAAACTGACATAGAAGAACTTGAAAAGGGCCATAGCTCTCATTGTCATGGAGACATAGTACAAGGGATCCAGCAGCCAGGATTTTTACTTTTTGGTACCTGATACACAAATATCCAACCCCCAATGCCTGACTGCCGGAGCCGCCTTATAGGACTGCTGATCCCTACAGACACTGCTGACTTAACTCCAGAATAAAAAGGCCTAGAGCCTTGAAAACAGGTCAGGAAAGCTAGCTTTGCATCTGAGAGTTTTCAAGATAAGGTGCTCATCTTGATCTGATGCATGTTCACTTTCTTTGAAATGAGTGGGACTCTATGCACACATTTCTGAGGCATTTGCTGGTAGCTGGGATTTCTTAGCATCTGCCCGCCCCCCTTTCCTCCTCTTAGAGATACATGCGACAAATGAGAATGGGGGGAGGCTTTCGAAGTGGGGTTCATCTCTCTCACACAGGGTAGCTGCTCCAGTCAGTCACCAATTCCTCAAAGAAGAAGAAAATCTTTGTCAACAGTCTTTGAGCCCAGTGACTGGGAGGTGGGGGTGTGGGGGGGCTGACCTCTGCCTCCCTCCTTCGCCCCAAGAGGGATATGGAATGGAGCGTTTGGAAACAAAAATTGCAAATGAAGCAGAACTTGCCCATTGCAGCAACAGCTGACAAAGGGGCGGTGTGGCGAAGAGGCCTGCTGTCATTCCATCTGCCATATAGCTCCAAGGACGCTAAAAATGATACTATTGGCGTGAGACGGAGGGAGGAGAGGACCCCAGAGAATGCTCTTCTTCTTCCTCCAGGACTAGTTCCACCCAAAGAGCCAAGACGGATGTCTGCAAGGGGCGCCACGTAGATGGAGGAAATGTGCAAGCCCTGCACATTGCAAGGCCACCAGGAGGGGGTCCTGGAATGCGTGCCCTGAGAGGTTGCATTGCTGCCCCACTACACACACACACACACACACACACACACACACACACACACACACTTTATTAAATTTTCTGTTTTACAATTTAGAATACTCATTTAAACATCCTTAAAATATCAAAGACTTCTCTTTCCGTGGTTCATTTTGCATATCATAAATCCCTGCACATTTTACAAAAAACTAAACCATTCAGTAGTCCATCAAAACGTATTTACAGTGTTGGATTTATCTTAAGGCTGCCAATGTTTTCAAGTGTACACATTCCCCGCCCCCATATATATTCAATAAACATTTTCCAGAACGTATGTTCTTCTTGTTCTCTTATTTTATATGTTAAGTCTGCAAGCTATGCACATTCTGTCTGCTTAAGTAGCCATTCTTCTTTAGTTGGGACCTCGCTCATTTTCCATTTTAGGGCTAACGTATCAGGGGCCGGAGTAGTGGCAGACATAAACAACCTTTTTTGACACGCAGGAATTTCTGCCTTTTTGTTGCCCCACTTTAAAGGTCATGGCTTTCCTCAGTTAATCCTGGGAGCTGTCGTTTGTTCAGGAATCTGAGAGTTGTTAGGAAACCTCCTATTTCTCTTAAAGACACAGGGACCCCTGACCATTAGGTCCAGTTGTGGCTGACTCTGGGGTTGCGGCACTCATCTCGCTTTATTGGCCGAGGGAGCCGGCGTACAGCTTCCGGGTCATGTGGCCAGCATGACTAAGCCGCTTCTGGCGAACCAGAGCAGTGCACGGAAGCGCCGTTTACCTTCCCGCCAGAGCGGTGCCTATTTATCTACTCACATTTTGACGTGCTTTCGAACTGCTAGGTTGGCAGGAGCAGGGACCGAGCAACGGGAGCTCACCCCGTCACAGGGATTTGAACCACCAACCTTCTGATCGGCAAGTCCTAGGCTCTGTGGTTTAACCCACAGTGCCACCCGCGTCCCTCCTATTTCTCTTACCCTGCTACAAGTCCCAGAATCCCCTGGGAAGAGGGATGGAGAAGGCGCACCCCAAATGTTCTCTCTTGTGGCTCCAGGGGGTCTGTTAGGCAGTTGTGGTGAGCGAGTTCTCTTTCAGGGCCTCGCCTTCTGATCTTATTATTCGGGGTTCTTCCCGAGGGTTCCCCAGAGCAGGGACGCACACAGAGAGTGCCAGGTCTCGAATGGCTCCAGTGTTTTGGCATGGCCGAATACTGCCCCTTAGTGGCACAGTTTGGCCAGTTTTTGGCTGCTTCCAGGTTCAGCATAGTTCTCTCATCATTCCCAGAAGAAGAGTTTGCATTTCTTGTCCTCTCTCTGAGGACAGAGGAGAAGCGCAACTGGTCCAGGAAACCCTGCGTTGGTTTTGGGAGGGGAGGCGAAAGGGGAAATGGCTCAAAGGCCGACAGTAAGGCGTAGTCAGAGCAAACGCTAGGTCAACTCTGGCTGGACATCAAGTAATCTGCGTGCTGCCAAATGTTATAGGGTGGGGGGTGCCATCTGTCTCTTAGCATCTTCCCCACCCACACAGGAAACTGCAGGAGTCCTGACATTTGGAATATTTAACTAGGACATATTGGGTGGATATCCACACTATTTTCGTGGAATGTAGCCTGAAAGAACATGGATTCCTGGAGATCTTGGTTTTTATTAATTACCTTCAAATAAATCCAGTTTCTAGTCCTCATGAGCAAGGACGCTGAGTTTGCAATAAAAACCCACCTTATGGAGGAGGGCTTGCCTCTCCTCACTTAGCCTCCAGCCTTCAAGAGATTATTATTTGGTTGCTTCCCCCCCCCATAAAAGTGATTAGGGGTGAAATATGATCACCCCACAGCTGAAATACTTGCAAATGGGTGCCCATTGCATCTGTTGAAACGTTCCTTCTTAGAAAATGTGCCTAGTGGGCTGAGTCAAGCCCACTGTGGCCCTAATCCAGACCACAATGAATGTGCCCTAGAGCAGACCCAGCTGGCAAGGAAACTGTCTACATCCCAAAGGAAACATTTCCATTCCCGACATCCAGTGTAACAGATGTGGGGAACCTTTGGCCCTGCAGGTGTTGGTAGACTACAACTCCCATCAGCCCCAGCAAGGTTGGACCAATGGCCAGGGATGATGGGAACTGTAGTCCATCAACACCTGGAGGATCAAAGGTTCCCCATACCTGCAATAGAAGCTGATGGGATTTCATGTTTATTTCATTTTCCTAACTCCATATAAAGATTTAAGAGGGGGCACACGTAACCATCCTTCCACTGCTGGGATCCTGGGTACAGGATCATGCACTGGGGAGACACCATTCATGTGCCTTATAAGCTCTTTACAAAACTCCATCCTTGTTTATCCTTCCTGTTTTCCATATGGAGAGCTGATCATTCTTGCTTCTTACTTAATGTGAAAGAAGAAGAAGAAAATATTAGGCGATAAATATTTTGTAGTGTGTAGCAACAATCCAACAGCCATTGGCAAGACGATTTAGAACGGGAGATCGCCTCTAGGGCGTAACTTAGCCCAGCTGCCCGGAGGAAGGAAAAATGCAGTCAGTGTTGACAAGAGGAATCGTGTTTGAATCCTCCCTTGTGCCTCTGCCTCATCCCCCCCCCAAGGGAAGGGGGTAGGTGTGCCTTTGCTCGGGAGCTCAAATCTGCACCGGGAGGCCTATTACTCATCTAGCCTCCCCCTGCAGCAAAGAGATGACAGAACCCCACCCAGGCTCCTTCTGCTCCCTGCGGAGAAGAGAGAACAGATTGCCTTGCGCTCCCTCGTTTTGTGTCTAAGAAGAGAGGTTAACTAAGGTTGCCGGCTTGCCAGGAAACAAACAAACAAACAAAAAACAGCTGCCCTGGTCTGCTCCCGAATTTTTTCTAACCTCCCAAAATGGGCAGGTGAAGCTGGTCATGACGACACGGAGAAAACGGCTCACATCTGGGCACAGCTGCAGATCGCGTTGCTGTTAAGGGGAGAGCTATGGGGCTGGCTGACAAGTCGAGGCTTGGGGCGGATTTGGAAACCATGTATGGACCGCTCCATCCCTGATGGAGGTTGCTGTGGGTAGCACAGGCTCCCAGTTTTATTGGGGTGAGTGGGTGGGAGGCTATTAAAGCAGGATGCTCTCAGTAAGACCCTCTCTCGGATTACCCTTGGCACTCAAAACTTGCCCTCTTTCTTTGGAGTGCAAGGCAAGCACAGCAGGCTGGTCTATCTTGACACGACTGCCTGCTGATTCCATGCTTGGGGGGTTGGGGTACCAGGGCTGAGACGAGGCTCCAGGACTCAGCAGTGGGGGCCCTGCAGTCCTGAATTTGGAAACCAGGGCCCTGTTGTTACTGACACCAGATAGCTCAGTTGGTTAGGGCATGGTGCTGATAACGCCAAGGTTGCAGGTTCGATTCCTGTATGGGACAGCTGCATATTGATCCTCAGGGTCCCTTCCCATTCTGTGATTCCACATTGATGCTTTCTGGAAAGTCCTGCCACTTTCCGCAGGGAAAACTCGCTCTTTACTGCTGAATCGGAGCAAACATCAACCAGGTTTTCCAGAGATTGATCTTTGCTCCGATTCAGCAGTAAAGATCAAGTTTTCCCAGGTAAAGCAATGGAGCAAATGGAAAACCGGTCTGATCCATGCTTTGCTGCTTCTCACCGAAGCGACCTGTTTGCTCATGAGGTGCCAAGGGTTTGGATTCATTCTCCATCCCATCTTGTACCAGTTTTTCAAAAACTTATCACCCTCATTATCTCCTGGACACTAGGGTGGTCAACTGCCCAGAAAAAAGCCCTGTCTTGCTGTTATGTCTAAAAGCAGTAACCTTGCCCACAAAAAAAACATGGCAGTTAGCATTAACCCCTGCTTACAGCTGCACATTTGAGCTGGGGAAGAGAACCATACTGTCCCAGACACAGCAACGGGAGTTGATTTCAAAGTTGGCAACCTTTGCCAGCTGCCTATTACTGGAAGGCTGCTATCTTTAAAGCAACTCCTATATAATTCAGCCTTTTCCAAGTTAAAGCGCTAACAGGAAGTTTAAATAAAATCTCTCTTATGAAGAAGGCAGCCACAACAGCTCCTCATGCCCCCAGAGGGTGGTGTGTGTGCTCGTATGTGTACCAAACAGTTTGAGGATTTTTTCCCTTCTGCTGCTGCTGTTTGTGTTTTGATTTGCAGCTCTAATTCACTGTCGGCCACCAGAGGGCAGCAGGACATTATTGACTGCAAAACCCACTACATTAAGAAACTATGCTCCCAGGCAGCCTAAAAATAAAATCAAGACGGAAAGGAGGGAGGGAGGGGAGAGGGGGGGAGAGAAGAAGCAAGAGAATATTTTTAAAGTACGTTTATTAAAGCCAGAGGGCAGTAGGTCAGGATAGATGGGAACAGACAGAGCGCTGCGTGCATGTGATATCGTGTAAGGAAGGAGCGGTCAGAATGAGAGTCGGCGGCTCAGGATGTTGGGGGCCGGGCTCACCGTTTGACAGCTTGTATAACTGTCTGGAGCGCTGGCCAGGGAGGGAGCATTCGCCCGCCAGCTGCTGCACCTGCCTGCCTCTCTTTTTATTATTATTTGCGTTTGCTTGCATCTTGGGGGTTTAAGATGCGGGAAGGAAAACAGCCATAATCTATTGCAGGCATGTCCAACAGGTAGATCATGATCTACCAGTAGATCACTGGACGTCTGCGGTAGATCACTGGTAGATCATTAAAGGTAAAGGTAAAGGTACCCCTACCCGTACGGGCCAGTCTTGACAGACTCTAGGGTTGTGCGCCCATCTCACTCAAGAGGCCGGGGGCCAGCGCTGTCCGGAGACACTTCCGGGTCATGTGGCCAGCATGACATCACTGCTTTGGCGAGCCAGAGCCGCACACGGAAACGCCGTTTACCTTCCCGCTAGTAAGCGGTCCCTATTTATCTACTTGCACCCGGGAGTGCTTTCAAACTGCTAGGTTGGCAGGCGCTGGGACCGAACAACGGGAGCGCACCCCGCCGCGGGGATTCGAACCGCCGACCTTTCGATCGGCAAGCCCTAGGCGCTGAGGCTTTTACCCACATCGCCACCCGCGTCCCTACGGTAGATCATTGGCTCCCCCCAAAGAAGCTGAACAACTGTGGCTCCCCTAAAAGAAGCTCAACATTTTACCTCCTCCCTGAAAAAACTCAACAACTTTGACCCAAACCCCAAAAAAGGGGGTAGATCACTGCCAGTTTTTAGTTCTGTGAGTAAATCACAGTCTCTTGGGAGTTGGCCACCCCTGATCTATTGAAACGCGGCAGCCATTCAGAAGAGCGCTTGGCTGACCTTTTCCCCATTTGCTTTCTTTTAGCAAGAGTTTGTTTTCTTCTGTTCTTCAAGGGCCCCAAATTCCTCTTCTCTTTGACAGTGAGAAGCATGTCGCTCCACCCTGCAGGACCTGTGCTTAGGTCCTGGGGTTGGGGTATTGTGCTGTAGGCATTGGGTCATGGGAAGAGTTGCCACGTTTCCCACCTCCACTCCAGCAGGGTCCCTGTACCTTTCTAATCTTATGTGTGGCAGGCAGACAACCAACAGGTGAAGCCCTTCAAACTTCTGTGTCCCCATGCTGGGGGAAAGCACCACACCCTGAATGGCTATTTGTTGCAGGAAGGTTCAAGGCCTAAAAGGAAGAAAATGGAAACGTTCATCCTTGGCTTTGTGAAGCAGACGAGGGGAACCTCTGGCCCTCACAAGGGGGACATCTAAATTGCAAACACTTCTTGGTTTGACACCAGTTTCAGCCTGCGCTTCTACTAGCTAGAAGGCAAATGCGGAGGAAGGAGGTGAAGAGAGATTGCATCTCACAAAAGCAGGCATAGCAAAATAGAGGTTTGCAAACCGCTATGGTCTCCCCTTTCTCTTTGCAGAGACATTCGCTCTGTGTATAAAATCTCACTTTTTCTCTCTGTGTCCCCCCAAAGCCAATGGAGATGTGATGGGCCTGTACAATATTAGGGGGCTGTTGTGCCCCAGAGAACAGAGGGCAGAGGTTCAGAAGAGGAACACCCCAGTCTCTTGGCAGTCGCTGAGTGGCTTGGCAAACCAGCCAGCAGAAATGCTATTATCTAATCGGATTGCGTGCTAATCGGGTAGGGTGGATAATCCTGGATCGTTAAAGGGAAATCTCGTTAGAACAATCCCATTTCGAATGCTCAGTAAGCCCGCTGTGCTATATAACAGCTGGGCAGGCCTAAGCAATCCCCAGCGCTGAGCAGCGGCCTCTGCCTCCTCTGAGATTGCACTTGGAGGCCTTACCTAGATGGGGAAAATTACAAATTTCCCTTAAGGCAGAGTTGAGGAACCTGTGGTCCTCTCCAGTCGTCACTGGACTCCACCGCCCATCAGTCACGGCAAATATGGCCAATGGTCAGAGACGACGGGAGGCTCTGTGTCAGAAGCGAGGAAGTGGGTTGTTAGAGGAAAGAAAAGTACGTTACTTCAGCAATAAAACACGAGAATGAAAATGAAAAGAGGGCAAGAAAAATATTCTTTTGGGGAGGTGTGTGTGCGCACGCTAGGGTCCTTAGAGGAGCAGATCAGTCATGGTTGCTTTTTATTGTATCTTTTAAATAACTGCACATGAACAGAAACTATTAAAAATATATATCAAGAAATGAAGGTGATAAAACTATTGAAGGCGTCAGAATGTTAAAATCCGAGAGGTTTCGAAGCAGGGAGACTTATGAGGAACGGAAGAGGCTTTTAATAATTGAATGATATTCCTGCCACTACAGCTTTGCGCCTCGGTGGAGTTATTGAAAAGCCAACCATTTGTTTTCAGTCTGGTGAGTTGAAAGGGAACAAGGCTGAGGAAGATATTAAAAGGGGGAAGGAGGGAAGGAGGAGGGCAGGCAGGCAAGTGGTTGGGTATCTGTTGGGTCACTGAAACTAGCCAGTCCTCAGCCAAAGAGCAGCTGTTGCTGTTGGGATCTGAGAATGATGGCAAGGAAATATTTTTTCGGCGCAGTGGAGAAAAGGGAAGCCGTGTCTTTCTGTAGACTTTCCTCCCAGGGTTGCTGAGGGGAGAGGTGGGATGCAGAGGGTACTCTTGTCCCAGGCAAGAAAAGAACGCAAGTCTCTAGTCCTCATAGAACAAAAGTTATGAAGCAGAAATTGCAGTCACCATCATGGCTATTGCTTTGCGAGAGATGAGCCTGCTCCCGCCTTTCAGTGCTTTTAGCAATGAGAGGAATCAGGGCTGTGATTGATGAGTCCTAGAGAAGAACATAGAGCCCAACAGAAAACTTTAAAATGGTCCCAGAACTCCAGGCATCGAAAAATTAATTTTCTGGTTAATTCTGAAGCTGTCTTGGGGTCTTCCTTGATGCGTGCATCACTCTAGGCTTTTTCATCTGGATTCATACAATGGAGGACTCCCTGGGGCATTTTGAAGCTGTTTTCTGAGTAAAAGGTAAAGGTAAAGGACCCCTGACAGTTAAGTCCAGTCGTGAACGACTCTGGGGTTGCGGCGCTCATCTTGCTTTACTGGCCGAGGGAGCCCACGTTTGTTCGCAGTTTTTCTGGGTCATGTGGCCAGCATGACTAAGGTGCTTCTGGAGAACCAGAGCAGAGCACGGAAACACCGTTTACCTTCCCACCAGAGTGGTATTGTTAAGTTGTGGGTGAACATATCAGACGACACAGCGATTCTTCAAACAGCTCTTGTTTATTCACAGGCCAGGACAGAACTGAACTGAAGGGCTCAGTCAGCCTGCTTATATAGAGCTCCAGTACCACGTTACTGTAACAACTTTCTAAAACTATCCAATCACTGAACGTCACTTTCGATCCTTCATTTGCATAACTATCTACAGTATCCCCCTGCTGGCCCAGGGTGAGAACATAACAGGTACCAATTTATCTACTTGCACTTTGACACGCTTTCGAACTGCTAGGTTGGCAGGAGCAGGGACCGAGCAATGGGAGCTCACCCCGTTGCGGGGATTTGAACCGCCGACCTTCTGATCGGCAAGTCTTAGGCTCAGTGGTTTAGACCACAGCGTCACCCGCGTCCCATTATCTGAGTATGGAAGCCTTAAACAAATTGCACTGCAAATGCAGATAACACATCCATGCAAATCTTATGCAGGCTTCTGTCCGACTAGGGCAAGGGGCAGGGGGCCCAACCAAAATACAGTATACCAGGCCCAGAAAGTCCTGAGGGCAGACGTGCTTCATCTCCTTCCATTTGGTGGCTGCTTCCACCCTCCCTATCAAGATCATTGATATCCCAGGATGCAGAAGTGTCCAAGCCTGGCTTCTGATGCCCATCTGCATAATTGCTCTGATTTCTGAATAAATTTATCTTGCCCTTTCCACTATCTTGCATAACATGGATTATACTTGTGGCCGTCATGGGAGCAGGAAGGAAGTATTGAAGGCACAGAAGCTCCACCGCAGCAGCCCACTGGGGAAACTGCTTCCTGAGCCCTCCTACCAATATTCTGGCTTCTGAGATTTCAAGCGAGTGTCACCCTCCCGTTTTTGAGCACATGAGGGCTAGATACTTGCCAAAAGCAGATCTTCTTAGGCACCCATGCAAAAGTAGAATGGATCCAGCCATTCCTTTCCAGCCAAGGTCAACAGTGGAGCCAGACACCTTTTCGAATTATAACTCTCTCCACTGCATCGGAAAACCAGGACCACACATCTGCCCCATTGTTTAGAGTCGGCCGCATGTAGGACTCCCAAGCTTTTGCCCTCCGTTCCCCCTTCTTGGTTCTCATTCTCTCTTCCCCTCCAGTTCACTCTGGCTGGCAGGACACTTCTCCAAGCATAGCTTGGCTTTTGTGGAGAAGCGCTGAGAGACGGCCCATCTCGACCCAATTCAGCAAGGCGCTTTATCCCATGACCCTCTTTTGCAGTTAAGAGTGCTGGTGAAGAATCAGAGAGGACCTGCGTTCAAATCCCCACATAGTCCAGTAGGCCAGTTCACGATCTCTCTGCCTATGTTACCTCACAGGATTGTGTGGGGATTAAAAAAGAGAAAGACAGACCACGCATGCTTTCCTGGGCTCTTTGGAGGACGGTAAGATTGGAGGGGGGGGGGGAGAATATGTCTCAGTTTGAGTTTTGTTTGGGAAAGAGACTGCTGCTGCCTAGGTGACAGTGTCATGAAGGAGGCTGGTGGCAGCTGTCAAACCCCCTTTTCTGCTAGAAATGAGCTTCTTTTGAAGAGGTGAGGGTCTGCCCAATTTGCATTGTTCTCAGCCAGGCTTGGGGAGGAAGGCATCAGCATAATCTGATCCGGGGCAGCGGCGTGTGAAGACTGAACTGAATTTCTAAATAAACAAATTAGTGCTGTTTTGCATATTTTTTATCCTGTGATGCCGCTCTTAAATATTATTTGGCATGAGAAGCAGCTCTAGCTATATCACGGCACCATGTGAAAACAGATTTTGCTACCACCACAAAGATTTATTTGTGAATGGAGAAGAATTGTGTCTCCTCCTCGCAGCCTCATTTCCCCTCCTCCACGGAGCAAGGGGCTGCGACTGAGAAAATGGCCTGTGTCCTATGCGTTTGCCCCTTCAAGGTTTCCAGAGCAGTTCAGCAGCCCTTACATTGTGATACCCCGGTCAACTGCTTCCAGGGCCTGCTGCCTTATGACAGGCCTGTCTGGCAAGGGGCTCTTGCAGCTCAGCGCAAGAGGCCATGCCTTGCACTTTGAAGGCTCAGTTCCTCCCTGGCCTCTTCTCTGTGTTTCAAGTCCTCGATGACTTGACCCCCAAATATCAGAAAGGCTGCCTCCTTCCCTACTTGTCCCTTCCAGGTGTTAAGAATGGCACAGGGGCCCTTCTTGGTAGTTTTGCCTCCTCCAGGAGTGTAAGAGGGTATTTGTGGAAGCCCCTAAGTTGTGGACTTTCCTTCCCTGCAGAGGCATGTGTGACTTCTTGACTATACAGCTCACTGTACGCTGGCCTTTGAACGTCTGGAATGTATGTTTTCAGGACCCAGCCTATTCTTGCAGACCCATCAACTGCCCCAGAAAAGCTGGGACATCTCGTTTCCCCCTACAATTTTGGCACCTTGTTCTCATGCAATTTCGGGTCAAGATCTCAACACGCACACCCCAAAGTGTTTTTCCAGGTCTATAATATTTCACAGCGTGCCAAAATACGTATTTTAGGGGCACCGCTCCCCCAAAAAGTGTTTTTTCTGGCCGTAATGGGGAAGTGCTAGAAAGACCATTCCCCGCCCAAGTCTCACAGAAAACTTGCTGTGGGTCAGGGTCAATGACACGGGGGCTAGATGGACAAAAAAGCCTCTTAACCATGAAGCAGTGGCCAAAACTCATCATTGATATGCTGTGTATTGAACTGGATTCACTATGAGGGCTTCAGCTTTGCCGGTCACATGTTTTGAGAGGCGTGCTCAACTTCCCTTGAAAGTCACGTGACCTCCAACTTGAGTGGCCATCAGCTTTCCTGGCAAAACCCAAGTCTGATCTGCACAGAATTAAAACCTCGGAACAAGGAGAGAGATAGAGGGAGAGAGAGAGAGGTGGACTGTTTAAGACACACAGAGAGACACAAGGCAGGCAAAAGGTGATACCTTTTTATTAGACCAACTTCCGTTGGCGAGAGCGTGCAAAGCCGTCGAGCATTTGGAAAGGTTTAGCATTTAGTCACTGGCTTTAACTAAGCACATTCGGACAGACATTGAAAAAAACCAAAAACAAAAAAACAAAAAAGACGAAATCAAATCATTATCTCTTCTTAAAAATGAAAAGGACTGTTTGTTGTTGTCTTCTTTTTTTTTTGGAAAAGGAAAAAAAGACGAAGTAGTCATAGAGCCACACGAACAAATTCGGAAAGAAATCTGGAAAGAAACTTCCCCAGAATAAAAAACACTCAAACCCTCCGAAGTCAGCCAGTTAAAGCGCATTCAGAACAAAACAAACGCAACTTTTTCCACGAAAAAACGGGGGGTGGGGGGGGAGAGAGAGGAGGAGGGGAAGGGCACCCGTCACGCACAGCAGCTGGTATTTACACACGGAGGCGGGGAAGGAACTATAGAGTGGAGAAAAAATATTCTTGAAAAAGAGGAGGAGGAGGAAGCAGCTAGGAGGTGAGATGGGGAGATGAGTCCTTTGAACCAATTTGGGCCCTGAATCTAGCCAAGATTCACACGGCAACTTAACCTTGCTTTCTTTCCTTGTCGATCTCTCATTCCACAGCATGCCAGGGTTGGCTGTGGGTGCATGAGCCCTGAGACAACATGGAGCCATGCTCTGCTCTCATACCTGCCTGCATGCATGTCGCCTGGAGTCAGTGACTCCCACCTCTAAAACCCCCAGGATTATTTCACCTCTCAATTTATTTTTATTTTTTTATTTTTGAGCAGTGGGCACATGTGTCATTCCCTCGTTGGGGGGGGGGGAGGAGGAGAAGAAATGCTTCCTTTCAACCCTGTTTGAAAGCATTTTCACCTTTATTTTTATTGGCCAGCAATTGCGAAACAAAATGAAATAACGTCATTAAAAATGATAATATGAAGATGGGTGAATTCCGCTGGTCACTCTCAGATGCGCATCTTAAGGCAGCTTTCGGCAACGTAGTGACTTCTAGATGGCTTGGACCAGCCAGTATTTTCATCATGTGTGCTGTAGTCCAAAACATGTGGAAGGCACCAGGTTAGCGAAGACTGTTCAATGGGAAGGTATCAACCGCGAGTTTCATGCTAGCTTAACTGCCATGCCTTGACTACTAAGGAATCTTGGGAACTGTAAGGCAGACGTCCTCTGCGTGTTGCTGATGCACAACTTTCAACAATGCCCCAGCCATGCCTGCTGTAGCCAATGGGAGTTGCAGCTCAGCAACACCATCAAACTAGAATTCCCCAAACTACAGTTCTTTGCATGGAAGGCATAGCGGTTAGACTGGTTTGAAACCAGCTTAATGTCACAGCACAGAAGTGTCTAAAGCAAAAGATGAGAAAAATCTTGCAAGCAGAAGAGAAGGGCAAGCTAAAAATCCAGAAAATGGGATAGCCTAACTGCGTCCCCAGCAGACTGGTTGAATTAAGAGGAGACAATCAGCTACCCACAGGACCAGGAGGGAATCGGGTCTATGGGCCAATAATTCTAAGATGACATTTTCACATCGTTGCCATTGCCAGGAAAGTGGGGAAGGGAGGTGACTCTTCCCCCTGCACAGGACGAAAAGGAAACACCCCAATTTGCATTAAGGTCTCCTTCCATTTTCACCAGGAAACGCTCCACAGGGAGCGATGGAAGCTGCAAGCGCTGTTTGTGATGACTGGGGGACCATGAAATTGGGGTGGAAGCCACTGCGAGGCTGTCTGACCTGTGTCCTGCCGAAATGAATGGGGCCTGCGCGAGAGTGCATCGCCTTGCGCAACCGTCGCTCACTTCGGTGGGGCATGGCTGTGACAACCTCCCAGGGGACGGCAGCCTCAAACACTTGTTCTTAAACAGAGCCGAGTCTTGCTAAGGGCTTTTGCAAAGGGCCCCAAAGGTTGACAGAGCTTCCCACTTCAAGTTAAGCAACTGTGTAAATCTTTGGGTGATCAGGGGCTGGCGAGCCCTTCTGACTCCTTGAAAGCACCACGTGAGAGGAGGAGGCGGGGGGAGGAGGGGGAAATTATATTTTAAATAGGAAGATGGAGATATATATAGATATATATATATTTCTTTTTGTAGAAAAATAAATAAATATTCCCCCCTTTTCTTTTGGACCGAGGAAGCTCTTTCAGCAGGATAAAAATTGTAAAGGAAGCAGGAATGGATAGTTTCTCACTCACTGGCAAAAGCGCCAACAAATCTGACGAGTTTCCAACTGGGGATTATATTCCTTTTAACAAACCACCAGCAAGTTGCCTCCCAGCCCCTTGCTCCCCGAATCAAAAGCCTGCTGGGATACATGTATTTCTATGGTATTTGGAGACAGTCCCTGACTTGGAATGATGGTCTTTGGGTTGGCAAAATTCTAGTCCTACCTGCATTCAGTATTGTACTAACGGGTGAACAAGCCTAAAGTCACTAGATATGGGGGTTGCGATGTTTTGGAAATAGGAAATAGGAAGATACATGCCAGAGAACTCATTGCAAAGGGAAAAGACAAATAAGCTCGTTTGTTGAGAAAATGCAGGCTTATCTTCAAAAATGAACGACAGGAGCTGACGTGTAGCTTTTAGGCTGGTGATGTTTTCATAAGGAAACCTCAGAAGGTGGTAGACTCTCCTTCACCGGAGGTTTTTAAACGGAAGTTGGATGGTGCATCTGTCAGGGATTATTTAAACTGTGATTAAACAGGGGTTGGACTAGTTGACCCCTGGTGTTCCTTCCATCGCCACAAAACTATGATTCTATGACCCCAATATTGTTCCTTTTGAAAGATACCTCATGTGGTTTCTTTGGAGAGGTTTCTTTGCGGGGGGAGGACTCTGGTGTCAAACCATCCGGCTGCTATGGGGAACCGTGGAGTCTGGACCACATTATCAAAGTCACAATGGCCTTGGGCTAGTTGCTGCCTCTCAGCCTGACCTACCTCACAGGGTTGTTGTGGGGATTCAGTGAGGAGAGAGAGAACCATGCACGGCAACTCGAGCTCCTTGCAGAAAAAAGGTGGGATAGAAATGCAATACAGTGGTGCCCCGCAAGACGAATGCCTCACAAGACGGAAAACTCGCTAGATGAAAGAGTTTTCCGTTTTGGAGGTGCTTCGCAAAACGAATCTCCTATGGGCTTGCTTCGCAAGACGAAAATGTCTTGCGAGTTCCTGCGGTTCCCCCCTTCCCCCCTTTTTCTAAGCCGCTAAGCCGCTTATCAGCTGATCCGATAAGTCGATAAGCCGCTAAAAGCCGCTAAAAGCCGCTAATAGCGCTAATCCGCTAATCCGTCAATGGGCTTGCTTCGCAAGACGAAAAAACCGCTAGACGAAGAGAATCACAGAACGGATTCTTTTCGTCTTGCAAGGCACCACTGTACAGTCACACCTTGGGTTACAGATGCTCCAGGTTGAGTTTTTTTCAGGTTACAGATGCTCTGAAACCTGGAAGTACCGGAACGGGTTACTTCCAGGTTTCGAAGGTCGCGCATGCGCAGAAGTGCTACATTGCACTTTGCGCATGCTCAGAAGCGCTGAATTGCAACTTGTGTGTGCACAGATGTACCGCCGCGGGTTGCGAACGTGCATCCCGCACAGATCACGTTTGCAACCCGAGTGTCCACTGTAAATAAATAAATAAGAAATAATTAAAAAGGGGGAGGCCCAAGGTTAACAGTTCCCACTAGGCCTGTCTCTAGAAGTGGCAGGGTAGGGGAGAGCCAATCTCCTTTTAACATTTGTTTTTATTTCTCCAGATGTGGAAACTCTGACGGGTAAGGAGCTTTTGCGAGTGTTCTCTGCGCATAGATTCCTTTGCAAAACGTGGAAGAGGTCTCCTGCGCTGCAACGAACAGGGAGCCCCATGTAAGGAAGGGATTCATCCCTGCACCACACCATGTGTGGATCTCCGAGAGGACTATTAGCTGACCGCCAATCAGATGAACTCCCTCGATCCAAAATCAAATGAAAAACAAAGAAACAAGGAACAGGAAAGAGAGATGACGAAACATTTGTCCCTTAAAAGGACGCTCAGTAACGGCATGGTTTTTAAGGGGCAAAGAGGGAAATAGTTTTCTTTTCTCTCTCTTATTTTTTTTCTGTTTGTAAAATGAGTTGATTGGTGAAATGGGGGGGGGGAGAAAGAAGGTATGCTGAGAGTTTGTCCCCCTCTTTTGTGGGTTGGTGGTTTTTTATTTTTATTTTTTAATACCACAGAAGTTCAGCGAAGAAAGCAAAGGGGAATAAAAGAGTCAGGGAAAAGAAGGATATGTCAATGGGAAATAAAGAATGATATTTTTTTTTGGAAAAAAGGAAGTTTTTTAAAAAGTTGTTGTTTCTTAGCAAATACGCCACAGACTACAATAAACCGCCTACATTGAAACAATACACAGATCAATACCCAAAATGGAAAGTCAAGGGGTTTTCGACACGTTCGTAGGGTTTGTCTTTTTATCTTTGCGTCGTCGTATCTTTTTTTTCCAAACAGTTTTTTGTTGGTTTGTGTGTTATATTGGATTTGTTTTTTGTAAAAAAGATCAAAAAATCTAAGTTTTCTTTGTTCTTTTTTTCTGGATTTTGATCTCTTTTTATGCAGAGATGACATGATGAAGGCTTTATAAAGAGAAAATAAGGAATGTATGTATGTATTTACACAGAGAAAACACAGTACTGTACAAATATACTCTGGAGTTTACACTGCATTTACCCCCAAACAAAGGTATCCTTTAAACGCATTTAAACAATGAAATAAAAGCACCCCATGGCAAATGGATAGATTAACCCTGAATGTAAAGGATGATTCTTTGAACAGACCAAGGCATTCCCACCCTTAAAGAGCAAATAAATCCAGCCTCGCAACAGAACACGAAAAATGCAGTTCACACAAGTATAAGCAGCTTTTCAGGGCAAACCATGTGTGGACTACATCTCCCACCATGCACTGCACACTTAATTTGGGCCAGTCCCGCCCACCGTAATTTCTCTAATAGATGAACCCCAGATATTGAATGGAAACTTTTTGGGCTTGGTTGAGGGTAATTACAGTTCCGTTCACATTTTTAATGTGTGTGTGTGTGTGTTTGAGTTGAACTGTGTCGGGGTGTGTTTTTGTGTTTACGTGTGTGTGTGTGTGTGTGTTTATATACACACACACAAAAAGATGAGCAGCACACCCACACCGGTAAGTCAGACCTATGTGTTCGATTTGCACGCTTGTGACACACACATTAATATACTGATATAGCTTAGCGGCTGAATTTGCAATGGCTTTTAGATATCCCAACACAATGATTTAGACCCTGAGCCACTTTGGAGTTAGTTTCCAACTGGGCTTTCTTGCCTGCTCAGCGATATGGGGGGTAGGGAGTGGTGGGGGGTAAACAGATTGCCTCTAAATGCACACATTAGAAACCCATTGCATAGCAAAAACGTGGCCTATACCAGTATACATAAATGTTATCTCTACCTCTCCACGATATAATACAGATAAATGGTTCTCAAATTGCCAGCGAGCTACAGCAGTGGAACTTCTCCCAAAAGAAGCCGAGGAAAAGACAAAGTTTCCAATTGCCCTCAGAGAAATGTATAGCCGAGATGAGTTTTGAAGGCAGTGTTAATAATCCTCAGCATTGGCAGCCAACTCAAGGGACAGGGCATGTGATCTGTGGTTTTGTTGAGGGCAGAGAGGGGAGGGGAGAGGTGGAGGGGCCCCCTCCAACCTCCTGGCCCAATCAAGGGGAGTCAAAAAAGGGATTTCATCTCCCGCAGCAACTGTTTGCCCTTTCCTTGGTAGACCCACCTTGCACTTTGAGAACCAATCGCACACACACACACACACACAAATAAATAGTCATAGCGCATAGTATTTAGGCACATTAAAAGCTGGACACAGGCATCAACAGTGTCACGTATGCATGTTAAGCATACTTTGTCATGCCAACAACACGTAACAGACGTTTGCCACACTCTGTACTCCAGTTATGTCCCCACAAGGTCTCGTAAGCATCCTGCGAATGTGAGGATTGTGTTAACTCTGGGTGATTTCTCTTAAGAGTCAAGCTTCGCGATCAGCAGACCTAATGCACTGCTTCGAGCTGTGGGTGGAAGATGGGCCATTTGAATGCTTGCTCAAGTACAGTATAACTTCCCTCCCTACGCAGAACAAACATATGCCGGCGAAATGGATGGGATTTATAAAGTACAGTACGCAGAAGGGCTCAAGCCCCTGGTCCTCTGCCTGCTGTCTGAAGTCATGTGGGTTCAGCACCAGGAGATAAGTCACACAGATCTGCTGACTGCATAGCTCAGCTCTAAAAAGAATAACTAATAGCGGCATTTTAAAATACGGTGATGGGGGTCCGCTTCTCCATTGTTGCTGAAGCTAAGGATGGGCAAACCCGTCAATTTCAGTTCCTCTACATTTCTCATTTTCACCAGTCTTTAAGTTCAGTTCTCCATATTTCAGTATGCAATGGGGGGGGGGGGGAGAGAGAAGGCTTCATGAAGAGTTGGAGAGCTTCATTACAAAATTCGGAGAAGGGCAAATTTCAAAGGGCAAATTTCAAATTGTTTCGGGAAGCATGAATTGGGTTGATTCTCGTTTAAATGTAAGCCGAATTACTAAAGGATCAGTGAACTTCCAGTGCATGGTTAGATCAATGTTTGCATTTTCTAGCTACCCTTTGATTCACATAATCAGGGTGGTTAAAATAACATAAAAAGGTGATGGGTTCCCCCAGTTTCCTCTTGTAAGTCTGTGCATTGTATTTGTAATGCAGGTTTCATTTGCAAGTAAAGTTTAGAATCGCTACCCTATTAAGCAGTATTTGAAAGATCATTCTTTGTTCTTCTATAACTGCATTCATTGTTTGTTAATTCTCCATTACTGGTGTGAACTAATCCAGATTGAGTGATCGTGTGAACCCCCGATCTGACACAAATTTGGTGGTGCTTTAAAAGAAAGAAAGAAAAGTTGCCCATAGAATCTTCCTATAAAGTCTGACAGCAAGGATGCCATATATATGAGGATACTTATACCTAGATCTCAAACCCCCTTACTCTGGAGCAACCTTTGCCCAAATCCCCGCTGAAGTTTAAGGATCTCCTCCTTCTGGAGTAAGCAGGGCAAAGGACTGCCAGTGATCACATGCAGAAAACCAGAAACGTACAGAGTATAACACACAGGCACACCCACACATATGCAAACACACATCACATACTGCTTGAAGTATACAACAAGCGTGTGTTTATATACGTTTACCTATATCCCCATCAGCTCCATTGTATATAGGTACAAAAAATCTCCACGCTAAACAAATGCTGAACATATCTACATACAGATATGTATTCACACACACACACACACACACACACACACACACACTTTATAAAATCAGAATCAAAGGTGACGGAAGAAATAGCAGATGCGTGAATGGGTAAGGGAAATGAGAGTTTGGAGGTGGGGGGAAATCACCGTTACCCACCCCAGTGGGAAAGTTGTATGGAGGACCCTTTTGTTGAAGAGAGTGAACCCTGGGGAACAGAATTGCAGGTGGAACTGGGCGGATCCTGAGCATTACAGAACGATTGGGCATCCTCCCTCTAGAATTGCATTATTTCCTCTAACCAGTCTGGAGTCATTCCACGCTAAAGGTCACCTTCTGCAGCCAAGAGGGTTGGATAATTTCCATCGTCGCTTCTGGCTACTTATTCCCATGTGGGTGACTCCTCAAATTTTCCACATTCAATGTGTTTTGAAGCCTGAGGCATCCACGGCTGGAACTTTGGGGGCTGCCCCGTATCTGCCTCCCAGTCCGGATTAGCAGGCTCAGGTAGCAGGAGGAAATTCTTGGGACATTCAAAAAGGTGTGCACACCTAGCTGTCACTGCTAGCGCATCGACAGGAAGTGAAAAAGTCGTGAGGGGATCAATGGCAGGGGTAGCCCATGAAAGGTTGTTGGTGGGGGGCTTTGTGCTTCCCTGACCTCTGTCCCTCACAATCTAGGAAGACCATCAAATGTAGAGTCCACTTCACTTTACACTGCGGCCATGGGAAACGGAAGACGCTTCCAGCGAAGAACAGGTCCATATGGACCTTGCCATCTTTGATAACTGGTGTGTTGAGGAATTCCTCAACACACCAGGAATTCCACACTGAGAACAGGGGCACAAGAAAGAAAGACGTGCCCTTTTGTCGGCCCAAATGACCCAGCCGAAAAGGAGGCTGCCCAATGCATCTCTGTATGCTCACTACTCGGGCTTTGTCAAATCAAGCAGGAATGGGGCATTTCTGCTGAGTCTCTGCATTGGGAGGGACTGGATGATGCAATGACGGTCAAGACAGAGACTTAGTAAACTGGCTTCCGCTCAAAGGAGGCAGAACAGGGATTTATGCAAAAACACTGGGTTGGGGTGGGGAACACTTCTTACACACTCTCAAACATCTCAGACGTAAGAATGCTCCCGAACTTTGAAAAACACTGCCCTACATGTTCCTAGAGAAATGTTACATTCTGGAGAAAATAATTTTCATGCTATTCTTTTAAAAAATAATAATACTATTTTTTCCCCAGAATGGTAACTCCACAACACAATCTACTCATAATATTATAATTGGATCGTTGGTACTCACTCCAGGTAATTCCAGATCTACAAAAGCCTACCAAGAAGCAGCTAATGTTCTACTACAAAATCTAATCATTGGGTGTGCTTTTTCTCTCTCTTCTTCTCCTTTTAAATAGAGATGCCATTTAAAGGAGCAAACGTCAACCAAGTGCTCCTGAAAAGGATGCATAGTTTGGGTGCTAAGGTTGCTGGCGCAGTTTGCATTGCTCGTTTTATTTTCTCGGAAAGGCAGAAAGCTATTTCACTAAACTCGACACAGGGGCACAGTATTACCTTACTCCGGAATACTGCACCACCTTTGGTAAGTGGGTTCTTAAATACTGCAGCACATTTGGCAAGGGTCAGAGTGTGGCTTCTTCTAATCGCACCAGGTGCTGTTGTTGTTTTCTGCTAAGGATACAGCATCATTAGGGTACTCTAGCAATGGAGTACTGTTACACAGGGGCGTGCATTTTAACACAAACAGGCCAATGGGATAATAATACTTTGCCAGTTTTTAAGAGCTGGGTAATGCGACTGTATCATGGCCAGAGTATGCTTTCAGGGCGATCAGTACCTTAGCACTGCTTCTTATTTCACAGGCACTGATACAACCGACAGCTAAGCTATACACTGTGCATAATTAGTTCTGTGCATGGAGTTTTGATATGGATATGCCTTTGCTTTTGCATTCAGGTGGGTTTGGGCTTTGGGTCTCTTTCCGCATGAGCGACGCTTTGTGCATGCAGAAATTGACCTGAAGATCCTCCCAGGACTTCCGTCTTCCTAGCCTGCGGTAGGTTCTCGTGCTGGTCTTCATGCACAGAAGGCAGAGCGAGGGATCGCCTCTCGTTTATGGCAGCCAGCGAGATCCCACAGCAGCCTAGCTGCTCAGTGTAGATAATGGAAGGTCACGAAAGATGATCACTGGGTCAAGGCAATGCGGCTGAGGGAACAGGGCAGAGGAATCAAAACAAGTAAAAAAAGCAACAGCCCAGATCCAAAGGCTGTGATCCCAAGTACATGTACCTGAAAGCAAGAACCACTTCACACATTCAGCAGAACCATGTGGTAAAGCACTTCGTGTGCCAAGCTGGGCTGTGGGTGGGGGGCAACTGGAGTTTTCAGCGCTCCAAAACTTCTTGCCAAAGAGAAAACAAGCATGTTTCAGGGAGACAGCTAGGTTGACTCTTTACTAGGATTCCGGACTTGAGAAGAAGGGTTTGTTATCAAACACACAACCCCCTATCTCTAATTTGAAATGGTCCAATGAAAGCTTTCCCTCCTGATTCTGCTGAAATGTAGAGACTGCCCTTAAGAGCCACTATAGGCGGGGGAACAACACACTCCGCAAAGGTCTCAGAAAAACCAAGGCATCCCTTTTTTTTCTCATGAGAGAATGGCAGCCATTTTGGGTGCCATGGTCTCGCACAATTTTGCGCCATGAATTCCCCCTGAAAAAAGCACGATCTCAGCAGCAACCCAAAATGCAAGGTTTGGCGGGGGGGGGGATCGTGGCGCGAGATCACAGCGCCCAAAATGGCGGCCGTTCTCTCACGAAAAAATATGGGAAGATGGTGTCCTTGTCTTTGCCTTCAAGGTGTTGGAAGGTATGGGCCAAATGATGTTGCATGGAATGCTATCAAATGCCTGCTGTATGAATTAAGCCTGTTCTAGTTGATGCATTTGGGATCACCCTTCAAGGGAACCAATTGCCATATAAGTAAGTCTACACTACTGGAGCATCAGCTGACAACTTTAGTATAGTTGAGGCTATTTTCTTCTATTTTGCTACTGATGGTAGCAACAACCTTACTATTTTATTTTATTTTAGTTCCACGTTGAACTGCAGGGAAGAAACCCTGACAGTCCTTCTCCATCAAGTCTGGAAAACTGGAATGTTATTAGAAAAATGAACAAGCCTTCTACTGTTGCCCGTGCCCCTTTCGCTAACAGCTGATTTCTGGCAGTGGATTACTAAGACAGGCGTCTCCGTTTCTGATTCGAAATCGCTCAGAGCTGAACTGCATGTTCAAAACCACCACATCCAGCAAGACCCCCCTGGAGCCATACCATCCATGTCAGCATGCAAGTGAGGGGGCTAGGTTCTAGAAGGTTCTCCTCCTCTCAGAATCTCTCTGAAAATAGAAAACGAGCACACCCAGGAGGAGATGAGGTTAAGCTGAAACCTATAAACTAGTTTTCCATTGGCAGGGAGAGGTGTTTTTTTTGGGGGGGGGTTAATGAAGAAGAATTCAAAATGTGAGAACTCCCCTGCAGTCTGACATGGTACACTCTGCATTTTGTGGGACATTTCTAAACAAGCACTGCAGCCCCAGAGGTGGCATTATTGGCCCACGAAGGTCCAAGGCAGATGCGACATTAGTCATGTGGCAGACCATGGCGTGGATGATATTTGAAAATAAACATAAATACTCACTGGGCCAGATAAGGACTATGGCAATGGTTTTGAGTGGAACTGCCCTGCTCCCCACATGTCTGCAGTGGGAGGGAAGCACCCACTGGTTGCTGGGCTTTCGTCCCACTGCAGAGAGCAGGCCCTCAAGGCACCTGATTCCAGTGGAGATGGTGGCAGCAGCAAATGGTTAAAGCTCCTACTCCACAGCCCTGATCATCCTCCGACACCCCCCTTCCTACTAATAGCTATTTATGATTTTTTAAAACATCATGCACACCAGGACAAAGTGTACGACTAACGTCACCTCTAGTTGTGGTCCTAATTTGAAGCCCAGAAGAGCGTCGTTTGCTCTGGTTTTCTTTTATTGCCAGATACAAATGAACTGAATTAATAATCCAGTCCTATGTGCAAAGGCTGGGAGAATGGCAGAGTGGCTGGTCACAGTCATGAGCTAGCAGTAGTTCAGAATTCTATTTTCTGGCGCATGTTGAAACAGGGCGACTGGACGCCACAGTCTCTGTTTTCTAGTCTTGGGTACATTCGCATCACAAGTTTTGAGGTAAGAGAGGAGCAAAATCTGCGGCTTTCCTGACGGCCCAACGTGGGAGCATTCCCTTTCCTAGCGCCCCTAAAGCAGATTCCTGGCTGCTGCAAATATTGCTTGATAATACTGTGCTGATATGTGAGCTTTGCCACGTTGCTTGCTCCCCGCTGATATGGCAATCTTTTAAAAAGGTGGTCGTTATCAACACACCAATTTAACGTGGCCGTAGTCCACACTGAGTGTCTTTGGAAGCTAGAGCAGCAGGAACTTTTGGATGCAACGATTCGATTTACTGCTACCCAAGTGACCTGGAGCGCCATGATAATTCTTGAAATCTGAGGGGCTGATCCAGTTAGTCTCTTACACATGCTGCCAGGCATGGGCAGCTCTCTGACAGCGGCAAGGGATGGGGTTGGGTCCTGTGGCAGGAAAGTTCTGCCTGTGGAGCCACACACAAGGTGGGGAAGACGGACGGACAAGGAAGAAGATGCAGCAGATGAACAGATTGTGCCCTGAGAATTGACTCAATTTTTCCAGGTACCTAAGAATGAAAACTTCAGGGTTGTTGTTGTTGTTTGTGTGTCTGTGTGTGTTTTGGAATACAGTCGAACTTAATCCATTCCGGGAGTCGAAACGGTTCAAAAACCAAGGTGCGGCTTCTGATTGGCTGCAGGAGTTCCTGCAGCCAATCGGAAGCTGTGGAAGCCACGACGGACGTTCGGCTTCTGAAAATCATTTGCAAACCGGAACACTCACTTCTGGGTTCGCGGTGTTCAGGAGCCAAAATGTCCGAGTACCAAGGCATTCGAGAACCAAGGCACGACTGTACTTGCAACGAATGCTACTTTTGGAAACGCCTGTTTCCCCCAAGGTTTCCCATTGCCAGATATGAAAAGGGAGTGTCTGTCAGTTGCGCGAGGTGTACCGTTCACCATTCCCTTTCTACAGGCAATGAGGGGGAACCTGAACACAGACCCTACCCCTGCGTGCAACAGAGTATGTTCCAAACAGCTGTGCGCTAGATCGCGGCCCTCGCTAGTGCCTAGTACTCCAGCATTAATGCTTCTGCCTATTCCCCCCCTCCCTTTCAGGTATCTCTCCTGTCCTAGCACTTTAAACAACGGCCCGTTTGGAGATGACTGCCCGATTCGTGGCCGGGTCCTTTCCCACGCTGAGACAGGAAAAGAGCTCCACGAACCATTTCTTCCCTCAGGGTTAACCATTGATATGAAGGGGGAAATCGCCGGGGTGGGCAGGAATTACACGTTTTGGACCATGGTGGAGGGGAGGGGAGAGGAGGTGCGGTTACGAGACACCCGGTTGAGGCCCAGAATCTCTGGAAATTCTGGGCAGAACCCTGGTGTCCAGCAAATGAGTAAAAATGGATGAGAAAGATGATGCTGAACAACAAACTTAGATTTGCTGACCCGATAAAGTTGTTTTTATCTATAGGTAGCTGGAACATGTGCTGTTATATCCACTGCATGTACAATTTTTAAATTATTATTATAATATTATTATTATTATTTTTGCTTTAATTTACAACCCAAGCGTGCCCCCAATGGAGGAGGCCAGTACTATACCGAGAACCACACAACAAATTATAATCATAATTTTCTTCTACATTACCCAAGAAAATCCATGGAGCAATACGGAAAAGGAGAGAGAGGAGGGAGGGGAGGAAAGAAAGACAAACGAGCATTAGTAACAGGCTGTGGTAGGCGAGGCGTTGAGTCTCAAACTGTGGGCCGCCATGTTGTGCACTCCTGCACAGTACACAATTGAAGCAACACATTTTCAGCAAAATACGAGTGGCTGTGATGCAAGGGAAGCCCAGGAACTGACTGGTGGCTGTAGACCCACCAAACCAGCCTTCCCTGACCTGTCATCCTCCAGCTGTTTTGGACTACAACACCCAGGCTGGCTGTGGCTGATGGGAGTTGTAGTCTGAAATCATCAGGTTCGGAAAGGCCTATACCAGGCCATGCACGTGCGTTTGAGTGGCAGCCACCAGAGAATGGACCAGGGCAGAGCTATCCATCACAAATGGTGTTTGATATCACCAACCAACACAGCAACCAAGAAGTAGACTCCCTTCCATCCTCACTTTGAATGCCTCCTCAAAATCTTTAATTTCCATCTTGGCCTTTGGCCATCCTGGCTATGGAGCAATGGGTCAGTGCATCTGGCTATTAACCAGAAGGTTGGTGGTTCGCGTCCGCCCAAGGATGGCTGTGGACAGGATTCCTGCACTGCAAGGAGTTGGACTAGATGACCCTCAGGGTCCCTTTGATTCTATGACTATCCCCTTTGTCCTCATTCCCAACCACCATCAGGTTTTCAGTACTTGCCACTGCGTTCCTCCATAGGCCAGCCTCCCTTCTCTCTGCACTTGTCAGCTTCCCCCTTGCCTATTTTAGAACGAAAGTTCGTTCCCACCTCTCAGGCTCTGTAAGATGCCATCAAAGCTGATGGCTTGGTATCAGACATGGGCCTGGGGAGGGTGGAGAGGATCTGGCTGGTGAGCAAATTCCTTATCTTCCTCACACCGCATAGGACAAGTTTTATGGGTGGGTGGGGCTGCCCACCTGTCAATCACCTGATATAACAATGATGTCTGCTGACCTCTTTTGACCCACATGGTCTGAAACCAAGCTGTGCAGGCAAAGGCATGAGGCTGTGATTGCTGGGGTTTGCAAAGCGTCACCAACACAACTACTAGGCAACCCTTGGCGATTGGCCAATTGGTACCTCCAAACTCAACACTGCCTATAACCCCCCCTTTCAGACTTTGTTGTCTAAAACATCTGGAGGGCCGAAGGTTGCTGAAGCCTGTTGTGATCCACAGGCCAACATTTCTGATAAATGTGTGATTTAGGATGAGTACACAGATTTTAATCAAGGGCTCCTTGCAAGAGCCCTTGTTGATAGCCTTATTGTAAAAGGACTGTATTCATAGATTCCTTTAAAAACAACCTTAATCCCAGTTCTGTCCCTATGATAATTGTTAACTGTTTTAATTCTCCAGTGTCTGTGTGCATAAAATTTTGAGAGTTGCATATAAAAATGCCTGCAAGGAAGGTCAATCAAGTTGCAGGACGCAAGGGAGAGGGCTTTCCTAATACTGGCCACAAATCTATGAAACTCTTCACCTGTTTATACATGATCAGCCCTTTCTATTCAGGTTTCTAAATGAGCTGTTTCTTCTTGTAAAAAAAACTTACTCATTCCAACATGCATTTCCTTGATGATTTCAGGTTGATGCTGTGGAAATGTATTTTTAAATCTTTCGGCCGAGAGCTATAATAAGCTCTTAACTGCTGTCAGTTTGTGGTGTTTAAAATAGTTGCTCGATTTTATAAACAGTTATGTTATGTACTGTCAGATGACTTGCAAGAGAGGCAACCTAACAATATTATAAGGAATAAATAAGGAACAGAGGGGAAAGAAACCCATTTGGTTTAGTTACCACAGGGGTGGGGAAGCTATCGAAATTTAATTTTAAAAAACCAAATAAATAAATTTCAGGCTGAGGGCCACATTTCCTCATGGACAGGCTTCTGGGGGCCACCCGTCAGCAGTGGGAGGGGCTAGACGCAGAAGTGGGAGGAGCAAGACCTACGACTCTTACCTGTCTACAATCGCCTACATGCCATAAGCCAGAGTTTTCTACACAACATGGACACACAACTCACTCCATCCAAGGAAGCAAGAAACAATTGTCGCAGTTCAATGACACATTCCAGGCTGGCAGAAGCAGTCAAGGAGAGAGTGGTGCATGGTCAGTGAGGGGCATGAGCGGCCTTGCGAGACTCCTGAGGGCCAGGGCAGATAGGCCTGGAGGGAATTCTCCACCCCTGAGTCACCATCATTTCCATTTAAAAGGGTTTCGGTTAGTATGGCTGTGAAACTCCTCCTTCTGAAGCATTGGAGTCAGAGGAGATAGTACCAAAAGAGAAGAAAAGGTCTGGTTCCAAGTAAGGCAGTTTCACTTAGGTTCAAAATTATAGTCATACCTTGGAAGTCGAATGGAATCCATTCTGGAAGTCCATTCGACTTCCAAAACCAAATTGCGGCTTCTGATTGGCTGCAGGAAGCTCCTGCAGCCAATCAGAAGCTGTGGAAGCCCCATCAGACGTTTGGGTTCCAAAAGAATGTTCGAAAACTGGAAGAGTCACTTCTGGGTTTGTGGCATTAAGGAGCCAAAACGTCCGAGTTCCAGGGAGTTTGGGATCCAAGGTACAACTGTATGTGGCAAATATGCCACAGAAGCCACTGTACCCACTTTATTTTTCGCTCCCAAAGAATCTGGAATCCATAGATAATTTCCTAATTGTGGAGATTTTCTCTTAGATCTCCCCTTCTTCTGAACTTGGCTTGACTCCTCAGTTTTCCGTTCTCAGCCATGCCTTCTCCAACCCATTTTACTCATTCCAGGTTCCTGACTGCCTCTTGCGCCTAGAGGGGAACATTAGCCCCTCTCTGCCTTCCTTGCCCCGTGTCCCAACCGCTCCTACTTACCCTCCGAGCCTTGCTCTGGTATTTTACAGCTTTCTTGGTGTCAGAGACGGCTCTTTCCACGTAATCAACGGAGTGCTCGACATTGTATTCAATGCGGTCAATCATCTCCCCCTGAAATGGTAGAAAGTGGCGACTTGTGAAGGTAAGGCGAGTTAATTCAGTCAACGGCTATGGCTGATAATCTGATCATCCTGACTCTTTCCTCCAAGGTTAACATATCCACAACAACCCTGCGAGGCTCAGGACAACAACTAGCCAGAAACAATTCAATGGGTTTTTATGGCTCCATGGGTTTTGAACCCAAGTCTTTCCCAGTTAAAGCCCAAACCTCTGTGCTCATTGATTTGGTTTGTACATGTTTCATGTGAAGTACTCCACACACAATAACTCCCAGCCAAGGTTTAACTTGAGCAAAGGGATACAAACATGAAATCCTAGTTGGGGGCAGGGGGGGTTGGCTGTCAGAGCTCAGCTTGGAAAATGTGCTTCTGAACATGTACAAAGTTTTCTTTCTTAGCAAAGAGGAGCCACTCACCTGAGAATACAGGGCAAGGTGTGTGTGTGTGTGTGTGTGTGTGTGAGAGAGAGAGAGAGAGAGAGAGAGAGAGAGAGAGAGAAGTTTCCAGGTAACTGAGCCCTGAGACTTCTCATTTTAAAATTTTAGAATTACAGATACTGAAGCTATTATACTGAATCACCGAGATCCCTCTGCACTGACTTCTGAGGGGTGTGTGTGATGAAGTCTGTAGTCCCCAATGAAATTATTTTATTTATTTACTTATAAGCAAGACCTAGAACTGCTGTGTGGAGTGCTCCTGTTCAAGATTCCAGATTTTTATTTTTGCCTTTTTTATTATCACTGCCAGCCATTTTGCTTCTGATGGTGGGAGCACCCATGGACGGGCCTCATATGGAGACCCCAGAAACACAGGTGGGTCAATGCTGGAGAATGCACTGGGGTCCTAAGCCATGCAGGGTGTTAAAGGTAAGGAATAGGGAGCCACTGGAATTGGTTTCCAAGCGGGGTATGATATGATCCCATCTCCTGGTCCCTCTCCGTTGTCTCGCTGCTGCGTTGTGAACTGACTGACTCACACAGCGTCTTCAAGGACAGCTCCACATTGACCCTGCGGCCGTACCTGGCTCTCCACCAACATAGCCATGTCCACAAACATGTCATGAAGCTCCCGGATGCTGGTTTCCAGTTTGATAATCTCGTTGTGCCGGGTTTCGATCTCGTTCAGGGCCTGCTTCGTCATCTGTGAGTCCATTTTGATCTGAAGGAAACAACACGAGTCAAGACGAAAGAAAGAAAGACAGACAGACAGACAGACAGAATTCTGCACTAAGGAAAACTCCCGCACTCCAATGTCCCCACAACCCTCTGGGGAAGCCTCCATCCCACATTTTGAGTAAACAATGTAAATTGACAAGCAGTGATACAGATTGAAAGACAGAACCACATAGACTTGTTAAATGTGGCTGTTGTCCTAAGAACCACAGCTTCTGTTGTCGTTGTTGTTGTTAAAAGTTGTATACCACCCTATACCTGTAGGTCTCAGGGTGGTTCACAACATAAAGTTACAATATAAAAGCACAAAATACATGATAGAAATAATTAAAACAATTAACAGTACTATAATGTATACAAACTAATAAAAAGTACACTCCCAACAAAAGCCCCTAAACAATACCCCGGTATACAAATTAACATAAAACATTTGAAAACAATTTTAAAGAACCCCATCCCCAAATAAAACAGCACCCACCCAAGTTAGAGCCCCATCCCTGTTAGAACAATGGACCAAAGAGGTTAAGAGGAGGAACCCGGAGAGCCTGCTTCTTATATGTTAAGATATGTTGGCAAACTTCTATTCCCTATGACTATAAAGGGAAGCAGGGAAGAACAGGGCATTGTAATATCAGTGGTTGGGGTTGACATTCTGCCCCTCCTTGAACCTGCTTACTTCATTCCCAGTCCGACCCATAAATTCCAAGGACCCCCAGTGCAGTTTCCTAGCAGAGCACCCCAACCTTGTCTTTTCCTAAGCTTGGAACCACAAGACGGCCATGTCTGACATGCTTGGGATACGTACGTCATCGGTGAAGATTGCCAACTTTCCACTCTCCAGCATGTCTTCTAGCTCCTCGTTAGTTGTTGTCCTGCCAGCTGCAAAAAGGGAAGACCAAAGCCATGATGAATTGCCACACTTTATAATACAGTCCCCACCCGCGGCATCACCTTATCGCTTCAACAAAGCATTCGCACCCTGGCCTCCCAATGAGGAAACTGGCATATTGTTTGTTTTGATCTCCTTGTTTCCAGTTCATGTAAAAGTGAGCAGGCTCCCGTCCACCAGTGAAGCGTGCAACTACTGGCAAGAGGGTGGCAGGAGAATATGCTTTTAGGACAGCCCAGTGGTGTAGCGTGGGTTGCTAGCAGCTGGGGTCGTGTGGAAGGGAGGGAAACGGACTGAGTACGGATGTGCATTCAACTGCCTAATGGTGTCCGTGTCACTCAGGAGATCGCAGTCTCAGAGATAAGAAAAGAAGAGTCGCTCTGTTGTCTGGAGAGGTCACTTCCTGGTTTGCATGGAGAAGCTGTTTTCAACAGAGCCCAGCAATGGAAGCAGGAAGCTGCATCAGACCTTCCACGTATCTTTATTTTCCAGGGACAGTCCTGGATTTACAGAAGCCGTCCCAGTTTCTGATTTGACCCCAGAATGTTCCTATTTTCATCAGAGAAATGTTGAAGGGTATGGACTTATGCAATCCCCGAGCCAAGGAGAGAAGTAGCTGTGCAACCTTTAGAAAACATCTGAAAGCAGCCCTCTATCGGGAAGTTTTTAGGGCAACCCAGTTAGATGGATGAAGTATAGATAATGAAATAATAATAATAATAATAATAATAATAATAATAATAATAATAATAATTGAATAGGATGAAAGCACCTAGCTATAGACAGCAGCTCTGCCTTTTAAAAACCCACAGTGGCTACTTGCCCCTATGAGGCAAAGGCAGCTGCTACAAAAAAACAGCCGCAACAAAGTATAACTGAGGATGGGTTGGTGTGTGGCAGCTCCTCGCACTTCAGTGTTCACGCCTGCTCGAGGTTGTTGTGTGAGCCCAGGCCCCTGATCTCAGATAATAAGAGGCCAGCGGCCATCACAAGGCAGTGAGGAAAAGCCACTCTGCACATGCTCGGTAACACTCTCATCTTCATCGTGGAGACCAAAGCTATCAGTGGCTACTATATGTTCTGCCTCCACTGTTGGAGGCAAGATACCTCAGAATGCTAGTTGTCAGGAATCGCAAGTGTGGAGAGTTGTCCTCAGGCCCTACCATAGGGTAAAGCTAAAGGGACCCCTGACCATTAGGTCCAGTCGTGGCCGACTCTGGGGTTGCGGCGCTCATCACGCTTTATTGGCCAAGGGAGCCAGCGTACAGCTTCCGGGTCATGTGGCCAGCATGACTAAGCCGCTTCTGGCGAACCAGAGCAGCGCATGGAAATGCTGTTTACCTTCCCGCCGGAGCGGTACCTATTTATCTACTTTGCACTTTGACGTGCTTTCGAACTGCTAGGTTGGCAGGAGCAGGGACTGAGCAACGGGAGCTCACCCCGTCGTGGAGATTCGAACCGCCGACCTTCTGATCGGCAAGTCCTAGGCTCTGTGGTTTAACCCATAGCTCCACCCGTGTCCCAACATAAGGTAGGGTTGCAATATTCCAAAAAGTGAATATCCGGACAGAAAAGTTGTTGAGCTTTTTTTTTTTTTGCCGTATGTCCGGATTTTTCTGGACATTTTGCCAAGATCCCAAAGGACCAGAGGGAAGTGTTTGTGTATGCTACAACGGCCGCTCGGATGCTACTAGCCCAGAGATGAAACGAAGAGATAACCCCGACCAGAGAAGAATGGCAAATCAAGTTGATGGAATATGCTGAAATGGCAAAACTAACCGGGAAGCTCGGGAATCAAGAAGACAAGAAATTTAAAAAAGAATGGGAAATGTTTATAATGTATATACAAAATCATTGTAAACAGGTCAAAGCATTAGCAGGATTTTAAAGACACATGTAATGTAACAGAACGTATAGATAATTTAGGAAGATGAAAAATGGGAGAAGTATTGATATGCAGTTGAAAATAGAATCAATAGGATGGGATGGGGGCGGAGTCAGGAGATTCAGAGTAATCTTGAGAATTAGTAGATTGGGAATTGTTTTTCTTGTATGTTTATATTTTGGAAAACCAAATAAAAAATTGTTTCAGGGAGAGAAGGGGGGGGGCAGGCCTTTGGCCTTATCCTCAGGACTCTTCTTATGTCCTTATCGTTAACGTCATATATTTCAGCTCTTTCCTCACTAGTTACTGGATGAATGCAATTGTAGGATCACAGAACTGCAAAGTTGGAAGGGACACCAAGGGTCATTCTGACTACCCCCAGACAATGCAGGAATCTCAGCTAAATAATCCCTGACAGAAAGCTAACCGACATGAAGGAGAGTCCTCCACCTTCCTAGATTGCCGGAGAGTTCAATATTTAGGGGGAAACGTACCTAACAGGCCAGACCTAAGGAGGGAAGGCAGGAAATATATACAAGAGAGAGAATTAACGTACTTATCTCCAGCTGCCTCTGGATACGGTCCTTGCACCGGTCTCGATATTTGGACTGGGTTGTGTTGTATTCCGTCATCACCTCCACGAACTTGCGGGAAAGGGTCGAGTGCTAGGCAGTGAAATGGGAAGTCAGTCATGTTGGGACAGAGAGGAAGTCACCAAAGAGAGCGGGCCGTACCCCTCATTCCCTCCACTCCCCTGTTTCAATTTAAGACCCATACCTATTGATCACAGACCTTTGGAATGGTGCGTGTGGGGGGGGGGGAGGGGAAATTGTTACACAAATGAGCTAAGGCTTCTGGCTGGCTGCTGTGAGAGCAGAATGCTGGCCTGGATGGGCCATTGGCCTGATCCTGCAGGTCTCCCCCCAGGGTTTAGATGCATGGATTTAAAAACAATTTGGTCAGCTAAATGGGCGCCCCCAATTAACCAGAAAGTTTTTAAAAAAACAAAGCATGCAATTTATTTTAAATATAGGTACTTTGGGGATGAGGGTGGGGGAGAAGAAGGAGAAATAAGGCAAAATCCAATATATGTGATGAAGACAAGTACCTGCGTTTTCCGGATCCGCAAGTCAGCCGAGGATCGGTTCTGCACCTCTTCCTGCTCGATTCCCTGCTCAATCGCTGTAGAGAGGACAAGGGCAAAGAGATCAGGGCAGCTTTAGCAGAGAATGAAGAACTGTCTGGGTCAGAGCCTGGAGTTTCTGGCTTCTTCTGCTGCTGCCTCTAGTGGTGAGCTGCCAAGTTGCAGGTTCAAAGCTACCTAAGGGCTAGGACAGGAGCCGGCAACCTAAGGCCCATGGGCCACAAGCGGCCCATGGAGGTCGTTTAACTGACCCATGGACCCCCACCGCCTGCTCGGTCAGCTCCTGTGCACCACGCTAAAACAGCACGGAGCAGAGTGGGGACCACCTTCCGGAATGCTGTCCGGCTTCCCATTGGCTTGCGATGGTTTGACCTCTTTTCCGTTTTAACAGTACAAATTCTACAAACGCCCTCCATATCTCCTCAGAATCATTTCTCCTGCATATTCCCCGTCCTACTCTATTCCAAACTTAAAAACGGAAAGCGTAATGCTGGTGGTCAACAAAAGAGGTTTAAAGATTGTTTCAAGGCAAATCTGTAGTATAAACACCGACAACTGGGAAACACTGGCCTGCAAGCGCTCCAGTTGGAGAACAGCCTTTACCAAAGGTGTCATGGGCTTTGAAGACACTCAAACTCAGGATGCAAGGGAGAAACGTGCTAAGAGGAAGGCACAGTTGGCAAATCCACACCATGATCAACTCCCGCCCAGAAACCAATGTACCCACTGTGGAAGGACGTGTGGGTCCAGAATTGGCCTCCGCAGTTACTTACGGACTCATTGTTAAAACCGTGTTTATGGAAGACAATCTTACTCGGCTACGAGTGATCGCCAAAGATGAAAGAAAAAGAAGAATGGCACGTGTTAATTAATAGCTATATCCCACACCTCTTTATACCATTCTTCTATTCTATATTCTGCTTGCCCCTTCCACTTCTTGGCTATAATAGTTCGTGCAGCTGTCAATAAGTTTGTGAGCAAGTCCTCCATAGCCTGCGAACCTTCCACTCCATCGTAAATGGGTTACAATGCTACCTCTGGAATTTCGGTCATATAGATATATATAATAACTCTATGTTGGGGAGACCCAGCTCTTACCTTTCAACTTGGAGCGCACCTTGTTGGCAGTCTTCTTGATGTCAGCTGTGAGATCCTCCAGTTCCTGCTTGGTCTCTACAAGGAAAATGCAAAAATAAATAAATGGAGGGAGTGTTTTGACAGCAGACCCGGGAGATGATTGAACTGTGTCCGTTCCCCCACATGCATTGTTTGCCTTCATCCTTGCGCAGGATCTAGAGAGAGAGCCTTGCGCACCCATCTTGGGCAAATTCACGTGTGGCACGGGGCGTGTGCAAGCGCCATGGGACAGCATCACTAGACGTGGGCCTCTGGGTGTTCCACTCACTCTCATCTGGGTTGGGGGCAGCCAAGATGGCACTGTGCTGCTTCTTCACCAGTTCCACATCTTCCGAGAGTTTCTCAATGCAGCCGCGGATCTCCTCTACCTGGGGAAAGACAGGGAGGCAAGAAGCGAGCATGGGACCTCTCTCCTGTTGTGGTTCCTTGAACGCCCACCGCTAAGTAATTGATACAGTGACCCAGGGCTGCCATGGTCAATACGGGTCCTCTGTGCTGCATTTAGCCAATCGTGGAGCCACAGAACTCTTAGGGTTGGAGGAGATTCCATGAAGGAGCCAAAGAGGCGGGAAAAGGAGAGAGCGATACACAGGCCTTGTTTTCACATTCCGCCTGAATGTTGCCATGTGCAGAGCGAGAGCATCAGGCGGGGGGGGGGGGGAAGTACCTCTGGCACCATCAATGCCCTGATCAACTTAGGTCCAAGGTACCTCAGGGACTGCTTGAACCCTATATCTCAGCTCAACCACTGAGATCATCTGCAGTAGTGTCAATGGTTGTTCCCTGAGTTGGTGAGGCTTATTTCACAACAAGGAACTGAGATTTTGGTGCCATAGGGCCAGGATCGTGGAATAATCTGCCAATACAGTGGGCAACTTCTGCTTATTTTTTTAAAATAATTAATAATATAACTGTCCATAATATTTAACTGATTTAAAGTTTTTTTTAAAAAATGCTCTTTATTTCATTGTTTTATGTGCAATTGTGTAAAACCGCTCTGATTTTTTAAATTAATGAACAACAGTATATAAATATTTTTTATAAATGAATAAAAACAAATATTTCTTTGCACTGACAGTTTTGCTACGGTTCACTGAGACTATGATCTCTTTGTCAGACCGTAATACAATAACATGCAATATAAGAAATAAACAAATCAGCCAATTAAAAAAGCAATAGGAATATTTAATGCAGACATGTCACAGAGCAGCTGAATGAAGCTTGGGGACTTCTGGCGGTCCATGAACTACAGTTTGGGAAACTCTGACTTAAATGTTCCCTAAATACCTTTTTGTCGGTCTGATAGAGTAGTTTTCCTCAGTTAAATGACTGTAAGGCCTCAGCATGGCCACCAGGGAGCACTGTGCTGAAGAAAGGAGTTGAAATACGGGGCCCGGAGGCAAACTACCAGGAGACGCTCTCCAAGGTCCTGAAATCTGCAGCCGACTCGCCCACGACAGACAATAGCTTTGCTGGTGCCCCTCAATCAAGCATCACAAATCCTGGGCCAGCCCTGCTTCCCTCATGCAGCGGAATCACAGTTTCAGGTTCGATGGGACAGCTGCATATTCCTCAGGGTTCCGTCCAAGTCTACAGTTCTATGATTCTATGTTGGAACAGAGTGCAGCTTTCGAACTCAGGTCTGCCTCAGTCGTGTATAAAGAGGGGTGTGAACTAAGAGGATTTGTAGGACATATGGAGTTCATGGGTATAAGAATCCCCATCCATTGTTTAACTTCCCCAGAGTTTCTCCCCGTGTGGGCTTTTCCTCCCCTACAGACCCACTTACAGAGCTAGAGCACAGCTGAGGGAAAATGACTTCATAAATGAGGTTTCAGGGAGGCAGCCACCAATTTAGTAGTTCTCTTTGGGGGAAGCTGCCAGTCTAAGCAGGAGAGGGGCAGGCCCAGGTCTTAAATAGATGGGTCTTCCACTATCATATGTAGCCTGAGCCCAAATGTCCACAAATTGATCCAGTGTGGCGTAGTGGTTAGAGGCTCAGACTAGGACCCAGGAGGCCAGGGTTCGAATCACCACTCTGCCATGCAGCTCGCTGGGTGACCTTGGGCCAGTCACTGCCTGTCAGCCTAATCTACCTCTCAGGGTTGTTGTGGGAATTAAATGGGGGGGACGGACACATACACCGCCTCAAGCTCACTGGAGAGAAAAGGGGGGCCACAAAAGCAATAAATAAGATTGGATCGTTAATTATGGGTCTCACTGGTAACTAACTCCCTGATGAGTGCTGAGGCTGATAAGAATCCAGGCACCCACCGGAAAAGACTGCAAGAATGTTTACAATCTTGGGTCAAAGCTACGCAACAACATTTGCTAATTTTGCATGAAATGATGCAATCTGTATGCTTTATTTGAGAGAGGGAGGGTGAGTGGGCTGTAGGTGGTTTTTATTTTTAATAGAACTTGGAATTCAAAGGAAAGAGAGGCAAGAGCTGTCTGAGGCATGGATTTCCTGCAAGCAGCCACAGCACGCTGCGGAATTGCTTCAGAGAAATGGCAAGATTTCTCCGGGGTGTAGTGCGATGATCTCAGCCACGAGTTGCGACTTGTGAACAAGACCCAACAAGCGAACGTGGATTTCACAGTTGTGGGTGGCTGCCATCCCGGTGGCATCTCTCTGCCTCCCCCCCTCCAATCCTTCCACCTCTGACGCCCGCGCATCGCAGAGGCTGCATAGAATCATTAACAAGATGCACTTGCATACTAAAAGCCATGCTGCTTGAATATTAATGCGCTCCGCTCTCGTGCAGATCCCAGGCACGTGTCTAAGCAGGAGTTAATTCAGGGCATAGGGGGCTCGTAGGCTCCGTCTCCTATGCAAAAGCAGTCTCCGAAGAAGTGGGAAGGAGAGGACCTGGAACAAGGGTGGCCACCTTCTCTAATCCTGGCAGCCATTTGGTTTCCGCACAGCGGTCTGGGAGCTGGAAGTATGTATTGCTGCACAAAACCGACCTCTTTACGGGTTCTCAGACTCTATAATGAAGCAAGAGCTCTCCAGCGTGAAAGGACCTCATTGTTCAGAGGCAAATAGGCTCAGGCACGGCTGAGGAATGACGTACCAAACCCAAAACAAGAGGAAACATTAAACTGTAGAATCTCTCCCTCCCTCCCTCACACAGACACCCCTTTCGAAAACTATTTCTTTCCCTTACGCTTTGAAACCCAGGGTTGTATCCAATGCTACTCAAGAGTAGACCCATTGAAATGCATAAACACAACTAACTGAGGTTCGTTAATTTCAGTAAGTCTACTCTGAGCATAGGAGCCAACTCCGAGGGGCTGAGGTCCCTTTGGCCCTCCCAATAAAATATCTGAGGGGACCAGCCCCCCCCCCAAAAAATTGATGGGCCATTCAAATAGTGTGCATGTGACACATTTTGTGATTGATTATGCAGGTCAGGGCTTACCCCCCCCAATATTTTATTCAAGTTGGCACCCCTGAATCTGAGGAAATTTAAGTTGGAGATAACCCCTAGATGGTCGCCAGCTGGTCTCCTTAAATCTGTGTCTGCCCTGATCATTAAATAATGTGTTTTGAGTGAGGGGGTTTAGTTTTCAGAGGGGGTGTAAGCTTCCCTGCTCACCGTTGACTCCCTTGTGGTCTGTCTCTTTGACCAAGGGGGAAATGCTTCAGACGAGGGGCTGGGGGGAAGAAGAAGCAGGCAAGAGGGGAGGTTTAGCTCCCCTCCCCTCATTCCTCCTATTTTGCTTTTGTGTGAGAGAGAGATTGGGTGAAGCCTAGGTTTAAAGAGGCTGCTATCGTGCCCTTTACAGACCTCAGAGAACTTGTTTTTTAAAAGAAATAAATGTGTTTGCTAACTGCCACATGAACGAGACAACAGTATTTACTAGTATAGTCATACCTTGGTTGATGAACAACTTGCGAGTCAAACGTTTTGGCTCCTAAAGGCCCCGAACCCAAACATGAGTGTTCCAGTTTGCAAACGTTCTTTTGGAACCCAAACATCTGGCGCAGCTTCCTGTAGCCAATTGGAAGCCATACCTTGGTTTCCGAACATTTCAGAAGTCGAATGGACTTCCAGAACAGGTTCTGTTTGGCTTCCAAGATACGACTGTAGTAGACATCAAGTGTTAAAACAAGTGACGAGTATAGCCTGCAATATGCCAAATCAGCCACCCCAGTGCCATCCAGATGTTCTGTACTACAACTCCCATTAGTCCTGGACATGATGGGAGTTGTAGTTCAGAAAAACTGGAGGGTACCGGGTTTGCAAAGTCTAGCCTATAGAGCCATGGATTCTTAAGCTATATTTCAGTGCAACCTCCCTTAGGAGTGCAACCTCCCTTAGCCATGGCTCAAGAAGTTAAGCTTCTACAGAAAGGGGAGAGGGACCCTTTGCCCTCCAGATGTTGTCGGGCTTCATTTCTCATCAGTCCAGGCCAGCACAGCCAAAGGGCAAGGATGATGGGAACTGTAGTCCAGCATCATCTGGAGTTGCCACAGGTTCTCTGCCACTGGTCAAGATCTCATGACTGTTGAGATAAGCTTCAAAATATATGGGCAAAACCTGGGGAGATGTCAGAAGCCGGAAAGGAGTATGATTACTCAAGGGGTAGGACTTGGTACAATATGTAGTGCAGCCTTCACCCCTCCGAGTGTCTTCCAGTTGCTTTGGACTACAACTCCCATCAGCCCCAGCCCTTATGGGAGTTGTAGTCCAAAAAAGCAGGAAGGCACCAGGTTGGCGAACGCTGTTGTAATTCAAGCAGAGCACCAGATAAATGAGAGCAGAACAACAGACCAAAGAAGAGCCCACACCAAGGTCCATGCCAGGGATGGGGGACCTGCAGCCTTCCAGATGTTAGACCACAACTCTCAGCATCCCTGACCACTGACCATGCTGCTGTGACACCTTCAAGGCTGTTCTTCCTCTTACCTGTTCGAAGAACTCATCCATGAAATGGTCTCGGTCCACGTGCACCACCTCTTCCTCATCGTCGCTGTCTTTGGCCTGCCCAAGAGACAACATTTCCACAGGTTAGGACACCCTCCTGGCTCTGTCCTCAAGGATACCCTGATGCTCTCCTCTTCTGTGTGTTTCCAAGCACACATATCATGTAGCCAATTGCTATTTTTTCACTACACAGTGAAAAGTGGGAGGGGGAACCATTTGGGGGAAAGCAGCAAGCTTTTAACCTTTCCCAATTGCCGCTTCTCCCCTATTTAAGCAGATGCACACAGACACTCAGCAGACTCCCCCAACCAGTATTTCAGGCCCTTGTTTCTGTTGCAAATATCCATATTCCTTCCTAGGCCTCATTCTTTCCCACCCTCTTTCTCTATGATTTGCCTCTTGCATTTACTTCTTGATTCTTTATCTGTATTTCGGTAGAGCAGAGCAGCAGTTTCGTCGTAGCCCATACGACATCATAAAAAGTAAAGATGCTTGGGATGACTCCCCTCTTCCTAGCCCAAGTAAGAGATGTTGCCAACCATCAGAAAGGAAGAATTAGATAGCCATGGTTTCTGAAAGGCGCCATTGCTATGAATCTCGTAACACGAAATCGCCGTCCTCAGCAGAAAACAAGCCAAGAAAACATGATTGAAAGGGCAAGTGTGAGACTTCACACTTCACACCCTTCAGCAAAAGTTTGTTAGGGAGAAAGGGAATGACCAGGGGAGCCAGGAAAATGCCATATATTCAGTGAGAAGGAAGAGATGGAGGAGTGTTTGTGGTTGCTACATGTTTTGGGTTCATTCCACCTCGTTTTTAATTCTGAGGCTCAGCCCTGGAATAAGCGAAGCAATAATGAAGAGTTTACTGTAGCTGACCACATGCAGAGATGTCTGCTTTGCTATGGGTTAACCACAACCAGCCCCTATTCATTTATTTTAAAAATATTGCTAACCACCCTTCGTCAACTGATTCCTGTGGAATATACAAAAGTGTGGAGAAGGTCCCTAGACATCTGGGATTAAAAACAGGGTGATCGGGGGACATAGAACACGCTCCCACTAGGCAAACTTGAAATGTCACAACTCACATTTTAAAAATTAAGAACTGTCTAAAACCCCAAGAGGGAGAAGTAACAGATTAATCTTCTCAAACTGGCAATGAAATCCAGGAATCATGTCTTCTTGCTCTAAGAAGCTACACCCCTTTCCGGCTCCTAGAGCTGAGGAGAAAACTTGAGGGCCTGTTTTCTAGAAATGTATCCAGTTTCCTTTTGGATCTACAAGGAAAACCCAGGAGACCCAGCTCCCCACACTTCCATCCCACAAGGCCTCATTTCCGTTCCAGAGCGAAGAGTCGGGTTAGAGAACCCAAAAGAAATACCACAAACAGTTGCCTAATGCAGGGGGGGGGGGGACGACGACGACGACTATTTGTGGACTAGGCAGGCCCAGCCTCCAAGGTTCCTTTTAATTGTGTGGTCATGATGACTTGTGTTCATGATGGCATGGGGTGGTTATTCACAATCTCACTTTCATGGCTGGTTTGCAGGTGCAACAGTTTGAGGGCATACATATTGCTTTGTTTCCGGTCTCATAACTTCCTCCTGAAATCCCGCAACGTTTTATTATACCGCTATATTCCGGGAAGTGTGTGTTTGTTATGTCCTGCTTTGCCCCTCCAAATCATGACAATGTGACAGCTCCCAGCAAAGACTAAGGTAAAGGTAAAGGGACCCCTGACCATTAGGTCCAGTCGTGGCCGACTCTGGGGTTGTGGCGCTCATCTCACTTTATTGGCCGAGGGAGCCGGCATACAGCTTCTGGGTCATGTGGCCAACATGACTAAACCGCTACTGGAGAACCAGAGCAGTGCACGGAAACGCCGTTTACCTTCCCGCCGGAGCGGTACCTATTCATCTACTCAGTGGCGTAGCGTGGGTTGTCAGCACCCGGGGCAAGGCAAGTAATTTGCGCCCCCTAACCCGTGGATTTACACCCCCTAACCCCTGGATTTGCGCCCCCTAACCCTAACCCCCAGATGTTGCGCCCGGTGTGGCCAGCCCCCCCTGCACCCCCCACGCTACGCCACTGCATCTACTTGATCTTTTTGGCGTGCTTTCGAACTACTAGGTTGGCAGGAGCAGGGACCGAGCAACAGGAGCTCACCCTGTCGAGGAGATTCGAACCGCTGACCTTCTGATCATCAAGTCCTAGGCTCTGTGGTTTAACCCACAGGGCCACCTGCGTCCCCCCAGCAAAGACTACAGGACCACTAATGAATGTATCCTGCCACATGCCATTGATGCATGAGTTGTTCATTGGTGATGAATGGTCCAAACACCAGTCTGCTTCATTAGTGGTCTAGCAAAGACCCCCCAGCAAAGACTACAGGACCACTAATGAAGTGGACTGGTGTTTGGACCGCCGGGTATAAATTCACCACCAATGAACAACTTATGCATCAATGGCATGTGGCAGGATACAATAGCCTTTCTTAACAGCTGGCTTTCTAGGAGCAGGCATTTCGGGGTTTTTTAGTTTAGGAAAGAAAGTCAATCATGGGTGCTCCACGTAAAGTCTAGAAGTGGTTATCTCCTATGTGAACGGCAGCTTAGAACTAAGAGTTAAATTGTGGTCTGTCTGTCCGTCTCCCTCACCCTTACCTCCCATTCCATATCCCATAGTTCCTTGTAGCAGTTGTCAAGGCCAAAAAAAGCCCTGCCTTCTCAGCCGAGATGCCACATTTCTTCTTATATAAGTGCAACCCCCCAAAACTCGATTTAACCTGAGGCGACAAGTCAGAGGGAGATGGGCTCAGCCACTTGGAAGGCAGCACACACACACACCCCGGTTCCCTGCCACTTGCGCTGCTCCACAAGGCAGGAGAAAGCTGGCGATCAGGGCAGCGGGGAAGGAATAGCGATGGAGAAGGCTCTCTGGCCTGGCACCACGGGGAAAGGAATTGGAGAGAGGGATTTGGAGGGAGAAGCTGTGTTTTGGACCAGTGCCTGGCTCCGTCTCCTGGAGGGCAGTTTGTGACGAAGCTCTCTCATCGCATTCTCCTTTCGTCCAAGGTCACAGCTAAGTGAGCTGGAACAGTGACATAATAACACATGCACACAAACAGCCGCTTGCACTTCCAGTGTGCTGGAAACACGTGTGCACGCAGAGACTGGGTGGGGTGGCTTGGGGGCAGCGCCACATCACCTCGGCAGACTATCAGATTCCTTTTCTCCTTCCAGGAAAACCATCATCCCCAAAATAACCAGCCTGGTCACGGAGGACAAAATAAAATATATAAATAAGAATAAAAACCCTCGCCTCTTCCCTCCCCTCTCCTTTCTTTCCGCAGTAGAAGGTTCTGTGATGGTTTTAAAGGGTTGGTTTTCCTCAGAAGATGCAACACTGGCCCACGGATGTCAAACCAATTGTGGTCCCTTCTCATATCCCATTCCCCCCCCCCACAACTTCTGAGTAAGGGGCAGGCGGGGGCAGGGGGCGGGAAGGAACACGCACAAACAGAGAGAGGTGGAGTTGTGGCGGGATTGGTGCTTGTCTGCTTGTCTGCGGGCCACAGGAAGAATATTTTCCCTTTCCCATTTAAAGAATAACAGCTGCCCACCCCATCCTCTCAACTAGGAATGTAAAGAGTGACAGCAAAGCACTGGCAACATTGCCCACTGATTATTAACATTTTCTTCTATGGTCATGAGGGCTAGCAGCTTTTTAAGAAGGAGCAGAAGGAAAAGAAGTCAGAATCACAGCAGGTCCACTGGGGAAATACTACAGGGGAGGTTAGGAGACCACAGTGGGTAAGCATGTTACCGAAACACTGCTAAAGTTTAATTTTACTTCACATTTATTTACTTTTCTGCAACTGTAGATCCCCAAGGCAGCTGGAGAGGGCCTTCTCGGTGGCTGCTCCCAGACTTTGAAACTCCCTCCCTAGAGAAGTTAGACTTTTAATGAAAGGGCTAGTGCTGTGCTGTTTTTATTGTGATTATCTGTATGTTTTAAATAGATCATATATAGTGTGTGTGTTGACTTTATTAGTGTTTAAATTATTTTTAATTATTCCCCCTCTGTTTAGCTGTTTTTATTTTATCTGTAAGATGCCTTGAGCCCATGTAAAGGAAAAAGACAGGGAATATAATATAATATAATATAATATAATATAATATAATATAATATAATATAATTACTAACCATAGGGTTTCATAATAATAATGCACAGGGTTTGAAACCATCCCCTATCCAGGCATGACTAGACCTATTTAGTTTCAGCAAGGTTGCTGTATCATGTGCCTTTACCTTATAGTCCAAGTACAACCAATCACCTCTCCTTTTGTCCTCTTTTATTTGAATATAAGGATTCTATAGTGAGCCTATTGGCTCCTCTAGCCATCTTCCTGTTGGACCATGTGGCTGGATGCTGGGCGCATGACTGGCTCCTCTCCAGAGCCATTTGCACTGATGTTCTGTGTCATTCCTGGCTGGCTCAGGCAATTAACCTACCTTAGCTTTGGATGCTTGGCATCCCCATATATTCTCAAACGCTGCTCAGGTTGCTAATTTGCATGACGAAAGGAGACGCAGGCCAAGGTCATCTCCTGGCAAGAATGGGCAAACGGTCCTATCAGGCCAGGCAAATGGTTCGTCCCTCTGCAATAGTGCCAAGATCTGGATGATTCAGAAGCAGCCACAGGGCACTTCAGAGGCAATCTTGATTCAGAAGGCAGGCTCAAAGTTTGGGAACATTCTGCTCCCTCTGTTTTCAAGGAATCCTAGGCATGTTGATGGGGGGAAAGATACCCAAGCGATGGAAGGAATGGAATCTATTTATTTAGCCATCACAGTTGTAACCCTGTTTAATCCCAAAACTGGTCCTGCGCTGAGGCTACGTTGTGATTTAGAATGTCATAACCATAGAGTTGGAAGGGACCCTGAGAGTCATCTAGTCCAACCCCAAGGAAGGAGAGTCTACAACCTCCCAAGGGAGACCGTTCCATGGTCAAACACCTCTTACTGTCAGAAAGTTCTTCCTGATGTTTAGTCAGAATCTCCTTTCTTGTAACTTGAAGCCATGGGTTCGAGTCCTACCCTCCAGAGCAGGAAGAATCAAGCTCGTTCCCTCTTCCATGTGGCAGCCCTTGAGATATTTGAAGACGACTTGCCCAAGGTGACCCAGTGAGCAAAGGATTCAAACCTAGGTCTCCTCTGAATGAAGGAGACGCTCAGAAGTACTCAGCTTTTGTTGGTGCTGGTGCCTGCAGCTAACAGACATATATATTTATCTGTTACATACTCAGCAGGGCTTAGCACAGGGCTACCTAAGCATTTTCCCATCCAGGCCCTGAGGAAGCCAAGACTTGCTCAGGTGTGGGGGGTGTTTTAATGTGCCTTTAGAGTCCGTATTCTTTGCTAGGCATGTCTTTGAGGGTCATCGTACATCAGCGGCGTAGCGTGAGTTGTCAGTACCCGGGGCAACGCAAGTAATTTGCGCCCCCTAACCCGGGGCAAGGCACGTAATTTGCGCCCCCCCTAACCCCTAACCTGCGAGTTGCCGCTGGCGCTGCCGCCCAAACGACGCCGCTTGCCCGGAGGAGGAGGGGGCAGAGAGGCGAGGAAAATGCAACGGCCCAGCAGCTGCAGCAGCAGCGGCGGAGGCGGGGCTGTGAGGAGGGGCTGCCTGGCGCGTCCTCCGCGGCGAGCGCTGAGAGCCGCTGCCTGCCGGGCGCCTTCAGCCGGGAAGCGCGCACAGCTCGTCGGTTCCGCGAGACATGCGGCTCTGCTACAGCCTGCGCCCGAGGCTCTTCGGCGACTCCAGAGGCAGCGAGCGCCCCCCCCCAGATGTTGCGCCCGGTGCGGCCTGCCCCCCTGGCACCCCCCACGCTACGCCACTGTCGTACATTTAAACGGATGTCAAGGTTATCAAAAGCTTAAAAGGCAGGCAGGAAAATATCACTGTAAACCAGACTATAAAGATAAGCACACACACATCAAAAACAGGACCTGGAGATGAAAAGTCAGATCCCTAGCAAGATCAGACCTCCTCACCAGAACGAAGGAATGGTTTAGCCTTTTATATTGCTTGTCTGCAGGCTAGTCAGATTTGATTGGCAGTCCTCCACCCTCTACCAGGTCTCTTGCAAGCCTGCGTTCACAGCAGATTGGGCGACTGCTTCCCCTTGCTTAAAAGATCAGGATTCTCATAGGCTTGCCCTTCCAGCGTGATTGGCTGCTTCTGATACCTTTTGTTTGCATGCCTGAAAAGCTCACACCACCAGCCTCCTTCAAGTGTGATTGGCTCTTTGGCCATCAGGCTCGCTCTATCCAGAGTGACTAAGCTGCTTTCTAGCCAATGAGATTGCAGTAGCAGAGGGCAGAGACCAGATTGGCTGCAAAGCTGGCCAAAATGGGTTTCATCAACTTAAACATATATATTATGGGGTAAGGTTGTGTGTGTGTATCCGACTTCCCATCTGAGGTTTGAACAATGACACTACAGGTAAAAAGGTCAACAGGTGAAGCTTTTCTTCTTCATCACCTGCACTTATTGGGAGTCACCTGTCATGCAGCTGTTCAAAATGGTGGCAACACTAAAGTCGTCCCACCCCAGATCCATAACTTTTTTTTATGAAAGACAAGATTTATACGCTGGTAGGGAGTGTCTCTCATCTGCTCAGGATGCGGATGAAAAATAAGAATGCAAGCTTCAGAGGCTCTCTGTCTGCATAAATATCATTCCAGAGAGTGATAAGGGTGCAGGATTCTGTCCCTGTTCAGCCTTAGTGGGGGTTGCTGGATTCAAAACCAAACCAAACAGGGCTTTTTCTAGAAACCAGAGGTTATAATCAGGGAAACCAGGGCTCTTGGTTTCTTTGTGCGATGGCAAATTCTCAGAAAGCAGGGGGAAGGGTTAAGAGGGGGAAGGTGAGCTGTGAGCCAGTGATCTACCCTCCCCATCTCTCTTATTTAAGCGCGGTCTGGTTTGTTAAGAGGCAGAATGGCTAGGAGCCAGGGCACCAGGTTTAGAGCCTCAGCTGGAAGGACTGGAGTCCAATAAAATCAACAAGAAGGGGGGGAAGAGCTCCCCTGAGTTCCAGCAAACAACCCTCAAATACAGAGCGACACCAGCAGACGTGGAATCTGGCGAGATTATTATAATGAACATTATTCTTGAACACACACACACAGAGAGCGCAGACTACTGGCAAGTGCCACGTTCAGCGTCCCCGGCTTCCACTCCGCTCCCCTGGCCGAGGAAAACCCGGCACAACAGCGTCAAAATAATGGGCTAAAAAAAGACACAGCTGCCGAAATACAGAGCCACTTAGTTTAATGGCTTACGCATGCATCCTTCCCAGCCTCTCCCCGTGGGCCTAACTCGTCCCTCACCCTCTGGCCTTCACAGGTCTCGCTGCTCGCTCCCCTTCCTGCAACTGCAAAGGCATTCAAGGGATTTGTTGCCCACCGGATGAAAGGCCTCTTGCTGTCCACACACTTGGCCTCTTTTTGTAACCCTCCCCCCTTGTTTGCAGTCATAAGGAACGTGAGGAGACTGCAATCGCAGCAGGGCTTTGCTTTCCCCAAACCGCACATTTGGGCTTCTAGATAAATAAGTAAATCTCCCCCCACCCCCCACAGCCATTTAGACAGGCAGAATATCCTCATTAAGGCAGGGCTACAGTGCAGCAAAGGGGATGGCGCGTTCTCCTGACAGGTTTCCTGACAGCAAGTGCGCATAACTATTTTTATTTTGGGTTTTTTTTAAAAAAGAGAGACAGAGAGAGAGAGCAAAAGAGGCAAAGTGATGAGAACAACAGTGGAATGAGAAATGGGAATGGGTGGCGGTGGTAGGAGGCGGAGATTGCGCTCTAGCCAAGAGGTTGAGAAATGAGTTTGGCTGCTTGCGACAGAAGAGCTTGCACCTGTCTCCATCGCTTGTTCCTGGACCGCAGTGACACCTTCCTGTGACCTCCTGGAGGCAGGCAGGCACAGAGGCAACGTGCCTGGTTCCGTCGGCCACCAAAGTACCTCAGTCAAGGTGAGGGAGAAACTTTCACAAAAATAGACTGCTCTAAGGCCACTGCAAACCACCAAGAGGCAAGCCCATTTCAGTTTGGTCTGAAATGGCTGCAAGGTTTGGGTCTCAAGGCCACCAGCGTCTGAATGGAAGATTTCCTGGAAACCACAGGGTTCTACGATGGAAGGAAGGTAAGATGTAAGTGTAAGGAAATTAGTAAATGAGTAAATTTCTGGACCCAAGGTGGAAAAATCTAACTGGCACCCTGCAGGGGAGGGGTGAGGGTCAGCAGTCCCTCCAAGTGCCCTATTTTCCATAGACAGTCTCAGATTTACACAAGCCGCCCCGGTTTCTGATTTGATCCCTGAATGTCCCACTTTTCCTTAAAAAGGTAAAGGTACCCCTGCCCGTACGGGCCAGTCGTGTCCGACTCTAGAGTTGTGCACGCATCTCACTTAAGAGGCTGAGGGCCAGCGCTGTCCGGAGACACTTCCGGGTCACGTGGCCAGCGTGACGAAGCTGCTCTGGCGAGCCGGCACCAGCGCAGCGCACAGAAATGCCGTTTACCTTCCTGCTAGAAAGCGGTACCTATTTATCTACTTGCACTTTAGGGGTGCTTTCAAACTGCTAGGTGGGCAGGAGCTGGGACCGAAGACGGGAGCTCACCCCGCCGCGGGGATTCGAACCGCCGACCATGCGATCGGCAAGCCCTAGGCGCTGAGGTTTTACCCACAGCACTTAGGACGTCCCTATTTTCATTGGAGAAATGTTGGAGGCAACATCTTTGTTTTCATCAAAGAAATGTTGGAGGGTATGGAACAGCCAGAGATTTGCCTGTCTTTAATGGAACATAGGCAGCTGCCTTATGACAAGTGAGATCATTAGTTCATCTAGTTCAGTGCTGTCTACACTGACTGGCAGTGGGACTCCAAAGTTTCAGGCAGAAGTCTCTCCCAGTCCTAGGCCTTTCTCCAGGGAAAGAAGAGCTTTGGCCCTTCCCCAACAGTGTCCCAAAGCAGGAAATTGAAGCTACTCATGATAAGACCTGGTGCCCACTGGTAAAGTCTACTCTGAATGCTAGAAACCAGTTCCTGTTATACAGCTGACTGTTTTTACCTAGCCATTTAAAAACAAAGAAGCCTTCCTTCCTTCCTTCCTTCCTTCCTTCCTTCCTTCCTTCCTTCCTTCCTTCCACCCACTTTCAAACTGTCTTTTAGGATAGTTAGGGGTTTTTCAGTGTGGGAGTTTTTGCAGTCAAAGCTAACAATGCACATCTATGCTAGTTAGTATGTGAAGGGGTTAAAGACCACAGAGTTCTAAACTACTAGATTAGACTGTGATGTCACATCCCCTCTTTTCCAAGGGGAGAGGAAGTAAGGGATGTTTCCTGCTCAGCTCTCTCTCTCTCTCCCTCCCTCCCTCCCCCATTTGAACCATGTAAGCTGAGCAGACCCATGAGATGGGTGTGCTCCATGCCCAGACTCCATGTTTGAAGATACTTTCTGTATTTCGCAACCAATAATACCTGGCCTGTGTTGTTTCAGCTGCAGCATTGAACAATGCATGAGTGAGATCTGTAAGTAAAGCATTTAAACTTACTAAAGTTTGTGGTCTATTCACTCCAAGAGAGGTAGAGGGAACACATTTTAAGAGCTTAATACTGGGACATTTAGACATCTAGCAACCTATATTTCCCACACGTTGCAAACACCGCAAAGAACAGTGTTTTAAACTCTGCTGGGGGCTGTTTCGGCTAAAGGGGAGTCAAGCCCTGAACATACTTTTTTTAATTCAGGCAGTTAGCCATATTTTTTTTCATAGTTCCCCACACATGTGGGACTTCAGGATTAACTGGTTTTCTCCATTTATTTCCCAACATTCAGGAGTGCACCAGAATTTCCTCAATGAGTGGATCAGCAAGATCCCTGAAAGACACATTGCATGGACAATCACACTGGGGGGGGATATTTTTGCTATGTTTTGGAATAATAAAACACAGGGAAATCTTCAGCCATGTGCTCTTTTAAGAATGTTAGACAGTGTGGAATGAGATAAAGATGATAAGCTTGGTTCTTATGAGGCATTATATGATTACATAGAATTAATTTGTATGTACTTGCTAATTTTGATGTAAGCAACACAACAGAAGCCATCCTGCAGGAGCTCACCCTGTAATATGCTTGAGATTTTTTGCACCGTCTCAGTGTCCTACAGAAAGCCGTTTCTGGAAAGGCAAAGGACTCCCCAAAGTCTGAAAGTTGCTGCTTAAACAAAAAGGAGGTGGAACTTGCCTAGGAATATACTATGAAGGGGTATGCAACAACAGCAGCAAGAATACTTATTGCAAAGTATTGGAAGACACAAGATCTACCCACCCTGGAAGAATGGCAGATGAAGGTGATTGACTACATGGAATTGGCAGAAATGACTGGCAGAATCCGAGACCAGGGAGAAGAGTCGGTGAAAGAAGATTGGAAGAAATTCAAAGACTATTTACAGAAACATTGTAAAATTAATGAATGTTAGAAGGATGTTGGATAGAAACTAAGCGGTTTCCAGCTGTAATGCTTTAAGAGATATGATTTTTTTTTTACAAATGGGTAAAGGTTTAATGGTAAGGATTTGCTGAATTAACAAATCGAACTGGAATACAAAGAAGGGAGGTATGAGGAGGTCCGAGGAAATAAGTGTATGGAAGATATGTTATTGAAAATCAATGTGTGTTTTTAACTGTTTTTTATTTTGTATGTTTATTTTTTTATTTTTCTTGTTATATCTTAAAAACTTTTAATAAATATCTTTTAAAAAAAGGAATATACTATGAAGGCAATACTGAAGGAGACTGTGTTATAAAGAAATTATTTAACCATCTCTTGCCAACCAGCATCAGGTCAAAAGGTGATGAAGTGGTGTTTTTTCTCCTCTGGGTTATATTGAGGCATTTACCTTTTATTGCATAGTGTCCCCTTTGATTGCTGTTCTTTGTGAGGGCATTTCTGGAGATGTGACCCATTGTGTGTGGTGGGGGGAGATTTCCGCTTTAGCCACTGTCCTCCCAGATACGTTATCATGCATTGTCAGTTTTCTGCAAGCAACCCCATGTGGGATCTGATATAGCACTAGATCAAAGCAGCTCTTGTGGCAAGATTGCGCATGCCAGGGTGCGTGGCAGCGCACTTGCGGAGCGTGCAGTCACACGCTTCCCCTTCGCATGTCCCTTCAAAAAGAACAGGACTGTGTCTGGGTGCGAGATGGGGCATTCGGAGATGGTTTAGTTGCAGAAAAGACCCGTTTTTGTTCTTCTCAAAATGGCAGCATAACAACGGGAGAGGGGGAATTGGGTGTGCTTTGGCAGTTGTTCCTTGTATCCACCGGTGTGTCCAGTGCTTGATATCCAAAGTGAGAGGTTCTGGGGTGCAAGCCTAGATTAGGTGTGATACCCTTTAACCCAGAAGCCTCCCACATAACCCCAGATGCATGTAGAGCTAGATGGGCTCGGTGGCACTACAGTGGTACCTTGGGTTACAGACGCTTCAGGTTACAGACTCCGCTAACCCAGAAATAGTACCTCAGGTTAAGAACTTTGCTTCAGGATAAGAAGAGAAATCGCGTGGCAGTGGTGCGGGAGGCCCCATTAGCTAAAGTGGTACCTCAGGTTAAGAACAGCTTCAGGTTAAGAACGGATCTCCATAACAAATTAAGTTCTTAACCCGAGGTACCACTGTATTTCATTCTAGCAAAATGTCTGGTAAATGGCAGTGTGTATGGATATGCGGCCACAAAGACAAATGTTGTTGAGCAAGCAAGCAAATGCTGATCTCTCTGTACCTCTGTATATACCCCTTTGTTATTGTTGTTGTATTTATACCCAGTGCTTTTTTTCATTAAAAAAATGTTTAGGGGTACTCTCATTTTGACTCTAGAAAACCACCATTTTGTAGTTCAAATTGGGGGGGTACAGTAATTGGGCAAAAGTACAAAGATTCAGAAACTGTTTAGGGGTCTACGTCCCCCCAGAAAAAAATACAGGGCTACGTCCCCCCAATACAGGGCTGCCTTCAGATGTCTTCTAAAAGTCAGATAGTTGTTTATTTCCTTGACATCTGAAGAGAGGGTCTGCCACAGGGTGGGTGCCACTACAGAGAAGGCCCTCTGCCAGGTTCCCTTTAACCTCACTTCTCGCAGTGAGGGAACTGCCAGAAAGGCCCTCGGCACTGGACCTCAGTGTCCAGGCTGAACGGGGGGGGGGGGGCGAGGAGAGATGCTCCTTCTCAACCCTTTGCTTCCAGGCCCATTAAACCACAGTAGATTTTGCCCCTGGGTTGCTAGACATTCAAATAGGTGTGAGGGGAGGACGGGGATTGGGTGAACAGCTACTGACGTCCCAAAGGCACAATGGATTCCTAAAGTTGTGGCATTTCCCAGTATAGTTCCTAGGAGAAAAGGGTACTGAGAGGTAAGAGGAGAGAATTCCCACTCGGGTGGAAGATTATTTGTTATTATTTATTACATTTATACCGTACCTTTCCTCAAGGTAGCACACATGCTTCTCTTCCTCCCCATTTCATCTCCACAACAACCGTGTGGGGTAGGTTAGGCTGAGGGGCCGTGGCTGGCTCCAGGTCACTCACTGAGCTTAATGCAGGGACTTGAGCCCTCATCTCCTAGTTTCTAGACCAGCACTAACCACTAGACCTCACTGGCTCTGGTTGCCACAGCCCCTAACATCATTTGCCACTATGGTTGTCAGGTCAGGAGCATCCCAGACCCCGAGATTTCAGGGCCAAACCAGCCCCTAGTGATGTCACATGGGGGGGGTCCTGGTGACGGAGGTTAATTGGGAGAGGGGAGCAGAGGAAGGCAGACAGGCAGACAGACAGCCCACTCCCCAGAGTTTCTACGCTATTATGTGCAGCCAGCTCCTGTTGGGCTGCAGCTTGCAAGCTGCATGTATTATTATTATTATCATCATCATCATCATCATCATCATCATCATCATCATCATCATTATACCTCTTGCCCGCAAGGGGCCAGGCAAACCTGGAGACTTCAGCTCAGACCTGGAGGTCTGGCAACCCTTTCTGTCACCTGCCTCTCCTTCCCAGCTTCCAGTGGTAACTCTCCAACCCATACTGACAGGCAGACAGACTTGCAGGGAGGTGCAGGATATTACGCTTGCAATTAATCATAACTAATAACATTTTTTCTTGTTTCCTGACAGAGTCCAAGCACAGATAACTTGGTTGCAGATATTTATATATATCCTGGTTTCACATAAACCATCAGAGAGAGAGAGAGAGAGAGATCTAGCATTCTTAAGCCAGCACTTCAGAGCCCCACGTCACCTCTCACCCCACTGCAGCCCAGCCTCCCGCCTGCAGCCCATAAACCACCCTGGCTGACATGAGTTATAGCATTTGCTGGAAATTGGAAGAAAAAAAGAACCAGGGAGCGAACGAGAGACACGGCGAGCAAAGCCCACGTCCGTCTCTACCACTCACACAATCATTCCTGCATTGCAGCTGTTTTTGGGGAAGGGAAATGCAGGTATTTGAGCCCTAGGAATACATCCACGCCCCGTGCAAATACGGGCTCCCCCTATATTGCAAGAGGAGGAACCTCTGATCTGACTAGCTCAGGGGGGAGAGAGGAAGGGAGGAATCCCAACAGAATGCTTAATCTTTAGGATGCAGGTGGAGGAAAGTAAGGGAGAGGAGGAGACCATCAGATTCAGTAGGGTGTGTGTGTGTTTGTTCATGGGGCTGCGGAGACAAAGGAGTATTTATGGGGACAGGTTTGGGCAGAGAGATATTTGCTAGGAGACTGATGGATAGATGGAGCTGGAGACAGACAGGGATGAGAGAGATGAATAATGAGCTGGCAAGCAATATTTCAACAACGCCGAGAAAGAAGGGGGTAGCGCCAGGGATAACAATTGCGGGTGGCTGCAGTCCTAAACACACTTGCTACTGAAGAAACCCCACAGAACGCAGCAGGGCACAAGTGACTCCTGCAGCAAAATGTTGCAGTGTGGCAAGCTCCCTGTCAGAATTCCAGCCGGCCATGCCCTCCTGTGGGAGATTCCATTCCGTACCCCACCCTGGTTTTCTGTTTTCCTCACTGTACCATTTCATGCCCACGGAGCATGCCCAGACTTCACTGAGCTGTGTGTGCGTTTGTGTTAAGGCAGCCTTCACAAACTTGGTGACCTCCAAATGTTCCAGGCCCTGGTAGCTGAGGCTGATGGGAATTGTAGTCCAGAACATGTGGAGAGTACCAGTTGGATGAAAACCACCCTTATGGGTTTTATTCTTGAAGCTTTCTGTAGCGCTGGAAACTTCAGGGATCCCCCCACCCCAATTGTGCTAAGCCCCTTTGGTGTGAATGGCGCCATTTTGACAGCAAAGGGGATCCACGCTCAGAGAACCTTTGCTATTAATATATAAGACAGGAAGGGTAGGATTGGTGCACCTAAGTGAGATGCGAGAGACCCCCTTCTTGCTGAACCTCAGACTCATGACAAAGGCGCCTTTATTCCAGAAGGCATTTTAAGGTCATGTTTGGGTTTCATTTTAGGATAATGTTGTTGGTTTATTCTGCGTGGTTTATTTTATGCACACAGCACAGAAATGCAAATGATGGAACACAGGATTGTATATAACGGCAGAGGGATGAATGGAAGGAGAGCAGGTGAGGGGAAGGACAGATAGACGTGTATGTACAAAACAGAAGTGATTGACAACAACAACAACAATATATCCCAAAGGAGCCCAGGGTCAAACAAGAAGTGATAAAACAATAAAAGCAACTGAAAAACACATCTTAAAACTGAGCCAGAGTTTTTGTCGAGAGCTTAATCGTGGCTCCATAATTGTTTCTAAAGTCAGGAGTCAGCCCTGAATATTCATGTTCTCATAAAGAGGTAAAATTCTCTGAGCATGGGCAGAGGGCCTTCCTCTTATGACCAGACCTTGCTGGGGGCCCTCAGTCTTAACAGTATCACTTCCAGGCATCCTTGAACCCTGGTTCCCCTTTCTTTGTTGGGGGAAGGAAGCATCCTATATACAGTGGAACCTCAGGTTACATACGCTTCAGGTTACATACGCTTCAGGTTACAGACTCCACTAACCCAGAAATAGTGCTTCAGGTTAAGAACTTTGCTTCAGGATGAGAACAGAAATTGTGCACTTGCGGCGCAGCGGCAGCAGGAGGCCCCATTAGCTTCAGATTAAGAACAGTTTGTTAAGAACGGACCTCCGGAACGAATTAAGTACTTAACCCCAGGTACCACTGTATTTATATTTTGATGTTAGCCGCCCTGAGCCAGGTTCTGGCCAGGGAAGACGGGTGGTGGAATGACCGATGAATGCAGGAACTGGGGTCTGAGCAGTAAAGCAAGAGTTTTTAAAGTGTTAATCCTAGTTGGGGGTAGGGAAACTGAGGGGGACATTTGGCCACTTCAGGAAGGAAGATAACTTCGGTCACACTTGCCATTAACCACTGGAAAGCCTGTTGGTCTAAGTCATATTTGATCAGACTGGAATCAAGAATGCCCCTTCCAACAAATCAGAACTTCATTTTAAAAAATTCCATATAATCAGCGCTGTCACTGAGAAGAATCTGTAGTGGTTGAATCAACAGAACTGGCAAATTTGCCGAAGAAAAGTAAATCAGCATATCACTTGCAATCAATTCAATATGGTTATCAGCTCAATCGTAAACAGAAGTCACAACTCACGGGGGCCATTTTCGCCTTCGCTATTTCATTCATTGGGCAGGGAAGCCCAAGTATCACACAGCTTTCAAAAACAAACGCATCTGCTCCTAAGTCCAACCACTTAAAATTTACCATCGCTGAATAATCGGGTGGGGGGCAGTTTTAATCAACTAAAGCAGGAGTTGATTAATCTGCCAATTAAGCAGAGTAAAGCTTGAATCCCCAGAGATAATGCTATTATACGCAGCTCTCCAGAGGAAGCTTCCACAGCCTCTCTTTCTCTCTGAAACAACCATTATTATGAAAAAAATGTCTGTTCTGGTGTTCTGAAATATTATTTCCCAGTCATCTGCCTTGCCTTTCAAGGGGAGAAAGCTCTTCCTCTCTCCAGACACCCAGAGGGTATCAAATCTAGTCCCCTATGGAAGGTTGTCTAGAGAGCAAAGAGTTATTAGAGGGCAGTGGAGAACCAGGGAAAAGGGGGGAATCAGATTTCAATTTCATTTTCAAGACATCTGGGTAAAAGAATCTATTTCAACGGGAGATCAACAGAAGGACTTTGTCAACGTATTTTGCAATTTACAAACCTGGAATGCATTACTGATTTTCATTTGAAATGTACCCACCTATCTTTGGTATGTTTGCTGCTCAAAGCAGGGCTAATGGCATACTAAAAAATGTATTGTATTGTAGCTACACTGCCCTATTAGGAATGGTGGAACGTTGGCTCCGTGGTGAACAATATGCTTCCCATGCAGAAGGCTGCAGGTTCAATCCCTGATCTCTTCGATTCAAAATACTTGCAAGCAGAAGGGCTGAGAAAGGCACATTTCTAAAACTCTGGAGAGGCACTGCCAGTCAAGATTAGATAGTAGTGGGCTCGATGACTCAGCATGAAGCAAACGTCATCTGCACACCTCCCTGGCCCTGATGAGTCTTAGTCACTTGGAGTGGTCATTGATGGGCCGTTAGGCTGCTGAAAAAGCTACTTTGAAATATGACTCACACCAACCTGCCTGAGCACGGGCTGGAAACAATTTGGGTTAAAGTGGGCACAGGAGACACCTGGATTTGAGCAGGGTGAGGATGGAGGTGGTTGGCAAAACTGCTAGAAGGTATCTAGAGGGGGAAAGCCAGTTCTTAGACTTCGGGGGACCTTCGGTGATGATCTCTCAGTGAACAAGCAAGCCTGTGTGCTTCGCCCCACCCCCCTGCACACCTGTAATACCTGGTCAACACGTACATTTAAAATCAATAGCTTTAGCCGATGGATCTCAAACCCTTGGCATGTTAGGGACTCTGCGCGTGCTGTAGAGGGAAGTGAGGAGCATATGGGCTCGTCCACCTGGGAAAGTAGCCCATCTAGGAGAAGGGAAGCTCTGATCCTAAACCTCTGCTGCCTTGTGGGATATCTTCAGGAGAAGAAAAGTCTCAGGAGTAAACCCTACAAAAATCAGGAGTGGAGTCCCTAAGATGGTTGGATGGTGCCTTGTATAATAATAATAATAATAATTATTATTATTATTATTATTATTATTTATTATTTGTACCCCGCCCATCTGGCTGGGTTTCCCCAGCCACTCTGGGTGGCTTCCAACAAGGTTTAAAAATACATCAAAATGTCACACATTAAAAACTTCCCTGAACAGGGCTGCCTTCAGATGTCTTCTAAATGTCAGTTGTTTATCTGTTTGACATCTGATGGGAGGGCCTTGGACGGTGCCTTGTATGCCTCCTTCTGTCCATTCCAGCAGTCAAGCTGGTGCCAAACTTATTGCTCTGGGCTGCTTTGGGCCACATCAGCGAGACTGATGGGAGAGGGTCATTTGGGCAGCCCAGGACCTCCACACACACTGCCCATGCTTGTACCCCAGACAGGTCACTTCAGTGCTGCTAATGACTTCAACCCTGGAGGCACACTCCATTGTCTCTAGAGACAAACAGATGCCAACAGAGATGCTAGGTCAGGTGTAGGGAACCTTTGGCCCTCCAGTTGTTGATGAGCTGCCACTCCCATGATCCCCAGCCAGCCTGGCCAACAGCCAGGGACAATGGGAGTTGCAGTTCAGCAACATCTGGAGGGCCAAAGGATTCCTGCACTAGGTTGCATCCAATGTAGACTCACTGAAAGGAATGGATGTGACTAATAAGGCCATTAATTTTAATGGATGTACTTTGGATACAACCCACTATAAGCTTCATAATCTTCTCCAAAAGAGCCTAATTTTGTAAAGGCTGTTCCAGACATTCTACCACTTTTGGGCAGTGGAAGCACATGTCTCTGAGTCAGCCTGTCCAGGAAGTGGCCTCCTAGCTTTTTCCCTTGAAGGGGCTACAGTCCAGATATTTAACTGATCATGCAGGAGGCCTCGATGGAGTTTGGATTTGGATTTGATATCCCGCTTTATCACTACCCGAAGGAGTCTCAAAGCGGCTAACATTCTCCTTTCCCTTCCTCCCCCACAACAAACACTCTGTGAGGTGAGTGGGGCTGAGAGACTTCAGAGAAGTGTGACTAGCCCAAGGTCACCCAGCAGCTGCAGGTGGAGGTGCAGGGAATTGAACCTGGTTCACCAGATTACAAGTCCACCACTCTTAACCACTACACCACACTGGCTGTCAAGGCCATCTCTCGATGGCTAGGAGGGTGTTTTTCCAGTTCTGATTGGTTTGCCAGCTACAGCCCCTTTGTGACAGAAATGATTCTGCCACTGTAGTCCATGCTCTGGTTACTTCCATATTGGATTACTGCAAGGCACTCTACATGGGGCTTCCCTTGAATATAACTCAAAACTTCAATTGGTCCCAATTAAGCAGCCAGATTACTGGCTGGGTTTCCATTTAGATCACATATAACCCCTGTTTTAAAACAGCCACATTCCTTGCCAGTTTGTTTCTGGGCCCATTCAAGGTGTTAATGTGAATATTTTAAAGTCCTAAGGCATGCATAAGCAAACTCGGCCCTCCAGATGTTCTGGAACTACAACTCCCATTATCCCTAGCTAACAGGACCAGTGGTCAGGGATGGTGGGAATAGTAGTCTCGAAACATCTGGAGTGCTGAGTTTGCCTATGCTTGTCCTAAGGACTCTGGCCCCAAATATCTGTAAGACTGCCTCCTTCCCTACAGACCCTCTCAGGTGCTAAGATCAACAGATGGGTTCCTATTGGTGGTTCAGAAACTTGGGTGGCAGAAGCCTGGGAGAGGGCATTCTCTACGACTAGCCGCTAAGCTGTTGAGCTCCCCACCTGCAGAGGTGGATCTAGTACAGGCATAGGCAAACTCGGCCCTCCAGATGTTTTGGGACTACAATTCCCATCATCCCTGACAACTGGCCATAGGAATCATGGGAGCTGTAGTCCCAAAACATCTGGAGGGCCGAGTTTATGTATGCCTGATCTAGTAACTTCATTATACAATTTTCAGTGAATATTGAAGACACACCTCTTTACACTGGTCTTCAACACCTGAGATGCATATATATATTAGTGATTGTATTATTCAGGTGTCTGTATAGGGAGCTAGTGTGGTGTAGTGGTTAAGAGCGGTAGTCTTGTAATCTGGGGAACCGGGTTTGCGTCTCCGCTCCTCCACATGCAGCTGCTGGGTGACCTTGGGCCAGTCACACTTCTCTGAGTCTCTCAGCCCCACTCACCTCACAGAGTGTTTGTTGTGGGGGAGGAAGGGAAAGGAGAATGTTAGCCGCTTTGAGACTCCTTCGGGTAGTGATAAAGCAGGATATCAAATCCAAACTCTTCTTCTTCAGGATTTTAAGTTTTTAACGTTGTTTTAAATGTTGCTTTTTCAGTGGTTATGACCTGCTATGAGACCTCAGAGAGAAGGACAGGTAACTAACTAACTAACTAACTAACTTACTAACTAACTAACTAACTAACTAACTAACTAATAAATAAATAAATTACAGCCAGTCACCCAGTATCACCAAAGGGTTATGTGTTACCACCGTTAATTCCCATGTTTCAAGGACTGAGCCCTAGAATGGATGCCTTCTCTCTCTCTCTCTCTCTCTCTCTCTCTCTCTCTCTCTCTCTCTCTCTCTCTTTCTCTCTCTCTCTCTCTCTCTCTTACACACACACACACACATTGATATTTCCTTGTTAATCAGTTCAAATTGTAGTGCTCATAAATTCTTACAATAACAAACAAACAAATATTTACAATCTAAAGAAACCCAATACATTAAAAAACTAAGAGGAGAAAGGAAGGGAAAAAGAGGAAGCAAATATTCAAGTCCATTTGCGTTCTTGATGATAAACATTGCAGCAGAGCTGGCTCCTACAAATAAAGACATGTTGCGTGTAAGACTGCCAGAAAAATAAGGTTCTTTTGCTTTCAGGCCAGTTGCCAGAAAGGGGGCTAGGCCATTTTCCTCTTTTCTCAGTTGTGATTTGATTATATATCAAAAATACCAGATCGCCTCAGGAGGTGGGAAATCACTTTGTATTGCCCTTGCTATGTATAAGAAAAGGATGCTGTGAGTCAACAACAGAGTCAGAGAAATAATGGTACAAGAGCAACAGACTTTGCTTCCTGCTCACATCTTAATATTGCCATTTGAGTGGCAGGATAGAATCATAGAATCGTTGGAAGAGACCCCAAGGGTCATCTAGTCCAACTTCCTGCAATGCAGGAATCACAACTAGATCATACATGACAGATGGCCACCCAACCTCTGCTTAAAAACCTCCAAGGGAGTTCACCACCGCTTGCGGGAGTCTATTCCACTGTCGAACAGCTCTTACTGTCAGAAAGTTCTTCCTGGTGTTTAGTTGGAATCTCCTTTCTTGTAACATGAATCGATTGGTCCTAACCTCTGAAGCAGAAGTAAACAAGCTTGCTCCATCCTCCAGATGTTTGAAGATGGCTATCATTGAAAGATGGAGGACACAAGGAGAAGGGGACGACAGAGGACAAGATGGTTGGACAGTGTTCTCGAAGTGACCAGCATGAGTTTGACCAAACTGCGGGAGGCAGTGGAAGACAGGAGTGCCTGGCGTGATCTGGTCCATGGGGTCACGAAGCGTCGGACACGACTAAACGACTAAACAACAACAACAATCCTCTCATTCTCCTTTTTTTACAGGCTAAACATAGTTCCCTCAACCATTCCTCATAAAGCTTGGTTTCCACATCCTTGATCATCTTGGTCGCTCCCCTCTGCACACATTCCAGCTTATCAATATCCTTCTTAAATTGTAGTGCTCAGAACTGGACACAGTTGTAGTCTGACCAAGACAGTAGAAAACGGGACTATTACTCCTTTGGATCAGGACACTAGACTTGACACAGCCCAGCCTAGAATAGCATTCACTTTTTTTGCTACTATATTACAGTTGACTCATGTCACACTACTAAGACCCCTAGATCCTTTTCACGTGTACTAATGGCAAGCCACGGGTCCCCATCTTATATTTGTGCCATTAGTTCTTCCTACCTAAGTGTAGAACCTGGCATTTGTCTCAATTAACATTCATTTTGTTAATTTTGGCCCAGTTCTCCAATCTGTTAAGATCATCTTGAATCCCAATTCAAGCAGTGGCTACCTATCCTAGCTTGGTGTCATCTGCAAATCCCCTCAATACCTTCATCCAAGTTGTTGAACAACAAAGGCCCAGGACTGAATCCAGCGACACCCCACATTTTCACTTTTTCCCCAGGATGACAAGGAACCGTTAGTGAGCGCTCTCTGGGTTTGGTTAGTCAACCAGCTTCAAATCCACCTAACAGTTATCTCATCCAGCCCACATTTTACCAGCTTCTCCACAAGAATACCATGGGGGACTTTACTGAAATCAAGATACACTACATCCACAGCATTCCCCTGATCCACCAAGCTTGTAACTCTTTCAAAAAAAGAAATGAGACTTGTCTGGCATGACTTGTTTTTGAGAAATCGAAGCATCCTTTTCTAAGTGCTCATAGACCCACTGTTTAATTATCTGTTCTAGGACCTTCCCTGGTCAGGACAGAAATTTGAGATACTCCACACCTGGCATCTCTGAAGGATAACACATTATTTGCCAGATCACCAGTTGCCACCCAAACGGGCACCGCGTTTGAATGGAAACCAGGAGTGCTGATGAAACGGCACTGGGGTTGGGAACTCTTGGAATCCATCCTGTAGAACATGGTTTGAAAGCTTGCACCCTGTTCCAGGAACACCTAGTGGTCAAGATTGGTTACACTGACTGGACTGATGGCATAACTTGATATAAGGATCAGTTCATACAGGCAAGAAGGCCCCCACCATTCTTGGGTACTTGTTTGCATGGCTGGAGGTATCTCAGCAGAGGCAGATGATCGTTGTCAGGTATGCCTACAAATTGCAAGATTCCTAAGTTACACTACCAGTCTTTTATTGCTGTTGTATGGAATAACACATGAATCTGACCTTTGAAGCATCTGTAAGTAACCCATTTTTAACATACTACACGTGGGCTCTCTTCGTATGCTAAAGGAAGTGAGGAACTTTGGAAGCAACTTAGAAAGGGATATTTAAATGTCTAACAGCCCCTATTTACACATTTTACTTTGCTGACTGTTTTGTGATTTTAAATCTCTGCTGGGGGACTCTCACTAAAGAGTACTTGCCCCAAACCTGGATCTAGGTACCCGGGGATTTTCCCTTTTATTCTACCATGTCTTTTTCTTTTTCTTTTACCAAATTAAACCAACAAAGAATTGGTCCACCTAGCTCAATATTGTCTACACTGATTGGCAGCGGCTCTACAAGTTTCCAGGGCTGGAGACTGTCCAATCCCTACCTGGAGATGCTGGGGATTGAACCTGAGACCTTCTCTGTGCAAGGCAGATGCTCAGTCACTGAGCTGCAGCCCTTCCTCAAAGAGGGGTCATGCAGAGATGTGCCCTAAGCATAGTTGTGGTTGGGAAAGTGCCGTGTTATAGAAGGTCTTGTACTTTAAGTTCAGGTCATAGCCCTTATTCCAGTTCTGCTGTTAAACAACACCTAGAAAGGCTTTAAACACACACACACACACAGAGGGAGGGAGGGAGGGAGAGAGTGCAACATACAGATGGATGTGTCTTGATATTATACCTAATTTCTTTCTTTTTTAAAAAGAAAGACGTGTCAGGGCTCCAGCTTGACCTAGAAGCTGCATTCCCAAATCCCAGGTGCACAATGGGCAGATGTAGTTACTCGGCTGCAAGGGAGGGAGGGAGGGAAAGGGGGGTGATCTGTATGCCTGCATTCCCTTCTTGAATATTATTCTGTGTGTTCCTTGGCATTTGACCTTTTGTTTCTGGGTCTGACAGGAATCAGGCTCAAATTAAATCCTTTCCTTTATCACTAGGATTTCAGAGAAGGTGCGGATCTATCTATCTATCTATCTATCTATCTATCTATCTATCTATCTATCTATATCTATCTAATCTCACCCAGTGAGATAGATGGAGTATATGAGATTGGCCTGTAAGCACCACAAGTGGTGTCCAGAGAATACCTCAGGCTCAATCCGTTGTCACCACCAATTATAAAGGTGTCTTAGCCAACAGGTGCCGGGAAAGTCCTTTGCCTCTGAGGGCATGCCAACAACATGGAACTAACACAGCCTTCACCAACTGGGTGCCCGCCACATGTTTCATACTACAACTCCCATTAGCTCTAGCCAGTTGGAAACTAGAGGGACAAATCATCTGACTGTATATTGGGGAGGGAAAGGGAATCTTCTTATGTTCAAAGGGGCAAAGTTGCCTTTGGCTCCCAATCCCATTTTTAAAGGCATTTTAGGCCACAGCGTACAATTTCCAGAAAGCAGAGCTTAGCAGATCACAGCAGCTCATTACTTTAGGTAACCCCATCTCTCTGTCTCTTTAGAAATGGTCACATGAGAGACGGGCCTTTCCACAAAGATCCAGATTTCTCTAAACACACAAGGCAACACAGAGACCGACAGATAGGGGTTTTATATAATTCTGCCTCTCCAGCTAGCTCTATTGTTTGGAGCACGCAGTGACAGCGCTATCACCGGTTATATAAAAATCTATCTGCCTCTACGGCTCTCTTACCCAGATAGCAGGCTGAGATTTCTCTCTCTTTCTCCCTGTGTGTGGGTTCCTCAACCAGCTTCTCCTCCCCCCCACCCCTTGGAAAAACATTGCAAATTCTATGCAGTTGCACCTCCAGACTCCCATCGACAAAAATAAGTCTCCACCACCACTACCCCACATACAATCCACATTCTTATTTTAGGAAGTGTGATCCTAAATCCCAGATAAAGTCCCTGAATCCTAGATGAAGCTAGACTGTAAGCAGTACAATGACGTCTTTAGGATGCCATAAAGGGCAGCAGAGTAGAAGGGGTGACCCAGGGAGACTGGATCCACCAGGAAAGCCCCCTGCTCTTGCATAGATCTCATTCATTTCAACAAGTCTTGGGCAGGAGAACTTCCATGGTGGATCGTGTCCCCAAGACAGGATTTAAAGCCTCAATGAGGGGAGGAAAGAGATTTCAGGCAGGGGAATGCAACAAAGGTGAAGATTTGAATTGCAAAATAAACAAACTGATAGATACCCACGACCCACTGCATTTTAAGAGTGTTTGGCACGGCTATAATAAAAATCCGAGACAGGGATGCTGCTGCAGAATAATCACATTGTATGGTCTAAAACAGGTGTGGCCAATGTGCTGCCCTCCATAAGGTGTTGGGTTATAACACCCATCAGCCCCAGCCAACATGGCCAATGTTGGCTAAACAACGTTGGCTAAAACATGGCTAGGAGGAATCAGTGGCATACTGTGGGTTGCCAGTGCCCAGTGCCACACAGAGGGGATGAGTGGGAGGGAGGGAAACAGACATAGAGTACACATTCAATAGCCTAATGGCGTCTGTGTCAACAAGGAGATCGCAGCTTGCAGAGATAAAAGAAAAAGAGTTGTTCTGTTGTCTGGAGAGGTCACTTCCAGGCTCGCATGGAGAAGCCGTGATACATGTGAGTTACCTTTGCATTCGTATTCATGTCAAAGTTTTATTACCTTTTAGAGCAGGGCTGGGCAACCTGTGGCTCCCCACATGTTGCAGGACTCCCATCAGTCCCTACCAGCACAGCCAATCATTAGGAGCGATGGGAGTTGTAGTCCATCAGTATCTGGAGGGCAGAGGTTCCCCATCCCTCTTTCAGAGAAATGTTTATGTAACAGATGTAAATGAGTGAATGACCAAAGAGAGGTAACTTGAAGTCTTTACAGTTACACATTTCTGTTTCCGCCTTCCTCAGCAGCACAGTCTGGATTTTGAAATCCCAAATAAAAAAGGTGGAAGCTGAAACATTTAACTGAATAGTCTTAAGTCTATCTCTCTGTCATTTATTTGCATATATTAATATTTGTCCTTCAAGGATCCAGAGGCTACTTGTTTGCCGTGCTATTTAGCTGCTTTCAAGATTCGTGTGCTTCTTCTCCCAGGGCTTTCTTCCTGCCCTCTATATGGGGCTCCCTTTGACATGCATTCGGAAGATGCCATTGGTCTGTAATGCAGCAGCCAGACTTGCAGCTGGGACTTACTACACATTCTGATATTCTTCCATCTTGGCATTGGTTATCGATTCATTTTGGAGCACAATTCAAAGTGTTGGTTTTGAGCTTTTAAAGGCCTAAAGGAGGCCATGCAATCGGGATGACCAAAGCTCTAAATCAGGGGTCACCAACCTAAGGCCCATGGGCCGGAAGTGGCCTGCGGAGGTCGTTTGATCAGCCCACGAGCCGCCCCCAAACTGAGCCATGCGCTGCACTAAACCGGCGCAGCGCAGCCCAGGGACTCGCTTCCGCGGTGCCGGAAATCGCATCTGCTCAATGCAGACACCGGAAATTCCGGGTGTGGGCACAATCCAGCCCATGGGGGGATCTCAGCGGGACCAATCCAGCCCAGGCAAGATAAACCTTGCTGACCCCTGCTCTAAATCATGATGGTGATTAAGGCTCTAAATGGGGATGCCTAAATAACTGCCTCATCCTACCTGCAGTTACCTGTGCGCTCAGGTCGACACCTGAGCCACGATCTCCTGCCCTCAGTGGGCGCATCGTAGCAGCATGAACATGGGATTCCTCCCCAATGGAAGTGTCTCTCACTGAACAGGGAGCCATTTTCAGTGCGCAAGGAACCACAAAGACATCGGGGGGAGGGGTATGAAGGTTTTTGTGGCCACTCGATTTTATGCCAATGTTTGAAACTGTAATTCCTAAAATGGCAGGGTTTTGTTTTAGATGCTGATATTTCACGCCGGTACCCATCTCTTGATGAAAGTGCCATGGGTTCTAGCACAAAATGGCTGTCATGGGCAACAGAGAAAGAGGTGACAGTACCCCGTACCGTCACAAATATATGTCCAAATTTTACGTTTCTGAAAGGGAACCAAGGGAAGCTTAGCACCCACCACAACACTGGCTTTGGTGGGTCCTTAAAACCCACTCCCATTCCTAAGGTAAGGTATAGCATGCCCCCTGATACGGAACGGGGGGGGGGGCATGTCTTCTTCACCTTCTTCTTCGCTACAATATATCCATTTATTTCCATCTGCCAAGCCCTTCCTCCGGGCGATGCCAGGTGACAGACTATGCAAACATGGACCATTGTCTTCTCAGGATGTGCTTATCTGCGCATATCTCCAGCTCTCTGCATATTCCCCCCTCCCTCCTCCATCCAGCTCTCTGCATATTCCCCCCTCCCTCCTCCATCCAGCTCTCTGCATATTCACCCCTCCCTCCTCCATATGTTAATCTGTGTAACCCAACCTCTTAATGTATTCATGATGTAACTGGGATGTATTTTGCACTGTATTCTGGGATATGGAGGGAAATTTCAAAAGTTCATGTCACCCCTTTCTCGCTGTTCAATCTCGCCTTGAACCTGTTGCGCAATAAACTTGGATCTTCTGCAGTTTGCTCCTGCGTCCGGCTGAGCTCATTTTTCTTCCGCAGGGACCCACGGACTTAGTCCGATGAGCTGGGTGGCAGAGTAACCCCGCACCCAGATTTTTCCCTAAAATTGCCTGAGAACTTTAGTGACTGATCGTTTCCTTGAATAATGATCTCAAGCACTGAATGAGAAACAAAAAAGGAGGTATCAGCAGGGCCCCCCAAAGCTTGCAGAAGCCTTCTAAAAAAAATATTTACGAACAACCTAAGGAAGACTGTGCATGCTGAGTGTGTGTGGCACTGGGGGAGGGATACAAGGAAACTCAGGGGAGGAAGAATGGAATGGAGTATCCTGGAAGAGAACGTGGTTGGCTCAATGGAACCCCGAACAGGAGCATTTTGCAGAGCAAGGCTCCTCCACGCTACTACAGTGCACAGTTGTTTCTTTCATCTGTTGAGGCCGTCCTGCCTCCCCAATGTCTGGAGGGCACCACACTGGCTACTCCTGGGCTACAGGTTTCATGCCTGGATCCACCCCTGGTGCGGGGGCAGGGGGAAAGTCCCTGCATGTGGAGATATAGCCTGCCAGCGAGAAGGCTAGACTGAGCATTTCTCCTTTCAGTACGAATTTTCTGCATGCGGGGAGAATTTCAAGGCGGGGGAATGTTCCAACGCGCAGCGTCCTGCCGCGTGAACTGGCAAAGCCTGGCAAAAGCATCCCCGTTTCATATCACTGCCACGTAGGAACTGGGCCTTGGTAAGAAAGGCTCATATAACTGGCCACATGGAAGTTTAATATGGTACATTAATTATTTTAAAATTTAAAAAGATTCACAGGTTCTTAGCAAGGAAAGATGAGCTCCTTTCCTTGAATACCCCCCCACCCAAAAAACAACAATGATGCCATCCCTTGCCATTCCTTTTTCTTTTTTCCACTTTTTCTTTTAAAAGCATTTTAATTTGAATTATCGTTTTCTCATTTCTGTCTGCAGACCAGGTTGAGGGAGACCTGTGTCTCTTTTTGCAACCTCTCGAGGCTGTTCTGGGAGCAATGGGGTGAAGAGTGAAAGAAGTACAATTATATTTAAAATGTCATGATGGTGCCTTGTTTTTGTAACTTCCTTCACTGTAACACAACCTAAGTTTCTGTGTGTGTGTGTGTGTGTGTGTGTGTGTGTGTGTGTGTGTGTGTGTGTAGGGAGGGAGGGAGGGAGAGGGAGAGAGAGGGAGAGAGAGAGAGAGAGAGAGAGAGAGAGAGAGAGAGAGAGAGAGTGAGTTTAAGGAGACAGGCAAAAAAGGAAAGCACATAGACCCAGCATTTTTGCTTCCTAGCTGAAGAGACAGGCTTGGGTGGAAAGACCGCAGTGTGTGCCCCGAAGGCACAGAAACCATAAAAAGAAATAAAAGCAGCCTTTGCGCTGGCTTTTCCAGTCTCCTCTGCTGGAACAAGACGAACAGAGTGCAGTGTGTCTCTCCTTTCCCTTAAGAATAGGAAGCTCCCAATTTCGCTGACAGGCTGGACAGATGCCACCTTATAAAGGTAGACATGAGGACAGGGCAGGATAGGATAGATAAAAAACGATTGGGCTACATTGAAGGAGAGGCAGAGGAGAAGAGGAAGGAAGGTGAAAGGAAGCAGCAGAATGGGCAAGATTATACGCAGGGTCTTCCCTGCTAGATTCCTCTGCTGAGGGAAATGCTGGGATTATGCAACCTGCATTAATTATGCAAATGTGCTCATTTTGCATAATTTATCTTCCTCCTCCTCCATAGCCTCAGTTATGCAAGGGCATGGAAACTCCTCTCCTCGACCTGAGCTTCCTCAAGTTGGCTGCCCTTGCTGACTTCCCCTGTTGATCTTTCTGGAGTGGCATGGCATATCTTGCTTCTAAACCCCTGAGCCTCCTGTTGATCAGAAGGTCAGCGGTTCGAATCCCCGTGACAGGGTGAGCTCCATTGCTCTGTCCCAGCTCCTGCCAACCTTGCAGTTTGAAAGCACGCCAGCGCAAGTAGATAAATAGGTACCACTGCGGCAGGAAGGTAAATGGCATTTCCATGTGCTCTGGCTTCTGTCACGGTGTTCCGTTGCTCCAGAAGCTGTTTAGTCATGCTGGCTACGTGACCTGGAAAGCTGTCTGCAGACAAACACCGGCTCCCTCGGCCTGAAAGCGAGGTGAGCGTCGCAACCCCATAGTTGCCTTTGACTGGACTCAATCATCCAGGGGTCCTTTACCTTTACCTTACTTCTCACACAGTTCCATCACACAGAAGGTACCCATGGTGTGGCTCCTTCCCACAGTTGCACTGCCTCAGCTCCCAGAAAGAGGGGCAGTGGCTTGGGGAGAAGCCAGTTTTATGAACTGCTCATATGTAACCTGGTTGTTTCAACACAATTGAGGCCGGAGGTTTCCTACATTACAGAGGTAGCACAGGAACACCACACATACAGCAATAGCTTCAGCACCACTGAGGAAATGCCCTCAGACATCACCCAGCATTGCCCCCGAACTTCCAGATCTGTTTCTGCAACCTTACGAACTATGAAACTGCTTGTTTGAAACATGGACGCTTGGATTCAAGGATGCTGAACTCAGCCTTTGATGTGTAGCAGGTCTTCAAGTAAGCTAGAAAGCTCAAGTCACTAGAGCAAGAGACTCTTCACCTCACGGTTGTGAGTTTGAGCCTCACGTTGGGCAAAAGATTCCTGCATTGCAGGGGTTTGGACCTCATGGTCCCTTCCAACTCTACAATTCTGTGATTCTGTAAAAGATGGAGCAACTTCTTGGAAGGTTCTCCAGTATAATTCAAAATCTCACAGGGAAATGCTTCACTGCTGCTGGAGAGAGCTTCCAAACAAGGCAGAACACTGGAACTGCAGAGGGAGAGACCTGGGATCAGCCTTGATCTTTGTGGGGTGATCATAGGGCTCAACCAGACTTCCAACGCTTTCCCCCAGGAAAACACAATCTTTACCGCTGAATCAAAGCAAATGTCCATTGGGTTTTCTGTGGACTGATGTTTGCTCTGATCCAGCACCAAAGAATGGGATTTCCCGAGGGAAAGCAGTAGGGCAATTGGAAAAGTGCTTGGACTGGAGCCTAGAAAGCATGGCATAAGCGGAAATGTGGAAGTGCCCCGGGCCTGCCACTGTCCCTCAGCTGGTCCCCTACCTCACAGGATTGCAAAGACAAAACAGGGACGAGGGGGCACACCCTGAACTTTTTGGGAGGGCGGCGTATCAATGAAATAAATCAAAACTACAACTAAGTAGTAGCTCGGAGCTACAAGATGAGTCATTCCGTTTGCTTAAGGCAAATAGCGCCTCTGATATCTGGCAGTGTTTCCTTCTACCAGCCAAGTATTCCATTCCTCAGTCTGGAAAGCTGTCCCAACCCCCACCAGCCCCAACACACACACACACACACCAGACACCACAACTGTAGACCTCTAAAGCTAGCAGAGGCTAGGCGGTCCTCACAACACATTCTGGTTGCATAACTTGCCATGCTGAATCTTTTCGATGTTTGGTGGGGAATAGCTGACAAAGAATGGGAGGGCAGAGGGATTGGACAAGTTTGTAAGCAATGCTCTTGAGGGCTAGAAACTTGACTGGAATGCATTTTTTTTAATGTGCTAAATTGCACATAAACTACAGAATTAGCACATATAAGCAGAAGTTCCAAAGAGGAAGCCATGTTAGTCTCTTGCAGCAAAAACGGCATAATTTAGTGGCACCTTAAGCCTAAGAAAATGACTATGGCATGATATATTTGTTAAGTCTTTAAGGTGCTTTGAGGTTCTTTGTTGTTTCTCTACACACAGGAAAGCTGCAGGCGCTTAGCATGGCTTCAGACACTACACAAAAGTCTAGAAAGATGGTGCCTAGTTATCTGTGCAGCTAGGTTTAGGCTACGGCCGCTTTCTTAAACACAGTGGGACTTACATCAGTGTAGACATGCCTAGGATCCCACTGCTAACTGCTTCAAGGTAACCAGCCAGAGAGCTTTGATTAAAATTCTGCCCCTCCTGGAAGTGCTTGCAGATATGACTGAAGTAGGCCCAGGAGGCCTGGAAATTAAAGCAAACTAGACAGAATGAACTCATGACCACTTTAACGTCTCGTGTTGTTTAAGTGAGTCTTGTGACAATTCGAGCCAGCTGCCTGATCTAAGACCTCAGAGGAAAGGCAGAAGGAAGGCAAATATGGGGATGGAAATATCAAAAGTATGGAATGCACAACACGGTTATACAAATAGCACACACCACCACCCTTAAAAACAATAACAACAGCAGCCTCCTTTCCTAGTCTTCTCTAGATCACAAGCAGGGTTGCGTGTCTTTGTGTATACCTGCTACTGCATTGCTCTAATATGTCATTGGGTGCTTGGTACAGCATTGGGGGGGGGGGAATAGCTTCCATTAGAAAGGAAATATTGGTTCTAGTCCTTAAGTGGCATCAGGCTTCAGACTGTAAGGGTGATAGTCCAGAAACCAGGAGGAGAGGAAGAGACTACGTAGATAGATGTTTCATAACCAGTGGAGGGACTCAAATTCATGTGGAACTTGAAAACAGAAGTCCATTGTCATCATTCTGACATAGTGCAAAATCCATCTTTTCTCGGGGTCCAGTATGGCTGGGGTATGACAGCTCAGGGTCCTTTCTCTAGGAGAGATGACCACGAGGCCAAATCTGACCCTCTCCCCCCAACCCCAACCCCCCAAGTTAATTTGGTTCCTTGGAAGCTTAACCAAATTTTGATCAGGGCTTGGCAAAACACTGCCCAACACTTCAAGCAGACATGGCCTGAAGGCAATTGGGTCCTGCAGCTTTGGTGAAGCTAAGCAGATAGGGGGCAATGCCAGAATGGGAACCCCATAGAGGCTGGCCATACAAATAAGGCAAATAAGCTTCCAGGATATCTCAAGGACCACCTAATCCCTTATATCCCCGATCATTGAGCTGTGCATTTCGTATTGTGGGTCCATTTTTACAGAATTCTCTTCCAGTTGAGGTCAGACCGGGCCCCTCACTACTGAACTTCCAGTGCCTACTGATACCCCCAGCAGGCATTTTTATTAAAAGTTTGGTTTTATAGTTTTAACTGATTTTTATTCTTTGTACAGTGGTACCTCGGGTTACATACGCTTCAGGTTACATACGCTTCAGGTTACAGACTCCGCTAACCCAGATATAGTACCTCGGGTTAAGAACTTTGCTTCAGAATGAGAACAGAAATCGTGTGGCTGCAGCACCTCAGGTTAAGAACAGTTTCAGGTTAAGAATGGACCTCCGGAATGAATTAAGTTCTTAACCCGAGGTACCACTGTATTGTATCTTTGTAAACCACTTAGAGACTGTGGTAGTTAAGCAGTACAGTGGTACCTCTGGTTACGAACTTAATTCGTTCCGGAGGTCCGTTCTTAACCTGAGGTACCACTTTAGCTAATTGGGCCTCCCGCTGCCACCAGTGCGCGATTTCTGTTCTCATCCTGAGGTAAAGTTCTTAACCTGAGGTACTACTTCCAGGTTAGCAGAGTCTGTAACCCGAAGTGTTTGTAACCTGAGGTGTTTGTAACCCGAGGTACCACTGTATACAAATCAATTCAAGAAGGAAATTGATACAACAAATAAAACTTCCTAGCTGGCAAAATTATTTCACTAGCCTGTTGGGGGCTGGGGCAGAAAAGCAATGGAGGGGGGCTATGTCTATGCTGCACCTGGAAGATGGGGCTTCCCGTCTCTAGAAGCCCAGTTGGTTTCTAGATGGGGTGCAGAGGACGGATGCCATCCTTTTCTGACAGTCCACTCTCCAATTCCTGGACTCCTTCGGGTACTAGGTGAGTATTTAAATGCAAGGCTCCTGTACATTGCTGAAAGTTCCATCACGGACAAAAGATGGGATATAAATGTAACAAACTGGTGGAAAACAATTGTCAAAGTTGGTTCTGTGAACCTGCCTTGAACCTAGTCAACCATTTAGCACAGTCCTGACTAAGTGTGAAAGTCTCTATCAGTTTCAATTCTGTTTCTCACATTTCCAACCTTAAACTTTTCTTTTTAAAAAAATCAAATTGCTTCAGAAAAAGACTCATGAAAATTCCTCATCATTTCAGAATCTCTCCTAGCACACTCATTTTTGTATGTAGTACACAGACTCTTGATCATCTTGGTCACCCTCCTCTTCACACATTTCAGCTTGTCAATATCCTTACTAAATTGTGAGGCCCAGAACTGGAGACGGTACTCCAGCTGTGATCTGACCAAGGCAAAACTGTTAGTGAGCACTCTTCGGGGTTCAGTCAGTCAACCAGCTACAAATCCACCTAGCAGTTATCTCATCCAGTCCACATTTTACCAACTTCTCTGAAAGAATATCATGAGGGACTTTGTCAAAAATCTTATTGAAATCAAGATACACTACATCCACACCATCCCCCTGATCCACCAAGTTTGATACTCTATCAAAAGAAGAAATGAGATTCAACTGGCATGACTTGTTTTTTGAGAAACTCATGCTGGATCTTTGTAATCACAGCAACCTTGTCTAAGTGCTCACAGACCAACTGTTTAGTTATCTGTTACAGGGATTTTCCTGGTATTGATGTCAAGTTCACCGACTGGAAGTTTCCTGTGTCTTCTTTTTGCCCCTTTTTGAAGATGGGGACAACATTTGAAGAAGAAGAAGAGTTTGGATTTGATATCCCGCTTTATCATTACCCAAAGGAGTCTCAAAGCGGCTAACATTATCCTTTCCCTTCCTCCCCCACAACAAACACTCTGTAAGGTGAGTGGGGCTGAGAGACTTCAGAGAAGTGTGACTGGCCCAAGGTCACCCAGCAGCTGCATGTGGAGGAGCGGGGACGCGAACCCGGTTCACCAGATTACGAGTCTACTGCTCTTAACCATTACACCACACTGGCTCCAGTCCACAGGACTCTGAGATTACATCCACAAGTTCGTTTAGTACCCTTGGGTGCAGATCATCAGGCCCTGGAAATTTGAATTCATTTAAAGTAGGTGTTCCCCTACCACTTCTTTTCCTATCTTGGACTGCATCTTCCTCCTTGCATTGTTTATTCTGTTATTACCAGGTGGGGTAAACAGAAAAAGAGAGAATAGCTGCTTTACGGCAGCTCCGGTTCCAAGAAATATAAATATCCCACACTTATAACATTTAATCTCGTTTGCATGTAGGGTGATTGCATGTGTGTATAAGTGGCTGGTTTTCAGGTTAAAATCCCCCCTGCCACACTCTGAAGCACGTGCACACACACACACACACACACACACACACACACACACACACAAAAAATATAGGACTCTGGCTAATCATACAACACCTAGAAGTGTTTTTTGTATGAACTGGACAAATGCTCAGTAGTAGGAACAGCTGAATGAATCAACAGGCAGGATAACACTGCAGTCACCAACTTTTTCTGAACTGGGGACATCACATTTAAGCCAAAGTAACAACACGAGACACACTTTTGCTTTATGCATTTTTTTATCCTCCCACCAGCCTCTCCCACGGATGCTTCTCCTTACTGGCTTTTATTCCTCTATCCCCTCTTCTTGTTTTATTTCTCTGCTGCTTCCCACAACTTTATCCTTTCATCTTTTTCGTCTTCAAAATCTTTATTAGAGAGAAAGAGAGAATAGGATGATGGTGATGCCCCAATTGTGACCCACCTGAGGTCACGGCCCACTGTTTGACGACTAATGAGAGAGCACCAACAGCTGTAAGTCTACCTTTTCTCTATGGATACACAGCAAAGGCCCAGTGTGTTGGATCAGGTTTGTCGCCATACTGGTGGTCACTTGTGCGAAGGTGACTTTAGGTGACTAGGAAGTCACCAGCTTAGATGGCTTTAAGAGGGGATGAGACAACTTCATAGGGGATGAAGACTATCAATGGCTACTAGTCATGATAGCTACACCTACCTCGAGTTTCAGAGGTGGCGTTCAACTGAATGTAACTAGTAGGAGCAAAAACACAAGTGGACTATTGACCTCAGGTCCTCTTTGGGAGCTTCCAGAGATACCTGCTGGCTGGCCACCATGGGACTTGATGGACTGGTCCAGTGGGTCTTTTTGTCATTTGTTGGGCTAGTAACTTGTGTGTACGAAACTGCAGGGCTGTGATGGATGGATTTAACTGTAGATGGATCTCAGTGAGGGTTTAACCCTAGATCCTGCCTTGTCTCAGGCCTAGAACATGGGAAGAGTTAACAAAGAAGTAGATGCTTTCTCCCCCTGCTACAACTAGCTCTCTGCAAGTCTGGGGTTAGCGATAAAGGCTTCCAAAGTTGCAGCTTTCTTCCCCAAAGTGGGTCCTTCCAACCTAAGTCACCTCTCTCTGACATAACAGCTCTTACTGGAATAACCTAAGACGTTCTGCAACAGTCAAGCAGAGGGGTTCTTGAGATGTTGCCATTCCTTGTAAAGTTTACAGAAAGCAGGGGGCGTCAAATGATGTGTGAGGAGTTCAGTTCTGCTTAGGCGCTATCTCCCCCCACAAGTCAAATCTGACAGGCAGGTGGGATGGCCCACTTGTCAATCACTTGACATCAGGTGACAGACAGGTGGGTAGCGTCAAAATTGGGTGGAGGAGGAAGATAAAGAACTGGCCCACAGGGCCAAAAATGTCCCCCACCCCAGTTGTAAACTCTCCCCCTCCTCACTCCCTGTAACAAGATCCCCAGCCCAGCAACCCTTCTTAGCACCAAGTCCTCCTCACCTTCTCCCCATAGCAAGAAAAATCAAGCATCGCTCAAGCCTACGCATCTCTCAAGCCTTCTTTCTTCCTAGCTGGAAAGTGGAACAGCTAATCTGGTGCATGTCCTTCCTTAAGGCACGTCTCTACAGCAAATTTACATGGTTTTTAAATCAGCAGGAGCGCTGTGGGTTCTCCTTCCTTGTGCCCACAAAACAGCTCTGGAAACTGTAGTTTTTGTGAAGTGCTGAGAACACGCCGTTGTCCACCTCTTAACACACTGCATCTCCCAACATTATGCTGATCTGCTTTCAGTTTATACGGCAGTTGCGCCGTTAAGAAGTGTGATCCTAAGAATATTTACTAAGAAGCAGATTCTGCTGGGCTCAATGTTTTAGGATTGCACTTTTGAGCTCGCTCCGAATGGTGCCTTTGAGGATGTGAGGGTTTCACGAAAACGTCTCTTCTGCCCTTGAGTTGAGGGTGAAAGAGACAGACAGAGGGAAGCGAGAGCAATCATATCTCCCCACCTTAACTCTACAACATGCAACTTAGTATAGCAAACTGAGCAGTATATTTCACATCCAGCAAAGACTCTGCTGCATTCGGCCTTGAGGAGCCTTTCTCAGTTCAAGACTTCCAAACCTCAATAAAGTAGAAACTGTGAAGTGTAGTGGGGGGGTGGGGAAAACACCTCTGGGCTTGGACTGGTGGGACCGAGTTCAAATCCTCCCCTTGGATTATTATTTTTAAAAGTACCAGTCAGGAAGAATTAAGGAATTATAGCGCATTGTGCTGTGATCTCAGCAATCGTTACAACAACCCTGTAAGGAAAGCCAATATTATTATCTCCATATAGTATAAGGGTGGCTGGAGGGTGAGTGGCTTGCTTAAGACTGTCAAGTAAATTCATGACAGAGGTGAGCTCTCATTTTAGATGCCGAAGAACAAAAGAATACACACACAGAGAGAGATATGCTTATGTCCTACCCTGTACACTATTCAGCTGTTAAGCCAAATGCGCAAAACAAACCTCGAGCAATTACAGGGAGAACTTCCATGTCCCCTGTCCCTTTATATGGGAACAAATAGTTATGTACTAACTCACTGCTGTGGCTTACATCTTACCTCTGGTTCATTCAAGCTACTAGTCCTCATTTTAACAGCTCAGCCAGACCACCCTAGAGATTAGAAATCTGCTGTATGAACCGGGAGGCCAGGATTCCAATATGGGAGGTGGCAATGGTGAACTTTTTTCACCAGCTTCAGCTGGCAAGCTAGCCATGGCCATTCCCTTCTAAGTCAGACCTTGCCACAGCCATTCATGCCCAAGGAACAAGACCACTGTAATAATACGTTAAATGTGGGACTGCCTTTAAAAAAATATTTGGAAACTTCAGCTGGTGCGAAAAAAATGCCTCTGCCTGCTTATTGAACAGAGCTGGCCAGTTGCAGCCTGTGATATTAATCTAATATTATCCACCTGCCTGTTTGTTTCCAGGCTCAGTTGTAGATACAGTACAGGTACTGTACTGGCTTTGATCTTTAAAGCCCCAACCAGCTTGGGACCTGGGCTGCTTAAAGGACCACTTTTGTCTGCATACATGCGTTCCGTTCAGCATCCGAGGCCTTGCTCTGGTACTGCTTTCAGAGGAAGTTTCACACGCACCAATCAGGGACTGTGCCTTTTTGGTAGTGGTGCCACATTTATAGAACACCCCCCCCCCAGGCAATATCCCAGGCTGCATCCTTTTAGACAGCAGGTAAAAAAACCCTGCCTTTAAAAAAGAATGTCATCTGGCTAGCCTATCCCCACCATGCGGCTATAGACTAATAATCATTAATGCTACTGTGATTGGTTTCTCTCTCTCTCCCCCCTTTGTTGAGTCGGGACTTCACTCTTTTATTGCCGCTTGTTTACTATTTATTTATTAATTTGCACAGTCAGTTGCTTTTGTGTTTTTAATTGCAGGCTGCTTTTGAGTTCACAATCAGTCAAGAAAAGTGGGGTATAAATTGATTTCACATAAAAGAGGCACAAAGAACCGTATTCCGCCGCTGACTCCTTATGCTCCCCTTCTCATTTGTCTCAGTTCTGAACATCTTCACCTGCAGTCCGGCCCTCTTTGCCCCCTCCCTCCATGCCTTTCTCCCAAATCTTCTGCTATGCTCCAGAATAACCCCCCTGGCTCTCCTCCTCTTCAAGTCCTTCAACAGAATCTCAGCTTACCTGTGTCTCCACCTGCCGCCTGAGTTCTCTCAGCCTCCTCAAGCCTCATATTTCAGCCCCTCCAGCCCCGTCCTGCCCGTCCTGCACACACAGCCAGCCCCTCTGGATATGCTCCCTGAACACGGCCGGCAATTAATAAACTGTTCGGACGGAGGGAGCTGTGTCTGTGGAGTCTGTTTTATGGGCCTCTAGGGAATCAAATGCAGAATTGGGAGGGGTGTCCATCCTTCCTCTCTGGCCCCAGCCGCTATCAGCTCCCATTCATTACAATCCAACCCATTTTAAGTACAACCAGCCTGTCTCACAACTCCTTCAGAGACACTCTAGAGTCTGAACCTGAGCATCTTTTAAGGAGTATTGAAGACCTTTCCTCCTCCTCCTTAAAAAACAAAACACAAACAAACAAACCAAAAGCAAATCTCAGTTTGGCTTTTAATTGGCTGGGGTCCGCTGTGTGCGGTGTAAAGGGGGGAGGGAGGAAAGTTCAGCTGCGGGTTAGACTTCCCCATTTGATTTGTTTCACTGTGATGTTTCTCCCCTGCTGGAGACTGGATGGGTTTAAACAGCGAAGAGATAAACAAATAGGCTTGAGACAACGGGGCCACAGTCCCTCGCCTGTGCGCCTCCGGTGCATATCATCATTGCAAAGCAATCTTGCCCTTCTCTATGTCTGTGTGGGCTTATTAACCCGGCTCTAGACTGCAGGATTTTGCAAAGCTTGCAACAACACCCCCCCCCCACACACACCCCAACACACTGCCTCAGGGCTGCGGGTTCCTCGCCCCCATCAAGATCGACTGCCGCCGCCACCACACTTGGTGGCGATGCCAGCACCACCATCCTGCTCCTTCCTGCCAACACACCTGCTTTTATAATCTCCCCCACATTTCTCTTTATTGTGTGCCTATCTTCTCTTCTGCTGCATTCAGCAACTAACACTATCAACACTGGGGTGGGGTGAGGGGGGGGGAGAGAGAGAGAGCAGCAAGAGAGAGAGAGAGAGACACGCTCAGAGAGACACAGACACATACATACAAGCCTTTGGCTCCTGCAGCAAAACCGTCTCCTCCATCATAACCCCCCCCCCCAAACGCACAATGCGCCAACGATAAAGCAAATGCCATTTTCTCCCTTGCCTGGGCAGGAGGATAGGAAGCGATGCTGGAACCCAGTCTCCCCCCACTGGCAAAGAAATGTTTTTTTGCAGGGGGCATGGGGAGGGAGGGGGGAAAGAGAGAGATGGAGATGGCATTTTTAAAGAAATCTGCCTTGAGCAGATCTGATGGGGCACATCACCAGCACCCTGTATAAGCAGCCACTAAAGCTATTCCCAGATCGGGATCCTGCACAATTTTTCAACAATTTTTCTGTCTGGTCCGTCGTCGCCCCCCCCCCCCCGCCCCGTAATCCATGCAGTATAAAGGGGAGGCAGAGGGGAGGAGCTGCTGAATAAATATATATATGTATAAAACACACACATTTTCTCTCTCACACACACATACACATACACACAGAGGCACAGATTCCTTTATTGTCACTGCATTCCCCCCTCCATTGTTTAAAAGAGAAGGGAATAGCTCGATTTTGTTGCTACTGCAGATGGAAGCATATGGAATGGTGATTATAACCGTTTTCTCTCTGCTCCACTCGGATAAGAAAAACAGAAACTGAGGTTGGGGTTGGAGGGGGGGGGAGGGAGAGAGAAATCCTCCCAACGCTTGAAAAGGTCACTGAATTATTTCTTCGGGGTTGCAATTCAATTGTGGAATTGGGATGGAAGGAGATGGCTGAATTTCTGTTCTCTGTCGCTGGGTGATAGTGTCACATATTCCTTCCGCAAAGATGATTTGGCCAAGGAGCCCCTTCTCCTGCTTCCCACAAATGCACACAAGCCACTGGGGAGAAAGGGGTCCAGAGAGGATGTGCAACTCCAGCAATTCCAACCTTTGCACACACACAAACATAATGTTCTGTCGGAGAAGGGTGAGTGTTGAAAACCCAGAGAGATGAATATGTAACAAAAGCCCTGTCCCTATACACATAGGGACGCGCACACCGTGATATTCTGTCACACACAGAGAGATACTAAAAAGCGCACATTTCCTCGTTTTCACACAAAAGACCCTGAAACTGGCCAAAAAAGCAACAACAGCACAGGTGCTAAAATTGAACAGACCAGACCATGTAACATCAGGAACTGTTTAAAAAAAAAAGTAAATCTCATTTGGAGGAGAGAAGGAGATGGCGAGTTTGTTGTGATTCTTGTTTTGGTCCAAATAAAACAAAACGGATCTTGTTTTATTTTTGCCAGATCGCGGACAATCCCAACTTAAAAAAGAACTACGAGAAATTAGATGGATGTGAGAAAAGTAGATCACTCCAATTCCATCAGCCCACTTGGCATAGCGAGATCACAGAAAGCCGCTTCCTTACTTCTTGTTGCTTTACATACAGACTGAAAACATTTTGTATGAATGACTCCATCCCCTTGTGGGGGGGGGACGGGAGGGAGGGAAAGGAGCGGCGTGGGGGGAGGGGGGAGAGAGAGAGAGAGAGAGAGAGAGAGAGAGAGAGAGAGAGAGAGAGAGAGGAGCCAAAGATTTGCTGTGTGTCTCCAGGCTTAAATGGAAATGAGAGTCACATCCTATCTCAGCAAACCAGAAAACGGATTGGGGGGGGGGGAGGCAGGTTGGAGCACAGCAGTTCGTGTGTAAGGGGCGGTCTTAGAAAAAGTGGAGGAGGGGGTTCTTAGAAATTATTTCGGTGATCTCCCCTTAGACCCCTCTCTTAACATACCGATGCGTGAGTGCTTTGTGCTAATCAAGGAATTGACGTTAACACACCGGGCTATAAAACACGCATGCACCCCACAACACTTCTTTGCCTCCCAATGCCTCTCCCCTTGAGACAGAATCTGTCACATCCAATTTGGCTCAACCTTCAGCCATCCCCCACCCTCCCCCCCACCCCCCAAAATGCAAAGAGGTGAAAAGAGAAAAACCATCCATCACAGTCCTTTTCCCAACAAGCTGGTGGAAGCGGGAGGGGGGAGAAAGTTCCTCCTCCTCCTCTCCCCCCCCCCGCCCAGCCACCCCCTCCATTCTCACACTTCCTGAAATATTTGACGCCTTAAGGGCTATTCCTTTCTCTCCAACCCACCCCCCTTCCTCTTTGGGGAGGGGAGGAATCGGATGACCTATAAAAATTGACTGTGTCTTCCCACACACAAATTTCTGTAGACATACACTGGCTAGGATAAGAGACTTAAAATGAGATATTTAAACACCCTCTCCCCTGACTCTGAAAGAAAATCGCCTTAATATACGCACGGACATGTACATTAACAGAATGCATTCCCCAATTCCTCCCCATACTTCTGGGGGAATGGAACAACCTCACAAAACCTTCTCCCCGCTCCCCCACATTCAGATACATGGCTGTGTAATTCTTCGCTGGAGAGATTTCAACCCTCTTGAAATGCAACCAGGCAGCCTTTTCCCTTGTCTTGCAGAGAGACGAGCCCCTCTTCTCCCCATGCCAAGTCCAACCCTCCCCCATCTTGGAAACCTGAGACATCCTTCTCGACAGATCCCGCAGTGGATCGCTTCTCTCCCCCCCCCCTCAATAATCTGACCGCCACCTTCTCTTCCCCCCGCGCGCGCTCAAAAAACACACACACCACAATTTAGATATACAGAGTGTTCCTCCTACCATTAAATCCTTGCCTATTAGTGACTGCTGAATAAAATAATTGTTATGTGCCATTTGGAGAGTTGGAGGAAGGGAATATAAGAAATACATCTCCCCACTTGCCTCTCTACAGGGTTGGGGGCTGGGTGGCGGGGAGACAGAGACAAGGCCCCCAGGCATTAAATCAAGGTTGTGGGAGGGTGGGGGAAGGGAAGACAGAAAATTGCATCTTACACTTCTCAACTCCTGGGTGCGATCCTTCATTGCGCTTGCTTCCTGGCGAGGCTGTGGGTCCTCAGTGGGTCTTCTCCCCCACCCTCCGTGTGGCTCAACAGACAGACACGGTGGCTGGCGAAGACCCCTCTTCTTTGGGGTGGTGGTGGAGGAGGAGGAGGAGGGCGGGAAGGAAGGTTACTGGTAATTGCAGTAATGGATAAACTGAGCCTTCCCTGCTCAGCCAAGCAGGGAGGAGGAAGATGCTCTAAGGATGGAGAGAGGTTGGTGCTGATGCAGCAGAGCAGGGTGGGAAGATGCAGGAGAGGGAGAGAGAGAGGGGGAGAGAGAGACGCGGGGAGGGGAGGGGGGAGCAGAGCAGGGAAGCTGAGCATGCTCGCTGCACCCCCTCCCACCCGAGGGGCCATGGGAGTTGTAGTCTGCCAGAGAGAGGGGGCATCCTAGGCGAGGGCTGCTTTCTAAGGCGGTAGGCACCGCATCACCTATAAGATCGCGCGTCCTGGACTCTACATTAATTCTTCTGCAATAGCTGCTGCCTCCTGGGGAATTCACTTGAGATTGCTAAGCACAGATTTATTTCCTGAGGCAGAGCGGCAAGCGGGTGGGGGGACTGGGGAGACGACAAGGGATGGTCTGGGAGCAGCTGAGGTTGCTGCAGTACTACCGAAGATAAGCAGGCATATAACCAGACGGAAAATGGGATGGGAGATCACGGGAGCCACATACAGAAGTGGGATGTAAGTAATATGAACACACAGAGAGATGACTTCCCCTTTAATAACTTCCAGAGGGATGATACCTGCGTTCTTCTGCAGCTGCTGAAGTGGAGTCTATGAAAGTGCATGCCAGAACACATTTCTTAGTCTCCGAGGGGCTATTGGACTCTTTGTGGTTTCCTCCCCTTTAACATCACATTCTGCTGCTCATAACCAGGGCCGGTCCTACTATTGGGCAGTGTGAGGTGGGTGGCTCAGGCAGCAAGTTGTCCGAAAAGGAAGTTATGGCCGTTATTTTATTTTTACTGCTAGATGGGGAGGGGGAAAGGTGCTTGTGGGATTTTGCGTCTCGGATACCAAAAAAGGTAAAGGACCCCTGGATAGTTAAGTCCAGTCAAAGGCGACTGTGGGGTTGCGGCGCTCATCTCGCTTTCAGGCTGAGGAAGCCAGTGTTTGTCCACAGACAGCTTTCTGGGTCATGAGGCCAGCATGACTAAGCCGCTTCTAGTGCGACGGAAACCAGAGCGCACGGAAACACCGTTTGCCTTCCCGCCACCTATTTATCTACTTGCACTGGTGTGCTTTCGAACTGCTAGGTTGGCAGAAGCTGGGACACAGCAACAGGAGCTCACTCCGTCACAGGGATTCGAACTGCCAACCTTCTGATCAGCAAGCCCAAGAGGCTCCATGGTTTAGACCAGTGTTTCCCAACCGGTGTTCCGCGGCACACGAGTGTGCCGTGAGACATCGGCTGGTGTGCCGCGAGATGCCTGGAGGGAGGCGGGCGAGTCGGGCGGCGAGAGGCGGGGCGGCGGCGAGGAGAGGCCGCGCCTCCTGCTGCTGCCTGGCGCTCCTCCTCGCAGCCGGCAGCGCTGCCTGGGCGCCTCCGTGCGACTCTGCCTCGCTGGGTTTGGTCTCCCAGCAGAGACGGGTCACACGCGCACCTCCCTCCCTCCCTCAGCCTGCGCGGAGGGAGAGCCAGAGAGAGGCATCGCTCCTGCGCGGCGGGAGAGGGAGCAGCCGGAGCGATGCCCCAAACGAAGGCATGGGACCGGAGGGGAAATCCTCTCCGAGGAGGATTGAGCGCAGCTGAGAGAAGCCTTTCGAGGAGCTGCCATGTCCCCTGGAAACCCCCTTCCCAGCTCTGCCTGCCTGCCTGCCCAAAGCTTGGAGGTTCCCCGGCAAGGGGGAGGGAAAAAACTTTCACTTTTGTGCGTCCCTCCCGGCGTGACGCTGCGCGCTGACGTCACGGGGCGGGGCTTTAATGGTGGTGTGCCGCGAGATTTTTTTTCAGTAAACAGGTGTGCCGTTGCCCAAAAACGTTTGGGAAACACTGGTTTAGACCACAGCACCACCCTCCCAAATAATAATAATCGGTCTTGGATGCGATGCCAGCCCTGCTCACAACCAGGGTGGACAGAGAGTGTGTGATAAGGAATGGTCAGTTCTTTCAACATGGACTTATGGGAGGGATTCCAAACGATTTCTGACGGCAGTGTTGGCCACCAACTTGGATGGCTTTAAAAGAGGATCTGTCCAATTCATGGAGGACAACTACTATCAGTTGCTGCTAGCCATGATGGCTCCAGCTGCCTCCATGGTCAGAGGCAGTGATGCTGCTGAATACCATTTTCTGGTAACCGCAGGAGTCTTGCTTGTGGGCTTCCCAAGGGCAGCTGGTTAGCTGCCGTGAGAACAGAATGCTGGACTAGATGGGCAGCTCTAGAAAGGCTCTTTTTATGTTCTTTATGTTTTTACATGGGGAGGGGAGGCCAGTTATTCTGGGTTAATTAATACAGAGCACAAGGCTGTGATCTGTATGTGGCATCCTGCTCCATACTCACAACCGCTCATGCTGATTTGAACTTCACTCACAAGCGTAGTGTAGGAAAACACAGACCATCCTTTAGCCACTGAGGCTGTGGATGCAACCAAGTAGAGGCTTTTAAGCTTTGCTTTTGGTGGGGCCTTGGACATCCCTCCAAAGCTTATTAGGGAATTCCTCAATTGGGAGATCAATGGCAGGCAAGCTTCCCAGAAGGACAGATTGCCCGATCCTACCAGCGTTCACCTCCAAATGAGCTTGTTCCAGGGCACAGGGCTTCTGGGCACATGTTCAGTTTCCACAAGAAGCTGGTGATGGCCAACGAATCTTGTGAAAGCCACCCATGAAAGGTAGTGGATTGTTCCAGTGTGCAGTGACCCCCACAAATTCACACAGCTTCCTCAGCGGACAGGTTGGCGAAGAGATGCTTCGCTGAAGCTAGAAAGTCTGAAAAACATAGCAGAATGATTAAAGGGCTGATTGGGTCACGCTGTGGCCTCTAGAATATGTGCCCAGTAATTGTTTCAGTCTCGTTATTCGTGTGTCTAAAAGGAGTGTGGGTTTGTGTATGGGGCACCATATAGTGACTGACACAGATAAAAAATCCCCCAACTGTGAACATGAGCCACGTGCTAAAGGGGTTGGGGAACAATCCTGTCATTTTTAATGAACCTGATTATGAGTAGAAAGGCGTGTTTAAAGCGTGCTGGTGATTAACTAGGTCTACAGCCGTACTGTACATTTTAAAGCACCATTGAACCACTTTAAGTGTCATGGCTTCCCATGAAGAATTCTGGGAACTGTACTTAAGGGTGCTCAGAGTAAAGTTCCCAGAGTTTATGGGGAATGTAAACTGATTGCCAAACCACTCTGGAAACAGTAGCTATTTGAGAGGAATATGCAGTCTCCTAACATCCCTCAGGACCCTTAACAAACTACAGTTCCCAGAATTCTTTGGGTGTAACCCTGAGTGCTTTCAGTGACCTAGATAGCCCTAAGTACAAGCCCAGTGATGGGAGTGTTTTCTAAGCATTTGTCATGGTTTCCTGTTTCAGTGTGGGAACGCCTTTTAAAAAATCAGTAACGTCACCATACACACGGCAGCTCCGCAGAGACAGATGTTCTGGGCCAGTTCATCCATCTGACAGACAGGGCATCTGCCGCAGGCTCTGGACGGCATGCCCAGCTGTCAGCTGGGTGTTGGTATCAAGAGGCCCGACGCCAAGCATAGCAGCGGCTTAAAAGTCTAGGGCCAATTTTGCACCTATATTAGACTGACTGCCCCCCCCCGGCGTGACAGCCTATGGCAGCACTTTTGTCAAGAGCCAGACATTGCGAAAGGGGCATGCTTCTGCTAATGAACACATTTCTGTTGCTCAGGGGCAGCCGGGAGCAGAAAGCAACGATGGGTTCACTGCCATCGGAAGGAACAGGTAGTCTTCGACGGCGATCAAAACTAAGCCTGAGCCAAATGCATTTTGCTCTCACCTCCCTCTGTTGGCTCCATGTGTCAAATTTTTGATCAGCGTCCCAGATGTTTTGGAGTACAGCTGTGCTGGCTGAGGCACTCCAGAACATCTGGAAGACACCAGATGGGGGGAGACTGTTGTAGACAGTGTGTTAGAGTCCTGTCCATTGTCGTCTTCTTCTTCTGTAAAGAGCCGTGCATAACTGACGGCATGACATTAACAATAATAAATTTTGGAAAGGGCTAGTTGGGCTGCCAGCTCCTGTTCATAACATATATAACAAGACAGAGCCTTTATTAATAATTGCAACCAGGGCCTATGTGTATTTGGCAGGGGCACAGCACAGGCTGACATGTGGGTACAGAAGTCTGCATTCTGAGAGTCTCGACTTTTTAAAAAGAGGGGGAACCCAGCAAGTTTCTAGCCATTAAGGATAGAAAGGTTTGTAGTGTGCAGGCAGTGTCTGGTGAAAAACGCAAAAAAGGTGTTGGGGGCAGAATGTCAATAGGTTACATTCCTTTTCTTGTGACTAACAGAAACAAAGCATATTTTCCTAAATAAGTGTGGTAGGTTTAGGGTTGGGGCAGAACTCGGTTAAGCTTTGAAAGGAGGGTTTTTTTTTAGAATCATGTTTGCTGTCGCCGTTAACATTGTCAACATCGCAAAGCAGAGAATATGCTGAGCAGCCCTGGCTATAGCTGGATGGAAGACCATGATTAAAGCTGGCGACGTACACCACTAGAACTATGCGGGAAACGCCATATAAAGCTACCTATTAGTAGCTGATAAGGCTGTCGATGTCTACAAGTCATTATGGCTGGGCTGGGCCTCCAGGATCAGAGGCGGTGATGCTTCTGAATATGTCACTAGAACCTGCAGGAAGGAAAGGGGCTCCTGTGTTCGGATTCTGTTTGCCAGTTTCCTGCAGGCATCCGGCTGGCCACTGTGAGAACACGGTGCTGGCCTAGAGGGGCCACTGGTCTGATCCAGCAGAATCTTCTAATGGGATGTGGGTTGTTGACATCCAATCCCCTTTTAAAATGTGTTGAGGTAGGGTTATGGGGTTGTTTTTATTATTTTGATTATGTATTTTGTATTTTTCTATTGTGATTTTTATCTTGTGAATTGCCCTGAGACCTGAAGGTATAGGGCGGTATACAAATTTAATTACCGTAATTAATTAAGAAGAAGAAGAAGAAGAAGAAGAGTTTGGATTTGATATCCCGCCTTTCACTCCCTTTAAGGTGTCTCAAAGCGGCTAACATTCTCCTTTCCCTTCCTCCCCCACAACAAACACTCTGTGAGGTGAGTGAGGCTGAGAGACTTCAGAGAAGTGTGACTAGCCCAAGGTCACCCAGCAGCTGTATGTGAAGGAGCGGAGACGTGAACCCGGTTCCCCAGATTACGAGACTACCGCTCTTAACCACTACATCACACTGGCTCCCATAATGTTCTATAATGTTCTATAATGGGAGCGGGTGGTGTCTACAAGGACAGCAGTTGTCTTAGGCTGCACCAATCAGGCAGTGTGGAGCATGATTTGGACTTAAGACTGAGAAAACAGGAGTTCATATCCTTCACTCTGTCATTTAAGCTCATCGGGTGACCAGCCCACTATCTCTCAGCCTTACCTAATTTATAGCATTGCAAATGAGCAACAAAACAAAACAGAGCTCCCCTTGGAATAAGGGAGGAATAATAATAATAATGATGATGAAATAAAAATCACTCAACTGGGCTACATTTGGTGTCTTCTGTCCCACCAGGGGTAAGGGGGGAGAGACAGTTGGTATGGAGGCTGTGGCAATAGGGTTAAGCTTGCCACCAGTTTGGAGAACAGATCTAGGCCGGGGGTGGGGGAGTTGTCCCAATGATCTCTCTCCCCCTCCTCAAAGTAGTAAGCACGGACTAGGTCAGGTATACACAGAGCAGCCAAGTGAGGCAATGAAGTGGAAGAGCGAGACGGAAGAACATAGCGCACCTCTTTGAGTGGCAGATGGCTGACCGCATTTCCAGATGCTCCTCCTTGCATGTAGAAAGCCAGCACAGAAAGGCTGAGAGCTGGGGCTTGACTTTTTCCTCCACGCTATACTTGTTTTCTGTCTGCAGGGAGGATTTGTATGTGGACAAGCACGTGCAGCTAGAATCCGTCACCTAAGGAAACCCTGTAGCTGCATTGAGTCAAAGGCCCCATCTTCGTTCAGCATCTTGTTCTCTCATAGCGTCCAATTGGATGCCCAGGGGAATTCCGGAAGCAGGATCCAAGTGCAACAGCACTGCCCCAGTTGTGATTCCCAGCCAATAGAGGGAAGAGGCAAAGCTCAGTGGGAGAGCATCTGTCTCATGTACAAGAGGTCCCAGGCTCGATCCTGGCATCGGATGATACCCAGCTCTACCTCTCTTTCAATTCAGAACCAGTGAAGGCGGTGAAGGTCCTGTGTGAGTGTCTGGAGGCGGTTGGAGGATGGATGGCGGCTAACAGATTGAGGTTGAATCCTGACAAGACAGAAGTGCTTTTTGGGAGGGACAGGAGGTGGGCGGGTGTGGGGGATTCCCTGGTCCTGAATGGCATAAATGTGCCTCTGAAGGACCAGGTGCGCAGCCTGGGAGTCATTCTGGACTCACAGCTGTCCATGGAGGTGCAGGTTAATTCTGTGTCCAGGGCAGCTGTTTACCAGCTCCATCTGGTATGCAGGCTGAGACCCTATCTGCCCGCAGACTGTCTCGCCAGAGTGGTGCATGCTCTAGTTATCTCTCGCTTGGACTACTGCAATGCGCTCTCTGTGGGGCTACCTTTGAAGGTGACCCAGAAACTACAACTAATCCAGAATGCAACAGCCACACTGGTGACTGGGAGCGGCCGCCAAGACCATATAACACTGGTCTTGAAAGACCTACACTGGCTCTCAGCACGTTTCTGAGCACAATTCAAAGTGTTGGTGCTGACCTTTAAAGCCCTAAACGGCCTTGGTCCAGTATACCTGAAGGAGCGTCTCCACCTCCATTGTTCTGCCCGGACACTGAGGTCCAGTGCCGAGGGCCTTCTGGCGGTTCCCTCACTGCGAGAAGCCAAGTTACAGGGAACCAGGCAGAGGGCCTTCTCGGTAGTGGCACCCGCCCTGCGGAACAACCTCCCACCAGATGTCAAAGAGAAAAACAACTACCAGACTTTTAGAAGACATCTGAAGGCAGCCCTGTTTAGGGAAGCTTTTAATGTTTAGAAGAAGAAGAAGAAGAGTTTGGATTTGATATCCCGCCTTTCACTCCCCTTCAGGAGTCTCAAAGCGGCTAACATTCTCCTTTCCCTTCCTCCCCCACACCAAACACTCTGTGAGGTGAGTGGGGCTGAGAGACTTCAAAGAAGTGTGACTGGCCCAAGGTCACCCAGCAGCTGTGTGTGGAGAGCGGAGACACGAACCCGGTTTCCCAGATTACGTGACTACCGCTCTTAACCACTACACCACACTGGCTCTCAGTGGCTCTCTTTAATAGGTTATTGTATTTTAGTGTTCTGTTGGAAGCCGCCCAGAGTGGCTGGGGAAACCCAGCCAGATGGGCGGGGTATAAATAATAAATTATTATTATTATTATTATTATTATTATTATTATTATTATTATTATTATTATTATATCTCCATGTAAGGCTGGGGAAAATGTTTGCCAGTGTGGGCAATACAGAACTCGAAATGACCAATGGTCTGAGCCAGCAGATTCCTGTATCCCATCTCTGACTCCTTCATGGAGCTATAATCACTGCCTTATACATATGGAAGTACTGTATATACAGAACCCAGTATATTCCATAATGCCACTGTAATATGCATTTGAGCATATACAGAGCCTGCGGGGGGCGTGTATGTGTGACAGAATTCGGAAGTGCTTTCCGGTCCACCCAAGCACGTTTTGCCAGCATACCAGGGGATTTGTGCTGCTGGTTATGCGCTGCCTGCGAGCCTACTCGGTACGGTGATGTTCCCTGGTCAATGCGTGCGCCTGCCTTGGATACGTCCCCGCTGCATGACAGAATGCAGCACTGCCCCCTGCTGGGCACAACAACAACAAAAACGCAATCGAAGCGAACGAGCTTGTTACAACATGAGATCGTGCAGCTGTGAAATTGGGGGTGGGGGAGAAGGCCGCTGGTTGCACAGTCGTGCGCACAGGCGTGTGAACGGGAGCGCGACATAACAAAGGGGTCGTGTGTAAAAACAAGGCGGCAAATTGGGAAAGGGGGAGGCTGGAGAAAGACTTAACTGGGCAGCTTTCTCCGCGGGATCAGCTCCAGAATCTATTTTCAGCAGGTGGAAGGGAGGGCAATAGAGATTGAGAAGCAGAACCTCGGGAGAGGGGGAAGTGATGGATTGGACTTACAAGCTTCCAGATCCTACCTGATGTGTGGAATCACCAGCTCTACCATTTTTACAGGGGAGCTGGATTTATTTTTTGCATGTTCTGTAAAGAAGTGGCAAGGATAATGTCCAAGGCGAATGCAAAAGAACCCCAGAATTTATATGTAGAGGAATAACAACTTCTATGTTCTAAGTTGTACTTGGGTCTTATATACTGTACAATAGATAGGTTGACAAAGACAGGTGTTTTTTTTTAAAAAAAAGATCTTCAAAAGATAATTAATGTCATCAGTTTCAATGGCCCAGTTCAGACATAATCGTAAATCATGGTTTCCCATTACCTGAACAAGCCCTGGGTTCACACATTCGCATCTCCTCTCACCTCCTTCTCCATGCCTGAAATTAAGAGATTAATTTCTGCTTACAGTTTTCAACAGATCACAGTTCCTGTTCAGAGCAGAAGTGTGGTTTGCTTAAACTTTAATTACTAAGAACACACCAGGGTCAGACAGGGGGGATTGGTCCTTTAGGAATCCACCAGGAGACAGGCAGAGCCTAGAAGAGACAGAGGCTTGAAAAGGCTCAGTCTGCTCTCAAACTTCGGCTGTGGATACACCATACATTTCCAGCACATTTACACATGCACGCACCAAATCCTGGGAACTGTAGTTTGATAAGGGTCCTTGGAATTTCAGCAGGGTAAGAGGTAAACTACAGTTCCCATGATTCTTTGGGGCGGGGAAATGTGCTTTAAATGTATGGCTTGCATGCAGCCATTGTCAAAGCCCATCGCTTTCTTGGAGCTATCCGTGGTCCTGCAGAACTCCTGACCTGCCTTGGCCCATGGGAGCTGGCATAAGACCACCATGTAATACGAAGGGATGATGGGAGTTGTAGTCCAAAAAAAACAGCTGGAGACCCAAGTTTGGAAAACCCTGGACTAGATGATCCTCAGGGTCCCTTCCAACTCTACAATTCTATGATTTCTATTATTTCTGTCCCTCTGGGCTCCACCCAATTGCTTGAAATTAGGCAAATGGCTGCAGGAGGTCCTTCAGTCATAGGCTGCCGATAGCAACGTACTTGTGATCAGGAACTGTTCTCCATTGGGCTAGGCCTCTTCCCTGCCCTGCTGCACCCCTACCCACCCCAGCAGCCAACTCATAGCTGTGTGGAGGGAGCAGCGAACAGGAATCAAGGACTATACCAATAGCCCACTTAGGTCTTGCCCATTTCAGTAAAATGACCCACAATCCTTTAATTCCAGTCCTATAGCCTGCCTTCCACCTCCCCTTTCCCATGTCTTTTACAGACCAGCCCCTCCCTGTGTTGCACTTGTCTCTTTCCTGAACCTGATTTGCTTGGATCCGACCCACACAAACACTTCTTCAGATATCAAGCCCCGAATCCTTTTTTCTTGGGGTATGACATTCTTTGTAATACACAGGGCTGTAATTTAAAACAAAGGAAATCTATAAATAAAGTGTTGGAGAAAACAACAACAAGCATCTTTGCCTAGAGCTGGGTGGGAGGTGCATGTCACACAGGCTAGGAGAACCCAGCAGGGTGCAGTCACTGCAGAGCAGCCTTGCTAGGAAGTCCACCAAGGTCACCGGTCTACCAGAATTTTTTGTAGCCTGCTATCCCCACACACTTGTGTTATAGATTCGCGGCACATCAGTGGCTTGGAAGAAGATGGGGAGGGGAAGCTCTCAGCTATCTTCCAGTTTGCAAAATCTCCATAGCCAGACAAGTGCCTGTTTGCAGTGCTAGAGAGCTCTTGGGTTGAAATCTATCCACATAAGCTACCTAACTAGGTTGTTAGGAGGATAAAATGGAGTCTACACTCGCCCCCACTTCCATCAAGCTCCACCCCTTAAGCACAGGCAGGCTCTTCCCCCAAACTGTCACTCTTGGCACTAACTAAAAGCCACTAGGGGGTTCCGTGCATACCACACCAAGCTCTACCCACTGACAGACACTGCCCCTTAGCTCCCCTCAGCTGAGTTCCCAGTTCTAAGCCATAGAAGAGTGACCCAGCACCCCTCACCCTGCGTTCCTTAAGGAGAGCTGGGATCCGTGTGTGCTTCATGGCAAATGCATCCCACAAACTACCTAAAAAAGAACATTTGACATCTCAGCTCCTGTTACTTTTGAAAAAATGTTTTCGGCTTCTGCAAGCAGGACACCGAGTTTGGAAACTTATGGTGGCAGCATGTCCCTGTACTGTTTTCAGTCCACAAAGCTGGTCCAAAGAAACATGCACAAATCTCTTGCAGAGTTCAAATCTGGTGATTTCGAAGCATGTCTTACATTTTTCCACTTTGTGTGTGTGTGTGTGTTGGGAAGACTGGATCACGATTCCAAGTCTGCTGGGAGTCAAGCGCATTCAGGCCTACCCTAGTTGGCAGGAAGATTCCACTGCCGAGCAAAAAACGTGTCACAGCTCCCAACTTGCCAGGAATAGTTTCCTGAAAATGAAACAGCACGCAGGGCTTGGCGCCAGAAATGCATAACTTATGCAGAGGGACTGCAGTCGGACACCGGAAGGAGGTCGTTCCCCCCCCCCCCCCCGTTGGACAATAAGATCAGTCGGCCTCAGGCATCAGATTTGGGGGTGGGTGGGAGTGGGGGTGGGAATAAAGGTGTTTCACAGGTAACAATAAGGGCAATACTGAACCGTCAAATATTTTTTTAAAAATAAATAGAATAGAATATTAAACACATGGCAGGATCTGATTTCCTCATATTATTTTGATCTACGCCAGTAGGGTGCCTCCTGGTTTTGGTGAGGATAACTAATAAAAAGGGAACGGAGAAATGGTTTGCAGTTGAGTGTAAGGAAGTCTGATTTTTCACTTCAGTGTTTTCTTTGAAATGTCGAATGTTGAATTCTTCTTTTTTAAAGCACATGCTGAATCTGCCTATTAGGTAATCCAGCACCGCTTATAGGGCGCGACCTTCAACCAGGTACAAAGGTTCTCCTATGCAAGCACTACTAAAGTGAACCAGAACATAAGAACACAAGAGCCCTGCAGGAACAGGTCCATGCGCCAACTACTCCAGCATCCTGCTCTCACAGCAACCAACCAGAGGCTTATGGGAAACCTGAAGGCAGGACCTGAGTGCAACAGCAACTCTCCTCACCCCTTCCTTGTGCTCTCTAGCAACTTGAACCTGTTCAAGAGCATCACAGCTTGTTCCACTAATGCTCACATAACGAAACTTCCCAGTGGGGTGTCGCCCCCCAACAATTTTGTGAGAGCAGGGGTACAACCTGGTACTTTTCACCCCATGGATGGAAATATATTGGCTGTCTCTTAGTGCAGACCCAGGTCATCGAGCCTGAGCTTCCGCAGCTGCAGCCTGCCATGATTGGCAAGTTTGGCAGCAACAGCAGCTGACAGGTTCCTATGCTTAAGTTGTATTTTATTCCCTTGTTAATTGTGCTGTTTTAAATGTGCACTTTATATTTGACTTCCTTTAGCAATCTTTTCTTTCGACGTGTTTGATATAACTGTTGTTGTTAACTGCGATAAATGTTGCACGTTCTGTAGTTGACCTCGTCTGTGATGTTTTATTCTGAAATCTTTAAGATAATTTTTAGTTCCCTGTTAATTGTGTTGCTTTGAATGTATAGTTTGACTTTCTACAGTATTTTTTTTTATTCCGGGTTGTTTAATTTGAGGTTTTCATGTGCTCTAAACCGCTTTGAGATTGTTTTCAGAAAAATATAAAGCGGTATCGAAATGAAATGAATAATAATAATAATCTCACCAACACACACTAACAAAAGTTAGAGCCAGACATAAGCCGCCATGCAGCCGTGTCACACCATTTCCCCCATTTTAACAGTACATGTACATGTGCATTTGCTCAGAAAGTATTCCCATTGTGTTCAATGGGACTTTCTCATTTATGTGTTTAGGACTGCAACCTTAGTAGACATTGGGTCCCTTACTGCAGGAGACAGTTCCTCCTATGCTGCCTCTCTGAACCACTCTAATTCCCCCCCCCACACACACACACCTCCTCCGCCTTGGCTGCAGGGATCAGTTCATCCCTGTTCCCGTCACGGAGCTTTGCAACCTCCTGAGTCACCGGCTGCGCTATTGACACAGACAGCCAGGGCAAGCTGCCAAGGCAGCCAGCAAGGGGACTGGCCTGACGCACGGTGGCTCCAGCTCCGTCGGTCCTCCAAGCAACAACAAGCCAAAGCCCCTCCACCTGCAAAGCAGCAAAAATAACAACACCCCACCCACAATCTACACACAGAGAGACCCCAGTAAACCTAGACATTACCACAAAAATGAAAGCATCTCGGCTCACTCCCCTGAGAGAAAGGATGGGAGGTTTGCCTCTCTACGGAGTCTGTTTCCTTGCGATATGAAAGGGAGGGAGCTCTGGAGAATCTGCTTATTTACAAATCTATAAGCAGACCCCCACTCCCCAACAGCAGGCAGAACAACTGCTCATCTTGCAGCAGATTTTCAAAGAGGAATAGTTGCAGTGCAAACACACGCAGACACTCCAAGGCTATGGCACACACCCCAGGTGTTTGCTAGAACTCATAAAGCTCCTGGTTTCTCCATCTGCCCAAAGTCAAACTGCTTATTTTTTTGGCCCATGTCCCAGCACCAAGAGAACGCTCTTCTTAGATCCCACACTGCAGGTAGACTGCTAATTAAGGAAACATCGTCTAGTCATTAGTTCTCATTGAAGAAATAGCAGCTGATCCTCCTGGATCATCAGCTCAAAAGAGGCAAACCTATCTCTGGTTTATTTAAAACGGAAAGGAGGACAGTGCCACTTTCAAGAGCAGCATAGATGAAGAAATTTCAGCTGATACAGATTTTATAAGCCTAGCTTGATAAACCTGCACCTGTCAGTATGTATGCCACACAGCTAGCCAAAGGACAATGAACCTTTGTGTTTCTTTACACCTGCTCACCCTCTTTACTGATGAGCACGGGGAAGGGCCATGGGTCAGCGCTACGGCATTCTCTTTGCAGGAAGAAGGTCCCAGCTCCAATCTCCAACTTCTTTAGGTAAGGCTAGGTATGTACCCTGTTTGAAACCCTGGAGAGCCACTGCCAGCCAGTGTAGACAACGGTGAACTAGATGGACCAATGGCCTTACTCAATATAAGGGATCAGCCTTTTTACAAGAAGCTGGCATAAAACAAACTGATGTAAATTAAGCTGGTGCAAAGTACAGCAGATCCATTCCGGAGCAGGGCTATTTCTGGCTGAGCTGGCGCAAGCCTGACAGAGGGAAAATGAGGCTTTAAAAGAGTGTTTGGGTGACACCACCCCTTTTTTGCTGGCTTAACTTACGCTGGGTTGCCAAGCCAACACGTTTAGGACCCAGCCTATGTCACCACTCTGGTTCCGCCACCCAACACCCCTTTTCCAGGGCTTATGCCAGTTTAAGATATGCCAGACTTTGGCTGAGCCAGGTATCTCCAGCTGAGCCAAGGATGGCGAGCTATGCTGGTGTAGCCCAGTTGTGCTGGGAACCTCCCAGTTCAGCCAGAGATCCACTGGATCCTAACCCTACTCAACCCAGTGGATATCGCTATAGGATTGCTCTTAAGGCAGTCATCCCCAAACTCGGCCCTCCAGCTGTTTTGGGACTACAACTCCCATCATCCCTAGGTAACAGGACCAGTGGTCAGGGATGATGGGAATTGTAGTCCCAAAACAGATGGCGCGCCGAGTTTGGGGATGCCTGTCTTAAGGCAACACCACTGATTCTACAACAGAAAACAATTAATTCAAAATGAAACATACAAATCTGCCATGGCAAACAAATCTGAGTCAGGGTTACAAGTCCTGCAGATATTAAATCCCAAAATTAAATAGGGTTTATTTTATGGAATACCTGTACATTTTACTGAAGTGCAGAAGCCAATATAAATTGACATTGGACTACAGAAGCACGCTATGCCCAGGGCTGTTCTGAAGACTCCCACAAATTATTTCATTAATCTGAAGGTTGTGCAAGCTGCTCTGAAAAATATCTGAAGGGTAGATGTAACTCTGTTACTAATGAAGCACACTCTGTAAGAAGGGATCTGGTGAATCAAACCCAAGGTCCATTTACATCTACTCCATCTTTTATCCCAAAGTGGCCAACCAGATGCAGCTGGTAGTCAATGTAGCACTATCTCAGAGCATAAAGGTTGCACATATTCAATAGGGAATATTCCCTCATATTTTTAATACTAATCTATTCCAATCTTTCAGAGCATAATTAACAAGTGCTTCTGCTATTTACTACCATTGCCACAGGAAACCCTGGTGTTCATTTTACAGCTTACGTTCTAAAAGTAGAATTTCGGGACACATCTTGACACTGTCCATTCTTCCCTCTCCTGAATCTACTGCAAGGCCAACCAGTTTCATTCATTGGATGATCCCAAGTTCTAACATTACAGCAGCAGGAGAAAAGCTTCTTTCTAGCTGCATCCTCTACAGTATGCACCACTTAATAAGTGTTTTTAAAAAATATTTCTTACTTTTAATCATCTTTTTTTCTTAAACTAAAAGCCTCAATGTGTTTAGGCTTTCCTCAAAAGCAAAGTGCCCTGATCATTTTGGGTGCCCTTTTCAGGTCTACAATGTCCTTTTGGAGATGGGATGATCAGAACATACATTATTAGTAATTTATAGTACATTGACAGGAAAATGAACAAAGCAACTTTCTTCCAAATTACCAATGGAGACAAAGAGTTGCCAACTTTTTTTCTGGCAAAGGTTCATGTAGTAGCTTTGACAGCCAGAAATTCAGTGGGCAAAGATTTATTTCCCATTACAGCCCCTGCATTTTGGGCTTCACCAGCTGAATTTTTGTGAACTAAAGATGGTGGACGCGGGTGACACTGTGGATTAAACCACAGAGCCTAGGACTTGTCAATCAGAAGGTCAGCGGTTCGAATCCCCACGACGGGGTGAGCTCCCGTTGCTCCGTCCCTGCTCCTGCCAACCTAGCATTTCAGAAGCACGTCAAAGTCCAAGTAATAATAATAATAATTTTTATTTATACCCTGCCCTCCCCAGCCAAGGCCGGGCTCAGGGCAGCTTACAAGCAATAATAAAAACAAGTTGAATGATTACAACTTAAAAACAAAATTAAAATACAACATTAAAATAATGAAACATTAAAATGTAGCCTCATCGCAGCAGGAGAAGGAAAAGAAAAAAGAAAGAGAGGGAGGGAATCAAATTTGCTCCAAGCCAAAGGCCAGGCGGAACAACTCAGTCTTACAGGCCCTGCGGGGATAAATAGGTACCGTTCCGGCGGGAAGGTAAACAGCGTTTCCATGCGCTGCTCTGGTTCACCAGAAGCGGCTTAGTCATGCTGGCCACATGACCCGGAAGCTGTACGCCGGCTCCCTTGGCCAATAAAGCGAGATGAGCGCCACAACCTCAGAGTCGGCCACGACTGGGCCTAATGCTCAGGGGTTCCTTTACCTTTAAAGGTGGTGGTGTGTGAGGAAAGTCTAGCATTTTCCATAGGTGAGAAGGGGAACCTGTTGCCTATTGGCCCGTTTTAATTCATTTAAAATTTGTGCGAAATTTAAATAGTCTGTATCCCAAAACTGGCGGTTACATTAAAAACAAATTCGGAGCTGCACATTCCAAATCATTTCCACACGACACTACTTTTTTAGCAAAGGACTACTGTATTAATTGAGCATTGGCCAGAATTAGTGGGACACTCTACGCATGCATGTAGCTCTATGGTTCTCAATGACAGCCGATGTCCAGCCGATGAAAAACGACGTCCGGTAGGGGCAGAAGAACTTCCGGCAGCGGCCATATTGAAGTCATTATGGACATTCATTATGGGCGTCCCAAGTCGCCGCCTCCTCCTGTCAGTGGCGTAGCGTGGGGGGTGCAGGGGGGGGCCGGCCGCACCGGGCGCAACATGTTAGGGTTAGGGGGCGCAAATCCACGGGTTAGGGGGCGCAAATTACTTGCCTTGCCCCGGGTGCTGACAACCCACGCTACGCCTGTTGCTTTTTTAAAAAAAATAAAAATCCTCCGTTGTAATGATTCCGAATGACAGAAAAAAGCGGGTCCCGGGTAGACTCTGTAATAGCAATACAGTAAACATACTAAATCAATCCCTGGTGTCTGCCTTCCTCTTCCGTTGCTTCTCCGCTAGCTGAGGAGTTGAGGTTGAAAACCGCCGTGTCGAGCGGCGGGGCCAAAAGGCGCATGCGCAGTACGAGCTAGGTGGCGACAGAGCGTGTTTCCCCCTTCCCCCCCTCTTCTTTTTGCCTCTCAAGCAACCTACCCGCGAGGAAGAAAGAGGCGGGGGAGGGGGAGGCGGTGGCGAAGGAAGAGGAGGAGGAGGGACCTCTAGCGCGCGTGCGCAGTCTCCTCCTGCCCCTCCATTCTGATTCCCCCCCTCCTCCCCCGCGCCACTTCGTCCCCGGGAGTGCGAAAAAGAAAAAAAAAGGAGGGGGAAGCAGCTATGAGGGACCGAACGGACGAGATCAGAGGGGTGAGATTCCTCGCGCGGCTGGCCACGCCCACAACGGTCGCCTTTGCTCCTCCCCTTTCCGTGCCTCCTTTGCGCCGTCGGCCGCGCTCTCCCCCCGCGCGCCGCTCTCCCCTCGCCTTTTATAGGCTGTTCGCTCTCTCTGCCTCCTCGTCCTCCCCTCCCCCCCCGCAGTCCCTTTTGCTCTTCTCATCCCTCCTAAACCTCACCCCAATTTTTAGGTCTCCTAAACCTCACCCCAAATTCGGCCCCTCGACCACTGAAGGCCGATTTCCACCTCCCCTCACTGACCCCGACGGCATCGAGGGGCCCCATTGCTCCACCCCCCGCAGGGTGTCAGGTGCGCACCTCCCCCACCCCAAAAACACAGCCAGGAGTTGCCATTTTCGTTTCTGTTACTCGCTGCCTGGATTTCATAAATTTCAAACTTCCCCTCCCCTTGACAGTCAAAAGCTTTCCTTTCCAAATGCGCGTTTTCCTCTCAGGCTCCTGTGGGGGGCGCTGTTTTCCGTCCGTTCCTCCCTCCCGTGATCATGGTCTCCCACTTTCCTACTCGCCACTCCCAACCCCCACCCCAGTTCTGGGTTTGTTTATCTGCTCTCTTCATCCCTGTATCCTCCTCCTGCTGTCTCCAGTTATTTCCCCTTCTCTGTCACCCTCATTATTCCACCCACTCTTTGGGTTGCCCTCCTGAGAGTATCCTCATCTCTGCCCTCCCTTTTCCATAGTCTGCCTCCCAGCATTTTTATATTTCTTCCCCGCACCCCATTTGTCCTCACACTGTGCTCCTTTTGTCCCCCATATTCACGTAACACTCCCTTGTCCCTTCTTGCATTGGTTCCCTCTTCACTCGTCTTCTCATTTGCTCTCTTCATAGGCTTTCTCTTAGCTACTACTCCACCCCAATGTTTTAGTGGAAACACCATGGAAAGGAGCTGGGGTAGAGCACATTAGGGCCCCAGGAATTTCCAGAGATCAAAAGAAGTTGGAGATGTTAACTCATTTGGGCAAGGCAATATTGCACACCAAAGCAATACCAAGCCCCAAATAACGCCACTGGATGTTGCATTGGTCTATCGTCTTGGGAGGCAGCAACTGGTAGTGGATAGTGTCAGACTTTTGGTTGGGAAAATGTGTACAATCCAACTCAGCCATGCATCTTACCAGGTGACCTTAGGTCATCAACTCTCAGCCTTTCGGACCTCATAGGATCATTGTGGCTGTTGCCCTGATATCTTTGGAGGAAGGGTAGGATAGAAATATTATAAAAGAACCAGAATATAACTGATGATACATTAGGAAGTTACATTTGGGACTCACTTGTTACAAGATTCCAAAATGGTAAGTGGTTTGAGAGGGAGAGATAGAGGGACCAAGTTTGATTCTGTCTCAGGGTTTGAACAATGTTTGCAGATGGCTTAATGCAAAAGTCACCTTCCACTTAGTTATGCATTACATTTAAGATGCTTTTTGGTGTCAGCAAACAACACCATGGCTGTATTCCCGTTGCCTTTCTTGTCCTCCAGAATGCTTCAGCTCCTGTGTATAAACATGAAATTTCTAGGCTTTGCTTTGTTAAGATTTCAGTATCTCTGCCCTGACCGTTCGTCCCTTTGTCTCTCCATCTTTATCAGTAGCGAGAAAATACAGATTTAGGAAACATATTATTGACTTCTCATGTCAGTTTCAGATGTTTGTCGTTCTTACTAGAAAGGAAACCAGGGTGGTTTCACACTAATATACAAAATAGCTGCTAGTTTTGTTTTTTCCTTTCAAGTCCGTTACCAAATTTGACACAGGAAGGGAGTGAGCTGGCACATCTGCACCATGCACAATGGTATATTCCAATTAAGCAGGGGCTGAATCATAATCTGTGGTTAAAGTTTAATTGGCTAAAGCGTGCAGCCCTAATTAAAGAGTAGTAATGTTCCTACTACCTATATAGATTACTTTGATAAAGAAGATTGTTGGCCTTTGAAAGCTTATGCCACAATTAAATGAATTAGTTTTAAAGATGCCACCATAGTTCTTCTGGAGTCATCTACTTTTTGGAATATATAGTTGGCTCTTTTCATAACAGTTCTGTTTGAGAAAGTGTCTCACAAGCAGGATTATCTTTATTCTTTTTTTAAAAAAGCAAACTAAATGGAATTCTGCACAAAGGTAATTCAAATGACAATGCTGTCACTGCCTTGTAACTACAGTGCAGCATTAGAAAGAGCTTCAGCCAGCATGGATCTCTAGGACAGGAGAGTGCACATTTGCATAAATATTTTGCATGAAATAGAGGGCATGGAATTATGGAGGGTGCTGAAGCCCTGTCCCCAGCTGCTAGAAACTTTGATCAACCATTGTTTGGCTATTGACATTTCACCTGGTGTTGAACATGTACATTCAAGCATTTCTTATCAACCATGAGAGCTAGAAACTAGCTAGTGGTGTTGTGCTTTTAAAGTTTATTCAAATGAAAGGTTTTTTGGAACTGGATTCTATACCGTAGGTCACATTCTTGAGGTTTGATTTGCTCCCACAGAACCCTGGCCCATATGCATATTACTAATAAGACCTGTGATGTGCATCTTCTCAACTGGGGGCAAAAGTTGCCATTGCTACTGACACAAAGAAATTTGAGGTCCAAGTGAGCTGGAGCAGAATTCAGCCAAAGTACACAGAGCCACATCCCAGCCCCACTGGTTGAGGTTTTCATCCCAAATCCTTCATGAGTAGTACAGTAGTACCTCGGGTTACATACGCTTCAGGTTACATATGCTTCAGGTTATAGACTCCGCTAACCCAGAAATAGTACCTCGGGTTAAGAACTTTGATTCAGGATGAGAACAGAAATCGTCTCCGGTGGCAGCAGGAGGCCCCATTAGCTAAAGTGGTGCTTCAGGTTAAGAACAGTTTCAGGTTAAGAACAGACCTCCCGAACAAATTAAGTACTTAACCCGAGGTACCACTGTATGTGTCATAGCCAATTTCCAATCTAGGAGCAAAACACATTTTTTTTTGTTATGTTGAATTAAAGACTGAGGCAAGAGTGTTCTCCAACAGAGGAAGCCCTCAGTGTACAACTTGTCTTCCATGTTTCCCAGTTACAGATTCTTCTCACTTTTGTACAAGATTACATGTTTAAAAATTGGTCAGATTTATTGTGCAGCAAAATGTAGTGACCAGGTTGGCATCCACACAGTGAAATGTGTGTTACATTATATGCAGTGTTTGAAACTCTCATTGTTCTAGGCCAGGGGTCTGCAACCCATGGCTCCGGAGCCGCATGTGGCTCTTTTACACCTTTGCCGTGGCTCCGGGGCAGATACTAGCGAGGGGAGGCGCATTGTGCGCCCCGACACTCCCCACTGTGGCAGGCGCTGTACTGGCTGTGACGTCGCATGGGGGCGGTGCGTGCATTAGTCACGCACCGTCCCGACGTCACCTTCCCGCCCGCTGTCAGATCGGAGGGCAGTGGCGCGCATGCAGGTCTACGACTGCGAGGAGGAAGATGACGTCCCTGTTTTGGACCCCCGGTAGGCCAATGGTTTTGCGGCTCCCAGTTTTTTTTTCTTCGGAAACGGGTCCAAGTGGCTCTTTTTGTCTTAAAGGTTGCAGACCCCTGTTCTAGGCGCATCTTGCAACAAGGAATTTCATTAGTGCAAGCAGTTTCTGAGCTCTGGGCGTAGTACTGCGCCTAAGATTTCAGATTAAAACTGCAGAGTGGAAGGAAAGGAGGACCTTTTTCTGCCTCCGCACTTCTAGCTACTCACTGGAGAAGAGACTCTCTTAAGAATATTAAGGGGGTGGGCAGGAGAAGGACTAAGCCATGTGAAAAATGAACATAAAATTTTAGCTGCAGTTCACTCATATTCAGCTTTGTATCCTTGTTATAAAAAGTGCGCCTAGACATTCCGTTGTTGCACCCATAATCTAGGTTTAAGGTACCATTTAACTCCTAGCTTTCATATCTCAGTTTCTAACACTGGTTATATGTCTACAACGTTGTTATGCATCTCATCCAGCAATAGATGCAGGTACCTGATCTACATGCCAGTTTTCCACATGCAGTTATGGCCAGATGAACATCCAGTGCCAATTGCACATCTTCTCACAGATGCCCATAACTCTCAAAAGTTCTGTATTAGTCTTAAGAGTACAACAGTGTGTGTTGATAGAGAATAGGGAGAAAAACAGAATACACAAGACTGTTCTTCTTCACAGCTGACTGGTGCCAAGTCAGCCTTTTAAGCAACCATGGAATGTTAGATTCTATTCACTTTTAGAACATGTGTCTTCTGTACTATGCAAAATGGAATGAAAAGATTGTTTGAAAATATTGGTTTTAAATTGTTAGCTGATTTGGAAGTTGATTTGGATAGAAATGTTTGTAAATGAATGAAAATGAATCTTGTCTAAGAGCAGTGTGGGATTTTTTGTCTGTGTCCCCCCCCCCCCCGTCATCTGCAACACGTGTGCAGTGAGTGCTTTGGTGCATCTGATCTCTTCCCTCTACATCTCTCTTTAACAGAAGGATGTCGACTCGGACTGTGAAGAGACTGAACTCGATACTCTGGTCCCACAGCCAGGATCAGCAAGACCCAATGGCTCTCCAGATCCAACTGACGAATTCTTCCGAACGGTACCACAATCTTTCTTTCTAAGCATGTGCGGAGTTGACTTGAAAACTATCTTCCTTTGTGTGTGTGTGCATTCCAAGGCGCTGTGTGCATTGGTGGGACATGCATAAGCCTGTCCCATCCCGCATCTACCAACGTCCCATCTACCAATGGCATCTATCAGCATGATCATCTTTGTTTTCACTATCCCATGGAAACTCTTCCAGATCACTTGACTTTTTTCTTGCTACAGTTGCTATTGCATGCTATTGGTTTGTTGCTATAATGTGTCAGAGGAGTTGGCGATCTTCTGGCTGCACATCTGAAGAACAATAAGACCGTGCTTACCTCCCTGCCCTCCTTTCCTTATGTTAAGCTCTGGAGACCATCCTCCAGCTGCCACCACCCAATGAGGTGAGGCAGGTGGCAACAGGAGAAAGAGAGAGCACCTTCGCTTTGGTGGTGCCCTGGCCGTGGAAGATTTGCCCATTGCCTGCCTTGTTCTCTTTCCAGTGCCAGACAAAAAACTTCTATTTTCCCATTCATTTAATAGTTTCATTCCCTCTGAAATTGGTTTTATGCTGAATTTCTGTGTTCTTTTTATATATCATGCAGTTTTAATGTTCCTGTTTTTATGAATAGTATTTTATTTTTAATGTGCTGTGAGCTGTATGGGAGGAAATGTTTTAAATAAAATAAGAGGAGAAAATTTGAATTCTGGCATCTGTGAACAGTTTTTGGTAAGCTGAAGCTGCATCAGTATTGCCCGCACACAGAGTGTTTTGGTGTGATTTCTTGAGGGTTCAAATCACTTGAGCATTTTCTAGAACCCTATGGAGCAGACACATTATGCTTTCTGTTTTTGTAAATAGATCTAGTCAGCCAGTTCCCTGTGCTGGTGGCTTGTAGTTATACACAGTGAGATATGAGTGGGTTTCATACTATGGAGATACCTCTTCATTGGCAACCCGCTTAATTGATGGAGATTTGGGGGTCATTGACAATGAAAAGGAAATGTGTTTCTTCTTCTTCTTCTTCTGGTGTGTTATCATTAACCACCCCCAAAGAAAAGTGGAAAAGGGGAAGATAGGAGACTGACAGCACTTCTATAACTGAATGTTGCTCCAAGATGAGGTCAGGGTTCAGCTGGTTAGAATTGGCTCCTTCTCATTGTATCAATTTTTATTGCCTTCTCAGACACGTGGGGTCCGTGAAGCCTTGAAGACTCTGGGAAGCAAAGTAAAAGAGCTAGAGAAACATCAAACTACCATTTTGGCCACACCCCTCCCTGAGGATAGTAAGTTTGCAGTGGGGGAATGCGGGTGGTGAGGTAGAAGATATGGGCTGGGGAAAAACTGGAGAAAGAAGCTCTTGGAGGTAGTTGGCCAAGAAAAGTTGGAGAAAATGGTAAAATTTAGGGGCAGAGTTTAGTGGTATTTAAATTTCATGATTTAAAGTGGTGCAAAATTAGAATTACCTTGTTGCAAAGTGCAACCTAGCAGCCTCATATCTTGCTTTTCTTATGAATTATAGTTTGAAAAGATTCCGTGTACCGTATTGATTCAAAATGAAATGCAGTTGTATCTAAACAAAAACCTGCTTCTTGGTTTCAATTGCCATCATGCAAAAATTGGTTATGATATTTTAAGAGGTGTCCAAATGCATAGAAATTAAGCAATTCCCAAAATATAATTGATGTATACCCCCACCTGTCTTCTGTGGAACTCACGTTAATGTACATAGTATTCCTAGGCAGCCTCCAATCAAAGCACTGACCAGACTAGACCTGATTAGGTTTAGCAAGGATACTGCATAATGTGCCTTCAGGCCACATTATGGATTGCGACAGTTTATACTGTTCCATCAGTGTGTGCATGAGTACAGTAGACAGATTCATGCTTCAAAGTTGCTTACAGCCTAAAATAGACAGCAAGGGAACAACAGTAGGATGGAAAGGCAGACAAGGGTAGGAAGGAGTGAATAGGGGCAAATGCTATGCTGCATTGTTAAAAACTTGGTTAAATTAGGAATTAGGATTCAGATAGGTTGTTCAACTGTCAGTTCCCAGTCAAGAGATTTAGCTGCACAGTGCCAATTGTTAGAACATTAGAAAACCAGAGGGGGGTGGGATTGAAATACATTGTAAGCAGCCTTGAGAACTTTGATTGGTTGGCAGAATAGAAATACTCTAAAGTAAATAAGAGGAAAAGACAAAGTCCATGCACAAAGGAGAAGGGGTGAGGAGAGAGTTGAATGAGCAGATGTTGTGCCAAGTTCACGTTCAGAGAAGAAGGGCCTGCTTGAAGAGGGCAGCTGGGGAAATGGGTGGAGTTGTTAGCAGAGCAAGACCATGGATAGCTTTAAAAGTAAAGGCAAAGGTTTTGTTCTATATATACAGGTAGAATGGACTGGAAAGCCAGTGAAAGGATCAGAAGATAGGCATCAATGTGGTCAGAGAAACAGGATAAATGAGTAATATCGACAAAGGAGTTTTGCACTGAGGTGAGGAGACTTGAGGTTGTAGTTCAGGTGGAAGCATGGAGCTTTAGCCAAAGCAATATGGAGAAACAGCCATTTTTGCAGTGTTCTTCAAGAAGAAATGATTTGGCCTAGCAGTGGATTGAATGCGGGCAGAGCAACTGTAGTCCGTGTTCCCTTCAGTTGACCAAATGGCCTGCGGGAAAGGGATGTGGCAAAGAAACACCTACATACATAACACCTTAGCAAAAGCCACATGCAGATGTCATCTAATTCTTCTCTGGCACAATCCCAGCTGTTGACTTTTTAACCTTGGTGTTTTCTAGGCATGAAGCAAGACCTACAAAAGCTACGTGAGGAAATCAAGGAGCTGGCAAAAGACATTCGGACCCGCCTGAAAAGTGAGTGTGGGAGGAGGATTGGGCCTTAATACATAAAAGGGAAGAGTGCTGGATGTCAGACCTCCTAGCTTCTGCTCTCCAGCTTTGTCTGTGTGCTTATTGTACTGAAACCAGGAGGAGGCCTTCTCTCGGTCTCCAGTAGAAAGTGGCGTGGCTTGATTGCAGCCCTGTTTATTTTTTAATATAGAAATTGAGCCCAAGAAGGATGGGGAAGATGAGAACAAAAACTCCATCAACGTTCGTATGAAGAGAACCCAGGTCAGATGCAGCCCAGCTAGCTCGCTTGGGTGCTGGTGAGGAGAAGGCCACAGAAGTGTCCTTAACCCTTTCTTTCCATTTCTGCCTCAGCATGGGATCCTGTCCCAACAGTTCTTGGACCTGATCAACCAGTGCAATGCAACGCAGTCTGACTACCGAGACAAGAATCTGGAGCGCATCAGGAGACAGCTGCAGATCAGTGAGTGTCTGCTCTTTCTTCCCACTGGCTCCAGAGATGACTGCATTTCAGTGCCAAATCAGCAATCTCGGTTGCTGCAAGGTTCCTACTTACTAGAGTCACCCAGAAGTCATGGGAACAAGTCATGGTGCCAGCCCTAAGGTAGCTGGGAAGATTGTGATTTGCCCAAAGTCATCTGGGTTGCCTGGTGGCTAAGATGAGTATCCTAAGCTTGGACATGGTGCCCTATTCTTATCACAATGCTGCTGTTAGAGATGTCCCAGAAACGCATGAGCTGTTTGTGTTTGTGATGCTGGTCAGGGACACGTGGCTTTTATTTCTTTGCAATCTCTCTGTATAAGTGGATTCTGGCAGTTTTGTTGATTTTGTTTATAAAGCAAGTTCTTAGATCTTAGGAAGTAGGCATTGAAAACATGTAAACTGTGCATAGTACAGGGCCCAGCAACGTTTCCACTGGTCAGATGATGTGTCTTTAAGGCCTGTTTTTTACACTTCTATCTTTCCATCGGCTAGCAGAAGTGGAAAACATGCAAAATAAACAAGCATTGCAAACTTGATTTGCATTGCACATTTTAGATACAGAGTCATTTTACAGAGCAGGGGATACGTTACATTGGCTTTAAAAAGCGAAAGCCTGTGACCATGGCACAGGCAACTTCCAAGCTCATAACTGCTGTTTTTTGCACACTTTCTTTCCCATCCACGCAAGTGTGTGTTCAGGCCCGTGCTCCTGAGAAAGACAAGCGGAACTGAGCAGTTCAAGGATACAGCTGCAGTGATTCCTAGCATGGTGAAGTCTGCCCAAGTTGTCTTATCAGAGTGACTTCAGGCTGTAGCCAGATGAGGCTTTCATTCCCCCCCCCCCTGTGTGTTTGCGGGCATGTCTCTGGCCCAAAGGCAAGCTCTTTATGCTTTGGAGAAAATGACTATGCATATTGGTCTTGGGAGCACTTTTTTGTGGAGCCTAGGCTCATCTACCACGCTGCACGGGGACTATTAAAATTTCCAAAACTTGGAACACAAGGCAGGGGAGCACTGGCAACATTTCTAGTTTGGGGGAAGTTGAGAACACTGGTGGTCTTTGTGAGGAGGAGATTTGCCCCATTTCCTCCCTTCTGCGACTAATTTCAGGTACAGGGTTAGCAAAGCAGCGGACAAGCAGCTGCCGGTAATGAGAGGCATTGTAGGTTGTGAACTGGGAAGGCATGGGGCCCAGAAGAGGAGGGTAGATAAGATGCGCATTTTAAAAAAAATCAGTACTAGAAGACCTGGTTTTGCTAAAGTCTGGCTGTCTTCCAACAGGCAAGTTTTTCTTCCTGAAGCAGTTTCAAAGGTATCCTGTTGTGTGGGGTGGTGGTGGGGAAGGGTTAGTACAACCCTGGCTCCTAACTGAACCCTCCACCTCGCAGGTATTGTAAAATCTTGAAAGCCCTTTTGCTTTCAAACTGTTTTATATATATAAAAAAGCTTCAGTGACGTGCTGCTACTTGTACGTGGGCCAAGTCATCTTCCTGTGGAGACGGATAGCGTCTGTCTGCTGTCCTCTAAAGGAAGATGACCTTGAAAGGCAGAAGAGTTGGAAGGGTAAGCTGCACAAAGCAGGCTTGGCCTGGGGTTTCACAGCCAAATGAGGGGAGGGAATGGGAGGAAGGTTTTCCAGCATTCCTTTCATTTCAGATAGGCCAGATCACACAGACCAGAACGTTGTCTGAAATTCCTGATGCAAAGGCTCTCCTAGTCTCCAACAGCAAATAAAGATGGTTTGTCAAGAAATATCCTTTAATCCAGCTGCCCCATCCTTCAGATGAATTTGAAAGCTAAAAGAGGTACCAATTGTTCAGAGTGCTGAATAGAAGTAGGGGCAGCTGGAAGATCCCCATTCTGAAATCCCTCACAGGAGTGTGTGTGATGCTAAGATTTAATAACTATCTTCAGGAAAGCGTGAGCTGTATCAGGGATCCCCCTTAACAATTTTCTAGCGAATGTGCACCAAAGGCACCACTAATATTTAAGCAGGGCTTGAAACAAACTCTGAAGAGCTGGGTCCTCGCTACCAGCCCTGTGGAAGGAGGTGTGAAGGCGGTGTGGGAAGAAGTGTGAACTCTTACCCTGGAAGCCCCCAAGCCTGCCCTACTCCAGTATTCTGCCTGCAGAGAGTAGGCTGTTTCATATTTCACCATAAAACTGTCTGCATCTCACTGTAGAGGAGGAAAGCTTGCAAATATGTGAACAGTTTTTTGCAAAAAAGCTTAGGAGCTAGAGAGGCACTTTTAGGATAGTTTTTAATAACTGGTCAGTGACAGCCCATCACTCAGCATCAGCCCAATCCCTCCTTGTAAAGTCTAGATTTTGGTTTGGTCCTCACCACCAGTGTCTACGGTGTCTCATTTCATCTATACTCAACTTTAACATAAAGCTGAGGCAAAAATCTAAATATAGAGGGGGAAAGGGAAGAGAAGATACCAAACTGTCTAACAAGATTAGTGTTTTTCCACAGCTCCACAAAACCTTGGAAGCTTTATTTTTATTTATAAATGTATATTCTCTTTCTACTGAATCATATCCACAGTGGGTTTTGTTAAAGTTGCGTTAATCTTTTAGTTCAGGATTGCGCTAAGGCTGCAATCCTGTATACATTTACCTGGGAATAAGCCCCACCGAGCTCACTGGGAATTATTTCTGAGCCAGCATGCATAGGATTGCACTGTAAAAAATGAAGGAAGATTTAATGCTTTTTAGGCCTGTTGATGTGGAATCGGTTCCCTGAAGGTAAAAAGTTTTGAAAACCTCCTCAGTAACCTAGAATAAAGCAAAGCAAATATTTAAACCACCATTGAAGAATGCAGCATGTTGGAGTTTAGAGCACAAAATATCAAGCCCGTGACAGTAGACTTCAGGCAGAGAGCTTCACCTCCCTTCAGCTAGGCAGTACATCATGACAGAAGGCTTTGTGGCACCACAGCCGAGTAACAGGCACAGTGGTGCTGTATGGCCCTTGAGTTCCGATTTTGGAGGTGTATGGGATTTAGTGCCTTTAGGCAGGAGGGGTAGTGAAAGGGTTCAAGGTAGGCTGCTGAGAGTGAGGGAGTCTGGCTTTACTTCTTATTTTGGGCAGGAAACCTTGCTTTGGTGCTGAGCCTGCTTTCTTCATTCCCCTTCAGCTAACAGCGGGGCAGTTTCCGATGAAGAGCTGGACCAGATGCTGGAGAGTGGTCAGACGGAGGTGTTTGTTTCCAATGTGAGTACCAGAAGGCGAGGCCTTGGGAGAGCATCAGGTAGAAAAGGGGCCCTCGGCTAACTTATCCGGCCGCACTTGCTCCCCGCAGATCATGAAGGACACGCAAGTGACGAAGCAGGCTCTGAACGAAATTGAGACACGGCACAGTGAAATCCTCAAGCTGGAGCGCAGCATCCAGGAACTCCACGAAATGTTCCTGTACCTGGCCACTGAAGTGGAGCTGCAGGTATGGCAGTGGGGGAGGAGAAAGAAGGTACTCGGGATCCAGGTGCTCTTGGGAATACAGGAAGCTGCCTTGAGCCAAGTTACACCATTGGTCCAACTAGCTCGGCGTTCTCTGCACTGACTGGCAACAGACACATGTTGTTCCCAGCCCTACCGGAAGATACAGGTGCTGTCTGCAGGCACCGAGTCCTTCCTCACTCTTCCTTCCCTGGTGGGAAGGGGTCAACTCACAATTCCATCTTGTTTCTGCTTTGGCTTCTTACCAGCCTTCAAGCTCCTTTCCGTCACTCTTCTTGCCAAGTACACTTCCCATCCGTGCCTCCTAGGAGTTTTTACACAGATTTAATATGGGCTTAGTTATTATGATGAGGTTGCTAGAATTTGAGGAGGTGTGCTCACCTTTGTTTTTTCCCTGGCCTGTACTGGATGATTTCTTATGTACTCTCACTGTTTTGTTTGACCTTGTTCTCTCTCTCTATCCCTAGTGGCCCCATGCAGACCCAGACCCACCTCTTACCTACCCAGGGGAAGCTTCTTTGCCCCCCTCACATATTTTCCCTGGCCACCCGCCCTTGCCCCAGCGCTAGTTGTCTGTTGTCTCTTCTCCCCACCCCACCTCTCTCCCATTCAACTCAGAGGTTTCTTCATACCTCACCCCCACCCCTTTGACTGCGTTTAGGGAGAGATGATTGACAGGATAGAGAAGAACATCCTGGATTCAGAGGACTACGTCAAGAAAGGGCAGCTCCACCTCCATATGGCTCAAGAGAACCAAAAGAAAGCTCGCAAGGTAAATTGACTGTGTTCACTGGAGAAATTTGGGTTGTATCTCCTTTAAAATGAATAGACCTCGTTTGTATCATGCTTACATGCAACTGTTCTGTGCAAATGGCAAAAGTTGGCAACCCGGGAACATCCGCTTTGACTTAAGGAGGGAAAGCACTTGCCAAGCCTTTATTGTTCCAAATAGATGTTTCAGGTGATGGGCAATGCCTGATGAAATCGGATGACCGAAGTGTTTTGGTGCTTTGTCAGAGTGCCTTGTTCTTCCTCCCTGTGGCTAGCAGATGAACGAAAAATATAGCAGGAGCTGAGACCTCTCTCCCTGGCCACCTGCCTTAACACCTTTTTTGCCTGTTCTCTGCTTTGGGGCTCTGCAGAAGAAGTTCATGATTGCCATCTGCCTGACAGTCACGGTGCTCATCATCATCGTCATCATTGGTGTATCCATTGCAGTTGGCTAGGAGGGCTCCCAGTTCTGCCTCTCCCTTCGTGCTGCGTTGCTGGAGCCCGATGGTGCGTATAGGGGACAAAGATGCGAGGAACGGTTGCACATTTGAGGGGAGAGGCATGGTCAATATCTGGGCTTCTAGAGGCTCATGCTCAGAGGTGCCTTATCTCATGCCAAGGCAGGTTCTTCCCTCTGGGTTACAACAGGCTTGATGCAGCTCCAGTGCACTTTTGCAACAGTCTCTTGCTGCTGTTATACATGGGTGGGCCGTAGTCATTTCCAGCTCTTTCTGACCAGGTCTGCGCCTCATGACAGAGCTAGAGGTGCTGCCTGCAACTAGTGATGGCTGAGGAATAAGTCACTGCATTTCAAATGCCTAGTGCCTCTTGCAATGGCACCTAGACAGGCTAGGTAGGAGGAGGGAGTGGTGGGAGAGCTATTTTGCTAGGTGAAGGGCTTCAGTTGGGAACTGCAGTGAAGAGTTCTGATTCTGCCCTTTCCTTTCTTGTGAATTTTGGAATTTTCCCTCCTCAGGGCTCCATCTCTGGCTTCATCATGGTTCTGGAACGTCTGCCCTCTCCTGGGAGGCCTTTGCACTGATAGATGGCTGGAGGAGATGCAGCCTGCCTTTTGCCCAGTCCTGAAAGCACATGCTGCCTATGGCTGCCTCCTTTCCTGTTGCCCAGAAACAAGAAGCCCCTGATTTCCCTGCATCCAAAATGGTTTCCAGATGCGTATAACTCTCAAGATCTATTCTAGAGCAAAGTCTCTGCTGCATTTATTTTGGACTTCCTAGTTTGTTTTGTTTCGTGGCTTGCATTTGGGTCCTGTGTTTCTCCCCCAATGCATTCTGTGGCCTTGACCCACAAGCAAATGGTCAGTTCCTGTCTTGGCCTCCTCCTTAACAGTATCCTTCCTTGCAATGAATTCTACATGGCTCCTCTTCTTGAGGAACTCCAATTCTCCCATTCTGATCATGACAGCTGTGAGTTTTCCTTACCCTTTTTGTAGTTCCTGCCTTCTAAAATCTCCTCTGCCTGTCGTAGTTCTTTATCATGCATCTTGCTACAAGCCATGTCGGTTTTTTAAAGCTTCCCCCTTATCACACAGTATATTGTACATCTTTACAAGGGGACAAATGGATATTGTACAGAACTTGGTGGTGATATGTCTGGTCTTTCATACCCACAAACTCAACACTGTTAGATGTGCCTATGAGGGAAGCAGCATGCAGCTCTGTTAATTTTTTCTAACCTACTGCCTTCATCCTGACCTTGTTTGTTGGATTTTTAGAGGCCTTTAGTAAGTACATGGGACCTGTTTCAGCTGAAGCAAAGGGCAGCAAGCCAAGACCTCCGGGTTCACATGGCTAAAATGCCTTCTATTGGTTTCTACCAAGCTGTTTGCCTCCTGCTTTCAGTTTTACAGTTGACATTTTTTCCATGCCTCCTTCATCTGTGTGGCCCTCCTCCCAGCCGCCATGTCCCTGGTGCCTTAGGGGTTGTGTGCTCACAGCCCTTCTGAGCCTGTGTATTAATCTTTTCTTTGGGTCTCTCTTCTCTCTTTGTACAATGAGAGATAATCCCAGTGCCAACCTAAAAAAGTATTGGGACAAAACCACACAAACAATATTTTTTGCTCCCTCAGGAAACCCAATCACAGGCCTTGAATTAGCCACCTGGAAAACTTGCCCAAGGGGCTGGGGGGAATCAAGATCTTGAAAGGAGGGTTATAGGAAAGAGTAGGAGTCAGGGCCCCTTGGGTTTGTCTGTCTGCAAATCTAGCTGAAATGGGTTGGGAAATCATGGAGAAAATGGAAGCCAGGACCTGTTGGCCTTGTTCCTGAAAATTTGATATTTTTCTACTTTGGAAAAAGAGGACTTGTCCAGATCAAAGCATTTAGCAAACTGTTCCAGTTGCCTTGGAGATTGAATGTAAAGAAAAGAAAAGCAGCCTGCCTCAAATTATTTTGTAATATAAAAATAAAAGCACTTTCTAGAATGTCTGCAAAGGTGTGGTTTCATTGTTGTCCCCAATGCGAGAAGCTCCTTCCCACCATTCTGTCAGTCTTGGATGCCTTTGACTGAACCTGGAAGGAAGAGGCTGTGGGAATAACGTGGCAAGAGTAAGAGTTACGCTTGCATGTACGCTTGAAATCTTTAGTTTTATTAATGCATCACATATTCGAGGCCTTAGCTGTGAAGTTGTGGAACTTCTGAGACCCTGGAACAAGTTAATTCCAGTTTGACACCTCGCTGCTTGTTTTCATTTTAGCTGTTGTCTCACCCCACAGAAGAAGCCGTAGTTTCAGTAGTGATTCATTGCCACCCCCCTGCTTCTCTTGTAAATGGTAGCCGGCTATGAGTGTGCTTCGCTCCTGGGGCACAGGCAGGAGAGGATACTTCGAGGGATCTTTCTTGAAGAGGGGTCTCAAACTGCATTTTAAAGTATCACCCCAAGGTACAAGTTTAAATGCCTCTTCCCAATGTAATTCAAGAGCCATTGTAGAGAGCAGCTGTTTTTACACTGCTGTGTTCCCCAGAAAGCACCTTGAGTGTGAAGGGAAGTGTGTAAACAAAGCTAGATACAATCTGCGAAGGAGCCTTGGTTGTGACTAGCAATCTGCGTTTCCCCTTCTCATTTTTACATGCTCACAATGGGAAACACCAGGTTCTACACAGAGGACCCCTCGGACCCAGCAAAGCAATATCACCTTAGTTGCTAACAAACACTTCCTGGCTGAGAAAGATTGAATCCAAAGATACATTCAGAGATAGGGTAGGGAGGAACTTGATGAAAGCATATTCCCCAAACCAGTAATGAAAAGGAACAAAGCAATTTTCCCCCCTCCTGTGCTACTGAGAAGTGTGTTACTTGGCTTCTAACCATAGCTTTTTTTCTGGAGGGATGGAGGGATACACATACCCCTAAACATTTTGTGAATCTAAGTTTGGCCTCATTGAGGGGCAGTATTTCAATATGAGTAGGAAAATGAGAGTACCCCTAAACATTTTTTTAGAAAAAAAAAAGCACTGCTTCTTAACTATTGGAAACTGGCGCTTCCCAATATCAGCTACTTACCGTATTTTTTGCACCATAACACTCACTTTTTTCCTCCTAGAAAGTAAGGGGAAATGTCTGTGCGTGTTATGGAGCGAATGCATGTGGGTGGCGGGGGGGATCTTCTGCAGTCGTGAGCAGAGGATCCATGGTTCCCCTTCCTTCCCTCCTCCATGGTTACAAAGCATGGATCCACATGGATCCTCAGGATTTTTGCATTGGGCTGCTCCAAACTCACTGTCAGATCACATGTCTGTGGCCACAGCATGAACCACAAAAATCATATATCCACTATTTCGTTTAGAATATTTTTTTCTTGTTTTCCTCCTCTAAAAACTACGTGCGTGTTATGGTCTGGTGCGTGTTATAGAGCGAAAAATACGGTAATTTTGAGAACTGACTGCTCCTTATGTGGATGGGTTGAGGGGAGAGCTCTTAATAGAAATAGCTAGGACTTTATGTTGGCCAGTAGGGGGCACCATGTCCTTTTTCTTAACTAAATCAAGGAAGAATAAAAAAAATTACTTGCAGTAGCACCTTAAAGACCAACTAAGTTAGTTCTTGGTATGAGCTTTCGTGTGCATGCACACTTCTTCAGATACACTGAAACAGAAGTTGCCAGATCCTTCTATATAGTGAGAAGGTGGGGAGGGGTGTTACTCAGAAGGGTGGTGGGAATGGGAGTAACACCCCTTCTGAGTAACACCCCTCCCCACCTTCTCACTATATAGAAGGATCTGGCAACTTCTGTTTCAGTGTATCTGAAGAAGTGTGCATGCACACGAAAGCTCACACCAAGAACTAACTTAGTTGGTCTTTAAGGTGCTACTGCAAGGAATTTTTTTTATTTTGACTATGGCAGACCAACACGGCTACCTATCTACTAAATCAAGGAAGGTGTGTGTGTGTGTGTGTGTGTGTGTGTGTGTGTGTGTGTGTGTGTGTGTGTGTATAGGCTTACAAAGAAATTGTCTTTTATTTGGTGCACTAAAAGAACTTTGAGTTCAGTCATTCTCTGTAAAGTGTAGCATTGGACATAAGCATCCTGAGAACTTCAGCATTTACACACACAGAGACCTGAAAGTTCTAAATGATCACATATTTTAAAAAGGCAATAAGCAGAACAAATTGTCTGTGTAGCGTCCCCTGCGTCCAAGGTCTTGTAGCAAAAGCATAGAGAGAAAATCTGGTCTGAGAAGGAGAGAAGCTTTAGTCTCCCATCAGCTTCTTCCTCCCCCCACCCCCTACCCCACTGCCCTCCCAATTACTTTAAGGTTTCTTTCTACTTGTTTCTTCCGTGGTAACCTCTGACGTATATTGCTTTCTGCCTCTCTTGCCACTTCCTGCCTCAGCCTCTTACTGAAAAACTGTGGTGTGGGGGGGCTAAATTCTGATGTGGTCTTTCTGACATTTGTGGCTGAATATTTGGTACAGCGATTTCAAAGAAGATGCAACATGCTTTTCCAGTTGAGATGTAATGTGCTTTCTTGTCAGTCTAATCACTTTTATAACATAAAATATTGTGTGTGAGAGAGATAGAGAGAGAGGTTTGCTGTTCTGCCAAGCATATACAGTGGTACCTCAGGTTAAGTACTTAATTCGTTCCGGAGGTCTGTTCTTAACCTGAAACTGTTCTTAACCTGAAGCACCACTTTAGCTAATGGGGCCTCCTGCTGCCGCCGCGCCGCCAGAGCACGATTTCTGTTCTTATCCTGAAGCAAAGTTCTTAACCTGAAACACTATTTCTCGGTTAGCAGAGTCTGTAACCTGAAGTGTATGTAACCCAAGGTACCACTGTAAACTAGCCCAGAGACTTATCCCTGCCCCGAAGCAGTTCAAATCGCCTTCATTTTGCAGAACATATTCTGCGCTTGCCAATCATTGCTGGTTCTAACTCCAGATAGGACTGACTGGTGATAACTCTCTAGTTTTTAACTGATCGTTAGGGTTGTGTGAAATGTGTTAATTGAAGATCTGGCCTCTTTCCAAAGGGCTTTAATGCAGTGCCATTCACTAACGACTCACTTGCCAAAAGAAAAGTGTCTTGCTAGAGAAGTGGCACTAAGATGATGCCACTTAATCTGCCACCCATCCAAACACGTATTTCGTAAGGCAGCGTTTGAGTACATTAAGGCCTAATGACACTTTATAGGCTGTATTCCCCTCACCTTTAGTCCTGTTCCATTAATTCATACACATGCAATAGTGAGAAGGTGCAAGCCTCCCTCCCACCCCAAAGAAACCCATACCAACCTTTTCAATCTTTGCATTTCCTATTCTATACAGTATCTATATGTCTCATCTGTTTGCGGGGGGTGCTGGGGACTGGCAAATGGCCAGAAGCATCCATCATTAGGAATATCTCAACATTTCACATGGAATTGGCAGAAATGACTGGCAGAATCCGAGACCAGGGAGAAGAGTTGGTGAAAGAAGACTGGAAGAAATTTAAAGACTATTTACAGAAATATTGTAAAATTGATGAATGTTAGAAGAATGTTGGAAAGAAACTAAGGGGTTTCCAGCTGTAATGCAGATACGAAAGAAAAAAAGTTTACAAATGGGTTAAAGATTAATGGTAAGGATTTGCTGAACTAACAAATTGAAGTGGAATACAAAGAAGGGAGGTATGAGGAGGTCTGGGGAAATAAGCGTAAGGAAGATATGTTATGGAAAATTGTTTTTTAATTGTTTTTATGTTGTATTTTGTTTTTTATTATTTTTCATTTTTATTGTTATATTTTAAAAACTTTAATAAATATCTTTTTTTAAAAAAAGGAATATCTCACATTTCAGGGGTATACGTGACACCCTCTCCGAAAATTGGCTCTGAATTGGCTGACCTTGTGAGGTATTCTTGTAATTATCTTAACTCATGAGTAGGCCCATTTAAGTTAACATGACACTCTTGGGCTTGTTCATTTCAGTGGGTCTTCTCTGAGCAGAACTAGCTATGGATACAACTCTAAACCTGGAATTTGGTGATGTGAATGTTAGCAAGTGAGAAGAAAGACAGATTGTGTTTTAGAGATAAGTAGCACATGCAGAAACAACTAATAATAATAAATTTATTATTTGTACCCTGTCCATCTGACTGGGTTGCTTCCAGCATATACAAAAACATAATAAAACATTGAACATTAAAAAACCGGGGTCCTCTAAGCTTGAGGGAGAAATCCATTGGGCCCCCCGTCTCAAGGAGCCCTTTGCTTGACGGGGTCCACTTAGCTATTCCATTGCAACAAGTCACCTACATAGTTCGGCTTCTGAGGGACGTAATCCAAGCAGTAGGGACCTCCTAGAAAGGGACCGCACTCCAAGAGGTATTGGAATTCCAGGCTCCCATGATTAAGGTAACATATTTTATTTTGCGGCTTCCCGGCTTGCAGGGGTTCGTCGCACGACCCCAGCAGGTCGTCATCCCATCTGTTGTCTTCGTCCCAGACCTGTACCCGCAACTTGCTGGTCTCCCCCAAGACTTGGATGTTCCCCACATCCAAGTGGACCTTCCATTCTGGGTTGTCGTTGTTCCATATGGTGGGAGTGCGCATCTCCCTGCCGTTGTAGAAGACCTTGACGAAGGCGTCAGTCCGTGACCAGTTGTCTCCCCACAAGTTCCTGGCGCGCACAATTGTCACCTTCAGCTTGCCCAGGCCTCGCGCCCGCGAGCAGCACATAGCATTGGTGGTGCCGTCACTGGTGCAGACACACGAGCAGGCGTCCCGGGCGCTCCGCCGTGTCCCTGGTGGGCAGGGCTGGGAGCAGTTCCTCCACAGCGCCCGTTCTCTCACGTACTCGCTCACCGCCTGCCGCAAACCCTCTCTCTTGGGGTCTCCCTTGGTCACCAAGGTGTGGATGGGCATCAGGGAGTAGGAGATCAAGCCGGGGATGGATTTGAGGCTTTCCAACCAGTCCTTGAAGGGCTCTGTGCTCTGCCCGTCACAGAAGAGCACGTCCGCCTGGCTGTTCCCGCCCACAATCTCCGTCTGCCGCTCGCTGTACGTCTGGTGGAAAGAGCCCTTGAAATTCCTCTTCTTCTTCAGCTCCTCACACTTCTGGAAGGCGGTTTCCATCTTGACTTTGCCGAGGCTGGCGGCGGCCTCCAGGCTGAGGCAATCCTTGACCTCGTCCGTGGTCGCCCCGTCCAGCGTTGCCTCGCACACCCGCACAGCCGTCACGTCCCTCACGCGGCCCCCCAAGTGAATCTGTTGTATGAAATGGGTCCCGTAGGTTTGGATCAGCTGGCGGTATTCCAGCTGGGAGTCAGGCCGGTACTTTTTGGGAAGGGTCTTCACGGCGTATTTGAAATGGCTGCTCTGCGGCAAGTGATGCCCAAGGCGGAAGCTGCAGGGGAAAGGAGAAGGTTATTCAGGGAGCTCCCAGGCAGTCACTGTTTTCCGGTGGGCACTGATGGATTGCAGGCTGGCAAAATTGGGGTGGGGCAAGTTAGGTTGATCTGGAATTCTTGTGGAACAAAACCATTCCCCCCTCTCCCCGCTCACAAATTGGACAAATAGGAGTGTGGGGTAGCAGTTGCTGAAATGTGGCTTCTTAATTTGATTGGCCTGCTTCCAGGCTCTGCAGTTGACCCCTCCCACACATAAGGCAAGGTGAGGAGACCGCCTTAGGCAGCAGGATCCACAGGGCCAGCAGATCCAGCTTCCAAGGAATGCATCACTTATGGTTGCGGCGGCAATGGTTGCGAAGCACTCCTTGGAGGCTGGATCTGCTGCCTCCTCCAGATGCTACTTCTACAGGGGTCTCTTGGTGAACAGGAGGCGCTGCTGGTCTCTTCCCACCCCAGGGAGGAAATGGTGGGCGCTGCCCTTTGAGATCTCCTGGGCTCTGCACATGGGCATAGCCAAGGGGGGGCAGGGAGGGGCAGCTGCCCCCCCATCAATAAAAATACATAGCAAACTGAGGTTCACCCCCTAACAAATATCCTGGCTACGCCCCTGGCTCTGCACCCATCCGGCTTGATTCAGAGCAGGCCCCTTTCCCCAAAGACCTTTGATTCCCACTTCTAGGACTTATTTTCAGCCTGAGCTCACTGGAGCTCATCTCTGGCACCTTTTAGGTGGGTGCCGTTTCCATTCTAAGAGAGCGAGGGTGAGCTCCGACACCTCTTTTTCTAGAAAGGCAGCACTGTCCACTTCCGCCATTGGGTAAATGATTTGATTCCCTCCCTTGTTCCCAATGTAGATCTTCACTCACCCCAAATGGAGGGGTGCCGTTTTGTGGTTTGCCTCGGGTGCTGAAACGTCTCGGGCTGGCGCTGCCTCCCAGATCTACATTTCCCGGCGCCCTTAACAAATCACCACGAAAAGCCAGCTACGGCCCTTCGGCCTTTCTCCCTGTCTGTCCCCAAGCCATTCCTCTACCCTGCCTTCCCCCATTCCCTGCCTTCGTCACCTGTAGTGGGAGCAGGAGACCTCATGGCTCGCAAAACTGTACTTGTCCTGAGAGCTCTTCTCCCGGCTGAATTCGGCCATCTTGGAGTGGGATCCTGCCAGAGCCACCTGCGCCACGGCCTGGGGCTTCACCTCCACCTCCAGCCCTGCCTTCCAGTCGTTCTTCACGTCGGATCCTTCTGCCAGGACCAGAGAGATGCCAGACTCCTGCACGGAGGAATGCACGCTCCTTTGGCACAAGGTTTTGGCTTCCCAGTCGATGGCAGCCACCGGGAGCCTCTGGAGCGGCTTCCCCTCCAGCAGGGGGTTCTGGCACAAGGTGCAGCTCCCGTCCGGCCTCTGCCACTGGTTCATATCCAGGACCTTTGCCCCTTTCTTCTCCAGAGTGGTGATGTCGATGCCCTCGCCGGCCAAGCTGTGCCCAGGGACGAAGTCCTTGTGTTCCAGGCATTCATCCTCCGTGGCCTTGTGGCATTGCGGGGAGACGCTGAGGAAGAGGAGGAAGAGGAGGGGCACAGAGGATGCAGGGCTCGCTTTCAGCATGGCCGCCCTCTGGGAAGACACCCTGCAACGAGAAAGGAACTGATAACTCGGATCATCCTGGGATGCGGTGCATGCTTGAAGTTAGTCCATTGCAATGTGGGAAGGAGTGATTCTGAGGAAGGGCTTTGAAGCACTGGCTGCAAACTCACTACCAGGCTAAGTTCAGGGATTTAGTGTACAAAACCCTATACAATGGGGGACCGGTATACCTGATTTCACCCATAATATACCCAACCAGTCACTGCACTCTGCAGATACCGTCTCATCAGGAGATCTGCTCTGTGTGCTCTCAGAATCAGACACTTCGTGTGGCAGCGTTGCCCTTTGGAACTCCTCGCTACTGCCTATCAGGCAAAATCTATGGTCTTGTCAGTGCCTATTAAACAGCTTCATTTTCCAACTTTCAAGTGCAGAAACTTTCACCCTGTTTCTGCATTCCATCTACATCTGTATTAAACTTCCTCGCACGTGTCCTTATTGTGCTTCACGAGGGTGTATATGAGAAGTGGTTTGTGTGAAGTTGGAGCCAGTGTGGTGTTGTGGTTTGAGCGCTGGACAAGGAGCAAAAAACCCGAGTTTGAATCCCCACTCAGCCACGAAGCTCGCCCTTGGGGAGGTCTTAATCTCTCTGCCTACCCTACCTCACAGGGTTGTTGAGAGGATGACCTGGGGAGAGGGAGAACCATACAAATGTAATAAAATAACTAAACAATAGGTGATCAACCTGTGGCCCTTGAGGTGTTGTTGGACTCCACATCCCATCAGTCCTGGCTATTTTTCTGGAAAAAGAGGTGCCACAACTCACCATAAACTCCTTCCTTGTTCTCTTAGAATGGCAATGGCGCCCACCTGAGAGATGCCGGAACTGAGTTCCAATGGGTTCCCACTGAAAAAAAAGCCCTGTATATATATATACCACTGTAGAGTAATTGGGGCAATACCCCTTTTGTGCAGCTCAGCAACTTCACAACCCTCTTTTCCTTAGGATGCAAAACCTCTCGGCTAAAGTGTTTTTGGGGGGTGGGGGTGGGCAGAGTCCTCAAAGTTCTTAGTTGCAATAAATGCTTGGAACCACACTTTGCTGGATTTGGCAAAAAGTGCCGCAATCCAGACCAGGCCAGTTTTTCTGTGATAGGAGACCCCTGTCAGAGGAGCCGTCCCAGTCGTTAACTTGACAAAAGGCAGGAAGAGCAGCCATTGAGAGGAACGAAAGGTGTGGGTGTGATGTCACAAGAACGTTTTTGGGCCTTTGGCAGGAGGCTTGGAATAGCTGGGAACAAAGGCCAGAGCAAATTTGACCGGAGATGCATTGGACTCCTGCACTACACTGCTGTGGGGAACAAGCCCCTCTTGAGATGACCATGCTGTAAGATCTGGACTCTCTCCACGAGGACTGAAGGTGTAAATAGGTGAATAAATTATATTTCTTAAAACTGCGACAGCCTCCGCTATATCTTGATTCTCAATGGAACACAGACCAGAATATTGCCACAGCTCAGCAAGGACTGGAAGTGGCTTCCAACTTTGGCAAGAAAAGTTTCTTGAATTTGATTGCTGAAATGTGTACGTTTGCCAGACTCTGGGACTGAGAATCTTCTTGTGTCTAGATGCTACAAGCTACTTGGAGTTTAGGATTGGAGCTGTAAGTGGGCAGCACACTCATATGAGGTTTAGGAGAGGCTCGGAGAGAATGCAGGCTGCCTTTACACTCTGAGTAAACCACAAAGGGGCACGTTGAAGAAGCCATTGCTTGAGGGCATCCCAGGTTCCCTCCAATTTGGGATTGCAGGAGTAAAGGGGGGGGGGCGGCAGCAACTACCGGAAACTAGGGCTGTTGTGTTGCAGTGGGGCAATGAAGGGGACGTGAGAGGCTTTTCTTGGGCGCACCCCACACCCTCCAACATTTCTCCAATGAAAATAGGGACGTCCCATTCCATAATGACAATTCTACTAGTTATACCCCACACATCTTACTGGGTTTCCCCAGCCACTCTGGGCAGCTTCCAACATAGGTAAAAACATAATAAAACATTTTTAAAAACTTCCCTATACAGGATTGCCTTCATGATTGCTTGGGGGTCGGGTAACTCCAAACCCTTCAAAAAAAATTCCAGTGAGAATAGGGACATCCCACCATACCATCCAACAGATCTCCAATGAAAATAGGGACATCCTAAGGAAAAGCGGGACATTCTAGGATCAAATCAGAAACCAGGACGGTTTCTCTAAATCAGGGGTGTCCCTGGAAAATAGGGACACCTGGGGGGTCTGCACTCCCAGGTCAAGCAAAGAAAGTCAACAAATAATGGAGGCTACTGATCCAACTTCCTTTCTTCTAATATCCACCCCAAATACCTACCTTCAGAAGGAGAAGGAAAGTCAGCGTGTCGGCTGGTGGGTCTGTGTGTTGCTCGACTGGGGCTGGTGTCTGCGTGCGCATGTATCTGTCTTCCAGAGACAGGATGTCACAGTTCAGAAAGGGGGAAAAGAAACCTAACCTCAGATGTGACAAGAGTCATTGATCACGAGGCGGCTGAGAAAAGGAGAGCAGGTGGGATTCTGAGGTCAACACTCATCACAAGCCGTTGTGTGTGGGTTAGGAGGTGGGTTGGTTGCTAAAGGAACATTGCAAGTTGGGGGAGAAGGACATCAACATTTACACCTCTGCTAATTTATTTATTCTTATTTGTTGCATTGCTTTTGTCTCATCCTCATTTTAAGCAGCTCTGGGTGTCTGCACCACCTCGCCCTCCCCAACAGCAGCCCTGTGAAATAGGCTAGGCTGAGAGAGAACGTGAATGGCTCAAACTCACCTCATGCCCAAGTGGGGATTTTAAACTTTGGTCTCTCGAGACCTGTTCTGATAAACACTAGCCACAGAAAATGTGTGAGGGAACAAAATGCCTTGCAAAAATGACTGTCCCTGCTCACCTTGAGGCTCTTTCTAGTCACCACAGGCAAACAGCTATTTTCAAGGCTGAATTGAACATTTCTGGGTGTATTTCCCTGACCATAGGACAGAAGGAGGGAAGGAGAGAAGTGATGTAGCCCACAGTCAACAGTTTCTGCTTTGCATGCAAAAGTTCCCAGGATCAGGTTTTTAATGTTTGATGTTATGTATTTATATGTATTGGGAGCAGCCCAGAGGGGCTGAGACAACCCAGCTAGATATGTGGGGAATAATAATAATAATAATAATAATAATAATAATAATAATAATAATAGTTGTTGTTGTTTTGCTCAAGAGGCATACTGAAGGGGGCAACCTAAATCTCAATTGGGGCCACCCAAGCCTCTTGTTCTGGCCTCTAGATCTCTTTTTAGGCTACCACCCCTCTCTCCAGGCCGCAGCCGCCACCACCCCAGCCCTGTGTGGCTGTATACATAAACTAACTATGACAGAAAGTGAGAGGGGTATGTTTGTTGCTCACTTTTATCCCAGACCCCACCCAGTACTGGGACATGGCCCTCAGGAGGTTGCCCAGAAGGGAATGTGGCTCTTGGGATGCAAATGTTTCCTAGCCAATGGAGAACATTATACTTGATCAGACTGCAGCAGAAAACACCAGATTTTTATATTATCCTCTTAGCTGGAGTTGCTGGGGATTAAGCTCAACAGGGAAGCTGCCTCTTACTGGTCCACTTTGCTTAGTATTGTCAACAGGGAAGCTCTTTGGGGATGCCCAAGGTTGAATCTTGGAGCTTCTGTCTGCAAGGACTGAGCTCTGCTGAGGTTAAAGACAACCTTGCCAGGTCATTCTGCAGGAGAGAGAAATGTCCTGGTGTTGTTGGACTACAACTCCCATCATCCTTCACCCTGGGCTACGCGGGTGGGGACTGAAGGTATCCAATGGCAGCTGGAGGGCTGCACCCTGTCGCATCCTCCTGGGTGCAGAGCAGGGGCAGCCAGCGTCCCCCAATGTCCCACTGGCCCCAATGAGCATGGCCAATGATCTGGGGTGATGGGAGTTGTAGTCCATAGCATCTGGAGGGGGCTACATTGGCCACCTCTGGCCCAAAGAGTTGAGGGTTTGGAACGGAGGTCAGGGCCCTGGAACCTTTCTAATCTGCCTTTCTACAGGCAAAGGCTGCACACCTTTAATATCTGCTAAGACTAAGTGAAGGGATGCGGGTGGCACTGTGTGTTAAACCAGAGAGCCTAGGACTTGCCGATCAGAAGGTCGATGGTTCGAATCCCCGTGACGGGGCGAGCTCCCGTTGCTCGGTCCCTGCTCCTGCCCACCTAGCAGTTCGAAAGCCCATCAAAGTGCAAGTAGATAAATAGGTACCGCTCAGGCGGGAAGGTAAATGGCGTTTCCGTGCACTGCTCTGGTTCACCAGAAGCGGCTTAGTCCTGCTGGCCACATGACCCGGAAGCTGTACGCCGGCTCCCTTGGCCAGTAAAGCGAGATGAGCGCCGCAACCCCAGAGTCGGTCACGACCGGACCTAATGGTCAGGGATCCCTTTACCTTTACCTTTAAGACTAAGTGAACATTCAATAGATGGAGCTGCTCCTACCGCAGAGAAGTATTGCTGGGGGAAGCAGAGAGTTTTAAGGCACATATTTTGCATGGAGTTCTGTCCCACATTCAGTGGGGAGCTGCTGCCTGTTGAAGCAGAGACTGGTCAGACTGGCAGAGCATGTGCTTGGCATGCAGAAGGCTCCGGGTTCAATCCCTGGCAGCTCCAGGATGCGCTAGGAGAAACATATTTGTCCAAAATCCCCAAAATCTGCTGCCAGTTAGTGTAGACAGTACTGAGATAGATGCACCAATGGTCTGCCTCGGCCTAAGGCAGGATCCTGTGGTCTGACTCAAAGACCCGGCAGCTTTGCCTGCTAAATTTCTGTCTGCTGTGCAGCTGAAAAGGCACAGGGCCTCTAGTGAAAACGAAACACCCTAATCTCACCTTGGTCTGGGCTGGCCAAACATCACGAGTGAGAGGCCCCAACCACCGGCCCTGCCATGGGAAGACCATCGCTTTTGACACCTCCCGCCACAGAAAAGATGTTAGCAAGCCATTTCACGACTTGACTGCAGGAACCCTGGACCACCAGCCATGCACAGCTGTTCAAGGATGACACACACCAGGGAGGTGAAGCCCAGGAGACACACGGTCTTTGACTACAGGGTCAGGCCTTAATATGTTTGAGGGATTTTTTGTGTGTTTTAATATTCTGTTGGAAGCTGCCTGGAGTGGCTGGGGGAAGCCAGTCAGATGGGAGGCATATAAATAATAAAATTATTATTCTTATTAACGCCACGATCGCCTGTGAGCAAGAGGCTGCATGACGTGTTCCACCAGCCAGAGCCACTAACTTCAGACAAGTTAACATGCCCCCGACATACATGAAAAAGTTGCCCCCCCACGCTGCTCTAGCCAGGGCCTAGCACCCACCTCTCACACACTGCCTGCCCACTTCCTTCCCACCAATGCATTGTGTGTGTACATTTTGTACAAGCTGTGTGTGTAATTGTTGCTGTCTCCAGCTTCCTTGCCTAAGGCCCCCCTGCCCTTAAGGCCCCCCTGCCCTCGCGTGCTCTCTTCCTCGCCGCTCTCCATGCGATGTTTAAACCCCAACCAAACTGACAAATTCCCCTTCCCCCAGACAAGCGGCCTAGCAAACTGCTTTGTTCCACGAGCAGCTGAGCATTCTGAGCTGTCACGGCAGCCCAGCCAATCAGCAGCAGAGGCTTCGCAGTAACAAGGGCTACGCAATATGGATGGCCGAAGACTGCTGTGCTCCCTGGGAAGGGAGCCGGCAGGAAAGGAGCAGGACATCTGAATTCCACCCTCAGCTCTGGAAGAGGAGCCAGATTCAGTAGGTCAGGCCAGGGGAGTAAAAAGTCTTTGGGGTCCTGTTACCCCATAACCACAACTCGCAAGTCTTATAGGATTGAGCACTTTCTCCACCCACTTTTTTTTATAAAAAAAACCACAAGGCTTTTATTTGATCTGTTCAGACAGCATGATCCGGATTGAGTAGTTAATTGTCCTGGGAGTTGATAGGGCGGGGGGAGGTTCCTTGCATTCTCCCCCCACCCACTTCCCTAATTTAACTCCACCCCCCAAAAAAAAACCCACACAGTGTCAGTAAACCAATGGATTGCCACAGATGCGAACACAACCTGACAGCAGGATGGGTCTGCAGGGGGCAGAAGCACACGCACAGACGCAAAAAATATGGACTCCTATTGGTGTGTGTGAGGGGGTGTCCGTGTTTTAAAAGCTCATCCACACACCCCAACCTGCCCAGACACGTCGTTGATGTTCCACCAGGTAGGCAAATGTCTGATGCTGGGGGAAGGGGCGGGGCTAGTGAGGGAGCTTAAAGCCACACCGACTTAAGAGGCAAGACTTACGAAGCGCCCAAAGCCAAGCCGGCTTCTACAAGGAGAAGAGCTGGAGGAGCAAGAGCTGTGCTCCAAAGGGGAGGCGTCAAAGGAGTGCCAACCACACAGCCTTATGGGGAAGGAGGGAAAGAAGGGGAAGGGGAGGGAAGGAGGGAGGGAGGGAGGGAGGGAGGGAGGGAAGAAAGGAAGGAAGGAAGGAAGGAAGGAAGGAAGGAAGGAAGGAAGGAAGGAAGGAAGGAAGGAAGGAAGGAAGGAAGGGAAGGGAAGGGAGGACAGACTATGGGGTTCATAAAGGCATGCCACCATGGTATGGGGAGGCCATGATTCTGGCAAGCCAAGCTGCCCAGTTACACGTCAGGAAAGAAAAGACTGCACTTAGGAAGGTTCAGTGAGAGCCTCCGGAAGACAGTCTGAGGGAGAATCCTTGCCCGTCTCCATCCCGTCGTCATCGTGATGAGGGTGGATGTGGGCGGGGAGCAGCTGCTCGTAGGTCGTGATGGTGGCGGTCACCACGGTCTCGTCGGGGCTCCTGTTTTCGGTGGCCGTGTGCGTCTTGAGGTGCTTGCGCAGGTCGGAGGCGCCCAGGAAGGCCTTGGGGCACTGGGGGCAGGCGTGAGGGCGGACCCCAGAGTGGATGCGCTCGTGCTTGCGCAGCCCAGCCCGGTCCGAGAACCCCTTGCCGCACTCGGGGCAGGGGAACGGGCGCAGGGAAGGGTGGAGCAGCCGCTCGTGGCGCCGCAGCTCCTGAGCGGAGCCAAAGGCCTCGCCGCACTCCCCGCAAGCAGGCATCACCGTGGCGACCACGATGGCCGCCTGGTCTGTGGCGAGGAGGTCCTGGCTGGCGAGGGGGGCGGGCTTGTCACCGGCCTCGTTGCCGTGGGTGCGCTCGTGCTTCCTGAGGCTGGACGAGACCACGAAGGCCTTCCCACAGCGGCCGCACTTGAAGGGCCTCTCCCCGGAGTGGACGCGGTAGTGCTTGGTGAGGCTGGCGCGCTCGGCGAACCTCTTGCCGCACTCGCCGCACTGGTGGGGCCGCTGCCCCGAGTGCACCAGCAGGTGGCGCTTGAGGTCCCACGAGGCCACGAAGCTCTTGTCGCACTGGGGGCACTTGTGGGGCCTCTCGCCCGTGTGGATGCGCTGGTGCATGGCCAGGTCGGCCGGCTGACGGAAGGCCTTGCCGCACTTGTCGCAGGCATAGGGCTTGAGGCCCTGGTGCGCCCGCTGGTGCCGCCGGAAGCTGGAGGGGTCGCTGAACATGCGCCCGCACTGCGGGCACAGGAAGGGCTTCTCCCCGGAGTGTGTGCGCTGGTGGCTCTGGAAGGAGGAGAGCTGCGTGAAGCCCTTGCTGCACAGGTTGCAGCGGTAGGGCTTGTGGGCTGCGTGGATGCGCTGGTGGCAGGCCAGCGACGACGAGCGCGAGAAGGCCTTGCCGCAGTCCTGGCACAGGAAGGGCCGCTCACCCGTGTGCGAGCGCTCGTGGTTCTTCAGGTCCTTGAGCTCAGCGTAGGTCTTGTGGCACGCCTGGCACTGGTAGGGGCGCAGCCCGGCGTGGGTGCGGCGGTGCTTGCGGAAAACCGAGGGATCTGCAAAGCACTTGCCGCACTCGCCGCACAAGTAGGGCTTCTCGCCCGTGTGGGAGCGCTGGTGGATCTTCAGCTTGGAGAGCGTGCCATAGCCCTTGTGGCACTGCTGGCAGCGGAAGGGGAGGTCCCCCGTGTGGCGGGCCATGTGCACCCGCAGGCAGACCGGCTGCATGAAGGCCTTGCCGCACTCATGGCATACAAAGGGCTTCTCGCCGCTGTGGCTGCGCCCGTGGTTGCGCAGCTCGGGCGCCGTCTTGTAGGCCTTGGCACACAGCTGGCACTGGAAGGGGCGCTCCGTCTGGTGGCTGAGCTGGTGCTTGCGGAGCTGCCCGCGGTCGGGGAACTCCTTCCTGCAGCTGGGGCACGACAGCTTGCCGGCCAGGCCGGCACCGGCCGCGTGGGACTTCAGGTGGCGCTGCACCCGGGGCGCATTAGGAAAGGTCTTGCTGCACGTCAGGCACTTGTAGCGCCGGCCGGATTGGATGTAGCCGGGCTCTTCCTCCTCATCGTCCTCCAGCTTCACCTCCACCCCTGGCTCCTCCTCCTCCACAGCCTCTGCCATTTTGGGAGAGGCCTCTGCCTGAAACAAAACAAGCAGAAGGAAGCTAAAAGTTGGGGGCAGCAATGCTTCCGAATATTTGTTTGTTGGTTTGATTTGTACACTGCCCTTCCTTCATAGCTCTCAGGGTGGTTGGCAACATAAGAATACAAGATAAAAACACAAGAAACATTGTAAAAACCAAGAACAAAAAAAACCCACAAGCCAATAAACCGCCCTGCGCCAAGCCCATCTAAAAGAGTAAAGGATGTCAATGTGCCAAAGGCCTGCTTGAAGAGGAATGTTTTCACCTGGCACCTAAATGAAGGTGCCAGGCGAGCTTCCCTGGGGAGAGCATTCCACAGACGGGAGGCCACTGCAGAAAAGGCCCATTCTTGTATTGCCACTCTACAGACCTCTCGAGGAGGAGGCACATGAAGAAGGGCCTGAGACAATGACCACAGGAACCAGGTTGGTTCATATGGAGAGAGGCGGTCTCATCTCCTGAAGTATGACCGCTGAATTCTGCACCAGCTGAAGTTTCCAAGCCGTCTTCAGAGTATGTATACAGTATGTACGTCTTCAGAGTATGTACAACACATTGCAGAACCTCAAGGTTACCAGAGCATAGACAAGAGTAGTTTGGTTGTCCCTGTCTGGGTAGAATCATAGAATCATAGAGTTGGAAGAGACCACAAGGGCCATCGAGTCCAACCCCCTGCCAAGCAGGAAACACCATCAGAGCACTCCTGACATATGGTTGTCAAGCCTCTGCTTAAAGACCTCCAAAGAAGGAGACTCCACCACACTCCTTGGGTTGGGGCACAGCTGCGCCACCAGCCTAAGCTGATGGAAGGCACTCCAGGCCATTGAGGCCGCCTGAGCCTCAAAGGACAGCAAAGGATCCAGGATTGCCCCCAAGCTGAATACCAGTTGCTGGAAACCACAGGAGGGGGGAGTGTTATTGTGCTCACATTCTGGTCCCAGGTTTCCTCCAGGTATCTGGTTGGCTGGATTAGATGGGCCATCGGCCTGATCCTGCAGGACTCTTCTTCAACACTGTGCTCCCACAACCATGAAGAAGAGCCCAGCTGAATCATGCCTACCTAGTCCAGTCCTTCCTAGTTCTCACGGTGGCCAACCAGACAGTGGCGTAGCGCGGGGGGTGCAGGGGGGGCCCGGCCGCACCGGGCACAACATCTGGGGGTTAGGGGGCGCAAATCCACAGGTTAGGGGGCGCAAATTACTTGCCTTGCCCCGGGTGCTGACAACCCACGCTATGCCACTGCAACCAGATGCCTGCAAAGGGGACTTGAGAGCAACAGGAACTCTCCCCACTTGCAATTCCCAAGAAGCAACCGACAGCTGCCCGCATAAAGGGTTCTGCCAATCTCTTCATGAGGTCTAGTGGCCTGTTGGAGCTAGCTCCTTCACTAACACCGCAGCATCACCCACAGGCCCTAAGTGATGGGGAGGTGGGCCTAGAGCAGGCATAGCCAACCTTCGGCCCTCCTGATGTTTTGGACTACAATTCCCATCATCCCTGACCACTGGTCCTGCTAGCTAGGGATCATGGGAGTTGTAGGCCAAAACATCTGGAGGGCTAAAGGTTGCCTATGCCTGGCCTAGAGTCATTCTTCCCTCTTCTAGTCACAAGGCAGCAACCGCTTGAGAGATAGATGCGGGAAAAGCAGAGCCACAGCCACAAGTTCTGGGTTGTAGAGAAGAAATATAGTGCAAGCAAACTGAGTCAGGGCTCATCAGCACTCAGCCCTTAAATAATCATTGATTGCCCAACCTCATGGGGTGAGATTTGCCATAGAAGAGGGACTGCATGGAGGCAGGGGGAAATCCCGAGTGCTGCTGTAAATGAATTAAAGATTTGTGGTCTAAGGCTGGAAGGGTAAAACTCATCAACCAAACAAAAATAAATTGAATGCATCCAGTAAAAACCAGACAATAATAAGCATGTAGGTGGAAGATATTTATTCCATGGAGCTAAATGGCACAGCAATTTTTTTTTTGGGGGGGGGGGATAACATATATTCTGTTTAATATATATGCAAGTTGTTTGTGATGTGAGTGGGACCTATAGCTGCTGGTGTCACTGGGGCCTGGGCTCCAAGAAGCCACGGTTATCTATGAACCTAGGAAGGGACGGGGTTTTGGAATGCAGAAATTCCCTTAGCGCAGGAGAGACTCTGCTCTGCAGGCAGTTTGCAAGGCGCATGCAACTAAACACAACCACCACCACCAAAATTCTCCCTGCCTCATGCAGAATAGTTGCAAAATGGCTATCTGGGGTACAGGGACCCATATTAGTCCCCCAGGAGGGAAGGAAAAGGACAGCTGGTAGGAACAGAGTTCAAAATCCAGACAGGAGAGTATGTTTGGGGTGGGGAAGGGGTGGAAATGATACGTTTCTCTGCTCAACAAAGACAGATCGTGGAGGAATTTTGCTTGCCTCCCCCAGAGCCAGGATGGTGCTCTTTGCAAAATGGCTGGATTAAGATCTGGGGATGGGGGCAGGGAGAGGAGAAAGGGAGGAGAAAACAGCTAAAATGCATCTTAATGGAAGATGGAATAACAATTCCAGAGGAAAATAAAAAAATAATCATAAGCACCATCCACAATTCTCTTTCCGGTGGAGTTCCTGGGATTTGCAAAGGCAATCAGAGATGTATACACAGGAAGAATTCTATTCCCTTTGTATGGGCTGAAGTCCTGGGATGTAAAATGGCTGTCTCTAAGACCCCAGCGAGGGAAAGGCAACAAAGGTTTGCAAACCATGGAGAGGAGTTTGCAGAGGAGAGAGACTGGCTGGACAATAGAATCTGCAAGAGAAAGTCTTTCCCCTCTCCCCAGGGCATAATCTGAGCTAAGGAACCCACTTCAAAGGTTGGTACAAAGAGTGCCTCTGAGCAGATCTGGAATGCCCATTTCACACTACAGGACCACAGCCAGCCTTCCTACATCTGGGAGCAGAAGTGAAGCTTTCCTAGGCAGAAGGTACAGGCTTCTCATCCAAAGAGTCAGGGCACCTGTCCTTTCGTACAAAAAATAGCCGCCGCTCAATGCCTAAACCCTCAAAATAAAGGTTTGACGTGGAAGCAAAAGAAATCCATTATGTAAATTGACCTGAATCTAGGGAAGAAAGCTAGATGCTTCCTAGATTACAGATTTGAGGGAGGCTGGAGAGACAAACACTTCGAAGTTGCAGTGATCTATTTGGAACCCAATTTGAAGCGGAGACGATCTGATTCAGCATAAATCCAGAATGTCTCTATTTACCAAAATAATTCCTATTTCTGAGTCCCTATTCCCTGGTTAAAAACTGTTTGCGGGAAGGGAAGGGGGAGAAGAGGAGAGTGGGGTCTCTGGAAGATAAAGCTTCAAATTGGGTAGGTGGGGGGGGGCCTATGGCTATATTTGCATGTACACAACTTTGCTTGCATCCCCATCACCACCTACGGAGGTCGTCATTACAGTGGAATGTACTTGGGGATTGCCGCTATTCCATATACTAATGTAAGCACTGTGAGATTAAACGATATTTCGAAACACCCACAAGGGTTTGTCCCTCCTTTTAACGTGAACTACTCTCTTATGCTCATATGGAAATCGTCGGGCAAAAGACTCTCTCCGTGTTCATCTGTAAAATGCGGGATGGAGGGGTTCTAGTTAAGAAAACAAAACCTTCGGAGAGCTAGAGCTGCCCATCCATCTACTTTTTTTATAGCAAAATGCTCTCGCAGATGGACAGATCTGTTGCAGAAACTGCTCTCCTAAAAGACAGCCTTTGCAAAGGAATTCCCACCTCCCTGGCGTAATATAGATTCCAGCAACAAAGGGGACGTCTGGGCGTTTGCGCGTCTGCCGGGAGAGCAATTGCTAGCAGATGTTTGCCGCTGGATGCTCGGGGGGCCAGGAGAGCAACCCAGAGACGCACAAAAGGTTTGCTCCGGCCGAAGAGCCTCCCTTGCAAAATGGCTGTCTCTAGGACCGAGGGACCAACAAACAAAAAGAGGAGGAGGAGGGAGGAGAAGCCCGCATCTCCCTTGCTTCCCCGCTCCCCACACAAATCAAAAGGCTCTCAGCCCCCCACCCAGGCCCCCTCTCAGGCTCCGCGATGCCCGGGCAGGTCCCGGCAGCGCCTGGCACCCGAGCCAGAAACGCATCTCCGGAGACTCCCCGGCAAAATGGCTGTCTTTAGGACCAGGGGAGGTGGCCGCCTGGGCGCAAGGAGGGGGAGCAGGGTCCAACGCCAGGCGATGCACCAGGACCGATCTGCTTTTTATTTATTATTTTTTATCGTTTTTAAAAATGCATTATTAAATAGAAAGAAGACATTAAGTCAAGGCCAAGGAAGGATGCCCCAGCCTGCATTTCTTGCTCTCTCCTTACCTGCTCTCTCCTTTGTCTATTCGCTTTCTCCTTCGTCTGCGGCTCCATCGGGAGGAGGAGAAAAAGGAGGAGCGCTAGGACCCCGGAGGAAACGGAGGCAGAAAGGGGAGGACCGCGGGGGGGGGCAGGAATTGCTACTTAGCCCAAGTCCCGTTGACTACGCCGGGCAGGGATTCGGCTCCCATCTTTGCTTCAGCCTAAATCAAATAATTGCATTTTATATCCAGGGCGGAGGCCTTTTAAGCAGCTTCGTTGGATTGCAAGGGACGGGGCGGGGTGGGAGAGCGGACAGGAAGTGTGGCATGGCCAAGGATGCAGCGGGGAAGGGATTCGGAGTTGCACAGGGTCGGAAGTGTGGCATCGGAAAGCGGGGCGAAGTTTCGTAACGGGCAGGAAGTGTGGCGGGGAAGGGTTTGGCCGTTACACCGAGCGTAGTGTGGTGTTTCCCGGTAACTTTTGACCCCGCTCCTTTTATTTAAAAAAAAAAATCTGGTTCCAAATTTGGGGTCGTTCTGCTTTTCAGTTGCGTTGGCCGGAGACGCATCCTGGAATGGCAAGGGATGTAATGGGGATGAGATTTGCTGCGGTTGTAATGCGGTCTTCTCTATGGCTTCGGAAGCACGGAACTAAATATACGTTCCGAGTGGAACTGTTGTTGTTGGGACCTGTATCTCTGTAACACACCACATGAGGCGACCACAGGGAAACCTGAAAGGCACGAGCGGGAAACTTTATGTAAAATCGAAACCACCCTTTGTGTCCGCGTTCTCTTCTCCAGCAGCGACGGCGACGCTCTTATATCGGAATCTCTATGGCGAACGAAACCGCTCTATACTTTGCACTGCAAGAGCGGAAACCGCCGTTGAAACTTGGACAGGAAGTTCCGGTTACGTCTCATAGAGATGCCAAAAGTGTAGAGCCGTACGCTGTATTCGTTCTAATGTAACGACGAGCTAATTTCCAGTGCAGAGTTTGAAAATAGTTTTCATCCCGGAGATGCCGAGATCTACAGCGACGCCACTCAGCGCCTACAGAAGACCAATAGCTTGCCGTAGCTCCTTTTTTTTTTTTTTTTTTTTGCTTACCCGATTATCACTCCGTCATTTTTTTCCCATTTTTTTTTGCGCGCGTGCCAAGTTCTGAAGGGGGAAGACTTTGGGCGTTACACCGCTCCTCTTCACCGCAGGCGGCAGAAACTCGCCGGAAGTGGAGCCCCATCTTGATTGGCGGGGGGAGAGCTTTGGCGGGTGCACATTTCCTGTTTCCTAGCAACAAAAGGAAGTATTTGTTGTTGCCCCAGTCTCTGTGACTTCTTCAAATCCAAATCCTCGGCTCTCAAGGAAGGTGGTTTTCTGGAGTGCCGGCCCCTTCGAGTGAGGCGCCTCGGGGAGAAGTAGGGGGCGCCTGAAGGGCCAGCTTTTGCTCTTGGGGACTCCAGAGGGGCTGGGCAGCAGCAGGAGTTCCCCTCCCACGTTCCGCTTCTCCTCGCTTGCCTCGAGCAAACTCGCCCATCGCCCCTTGGGAGGACGAGGAAGAGAACTTGTGTGCGTCTGTCTTCCAGGAAACTGAGGCAACTACGTGGGGCGTCTCTTCTACCTCATGGCTGGATCCTGAGTGGGCTCTGGAGTTCTTCTGCTTGTCCCCTACAGCTGGAAGAAGAGGAGCTGGCACCCCAGATGCTCAGCCTGCACCCAGAATCCCGGGGGTTTGCTGTCTTCTCCCTTTCCTGAAGTATAATTGCTGAGCACTGCCTCTCCCCGCAACCTCGCAGGTCCAGCCTCCCTGGGAGCTTTCATCCGTCATGCCTTAGAGGTCCTGGAGTACAGACAGATGCTAGCTGCTCTCCACTGACTCCTGGGTGGTCTAGGTGTCAAATCTCCCCACAAAATGCTGCCTCTCTGCTGGAGCGTGTGGTTTGAACTCTTATGAAACAATGTTTTGATATCTCCACCTGGGGACCTGCAGTACTTGAAACTACCTGATGTGAAGAGCCTGAGATTTCCATCTGTACTTTTAAGTTTGGTATTCAGACCAATTGTGAATCTGGAATCTCTACTTGAACATAACATTTTGAGGTCTGAATACTAGTCCCTGTACACTCAAGGTACTTGTTCCGTTAATCTGTCCTGAACTGAAAATCAGACTCTCCTGCATCCTGAAGATCTGTACATTTCCCTTTCCTTATGGAAAATCCAAGCAATATATTTAGTGGCTTAAACCATGTGAAACTACCTGTCCCAATTTAGAAAAGTTACTTCCCACTCTTGTATTATTTTTATTTTAAGCACAGTTCAACATGCCAGTCTCCTGGACTTTATACCCTGCCTTCTGTTTACTTCTCATGTTAGAGAAGTGCGGTGCTCAGCTGGGATGCTCAGTGTGATCTGAGAGGTAAGAAAGCAACCTTCTTTGTAAATGTGTCTGGAGTCCTACACTTTAACCTTTGTGTGACCTATCCTTGTTTTTGCAAAAACAGCTTATCTGTTTGTGCAGTCTGCAGAAAGGTATGTTTAAAAGGCAGTTTTTGGCTGGACGTGCTTTACTGCACCCCTGGGTAAAATCTCCCATCTTCACCATTCTGCTTTCATAGGTATGGAAAACACCTAGCACATTGCTCAGCCTCACTACTTTCCTAAGAGAGATGGGGATAGAGTCCTGGATTCCCAGGGCCTGTTTGTTTGGATCCATTATAGTTCTGTTATGTGAAGACAGGAAGGCCAGATCCTAACCTCCTCTGCCCCACATGAGCCCCTAACAGGTCACTCATTAGGTGACAAATTCAAAGGAAATAGTTGGAGTAGCCTGGCTTGTAAACCATGCAAAGGAAGATTTGCTGTCCAGTTTCAATCAGGACATGGCTGCAAAGGGAAAATGTTCCTTTGATTTCTTGGCTTGAATTTCCCTTGCCTGACGTCATGTCAGACCTTGGAATGTGGTTTGCCCAAAGCAATCTGGAAGGCCAGCCTCTGTGGCCAGGAGCCTAATTAAGAGATTTCTCCCTATTGTGGAATTCCAAGGTAGTCTGTCTCTGTACCTGAAGGCTCCACATAGCTCTTTCACAGCTAAAAGCTATTGCTACCCTTTTCTCTGTGAATACATCCAGGCTTCCTCTTCTTTCTTCTTCCAAAAATGTCTAGGTAAGTTTCTCTCTCTACATAGAATCATAGAAGTAGAATTGGAAGGGAAGTCCCAACTCGCTGCAATGCAGGAATATGCAGCTTGGCCCATATGGGGATCAAACCCACAACCTTGGCATTATCAGCACCACAATTTAAGCAACTGAGCTGACTGCAGCAGTGGGTTTCATCAGGTGGCAATGGCTGCCTTTGGATAGCATGGTAGAAATCCTCTCGGTCAGCTCCTGCCTGCAACTGTCCCGACCCTTTATTAACTGGATGGGAGGCGAGCTAAAGAATTTCCATCATGTGAAACAAATGCTCCTTTCAGCCACCTCCCTGTCACAATAACCAATGGTTGTACACCTCTACCCACCCCGGTTTGGTTGTGCGGATGAGATTGAGACATGAAATGAGTGAGTGAGTGAGTACACCTATGCCTTGCCTTTCCATGAAAGATGCCCATAGCACCTTTCACTTCTGTTTTTCAGAAAACTATAGTTTAGTGTTTTGTCTGAATTCTAAACTGTGGTTACCCATGGCCTGAAGCTGTTTTTTCTTCTTCAAACAAATCATAGTTAAATTAACCCACATTTGGGGGGGGGGGGGGCTTTGACAGTGCAACAAGCTTCGATTAATGAAAATTAAAAGTGAGAGTTTGCAAACTCCTCCTTGTGACCGTGTTAGACAAATGAGGGGAAAGGGAGTGCAAGAGACCTATGTTCTGTCACAGTAAACCATGCTTTACAATGACATCCAAGTGCAGCCAACGTGTAAAGAATAGGAGTTTCAGAAACTAGAGTTTCAGGAATCCTGAACTGGAACACTTTTCTCAAGCAACTGGTAATCAATGGTGTACTGCCTTCAAATATAAAGGCTTCGTTCATTTTAATAATAAATAAAAGTCCAAAGCTTTTTGTATAACTTTCCGTAACTGGAATGTGAAGTTACAGTAGCCTGATAAAGAAGGCCACAAAATTTGCCATTTTAAAAAATTAGCCTGCATTTCTGTATACTGTACTATATACTGTGGTACCTTGGTTCTCAAATGGCTTAGTTGCCAAACAAATGGGCTCTTGGACGCCGCAAACCCGGAAGTGAGTGTTCCGGTTTGCAAACGTTTTTCGGAAGCCGAACGTCTGATGCGGCTTCCACTTGAGTGCAGGAAGCTCCTGCAGCCAATTGGAAACTGTGCCTTGGTTTTAGAACAGTTTCGGGAGTCAAACAGACTCATGGGACAGATTAGGTTCGAGAACTAAGGTACTACTGTATTATAAACTGCCCTGTGATCCTCGGATGAAGAGCGGTATAGAAATTTAATTAACTAACTAAATTTCCACACTGGCCACAGAAGACCCCCTTCTTTATGACTATCATGGAAAGTAGCCTGTTACCAGGTTTGGTTAAAAAGAGAAGCCTTTTAAGTAAACAGGCTAATAAAGGAGGAAGGGGGTGGTCGGTTCCCCATCCCCACCCTTTGCCACCCTGTGATGTTTCTGTGCTGCTTATGGAGGCAAAGACTTTCTGTCCCCTATGGTGTCCTCTGTTTCCTCTAGCAGCGTCCTTCCTCCCCTGTAAGAAAATAAATGTTAAATAAAAGATATATTTGCAGACCTAGACCCATATGAAGAGCCTTGCTGGACCACCTATTCCAACATCTATTCTTCTTCTTGTTATTACCGGCTCTTCACCAGCAGGTCCCATTGGCAGGTTACAACAATTTAAAATTCAGTTATTAATAACAGCTAAAACAAATTCCAGCCACAGGAATAGGGTGGGTCCTGAAAAACACGCATCTCAGGTGTCAAAGGCCAGGGCAAAGAGGTGTGTCTTTAGCTTTTGCCTGCAGCTATATAGCACACGTGCATCTCTGTCGGGGAGGGAGTTCCACATCTAGTCCAGAATCCTGTTCTCTCACAGTGCCGACCAGATGGCTAAGGGAATTTGTATATTTATAGCACCAGAAGGCGAAGTTCTTCGGAAATTTTGAGCCACACCAATGCTGGGTTTGAGGGGACCCTGAGAAAAGTACCCATTAGTGGGCTGCCCTGGAAGCCATTTAAGTTTCCCAATGGTTGCTAGGAGTGCTGTTATGGGTGGACATACTGGGAACTCAAAGTGGGGGCTCAAAGATTAATATTAATTTTTTTAATGGGAGACCCAGAGCAGTCTTATCAGTTGCCTGAGGACATTGGGTGCTGATATCAGCCCTGGCCAAAGTGAGTCTTACACTGAGGCATGAATCACTTGTGTTTCTTAAGCTGTCTCATTGAGTCTGACCATTGGCCTGCCTGCCTAGGCACATAGTCTACCCCAGTGGTGTCTGCTCTGATTGGCAGCTACTCTCTGGGATCTTGGGATATCTTTCCCTATACTGGGAAATCCACAAAACTGGAGCCACTGGGGAAATCTTCTGCTTTGAAAGAGTGGTTCTGCAGGTACCACAGAGCTATAGCCCCTCGCCGTCTGTGTAGACCAGACATGGGCAGCTTGAACCCACCCAGATGTTTTGAAGTCAATTTCCCCTCATCCCCATCCAATGGGCAGGGAGAATGGGAGTTGTCCAATGACATCTAGAGGACCACAGGCTCCCAGTCCCTGGTGTAGACTATTCCAACCTTCCCCAACCTGGTGCCCCTCCAGATTTTTGGGGGGTGACAGCTGCCATCAGCACCAGAGAGCAAATCGGAGGGCCAAGACATGTTTCCCAGGCAAATCCCAGAAGCATGTACTATAAGGCATCGACTTGTGCTACTAACTCCCGGGGCAAGGGGATGGGAGGAATCATCTAGGCCAGAGGTTTTCAACCTTTTTGAGTCCATGGCTCCCTTGACGAACTACATCCTTTCTGCAGCACCCCTGTTGGGCTCAGGAGCCCAGTTATATCACCCCTTGCCTGTAAAGCTGAGAGCCTCTCACCCTTTTTCGAAGACCTTCCCTTGTGGCTTGTTCCCTCAGCCTCCTCTCCTCCCCTCTCCTTGGGAGTCCTCTGGGCAGCTGCAGCTGCTGCCCCTGGTCTCTGAGCTGCCTCCCCTGCCTGTCAACCGCCCACTTGTCCGTCCATTCCCAACAGCAAGAGCTGGTGGACTGGCTGGCTGGGCTTTCTCACCCGTTTGCTTGCTTACTCTGAGGCTACCTCAGCTCCCAGCAACCAGCACCCCCTGGCCAGCACCAGAGGCACCATTCACCTGGGGAGCTTGTATCCAGGGCTGCCGCAAAATACAGCTTTGCAAGCCTTTCAGAGGCAGAGATACGAGAGGGCATCAGAGGAGGGTAGGACAGAGGCCAATGTTGCTTGTGGCACCCCTGACCATCCTTCAAGGCACCCCAGGGTGCCACGGCACACAGGTTGAAAACCACCGATCTAGTTTGATGTAGGCATATATGATCTGCAGGATATGTTCTATTTCCCCACTTTTCCGGTTGCAATGAACCTCAGCCAGGTTTTCTCATTCTGTCCTTGCCTTGTATCCGTAGGTTTTGGCTTCTGAGCGCTTGGGGGAGAAAAACGGGACCTCGAGACCACACTATGGGACCGTGCTGCGCCCCAGAGCACCCAGGGCTTCCGCTTTAAAGAAGTGGGCAGGGCACCGCCTTCTTATGTGAGCAATGGCTGAGGGGGACGCCGCCCTGACCTGTGAGCCGCCCGCCAGCGGGCAGGAGGAGCGTCCATACAAGTGCAAGCAGTGTCCGCGGAGCTACCGCCACGCCGGCAGCCTGGTGAACCACCGGCGCACCCATGAGGTGGGCCTCTTCTGCTGCCTGCTGTGCCACAAGGACTTCTCCAACCCCATGGCTCTCAAGAGCCACCTGCGCACCCACACCGAGGAGAAGCGCTACAAGTGCCGGGACTGTGGGCGCAGCTTCCGGGCCTTCGCCCAGCTTACTGGCCACCACTGCCTGGCTCGTGCTGCCCGGGACCAGGAGGGGGAAGAGGGCTGCAACGGCGGGAGCTACGCCTTCCAGAGGGGCCAGGACACATCTTCGTCGGACGCCGATACTTTTTCCGGGATGGAAGGCAGCAGCGGGAGCTTGCTGAGCAACCTAGAGAAGTACATCGCCGAGTCGGTGGTGCCGGCTGACTTTTCTCAGCTGGAGTTCCCTGTGCGGGGGGAACAGGAGGCAGAGGAGCCACTCCCGATGGAGGAGGAGGAGGAAGAGGCAGGGCTCCAGGCCGCTGCTGCAGACGAGCGCCGCTTCAAGTGCAACCAGTGCGACAAAGCCTACAAGCACGCTGGCAGCCTGACCAACCACAAGCAGAGCCACACGCTGGGCGTGTACCAGTGCGGCATGTGCCACAAGGAGTTCTCCAACCTCATGGCTCTCAAGAGCCACACTCGCCTCCACTCGGAGTACCGGCCCTACAAGTGCCGCTTCTGCCACAAGGCCTTCCGGCTCCCCTCCGAACTGCTGAGCCACCAGAAAGCCCACGACGAGGACCCGAGCCAGGCGGTGGGCCTGCCGGCCTGGGAAGGCTCGGAGCAGGGCGTGTGGGAGGAGGACTCCATAGAGACCTCAGCAAAGCTGGACATCTACCAGCCTCCGCCGGCAGGAACACCCTTTGGAGACAGTGTCCCCTGCAGCCTGAAAGACGCTTCCAAAGCAGGGGGCGGCGAGCGCTGCAACCCGGACGGGGAGCTTTGCGTCCGCTGTGGTGGGGCTTTTGCCAACGATGAGGAGCTGAAGGGGCACAGCTGCCTCTATCCGGAGGAAGCTGACGAAGAAGAGGAGGAGGAAGGCAGCAGTCCATTGCTACCGGCACCCGGCTCCAATGGAGCCTGGGAAGCGAGCTTGAAAGGGGAGGATGGCTATGCCGCGTTCGAGGAGCGGCCCTTCCGCTGCGGGGATTGTGGCAGGACTTACCGGCACGCGGGAAGCCTCATCAATCACAAGAAGAGCCACCAAACCGGGGTGTACAGCTGCAGCGTCTGCTCGAAGCAGCTGTACAACTTGGCCGCCTTGAAAAACCACTTGCGGGTCCACCTCAAGTCCAAGCTTGGTTCGTCGGCTCCGGAAGAGGCCTCCCAGCACGCAGCTGGCCTCTCAGGCCCACCGAGACTGGAAAACAGCCCTGGGGACTCCGGGGACTGCCATCCACAGCCGCCAGAAGCCTGGAGAGGAGCCTCCTGTCCAAAGGAAGAGGAGGAAAGAGGCGCCGGAGATGAAGAGCGGCCGTACCGGTGCACAGACTGCGGGAGGAGTTACCGGCACCGCGGCAGCCTTGTGAACCACCGCCACACCCACCAGACCGGGATCTTCCAGTGCTCCATCTGCCCCAAGCAGTACTCCAACCTCATGGCGCTCCGGAACCACGTCCGCGTGCATCTGCGGGCAGCCCGCCTGCGCGGCCGGGAGCAAGGGGGTGGCTTGACATGCAGCAGCTGTGGGGAGAGCTTCGAGGAGGAGGCTGAGTTCCAGCTCCATCAGCTGCGCCACCTGCCGTGTACGGAAGACATAGAGGTGGCGGCGATCCCCAGACTGGGGATCTTTCTCCCGCAGGAAGCTGATCTCCTCCAGGCTATCAGGCAGGATGTGGAAGCTCTGGAGAACGGGACAGCTGTTGTCGAGGACGTCCTGCCTTCCTCTGAGATGGCGCATGCCTGCCCCCAGTGTGGGATGACCTTTGCCAGCGTGGACGGACTGCAGAACCACACCCTCCAGCACAGGAGCGAAGGGGAGTGGTCCGAAGGGACGGCCGAGAGGCCCGAGTCGCCCATCCAGCGGCTCTACGGGTGCGATCAGTGCGGCAAGTCATACCGGCACTCAGGGAGCCTCATCAACCACAAGCAGACTCACCAGACAGGCGACTTCAGCTGCTCGCTTTGCGGGAAGCACTTCCAGAATGTCGCCTCCCTGAAGAGCCACTTGCGTGGGCATCAGAGGCCTCGGAGGGGACCATCGGGGGTTACCATGGCTACGAACGAGGAGGAGGATGCCGAAGATGCAGCCACTGTGCCTGGGGCGTTGTTCTCAGGTGACGAGTTCCAGAACACCTACAGCATTCTAGAAGAAGGCGCTGCCGTGAACGGCTGGCCATCCCAATCAGAAGCCACCTCGCCATTGCCTGGCGACGTTGAGGTGCTCCCCTACCTCTGCGAGCAGTGTGGGCTCAGCTTCAACCAGGTGAGCAGCTTGATGAGTCATAAGGAAACCCACCAGCTTGGCATCTACCAGTGCTCCCTCTGCCCCAAGGAGTATCCCAGTCTTCTGGCTTTGAAAAACCACTTCCACGGTCACACCAAAGCCACAGCGTCTGGCTGGGGCAGCCCGGGTGGGGATGGCAGCACTGAAGAGCAGCCCTTTCTCTGCAGCCTCTGTGGCATGATCTTCCCCAGCGAGGAGGACCTCGAGTGCCATCACAGCCTCCTGCACGAAGAGGACGAACACCAGGGGGAAGAGCAGGAGGCGGTGCTCGAAAGGGAGGCGGGCGAACGGCTAGACAAGGCAGGCGACCAGGAAGAGGAGCAGCTCCTCTCTCACATCTGTGGCTATTGCGGCCAGACGTTTGACGATATGGCCAGCTTGGAAGAACACAGCGAGGGGCACCAGGAGGAGAAGGCCGCCGCCTTGGCTGACACTTCGATCCAGCTCCGACGAGCCCCGCGCCTGGAGGAGGAACAGGAGCCTCCGCCCCCAACAGAAGCACCGGCTACTGCCGTCGAACCCCTGGACAGCCGGCCTTACGCCTGCGGTCAGTGCGGCAAAACTTACCGGCACGGCGGCAGCTTGGTCAATCACAAGAAGATCCACCAGATTGGAGATTACCAGTGTGGCTTCTGCTGCCGGCAGTACCCCAATCTGTCTGCCTACCGGAACCACCTCCGGAACCACCCAAGATGTAAGCTGAACGGCAGCGTGCCGGAACTCCGGCAACCAGACCCTGCTGGAGCAGGGGGCCCGCCTGTTGATTGCGAGGCACCGAAGGAGGAGTCCCTTGACGGGAGAGCTGCGGTGCAGCAAAAGGGGGAAGATCTGCCAAACACTTCCTCCTCCCCTCTCCCATCTCCCATTGTGGAGGAAAAATCAGGACAGGAAGCGTTGGCTGCTGGCCAGTCTGAGGAGAGAGATGTCTGCTGGGAGGCCTGTGAGGGACTAGCTGGCCTGGAGGCCCACCGGGCTCTGCATTTTGACCAAGAGATTGGAAAAGTAGAGGGAGAAGAAAACGGCGGTCCGTCTGCTGAAGAGGAGGGCTCCCCTTTGGAGCGCCCCTTCCAGTGTGACGTTTGCGAGCGGAGCTACAAGCACGCAGGCAGCCTGATCAACCACAAACAGACACACAAGACCGGTCTGTTCCATTGCGGCGTCTGCCAGAAGCAGTTCTTCAACCTCATGGCCCTCAAGAACCACAACCGCACCCACTTCGAAACCAAACGCTACCGCTGCCCCGAGTGCCCCAAGGCCTTCCGGCTCCAGAAGCAGCTGGCCAGCCACCAGCGCGTCCACCGCGATCGGAAGCGGGACCTCTCCTCCTCCCACTCTCCCCGGAGGTCCGCTCATGCCAAGCGGATGGGCAAGGGGGCCAATCCAGCCCACTCTCTCAGCAGCGCTGCCAAGCACCGCCCGGACCCTGAAGAGCGCCCCTACCGGTGTGAGGAGTGTGGGCGCACGTACCGCCACGCAGGGAGCCTGCTCAACCACCAGAAGAGCCACAAGACGGGGCACTTTGCTTGCTCGCTGTGCAGCAAGGCCTACCCCAACCTCATGTCCCTCAAGAACCACCAGCGCATCCACTACGAAGTGAAACGCCACCGGTGCCCGGATTGCGGCAAGGCCTTCAAGTGGCAGCGGCAGCTTCTGCGGCATCAGCGCAGGCCTCATCCGTGCGGCCAGAGCGCTCCAGGGCAAGAGCGAGAGGGGAGCCTGGCCGCTCCCCAAAGGGAGCAGGGGGGCAGCGGCCCAGGGGAGACCCCTCCGGGCTCTTTCCAGTGCCAGACGTGCCCCAAGCACTTCCCCAACCGCGCCGCTCTGAGGAACCACAGCCGCGTCCACGCAAAGAAACGCTTCCAGTGTTCCGAGTGCGGCAAGCCTTACCGAGCATCTCGGAGCCTCAAGCGCCACCTGAGGAGACACCAGTCCGAGGCGGTGGCGGATGTCGCTGAAGAGAAAGCGGCCGATCCCTCGTCTTCTTCCTCCTCCTGTTGTGTAGAAGCAGCAGCCGGCCAGCCGCCGGACGAGCGGCCCTACAAGTGCAACAGTTGCGAGCGGACGTACCGCCACGCCGGCAGCCTCCTCAACCACAAGAAGGCGCACGCCACCGGCCTCTACCGCTGCCCCACCTGCCAGAAGGAGTTCCACAACCTCCTGGCCCTCAAGAATCACCTCCACGTCCACACGGACAAGAGGCGCCACCGCTGCCCGCGCTGCGGCAAAGCCTTCCGGACCGCCCGCCGCTTAGCCGCCCACGCCAAGGCTCACGGCGGCCTCAAGGAGGAAGGGCCTTTCTCCTGCACCGTCTGCTCCAAGGGGTTCTCCCATCAGCTCAGCTTCCGGCAACACCTGCTGTCGCATGCCAAGGATGGCGGGTACCCTGCTGCTAGGGGCAGTGCTCCGGGGGACGTGAGCTGAGGGCGGGCAGCCCGTGTGGGGACCACGTGTGCCAAGGATGGTAGGGCGGGGACCTCCAGCTGCAGGGAAATTTGAAAGGCTGGGTGGGGAGCCATACCCCTGGGATCAGTTTTCCATGCATTGGGGAGGGGGGAAGGAAGAGGGTCACGGATACCCAGTGGGTGAAAATATGGAGGAAATTGGGTGCACGACCCCCCATTCTTTGCAGAACACCAGGATCCAAAGACACTGAGGGGTGGGGCAAAATTTCAATGGAATGTTGTATTGAGCACTCCAACGATGCCTCTTTTGTGTCACTTGGAAATGCTCCCCTCCAGCAACCTGTACCTTCGTAAGCTTGGATCCCGTTTTGAGAACTGAATTTTAGCTCCCCTCGGAACCTTTCAGGCATGTGCTTAAACCCCATACTGATTTGAGTTTTCAAACTGTTTTTTATACTTCTAAAATCCATTTTGAAAGTCAGATGAGTTAGCAAGTTTGTGTTTAAGCCGCGTATGGTATTTAAAGTCCTGGGTTTTTAAATAAAAACAAAAGTAGAATCAAAAACGTACTGTCCTAAACAAACAAACAAATGGGGGGGTGAGCTCAGTTTTAGTTGCTGAATGAGTACAAACAAGCATCCTTGGTGTGGAGTAACTTTGGATTACTACTACCTCCTTAACTGGAAAATTGTATACGTTTTCTTGGTGCGAAAGAGAGTTTTTACAACTTGTCCAAATTTGTAGGCTTTGACGTCTTTTCGAAACAGGTTCTGGAGAAAAGTCACTAAAAGATTATTGTGTTGATTACTAGAATGGATTCCTAGAGGTGATTGACTTAAAGCTTTGAGTTTAGGTGAGGAAACTAAGGTCACATGCACAGGATATACATGTAAAGCACATTTAATTCACACGGCTTCCCCTGAAGAATCCCAGGAGCGGTAGTTTGCCCTCCCAGAGCTGCAACTCCCAGCATCTTTAGCAAACTACATTTCCCAGGGCTCTCTGAGGAAACGATGTGCACTAAAAGTGTACTCAACGTACAGTCTGGATGTTGACCTTAATCTTTGCAAAATTGGACCTGGGACCTGGAACGGTCTCCCCACACAGGCCCTAGTGGAACCAGCGGGAGCACGGTAAACAAATGTCCGTAATCAATTGGACAGGTTACTTCTGGTCCTAACCCTCAGGAAAAAGAAAGGTTTTGCAGGTACCACCACCTCTCTGTGTGTATTTCCTCTAAAACCACCTCCTCCCCAGTGGTACAGGGATCATCCGATCTGTAGAGGTCTCTACAGATGTGTAGTTATAAGGCACCTCTGCACCAGAGGAAGGAAGAGAAGGCCCCAAATGCAGGAACGAAAGCGGGAGCCAGAGGAGGAGACCTCACAGAGGTACCAAGATGACAGCTCATTGCCCAACGCTCCTTTGAGCATCACAGCTCTCCTTTAGGGGCGATTCTGAGGGCCAAACTAAATGTGGCATTTATTAGGTGGTTTGGCATGGCACTGGTTATTTGTCTTTCACCTGCTGATGCGCTGGCGGGTGGCGGGGTCAAGCCAGATCAGACTGGGGGGGAGAGTGGCTTTAACCTTCTGTTCTACCTGTGAACTCCAGCAGGATCTCCCTTGCCCTTTGGCCATGTTTATTGCAGTGGGAAGGAACACGCCCCCTGTGCAGTTAAAAGAAAAGGAGTCGTGCAGTGCCGCCACTAAACGTCACGTTGGGTTTGGTTCTGACTCAGTCCTTGTTCCGAGATGCATGGAGGAAGTGAATCGGGATCAAACCGCACATCGCACTGGGCGCATCTTTGCATTCAGCGTGCAGCTATGTGGGGCAGGGAGCTGATAGCAATTAGGATGGTGGCAGGTGCAGAGGGGCGATTTAGCCCTCTCCCTCCCCAGAAGATGGGAAACTCCCTTTTCCAGGGGCAGCTGGTGTCTTTGGAGAGGAAGGGAGGCCCAACAGCAGGTGACAATGACAGGCAGAGCCAGCATATTCATCTCCTTGCAGAGTTTTATAATGGCAAAACAAGCCGAAAGAAGAAGGCAGGCAGAAAGCGGGCAGGTGGGGGTTGGCCGAGGGCCCATTGAGCTTGATGGGGCAGCGCCCTGCTTGCATGAGTGGACCAGCCTCCACTGATTGACGTCAGTGGAGTGAGAAGTCTCCTTCCATGCCTGCTAGGCTCTTAGTAATTATCAGCCCCTTTTCCCACCTGAAGGTATTCTTTAAATAACCCTAGATGATAATAATTGCATCTGGTTTGGATGCTTGAGGAGACTCAGGATGCCTCAGGCAGTCAATTGTCTCCTGCACCCCTCCTGAGGTCTCCTCTCCTTTCCTTCTTCCTGCCCTGGCATGACGTTTATGGCGCTTTGGCAAGTGATACATGCAGTCAGCTCTATGCTGGCTGAAGCAAGCCCTTTGACGAAGCTCGGGTGTGTGCCTTGAGGGAAGCAGGGGCTTCTCTCTCTCAAAAACTTCCAGTATGTTTTCCCGGCTTGATCTCTTCAACCTATCTTTTAAATTTTATTAATGAGATATTTTGGTTCTCCACAAGGCTCTAAGCGGATACCGGGCAAGACACCCGGTAGATCCCTGTTGGGGCTGCAAATAAAGAATTGGAGGTTTGAAACCTTCCGCATTTGAACTCTTCCTGGCTACTCAAAAACTAGCACATCGCGCTAAACCTTTCTCCGCAATGTGCTAGTTCCTCAAATACAGCAAGGGTTTTAATAAAACAAACAAAGCATGCTTCCACCCCTTCCTCAGTCCAAAGTGGTACCTTCCTAACTGGGCACTAGCTGGCTGTAATGCTTGGATGGATTCCTACTCGCACGATCTAAAACTTGTAAAAGGGGTGGCCATGTTTGTAGTGATAGGCTAGGGGCAGGGGATGGGGAATCCTTTCCGAAGAACCTTTTAAGCTATTTTTGAAACAAGCGGACTAGAAACTTGACTGCTGCGTCTTTCCTCTTCTGTTGTGGGGGGTTGGCTGGCATGGGCGAAGGGTTCACTGCTGTTCTGTGGCCAGTCTCCACGCTTTCCGCATCCAGGCAGAATTTCTCAGCCTGCCACAGATGAACCTGTGTGCGGTGCAAGGGGTCCGAGCGAAAGCCACCCAGGTTCTTCAGCGGTTCGGTTCAGAGAAAGAGTAGTCATTTTTAAGTAGCTGAGAATTCTCTATTGTGATGAACGTTTTATAGAATTTCTAACATAGTTGGGTAATATTTTTTATTGGGGAGGGAGGGACATATATATGTGTTTGTTTATTTTGTTATATCCCCCCCTCTCAGTTTTTTATTTTTATGACACACTCAGATGTACTAAACAGTCCTGTTTTATGCTGCTGTTTTCAACAACTGACATTCTGGCTTTTGGTCAGCCAAAACCTTTATGGAATTAAAATAATTTTGTTCTGATTTCTTATGTTTTGAAATGTTTCCCCCACCCACTTCTCTTTCTCCTTAATCCAGTTCTCTAAAGAATCACCATTCAGTATATTACTTAACATGCACTTCACTGTGAACGTTGCTGGGATTTCATTTTTTTTTTTAAGGGCGGGCGGGGACAAAACATTTAAAACATAAGAAGCCATTTCCCTTTCCTCACCTGCTCTAATGTACTAGTTCTCACTGCCCTTCCAGAGACGGAGCAACATCCCAGGACTCTAGATCCCTCGTAGGACCTCTCCCTGCCCCCAAACACCTTGCCCAGTACTGTAATAGGAAGGAATCAATTTTCGTAGGGTACTTGGCGCCACCTGGTGGCCATACATGATCTGTGAAACACTTAAAACTGCAAATAAATTGTTCTTGGTTTCTAAAAAGAAGCGTTTCCTCTCACTCTCACTCTGATTTGCTGTCTTCCTCAAACCAACTAGATGCTTTTAAAAGAACAAGGAGAAAGCCTGCAGGTTTGACCATGAAAGACCTGCATTCACAAGGTCTCCACATAGCAGTGGGTGGGCATAAAATAGCTCAGATAAAAGGGCTGGCGGGGGGGGGCTGCACAGGGTGGATCCAAGCAAATCTGCTGGTGGGTACTCACTGCTTCACACAGGATTTGTCCTTAGGCCCAGGTGGAAGCCAAATCCTGCACACTGCCGTGCAACACGTGCTGATTGGGGCTGATGGGAGTTCCAGTCATAGAATCATAGAATTGCAGAGCTGGAAGGTGTCGTGGTCTGGTCTATGGGCGATTGAAATCCCGGCTGAGGACATCGGGACCGGGGGCAAGATGGCGGGGTGGGAGCAGGAACGAGAGTCCAGAAGCCAGGGGTCCGAGGGTCGAAAAGCAAGGAGTCACAAAGTCAAGGGTCCGAGGACCAGGAAGCAAGAAGCCAAACGCAGCAAGGCAGGAAATGAGTTGCTGTGGCAAAGAGCCAAAGGGAAATGCTGACCTTATATCCCTTCCCGGCTCTTGACACCAGGTGCAGTGAGTTACCAATCGGCCTCACCTGTGCGGCCGCACCTTGCCTCTCCAGAACAAACTTAGAAAGGCCCCAGTCCTGCGAAGCCCTACTGGTCACAGGGCCTGGCTCCTGCACACACTCCTGACAGAAGGGAATCTGAGGGTCATCTAGTCCAGCCCCCTGCTGTGCAGAAATAGGCAGCTGTCCCTAACGGGGTTTGAACATGCAACCTTGGCATTATCAGCACCGCTCTCTAACCAACTGAGCTATCCAGTCGAAAACATATGGAGGGCACCAGGATGGCAATGGTTGCCAGAGTTAGCACACACAAGCCGCTTGCCTCAGGCAACATATTTTAATCTGCGGGGGTTTTTCACAACCCATCAGTGCACAGCCCAGGCCTATTAAGAAACCACTTCTGGCAAGTTTAGTGGAATTTATTGGAAGGGGTGACACAACAGAGGTGTACAAAATGTTCTTAGCTCCTGCAACATACTGTATAGCGATGGTGAGCTTTTTGGATGACTTTGAAAGAGGATTATTCAAATTAATGGGGATAAGACTGACTATCAATAGCTACAAGCTCTTAAATTTAATAGTAATGCATTAATGATAACAGCCATGAAAGCTATGTTATGGATTCTTGAGGTGGAGGAGGGCTCTGATTTTTGCTTTTCTGGCACAGACAACTACAGCGCTTGGATTTTCAAAAATATTTATTTCCCCCTTTCCCACACAATTGTTCAATGCGTTGCCGAAAAACACCAAAATATAACAATGTACAACATCTGGTTGATCAAGTATAAATATATATAAAAACACAGCAGCATTAAAACCATATTAAAAAGTTCAAAAACGATTGTAAGATGAAATAGCATGCCTTCCAGAATAGAAAAAAAATTAGCAGTAGTGTAAAAACAGTGTTGGATCTTCCCCAAGAGAGAATTTGACAACTGCAGTGTCGCCAGTGAAACGTTGCTGTGCCTGGTACCTCCCAGTTGAAAGGTTCAAATCTGTTCTGAGCAGAAATGCCTGTGTTCTCTGCTTAGGCATAGAAATGGAAGAGTGGATCTCTCGAAAATGTTCCACACCTTCAAATAATTTATTTTGTACAATGAAGTATTAAGATAAATACACACACACACAGCCACACACATTCATCTCTGTCAATTGTACGATTACCAAATTCAGTCTCTTAGCCAGTCTACACTGAAGGGTTTCTGAGATACTAAAACACCGTCTCTTGGGCCCTCAAAGGAAGTATGTACATTTGATTATGCTATAGGTGAATGACCACTGAGAGTACTATTTCCACCTGAGCTAGAAATCTGAAATTGGTTTAGTAGTGTCACACCATATGTATGGATGATTTAAATAAATAGAATAAAACACCCTGATTATTAGGAAAAACCGATAAGAGGTGCTGTATATCCCCTGCCCTGCCACTCTGCTAGAATTCCCTTTGCAAAGGTGGGCAGCAGTTCAGCAGAGAACAAGGAAAACCACCTGTGCAAAGGAAGGTTGGCCTGTTGCCTCCTCCTACTACTCATACTCTGCCTTCTGAAAAAGGCAGCTACGCTTGTAGATTAGAAGCTGGATTTCATCACATAAATAAAGTTTCAGACCCAACCTGTTACGATGCTAATTCAGATTCACTCCAGCCCAGGACATGGTCTTGAGTTTGGCCCTGTGAGTCTGTCTCCCCCCCCCCCCTGAAGTTATGGAAGTGGCAGTTTCTGGCCTTGCTCTGAGGGTCCTCATATACCTGCCTCATTTTATCCTTCGCAACACACCTGTGAGGTAGGTTGAAAGGTAGCAGGAGGGGGGCTTGTCCAAGGCCAGTCTTAATGTCTGAGCACCGGACTGGCCTCTTGGTTCCAATTATGCAGTCTAGGAAAGGAGAGGGGAAATATCCTGAGAAGCAATGGCATCTTGCTATATTCTGCCCCCCTCCATTTTGCCCAGCAGGGCAGGGCTCTTAGTGTTATTTTGCAGGGCTGGCATCAGGTGTGATGGGTGTCGTTCCCCCCCCCCGACAAACCAAAATGCAGCCCCCTGGATTGTTCTGAGATAGGAACAAAGAACTGTCCGTCTGGTAGCTGGAATGAGCCCGTCTCCCCAGACTCTGCTGTGTGGTGGGAGCCAGCAATGCTCTCAGATCATTTCTTGAGTGGGAGGCAGAACCAGAGGCGGACGAGAAGGGATGCCACCAAGTTTTTCATTCAGCCAAGCTTGGCCTGTTCCGTGTCCAGTTTTGTCCTTTCTTCTTTGTCTTATTAAACACGGCTGGATCCTGAAAAAAAGAGAAGCAGCCTAAGTTTATTTACTCCTATGGCTTCAGGAGATGGGTTTATAAAGAGGAAGGCAATGGATTGTATCCTAGGCCAGCCCTACTCACTGAAGTCCATGGATGTGGGTTCATTGCTTTCAGTGGGTCTACTCTGACTAGGACTTGGCTGGAAACAATCCAGTGCCTTTCATACTCTAGGTGTGGGGAATCTGGAAAGAATGCCAGGGTGGCTTAGACTGTGAGCTCTTTAGGGGACAGAAAGAAATATTGAAGGCATGCTTTGAGTGCAGGGGATAGGATGGGGTGCAAATGTAGGGCTGCCATCCTTATAAAAGGGCTGCCATCCTTATAGAAGTGGCCAGGCAGGCAGAAATTTGGCTGGGGAAGCTTTCCTCTGTTGCTAAACCTCCAGCTTTAGCTCTTGCAGGTTGGAGAGAGAGAGAGAGAGAGAGAGAGAGAGAGAGAGAGAGAGAGAGAGAGAAGGGAAGCAGAGCTCTGCTGAGAGATGAGCAGCCTTTGGCTTTCCTTCTCATCTGCCAACCAGCGCTAGCCATTGTATTGGGCTATCTGTTTAATAACCAATTTCTCTTCCTGGGGCACTCTGAGAATGGTGGCTCTTTGAGAGGAATAGGGGGTCTCCTAAAAATCTCTAAGCAGCACCCTTAACAACCGACAGTTCCCAGTCCATGATTGTTAAAGTGGTGTAACAGCACTTTAAATGTCTTGTGCCGATGTCCTCTTGATGATAAGGTGAATCAGTGCATTCATGGGTGGCAGGTTACATTCAGAGATTAGTACTGCTTCTGAGACAGGGATGCATGCCCATGGATTCTGAACTGTACTGAAAGGTCCCTGTTGATTCTGTGAACTGCCACCCCCCCCCCACCACAAGGATATTCAAGATTGCTGCTCCTTACTTGAAAGAAACACATGCATGCAGGTTTCTGTGTCATTGACCACTGGAATAGGAGGCTTCTGCACATCATAGTAAGCAGACCAGGACAGTTGCATGACCCACTCCTGAAAGCTACTGACTGATGTGTAAACACCTGGACGGACCACAGTCCCACAGCCCTTTCCAAAGCTGGAGATGCCCGCCAAGAACCACGTCCCATTCTCATTGCAAACCAGAGGGTCACCGATACTATCCTAGAGGTCAAAGAATGAAAATATTAACATAGCAGTCCAAAAGGAGCCAAAATACAGAGCAGGATGCCATCCAAATCAGATGTGTGTGTGTTTTTTTAGATTTTTACTGGATATTCTTGGTTTTAATGTAAGTCACTTTGGGTCACTCTGGGGGAAAAGTTAATAACAAACAGAATGAGTGAGTGAGTGAGCGAGTGAGTGAGTGAACTGGGGTAGTCAACATGGTGTGCTCCCAAAGTTGTTGGACACCACCTTGGTCCAGTATACCTCAAGGAGCGTCTCCACCCCCATCGTTCTGCCCGGACACTGAGGTCCAGTCCCGAGGGCCTTCTGGCGGTTCCCTCACTGCGAGAAGCCAAGTTACAGGGAACCAGGCAGAGGGCCTTCTCGGTAGTGGCACCCACGCTGTTGAATGCCTTCCCACCAGATGTCAAAGAGAAAAACAACTATCTGACTTTTAGAAGACATCTGAAGGCAGCCCTGTTTAGGGAAGCTTTTAATGTTTAATAGACTATTGTATTTTAATATTCTGTTGGAAGCCACCCAGAGTGGCTGGGGAAACCCAGCCAGATGGGCGGGGTATAAATAATAAATAATAATTATCATCATCATCTCCCCAGCCAGCATGGCTAATATAAATGATGGGAGTTGGAGTTCAACAACATCTGGATGGCATCATGTTGCCTATCCCTCAGTAAAAGGAGGGACTCAGAAGCAGAAACATGGGGTCACATTTCCTAGTCTCCAAAGGGAACACTGCCATGGATGAAAGATGGGTAACAACCAGGAGTCCCTGCTTTTAATCTGGGCTCCTAATTCCTGCTCACTGAATAGGAGTCTACCAGATGGTATTTAAATATGTTGTGTGAAAGGAGGGGAAAAGGGGGGAAATGACAGAAAGCACCAGTTAGTTTCTCAGCAGGACTTCTCAAATATCTAAAAAAAAACCCACATTTGGCACTTCCAAATTTGCAGCTGTGCGCAACTAGAGAATAAGCATTTCAGCACCACACCAAGTATGGACAGCTCCATAGGCTGAAAGATCCTTCACTGGCCAGCTAAATGCTTTCTCATTTTTGTGTGCGAGTTTCCACAGGGAAATTCTGCTACGTGAGCCCTACTGGAACGATATTTGGGCAAGGGATGTAAGAGCAAAGCAATGGATTGCCTCCTCTGCTAGTCCTACTTGTTGAAGAAATGCCTTAGCGTTATATAGAAACACGGGGTTTACTTGGCTGTGTGTTTAAGGTACAGCCATGCATCTGTAGTTCAGGAGCAATTTCCAAGTATTTCGTAAGCTGAGCAACAGAAACACCTCTTAAGATTGATAGATGGTGAAAGTTTTATCTTCTTGTTATCCTGAAATTAGAGGCTCTTCTACTCTGATGGCATTTGGCTTCTACGCTGAGGATTATTTTGATAGACACTGTTCCATTAAGTTATACAGTACAATTTTTTAAAAAAATCATCGATCTGAAATTCTACATTATTTCTTGTTCTGGTATAAAATGGCTTTAAATTATAAGCATTCACATTTCTTTTTATGAACTGTACACACAACTGGGGACACCAGAAATGTGTAGCAAAGACCTGTTTTGTTGTTGTGTTGTTGGGAGTGATGGAAGTTAGAACCCTGCAATTAAAAAAAGGGCAAACCACCTGCCTTGGAGAGCCTAGTTTAATTCACCTCCTTAGAGTAAGGTTACCAGATGTCCCCATTTCCCGGGGGCAGTCCCTGGATTTACAAATCAGTCCCCATACAAAATCCATTGAAGTTGAAAAGTGTCCCTGGATTCATTGAAAAAAACCTTACCTTAGAGGAGTGGTTCTCAACCTGTGGGTCCCCAGATGTTGTTGGACTACAACTCCCATCATCCCTGAGCTCTGGCCTTGCTAGCTAGGGGTGATGGGAGTTGTAGTTCAACAACATCTGGGGACCCACAGGTTGAGAAAGGCTGCCATAGAAGGAGGATGTTGCAACTCATGTGATTACTACATGGAAACAGGGTATACATAGGGCTGAATCAGAGTGCTGTAAAACTGCTGCAAAACTGCCATCCGAGCAGTTCTGCCACAAAGCACTCTGCCATAAAGCACTGCTGCTGATGACGCATGCAGGAAGACACAACAGGGACCATCCTGGCAGTCTGTGCCATAAGCTCAGTGGAAGGGGGAGGTGATATTTAGTACCCAAAATGTGGGATAATTTGGCTATAACCGACCATATTCCCCACCCATCTGTTTCGAACATCCTTTCAGCACAAGAGGTGTTGACCTCCCCTTACCTGGCAGCGCATGTTGCTTTTACTGGGTGTGGCACACATCATCTGAGAGGTGATGGAGATCTCTTTCCCCACGTCGCTGGTCTTGTTATAGATGCAGTTGCATTCCTTGGGGCCAAGGAGTTTGACCTCCACGCTGCCCGGAACACTCAAATTGCCATCTAGATAAAGATGGAAAGATCATGAGTTGGTAAGCCGTGCCAGGGATGATGATGATGATGATAATTTATTTATTTATTTATTTATACATACATACATACATACATACATACATACATACATACATACATACCCTGCCCATCTGGCTGAGCTTCCCCAGCCACTCCAGGTGGCTTCCAACAAAATATTAAAATACCGTAATACATCAAGCATTAAAAGCTTCCCTAAACAGGGCTCCCTTCAGACGTCTTCTAAAAGTCTGGTAGTTGTTGTTCTCTTTGACATCTGGTGGGAGGGTGTTCCACAGGGCGGGCGCCACTACCGAGAAGGCCCTCTGCCTGGTTCCCTATAACTTGGCTTCTCGCAGTGAGGGAACCGCCAGAAGGCCCTCGGGACTGGACCTCAGTGTCCGGGCAGAACAATGGGGGTGGAGACGCTCCTTCAGGTATACTGGACTGATGCCATTTAGGGCGTTAAAGGTCACCACCAACACTTTGAATTGTGCTCGGAAACGTGCTGGGAGCCAATGTAGGTCTTTCAAGACCGGTGTTATGTGGTCTCGGTAGCCGCTCCCAGTCACCAGTCCCACCTCCCTAAGACTGTGGCGCTTTCCCCCATCCCTTTAACCCTGGAAGAATCTAAGGAATCTAAGAGGGACTCTAAGGCCCAGGGCTCAGAATGCAGCCCTCCAGTCCTCTCCCGTCAGGCCTGCAAGGGACTCTCCTCCAAGCCACACCTCCTCACTAGCCCAGCTTTGCATATTCATGCCTGCCTAGAATGCACACTGGAACTCAGACGGTGCTTCTTGCCTGCGTGGGTGAAGAGTCCAGTGGGATGCGTGAGCGTGTGCAGAAGCAACCCTTAATGCACAGGGGCAAAATAAACATTTGTTCCTCTGCTCATTTTAGCTTCTGGCCCTGCCCAACAACCACACGTGGCTTCTGGAAGAGAGAGAAGGTGGTCCTTTCTGGTAGGAAAGGATTCCCCATCCATGCAGAGGGCCTTCTCAGTAGCAGTGCCCGCCCTGTGGAACGGCCTCCCATCAGATGCCAAGGGGAAAAACAACTATCTGACTCAGGGGTCAGCAACCTTTTTCAGCCGTGGGCCAGTCCACCATCCCTCAGACCATGTGGTGGGCTGGACTATTTTTTTTGGGGGGGATGAACGAATTCCTATGGCCCACAATAACACAGAGATGCATTTTAAATAAAAGGACACATTCTACTCCTGTAAAAACACGCTGATTCCCGGACCGTCCGTGGGCCAGATTGAGAAGGCGATTGGGCCCATGGGCCTTAGGTTGCCTACCCCTGATCTGACTTTTAGAAGACATCTGAAGGCAGCCCTGTTTAGGGAAACTTTTAATGTTTGATGTTTTATTGCTTTTTTGTTACTTTTATTAATATTCTGTTGGGAGCCGACCAGAGTGGCTGGGGAAAACCAGCTAGATGGGCGGGGTATAAATAATAAATTATTATTATTATTATTATTATTATTATTATTATTATTATTATTATTGTAATCTTGCACAGTCGCAGCATGCTCCTCCCCAACATACCGATTCTCCATCCGCGGGTCCAGCAGGTAGAGCCAAAGGGGAACTGGTGGTTGGCGTACGGGGCGCAGATGGCCCGGATTCTGTCATTGAACACCACAGGCTGGGACAGCTTGGCCATTGCAATGTCGTGACCTTCCTTCGCCTCCACATAGGCACCGTGGAGTTCGATCTGCTGGATGGCCCTCTTCTCCTGCCACGTCTGCTTGCCCTCTTCCCGCTGCTCACCCAGCAGCACCTCCCAGCCCTCGGGTTCCTGGAGCCTGACAAACAAGAGACAGGAGGAATTGAAGCGTGCATTTGGGTTGCAGAATTTGCGTGGACTTGGTTGGCCTTGATATGTTTGCACACGCCAAGACAGGTCCAGGAGGCCGCAGTCAGGAATTAGGGGAGCCAGGACTCCTGAGTGTAATAATACTACTTAAGAAATGCAGAGCAATTTAGAATGCATGAAGCACTTCACAAATTTTATCTTGTGAATGCTTACAACAGTCCTGTGAGGTAACCCCCCCTCACCCGCATGCCACACATGAGATGCAGGAGCTTGCCTAAGGCCACCTACCCAATGCACCCAGCAGAGGAGAGATTTCACCTGGGGATGCCCTGATTCATAATTCTTAGCTGCTACACTGCATCTACACGCCCTCAGTCACTGAGCTCTCAAGACAGACCAAGTACTGTCTATATGACTAAGTGGGATGAACTTCCTGCACTCTGCAGCCAGAATATGCATGCCTTTTTCCCACTGGGAGGCCTGCTGTGTACCTTTAACAGTTGGGCATTGGGCAGAAATTCAACAACTGAAATTGACTGGAGAAAGCTTCACCTGTGGAGATTTTTCTGGCTGTTACCAAAAGATACAGCAGCCAAAAATGAAGGCATCTTCTCCTGAAGGTTATAGAAGCTGCTGCAGGAGAAGGTGTCAACAAGAATCCAAAGTAGGCTGGCATGACACAGGATGTCACATTCTCCTGCACAGAGACCACCAGGAAAACTTTGCCCATGCAATCTCCACTCACCCAATGAAGCACTGCGCAGAGGTGATGACCCAGTCCTCAGCGATCAAGGTGGCTCCACAGACGTGCTGACCCTTGTGCCGGAGGCTCACGTACCAGGGCCAGAGACCCTCTGCCCCTCCGCCAGGCCTGTCCGCTTTCATCACCCCGCAGCCTGGAAACCGGTGCAGAGGAAAACATGGTGTCAGAAGAACATAAGAAAAATCTTATGCTTTCAGCTATTGCTAGGCTACAGCTCCCACCATCCCTGACCAGGAGCCACGCTGGCTTGGGCTGATGGGAATTGGAGACCCAGCAATACCTGAAGGGCCACAGACTCCCCAACCCATGCTGTGAAGCCATATATTTGCAGCAATCCTAGGTAAAGACCCATACCTGTGCACATGTACTTGTCAGTGGTATTGGGCCGGGGTTCGGGCTGGCTGGCGAAGGTGGCATTTTCGACGTAACGCTTGATCCAGTCGGCGTAGAAAGCAGTGTTGGTCAGGACAGTGGGGCCAAAGAACTGTCTGCAGCCCATGGAGAAACTCAAGATCCCTGCCTGGAACCAATAGCCATCCTCCATGCAGACCAGAGGGCCACCTGAATCACCCTGGGGTGGAAAGAGGAGCTTTGTAACATAGGTGTGCATAATGTTTTGTTGCTATGCTGGCTGCTGGTTTCACTAGCGAATGGCTGGGGGGGGGTGTTGGCTGATTTTTCGCCAGTGGCAGCTAATGGATAGAGTTGGGCTCCTGTGATCTTTTCTGTGAACTGCCTTGAGACCTCCGAGTATAGGGCAGTATAGAAATAATAATAATAATAATAATAATAATAATAATAATAATAATAATAATAATAATAATAATAATAATAATAATTGTCAATTAGCCGGACATGGCAAAGACAATCACTAGTCTTTACTGCTCTACCCTCAAAAGGGGAAAAAATAGAGTTGTATCCAATGCTAAACGGATTAGACCCATTGAAACAAATGGACCCAAGGTCATCGTGTTCATTCATTTCAATGGTCTACTCTAAGTAAGACTAGCATTGCCTCCAGCCCCACTCAGATGTAAGTCCTTTTCAATTCCATGGCATTTACTCCCAGATATATGGGGTGGAGGACTGCAACCTAAAACTGGTCGCTCTCACTCTGGCACAATCATACTTGGGAAAATGGGGAATGCGCAATGATGTTGTGCATGTCAGGGAGAAAGTGCCCAAACTTTTAAGATTTAAGGAAGATCCTTTGCATTCTTGACTTGAATCTAACCTGAATCTTACCTCCTCCCTGTTCCTACGCCAAGAAAACCAAATCTTTCAAACAGTGTACATTTCCCAAGTGTAGGCTGCAAACCCTAAACATGCCATCCTGGGCGTAAGGCCCACAAAATCAGCTGTGCCAACCTGCTGCCCTCCAGACATTGTTGGATCAGCGACAGCCAGCATGGCCAATGGGCCAAGGATTATCAGAGCTGGAGCCCAGCAACCCTTATGGAGAGCCACAGGTTCCCCATCCCTGAAATAATACTTGTGTCTGCATATAAATGCATGGGGATTTGCTGTTGCACCTGCTTTCTTGATTTATCTATGCTAGCCAATGTGGTGCTGGAGAGGTGGAGACTTATACCATGCCCTGAAGCAGCAGCACCCCTTCACTACTGGAAGCCTTGCCGAGCTGCCAGATGGCTTCTGAATGTTTCTCCAGCCATTACTCACAAACTCCTATTTGCATGTCCGTAAGGGCTATGAACTTGCTTGAAATGTGAAGCATTTAGGCCTGATTTAGCAAGGCAGGGCCTATCTTGTTGGGAAGCACAATTCCACCCACATCCTTCCTTTGACAGTTTCGCTCATCTTTTGCTGACCTTGCAAGGACCCCTCTTGCGGTCAGGAGTCATGGCACAGACCATGCCGGGCCGAGCTGGGCTGACGATCCTCCTGTTGCGCAGGTTGCTGTAGATGCAGTTGCAGGTGTCGCTGGTCAGCAGGTCTACGGTCATCTCCTGGAGGTTCATGGGTTTCGGCAGGGTGACTGGAGGGGAGCATGGGGTGCAGTTAGAATATTATTAGGTGGTCCCAGGCAGCTGGGCAGAAGATGCTTGGAACAACCCCTGATCATGTTGGTTGGCCCCTAATCACAGGTCCCTCACACACACACACTGCCAAAGATCTGATGAAACCACCATCTGAGCTTATACAGAGGCAGACCATGGCTCCTTCTGTCTCAGTATTGTCCACACTGACTGGCAGCAGCTGTCCAGGGATTTTCCCAGGGGACATTCCCAGCCCTACTGGGAGATGCAATAGATTGAACCTGGGACCTTTCGCATGTGAATCAGATGCTCTGCTGCTGAACTATGGCCCTTCCCACAAGGCCTGGTGATGCCAGCACCTGAATTATGAATGCAAAAAGCTACCTGCCCTATGTAGAACCCTTAGTCCACCTAGGCTAGTATTGCTTCCTCTGACTGGCAGTGGCTTTCAGAGATGGGCCCTTTTCCATCACCTAGGGATGGAAGAATCTGTCATTTCTCTGTTCTCTCAGCTTCTTATTTCCACAGTCTTAAATTCGCTTCTCTACATTTCTGCAGCAATTTGTGAATTTCCCCTTTTAAAAATCCTCCTGAAAATTCTTCAGCATCTCAGTGTGAATTTATCCTAACACACAGATTTTTGTATGCAGTTTTGTCTATTTTTTTGCAAGCAATTTCTCCTAACGCCGTGCACTTTTGCACGTTCTTTTCACCAATATATTCCCGTTTTATTGCATGCACACCCCCAAAGACACACATTTTGGTTAAGGTTCTATGGTTGCGCAACCACATTGCAAAGTCTGGATAAGCATACGTTTCAAAGGCTGGCTGCGGTTTCGGTTCATGTACAGTTTCGGAAAGCATGGATTTGATAGATGTGAGCTGAATCGAACTCCTTCTCCCAGGCCTACGTGCTGCCCGATCCTTTTAAGCAGAGCTGGCAGGGGCCGAAGCTGGAACCTTCTGCACCCACAGCTCAACCACAGAAGCAAGACCCACATGCTCCTCCCCCTCTGACCAGAGAGAGCCCCATTCCTCACTCACCATTATTGGCAACTTCTCCCCAGCCGCTCAGCCAGCACTGCGTCCCGAAGGCAAAGCGGTGGTTGGCATACGGCAGGCAGATGGGAGCGATGTCCCGGCTGTAGCTCACAGGCTCGCTGAGGCGCACCAGGGCGATGTCATCGCCTTTATCGTAATTGACGTAGTCCTTGTGAGGGATGATGTCGGAGACGTTGCGTTCCAGCCCCCTTTGAGACCTGCCTGTCAGTCTCACACGGCCCAGCACCACTTTCCAGTCAGATGCGCAGATTTTGATTCCCAGCCTGGAGGAAAAGAGAAAGGACTGTGTTTGAGAATCTCTCACAGCGCACTCTTGAATCTGTAGAATGGGCGCATGGGCCCCTTGATTGCTTTGTTCATGAGCTGACGCAATGATCCCCTTCCTACCAGCCAGTCTCTTTTCATCTCAACTTCTGCTGTGTGTTGTAACTTGGAAGCTCCAGCGGAGGTTTAAATCTCACCTCAGCTGCAAGCTAATAAGGGAAGAGCCATGGCTCAGGCAGAACACGGGGTCTGCGTGCAAAAGGGCCGAGTTTGAAACCTTGGCATTTCCAGGTAGGTCTGGAAAGGACTCCCTGGCTGAAACCTTGGGGAGAGGTGCTGGAACTCACCACAAACACCTCCTTAAAGGTAAAGGGGCCCCTAACCATTAGGTCCAGTCATAGCCGACTCTGGGGTTGCAGCGCTCATCTCGCTTTATTGGCCGAGGGACCCAGCTTCTGGGTCATGTGGCCAGCATGACTAAGCCGCTTCTGGCGAACCAGAGCAGCGCACGGAAATGCCGTTTACCTTCCCGCCGGAGCGGTACCTATTTATCTACTTGCACTTTGACGTGCTTTCGAACTGCTAGGTTGGCAGGAGCTGGGACTGAGCAACGGGAGCTCACCCCATCGCAGGGATTCAAACCGCCAACCTTCTGATCAACAAGTCCTAGGCTCGGTGGTTTAACCCACAGTGCCCCCTTAGTTCTTTTATAATGGCAATGGCGCCCACCTGAGGTGTGCTGGAACTGAGTTCCGGCTGGAAAAAAGCCCTACTTCTTACTTTCCTTAATGAGGGAGCCTCAGCAATTCCCCTCTCTCTGTTTCAGCTTCCCATCCATGTTGTGGGGATATTACAACGCCTTAAATGTGTTTGCATGTAGCAATAGCCTCGCTTTGGATATGGTAGCTTAGAACCACGGAAAGCACTGATAATGATGACAGATCTATAAATATTAGGGTTGCCGTGTTTTGTCGATCAGTTTGTTTAATAGGCTAAAACTGTTTTTTTTAAAAAAAGAATTCTGCAGGGTGTTTCAATGAAGGCACTTTTTAAAGCAATCAAAACATTTTTGTTTTGTTTGTTTTCTAACACAAGTACAGTCATATCTTGGATCCTGAATGCCTTGCGACTCAAACGTTTTGGCTCCTGAATGCCACAAATCTGGAAGTGAGTGTTTCAGTTTGCGAACGTTCTTTGGAACCCGAACGTCTGACGCGGCTGACACGGCTTCCGATGGAGTGCAGGAAGCTCCTGCAGCCAATCGGAAGCTGTGCCTTGGTTGTCGAACATTTTCGGAAGTCGGACAGACTTCTGGAATGGATTCCATGCGACAACCAAGGTACGACTGTACTTGGAAAAATTGCAGGTGGTTACAGACTCCCTCCAATCGGAGACAGAAGGGTAAAAATGCCTCTTCAGAGAAGATGCTGGATGCCTTTTAGGATGCAATTCCCATGGGTACCAAGAGGGGGCACTCCGTCTTGACTTACTCATAGAAGCAGTGGGCCGCAGTCAGGACCCATCTCTCGTTAATGAGGCTTCCGCCACAAAAGTGCTCTCCGCGGTACTGGAGGCTGACTTGCCACGGCCACTCGCCACGCTGGGCATCCAGTCCACCTGCTATCCGGATAACGGGCTTTTGAATGCCACATTTTAGTGCTGGGGGGGAAGCAGAGAGCAAGGTGACTCAGACACACCATATAGACATACCTGTCGTGACAGCAGATCTATAGCTAGCGACTCACAATGCAAGCCTATGCATGAATTAGCCAGATGTTAAGTCCCACTGCATTAAGTGAAGCTTGCTCCTTAGTAAGAGCATTTAGAATAGTAGTTTTAAGTGGATCTTATAGCTGTTGCCTCTTCTCAGGGAATAATGTTTATGTGAAGATTCCCTGACAAAGAACCATCCCTCCCATCACTTCTCAAACTACAGCTCCTAGGGTTCATTTGGAGAACTGAAAGTGGTACAAGTTTGCATGGCAGATTTGCCCTTTTGCACATCGTTTATAATCCATCTTTTTTGCAAAACCATTGGTCCAACCAACAGGGGTTGTGCGGCCCCTAGGCCCGAGGTTTCCCAACCCTGTTCTAACCCCCTTAGTCAACTTCCTGAATAGCTCTGAAGCCACACAGAAGTGTGACTCCCTTTGCTCAGATTCATCTCTTGTGAATCATTTAAGATATTTTCAGCCCATTATGTAATCAAATTGCCAAATAAGAAGGACAAGTTTCATCTCTCCAGAGCTGCTGATTGCAAGCTCCTTCGGACAACCACCTGTTGTCTTTCTTTTCTTCTAAGACTCTAAAAAGCACATTATGATCATTAACAGGGCCAGCTAACAGTGGGATTTTAAAACAATTAAAATAAAAAGAACAGAACAGAATAAGGAAAAGTTCTAAGTTCAGGGCACATACCTTGGGCAGATGATCCTTGCTGAAGACCTGGTGGAAAGAGAAAAATGGTTGAGTTTTTTTATGTTTCTCCCCTGCGCTCCATCACTGTCCATTATGCAAAGCCAGCGAGAATGCAGGGCAGCCTTTGCAAATCTGGTGATTTCCAGATGTTTCAGCTTGCAATTCCCATCAGAACCAGCTAGCACAGCTGATGAGGATGATGGGAGTGGTAATCCGAAACTCCAGCAGGGCATGGAGAGACTGCAGAACCACCAGATCACCTTGGGAATATGACAGCAGAGTAAAAACAACAAACCTCAGCCAGCATTCTTTTAAAAGCAGGTTTCTGCTTTTTGTGGTTTTTCGTTAATATTTTTCTTTCACTCCCAGGCATGGATCTGGCCTGGATCCCATTTGCTGGTGCCTTGTCCACTTAGCTTTGTCCACCTGATCACTAACTGGCAGCTGAATGAGTGAGTTTATTCCAACGGCCGTCAAGGCAACATGAATGCTGATAAGCCACAAGGTCCACTCATCTGTTAGCCAGCCGTCAGAAGGGCTACACATTTTTGCAACCGTCAGTTTCCAGTATCTTGCAATGTTAGCGGATGGGCTGCAATTTCACAAGACTGATTCTGCAAGAGGGGACTTCCTGACCTTTCCTAAAACATCCATGGGGGAACTGGCTCTTTGCTTTGGCTTTCCGATCCTTCAGCTGCCCTCTTTAGTGGCATGCATGTTAAATAAGGGGTAGGCACCCCTCTTTACAAAGTACAGTTTTCTGTCTGGAAGGGCTACCAGAGGACTATCCCCTGTTGGAAGGTGCCCTCTGATTGAGGGCTGTCCAGTCCAAGTCTGCTTTAAAGACAAGGAACCATCAAAAGGGAGATCAGGAGACTTGAAGTTGCCCAACAACAGTTAAGAACACCTGGTCACCAGACTGAACAAGCACACAAAGACGTATCTATCACCAAGATACAACAAGTAATTATTTCTAAACGTGCATACAAATTACCACATGCAAATTCAATGCAGATTGGCTCCCCCCTCCCCCTTTAGCGCAAGGCATAACTGGCCTCTAACAGCCACAAATGATCTGCAGCAATTAGCAATATTTGTCTCCATCCATTATTTTGCCACCCTGCTCCCTTAACATCTCAGTCACTACTGAGCTTCTTTCTGCACAGGGGCCCACCTAGCCAGGCTGAAGCCCTCAAGAGCTGAGATGGAGAACTTGTGACTCTTCGGGTATTGCAGGACTCCAGCTCCCTCCATCTCTGACCATTGGCCATGCTGGCTGTGGCTGATGGGACCTGGGAGTCCAACCACACACCTGGAGGACCACAGGCTCCCCATCCCTGCTTAGAAATTCTTCCAGGCCTGGTATGACCTGCATGATGGTTTCCACCACAGCTTCCTTTTCACGCTTTGCTACTTCAATGGCGGGAACAGTCCTAGAAATGAGTGACAGTCCATGCAGTCCATGCCTGCGTCTCCTCTGGTCTCTAAAGCTGTTGAAGATCCAGGAGACTGTGGCTGATGAGATTATGACAGTCCTTATCTCATTCCCAGTGCACTGTTTCCTGGCCCTTCATGAGTCAGATGCACTCTCATGAGAGAAAGCAAAGCTCTCTAGCAAACAGTGACTCAGCCAGCGCCTATCACCCAGGGTCAATTTCCTGAAGCAACACTGTGCCCGGTCGAAAATTTTCCCCAGGAAAGAGGAAACGGCAATCTCCCTCCAATTTTGAATGAGCAGTGTTTGTTTATGTAGTTTGCCACATAACACAAGGTCAACATCCTTCACCCAGATTAGGACCATTTCCTGGTTTTTTAATCCAGGCTGGTTGACGCATGTAGTTAAATGAGATCTGATATGGTACAGTGGATTGCTCTTTGCTTGTGAGGAGCCGGGGTCAAGCGTGCTTTTAAAATACTTTCCCATATGCCTTTGTTTTTAAAGCCAACATCCCCTCTGCAGGTTAAAATTTAGCGGCTGAGGGAGGCAGGTTCCATCTAGCCTACTCCACACCCTGCTATGCTTGATTTCCCTTTGCAGGGCATTTGGATTTTTTAATTTATTTTTTAACTATTCCCCCTATCTAGAACTTCAAGTGGCACCTTTTCGCTCCCTCCAGACTGCCACCATTTTGCAGGAGGGAATCAAGTGCATCCTGTAGCTTTAGGTTTGACAATTCCAGGAGTGAAAGGTCTCTCTTGACTTAGCCTATCACTATAACACATTTAAAAACAACAACACACGCAACTGTGATGAGAAAATGCACTGACAAGTGTGGGATCAACGATTGATTAATGGGAAGATGCGCAAGCAAATAATGATGAATGCCAATTTTGTGCGAGTGTTTCCCAATTTTATTTAAATTTTGCTGGCAAGGGACACCTGCAGCAGCTGCCTGGAACTGAACTGGATCTGAGCAGGCCTGGGAAGCCCGCCCAAGAGTGAGGTAAACAACACTTCTCCTCTGCCGAATTGTTTTGTACAGCTGTGTGCCAGGCGTTTCCTTGGAATGGAGGAGGGAAGAGGCAAGGAAAGAAAGGAAAGAAGCCACCCTGTTCCTTATCACAACAATTTGGAACACTGCTATTTATAATGTACCAGCTTATCATAATTAGGCTTTGCACAAGAGGCCAGACTGTTGGTGCCTTTAGCCCCACCTCAGCTCTCATTCTGTTCTTGGGAACTGAGATTGCTACGAGTACCCAGTGACTTCAAAGGAACACTTTGATCCACCACAGAAATCAAGGGGATCCAGGAACTATTCTCTCTGTCTGCACACCATACATCTAAAGCACCTCCACAAAAGAATCCTGGGAATTGTAGTTTATCCCCACTGAGCTGTATTTCCCAGTACCCTGAACAAAATACCGGTCCCAGGACTCTTTGGGGGTGGGGGTGGGAGCGTAATGCACTTTAAATGTCTGGTGCACAGGGGATCTGGGGGCCAGGGCAAAAGACCTGGGGTTTAGGCCTCCTGGGCAACCCCAACAATGCCCCTGCTCTCTGTGCAAGGCAACCTTTGACTTTTGAGCTGAAATATTAAAATACAGAGAGTCCTTTTAATCTAATACCAAATTTGGGTGGAGAATGATGATATGGAAGTGTACAGGGATGATGCTTTTTATCTTAGCTGCAGGTTTGACCTCTGGAATTTAAAAACAGGTTATACAGCTAGCAAACTGTGTGTGTCTGTGTTTGAGATCCTTCTTGGTTACCTGACCTTTCCCAGGGAGAAAGGCTGGACTTTAAAAAAACAGGGTTGACCACATTATTTTGGCACAAAACCACATGTTATCTACTTGGGTTTGTTCTCATCTTCAGACATTTTCCAACAAATAGCTTCTGGGGCTTTGAGGGGCAAAGGAGAACTTCATGCAGAGAAAGAGGAGGCTGGGTGACCAGTCTTGCATCAACTGACCTGGATGAGGCCGAGATCTTGTTTTTCCTGACATGGGTTCTGTGGTTTTAATGACTCCATGGCAGGCCAGAATTCAACAGGGAACAAACTTCCCCAAAATCTGTGCAGGGAGATGTTGAACATGCCCATGACACAGCTTTTAAAGGCAAAGTGTGGCCACCCCAACAGTATCAGTAGCCAGGAATGAAAAATCTGTGGCCCTCCAACAACATCTAGAAAGGTCGCAGGTTCATCACCTGCAATTGCCAGGTCAAAATGAGGTGGCACAGCCTGACTCCTTTGGCAATCCTCACAGAACTCTAGCCCAATGGTTGCCATTAATCTGATTGGAATTAATTTTATAATGAAATGATTTTAGAATGTTGTATCATTTTACTATTGTTAGCCGCTCTGAGCCCAGGTTCGGCTGGGGAGGGCGGGATATAAATAAAATTTATTATTATTATTATTATTATTATTATTATTATTATTATTATTATTATTATTCCATCTTGTCTTCATATATACCCAACGAACCAACGAACCAACTAGTCCTTAGTCACACTGAGATCCCACTGAAATCAATGTGAGAAGTTTGTCATGATTTTAATCTTTACCTGGAAGCCGCCCAGAGTGGCTAGGGAAACCCAGCCAGATGGGCGGGGTATAAATAAATGATGATGATGATGATGAGTAACTGAATGGCCATCCTTGACCAAAGGAGCTTCAAAGGGGAAACTCCAGCAGGAAGCTGCTGAATTGCAACTTATCAACAAGTTCGATCCTATCTGAGTCTCAGTTGAGGCAATAGTTCCCTGTCCTACTACAGATGTTAAATTGCTTAGTAATGCGACGATGGCAGTGTTATCACCAGTTACAACTCTTAAGAAGGACAGCTGTGCTTATTTCATGTACATTTTAGATCTAGCTGACATATTTCACAGGCTGTGTCCTTTTTGCACTCCATTGCCATTTAACTCCTGTTTCTACGCCCCCATGCTCTACGCCCCTATGTGTATAAACTTTCATGGCCCTCGGCTATCTAACAGACTTTGACATATTTCCTTTTTACTGAGGATTACGGTCCATGCATCTGTTGAAGTCAGGTGTAGCTCGTGAAAGCTGACAATTCTTTTATTTTTATTTAATAGGTATCCTGCCCTTCACCCAAAGATCCCTGGGTGCTTCACAGCAATAAGCAATAACTAGAAAGATGCTTGGTTGCTTTAAACCTCTGTCGCTTTCAGTGGCATCTCACCCCTCATGTCTGGAACTGGGGCAGCAGCCCCTGCCCAAATTGAAGACTGCAGGTTCCCCCCATCACTGTGCCTCCATGCTGGAAAAAGCTTTATCGGCCAAATCTCTTCATTTCAGGCAAAGCAGCTCTGATGAGTGGCTTGTTGCAGCTATTGCCACCAGTGGCTTAGATGCCAGCACTTTGGTGGAAGTGCAAGGAATAATGAAGGAAGGCTTGCTGCACAGCTGTCACAAGGAGCAGGAGACCAGTGACAATAAGGGGAAGGGGAAGTGCAATCTAACCTCCCACCAAACCCCAATCTTTGTCTTTCTGAGCCCTTTGCCTTAAGTTCATCTATGAATCAGAGGAGGGGAAAGCTCCTCGCCGCCACCACAACCACCACAACCACCACCACCATTGCTACCATTGCCCCACTTACGTTGCAACACAGTGAATGGAGGAAGTCTTTCCTTCCTCAAAACCTCTGCAGAGTTGCCAATAATTATTATTTTTTTGCAAAAAATAACTCCTCTCCACGCCTTGTGCCATTAACAGCAGACTGAGCGACAGCAGCGGTGAGGGAATCATTTCCAGCCCGAGGGCCACCTTCCCTCATTGGCAGCCTTCCAAGGGCCACAGGTGATTACTTTTGTACAGCAGGGTCCACTCCAGCCACACACAAACCAGAGGTTTCTATACCGCCTTGCTGCGCCATCCTCTACCCAAGCAAAAGCATTTAAGGAAGGCACATCGCAGGGCTGCTGAGAGGTGTAGCCAGCTGTGAGGTGGCCCAAGGGCCACATGGAGAGGTCTGGAGGGCCGCATTCGGCCCCCTAAGTCCGAGTTTCTCCCCTCCTGACCTGTAGTATGGTTAGGAAACCAGTAGCCCTCCAGATATTGTGCTCCAGTTCTCGTCAGCTCCAGCCAGCGTGGATTGCCAACCACCTTAGGTATTGTATCTGCTTACCTTCCCATCCATTCATCTTGCCTATATCTTGCCCATCATCTGCCTGCCTATTTAAAGCAGTGCAGCTCTTCTTATCTCTTGCCAGGCTTGCAGCAAAAACAACAGAATGTCTCATGACACTGAAAGTACTTAAGGATTTATTGTGGGAGCAGCTATTCCTGGGACTACTGCCCACTTTCAGCCCGCTGCTTTCCATCCTGGGCTGAGCATCCTTCCCTGTGGTGCCCTGCTGCCCTTTTCATCCCTCCGTCCTCGGAGGCACTTATCCTGCCATCCCATTCTGCCCACCCCAACAAGCCTGCCTATGTGCCCGTCTGTGTGCACCATTCCGTTCTCGCCCACACGCAAGAGGCTGTGCCCAGGAACTCACCCGTCAGGACCAACAGCAAAAGCAGCCCAGCGCTGGCAGAGCTTCTTGTCTGTTCTCTCATCTTTGCAGATCTTCTCGTCGTATCTGTCCGCTCCCTGCACGTTCTGGGATTTATATGCGCCATGGGGCCCTTGCAGGAGGAGGCAGTCTGGGTCTCCCCGCCCCACCACACCTCATTAGTCTTGCACAATGTGGCATTTCTCTGCGTGTGTAAGAAGCACATTTAGTCATCTTTATTTCCCTGGAACTCTCTATGCTTTTAGCAGCATATTGATAGCACTGGTCTTGCTGACCTGACTGAAAGAGGAAAACAAACTGATGACAGTCTCAGTGGCTGAATGGTGGTTTGGCAAGAGATAGGTTTCTTTTTTCACGTGGAAAAGGCTAAGACACTAACAAGAGAAGCGTTACTGACATGCATTGTCCGTTTATTGTAATAATCAATCATTATTATTAGAATCGATAATAATAAATGTTTGTTAAATTCAGTGGTACGGCAACAACAAAACCATCATCAACAGTTGTTGTTGTTACTATTAATTCTCAGAACATTGGCAATTTACAAATAACTAAGCATTTCTTCAATAAAAAAAAATATTTTTATTTAAAGGTTTTCCATAAGTAGCAAGAGTACATTCAATGTCTCTGTTTTCAGATCATACAGCTCAGTTACAGTCCTTCTGAGACATTTTTTGCTGTAGGCAATGTGGGGTTGAGGGGGAGTGAGAAGGGAGAAAATAGAGAAAGAGAAACATAGGAGGGAGTGCATGCCTCTCTGTTGTTCTTTGCTTCTCACTTTCTGAGTGAGCAGCTTGTGAACACAAGACCAGTTCAGTTCTGTCTACACTGAGTAGCAGGAGCTGTCGAATACTTCAGAGGGGTCTCTTGAAGTTGTTGGGGCTGGAGCCTGGGTCCTTCAGCAAGCAAAGGAGATGCTCTACTTACTACCACCCATGCCTAACTTAAGTTCATTTATATCAGTGACTTCAAGTATGAAGTCAGCCGCAGCCCAATATACCAGAAGGAGCGTCTCCACCCACATCGGCAGCCTGGACACTGAGGTCCAGCTCTGAGAGACTTCTGGTGGTTCCCTCCCTGCGAGAAGTGAAGTTACAGGGAACCAGGCAGAGGGCCTTCTCGGTATAGGCGCCTGCCCTATGGAATGCCCTCCCATCAGATGTCAAGGAAATAAGCAACTATTTGACTTTTAGAAGACATCTGAAGGCAACCTTGTTTAGGGAAGTTTTTAATGTTTGATGGCTTTATCGTGTTTCTAATATACTGTTGGGAGCCGCCCAGAGTGGCTGGGGAAACCCAGCCAGATGGGCAGGGTATAAATAATAAATTATTACTATTATTATTATGACTTCATCAGATGCCACCTGTAATAAAGAAATCACTTTAAAACCTGACACATCATAGCAGGATATAAGAAGGATAAAGCACCAATAAAACATTGAAACAAAACAGCAACAATAAAGCACCATATTAACATACAGAATGAAATTAGAAAATAATAAGTATTTGCCAGCTTCTGGAAACATATAACAGAAGATGACAGGAACAGAGAGCCAGAGAGAGTATTCCAGAAATGGGATTTCACCACAGAAAGAGCCCTGTTCTCTATTCCCCATCAACTGGATTGCACAAAATCCCAAACATTGTGTGTGATAGTTAGGTATGTAATATGTAAGTGAACATAATCTGTATGCTGTGCTCCATCATTCATATGCTCTGCAATGGTGAAGACCTTGCAGCTAGAAAGCACCAGCTTTCTACCAAATCCTGGCAGTGGTGGGGTTGTTTTTGTGCCATAACAAAACTTCCAGACAGATGGAGACACGTGAGGAGGGGCTGCCCTGGGACTGAGGAAGCTGCCCACATGTCACAGAGAGGAAGGGATGCTTCTGGCTGCCATTGGTGGAACAGCTGAGACCAGGGGCCAATGGGCTTATCTGGAACTATCAGTTTGGCTCACTGGCCAGGAATGATGGAAGCCGAGGTCCAGCAACACTTGGAGTGGAACAGCTTCTCCATCCTTGGGCTAGGAAATGACAGCTGAGACAAGGCAGAGTGAGCTGCCCAGAGGAATGTGGGGAAGAGAAGGCCAGACACAAAAGTCGGAGACATAAAGGAAAAAGAATGAGAATGGGCAGAAGGAAAGGGGTGTGGGTGGTCAGGAAAGAAGGGAGCAGGCTTTGATTTCAGAAAACAAGCCAGTTCTTTGGCTCAGCCTTTCCCAACCTGGTGGGGTTGGGCTCCGACACCCATCGGCCCCTGCTTGAATGGCCAGTAGCAAGGGATGATGGGAACTGTAGTCCAAAGACAACAGGAGGCCACTGGTTGGGGGACGTTGCTTTACCGAAGGGCTTTTTGCCCTAATAGAATGCTTTATTCCTAATATGGATCTGGGAACCGCTGGCATAGTTCATGCCAGGGTTCATCAGGCCTCAAAAGCAGGCGGCAAGTCAAAGTTTGCTAGGATCAAACACGTAAGGAGCATAGTCACCTTTCAGCCAAGGCCTCTCCCTTGTGATATATCATTTATTTATGTCATTTTCTTTATCATACATGCCGATTGCATGCGTGTTTGAACTCCCCCTTCGCCTCAGGAGGTCACGAGGAGGCAAGATTCCCAGCTGAATTTGCATTTCGCCTGCCAGGCTAGATGGTATCGCCAGATCCATCCATTTGAGACTGAGCGGCGGCTGTCAATTAAGGCAACTTGACTGGGATTTGGGCAAGGAGAGGGAGGAACCCCACGTGCATGAGTAGGATGAGGACTGTGTGAATTGTTCCCCAGGGGCAAAGGAGACGAGGAAAATGCCTGCCTTGGCTTGCAGAGCCCCTGGGAATTCTATGCATACAGCATGAGGCAAGAACAGCCGAATGCCAAAGCCAGAGATCACCATGCAGCTGAGATATGAAACGGAGAGATTGACCCTCAGCAGGCAGAAGGTCCCAGGTTTGAGTCCTGGCATCTCTAGGCAGGGGCTGGGAATGCTATCCCAGCCTGAAACTCAGGTGAGTCACTGCCAGTCAGAGCAGGCCGTACTGAGCTAGATGTCTGACTTTGCATGGCAGCTTCCTATGCCTCCATTTCTGGTGGCCTTCTGGAAAAGCTGAAGTTCCCAACTAGATCAATGAAATCTGCGTGTTCCGTGTTCATCTCTACCTAGTTCCATCCTTATTTCAGACGTCACGATCACAATTTCAGACATCATGACGTACATCGCAATGTCTAGCGGTGATTTTTTGCGAGGTTGAAAACCAGATTATCGCCCAGCCCTAGTTCCCGTTTACTGCTGATGGAGGGATACTGAGATCAAACAGAGGATGCTCAGCTCCAGCCTTTGAGAATGAGAGATTCCAGTTTGGGGGCTGTCTATCAAGCTTCATCTCAGGGTAATAATGTCATTACACTCCAGGAGATTGATGGGCGGGGTTGTGTGCGTGTGAAGCCTGTCATAGTTGCTAGGCAACCATAGGGTGTGCTCCCATAATCAGATTTTGGGATAGCCCCATGTGTTAGAAGTAACTGCAGGTTCGTCTTGGTGATCCAGGATAATCTGGCTTGGGTGTTGTGGATCAATACAGTCCAGTGTGTCCTTCGGTGTCCACCCAGACAGAATCATATAGCTCCACCCACAATTTTAGTTCTGCTACTAGAAGTGTTAGATGCAGAGCCAAAAACATAAATGAATAAAGCCAGGGGTGCCATTTTTGTTGTTCATGTGCAGATGCAATATGTGATAAATGCACTTGATTCCACCACATGGGGCTGCATGAGAGGCAGCATGCAGAGAGTAGGGTGTGTGGGGGTGTGGAATCAGAGGTTTATAATTTTATCCATCCCTTACTCATCTCTCCCCTGCTAAACTAAACAGCCTCCAAACTTCCCCATCTCTCCTCCTAGGCAAAGAGCTCTCACCCCCTTGTCATTGTCAATTGCTATTTTTCTATGTCCTGACCTTTTACAATATTTGTTTTGAGACGGGGTGGCCACCACAAAATTGTAGAGTTGAAAGGGACCACAAGAATCACCTAATCGAACCTCCTGCCGTACAGGAATCTTTTGCCCAACATTGTTGTTGCAAAGCATCTGGTTATTAAGGGGCAACATCCAAATCCTTTATGTTTTATTTGAGGGATTGCTGGGTCCAATCAAGACCAGAAAATGACAAAAGGGGAGGTGCAACTGATTGACGTGACTGAGACTACCTTCTAAAAGAGAGCCCCTTCATCACAGTTTGAGTGACAGCAAGTTGCAGGTGGTCACATTTATCTCCATGCTGTGAAAAGTCTTACTTGCTGAATTGTTCTTATTTATCCTCTGTTAGAGACGCGGGTGGCACTGTGGGTTAAACCACAGAGCCTAGGACTTGCCGATCACAAGGTCGGCGATTCGAATCCCCACGACGGGGTGAGCTCCCATTGCTCGGTCCCTACTCCTGCCAACCTAGCAGTTCGAAAGCACGTCAAAGTGCAAGTAGATAAATAGGTATCGCTCCTGCAGGAAGGTAAACAGCGTATCCGTGCGCTGCTCTGGTTCGCCAGAAGCGGCTTAGTCATGCTGGCCACATACCGGCTCCCTCGGCCAATAAAGCGAGATGAGCGCTGCAACCCCAGAATCGGCCATGAGTGGACTTAATGGTCAGGGGTCCCTTTACCTTTACCCTCTGTTAAAGGGTCATATATTAGGCCAAAGGACTTTTGGACGTGGGTAGTCACTTCTCTAAAATGTGGCAGACCTGTGGAGCCTAGTTCAAAAAAGGTCTAGGTTTCTGGCTTCCCTTTTTCTTTCTGTGGAAGAGAGCTGGGTAAGTTCTTGCTAACTTCCAGGGAATAGGGTAGAGCAAGGCTACAAAGGTTTGGGTGTTGTTAATGGCGTGGTGGGGTATTCTCAAACAAGCTCCTAATATTGCACACGCAAGCACACACACACCCAAAACCTCCTTCTTTCCTTCCCGCAGTATTTCCTTTTGAGAGTTCAAATAATAAATGGGTGGGGTAGTCTTTTCATGAGTAGTTTTTGAAAGCAGGTATGTGTGTAAAAAGCATACGTATTTCCGCAGCTGTTTGGACAGCTCCTTTTATTTTCTGCAACTAAGAGGACTAGAGGCTTGAGACTGTCTGATGTTTACAAAGATCATGTTGAATACGAACGTGTGTCCTTGGGTGGGAACAGATTTGCATTCTTGACACAGAAAGTAAGATTGGGCCCTTTGCTGTAGGACCCTGGTGTTACACTGCAGAACAGAACATGCTTCAAAGAGGAGAGTTGGGGAGAGAAGGAGATAGACCTGTAAGGGTGTCAGTAGCCTTATTCTTAATATCGTCTGTGTAGCATCTAGCTGTAGCTGGTGCTTAATTTCTTATGTTAAGCATTTTTCCCCTTATGTGCAACTGATATTCCCAGCATACATTTAAAGTATATTCAATATACAATTGATGCATGTGACTTCCCCCAAAGAATCCTGGGAAGCATAGTTTAATGGCGCTAGAAATGGTAGCTCTGGGGGGAGGGGGACTACAGACCTCAGAATTCTTTGGGGAAGTCTTGGGTTTTAAATGTGCTGCTCTGTATCCCTAGGGGCTGCCAACTTTCTTTCTTTTTTGCAAAGCTCCTGTGCCTCCAATAATGGCTGTGTAACATGCAGAAAAGGGGACACGGGTGGCGCTGTGGGTTAAACCACAGAGCCTAGGACTTGCCGATCAGAAGGTCGGCGGTTCGAATCCCCGCGACGGGGTGAGCTCCCGTTGCTCAGTCCCTGCTCCTGCCAACCTAGTAGTTCGAAAGCACGTCAAAGTGCAAGTAGATAAATAGGTACCACTCCAGTGGGAAGGTAAACGGCATTTCTGTGCGCTGCTCTGGTTCGCCAGAAGCGGCTTAGTCATGCTGGCCACATGACCCGGAAGCTGTACGCCGGCTCCCTCGGCCAGTAAAGTGAGATGAGCACCGCAACCCCAGAGTCGGCCATGACTGGACCTTATGTTCAGGGGTCCCTTTACCTTTAACATGCAGAAGTTCAGCAGATGAAACTTTTCCTTGCACACAGATTCATTCCCTAGATTTCCTGCTGTTCATGCAGCTTTTTAAGGTATATATGAGGAGCCATGTCAGCACAGAAGTTGGCTTCCTTCGGGGAAACACAATGTTTACAGACATAAAACAGTCCTTATTTGTTAAAGGTATGAGCAGCAATGAGTTAGCTTGAGGTAAGCTAGCTTACTTGTGAAGGAAAGGGCGGAAATGTTTACGGAGCTAAAACAACAATTATTTGTTTTTGGATCATGTGAACGAGCTATACACACACAGAATTTAGGGATGTGCTTTATTTCCTTCAAAGGATCCCTTCCAGCTAACTGGCCATGGCAGAGACAGAATAACAGGCTGGTGAGTGGTTCTGGAAGCTTCTCAAGGACTCACAGGTACAGTGACAGATGGCCCCTACCTTCCCCTCAAGCCACAGAGGTGGTTCTTCATTATCGCCAGGAAGATAATTGCCAAGGCAATCACAAAACAGAATCTTCTTATATAACAAACTAGCAGCAGCCCACGGTTTGGCTAGTGAATTCCAAAACACACACACACCCATCAACGCATGCTGCCTCTCACAACTATTAATCTTTCTCTGTCCCCATCTCCATATTAGTTCCTTCCTTCTCCAAGGGAGAGAAATGGAATAAACAGAACCACCGCTCTTGTGGAGGAGTGTCTGCCAGCCATAGAGATGGGGAACCTGTGGCCCTCCAGATATTGCTGGTGGACCACAACTCCCATCAGCCTCTGCCAGGTCCAACCAATGGTCAACAGCACCTGGAATGCCACACTTTGTTTCCCCAGCCCTAGCGCACTGGCTGCGGGCTTCTTTGTAAGGGAAGGAAGAACAGATGGAAGCCACCAATGTGCAAAGCAAAACCTGCTCTTCTCTCCTGTCCACTCCCTTGCCTGCCTCGTTCTATCTCTCTGTATTGTTCTTCTGATACATTCATTGTTCATGGCAAGACCTGTCCCTCACAATACAATCTGAGCTACTGCAAGTAGATTGGATCATGTAATACAGAGCTGAGTTGCTGCTACTTTTTCTGGAGAGAAGTTCTGTGCTAGGCCAAAAACAAGCAGGTGAAGCTGACTTGTTGAATTTATGCCTGTTGTGCAAAACACAGGACCACTGTGGGGGAGTGGTGACTCCATGTTTTGTGCTGCTTTGCCTGAGAAATCTTTCCCCCAATATTGCACCATCCATGCAGGCACCTGCTATTCCTGGCTACCAAGCATTTTTCCCTTGGGTCAAACACCTTGATGGTCAAAACCATGGGTAGGCAAACTAAGGCCCAGGGGCTGGATCCAGCCCAATCGCCTTCTAAATCCAGCCTGTGGACGGTCTGGGAATCAACGTGTTTTTACATGAGTAGAATGTGTCCTTTTATTTAAAATGTGTCTTTGGGTTATTTGTGGGGCATAGGAATTCGTTCATTTTTTCCCGCTTCAAAATATAGTCCAGCCCCCCACAAGGTCGGAGGGACAGTGGACCAGCCTCTTGCTGAAAAAGTTTGCTGACCCCTGGTCAAAACCCTAAGAAGTCCTGGAAAGGAGCTATATAGAACAGCCACACTTGTGGATAGTGGTGCAGAATTTGTAGAATGGTTGTCCAGTTAAATAAATCTTAGTATTTTGATCTTACAGATCACGGGGGGCTAACCTTTTTTAGTCCAGGGATGTTGTGATGGGGGCAGCCACACATCCATGATTCATGCGCCAGTAGCAGTGAGTACAGCCAACGCATATGTTTATACACGAACACTCGCCACACCTACAACAGGCGCATAACAGACACGCAGACTCAGCGCTCTCACTCGCACACAATTTTGGCAAGCACCATTTCGGTGGTGCTTGGAAATGCTGTCTTTAAAAGAGCAGGAGGAGGGCTTTATGTCTGATCTAGGGTACCTGCCGTTAAAGGGAGGAGATAAAGCCCACTGCTTGTTCTTTAAGAGCCAGGTGTTTAAAGAGCAGGTGGAGTGCTTCATCTTCAGATCATGAGATAAAGGAATGGGAGTTGGCAGCCACGTCTGGCCCATGTTACAGATTGTGAAGATTTATCATCACCTCCTAATTTATTAGGTTGACATATAACTGAATCAATGGTTCTGAAGCAATGACAGGAAGCATCCACTCTCTGATTTTTAGATCCATTTCCCTTCAAGCACCATCTGAGAAGAGGTACAGTGGTACCTCGGGTTAAGTACTTAATTCGTTCCGGAGGTCCATTCTTAACCTGAAACTGTTCTTAACCTGAAGCACCACTCTAGCTAATGGGGCCTCCAGCTACCACTGCGCCGCCGCCGCATGATTTCTGTTCTGATCCTGAAGCAAAGTTCTTAACCCGAGGTACTATTTCCGGGTTAGCGGAGTCTGTAACCTGAAGTGTATGTAACCTGAAGCGTATGTAACCCGAGGTACCACTGTATTCCTAATAATAATAATAATAATAATTTATTATTTATACCCCAACCACTCTGGAAGGCTTCCAACAGAATATTAAAAACACAATAAAACATCAAACATTAAAAACTTCCCTAAACAGGGCTGCCTTCAAATGTCTTCTAAAAGTCAGGTAGTTGTTTATCTCTTTGACATCTGATGGGAGGGCGTTCCATAGGGCGGGCGCCACTACCGAGAAGGCCCTCTGCCTGGTTCCCTGTAACCTCACTTCTCGCAGGGAGGGAACCGCCAGAAAGCCCTTGGAGCTGGACCTCAGTGTCCAAGCTGAATGATGAGGGTGGAGTCGCTCCTTCAGGTATACTGGGCTGAGGCCATTTAGGGCTTTAAAAGTCAGCACCAACACTTTGAATTATGCTCCTGCTCATACAGGAAACTGGTGTTTATTTATTAAATTTCTATACCACCCTTCATCCAAGGACCACAGAGTGGTTTACAATATCTTGATGTTGCACATTAGGGTTTCTCAGGAGAAAATGGGGTGAGAGGTGCCAAAGCAGACTAATAGCAACATGCCTGTTTCTTCTCCAGGGCAGCCACCGGTGCCTCCACCCATAGCCTTTGAGACAATCCAGTGAAAAACTCATTGGCTTCCTTCAAAGAGCACCTGATATAATCTTAGTTGATGCGGCCTCCCAGAACTTGATCTCCGAGAGGGATTATGAAGCTCTGGATAAGATGCAAAACCCGAAGGAGAAGGTATGAAAACTCCTAGTGAAGATCCAGATCAAAGGGGAGCAGAGTTGCCAGCAGTTCTTGGAAGGCATAAGGAGCCTCTTTCCAAATTTGCCTCTGGACTTACGGCCTCTAGCAAGCGGTGAGTAAATGCTCAGCAACACTCTCAGTTTTCTGGAATTTGCTTCTCCAGATCTCCTAGTTCAGTGTGTCCTTCACAAAGCTCCACATCCACTCAGGGTTAGTGCACATTTTCTAGCCAGCAGGCTGTACCCTGGGTTCCTTCGCCCAAGCAGGGCACTCTGACAGGTGGGTGAGGCTAGCCACCTATCAATCACCTGACATCATCATGGCATCAGATGCCTCATTCCCCCCCCCCTTTGTCGTGTGGCTTGAGCTGAAGTGCAGCATCTACCAAGCAGGTGATAGATGCTGACCACAAGCCCTGCTTTCAGCAAGGATTGGTTGTGCTGCAGACTTATGGCAAATTCCATAGTACAGCTGATCCCACAGCCTTGCTATCACTGATGATCAGCTGATTGGTGGTGACCACAAATATCCCTTGGCAAGGAACGATCAGGAACATGCTCTAAGCTACCCTCCCCACCTTTTTTTGCAGTCAGATTTCTTCTCTACCTGCCCACTCCTGATGTCTCATCTGACGTCGGATGTGGGGGAAGTGGGTGTGGTTTGGGGCAACTGGTCTCACAAGTCAAATTGGTGCCTGTGTCTAAGCCTAATAAGGCATGCAGGAAGGTGGTTCCCCAACCCTGCTTTAACAGAACCAGGATGGTTTGAGTTGCCCAATCTCTCTGTCTCCTGTACAGTGAAAATGAAAAATTCAGTGCCAAGATTTTTGCAGGATGCCTGTGGCTTTGCTTATACCACCTGATTATTATAACAACTATTAATTATGAGTGCTGCACCTTAACTCCACACTGTTTTATGACCTTGTAAAAGCTATCCTTGCAACACGCTTATGAGTGTAGGCCACTATTATCCCCATTTCAAAGACAGGGTAACTGAGACCGAGAGACTTACTAGTACCTGGTGAGTTCAGCATTTAGGTGCAGTCATGCTTAATCCGAGCCAGGCTGAGCCCCAGGAGAAAAACGCAGCCAGGCCACACTTGAGGGAGGGAGCAAGAAGGCCGAGTGTGGCCTGGGCATTAGCAGAAAAAGGGCCGCTGAGGAATTGCAATCGGTCTTCATGCATCCAGAATTGGAGGGAACAGCCTTTGGGTCAAGAGTGTGCTTGAGTCCTGGGACCCAAACTTGATGTGCATATTAATTCAGAATTTTTGCTTGAAAAGTATACTTTTTAACCGTTGTTTTATTCATTTTGCTTTTTATCAACCTGTTCTCAACATTTATTTTTATTGACAGTCTTAATGTATGCTTTTTAGTCTTTGTAAACTGCTTAGAGGCTTCACTTGCAGAGAAACAAATGAACAAAACAAGTAATTAGCAGCAGTTTTCTGCCTTGCAGGGGTCAGCAAACTTTTTCAGCAGGGGGCCGGTCCACTGTCCCTCAGACCTTGTGGGGGGCTGGATTATATTTGGGGGGGATGAATGAATTCCTACGCCCCACAAATAACCCAGAGATGCATTTTAAATAAAAGGGCACTGTAATGGTTCTAAGGGGTTGCTCGTGCGTAAGCAGGTGTCTATCTCCCTGGCTGGGTGCAAACACCTGGCTGGGCTGCCAAAGTGAACCTCCTCTGTCTGGACAGCCACTCACCTGTGGCTGACTCAGTCGCTGGCAGAATCCGTGAGTGGGCGTTTCTTAAACTTCTTCCAGCAAAGAAGCTCTTTGACGCCTAGTCTCCGCCTACCCTCTCTGCGCGAAAGCCTTCTGCGCAGGGAGGGCATGGGCAACGGAGGACCCCTACTCTCCCCGCTGGTCCCAGGCAAGGAGTCATGGGACCGCCTCGCCACTTCCCCCACCTGCCCCCCTTCTCCACTGGTGCTACGCTGATTCTCTTCCCCAGAAGATGGGCTGCTTCTCCCGATCCCTGGACGCTCTCTGGAATCCCTCTGACTTTTGCGCTCCCCCTCCAGTACTGATGGCAGTTCCCTGACAAGCACATTCTACTCATGTAAAAACATGCTGATTCCCAGACCATCCGCAGGCTGGATTTAGAAGGCGATTGGGCCGGATCTGGCCCCCGGGGCCTTAGTTTGCCTACCCATGCTTTAAGGCAAGCAGCAGATTTTAGAGCTGGGGGAACCTGTGACCCACCCTATCCGACCCTGGAGATTCTGGAGGAAATGGGAGTGAGGTGTGTCTGGTGTACGTAAGCACTAGGAACAAGTTTCCCAAAATCTCATATACCCCTTGGGCTGGTAGCATTGGGTAATTTAATCTAGTTCCTCTGCGTTTTGATTTCTCCGGGGCAGCTGTTTTCCTTTCTTTCTGGTGACTCAGCACGGCAAGAAGCAGCAGCACAAGCAGAAATTTTCCATTTTGAACCCAGTGACACAAATATGCTTCCTATTTTGCGTGCAATGTGAAAGTATTGCTCAGCACTCTATTGTCCCCACAGCAGCACTGCTGCATGTTGTTTCTTTTGGGTGAGTAAGCATGTTGCACAGGAGACTTGTGGTGTCAGTAATATTATTTACAAATATGGAATAGTGGGACCAACATGTCTCCTACTGCTGGCAAGGAAGCCACTGACCGTGGTCCCAATGCAAGAGCATTATTCCCCGCTACCCTCATGTGCCTTCATCTGAACTTGCATGTCTGGCTGGCTCCAAATTTGAAGTGCCATCTTCTATATATATTTCTTTTTTCATTTAGTTCAATTTATTTTTAGTCATTTCTTGAGTGCGTAGTAATTTCGGTCCTTGCATTGATAATAGTTATTAGTTCATTCATATGATCAGGCAGGAGGCAACTTTGTTCAAAACAGAAAATTAGGATGGAGAAAGAACACTGAACTACAGTTATGCCAGGGAATGAATTCATGCTTGTTTATCCCAGGAAGCAAAACACCCAGATTGGAACAAAATGAAATGACAACATTGCACCTGGCTAGTTGATTTTGGGTGGCTTGTTTCCAGAGAGCTTGAAAAAAAGATGTAAGAAATTCATCTCTGTCATTAGGTCTAGAATATTCTTTTTAAAAAGTAATAAACATTGAGCGTCCTCCCCCCCCCCCCACACACACACAGAAAAACAACAACCCAGAGCAGAGTGATTACATGTGGGGGCTCTTGCTGCTTCTTCTGGAATGAATATACTTAAGGAAATTAATAATATTTTATACAGTGCTATGAATTAGATATTTACATACTAACGTAAGTAGAAAAGTCAGCTTTCTGCCCTGAGGAATTTATAAACTAAATACTGGCAGAAGAAGAGATGACAAGAGAGAGGAAGGTGAGCAAATTCAATTTCATCATGCACTTCCAGGGTTAAGCATACTTTGGGATGTTTAAAAAAAGCAGAAAGGATCTGACCTCTTCAGTGTGTGTTACAATGACCCCAGCAGAACCAACTTCCCTTTGATACATTTGAGCAACACTTGCATTTCTAGTTGCCACTGATGAAATATTTGTGATATTCTTTCCTCTGAAATGTCATCATTTTGAACAATGGACCCAATTTGTCATCTTTGGGGTTTTTTCTCTTTTGCATAATACTGAATTGCTTAAGATATATTTTCTTATTTTCACTTTTAGACCATTTTTTTTGTTCCAAATTGTTGTTTTCAGCTTTCCCTGCTTTTTGTCATCGACGGCAGGATATGGAACTTCCTTTATTGCAACTTATTCATCGACATTCAGGGAAGCGCCAAAATTTCTGCAAGTCCAGGGGCATCCTCTACCTTTCCCACTTCCCCTCTTTCAGCAACAACTTTGGACTACTTAATTTGGCCCTTCCTTGCTTTGGCCCCAGGTCTGCTTCTCCATGGGAGGTCTAGGGTTTCTTAAGGAAAGCCAACCAAAATTCCCTGGAAGAGATCGTGATAATGTGGGAAGAAGCAAAGAGAAATGCCCTTCTCTGCTTTATTCTCAACATTTTATGTCTTAATGTTAAGTCTGAATTGAGCTGGTTCTGCTGGAGAGGAGAATAAATAAATTCTGTTCACCAATGTGCTAGCTCAAGGATGGGGAACCTGTACTCTTCAATATGTTTCTGGGCTACAATTCCTATTACCCCCTCACCATTAGCCAGTGGGAGTTGGAGTGCATTTCAGAATCTGCCTTGCGTGCATCTTAATTTCACAAATACACTAATGAGGTGTGAACTGATAGTGACTAACCAGGAACAGGAAGCTGGGGCGGTAGTAGATAACGAAGACATCAACTGACTGTGTAGCAGCAGTGGAAAAGGCAAATTCCGTGCCATGGAAGATTAGGAAAGAAACTGAAAATAAAACTGTATGCCATCATACAAATCTAGTATATGACCACATTAGGAATAGTGTGTACAGTTTGGTTGCCTTGCCTCAAAAAGGGTATTGTAGACTTAGAAAAGGTTCAGAAGAGGGCAACCAAAATGATGGAGGGGATGGAACAATTCCCCTATCAGGAAAGGTAGCATGATATGGGACTTCTTCACCTAGGGCTGTCCACACTTCTGCTTGTCCTGTGCAGAGAAAGCACGGATCCAGGTGGTTTTCTCCATGCCCCACTCCTTTCCTCAAGAAGCCCTGCTCTTTAGCTTTAAATCAGAGCAAGCGTAAGTCCAGAGAAAACCCAAATTGTGTGTGTTTGTGTGCTCACATGCTTGTGAGGAAGAGGGGGGAAGAGAGAGAGAGAGAGAGAGAGAGAGAGAGAGAGAGAGAGAGAGAGAGAGAGAGCTTTTCAACCTTGAGAGGATGAACAACTGCATAGGAGCCTGAGCTGTGAAATTTTATAGTTGTTAATTCTGAAGGTCTTTCTGTTAGCTTGCTCTTCTCCTACAGCGTACCCAAACCAACAGATAAGTTGTTCCCCAGACACTTTGGAAAAGAATGGGCCAGGAATTCCAATCAATGTGCTGTTTTCTATGCTGAGTGGCAGCAAAGACTCAGAAGGTATGTCCTGTAGTGTACCAGTAACTATTGACAAATGCTAATTAAGGGTTAGGTCTACACTTCCGCTTGACCCGTGCCTAGAAAGCATCGGTCCAAGTGTTTTTCCACTTGACCTGCAGTTTCTAGGCAAAGGTCTGAGCAATTTCCCCCTTGCGCCACTCCTTTCCCAAGAGAAAACCTGCCATTAAGAGCTAAATCAGAGCAAACATCAACCCAGAGAAAACTCCAATTGTCGTTCGCTCTGACTGAGCACTAAAGAGCGGTTTTCCCTGGGGGGAGAAGCAGCAGGACAAAAGGATGTGTGGATGAGTCCTTGCTCTTTACTGATGTTCCAGAACTGTTTGTAACCCTTTGTCATGTCTAAATATAAGCCATAACACTGCCTTCATTCTTCTCAGAAGCCTCAAGGTCTAGGAACATCCATTAAAATGAAAATACTGAAGCTTCTCAGACCATTTGGTCCACATACAATACTGGTTTATAGTGCAACAAGGAACAGCATTTATTCTGATTCATCCTATGAAAAAGCACTCACGCACCCCTCAGTTTCTTAACATGCTTTGTGATGAATGATGTGGAGCTCCTCATTACCCTAGGGCCTGCTTAAGCTTTTGCCCATCTGCTTTTTCTACCTCTCCAACTATCCTGAAAAACAAAGTCTAAACCCCAAGGTTCCTTTCTATCAAAACATATTTTTTGCTTTCCTCACAGTAGCTCAATAGTTAAACATTCCCCAACTGAACCTTCCCCTCTTAGCACATTCTGGAATATCGCAGCCCCCTAGTTTTGGTTGGGGAAGGGAGGGTGTCACTGATATTCAAACACAGATGCACTAATTCCTTCAGACGTGTAATCCGTCCCTTATCCTGAATGTGGCTTGGAAGAATGAGGGATACTTATTTTCTGCTTAACAGTCTTTTGTTTCTGTGTTTACATACAGAATCGTCAAATATATCGAGTGAGCAAGATCTTGATATGGAAGTGACAAAGATGGAGCAAGGCATTTTGAATGGTAAGAAATTCTCTGGAAACAAGGTTAAGAACATAAGAAGAACCCTGGCAGATTAGACCAAAGGCTTACTTTGTCCAGCATCCCGTTTTCCCTCAAGTGGCCAAATCAGATGCCTTTAGGAAGCCCTTGAGCAGGATATGGGTGCAATAGGACTCTCCTGATCATCTTCCCCCAGCAACAGCTACTCAGAGGCATAGTTCTTCTCAGGACCAGATTTAGGTTTGATGAGGCCCTAAGCTACTGAAGGCAATAGGGCTCTTTATATGTCCAGTTGTCCTTTGTCAACAACAAATTGTCACTGTTTTTTGTGTTGAATATATGCTATATGGTAATTTATGGACCTAATAGGTATCTAAAGCCATTTGCCACTGTTGCTGTATGTAGGTTTTATTTTATTTGTTTTTTATCTTATATTTTGGAAATGTACACCCAGGTTTTTTCCCCTTTAATTTTTTTGGGGGCCCCCAAAAGAGTGGGGCCCTAAGCTATGGCTTGATCAGCTTATACGTAAATCCGGCACTGGTTCTTCTGAACCTGGTGGTAGCATATAGCAATGATGATTTAGAAGCGTTTCAATACTTTACCTTCACAAATATCTAATCCCCAGTAAAAGCCATATAAATTGGTGGCCATTATATTTAGTGGTAAGCGCATTCCATTGTTTTTAACTCTGTGCTGTATGAAAACATACTTCCATTTGTCAGTCCTCCTCACTCTTCTGTCCTGGAGGACTCCAGACTTTTTAGCCTTACAGGAAAGGGAGAAAAACGTCTCTCTGCCTTTCTGCCCACTTTCTCCATACTGCGGTTGCTTCAGAATAAACTACTTTCCTATGAACAAAGGCAAGCAGTGTTACCCATCTCTGCAGGGGTTGTTCTGGAGTAAGTGCGTTGTTTCTGTACTACTTGCACGATCTTTATTTGAAAGATTACTTTTCCCCTTAAGAAGGAACATTCTGAGTGAAATTGCCTGGGGAAATAATCATTATTTCTAATGTCCCTATGCAAGCTAGATTTCTAATGCCCCTAAGCAAACTAGATCCATCTGTTTTACAAGATGGGGGCCCATCCCATGTCCTCATGCTTAGATTCTATGGGTATAACTAGATACAGTGCTACCTCAGGTTACAGACGCTTCAGTTTACATACGCTTCAGGTTACAGACTCCACTAACCCAGAAATAGTACCTCAGGTTAAGAACTTTGCTTCAGGATGAGAAGAGAAATCACATGGCAGCGGCGTGGCGGCAGCGGGAGGCCCCATTAGCTAAAGTGGTACCTCAGGTTAAGAACAGTTTCAGGTTAAGAATGGACCTCCAGAACAAATTAAGTTCTTAACCCGAGATACCACTGAATTCCTATCCCCCCATAGCCCTGTTTGCACCTTCATACAGCAGGGATAAAGAGCCCTGAACAGGAAAATCTGAAGGTGGGTTCTTAGTGCATTCAGCAGAATGCATGGGAAATACTCCTTCATAATGTCTGCCCAATGCATGAAGATCTGAGACTACAGTTAATGAAGATGTTCAGGGCAGGACTTGTCTGTGCAGATCAATCCTCTCCCAAAATGCCTCAATGCTGTTTGTGTTTCCCTCATATGGGGCATACTTACAGGGGAGAATTTACAAGCAGGAGCAGTGGGAGTAAATTCATCCCTCCAAAATCTAGGCTTACAGGAAGTGGGCAAAATGTCCCTAGTGAGTGGGGCATTTGCATACAAGAATATCCAGACCTGGGAGGGGTCTGTTTACTTCCCCTTTGGGGGAATCACCACAGCTCAGTGGTGGATGAGCTGCTTTGCTTGCACAAGGTCCCAGGTTTAACCTCCGGGTAGGGCTGGGAAGGCCGCTTGTCCAAAATCCTGGAGAGAGGCTGTCAGTCACCAAAGACAGCACTGAGCTTGGTGGGCCAATGGCCTGAATTTGCGTAAGAGTTTCCTGTGGTTTAAGCAACTGCTCCCATCTTCCCTTTATCTCAAGAAATTGGGATTCTGAATGATCTGTGCACTGGGATAACATCTAGTTATAAGTGGACATGCAAGGGAATGGGGGGTGAAGGGAAAAGGCAGAGCAGTGTTGTAAACAAAATCTGCCCTTCTTCCCTTATGGAGTATCCAAGAGCCCATATAGAGTCCTTACATAGGTTCCCTATTGGTAGGAGAAAATAACAGAGGCCAACCAGAGAATATTGAGAAGCAAAGCAGCTAGCAAGCCTGATCTTTATTGATTTGTTGCAACAGGGTGCTCTGCTTACCCGTAGGAAAGGAGGAAGACCTAGAACAACAGTGTGCCTGCCCTTATATAGATATTTTAAATTCCCTGCCCTGGAGCTCAAGACCACCCCTCCATACATCATACATACATCACAGAAGGGGTGTAATCCAAGACCACCCCCCACAAACATCATACCTACATCACCGAAAAGGCGGTCTACAACAGAAATTTGAGTGCTGTTGTTTGTCCTGTTTGGCTGGTTTTCTGATAATGCCTTATCTGATTGCCTCTCCTGGTAGTCTGCCCATTCCTCTGAAATGGTGATCACCCACTTCCTGAGACAATGGGAAAGTTCCCGCACCCCCTCCCTCCTTGCAGAGAAAACATATGGTCAGTTTGGGAGTCAAAATGGTTTCAGGGAGTCAAAATGGTTTCAGGAAGGTCTTCCTGTGCTGCTCCAGACATTGGCACATTTATGAACATTTATCTCATATATATATATATATATATATATATATATATATATATATATATACACACACACAGTGGTGCCTCGCAAGACGAAAATAATCCATTCCGCGAGTCTCTTCATCTACCGGTTTTTTCGTCTTGCGAAGCAACCCTATTAGCGGATTAGCGGATTAGCGCTATTAGCGGTTTAGCGGCTATTAAAGGCTTAGCGGCTTAGCGGCTAAAAAGCTATTAGCGGCTTAGCGGCTTAGAAAAAGGGGGGGGAGTGAAAAAAATCGCAAGACTCGCAAGACGTTTTCGTCTTGCGAAGCAAGCCCATAGGGAAATTCGCATCGAAAAACGGAAAACCCTTTCGCCTAGCGGGTTTTTCGTCTTGCGAGGCATTCGTCTTGTGGGGCACCACTGTAATTTATATATATATATATATATATATATATATATATATATATATATATATGCTTTCGTAGATTTTCACGGGTACAGGAATGTAGGTTTTGGTGTCTTCGGGTGTCTTCCCGTGTAAGATTTGGGGTGTCTAGGCCTAGACACCCCAAATCTTACACGGGAAGACACCCGAAGACACCAAAACCTACATATATATATATATATATATATATATATATATATATATATATATATGCAGGTTTTGGTGTCTTCGGGTGTCTTCCCGTGTAAGAGTTGGGGTGTCTAGGCGACGTTTCGACGAGGTCTCACTCGTCATCTTCAAACTGGTGCTTTCGGTTTCGAGACCTCGTCGAAACGTCGCCTAGACACCCCAACTCTTACACGGGAAGACACCCGAAGACACCAAAACCTGCATTCCTGTACCCGTGAAAATCTACGAAAGCAAATATATATATATATATATATATATGACCTTAAAATTCTTATAACAGTAGGGAGATGGGTTTGAGCATGCCAGAGTTAAAAGATAAGGTTTTAAACAGGTCAATAGAAGGAGCCAAGCTGGAACGTCAGGGAGTATAATTGGTTTTTGGCTTGGCTCTTTAAACAGGCTGTCACTGACGGTGCAAACAAGACGTGTGCTTACTTAATCTTGTAAATATTAATATTGCTAAACAAGCCTTTTCCCTGACCCCCTGGCTCTCATAAGGAGAGCATCTTATCTTAGTCCCAGGCAAGCTGCATGTTTGACCAAGTGTTTTCATGCTGGTTACAGAGGAAGGAGCTTCTTTCTCAATTAAGCTGCTGAGGACAGCATATTTTCATGTTCTGACTGGATACAGTAGCTCATGAGACATGAGTAAACGCAGTCATTATCTCTTGTAGGCTATGTGCTTAAGGAAGCTCAAATTCCCCCTTTTTTGCTGCACGAGTCTTAGGCATCCTTTCCCATTGCACACGTGTGTGTGTGTGTGTGTGTGTGTGTGTGTGTGTCCCATGCTGCACTGCTTCTGTTCATGTGCAAGTTGTCTTCTGCCCAAGCCTATGTTGTTTGTCTTGTTCTCTGTTGTGGCAAAATTATGTAACTTACATAATTAATTTCGCAAACAATATTGTTGTTTCGCTGTTCCACCCTTTCTACTTCAATACAAAGGAAACAATGTCAATGGGGGTGGGTAATCTATTCTGTATCAACAACAGCAAGTAGCTGTCTTATTCACTAGATTGAGCTTTGTCCTGGACATGGGACAAATTTGTGAACACCAGCAATTTCCACTCCTGTTTCCATTTTTGCAGGAGTTTTTCCAACATCCCAATGAGGAGAGGAGGAGTGGTGGTGATGACACCCACCTTGAGTGGCGCAATGCCTATTGCCTGGCCTGTGTGCCCCCCCCCCCCCAGATCACAGGGCCTGAGGCCATTGCCCCAGTTTGCCATACCTTAGGGACAGCACTGTCTTTGCTTCAGGTGAATGGTGAATGGAAGTGTGACGTTCGTACGGAGCCCCCGGTCGTCTCACGGACTATTGACCCGTACACCACTAATCTGCTGCCACCAACCAGGTCCTCCCCGGTAAAATCACTTCAGCCTCAGTTAGGTTCTCAATTAATAGAGTGTGTTTTATTTCAGACACAAACAAATTTTTACGGCATTCCAAACGTTGTTACTCTTTACTTTCTTAGTCTTATTTTCCTCTCTCTATCTCTTCTACCTCCCCTCACTCAAGAACCCACTGCCCTAACTGTCTCTCTATTTCCAACTGCCTGCCAACTGCTTCTCCAACTGCCTTTCCCAACCAACCAACCACCAACAACTCCCAACAACTAACTCAAACCTTGCGCTAAGCCCTTTTATACACAGGTAGGCTCCGCCTCCGGCTTTCCTATTGGTCTATATTTTTAACCCTATCTCTCCCCCCGTTCAAGCATTTTCTAAACGAATGGGCAAATGCCACAGGAAGCAAGAGCAGAACATAATAGATTACAAATCCTATTGAGCTGTGATATCCCCCCCCCCAAAGCAAATAGGCACAGGGCCCCCACACTATACCACCCTCCCAATCTGAATCAAGGCCTTGTGCTGGTTTCCCGCCCCAAAAAATCTCCTCTTCTGCACTAACCAGCACCTTCTTGTGGGGAAATAGGAAGGGTAGGGAAATAAATTTTGGCAGAATCTGGTACGGTGCTTAGATCCGAATAAGGAGCACATCAGCAGGGAGGACCCTGTGCCTGTTCTTCTTTTAAAATAAAAGTGGCAGTCTTAAAGCACTTTTGGTGTAATTTATAGTTCAGTCCATTTTCTTCAGATATTTCCCTCCTTGTCAACCTCTAGTCACCAGCTCTGAATTGTGGGGAAGAGTAAAATAATGAGACATCCATTTGTGTGTGTGGCTTTTCATAGGATAGTAATAATGGAAGTTGACAGCTTGTTTTTTATCTCAGGGAGCCATCTTGGTTGGGGGTGAGCTGCTGCTTCAGGCTTCACCCTTCCTGTCAAGTAACAGTCCAAACTTTTCCGAACATTTAAATTGACAAATGGTATATATTTTGTGGATTGAAGAAAAAGCTTGTGTACATGAACAGAAAACACCTCTTAAAATCTGAAGGTGCCACAATAATGGTCTTTGGCTTTGAGGGGCTTGTGGTGGTTCATTCAGGGGAAAGGATTATGATACCCATAATTGTTTATATAAAGGAGACATGTTCCTCCCCCCCCAAAAAAAAACCCCCCTGCATTTTATTTTGCTGTTAAGAACTCTTGGGTTTGTGAGGGAGCCAAGGAGCCACAAAAGGGCAAAATCCCACTTCTCCTGAACAGTGAGTTCCAGGGATTCCACTGGCAGAGAGAGCATTGAAAACTCCCACCATTTTGCTTTGTTTGCAGGTATACAGGTAGAGGCGCAGGCAAACAGGTGCTTTGCCAGGCAGCAGGTCCACTCTGCCACTAGGGATGAAGGAGGAATCCATTTTAAATGGATTTACGCACAAAAATCAGTGGTTCTGATCCAGTTTGGCCACATTGGACAGCCTCTTGCATCAAGTGCTTACTGGGGTTCTTTTTTTAAAAAAAAAAAACTACCTTTGACTAATTATATGCCAAACTATTTGGCTTGCAGAATACATGCCTTCTGCTCTTTTCTTTTGCCTTTTCCCGCATACAAATGCATGCCCACCTGCTTTTTTATTTTCTCCTGACTGTATTCCATGGCTATTGAGCATGTTCAATCCTCATTGGCCTGTGATAATTTTTTGGGGGTATTTTTCTTCTTTAAATTTATTCAGACTCTCTCTCACACACACTTCCACAAACTTTAAGGGTCCTCTGAACAGGGTGGATTTGATTTAAGTCAGTAAGACTTGATTTAAATCATTATTATTTTTTTACAGAAAGACTCATTCTTGCTGGTATAATCTTAATATTTACAAGCAGATGAAGGTTTCATTTTTGGAATAATAAATTTTCAGAATAGTTTTTACAGTTATATCAAAAATTACTGATTTGGTTATACTATTAGAAATACATTGACTATTAGAAATACATAGAAATACATAATTATGAAATTATTGTGAGGTTTAATAAGTTAACTGTTTATATTTGGACAACTTTTCTGCTGTACTTTGTTGGAAGGAGAAAAATAATCCTTAACAAATAAATTCCTTAACAATTTATTTAACTAAAACAATAACATTATAGCATATGTATCCATGTTTGTTAACTGATGTGGTTAAACGGGTTTTGTTTTTTTAAAAAAAAAACACTTTAGACTGAGTTTTAGCACACATGAAAAACTGAAAATAAATCCTTATTTCCTGATGAATAGGCTTTGGACTATAATGTAACTTAAATAGAAAACTATCTTTAGAAAGATTTTCTGTCCAATATCATTTTATTTTAAAAATCCAATTTAAATTAAAAAATCTGATTTATTTATTTTTAATTATAAAATCATTGATTTGTATCCACCCTACCTCTGAAAATGCTGATACCTGATGTTGTTTCTCAGTGGCCTGTTTTGACTGCAAAGTTGTTGGCACTCAAGCATGCTATTAGAGGAATCAACGGGTTCACTCTATTAACAAGTGTTTGACATGCTAAGCTTGTGGGGAAATTCAGGATGCAAGTTCTAACTGTTCTTGTTATACAGAGCACTGGCAAATCCACCCTTCTCAATGCCATGTTTGGACTGCAGGTTGCAGCCAGCAGCGGGTGATGTACATGAGGAGCATTCATGACACTCCTCAGAGTCACAGAGCATTTTCAGCAAGAACTTGGTTGTGATTTCATTCTGGTGATTGGCACAGAAGGTTTGAAAACCGCAGAATTGGCTAAGTTGGAGGACAGTTGCGAACATGACAATGAGCTGGCCACCCTGGTGATTGGGTTCAGTGACATAACAATATTTAACCTGAAATGAAATCTTGGATACAGGCACACCTGTTAGACCATGGGTAGGCAACCTAAGGCCCAGGGGCCAGATGTGGCCCAATCGCCTTCTAAATACGGCCGGCAGACGGTCTGGGAATCAGCGTGTTTTTACATGAGTAGAATATGTCCTTTTATTTAAAATGCATCCATGGGTTATTTGTGGGGCATAGGAATTCGTTCATTTTTTTTCTTCCAAAATATAGTCCGGCCTCCCACAAGGTCTGAGGGACAGTGGACCGGCCCTCTGCTGAAAAAGTTTGCTGACCCCTGTGTTAGACCATTACAGGGAGGACATGGCAGTCTTGGAGAGAGGAATCCTATCCTCTGTGATAAAGAAAACAAGAGAGGCTCTGGAGATCTTGGCAAAACAGATGAGTTTGTCTGAATCCTTGGAGCATTGCTGCCATGAGATGAGTGAAGAACTTGCAGTTTCCAAGGACTCGTTGGATGTCATTTTGTTCAACAATAGTGCCGAGACTGAGCCTTTCTTAGCTAAGGTACAGACCTATGTTCCTGAGATGATGGAAGGAATCCCTTCAGAGAAGTTTAAGATGAATGTTGAGATCATACTTTCAAACAATCTATTCAAGCCCCAGGATGAAATCTTGAAGCGGGTTTTTGGCTGTGGGAAGCACTGTCTGTTTTGCAAAGTCCCCTGTGAAGCTGGAGGTGGCAGTCACTAGGAACATTTTGCATCAATTCATTGGCCTCAAGGAGTAGGGAGGTACAGAAACCATGAAACTAGAAAGCTTGTATATTCCTTATGCTCCTCTGATGTCATCTCAAATGCCAGTTTCAGAAACAGGCACACAGATGGAGAATGGCATCCATATATAAAAATATTGTCAGTATTATCCCAACTGGCGTATCCAGCCTGACGATAGCATCACAGTCTCAGACCACTAGGAGTTTGTGTTCACAGAGTTCAGTCAGCATTTTGCTCAAGCTTATCATGCTCTCCCTGCATATCTCCCTCAGGATTGGAAAAAAATAACCAAGGAGCAAGTGCTGGTGAGCATCCAAGAATAATTTAATATGAAATAATAGGTAACAGCTGCCGCCATTTTAATCTGATACCCAAGTGCCTGATTCGGTTATGGAATTATTGTTTTGTATATGCCGATTGATCATTAAGGTTTTTTGTTTTTGTTTTTAAATTAAGGGTAAACAGGCAGAGCTATTATACACTGCCAGGTACCCAGTACAGTGGTACCTCAGATTACAGATGCTTCAGGTTACAGACGATTCAGGTTACAGACTCCACTAACCCAGAAATAGTACCTCGGGTTAAGAACTTTGCTTCAGGATGAGAACAGAAATCATGCGGTGGCAGCACGGCGGCAGCAGGAGGCCCCATTAGCTAAAGTGGTGCCTCAGGTTAAGAACAGTTTCAGGTTAAGAACAGACCTCCAGAACGAATTAAGTTCTTAACCCGAGGTACCACTGTATAACAATCTGCTTCACATCTGTATCCTACATGCAAGCCTTAAGTGCATTTAAAATCAACATAAAAAAATGTATGACAGGATGCAATGGATGTTTCCCTGTTCAGAACTGGTTCACAAAACATAGAGTCTGCCTTGCTTGTTCTTTTTGAGATACATATTTCTATGTATTCATACATTATTTCTTGATTTATAAAGCCTAGCCTACAATTTCCAGCTCGACAATGTTGTCATGTTGTCAAGCCATTGATTAAAGGGAATCTTATCTCTGCTCTTCCAATTCATCAGTATCGGTCTCTTGGCTTTGAAATATTAGACAAATTCACAGAGGATAAGACGGCTTCCAGCGATGGTGGCTTACGTTCTACCTCCACCGTGGGAGGTGGGATGCCTCTGAACACCAGTTACTGGGAATCAAAAGGAAGGAAGCAGTGCCCCTTCTGTTACGTGCCCTGTGGAGCTGGAAGGAACAGTCGGACCACGCAAGCACTTTGCCAGCTCATCAAATTCAGGAGTCACAATTCATAAAACAAAAGAGCTCTGAGGTCATTTTGCGTGTTCACTTAAGTAATGTGGACATAGAGATGGAATGGCATCCCTATGAATGCAGTCAGAGGAGTAGCTGCTTCAACTTTTAAAGATGCAGGTTTACCTTAGAGTGGTCTGTGCAAGTTAAGAAAGGAGTTCTGGAACAGGAAAACCTATCTATATCCCTCTGCTTGCAAAATTTTGGACTGCAATGGAAGTAATGATACATTTGTCACAGGGTTGTTGGGAGGATGGCAAACTAAGAGAATGTGGAGTCCCAGCCAATGGGCAAATCTTGAAAGATGAGGCCACTGTGGTTCGGACAAAGTGGACATTTCAACCGTAAGTGGTATGGGGGGAGCAACCGGTTTCTTTTTAAAATAAGATACTATAACACTGTTAAAGCAATTGTTCACCATTTGTCTAAGAAGCTCAAGGCAGAAAATGTGGGTTTTTCTTCCTTATTCACACAACAACTCTCTGTGGTAGGTTAGTCTTCACAATCCTAGTCCAACACCACACTGATCACCAGTGTTAAAGCAATGATTCTTCAACATCAACTTTGTTGGACTGGTCATGTTGTACTTATGCCTGATGATCGTCTTCCAAAGCAACTACTCTATTCCGAACTTAAAAATGGAAAGCGTAATGCTGGTGGTCAACAAAAGAGTTTTAAAGACTGTCTCAAGGCAAATCTAAAAAAATGTAGTATAAACACCGACAACTGGGAAACACTGGCCTGCGAGCGCTCCAGTTGGAGAACAGCCTTTACCAAAGGTGTCATGGGCTTTGAAGACACTCGAACTCAGAACACAAGGGAGAAACGTGCTAAGAGGAAGGCACGCTTGGCAAATCCACACTGTGATCAACTCCTGCCTGGGATCCAATGTCCCCACTGTGGAAGGAAGTGTGGATCCAGAATTGGCCTCCACAGTCACTTACAGACTCATTGTTAAAACTGCGTTTATGGAAGACAATCTTACTCGGCTACGAGTGATTGCCAAAGAAGATAAAAGCTCTCTGAGCTTGTGCAGTAAGAGGCTACTGCTGCTGGCAATCCCAGAATCATTCCCGTATGCACAGTCTATTTTATAATAAAGTATTAAACACACACAAATTTATCAGACGTTCTGCTACATATATTTTGTTCCTAGTTCACCTTCCAAGTATGTAGTGCTGTGGAAATAATTAATAGGAAATACAGAAGTTATTTTAAAAAGCAAATGCCTGCCTGAAGATGTCTGGCAGCCCTTGCTCCTGTCACTGATGGGGAAGAGCTGACTGTGGCTGTGGAGTGGTGAAAGAACTCTGTGCATGTTCAGAGGTGTTCAGGGTTAAATTAAAGCAGGTCTGTAGCCAAAACATTTTGTGGTGAAAGGACCTGAGGTTGCACACAGGTGTGTGTGACAGAGAGAGAGGATGTGTAGAATTAATACAGAGCAGCCAGAACCTAACCACTAATATGTTTAAAGTTAAATATTAATAAAATACAATGTAATCTTTAAAAATCATTGAGAAATAAGTACCAGGTGTTTGTTCTCCTAGTGTTTTTGCCGTAGTCAGAACATTGGAAAGTAGGAACAGGTTTACTTCTTTCACAAGAGACCTTGGAAGAAAGTTGCAATGTGGGTGGCTTCTGAACACTATGGACTGCCATGCACCCTTTTATGATACTCCATTCCAGTCCGTCCGTCCCCCTATTTTCTGTAACCCCCACCCCCAAAGTCAGCATCCCCTGTCCATGGAACATGCTCAGCAATCACTGAGCTATTTCTGGGGCTGTTTTCACCTTAGTTCTAAAACTTTTTGGGGAGCTGGCTGGCCAGATGATTTGGTACAAACAATCCTCATGGCTCCCTGCTCCCGAGCCTTGAAGGCCAAAATCCAACCTGTGAATTGGAGCCCCAAGCAGACTGGGAGCCAGTGAAGTTTGCAACCAGACTGTTTCTGGGCCCCATTCATGGGCAAAGGGGCGGGGTGGGGAGAGGCAGCTGTCCCCGCCCCCATCTATAAAAATACATAGCTGAGATTCTGGGGGCCCCCCCGCAACAAAATCCTGGCTACGCCCATGGCCCCATTCAAAGTGATACAGTATACTCATTCTACCTGATTACAAATCTTGCAGCTGTGCTCTGAATTAAAAGGAAATTTTTGGAGCGTCTTTTAGGCAATGTGTGTGCAATAAATGTGTTGCAGAAGTCCAGGCAGGAAGGGGCATGGAGAAAAGGCAACTTAGACTAACTGAGAGCCTTACTAGCCTTATTTTCCTAAACCTTTTAATGCCTTGGCTCCAGATTAATTTTAATCTGGGCTATGGTTATAGTTTGTATTATATTGCTTTTCAGTTACAAATGAATCAGATACTTCGAAAAGGAGAAAATAAATTATGATGATTGATGGGCTATATAGTTTTAATGCTGCTTTTATATATATTTTTAACGATTAAGCCTACAATCCTGTACCACATTATCCTGCCCCTGCTGTCCTAAACCCTACTTAATAGGTTCACAGCAAATATGCAGTGCCATTGAGCAACAGCAGTTGGATCGGGGTATAAACTTCCCTGGATTGCAGGCGGCTGGAGGGCGTTGGACACGTAAACAGCACGACCACGTCGCCGCGCGTCCTACCCCCCCCCCGACTACAACTCCCGGCACGCCTTGCTGCCTTTCGTACCGCCCGCTGCTCGCTGAATGGAGGCTGTGCCTGATTGGCAGGATCGGTGCGCAATGAGGGTCGGTTCAAGTCTCCAGCGCCAGGCTGGAAGGGGCGTGCCGTCCAGCAAGAGGGAAGCGGCCCATTGCGCCTTTCGCTCGCGGCAGGATGGCGGTGCCCGGCTGGGAGCGCGCGGCTCGGCTCCTGCTCTGCGCGGCGGGGCTGGCGCTGTCTGCTTACGCTTTCCACGTGGAGACCTCGAAGGAGCGGGACGCCGCCTACCGGGCTATGTGCGACATCAGCGCAGCCGTCAGCTGCTCCCGCGTCTTCACTTCCAGGTGAATGAATGCCCCGCACACACCCAACTGCTCCAGCGCCCCGGATCTTGTGGGGTGATCTCCTGCGATTTGCACCCTGGTGGCATCCGCCCGCCCCTGCGGTTCACAACCGCATCCCATGCGTGCTTGTATCCAAAAAGAGGTCCCGCTGGGATTTACTTCCGAGTAAGCGTGCGTGGGATTGCAGCCTGACCCTGTGCAATTGGCATGCTTACTCGGGACGAAATGCAAAGAGTTGAAATCTATCCCTACCACCCAGTGGAATTCAAGGTGTGGACTATCCCTGCCCGTGTTGGGTTAAATTCCACTTCTTTTAGGAAAGTATTAATTGTCCTGGAGTTTTCTCAGTTCCGCTGAAAAGCTGCAGTCGATCTTCTGAATCCTTTCCCGCTTGCAGCACAATTGAGAAAGGGGTCTCTTAACGGGTGGCAGGAGAGGAGCGGGGAAATCGTTAGCAGAAGTCACGGGGATGCTCGCCTAATCTTCTGTAAACAGCCAGGAAGGACGTCCCCAGGGTAACTGACCCTTTATTATTTGGCTGGAGAATGTGAATGAGAGGGATGACGTGTCCCTTATGTATGCTGGAGGTGACGCAGAATGGGCCTCCTATGGTCTATAAAAGACCTGACATTGGTAAGATGCTTCTTTATATTGGCCCAGTTTGCCTTAGGCAGCCAACCAGGCACTGTCATTGCATGATCTTAGACAATCCACAGTGTTCTATAAAGACTTAAGAATCATAATTACTGTTTATTGCTAACATTCTGCACCATCTCCTCCCATTACAGGTGGGGTCGTGGTTTTGGCTTGGTGGCCACGTTTCTGGGACCTCGTAGTGTGTTCAACCAGCCTAATAGCGTCTTTGGGATTGCTTTCTACACCCTGCAAATCCTTCTGGGTGAGTGACACATACAGATGGATGCGTCAAAGAGAACACAGGTGTCCACACATGGATGCGGGTGTCGCTAACACAGCATCCAATCCAAACACTGGGCAGAGGAGAATCTAGCTGCCCATGTTTTCAACTCTGTATGTTACCAGGTGTGATGTCCTCCCCTGACAACTACATCAGGCATTAGCAACATTTAGTAATTCGGGGCAGACCAGAGCTGTTGCACACTCCTGCTCTGTACTACCTCCAGTGTACTACCTCTGGATACAAGGTCAAGGGAATTGGGGAAAGTGCTGTCGCAATCAAGTTCTGCTTGTGGTCTTCCACGGCTGGCCAGTGAGAAAACAGAATGCTGGACTAAAATGGAGAGCGCTCAAAGAAGTGGAGCCAAAACAGGGCCACTGAGAAATAAGAGGAATGTGTAGAGGGGAACTTTGGGGGTGTGCAAGTGTACAAAAAAAATTTATAATAATCTAAAGAATGCAAACTCTAGGGCAGCCCCAAACAGAGAAGACCAAGCATGCTGAGTAGCTACAGAATGGGGGGGGGGGCGGACAGACGCTGAATGCGATGGGTGGAGAAAATGGAATGCTCTGCTCGGTGGGAGGAGCTAACTAGAACCCCGAACAAGAACATTAGGAGGGAGGATATACTGTAACGTTTTGTTGACATTCTCACGGTGGGGTCAAAAACCTTTGTTGATTCACAGGTGGGGACTGGAAATCCAAAGTTGGGGTGGTCAGCCGAAAGGCTGGAGGCCGGTTTTAGCTTTCAATCCCGTCTTGCCAGGATGATTTCCCCTTCTGCAGCTGAACACAAAAGTAACCCAGACCTCTTCATCCACACAGGCTTCTCCAACAGCGGCCTGGCGGCCATTGCTCTGCTGGGCTCTTCGGTCGTTTCCATTGTTGGCTCGCTGTACCTGGCCTACATCCTGTTTTTTGTGCTCCACGACTTCTGCGTGGTCTGCATCAGCACCTACCTCCTCAACTTTGCCCTCCTCTTGCTCAACTACAAGCGCCTCGGCTACCTCAACCAGGCCTGGAAGCACCCCGTGGCCAAAGCCAAGAGGCAGTGAATGAAGGCGGCACCTCAGACTGGGAAGTCCTGCGAGGGTGAAGGTTTCCCAGGGGTTTCGCCTACCTCTGGTGTTTCCTTAAGCGCTCGTTTGGATCTGGACCAAATTCATTGCGCTTAGGTCCCATTGAAATTCAAGGCGAAAAGTTTGTCATTAGTCTTATGGACTCCAGTGGGAACTAAATGCAAGTAGCTTGGTCAGGATCCAACCCGTTAATCTGCTTCTATGTCACCTGAATGCTCTTCCAGCTTGGAAAACGTCTTCCCAGAAATCGATGAGATCAGCATTCCACTTGTCCTGACCCTTCGGACTCCATTCAGATTAGCTCATGAACCTCCATTTTGGAACTTAAATGGATGCAGTTTTTGGTTGGGCTGACCTACAGATATGTAAATCAAGCCCTTTGTTCCTTTCCTTATTTCTTTTTAATACAAAACTTATTTTTATAGCTCTTTTTAGAAAAAAATTGTATACAGAGCAATTTGTAAAATACAGCTATTCATGATGACTTTAAAAAGCGTTGAGTTGAGAGCTGTTATGTCTCTTCTCAGTTGTAATAGAGTGCTTTTTTTTCTGGGGATACTCAAGTAGAGTGCAGTAAGGGCACTTCTCTCCCCCTATGTTTCAAAAGTGTGGCACTTTCTGCAACAACTTCATGGTGAGTACCAGCACCATTTTTCCTTTTTGAAAAAGAGCACTGAATAGATACAAAATTGAGCAAAACCAACGTGTGACTGGGCTTGGCTTAGTTACTGAAGCACAAACGAAAGCTCATCCTTTCTCACCATCATTAATAACAGCTACCTTTTACATAACAGGAGGGCCCTTCTGTTAGGAAGGCTGAGGCAAGCCACAGATTGTGAGGTACCATTAAAAAGGTAGCAAACTGTAAATTATTTTCATTAGGATTGAAACCGCAAGGCCAAGGATGGCCCCTCAAGTTGTTTTTGGACTCTAGTTCCCACCCCCGGCCACGCTGGCTGGGGCTGATTGAGCCCAGCAACATCTGATGAGCACCACTACATGTTTACCATTATATTTGTACCACTACAGTGGGGTGGGAAATTTGGGTTTGCAGCCTTAGGTACCAAAAAAACCGTCTGGCAAAATATGGGTGAGCAGCCACTTTTCAATTTGTTTTCTACAGGCTTCCAGCACAGCTGTCAATACCCATTTTCAGAGAAAGTGAGGCAGAGTAGACCTTAAAACATCTTTGTCCATTAGAATTATCTTGGGGGGGGGGAACATGCAGCTGACTTAAGCACCCTGCCCCCCCCCCCACCCAGAAGCTTGAGACTGCAACCCTCTTCAGTCTCAGCCAGCAGCTGGTCGGGGCTGATGGAAGTTGTGGTCCAGAACATCTGGCAAACACCAGGTTGGCGATGGCTGGCATAGACTATAAAGTCGAAAGTGAATGACTTACCGGTATTTTTTCCCCAATTTGAAATGGTGATTATATTTCTCTGTATGTACTCCCAGCCAACTGCAGGGGTCACTGTGTAGCCACCGTTAACAGCCTGAAAATAAGCAAGAAATTGTTTTTTTTGTATGAAGCACAATAGAGCCATCCAAGAAAGAAAACAGCTTGCCACCTAATGCAAGAAATCATGGTCGATAATGAGAGTCTTGATTGATTCAATCCGCATAAAGTTACATATGAACAAAAACAAACACGACTTTTTCTTCTGAATGTACTTTGCTTTTGAGTGTTGTTGCGTCAGGTAGCATCTTACAAGAGGTAGTGAGTCCTGTGCAAAACAGAAAAGGGAATTGTTTTTTTCCCCTAAGGTGCAGCCTTAAATAAGTGCTTGTATTAATAGGGTCCACCACACTGCTTTGTTTCCCAGATAATCAAGAGCACTGAACAACCATCAGTCACAGGACATTTGGTTAAACTGACTGATCAATTTAAAATAGCAATCCTGGCAGAAAGAAAAACTTCTGTAACAATAAAAAAAAATCTCTGGAGAAAGCAGCCTCTTGAATTCCTAGCTTTCATTTTTTTTGTGGGGTGGGGCAAGAGTGGTGGTATCTCATTTTTAATTTCAGGCTCTTCAGAAAAAGTTCATAAAGTCTTTAAAAGTGTATTTGCAGGGATAGACAGGGTCACGCAAATTCACCCATTAGATTATTACATTTTTAATATGACATTGATACCCTGCCTTTCCATATTAGTTTTTATGAGAAGTTATAGACCGCTTGCTCATTAAAAATATCCAAGTGGCGAATAAAATGCACAGATGTATAACAACCCTCGGTAAAACAATATCATGCAACATACAAGATTCCTTCATTATGTCATCCACAGGCAAAACTGATAACAGTTTAGTTGACAGAAGCATTAAGTAGAAAAGTATTTGGTAGGCTTCTGAAAGAGAAAATGGAAGGTGCCTGATTGTCAGTAGAACATAATCCCACAAAGCTGCTGTGACCACAATGAAGGTTCTGTCACTGCATAAATTGCCCTCTTTGTCCTTGTCTATCACCAGGATGACATTTCAACTAAATTCTTCTTGAGTGTTTTTTTGCAACTCTTAGGCATGTCCTGAATTCACTTCATGCATGTACAGTGTGCACTGTGAACAGGGCAGCCTAGATTTGCCCCCTAGCTTGGCATGGAGCTCGAACAGCGCATTGGGAACCCACTGTCATTGGGCCCTGCACACATCTCTCCCAGCCTAATCCAATGGAAACTCTTCCAGCATCAAATCAGAAGATGAGCAAATTGCTGCTTTCTTGTAGAACTGGCTCGTCTCTTCCACAAAGTGTTCAGCCCCTAAGGAACAGTCTGGGATCTGTTCACTGGACTCTCAGCCTATGCATGGCTTCGCCAATAACAGGACATTCTACCTTACATGCAGCCTGTGGTTTAGAAAGGTTTCCCCTCCTCACAGGATCAAAACAATATTTCAGCCACAGCAGAAGCAACACTTATAAGCTGGAAGCAAACATCCTGTTGTGCCACTGAATTTAACCACCTCTGACAAGAGTGCTTATGCTGCTCCTGTTCTAGATGCAGAAGTTTGTTTCTTAGCAGAGACGCATAGTCTTCAGAAGCATCTCTTTAAAGTCCTTCATTTTGAACAGTCCCTTCTTGATCTTCCCAATGTTCTTCCAGGGGCGCTTTGGGCATTTTAGAAATCTTGTCTTGCAACCTATTGGACTTTTGTAGCGATTGCCATGTCAAGACTGCTCCCAACGTAACATCCAGTTATGGTTTCAAATTGGGAGGCTGTGTGTTGAGATTCCTGCATCGCAAGGGGGTTGGACTGGATGACTCTCAGGGTCCCTTCCAACCCTACAATTCTATGATCCTCATATGCTTGCATCCCAAAGGATTGTGACTTCACAGCTGTGCCTACCATTCCTCTGATGGGACTTTTACAATGTCAACATTATTTCAGCCCCACTCTGTCAGTGTAACTTGTAGTCAACACCTGAGCTAGCTTATTGAGTGCTTTCTCTGATTCCCCAGCTTTGTCACTGAAGATACAGTAATGTAATACAAGGTCAGAGTCAACAGTGTTTCAAATATTACCAACAATTCAGGGTGTGCCTCACTTTAGCCTTATTCTGTCTAAAATTCTAGGCACACTTGTATGTTCCATTGAACTCAATGGGAAAGGGATGTAGCTCAGTGGGAGAACATCAGTTTTGCATGCTGAAGGTCGTAGCTTTAATCCCTGGAATCTCCAGGTAGGGCTTTGAAAGATTCCTTGCCTGAAACCTTGGGGAGCCACTGCCAGCCTGTGTAAGCAGTACTAAGCTAGATGGACCAAAGGGCTGACTATCCGATATAAGGCAGCTTCCTATGTTCCAGTGGGACTCCTAAGTGCTTAGGGTTGCATTTGTCTCCCAAACATGAAGGGAACTATAAGTATTCTTTCAATCAGCATCCCCATTCGTGCCATGCAGCCTTCTCTCACTTCACTGCTCACTGCTCATGAAATGTTTATGCTACAGTTAAGAGCTCGATCCTATATACATGTGGAAATTAGTTTCCACCTCCGTGTCGTGGCAACCTGGCCATCCTTCGCAGAGACAGGCAAGCCAAAACCCATTTATTTATTTCTAACATTTATACCCCAAACTCCAGTGGCAATTGGCATAGGAATTCTGCATAGGTCAGGCTTAATTGTGTGCTGTTGTGGTATCTCATTTGTGAAATAAGTTCCTTGTTGTGGCACGATGCATGTCAGCCAAAATACTGCGCCAAAATTTAAATTATTTGACACGTCTTCTCTTGTACACATACTCTGGTTTGAATTTGATTCTTGTCAGAGGCTTCAGATGTGCACTTCGTAGTGGGGGACCAGTTTTCCGATGCACACATCTGATACATAAGCACACTCAAACCCTTGCACTATTATTTATTACTGATACTCCACCTTTCCTCCAAGAAGCTGGCATATACATGGCTCCCTCCAGACCCATTTTATCCCCACAACAACCCTGTGAGGCAGGTTAGGCTGAGAGACAGATGAGCCCAAGGTAACCCATTGAGCATCATGACTGAATGAGGATTTAAACCCTGGTCTCCCAGGCCCTCGTCCAACGTTTCTAACCACTACACCATGCTGCCGTGACTGCATTATGAAGCTCACACCATAATAACATTGGTTGGTTTGAAGGGTGCTCCTCTTTAAACGCAGCAGTTAACCCGTGTCCCAAAAATGTGCTGAAAACGTCCATCTTATGCCCTCCCGTCTTTTAGCAGGAATTGTTTTCAGCTTGCCTTGTTCCCTGTTTTGCCTCATTGACGGACTGCATTTCCCATGAGGCGCTAACTTAAGCAAAAAAAAATTCCCACAATAATTCCGCTTTATCGCGCAGGGGTTTCTGGGTATCGTAGTTTCGTCTGCGCACTGCAGGCATCCAGAGGGCGCGTTGATGAGACTACATTTCCCATGCTGCACTGCTCCCTTTCTCCGTCAGAGACTGCCTTGTCGTCAGTCCCCTTCCCCGCACCCAGCCACCCACCCCTAACGAGAAAGAGACAGCTGGTTCAGTCCGGTCCCCAAGTGCGGGAGCTGCTGCGGTGTTCGGAATTTGCGGTAAGGGATCCTCTGTGGAAAGTGCCATTGTGAACGCTGCCGGGGGGACGAGGCGGGGCGGGGGCTCGTGCGTTACAGTCTCTACCCCGAGGGTGGAGAACAGGATGCAAAACTGCTGGGTTTCTAGCAAGGAAGAAGCGGGTTAGGAGGGAGACGACTGGGAGGGAGCCGCGATTGTCATTGGGTTCCCTTCTCAGCATAGGGAGGAGCCTCGTGGGCTGGTAAATGGAGGTGGCGTTGGGGAGCCAGGATTCCTTGAATCTCCGGAAGGGAAGACAGTGGGAGGTTTTAGAGGAGACAGGTGGGGTTGGGGATCCCGGGTCCTCTTCAGTCAGGAGGGTAGCGCGTGCTTCTTTGAGTTTTGAGCGGGCCAGATTAGCGCAGGGGATGATGAGCGTTTAGACTCCTATAATCTGTGGGGGAGGACTCTTGGGTAGATCTTTGGGTTAACGACTCCTGGTCCCCAGTGTGTCTGATCCCCTGGAGTGGGTGGGAAATTTATGGGGCCAAAGTGCCAGGATTATTTTCCTGTGATCCATTCACCTCCGGTACCCTCTGTTACCGTATTTATTTTTTTACACCCCTGTTTCTCCCGTTCCCTGGTTTTCTTACCCCAAACCCCATGCTGCAGCAACCACCACTGTTACTGCGAGCGTTCAGATTGTAAGCTCATTGGGGCACTTTGTTGCTGCTGCTGATTGGCTTGCTCCATAAAGCACCATGCTCGTTGGTGGTGCTATAAACAGTTCCCCTAATGACAGGGATCTGAGATCTGCGTTGGATTGGAGCCTAGAGAATTGAAGTCATTGACTCCCAGCCCTGAGTCCAGTAGGTTAAAGCAAGGAGACTCCAGGGAGAAAAGTCCTCAGCTGCTGGCATGGGCTGGCTCTGTTCCTTCGTTCTTTGCCATTGAAACCAAGACCTAGGGCATTGCGATAGTCTGAGGCTGGCATCCAAGACGTTCTGTGTTGCTCCTTTCCCCTTAGCCTGCTGCGACCTGGGAATGTAAACACTGGGCTTGGCAAGGGAGGGATAATTGTTCTAAAACTCTTGGCACGAGGCAGCAGTTCCTACAAATGAATGCTCAAAAAAGGCATAAAAATGAGGTGCGGTGGAAAGTCAATATTCAGGAAGGATCTACCCCCTGCGTCACTTTTCTTCGCAAAGGCAGAGAACTTCTCCTCTCTCTTTTTAGCTTATGTTCTATAATGTACCATTTTCCAATGGTATAAAATATTATGCTGAGAGGTGAAAGATAAATCTAGATAATATATAAAGAGCTTAGAGCACCTAAGTACTTCAGATCCATTTGGAGAGTCTGGTAGTTTGAGAGAGTATGTTTCTAAAACAAAGACATTTTGTTAGATGCTTCAAATACCACCTTTTTCTGACAGAAAGGCGGGAGATAAATATTTTGAATGAACAAGGAAGGAGTCTGGTGCATTGCTTTAAAGTTGTTGGGATTGGCAGTCAAAGTAGTTGAAGAGCCACTGAATTAATTCAGTGAGTTTTCAGTCTGTGTCTTGGAGAACCCTGGGGTTTACTTATCTGGGACTCCTCAGTGAGACAGTCGGTAAAAAGAAGATGAGGTCAGTGTGGCAGTGGATAATTTTTTTCAAGTAAAATCAAAGTACAGTATGCAAAAACAAAAAAACTGCTGGGTGACTGTATGGTCTTGAAATTTGAAGAGAGTCAAAGATAGAGTAATACAAAAAGGATTAGAACTACCCAAATAATGTAGAAACTTATTTATGCATGCAACTAGAGTTGCAAGAATATTATTTGCCAAAAGTGGAAGGATGAAGAGGTCCTGACAAAATAAAGACTGGATACAGAAACTAATGGAGTATGCAGAAATGGCATAACTTACTGGAAGAATAAGAAATCAAGACAACAAACTTTTTAGAAAGGAATGGAAGTGGCTTATTGAGTATTTACAAACAAACTGTAAACATATCAAGACACTGGCAGGATTATTGTAAAAACCTGCAGTTTTAGATATATATACAGTATGAGATATATATGAGAATAGACAATTAAAAGAATAACTTAAGGCAATTTGGAGTATGCAGGAAAGAATGAAACTAAATGTAAGGAACCGCAGAAAAAGGGGGAAGGGAGTCAAAACTGAAAATGTTAAAACTTGGTTAAATAATTGTAATGTATATAAATGAAAATTATAATTTATTTATTTTTAAAAAAGAGACGGTTGGTAAAGACACATGGATTTCCCTGAAAGACACTTTGCCTAGGACAGCCGGCCTAAAATGTGCAGCCACATGACAATTCTGGGCATGCTCTCAACTCCTGAGGGACAGCAATGAGGCCTAACAGGCCTGGCGTTTGTGTTTCAGAATGTTGTCCCCTCTGGAATCCTCCACAGTACACAGAAGTCCTATAGCAGACACACAGAAGTTCTTTGACAGACAAGTGGAAATAAGTCCCCAGGAAACAGAAGCTCTGAAAGCCACTGATAGATGCCTTAGTTTTCAAGAAAGGTCTAAGGGATCTGGGGCCGAATCCCCCCTCCCCTGCTGAGTCTTGGAGAGATAGTATATCTTGGTCTCAGTTTACGGCAGTTAGAATAATAGAGCTGCGAAGATGAAAGACAGATAGGTTTTTAAACATTCTGCATAAGTGAAAGTAATCACTAGTTAAATAATGACTAGCGTGTAAATAGCTCACCTTAATCTGTTAGTAAAGAGTAGCCTGTTAACCTTTTCTTTTAAATAACTGGCTGGTATAGATAGGTGGCCAGAAGCAGATTTTGAAAGTCAGGGATAGCTACTCAGCTGAAGGTGCCCTATGTAAGTAGAATTATTCTGGGATAGATTGAGATGGGCTGGTTTTGGCCTCTTGTTTAAACTGAGATTTGAACCAGTAATTCAGAGCTAGCAGCCTCAGTCAGTGGCGTAGCGTGGGTTGTCAGCACCCGGGGCAAGGCAAGTAATTTGCACCCCCTAACCCGTGGATTTGCGCCCCCTAACCCTAACCCCCAGATGTTGCGCCCGGGGCGGCCGGCCCCCCTGCACCCCCCACGCTACGCCACTGGCCTCAGTGCCCCCACACTGTGACTTCAGTATCAAGCATTTAGTGACAATTAGCGACAGCTTTAGTTGTCAATATAATGCTTCCAGAAAAGTCTCTTTAGGTCCCTTATTGGGTAGAGAGAGTTGCCTTCCTGGAGTTCTTGTTGGTAGACGAATAATAAATCTGAATATTAGGATATTGCATATTGACTGAACACTTGAAAACAGGTTTTGGGGGAACCTGGTGTCCAGCTCTCCTCTATTCCAGGGAGCGCTAGCGGCCATGGAGTTGTTCCTTCTATTTGGACAGCTCACGATGACAAGTTAATTGAAAGTGAAACGTCGAGAGAGAGGCAGCTTCTTTTATAACGCGCGCGCGCGCGCTTCCTCCCCCCCCCCCCGCTTTCTTTTCCGAGCAAAATCTCTGTTGATTGGCTACCCAGTTTGTAGACAGACATCGCGGTGTGCCTGCATGCGTGCATGAGTGCAGCGCGTGGTGAGATCCGCACGTCGCGATCTCGGGGCGTTCTTGAAGTTGTCTGCGCGTTCTGGAACCTGCAAGATCTCTGGCATCTCTCTTGTTTGCGCGGCGCTGCTCCGCTTCCTCCCCCGCCCTTGCAGCTTTCAGCTGCATGGGGTGAAATGAGGTCGGAGCCGGGGGGCGGGGCCAGCCTGGCTGCTGTGCACGTGTACACTTGGCCCGGATTAAAAGAGGGCAGCGACTGCTTCTCCTCCTCCTTTTGCTCCTCCTCGTCTTTTTCTTCTTCTTCTTTGTGGCGTTGCATCGCCCGTGGGATCCGGGGAGCGCCATATGGAAAAGCACCCCGAGCTGCTTGAGCAGGAGGTGGGTGCTTGGGTTCCGGAGACGACCCCCCCCCCGGTGCTCCTTCCTCCCCTCCCCCGGGAATGAGTCCAGGCTTATGCTTCCTAGAGCCCGCAAGGCCTCCTCGCCCGGCTTCCCGGAGCTAGAAATGGAACCCAGGTGTCCCGGGGCTCCCGACCCCTCTTGTTTGAAGCCCCAGAGAATCCAGGAGTCCTGGCATCTTGTGGCCCGATTCCTTGGACTGCTGTTTCCAAGCCGGCTTATGCAGCCTTCTCTCTCTCTCTCTTTCTGCCAACCCCTTTCCCTTCCTCTTTGCCACCAGCAAAAACAGCCCTTTATCCACCTGGCTCAACGCTGCCTGCACTGTCTGCCAGCGGTTTTCAAACAGGGGAGCTGCCCCCAGCTCTTGGCTGGAGATGCTGGGGATTTGAACCTGTGGCCTTGGGAAAAGTGGACCTCCCCTCTGCGGTATTTCCACCGCAGGCTGCATGTGGTCCTTGGTTACCCCACCCCACCCCCCCGCCTTTCTGTTGTTTTCCCTGCAAATAAACATTCCCTGAGCATTAAAGGGTATCAGGCAGAAGAGGAGGCTGCAACCCTGTCATGCTAGCTTTCTATGTGCAGGGAGTTTGTTTGTATAGAGGAGGCCCCACAGTCGCTTGAAGGCTCAGATCCAGGTTGAGGACATCTGAGAGATCAGCCTAGGTTGGGGCAGGACTGTTCAGCAATGTTGCCTTCTCCCCTGCCCATCTTCCAACCTTGTTTCCCTGCTTGATTTTATGTATTATATATTATTCATCACCCCACCCCAGTTTGATGGAAGTGCAACTCCACAACCTTATGTCTGCATTTTTCCTGGCATATTTCTCAAGAGCAATAAATCAGACTGGCATGGCCTGTGCTAAATGGGCACAGAAGGCATTTTTGGGTGGTATGGTAGCTCATGAAGGTGTATCTAGTGGTCGGAGCATGGAGAATTAATGCATCAGTGTGGTGTAAGGGTTAGAGTGTTGGACTAGGTTAGGGCATGGGAGACCAGGGTTCAATCACTCAGCCATGAAGATCACTAGGGTGACATTGGGACAGTTGCAGTCTGTCAGCCTGACCCACCTCAGAGGGTTGTTGTGGGAATAAAATGGGGAGGGGGAGAAGCATGTTTGGTTCCTTGAACTGATTGGAGAAAATGCAGGCTTGAAATGTAGTAACAAATAACGTCTGGATGCCTGGGTAGCACAGGCTAGTGGTTACACAGTGAGGGAGCTGGAAGCAAAAACTCAGAGCTTCCCTGAGGAAGTAGAGAGTGAGGCCCAGAGACGCTTGCCTGGCACCTTCTCTGTAGTCATTTTGTCCTTTTAAATCTGTGGCCTTAAAAGAATCTTTAAATTTTTTTAGCCACCACTTGTATATTTGTACTTGTGCCATGTACTAGTTTCAGGTCCCTCTATGCTGATACATTTTTATATGGAGTGTTATTGCTGTGTTATGGCTTGTGTTTTAAAACATGTTTACGTTTGTTGAGTGACTAAATAACAGAGTTACTGGGAAGCTGATTTAAATATTGTAAGTATATTCCCCTCAGTCTCTGTCAACCTCCTGCAATCCTGCTGTTTTGGACTACAACTCCCATCAGCTCCAGCCAGTGCTGATGGGAGTTGTAGTCCAAAACAGTTGGCAAGCACCAGGTTGGCAAAGGATGAAGGAAGTAAATAAATCCAGAAGAAGGATGCCATGGATCCCTTGCTCCTGCCATCTTTCACTTACTCTTTCCAGGTCTGGGTCAACCGTGTAGCTTCTCCTGTGACAATCCTGACATCACACAAAAATTGTAGGCAGTTTCGTTGGTCCCTTAGTAGGAAAATTAAATCAGAAGCTATGATCAGGTATTATACTTGCTGACTACCACATTAGACCTAAAAAAAGGAAGGACCAGCTAAAATGTTACAAAGCAGTGAGCAAGTTTTCTAGGTGTTTCTTTCAGGATGGATGCTAATTGGAAGCCCAGAGTCTATTAAGTCCTATGGTGAAGTTCAGGAGGAACTGTGCAGATTTGATGAGATGAGCCTCTGCTAGGTGATAAATAGCCTCTGTTAGGTGCTAATGAATTTGTTGGTGATGATAGGTGTTTGCCACCGGTTTCCTGGGTCTGTTCTATGGATTGCTATTGTATGGCTTCTGCTGCAGTATATTGTTCGCTTTCTGATGTTTATGCTATGCTTAAAATTTTCCAAGTTGCTTAGAGATTCCTTTGTAGCAAGTAACTAATCAATTGAGTAAGTTAAGAATAGCCAAAAGAACAGACTTCAGGTTGTATCAAAGAAGGCATAATGGCTGTTCCTTCCTGCACCCCATTATTATTATTATTATTATTATTATTATTATTATTATTATTATTATTATTAATAATAATAATAATTAAATACAACATATTTCAGCTGCTTGTTTCTACCTCCATTACTAGGCAGATTAAGTCTGCTCCTGGGGACCTGTGTAGAGAGAAATGTGTTTAGATTTGCAAAGCTGGGGGTTAATTTGCAGTGGTGCACTAGGTCAGGCATAGGGAGTTTAGGCATCTCTTATCAGACACCTCTTCACATGCACACCCCTTTCCCTAAGGCACACTCCTTACCAACCCCACTGCAAGTGTGTGTACATGAGAGTTTTGTATGGTTGAATTGTAGCGTATGGTAGAAAGGCATCCATTGCTCTTCCACCCACTTTTCCACCTGGAATGCAGTGGTGGTTCACAATGGAATTGGGCCAAAATAACTCTCCATTCCCACTTTGCAAGGTCTTGTTTTTATGGTTATTACTGTGGTTGGTTCTCGTCAGGATCAACTACCAGAAGCAGTCCTGTGTATAAAAAAATAAACCATGTGAATCAGTTTGCTATCCCAACATTAAACGGCTCGAAAGCTTCTCTTCTGCAATCCACTGTCTTTATGATAACCGGATCTCTCCGCTGCTTCTATCCCTCCCAGATGGAAACGGAGCTATCTGCCCCTGTAGAACAAGGAAGCTGGCATAAGATAACCAAGTTTACTTGAGGTAAGTAGGGTCTCTGTGGGATCTCCTCCAGGTTTTCTTTGGTGTTTTAATGGGATATTATTTCATGTTTCTAAGAAGCTAATGTTTAAGCCTTGAGTTTAAAAAACAAGCTGTGAACCCAGGGATATTGGACTCTGTGGCGTTAAGCGAACAGGGAGAGGGCAGAGAAATATGTCTGTCTGTCACCCGGGGAGAGACGGTGCTGATTCAGTGTTTGGATGACGACAGGCCGGCTGTGGCAGACATGGCATTTGTGGCATGCTTGGAGCACGTGGCCTCATAATTGGAAGGCTTCTCAGAATGTTCCGGCATTCCATGTGGCTCTTAGCTGTCAGATGATTGGACGAAAGGGAAAACCGCCTCTTGGCGAGAGAAAGACGATCCTCTTCTTGCACACTTCCGCATTTGAAATCCATCTGGAGTTGTCAGAGCTGGGAGGACACTGTGTGTGTGTGTGTGTGTGTGTGTGTGTGTGTGTATCTCTAGATTCAGGTAGGTAGCCGTGTTGGTCTGACACAGTCAAAATATATAAAAAAATAAAATAAGGTCTAGTAGCACCTTAAAGACCAACTAAGTTTGTTCTTGGTATAAGCTTTTGTGCATGCATACTTCTTCAGATATTTCTGATGGTCCTAACAACCTCCCCACCTATTTTCCTGCCCTCATCTTGAAAGATAGTGGGGGACGACACATTAGATCTTTTAAATGAGCTAGAATCCCATTTTGGTGGCTTCACACACTTTGCGTTCACCCCCTCAGCAACTTGCACATGCGAATGGGAGCTGTCAAGAGTTAGAGTAGGCCTTCCAGATGTTGCTGAACTACAGAGGCATGGCTGATGGGAGTTGTGGTTTATCAACTTTAGGGAGGTTCCCCCACACCTCTCCTAGTGCCTCCTAGAGAGCCAGTGTGGTGTAGTGGTTAAGAGCGGTAGACTCGTAATCTGGTGAACCGGGTTCGCGTCCCCGCTCCTCCACATGCAGCTGCTGGGTGACCTTGGGCTAGTCACACTTCTCTGAAGTCTCTCAGCCCCACTCACCTCACAGAGTGTTTGTTGTGGGGGAGGAAGGGAAAGAAGATTGTTAGCTGCTTTGAGACTCCTTAGGGTGGTGATAAAGCGGGATATCAAATCCAAACTCCTCCTCCTCCTTCTTCGGCAGCAGGTTTCATTTCACCTCCCCGCAGATGTAATGCTGTTTTCAGTAGAGCCAAGTTAAGTCCAGCCAGTCAAGTGTTTGGTAATGAAGCCGAGTTGTGGACTAGGCCTGTGTCTTCCCCCCGTTGGGCATGCATGAGAGATAGCAGTGCCCAGATCTGGGGGAAGCAGAAACGTCCCTGTAACTTGTAATCTTAGGATAAGGTTACCAGACATCCCCGTTTCCCAGTTTACAAATCAGTCCCCTGACAAAATCTACTGAATTCGACTGAAGTTGAAAAGTGTCCCCAGATTCATTTAAAAAAAACCTGGTAACCTTATCTTAGGAGTAAGTATTATTGCTAATGTGAGGGAAGGGGTGTGTGTGGATCCATATCATTCAAGGAGCAAATTCATATTGGTTCTGGCGGCATGAACCCAGGCTTCGTATGCCCTTGGCTATCGGGCTGCCTTAACTTCCTACCCTGTTTATTATATATGCTATGACTTTCTTCTCTAACTTCCTCACTGTAATAGCCATACATACAGCACATCTTTCTTGTTTGCTTCTTACCCTCTTGCAGCAACCCAGAAGCTGCTCATAATCTAGTGCCCTTGACTGGAAAGTTGGGCCCACATTTTTAGAGCGTGGGGCAAACTTGCTGTGCCCCTGTTCACTTTGGTGGGGTGTTTTCAGGGCAGCTTCCCAGTGGATGAAGTCCAATGAGTCAGATTTATGCCGACTCATTTATAGATCTTTCTGACTTATGCCTACTTATTTATAGATCTACCTCTCTTTGCTTCGCTGGATGGCAGCCAAAGCTTGCCATGTGAGGCAGACTCTTGGCTGCCTCTATGGTCATAAAGAGAGCCTACTGGATCAGGCCAATGGCCCATCTATACAGGCAACCTGTTCTCACAATGGCGGCTAATGGGAGACCAGCAGGCAGAAACCATTCTCACAAGAGCATTCTTCCTTCTTGTGGGTTCCAGCCACTGGTATTCTGAAGCATACTGCATCCGACTATGGAGTACAGTCGTAACTTGGTTGTCGAACGCCCTGGAACTTAGACATTTTGGCTCCCAAACAATTGTAACCTGGAAGTGACTGTTCCCGGTTTCTGAATGTTCTTTTGGAAGCCGAATGTCCAACGGGGCTTCCACAGCTTCCGATTGGCTGCAGGAGCTTCCTTCAGCCAATCAGAAGCCACGATTTGGAAGTCGAACAGACTTCTAGAATGGATTCCATTTGACTTCCAAGGTACGACTGTATAGCCAAAATGGCTAGTAGCTAAACATTTCAGGAAATACAAGCCATCAGGGTGTGGTGAGTGGGAGATGCCATAGGAATCTGAGAATTGCATCTCTGGGCAATTCAATTCCCAGAGATGGAAAGAAGATAAAGTCCCTACCAGAGAAGAATGGCAGATTTAAGTTGATGGATTATTCCGAAATGGCTAAAATGACCGGAAGAATCAGAAATCAGAAAGACCAACATTTTAATAAGGAATGGGAGAAATTTATAATTTATTTTAAAAACCATTGTAAACAGCTAAAATCATTAGTAGGATTGGAATAACACTTGTAGTTTAATGGTGAATTTTTGGACATAATGGAGATGTAAAAGATTATCATAAAAGATGCAGGAGGAAATGATTAACAATAAGATCCACAAAGGGGAGGAGGGAAGTCCAGGGGGTTCTTTGGAATCTTGTTTTTGTGTTGTATGTTGGATATGTGATTGTAAAATTTTAATCTGAAAAACCAAATAAATATTTTTTTTAAAAAAAAGGAATCTGAGAATTGACCTGGGTCAGATCAGTGCACTATTGAACTTAACAATTCTGACCTAAGCCAGATGTCTCAAAGAACTTCACAACTGGAGTGGAAATGCATTTGGAAACTTTCTGTCTCTGTGTCTGCCTCCCTCTCTCTTTCGCACAGAGTAAAGCTGCATTCATACGTGTGTGTGTGTGTGTGTGTGTGTGTGTACACACACATACTGGAGAGGGAGAGAGATTGCAAGGTACACAACAGCCAAGGTACAACAGCTGGCAGGCCACAGGTTCCCCATCCCTGGCCTCGCGGGTGATCTATTTTAGCATGTTTGTTTTATGTGTATTTAGTAAATGAACCTTAAAGACCAAACAAGCCAGGAAATTGCCGAGCTTGCCTAATACTGCATTAGACATTTGGCATCTGTTCACCGTTACTAATGAACTTGCGAGGGGGAGGCTGGAAAATAAAACGCTGGAAAAGTTTCCTCTTCTCTAATCCCCTATCACTGCCTTGTCTATCTTTCCGCCTCCAGGTTCCTACGGAAGAGAGAATGATGTGGAAGACATTGCTGATGTTGGAGCTGGGGGGAGCAGGGGGTCGGGCTCCCTGTGCTCTCCCCTCCTTCCCCTCGGTCCTGCGGTACCGGTCCTCTTCAGCCATTGACCAGCACCACGAACTGGCCCGCGAGCGATCCAAGACCGTTACCTCCTTCTACAACCAGTCGGCCATTGACATCGCGGCCGAGAAGGTGAGCGCAAACATGGCCGCTGAACATGCTGTGCACACAACAGAGGTGGCCGATGCTCCCGTTTCCTCAACCGCCGCCTCTCTGAGGGCAGGTTTTGCCTCGCCTTCCTAAAACTGTAGGCTGGGAGCCAGGAGCAGGTCTAGACTTTTCCACGCTTGTGCTCCTTGGCAGCAGAAGTTCTCCTCAAGAAAGGAGTGTTATATGAAGGACAGGTCTGAGCAGGTGGATTGCATTCCTTTGGTGCTGGTTTCAGGCCTAGTGGAAAAACAGATGGCCTTCAGCAGCCTGAGAAGGCTGTTGGTTTTGGCATGGCTAGTGCTGTTTTAGTGCTCACGGGGCAAGATGAGACGTGAGGGATGGGCGTGTGCGTGTAGCAGAGAGTTCTCTGTGTTCCTTTCCCCCCTCTGAAATCCCTCCAGCTATTGTTTTGAGCAGTATGATTCCTCAGCCTTTGGTCCCCGTTTTGCTAATCGCTACTGTTTAATGACTTCCCCTAACAACTTGGCAATGGCTCTGGAGAGGCAGTCCACAGTATGGGCTTTGGGGAGAAGAGAGGCCTAATCTTTTCCCGGCCTTCTGGAGCCTGCCCTGGGGAGAATGCTGGTTAATTAAATAAACCACCTGCCTGCCATTATACAGAGGCCTGGTAGGAGAAGTTCCTGATATGTCTCCTCGCAGGAACACATCGCCTGCTTAGATTTAGACAAACTTCTTTCTGAAGTTACTTGCATAGGACTGCTGCGTCCTTGTTTTAGGTGTGGGGTTGGAAAAGAGGTGTCCTCACATGTCTGGAGGAACCACTTGCCAGTGTTAATTGCACCCTTTCCTTCCTTCCTCCCATCTTGGGCTTCCATGCTTTTCTGCCAGGCACAAATGCAACGGGTGCAGCTTTTCCCCCTCGTTGCAGCTCTGCGCTGGGGAGTGTTGCGCTTATACATCCTCGCAGCTCCTGAAAGTTTCATGTGCAGTGCCAGAGATGGCAACCACCATTTGCTTGATAACAAAGCAGTTCCTGTTAATAAGAAAACCAGTTCCACATATTTGCTTATGAAGCAGGTCCTTTTTATTTTACTCCTGGCTGCCATGGTAATGGTGGCAGTGAGCCGTACAGGGAACTGAAGCCTAGCGACTTAAGACCCAAATACCTGAAAGGCTGCATTTGTTCTTGTCTGATTGTATCGCTGTAACAGCTGCCCTGGGATCATGTGGTGAAGAGCTGGTAAGAAATCTTATAAATGAATGAATGAATACTGGGAATCTTGCTCCCCAGTGATAAATAGTGTTTATGGTTGGTCTGCGAGGGCGAGAGGGAATTATAGAAGATTGGAAGGTTAGCCATTACAACCAGAGTCAGTTGTTTTTCTCAGCAGGAAGTAAGATGGGTCCAATTTGTAGTGCTCTCTGTTCAAGTGAGAGTGTATGGGAATCATAGAATCATAGAATCATAGAATCATAGAGTTGGAAGAGACCACAAGGGCCATCGAGTCCAACCCCCTGCCAAGCAGGAAACACCATCAGAGCACTCCTGACATATGGTTGTCAAGCCTCTGCTTAAAGACCTCCAAAGTAGGAGACTCCACCACACTCCTTGGCAGCAAATTCCACTGTCGAACAGCTCTTACTGTCAGGAAGTTCTTCCTAATGTTTAGGTGGAATCTTCTTTCTTGTAGTTTGGATCCATTGCTCCGTGTCTGCTTCTCTGGAGCAGCAGAAAACAATGTGAGGATATGTGAGGAACATCTGGTCTTCCAGATGTTGCTGAACTGTGGCTTCCATCATCCCGTTGGCTTCCTGGGCCTGATGGGAGTTGTAGTTCAGCAACATCTGGAGGGCCAAAAGTTGCCCATCTCTGGTGTGTGGAGAGGGCGTCCTTAAGAAGCCATGAGCTCGGGGGGAAACTGCCCTTCGTACCACAGAAGAGGAAGGCATTAAGTAATGATAGAAGGTATTTTTGTGGCTGGCAATGCTCAATGCTGGCGCTGTTCTGCCTGACCTCACGAGGGCTCTCTGGAGCCTTTTTGAACACTTGTTTCCTCTTCTCTCTTCCCAGCCCTCTGTGAGGTTGACGCCCACCACCATGTTGTATTCTGGACGGTCCCAAGATGGGAGCCACCTGCTGGTAGGTGTGAGATTAACGTCTGTCCTCAAATCGTCAGAGCTACAGGTTGAATTTGGGACTCCTGGATACCAGCCCCATTCTTTCCCTCCACTACTCTTAATTGCTTAGGCCTTAGCATTGCATCATCCCCTTCTCATTTTCAACTCTGCAAAGTCCTGTCTTCTAGACTCACTTTCTATGGGCAGGATGTTAGTTTTGTAGTGGACATAACAAGGAATCCCACTATGCCCATTGGCAGAGGAATCCCTGTTTCCCCATTGCTTCTCTGGGGACGGGAGGCTTCTTTCTAGGTCTGCTTTGCGTTCGTTTTTTGGTTCAGCCCAAGCAACTAGGAAGCCCACAATATCTCCAGAGCCAGTTTTGGCTCAGAGCAGGATCTCTACCCCCACTTCTCCAGGAGATGAAAACCTGTAGCTGCAGCAACACCATAACTCAGTAGCTGTTGTCTCCCTGAATGCCTTTAGGGGGGAAACTGGCTTGTAAGCTCTGCACACTCCATTTTGAAGGAATGAGGGTTCCTTCACTGTAGACTTAATTGGGCCCAAACTACTTGAAGCTGCTCAGCTAATGTAATGCTGCCTGAAATGAAGACCACTGCATGAAACAGTCTCTTTGTGCCTGCCTGGCTGCACATAACCATATTGGTCAATTTGTGGCACTCTGGTGGCCTTAAGAGCCCAAAAGAACAGGGCCAGCCCTATCCTTAGGCAGAGTGAGATGGAACATAAATACATAGGAACCTGCCTTATACCAAGACAGGCCATTGGCCCATGTAGCTCAGTATTGTATTCTCTGCACCGATTGGCAGCAGCTCTGCAGGGTTTCAGGCAAGGCTCCCTCCCGGCCTGCTAGGAGATGCCAGAGATTGAGCCTGACAGCTTCTGCACGCGAAGCAAAGCCGTCTTACCCATCATTCTAATACAATCTGTATTGCAGGGCATGGGAGAGAACCCAGCTCCTTTCCTCCTTCTGGAAACTTCAACCCACTAACATGTCCTTGTGCTCTGTTACAGAAAAGCGCCCGCTACCTGCACCACGAACTCCCCGTCCGCATTGCTCATCGCATCAAAGGCTTTCGGAGTCTTCCCTTCATTATTGGGTGCAACCCCACCATCCTTCATGTGGTAGGTGCCTGGCAGGAAAGGGCCTGAAACAGCCTCTGCCACAGCTGGCTGGGGCTGAAGGGAGTCTGAAACATCAAGAGGGCATGAGGTTGGCAGGGGCTGACCAAAAGAGATGGCTGAAATAATAATAATAATAATAATAATAATAATAATAATAATAATAATAATAATAATAATAATAATAATAATAATATAATAAAATTATTTGTACCCCGCCCATCAGGCTGAGTTCCCCCAGCCACTCTGGGCAGCTCCCAATCGAGTGTTAAAAACAATACAGCATTAAATATTAAAAACTTCCCTAAAGAGGGCTGCCTTCAGATGTCTTTTAAAGATAAGATAGCTGTTTATTTCCTTCACGTCTGAAGGGAGGGTGTTCCACAGGGTGGACGCCACTACTGAGAAGTAGTGATAACTGAGGGATAGTTTCGAAACCTCATAGAATTGCAGATTTGGAAGGGACCCTGAGGGTCATCCAGTCCAACCCCCTTCAATGCAGGGATCTCCACTGAATCATCCAGGACAGAGGGCCTCTGCTTGAAAACCTCCAAGGGAAGGAGAGTCCACAACCTCCTGAGGGAGACCGTTCCACTATTGAACAGCTCTTACCGTCAGAAAGTTCTTCCCGATGTTTAGTCAGAATCTCCTTTCTTGTAACTTGAAGCCTTTGGTTCAGGTTCCAACCTCTGGAGCAGGAGGAAACCAGTTTGCTCCATCCTCTGTGTGACAGGCCTTGAGGTACCAGGACAGCTGGCATTCAAATAACAGAAAATAAAAGTGCATAATCATGACCAGTTTTATCCTTTTACCACAGCATGCATCTTAGTTCTCCGCTTTTGAATTAAATGGTCACCAAGGTGGTTTAAAACAAATGGCAATAATGCAGAAGAGAATAAACATATATTCTACACAGATGACCCAGCAGCTTTTAGGCCTTTCCCCTCAATGGGTGGAGCCAAATGGAACTTCCTTTCACCTCATCAGTCTTAGGGCACTTAGCAAAAGAGCGTAAGAACTGCTTGGCTGGTTCAGTCCAAGGGCCCATCTTTGCCTATGGGAAGCCTGCCAGCATACTGCCTCCACAGTGGAGATACGAATAGCCTTTCCCTTCATGGATTTGTCTAATCTGCTTCCGAAGCCACCCAGTGCCCCATACAAATGCAAGATATCGCACCCCACCCTGGAGTATGGGCTCCTAGCACCTCTGGCTTTTAACCTTTTTAGATCCCACACCCTTCTCAGAAGCTAGCAGGGGGATTCAGGGCCTTGCTGTCAAATCTGTTTTGTAGCCTGTGCCTCTCTCCTTGACTCGCTTCTGTCTTCTTCTTTCAGCATGAGCTTTACATCCGAGCGTTCCAGAAACTGAGCGAATTTCCCCCGGTAAGCATGTGCTTCGTCTTTGAATGCAGAAGTTGCTAAACATGTCCCGAGTCCTATTGAGTCGTCCACATTTAATAGAATAGCCTTGTGAATGTCAACCGGAGTGTACAGGGATATTGACCTTGTTGTTTTCCCAAATGTATTTTACTGGTTTTGCACAATAAAGGCAATGGTAACAAACAAACGTAAACAGGCCTTGTGTATGTCATTTCTATAAACAAAGAGGCATGATGTTGTTTTCAGTTCGGGAAGTTCCTGTTTTTATTTATTCGTCAAAATGGCCTGCAGTGTTGTGTCAGGTGCTATTACGGAAGGGATGGGAAATCTCAGACCCAGAGACCAATGTGGCCCTCCAGGTCTCTCTATGTGGCCCTCTGCGTTCTTCATAAGCCACACCCCTCAGTGGCCCTGTCCTTGAATGGTCATAATGCCTCTCGCTTGCCTTGGGTAGAGAGATGTACACACACACAACCATCAGCTGTTGTGTGGCTGGACTGCCAGCTACTAGAGTCTAATCCAGGCATCCCCAAACTCGGCCCGCTAGACGTTTTTGGAACTACAATTCCCATCATCTCATCCCTGACCACTGGTCCTGTTAGCTAGGAATGATGTGAGTTCTAGTCCCAAAACATCTGGAGGGCTGAGTTTGGGGATGCCTAGTCTAATCTGTTGCTCCACCCACCACTGGCAGCTATTTCCAGAAGGTTACCCAGTCCTGAGGCTGAAAAAGGGTTCCCAATCCCTGCTCTGTAGGGTGATAAATAAGGGGCTGCTGGTTCTGGGGTGAGTGGGATGAAATGGCTGACTCCTGCCTGCTTCTACTCACCTCCCTCCCCAAGTTCCATCCCTTTTTGATGCACACTCTCCCTCTCCTCTCTCTCTCCTCTGCTTACAGATCAAGGACCAAGAGTCGGAGGCCCAGTATTGCAAACTGGTCCGGCAGCTTCTAGACGACCACAAGGACGTGGTGACGTTGCTGGCTGAGGGTTTACGGGAATGTCGGAAGCACATACAGGTACCGCTTTCCTGGTCCATTTGGGTAGCTTGGGTCGGATGTCTGCCGCTCAAGATCCCCACAACATGCTTGGGAGGAAGAAAGACTTGGACAAGTAGGGTTGGTAGGTTTGGGCAGGGCAACACTTCTGGGAAGAGGGTGGGTTTTGAAGAGGAGAGTGCAGACTCCTGAGATGTTTATTCAGGCCTGCTATAGATCCTCAGCCCAATCTGGTCATTGTCACTTCAGTACCTTCCAGGGTGGATAAAAATCAATGATTTTTTTAAAATCAAGATCAGGATTTTTTTTTAAATCAGGTTTTTATTGTTTAAATTGGATTTTTAAAATAAAATGCTTTTGGAGGAAAAATCTTTCTAAAGATAGTTTTCTGTTTAAGTTACATTATAGTCCAAAGGGTATTCATCAGTAAATAAGGATTTGTTTTAAGTTTTTCATGTGTGCTAAAACTCAGTCTAAGGTGTGTGTGTTTTTAAAAAAAACCTGTTTAACCACATCAGTTAACAAACATGGATACATATGCTATAATGTTATTGTTTTAGTTAAATAAATTGTTAAGGAAATGATTATTTTTCTCCTTGCAACAAAGTACAGCAGAAAAGTTGTCCAAATATAAACAGTTAATTCATTAAACCTCACAATAATTTCATAATTATCTGTCTATGTATTTCTAGTAGTATAACCAAATCAGTATTTTTTTGTATAACACTGAAAACGACTCTGAAAATTTATTGTTCCAAAAGTGAAACCTTCATCTGGTTGTAAATATTAAGATTATACCAGCAAGAATGAGTCTTTCTTTAAAAAAAAAAAAAATTAAATCAAGTCTTACTGACTAGTGATTTAAATCATGATTTAAATTGATTTAATTTAAATCAAATCCACCCTGGCCCCTTCAGTGTCATCCTTCGAACTGCAGTTGATTTGCACTAAGCAGAGGATGTGGTAAGAGGTTAGTCTGTCTTCACATGTCACACACCCACACCCACACACCTGTGCGTCTTCACGTGTCCCCTTCCCTCAGACTTTTTCCTGGACAGGTTTTAAACAGTGGTGTCCAAACTTTTTTCAAAGAGATTTGAAGAACCGTGAGGGCCGACCAAAGTTGTTCACCATTTTTTAGGATTGAAGTTGTTAAGCTTTTTTATGATTTTACCCCAAAGTTGTTTTAGGGTTGAAGTTGTTGAGGGTTTTTTAGGATTTTACCCCAGAAAATAAACTGCCAAAGGAGGACCCCAAAACAGACTTTGGACATGCCTGTACAGTGGTACCTCAGGTTACATATGCTTCAGGTTACATACGCTTCAGGTTACAGACTCTGCTAACCCAGAAATAGTACCTTGGGTTAAGAACTTTGTTTCAGGATGAGAACAGAAATTCGTGTTTCGGCGGCGCGGCAGCAGCGGGAGGCCCCATTAGCTAAAGTGGTGCTTCAGGTTAAGAACAGTTTCAGGTTAAGAATGGACCTCCGGAATGAATTAAGTACTTAACCCGAGGTACCACTGTATGGGGCAACCGCTTGTGAGGGCCGCTCTACAGATGGTGAGCTTTTCCTGTTCCTTTCTCAGGATGAGAAGCTGATCCGTTCTTTCCTGGACAAGACCCTCACCTCTCGCCTGGGCATCCGGATGTTGGCCATTCATCATCTTTCCTTGCATGAAGACAAGGTACAACTTTTCTTCTTACTTGAATGGGACATAGATTTCGTGACCAGAGAGGGAGAGACCCAGAATTGATACTTAACATTTGGTGTCCTCTGCATTTTTCGTGGATGTGAATGTAGGCAGCTGCCTTATAGCAACCCATATATAACACTGCCTCATCTAAAGCTGTTTTTGATCCTATAACCCACAACAGCTCTACGGGGCCTTGGGTAAGAGATTTCCCCCCTGGCCCTGTTTTCTAAGACATCTTTTGAGTAACTAGAGATGGCACAGATTGGACTGGAGGCTTTCTGCTTTCAAAACGTGAAGGAAAATCATTAAGTGGTCTGCCCTCGTCTGTTTTCCAGTGGTCCATGCAGGAAAAGTTTAGAAACCGTTATTCTAGGTCTTGATCCTACATTGAAATGTCATCCTCTCCTTCTCTCATCTTCCTGCAGCCAGACTTCGTTGGGATCATCTGCACTCGCTTGTCTCCAAAGAAAATAATTGAGAAATGGGTAGATTTTGCCAGGTACTCAGTTCTGTTGATTATTTCAAATCATCCTGTTATCATACTGGCTATGTGTGTGCAGCAGTCTATGGCTCCCTCTCATGGCCATTTTCTGTGGCTCCATCTTCCTCATTCTGCTGCATTTCTTTCTGACAGTTTAACTTTCTTTCCATTGCTTTTTTTTAAATGAAAGCCAATTAATTGTGGCAATAATGCAATGTAATAATCTTTTTAAAAAATTAATACGGGTTTTCTGTTTTTAATATGATTTTTTATTAAATTCTCTGTTTTACAATTTCAGATAAACATTTTACATACTTAAGATATCAATGACTTCCCTTCTTCTTTTTCCATGGTTCATTTTGCATATCTTATATCCCTGCATATTTTACAAAAACTATACCAATTGGTTTTCCATAATTGCATCCATCAAAACTTATTTACGCTGTCGAATTTATCTTAATGCTGCCAGCGTTTTCAGCTGTACACAATTATTTTCCATATATTTAATATAAGTTTTCCAACCTTCTTTAAATGTATGTTCTTCTTCTTCTATATGTTAAGCCTGCAAGCTGCGCATATTCTGTCAACTTAAGTTGCCAATCTTCTTTAGTTGGGACCTCGCTCATTTTCCATTTTTGGACTAACAAAACATGGGCTGCTGTTGTTGCATACATAAGTAACCTTATTTTTTAATATTGGTTTTAAAAGTCACTTGAAACGTAAAATATGTAAATGAAATACAAATAGTCAGCTGTTAGGATTGCTAGGCAGGAAGCTTTGCTGTAGTTGCAAGAAAAAGTGGTAAAGCTCAGCATCCCACGTCAGTTGCCCTGATCCCGAAGGCCTTGTGCCTTTCCCCTCCTCCGTAATAATCTGGATTTAAGATGGGACTCACTGGGATGGAGGCCAAACAGATACAGTAAGAGAGCTGGGCCCTAGAAGCTCCCCAGGGTCATTTGTGAGTGCCAAGTTAGGCTCACATAGAGCATAGCCCTAAAGGTTTATGCCCCAACCTTCTTGAGTATTGAGATCTGCAGAGGGGGCCCCTCAGCAGTTCTGCCACCCTCAAAAGTTCTTGGGTGGGAGGGGGCTATGGCCCAGGGGGGAGGGTTTTGGGGGTACAACTCTCTCTCCACGGAGTTGTGTCTCCAGCATCTTCATTGTACAGCATTTGCCACATGACAAAGAGGCACATCTTAACCCTGGTGTTTGAAACTGAGGGTATTATTGTTTCTTAGGACACACCTTTTTGACCTAAATTGTAATGCTCGGATCCATTTGGGAACAGTTCACTTGTTTTTATAACTGTAATGGGTTTGTCCTTTATATAACTCTATATTGTATTGTTGTGACCTTCTGGGGAGGGACAGGTAGGAAATCCCATTAAATCAGCCTTCCTCAACCTGTGGGTCCCCAGATGTTGTTGGACTACAACTCCCATCACCCCTAGCTAGCAAGGCCAGAGCTCAGGGATGATGCGAGTTGTAGTCCAACATCATCTGGGGACCCACAGGTTGAGATTAAATAAACGCATGTAGGGCACAGGAATGGGGGTGGAGACTGTGTTTGGTGCCTGCAGCTCCACTCAGATACAGCTTGCTCCCAGGGAAGCCACCAGCAGTGGAGCCTGCACTTAATCCTGTTTCCGTATTTCCTCGCAGGCGTTTGTGTGAGCACAAGTACGGGAACGCGCCTCGGGTGCGGATCAATGGCCACGTGGCTGCCCGCTTCCCTTTCATCCCGATGCCTCTTGACTACATCCTTCCAGAGCTGCTCAAGAATGCCATGAGGTGCGCTATTTATCCTGCTCTTTGTAGCCCAGGATGAGACGCAGGCTAGAATCTGCAAGGGAAATGGCTTTTGGGGCCTTCCACTGCCCTGAGATCTTTTGATAAGGTGGCATGTAAATGCCTATATGAATAATGAAATATAAAAGCCTATAGCACTGATTCACTCCCTTTTTTATAGGGCCAATCTGGTGCAAAGCCCTTCCTATCTCAAAAGTTGCTTATTCCGTTTTGAAAGGAATAGATCAACCTTACTCTAGCTTGGTGTTCTCCAGATGATGTTGGACTACAGCTCCCATCAGTCCTGGCTGGTGAGTCAGGGATGATGGGAGCTGTGTAGCCTGAAGGGCACTGGGTTGGGTTGGAATACATAAACCCAGAGGGGCGAAACTATTGGCTTCAACCTTTGGTCCCTGGATGTTGTTGGACTACAACTCCCATCATCCCTGACCCAAAGTTGACAAACGCTGGCTTTAAAAAGTGACCATTTAGTGGGGTGGGAGAGCTGGAAACAATACCAAGATATTTCACATCTGGCAGCCCTTTGGTTTCAGATAGTACATTATCTACTTGCACTTTGACGTGCTTTTGAACTGCTAGGTTGGCAGGAGCAGGGACCAAGCAACGGGAGCTCACCCCATCGCAGGGATTCAAACCGCCAACCTTCTGGTCGGCAAGCCCTTGGCTCTGTGGTTTAACCCACAGCGTAGAAGAGTCTAAAAAGCCCAGGACACAATTTTTCACAGCCCTCTAGCAGCTAGGTGGCTCTTTTACCAGAAGTAATGTACAGCAGTACTTTGGGTTAAGAACTTAATTTGTTATGGAGGTTCATTCTTAACCTGAAACTGTTCTTAACCTGAGATACCACTTTAGCTAATGGGGCCTCCCGCTGCCGCATGATTTCTGTTCTCATCCTGAAGCAAAGTTTTTAACCCGAGGTACTATTTCTGGGTTAGTGGAGTCTGTAACCTGAAGTGTCTGTAACCCGAGGAACCACTGTATTTAGCATTAATTCTGGAAGCATACACTCAGTTCTGACCAAAGTCTCCTGACTCTTAACTGGGTGAAGGAATTTGCAGAGAGGAGAGGGGCTTGTGGCCAGTGGCTGCAGAAGTTAAGGAAGGCAGGATTTGGTGTGCTGAATCATAGAATCATAGAATCATAGAGTTGGAAGAGACCACAAGGGTCATCGAGTCCAACCCCCTGCCAAGCAGGAAACACCATCAGAGCACTCCTGACATATGGTTGTCAAGCCTCTGCTTAAAGACCTCCAAAGAAGGAGACTCCACCACACTCCTTGGCAGCAAATTCCACTGTCGAACAGCTCTTACTGTCAGGAAGTTCTTCCTAATGTTTAGGTGGAATCTTCTTTCTTGTAGTTTGAATCCATTGCTCCGTGTCCACTTCTCTGGAGCAGCAGAAAACAACCTTTCTCCCTCCTCTATGTGACATCCTTTTATATATTTGAACATGGCTATCATATCACCCCTTAACCTCCTCTTCTCCAGGCTAAACATGCCCAGCTCCCTTAGCCGTTCCTCATAAGGCATCGTTTCCAGGCCTTTGACCATTTTGGTTGCCCTCCTCTGGACACGTTCCAGTTTGTCACTGATTGGAAGTACTCTACCAAATCTTTGGCAACAAGGATAGGTTTGCAAGATTTTGTGAATGGAGGAGAGCTTCATCCCAAGTGGGAAAGGGTGTAGGGGTCCTGCTTAGATAGGACGCAGACTTACTCCCTTGCCATTCCCTTCCTTTCAGAGCCACGATGGAGTCTCACTTGGATACCCCTTATAATGTGCCAGACATCATCATCACCATTGCCAACAATGACATTGACCTGATCATACGGTACGGTTTGCTAGGGAAGCCTCTTCAGTTTCTCCCCTTTCCTAGAGGTTTTAGGCCACCATCCATTTCCGCCATCTTGGTGGGAACTTGGCAACAGCGGCCAAATACCAGGGGCCCTTGAAAATCTGGGGGGGGGGGTCCTGCCGTTGAGGCGGACAGCTTGAGATGATCTTCATCTTGGTGGGGAGGGACGGGTGTTGGCAGGTGAAAAGGGACTAAAGGATCTTGAGAACCGTAATGCGTGGCTCCTTAACGCCACGCTCCTCTTTCTCCCGGCAGGATTTCAGACCGAGGTGCCGGAATTCCTCATGACCACGTTGAGAAGGTGACAGATTACCACTTCACCACAGCAGAAGCGAGCGCCCAGGACCCCCGCATGAACACCCTCTTTGGGAACATGGTGGAAATGGGGAACAGCGCCCAGTCGGGACCCATGCATGGGTAAGAACAAAGGGGGGGGCAGAAGGGGAAAATGGGATTTCCAGCAGCTGCTGCCCGAAGGGTGTTTTCTTAGGGGGGAAAGAATGATACATACCTGGGAAGAAAACTCCAGTCAATCTGCAGACATTATGAGTACTAAAAATAGAAACGGAAGGAGTACCTAAAGCACTTTGTACTTGCTGCTTCGGGTTCCTTTGAACCCGAACAGAAATGTAGTAAATAGATAAATACTTGTGGCACTAATTGGACCAGGTTTTCTTTCAAACTCCTTTCCACCTTGGGGGCTGGAGAACCTGGGGGCTTCCAAGGTGATACTGGGCTCCAACTCACATCAGGCATGATGAAGCATGGCCAATAGAAAAGGATAGTGGGATTTGTAGTCTAGGAATAGCTGGGAGGCCATGGGTTCCCCATCGTTGACCTAGAAGCTTGCCATTTGAAGGAGGGGGAAAGGGAACGATAATGAGATTCTCAAAATGCAAAATTTAGTGTTTTTTACACACAGTGCAGCAGCAGATCACACAGAGCCCTGGCAAAAAAGATGTATTATTAAAGACGGAATTGTACAGATTCAGAAGTTCAATTGTCACAAGATAATCTGGCCTTTTTGTAGCTTTCCTCAAGCAGCAGCTCTCCCTGAAATGTCCCCCCTTCCAAAAAACCATGGAATGAAATCTATGTGGACGAAGACTTAACTACCATATAAATGTGTTGCAGAGTCCAACCATACCTCGGGTTGAAGTAGCTTCGGGTTGAGCTCCACGGCAAACCGGAAGTAACGGAACGCGTTACTTCCGGGTTTCGCCGCATGCGCAGACGCTCAAAATGACGTCGCACGCATGCGCAGAAGTGGCAAATTGCAACTCGCGCATAATGCAGGTTGAGTTCTGCTCTGGATGCGAACGGGGCTCCAGAACGGATCCCTTTCGCATCCAGAGGTACCACTGTATTCCTTCCAGACCCCCTCCAGTCAACTGGACCTTGTTCTCCCTGTGAAATTGGCTATGGAACTAAGGACTCCTCTGTCTGTCCGTCCTGTCTCTCTCTAGGTTTGGATTTGGACTACCGACGTCCCGTGCTTATGCCGAGTATCTGGGTGGCTCCCTGACCCTCCAGTCTATGCAGGGGATTGGCACCGATGTGTACCTGCGCCTCAAGCACATTGATGGCAAAGAGGAGAGCTTCCGCATCTAAAGATCCCCTCTCTCTCGTGTGGGCTGAACCTTCCTTGGCTGCAGGAGGAAGTTTCAGCACATGACACCAAACCTAATTTCCCATGATCTGCTTGTTCTCCTATGGATTCCTACGAATGTGCTATGCTATCCTACTGAAGCTGAGAAAATAGTTGACGTAGTTTCCTTCTTCCTGTACAATTGCTGATGGGATGTCATCCACTTACTGCTGGTTCTGCCAGTCCTTTTGGGATGGGTGGGCGTGCTCTGTGGTTAACCACAGATCTCTCGAATCCAGATCTACTGGGACAGCCTGTGGACATCGTTCATCCTCTCCCCTTTGAGAACTTCTAAAGCCGCTATACAACTGTTGTACACAGCCACCTCATCCAGGCTCTTGTGCGGCCTAATTTTTCTCTCTTTCTTTTCGTGGATACAAAGATTGGGTGAGCCGGAAGCTTTTACTGTCGCATGTACTGATTCTCGTTTGGCCCTCTCGGGCCGTTCTCGAACTCACAGGAAAGACTTTCCTTGCAGCGCCCGGCACCAAAAGAAAATCCCCCTTCCTTCTGCTGGGGGAGGAGTTTCTATTGCACACTCTTTGGGGGAACCAAAAGCAAGACAGTGGTCTTCCGCCAGGGAAGGATTTCTCCGTTGCACAAGCACCAAAAACACCCCCCTCACCTTGAGAGGAAAAGACTTTCACCACACCAAGTTGGCACCTTTGCCACAAATGGTGTGGGATTCCAGAACGTTCTTCCCCTTCGCTGCACAATGATGTATTATTTCCGTCCTCCCTGTCTCCACTCAATCTTTCCGTTACCATCAACTTTTTTTAAAAAAAGGAAAAAAAATCAGGCATCAGGATGAAGGGTTTCCCTCTGCCCTCATCACTGTTTTAGAGGGATTTTTATTTTATTTTTTGCTGTGATACTCCAATAAAAAAGTGCAAATTCCCAAGTCTAGCGAACACTCTGTAATCTCCATGGTCTAGCCTGTTTGCCTTGTTAATAAAGTAGGACTGAATATCCATCAAATCTTGTATTTAACAGTGGTGGGAGAAATAACGCTGCAGACAGAGGATACGAAGGCAACGTATTCCTTTGAATAAACAAGACCAGGGATAGCCAACTACTTCCAGGACGTAGAAAAGCAGAATACTTTGTTTCATAGCTGGAAGAGAGGAAGTTAAACTTCTGTGCATGGGCAAAGGCAGGATTTTTTTTGGAGGGGAGAACCTCAAGTTATCCATGTATTTTTATTGATTTAGGGGGGACATCTGCCCCCCCCCCAGCTACACCCATGCCTCTGTGTCTTTTTTCCAGCCCAGTCCAAGCTGAGAGCCTATTCTGCTCCACTAACTGATGACATCCCAGCTGGGGAGGGAGGGAGGGCTGTCTACTCAGTTCAACCTTCTGGAAGCATCTTTAGTCAAGCAAAGAGATATTTAACAGACTTGGCTGCGGCTATTAACAACGTGGCTGGTACAGCCACTTTTAGCAGTGTTTCCCCTATAGGATCCCTTATTGCGGATCTAAAACTAGGAGCTTGGAGGGAATTCCAAAGATGACATCTAGAATGTGTGTGTGTGTGTGTGTGTGTGTGTGTGTGTGTGTGTGTGTACACACAGACACGTGTACACACCCTTCTTTAAGAATACCATTTATTAACCATATCAATGATCAAATTGTTTGAAAATAGACTGTGGGAAATAAGCTGGGGCCTCAGCCCTGGGGAAGAAAAGGTACTGTATGTCATTGCTGGGATATAGTTCAACAGGCATGTGGTCACAGGTGGATGATTGCAGACTGCCTCCCCATTAATCGATTCTCTGCAAGCACACTTTGGAGATGAGTAAAAAGATGGCTGTCCATGCTTATCCTCCTTTTGCTGCTGCCTAGGAAGAGTTGCGGGTGGCGCTGTGGGTTAAACCACAGAGCCTAGGACTTGCCAATCAGAAGGTCGGCAGTTTGAATCCCTGCGACGGGGTGAGCTCCCATCATTCGGTCCCTGCTCCTGCCAACCTAACAGTTTGAAAGCACGACAAAGTGCAAGTAGATAAATAGGTACCGCTCCGGCGGGAAGATAAAGCGTGTTTCTGTGCACTGCTCTGGTTCACCAGAAGCAGCTTAGTCATGCTGGCCACATGACCCGGAAGCTGTACGCCTGCTCCCTCGGCCAATAAAGCGAGATGAGCGCCGCAACCCCAGAGACGGCCACGACTGGACCTAACGGTCAGGGGTCCCTTTACCTTTAGGAAGAATTAATCCTCTGCTGGCTATATATTGTTATGACTTTTGGGGGGTGGTAGGCTAAATGCCTGCCCCTTCTAATTCCTGGATGCAGCATGGATGCAAAGGCTGGAATAGCCAGTCAGCCTGGCAATGGCCCACAGCAGGAGTCCTTAAGGCAGAATTTTCCAAACTCCTGTGACATGTTAGTGTGTCATGTGTCCATGCGCTCCTCCCGGGGCTCGAAAGGGGTTAGCTGAACCTCTGGTTTGCTAGTAAAAACTGAATTAGTGGGTCACCAACATGAAACGTTTGGAAAGCTCTGCCTGAAGGGAACTTGCCAGCCTCCCTCCCTGGATAGGTGGAAAGACGAAAGGTCAGAGTTGAGTGATGTGAACCAGAAGCTGGAATAAAAAGCTGCAGGCTAGAAAGACAGAGAGAACACCAATACTTTTATTTTTTGTTTGGATCCAAGGCTGCAGCTGTGATAGAAACAAGACCTTTTTTGGGTGTTAATGCTGTGAACCCCTCCATCACAGGCTCAGGTTATATATGTGTGCATAAACAAACCATATATCCTAAAGACAGCACAGTGTCATCTGTGCCTCATCCCCAAAACATGAACCCTGGCCCAGAACCCCTGGAATCTTGCACCGCTCGGAGATTGAGGCGGCATGCAACAATATCTTCCCGCTGCTGCTTGCTCAACCTGGGAGGTGAGCTCTTGATTGCCATGCTGACTCCAATGTTACTGCTGCTGATATCTGTGTGGAGCTGGCCTCAGGAAACTGGGCTTGCAAGTCCCATCCGTGCAGCGGTAGCTATGTCCAAACTAAACATTTTGCAGGTCCTCAAATTTGGGAGAAGGGTTGGCTCCTCCAATTTTAATGGTGTGGCTTGTATTCGGGCCAATATGGTACATTCACAGAGAAACATTAGCTTCCTCTTTCCCTACTCGGTCCCTGCTCCTGCCAACCTAGCAGTTCGAAAGTACGTCAAAGTGCAAGTATATAAATAGGTACCACTCCAGCGGGAAGGTAAATGGTGTTTCCGTGCGCTGCTCTGGTTCTCCAGAAGCAGCTTAGTCATGCTGGCCACTTGACCCGGAAGCTGTACGCCGGCTCCCTTGGCCAATAAAGCGAGATGAGCACCGCAACCCCAGAGTCGGTCACGACTGGACCTAATGGTCAGGGGTCCCTTTACCTTTATTGCTTTTAGAGAGTTCCTCAACCCAGTCTCTCTGCATCATGGAGATGCAGCCATTGCAGTCATACACTAAACAAAATGGAGAGTGTAGTAAGATGTGATAATAACTATGTGACCAAAGTTGACTAATCATTACACATGCTCAAGCTATGTTTTGTCATCTGCATACTATCCCCTGCTTTTTCCTGTAGGACTAATTGCAGTCGTTAACAGTCATCAGCAGGTTTACCATACCCACTGAGTCAATCACCCATCACCTACTACCCTTCTGAGAAATACCCCACCCCACCCTCCCACTGAAGGGTCTGAAGCAGAAGGGTCTGGTGACTTCTTCTTCAGTGTATCTGAAGAAGTGTGCATGCAGACCAAAGCTTATACCCAGAACAAACTTAGTTGGTCTCTAGGGACATGGGTGGTGCTGTGGGTTAAACCACAGAGCCTACGGCTTGCCAGTCAGAAGGTCGGCGGTTCGAATCCCCGCAACAGGGTGAGCTCCTGTTATTCAGTCCCAGCTCCTGCCAACCTAGCACTTCGAAAGCACGCAGTGCAAGTACATAGGTACCGCTCCGGCGGGAAGGTAAATGGCGTTTCCGTGCGCTGCTCTGGTTCACCAGAAGCAGCTTAGTTATGCTGGCCACATGACCTGGAAGCTGTACGCCGGCTCCCAAGGCCAGGTAAAGCAAGATGAGCACCGCAACCCCAGAGTCCACGACTGGACCTAATGGTCAGGGGTCGCTTTACCTTTAACTGGACTTTTTAATTTTTTTATTTTAATCACATGAGAGTTACTGGGGAGCATTCTAGAATTAAACACATGGTAAAGCATTTAGGCGTTTGCAATTTTTGTAAATTAAATCATTAAATGGGTTTCCTCTGGAGCTGGGAAGCATCCAGATGAATCCCAAATCTCCTGCTTGCCTACTTCAATCTACCCACCCGCTATCCCAAGCACTGAACGATGGAGGAGATGGGGGAGAAAACACCCCTTGAGTGCGTCCAGAGTTCGGCACACCTCAGAAATCCAATTAAGCAGCTTATCCCAAACGATAATTTAATATGCAGAGCAAAATGGAAATAAAACCCTGTACCAGAACATTGGTCTAATTGTCCATTGCACAAGCTAACACAGCAAAAAGCAGTTGTGGCCTCTGGTGCTGTTGATTTCGGGCAGCAGTTGTAGTCTGAGGGGGGTCAAGAGAGACAAAGAAGGCTGGAAACGGTGGCATTTTAAGCACCGGTGATCCAAGTGGGTTTGATTGACAGGTGGCCATTGTTTATTTGGAGATCCAATGAAGGTCGGTGCATATCGTGCTAAATCCTGGCCAACCTTCATTCAAGGTTCTAATTTGCTCAGAAGGAACCAAGTGGAACCAGTAAGACCACAAAAATGGATTGTGACTGAAACAAATCACTCAGTTTATTGGGCTACAAGTACACTGGTATTATGAAAGATTGTGGAATTTGCAGATAGAAAATAAAACAAGATATAGCAACTTACAGAAGATGAAATTTAAAGCAACTTAAAACAATTGGATATAATGTGTATAAACAACGGTATGAACTAATAAGTAACAATGACAAAGCAATCAGTCAGAGGCAATAGCACAATCTCCTCCCAGCTCCTCCCAGCCCATCTAGTCATAGAAACAGTTAAATGTGTTTCTTTTTTTTCTACCTTCAGTTTCGTTTCTTCTGTTCTCTAGAGGTGGGGTCGTTTACAGGAAAAGCGAAAGCGGAAAGCATAGAAACTTAACTCGCAGGGAACGAACGTAGGCTCTGCGCTTTACATCTCACGTAAGTATATGCATTTAATTTTGATGATTTAGGTTGTCAGCTATAATTTTTACGAACCATATTCCTTAACCTCTGCTTGCAATAAACAGAAAAACATAGGTGGATTTTGTGTATGCTTGTGTGAAAGCAGATTAGCCGTCTTTCACGGCTAATAATTCAGAGGTACAAAGTCAGCTCTCAGATAAAAGCCAATTCGAAAGCTAAAACAAGTAGCAATTGCAAAAATACAAGTTACCGGTAGAATTAAATACTCTGATAAACAAGAAGCCTTGCTCCTCGAGATGCAAGAAAATCAATGAAATTTTGGAGGAAGGAAGGGGGTGTAAATTTAACAAACATATATCAGTGCTATCCTAAATTAGCACAACAAACTTGAGAACACGAATATTTAATGTTCATCAGAGCATTGTGTTTTGGTGCTCCCAAGTTTTTGTACAACAGTTATGTGTACATAATAATAATAATAATTTATTATTTATAGCCCGCCCATCTGGCTGGGTTTTCCCAGTCACTCTGGGCAGCTTTCAACAGAATATTAAAATAAAAGTCTATTAAACATTAAAAGCTTCCCTAAACATATACATTTTCAATAGCTTTTTATTGTCAACCCCCCCCCTTGTCAAATTAAGGTTGGATTCATTTTTGCACTGTAGTTGGGCTTCCTTTGAACTTTGAACAGTTTTATGGAAAACTTTAGATTTTCTGCTCTTTTAAAAGCAATCTTAAAGCTGTACATAAACTTTATATTCTGAATTATTTTTAAAATAATTTATTATATTTCAGGATTGGCATATTATTTTGAATATATTATAAATAATGGCGATTGCCCCCCCCGCCCCCCCAAGAAAGCTTGCACACAATCTCTAAGCCTTGAATAACTGCCTAACAGGCAGATACCAACACATGCAGCTTCTCAATGCTGCGCTGGAAGAGCAGAACCTGTTGAATTTCTACCCATGACTTAGCTTCTAAAGGCACAGAACCCCCACCAGAAAGGAAGGTGGTAATGTTAATCTAATCACCCTATTTGTAGCCTTTGTTGCAGCTAATCTATACTGCTAGACAGTAACAACAGGCAAGCCATTCATTTTTGAGGATATCCACTTAATCTTTTGAAAGTGAATGCTCACTCAGTCAGATTTCTTATATCCTGCTAGTGGCAGGCCCCATCTTGAATAAATAAATGCTCAGGATGGGGAAATAGTTCAGTTAGCATTTCCTGGATCAGAAGAAGAAGAAAAGTCTTTATTTCCCTCAGCCACTAGCCATAGCAATGAAATAAAATGTACTGAAGATAGAGGTTTAAACGTTAACTATCGAAAATACATTTTGGAGGTTTACATCAGTAATAATAATAATTATAATAATAATTTTTATTTATACCCCGCCCTCCCCAGCCAAGGCCGGGCTCAGGGCAGCTAACAAGCAATAATAATAGCAAGTTGAATGAATACAACTTAAAAACAAGATTAAAGTACAACAATTAAAATATTGAAACATTAAAATATTAAAATGCAGCCTCATCACAGGAGGAGAAAGAAAAAAGAAAGAGGGGGAGGAAATCAAATTGGCTCCAAGCCAAAGGCCAGGCGGAACAACTCTGTCTTACAGGCCCTACGGAAAGAAATCAGATCCTGCAGGGCCCTGGTCTTATGAGGCAGAGCGTTTCACCAGGCCGGAGCCAATGTTGAAAAGGCCCTGGCTCTGGTTGAATCTAATCTAACTTCCTTAGGGCCCAGGACCTCCAGGATGTTGCTATTTATGGACCTTGAGGCTCTCCGTGGGGCATACTGGGAGAGGCGGTCCCGTAGGTACGAGGGTCCTAGGCCGTGAAGGGCTTTAAAGGTCAAAAGCAGCACCTTAAATCTGACCCTGTACTCCACCAGGAGCCAGTGCAGCTGGAAAAGCACTGGGTGAATATGCTCCCATGGCAGAGACCCCGTGAGGAGCCTCTCTGCAGCATTTTGCACCCGCTGGAGTTTCTGGGACAGCTTCAAGGGCAGCCCCACATAGAGCGAATTACAGTAGTCAAGCCTGGAGGTGACCATCGCATGGATCACTGTAATCTAATAATAGAGCTTATTCTAATTGCCCCCGCTAAAAACATTGCAGTTTTCGCTGTCACCTGATCATCTTGATCTGCTCAAGGAAGGACACAGTAGCAATGGTTGAGTGGCCCAGCATAGAGAATAATAGAGGGGTAATAATAACCTCAAATCTTTATAAAGAGTGCAGGCCAGAAGCACATGAGTCACTGACTCAATACTGCCATCTCCCCAGGCACATAACCATTTTTCCAGTGGAATTGTTTGAAATCGACCCTCTGGTACAGCCGAAGGCAGCGTAGTCAGTCTTGCGAAAGTGAAAGCACGTCTGTATTTTGGAATTGTTAAATTTTGCAAATGGGTGTCAAAATGACTAGGTGGAAAATAATCATACCATGGACAAAAATTGTGGCCAGATGATTCTGTCGCTCGATATCATACAGGTGCTTTCTCTGTTGAATTACAGGTTTGGTGTCGGACATTTGCTGGATCAATTACTCCAAATCCTTAGAGAGCAATGCTGTTTATACAAAGACAGTGTGTGTTCATTCTTCAACAGTTTTAGGGCTACCTGCCTGGAAGCCATGGCATTTTCTGGGAAAAACCCATCTGAAATTATATGGAGGGCCAGAAGGAAATTAGCAGAAGATCTTCTTCTAATCGACTCAGGGCTGATCTTGGATGTGGCAGATTCCCACCTGCTCCTCACACAGGGGGAGTTGTTCTCCCTGAGTGAAATAAAGGATCCACAAGCATTTGTGGAATGCCTGATCGAGTTAGTGCTGGGAAAAAGAGAATCAACTCAGGAACTGTTCTTGGACTGCCTGGAAAACCTGAGGCAAGCCTTCCCAAGCCTTCAGCCTATTTCTGAATATGTAGAAGATGGTGAGTAACACTTTTTGAAACCTGGAGGTGCTTTCTGTTTTTTCCTAAGGGTTAAATTCTCACCTGCAGCAGCACCAGATTCTCTCTCTATGTCTTGAAGTCCTCTTGCGTCTTGAATTTCGTCCAAAGCTGTTAGTGCTGCTTTTGTGACCTTTCGTTTACATGATTATAAGTTTGGGGGACCTCCCTCACACCCTAGAAATTAATAAATGGTAGGATTTTGATTATTTGGGATGTGAAGGGAGAAATACAAGTTGCAGAGGAATTCCTGAACTAATTTATGCAAAACGACCTGGCCAAGCTAGGGCCATTAAGAAACAATACAGGGGGATTGAGGGCCTTTGGCAATGCAAGAAAATTGTCCTTCCTTTCATCCCAGGTTAGGGATTTGGAAGGTTGCCAGGATAACTGTGTGTGGTTTGGCTTGGTTTTCAAGCTCAGTTATGGCAATGAGTTTCTCTGCCAGCTGACCTGTGCTGGGAAAAAGGTAAGGGGAAGGCAAGCCTGATAGTTCTCCAAGATCTCTCAGATGCTTTTGATTTTGCTTCAACACAGGGTAGATTTGATTTAAATCAAATCGATTTAAATTACTAGTCAGTAGGACTTGATTTAAATCTTCTTTTTTTCCAGAAAGACTCATTCTTGCTAGTATAATCTTAATATTTACAACCAGATGAAGGTTTCATTTTTGGAATAATAAATTTTCAGAGTAGTTTTTACAGTTATATCAAAAATTGCTGATTTGGTTATACTATTAGAAATACATGGACAGATAATTACAAAATTATTTTGAGGTTTAATAAGTTAGCTGTTTATATTTGGATAACTTTTCTGCTGTACGTTACTGGAAGGAGAAAACTAATCATTTCCTTAGTAACAATTTTTAAAAATTATTTAACGAAAACAATAACATTATAGCATATGTATCCTTGTTTGTTAACTGATGTGGTTAAACAACTTTTTTAAAAAACAACAACAACTTAGACAGAGTTTTAGCACACATGAAAAACTTAAAACAATCCTTATTTCCTGATGAATAGCCTTTGGACTATAATGCAACTTAAACAGGAAACTATCTTTAGAAAGATTTTTCCTCCAAAAGCATTTTATTTTAAAAATGAAATTTAAATTTAGAAATCTGATTTTTTTAAAAAAAATGTTTTTAAAAAAGCATTGGTTTTTATCTACACTGCTTCAACCGGAGTCATTGGGCATCACTTTCAGTTAATTGTAAAAGGAAGGAAATTGAATTTGTAATGACGAGGTATTAAGCCCCCCCCCCCCCCGGCAAATCTGACCTTTTTCGTTTAGTTATTTATTTATTTTTCAATAAATTTTATTAGTCTTTTCCACACAACAACGCGAAAAATAACAATACACAACACACAAAAACCGACATTCGAAAAACTAAAAGTTATTTGTTTGGGTTTTTTAATCTGATTCTTTCAGATCACTTGAATCTCAGGAATGACCTTCAGGTCTCAGACTCTGTTGAATTCTCAGGGGAAAGAAGTGGATCCAAGAGCATGGATCTGGCTAGATCTGAAAACCAGGATGCTTCCCAGTCCCAAGAGGGCGTAGGAGAGGTTGAGACTATAGGTTTTCCTGTATCCTCAGAGGCAGGAAGTGGATCTCAGAGCCCAGATGATGCTGTTATGCTTCCAGGAAATGCAAGCAGCACTGAGGACGCAGATGCCAGTCTCCTGCTCTCCAGCAAAGAAAGAGAAGTCAAGACTCCAGATGCCCCAGATGTAGCTGAGAACCCCATTGCTGCTGCCATGTCTACAGAGAACAGAGATAGAGATGAGGATCTAGAGAGCTCTTCATCTCCGTGGATAGGAAGTGGGGCTGAGAGCCAAAGTGCCCCTCCGTCTTCCAGCAAAGGAAGTGGAGCCAGCGATGGGAACTGTGGCAAATCCGAAGGGACAGGAAGTGGGGTGGAAATTCCTGGCATCTCTGCATCAAAGGAAGAAGAAGAGGGAGCCCAACAACTGAATTGCTCCAAGAGAAAAAGGACAAGCGGGTCTCCCACGAGAAGGGAGAGATCCGAGAACTCAAAAGGAGGTTTGTATCCACAATAAAGGGAACTCTGGATGAGATGAGTTGTTGCTCAGTAGGCCAAAGCCCCAGTTGTAATTAATTGAAGACTTGCTATAGCAAAAGTGAATTTTTAAGAAAGTCACTTAAAACAACTGGATATCTAAATCTGACTCCAGTGCAGCATATATTTTGTGCGCAGCTTTTGTTTCCTTGCTGTAAACCACTTTAGTAGTGGTGTTTTGGGTACAGAAATCTGGGGAGTAACAAATATATACTTCTTAGCCAAATATATACTAATTAGAAGCAGAATTATTATATATACAGGGATGTTTAATCTGCAACACGTCTACTGGCTGCAGAATCTTGGCTCTTGATGCAAAAACCTGGTATTAATTTTCTTTTTTCCTTGACATTACTCAGTGAAGACCCTGATTTCTGTGCGTTCATTAAAAAAAAAAAATGTATGCATAGTGCCAATTCTCATTTTCCAGTTTTTATCTAGGCACTTAACAGCTTGTAAGTGCATGAATATAAGGTTGGGGCCAGGGTCCGTGGGCCTGATTCTGACTCCCTCTACACATTCATCTTATCCAGAGATCTAATTGTACAGGGTTACTGAAGATGTTTGTTGGTGCTTTCTTGATTTCTTGGCACAGCCTTCTTCCAAACCTCAGGGGATCTAGCCAGTATGCAGCTTATGAAATCAACATCTGAATTAACCCCAGCTGAAAAGAAATCCTATTCCCAGAAGACAAAAGGGAGTCTGATGGAGGATGTTCCTAATGAAACAACCATCAAAGGGTAATGTCTATACTTAAATTATCATCAAGATTTTGATTTGTAAAAACAACATTATTGGGTGATTTATGGGTCCTCTAGAGCAGTGTTTCCCAACCGGTGTTCCGCGGCACACTAGTGTGCCGCCAGACGTTGCCTGGTGTGCCGTGGGAGGGAGGCGGGCGAGTCGGGCGGCAAGACGCGGGGCGGCGGCGGCGAGCAGCGGCCGCCCAGCGCAGGGCTCTCGCCGTCTGCCTGCCTGGCTGCCTGCCTGACGCGCAAACCCCCGGCGCAGGCGCCCCGCTTGTTGACACGGGAGGGGAGGGGGGAGAGGAAACGCTGCTGGTGTCGCTGCTCCTCGGCGGCGGCTCCTCCTCTCAGCCCGCCCTGCCTATATTTGCACCAATCCCCGCCCACTAAAGCATTCGCGCCTCCCAATGGGAAGCCTTGCCGGGCGGCGGGTGCTGCTGCCTGAGAGTTCTGAAGCCACGCCCACTTTCCCAGAGACTGGCGGTTCTGAGGGATCCAGGGCAGGGCCGGCGCGCGCGCGCTTCTTGCTGCCCGGGCGCTTGCTCTAATCCCGCCTTCCCTGGGAGGGAGGGATGGCGGTGGCCGCGAGCGTCCGGGGTGGGGCGCGCGCTGGCTCTCCCTGGTGGCCCCCGTGCCTGGCGTTCTATCAGTGCGCCTCCTCTCTCTTTCCCCACCCATCCTCCACGTGCTGCGCTCTAACCCGGAGTTAGAAGCAAATTAGAACACGCCCCCCGTGTGTGGTGTGTTTTTTGTGCTGCTCCTCTTTTTTTAGGGCTTTTTGGCGGCTTTTGGGACGGCGTCGAGGGGTGGCCGCCTCAGCTGCCGCCGTCCCTCAGTCCCTCGCTCTGCTGCCTCCTCCCACCCCGGCAAGGGGGAGGGAAAAAACTTTCACTTTTGTGCGTCCCTCCCGGCGTGACGCTGCGCGCTGACGTCACGGGGCGGGGCTTTAATGGTGGTGTGCCGCGAGATTTTTTTCCGGTAAACAGGTGTGCCGTTGCCCAAAAACGTTTGGGAAACACTGCTCTAGAGAACTGCTGTTATCTTCCCTCTTTTTTTGGTTCTGTCTCCATTAAGGTTGTAAATTTATTAGAAAAAATAATAATCACAAGGGCATTAAACAGCCACTTGATCTGCAGAAACAGGCACTGTCAAACCTTTCTGGCATTGAGGGCAAGCTGGACTACTGGCTTGGTTTGTTTGTTTTTTTGCAAATTAGTCTGCTAATAAAGGGCTAGGAACAGGGCTGATTAAAAAGTTGGCACTTTATTTTAGAATTCTGTTCTCTAGGGCTGAATTATTCAATCACTTCAGTGTTGCTCTTGAAAGATCTCTTACTCCTACATATGAGTACCTGAACTTGGAGCCTCTGCTGTGTGTGTCACCAGCATCCTCTCCCAATTGGGGTGATGACTTTGCCTGTCTCTCCATCCTGCCTGTTATTTTTCTGGTCTGAAAAGATTCAGGGTCCTCTTAAGGTGGCGCTTGGTTAAGGGGAAGTGACTAAGCAGAGACTTGGTGTGGGATCCACTTTGAAATCAGTCTCAAGAGTAATCAAGAGTCTCTTGTTTTCTCCCCTTGAGGCTAAACGAGTACTGAAGTTCTCTTACTTGCTTAGAAGGTGCAGATAAAATAGGAGGCTAGCAAAATCCAAGAAAAGAATGTCTTCCTTAATGTATCGGGGAGGGAGACAGAAGGAAGCAACTCATTCCAAAGTGAATTTAGGATGGGGGCGGGGAAGCTAGGCTCACAACCATCCTGTAAAGTAAGTTAGGCTGATGGGTTCATAGTTCAGTTGCTCTTTAACCTCAGGTAGTCATTCTTCCCCTAATGAAGTTAACTGTAGCTGTGTACATAGCAAACATTCTCAATATATGACTAGATTTGGACCAGAGATCTTAGGATTTCTCCTATATCAGGGGTTCCCAAACTCTGGTCTGTGGATCAATTAGCAGTGGTTCACAACCTTCATTTAGATGGTCCGTGGCATGTCCACAGGAAATATTCATATTGATTTATAATAATGTTTTATTTATGTTTATGATTTTTTGTAAACTGTTGTGATATTGTTGGCATTCATCTGCCTCAAAAGACAATGGAGTGCACCTCTGGGGGTGAAGCCCAACTGTGTGTTAGCAGAACCAAAGTTAGCAGAACCAGGGAATTACGTTACATCAGTATATAAACATATTTATTTTTTATTGGATTTATATACCGCCCTTCCTCATAACATCCCAGGGCGGTTCGCAGAATATAGGATAAAACCAAGTAAACAAGTAAAACGAAACAGCAAAACAATAACACTCCCCTTCCCACAGACACATTTAATAATAATAATAATAATAATAATAATAATAATAATAATAATAATTATAAATTTTATTTATATCCCGCCCTCCCCAGCCGAAGCTGGGCTCAGGGCGGCTAACAGCAATCAAAATAGTGCAACATTCTAAAACATTCATTATAAAATTAATTAAATCAAATTAAGATCAAATTAATGGCAACCATCAAGCAAAATTTTGTGCAGATTGCCAGAGGAGGGGGTCAGGCTGCGCCCTGACAAAAGGCCTGGTGGAACAGCTCTGTCTTGCAGGCCCTGTGGAAGGATGTCAGGTCCTGCAGGGCCCTAGTCTCTTGTGACAGAGCGTTCCACCAGATTGGAGCCGCGGCCGAGGCTGTAGAATATTAATCAGCCAAAGGCCTGGTTAATATAAATATTTTTATAAATAAAAGAGACAGTGTGGCATACAGGTCAGAGTCATAAATAAAGGAAATAAAAGAAACAATAAAATTTTGGGTTCATTTTATTTTCACTGGGTTAGAGGGTGGGGAGTGTTACGGAAAAATCTGGGTGCGGGGCTACTCTGCCACCCAGCTCGTCGGACTAGGTCCGCGGGTCCCTGGGGAAGAAAATGAGCTCAGCCGGACAGGAGCAAACTGCAGAAGATCCAAGTTTATTGCGCAACAGGTTCAAGGCGAGATTGAACCGCGAGAAAGGGGTGACATGAACTTTTGAAATTTCCCTCCATATCCCAGAATACAGTGCAAAATACATCCCAGTTACATCACGAATACATTAAGAAGAGGTTGGGTTACACAGATTAATATATGGAGGAGGGAGGGGGGAATATGCAGAGCTGGAGATAGGGAGGGGGGAATATGCAGAGCTGGAGATATGCGCAGATAAGCACATCCTGAGAAGACAATGGTCCATGTATGCATAGCCTGTCACCTGGCATCGCCGGGAGGAAGGGCTTGGCAGAGCGATTTGACCGGATTAGGGTCTTGACACCTTGCTTGAGGGATTATGGAGGACAGGGGAGATGTCATGGGGTCCTAGAGAAATTGAGCAAATTGGCATGTTGATTTTCTATGAATTTTATAGATTTTAGTCCCTTTTGACATTGACAATTGGAAATAAATGGATATATTGTAGCAAAGAAGAAGGTGAAGAAGACATGCCCCCCCTTCCGTATCAGGAGTTAAAAAACATTTTGACTCCTGCTAATGTTGGGAGAAAATGGCTGCCCGCTGCAGTGAGGTAAGCCGGGACTCAAGGCAGAAAGGAACGCCTTAGGCCCTCCTTTGGCGCCATCTTTCCCTGTGTCAGTCTTCATTTCTTAGTACAGAAAGTATTGATCTGATGTGTAGAGATCTTTCCTATTCTGATTAGTTCAGGATTGTTCTAGAAGGTTTATTTCTATGTGAGAGAAACAGGAAGGTTTCTGATGTTTTGGTTATTTCTGCTGGGAAGCTGTGTACAGCTGGTTTAAATTCATTCTGCTGTTTCTGTCAAGGTTGAGCTGACTATAATAGTGAGGCCAGGAGGAGCCTGGCTCTCACTCTTATTTTCTCTTTCTTTGGTCTCATATTCTGTTCTGTATGCTTAGTGTTAAGGTTAAGTCTTATTATAAGTTTCTAAGTTTTATATCAAGTGCTGCTGTGACAGGTGCGTCGCCACTTTTTCCCCTCACGCCATTGGGCCCACTCTCACTCAGATGAATTGCCCCCACCTCACTGAACAACCCTTTACCCAAAGGTTCCCCCCCCCTTCCTTCTTAAAATTCTAGCCCAGAGTATCCTGTGGAGGATCTTTGTGAGGGGGTAACTAGGAGTCTCAGACAGATTTTCTCTAAATAAACAATAAAAGATTTATTTAAGGCAAGATAGTATATAACACAAATGGATTAAACTTCGGTTACTTCAAGAATACAGTGCGATTTCACTTTAATTCATCCTCGGTTGTTTTTGCATTATAGGTTTGGTTCCTTTATACAGTGATACTTTCTTTCAGTTATCCACCCCCTTTAACACTCCTACTCCTGAGGTACTTTAAGTACAGTGGTACCTCAGGTTAAGTACTTAATTCGTTCCGGAGGTCCATACTTAACCTGAAACTGTTCTTAACCTGAAGCACCACTTTAGCTAATGGGGCCTCCTGCTGCCGCTGGAACATGATTTCTGTTCTCATCCTGAAGCAAAGTTCTTAACCTGAAGCACTATTTCTGGGTTAGTGGAGTCTGTAACCTGAAGTGTATGTAACCCAAGGTACCACTGTAATAGACCAAAGGGCTCTCCACACCCCCTCCCTTCATTGGGTTTGGGAGTTTCTTCTTTTCCTAAGAAGAATTTCTCCCCTCCAGGCTAGATTTGAGTCCCAAGTAGGCTGTTTCTTTCCAGCTCCTACTTCTCCTGACTCAACCTCAACCTCCCAGTAAAATTCAGGTCTGTTCCTCCTATAGGACACCACACTCTGTCCTTCACAATCCACTCAGAGTGGAAGTTGGTTTTCCAGAACCAACACTTGCTCCTATTCACTCTTTATACCCTAACCTGTCTCCCTCAATTCCAACCCTCTTTCTCCCTTAACTCTGTAATAAACGAAAATCTGCCCTTATTCCCTTATGGGGGACACAAGAGCCCTTTTAGATTCCTTTGCAGGTTCTCCATCAGTTGGAGAAAGTAACAGAGGCTAACCAGAGAATATTGAGAAGCAAAGCAGCTGGTAAGCCTGATCTTTATTGAACTGTTGCAACAGGGTGCTCCCCTCACCCACAGGAAAGGAGGAGGGACCCAGAACAGTGGCGCGCAAGGCCTTATAAAGACTTTTGAAATTGCCAATCAAGACCACCCCCAGAAACATCATACATACGTCACAGAATGGGTGTAGCTTAAAATCACCCCCCAGACACATCATACCTACATCACAGAAAGGGCAGGCTACAGCAGAAATCTGAGTGGTTTGTTTACCTCATAATCTGAGTGGGTTGTTTACCTCCTGTCTGGCAAGTTACCTGTTAATGCTTACTTGATTGATACCCTGGGGAGCCTGGCCAGTCTTTTGTAATGATAAATACTTAGTTCCTGAGCCAAGTCACAGCTCACCCTATTCATACACAGACGTACCCTTAAGACAGGATTTGTGAAGGAAAAGACAATGGGGAGGCTTTTCCATTTGACTTTGCAGAGAAAACACCTGGTCAGTTTGGGAGTCAAAATGGCTTCATAGCTGTTCTCCTGTGCCACTTCAGGCATGTGGTTTATATATTTATGTACGTGTTTGCTTGGTACATTTATGAACCTTTATTATATACATAATACTTCTGCTTCATTGACTATGCAAAAGCCTTTGACTGTGTTGACCACAGCAAACTATGGCAAGTTCTTAAAGAAATGGGAGTGCCTGATCACCTCATCTGTCTCCTGAGAAATCTCTATGTGGGACAAGAAGCTACAGTTAGAACTGGATATGGAACAACTGATTGGTTCCAAATTGGGAAAGGAGTACGGCAAGGCTGTATATTGTCTCCCTGCTTATTTAACTTATATGCAGAATTCATCATGCGAAAGGCTGGGCTGGATGAATCCCAAGCCGGAATTAAGATTGCCGGAAGAAATATCAACAACCTCAGATATGCAGATGACACAACCTTGATGGCAGAAAGTGAAGAGGAATTAAAGAACCTTTTAATGAGGGTGAAAGAGGAGAGCGCAAAATACGGTCTGAAACTCAACATCAAAAAAACAAAGATCATGGCCACTGGGCCCATCACCTCCTGGCAAATAGAAGGGGAAGAAATGGAGGCAGTGAGAGATTTTACTTTCTTGGGCTCCATGATCAGTGCAGATGGTGACAGCAGTCACGAAATTAAAAGACGCCTGCTCCTTGGGAGAAAGGCGATGGCAAACCTAGACAACATCTTAAAAAGCAGAGACATCACCTTGCCAACAAAGGTCCGTATAGTAAAAGCCATGGTTTTCCCAATAGTGATGTATGGAAGTGAGAGCTGGACCATAAAGAAGGCTGATCGCCGAAGAATTGATGCTTTTGAATTATGGTGCTGGAGGAGACTCTTGAGAGTCCCATGAACTGCAAGAAGATCAAACCTCTCCATTCTGAAGGAAATCAGCCCTGAGCGCTCACTGGAAGGACAGATCGTGAAGCTGAGGCTCCAATACTTTGGCCACCTCATGAGAAGAGAAGACTCCCTGGAAAAGACCCTGATGTTGGGAAAGATGGAGGGCACAAGGAGAAGGGGACGACAGAGAATGAGATGGTTGGATGGTGTTCTTGAAGCTACCAGCATGAGTTTGATCAAACTGTGGGAGGCAGTGGAGGACAGAAGTGCCTGGCGTGCTCTGGTCCATGGGGTCACAAAGAGCCGGACACGACTAAACGACTAAACAACAACAACAACAACAACATTATATACATAAGACCTTAATTTTTTATTTCAACTCCTAACCCTTTGACCAACTCGCTCCTCAAATCAAAATTTTAAACTCTCCCTCCTGGAACCACGGTCAATCACAGGCTGCCATTCATTAACCATTTGCTGGCAGGGAAAGGAAAGAAAAGAAACACTTGTTGATTCATCCTGTCCAGCAAAACCAACTTTTTCATCACAGCTGCAACTGGATTTTTATGGACTGTGCCAATCCTGAATGTATTGGATGTGTGACCATTATGCTCATTTGCCTTCAGTAGCAGTAAAGCTCTTGCCTCTGGTCTATTTTTTGGGAACTCTGCTGTACGTGTTTAGGTTTCTTCCTGCTCCCCCTTCCATGAGCGACAGTCAGTACCCAGCCCAACATTCTTAAGAACATAGACTATTAACCTAAAAATGGATTAGATGGTTTAATATGTAGTAGATACCCATGATGATAACGTCATTCCGAACCATGAGCGTAGATTCACTAGCAGCTAGGCAGACAGTATGCCAGATCAGGCTGCCGTCTTCCCTGCCCCACTTGCCTGTGAGGAAGAGCCATTGAATGCAATAAGATTTCATTCTATGCAGAGACAGTGAGCATTGGATTGTTCCTTAATCAGCATGCATGAGTGAAAAGAGTTACTTACTAGTTCTAATGTTTGTTTCCCTTTTTCCATTAATCAATAAAATACATTTATTCTACCACAGATCAATGGATTCAGTGATGGTCTCTGGTGGTGAGATAATCCGCAAGGCGAGAAAACAATTAATTGAAATCCTCCAGAAAGACCTAGAACTTGTTCTAGACGAGTTATTCTCCCAGTCCGTTATCACGGAGGAAGAATATGAGGCCTTAGACAAAACCGAGGAGGATTCCAAGAAGAAAATTCGGAAACTGCTGATAATGATACAGAAAATGGGAGAAATAGCCTGTGGCAAGTTCCTGGAATGTTTAGAAATTGCACTTCCAGGTTCAAATCAGGTTCTTCAAAATTCAATACATGGTGAGTCTGAATAAAACTTTTTTTAAAAAATGTTTTATTACATTTATTATATAAATATTACGTACATTCCAAAAAAAAGAATAGTTACACAAATGCTACGAGTTCCTGAATGCCAAAATGCTACTAATAATAGGATGAAAAATACAAAAATTAAGAAAATGATACATATTGAAAAGAAAAAAAGAGAGAGAATTTTTTTTTAAGTCAAAAGGAAAATAGAAAAGGTTGACTTCCTTTGACCCACTATACAGTTTATATGATCTCATATATTTAGTTGTCTGTAATCATTTTGCATTAATGGAGATACTGTTTATTTACCTGTGGAATCTTTAGTCTAGATTAAGCCAGTTATAATTTTGGGAATCGACTTTCTTCATGTAATTTGCAAAGACATCCCATTCTCTCCTGATTTTATCACTTGGTTGGTTTCTTACCATTTCTGTTAATTTTGCCAGTTCGAGGTATCCTCTTAATTTTAATAACCATTCTTCTTTTTGAACAAAGCATTTTTCATCAGTTTCCTTTTCTGAGATCCTTAGGGAAGAGAGATGCCTTGCTGTGTGTTTTCCCAAATATGATCTATGAGATGGTGGAGCAGCACCTCTTAAGTACCGTATATACTCGAGTATAAACCGACCCGCATATAAGCCGAGGCACCTAATTTTAGCACAAAAAACTGGGGGAAATGTATTGACTCGAGTATAAGCCAGTTCACCACACCACAAACCTGGTGGTGGTGGCAGCGGCGGAGGAATAACAAGCAGCCCAACAGGGCTACTTTCGGGCTGCTCGTTCCTCCGCCGCCACCAGCGGCAAAGGCGGAGAAGGAGGAAGGAGCAGCCCGAAAGGACCCCACTCAAGTATAAGCCGAGGGGGGCTTTTTCAGCATAAAAAATGTGCTGAAAAAATCAGCTTATACTAGCGTATATACGGTAATTCCTTTTTGCAATTCTTCAGTGGTTCAGTGAGCAAAGCACAAAGTATTCTCTCAACTTACCGGGAACTGTTATGTTCTGTAAAATCAGTGCTCATTGGTCTGTGTTTTGTTTTGGAGCAGGGTTACCCCTTTATTTCTTAAAAAAAAACTACTTTGTTTCTCCCCAGGCAGAATAATTTCTCTGTCTTGTAACCCTGTTTGGGCTACCTAGCCTTTGCATTCACTAGTTGAGTTTGCTGTTAGACAAGAGAGATCATTCAGCAGGTGGAATCCCATGGATATTAGTAATCAGTAATGTCTTCATTTTACATTTTTGTTTTAACCACATGTCCCAAAGGCAGATGAACTGGGGGGGGGGACTTTCTCGCCACCCCAGCTCCAGCAGGGAAATTAGGAAACAGCCGTGGCTAGTGTATTCTTTAAAAGAGGTGGTAAGAAGAGACTTGGATTTTCTGTTTTACCTTATCAGGTCTCATATTGTCACAGACAGCTTATGCATTCAGACGGCCATTGCAGTTCTACATCCTCATTCCCAGTTAATGGCATACCAACGAGTGGCTTGTTGTGGTTTGCTTTAGAATATTTGTCAGCATGGCTTTTTGGACCAGGAATCATAGAACTGTGCTGTTGGAAGGGAACTAATATAGCTTATATTTTTCTCCCTAGAGCGTTTGCCTCCAGAGGAGAAGAGCCCAAGAGTATTGGGAGAGAGAGAAGAAGCAGTTCCCAAAGGTATCTCCTTTCGTGATCGGGGGTGGTGGTGGTGGAAACATTTGGTTGTTACTGGTTTCTTCAAAATAGGTCCTGCTGATCCCCTGGTCTAATTCTTCTTTCTTGCTTAGCCTTTCCATTAGCAAGCCGGGCAGGATGGGGCAGCCTGGGCTCTGCTGAAGGGAGGAAGATTCCTCCTACCTCTGATGAAGTTTGGATAACCGTCTCCAGACCATTCATTTAAAGTGTATGGCTCCCCCCAAAGTATCCTGGGAACTATAGTTTATTAAGGGTGATGGGAGGGGGTAAAATACAAATCCCAGGGTTCTCTGGGGGAAGCCATGGCTGCTAAAGCAGTATGGATAGGCTTTAAATGTATGCTATGGATGTGACTTTCAAATCTCCTTTCCCATCCAGACTTGTAGCAGAGTAGGAAGCTAGTTGATTGGATTCGTGAGAAGCACTTTAGTTAAGCAATCTTCCTGGTAAATCCCCTTTTGTTCCCTCTTAAAAACAACAATAACACAACAGTCTTCTTTGAAAGTACAGTGGACGCTTGGGTTGTGAACGTGATCCATGCGGGATGCACATCCGCAACCCGCAGTGTTCGCAACCTGCAGCGGCGCGTCTGCGCATGCACGGGTTGCGATTCGGCGCGTCTGCGCATGCGCGACCACCAAAACCCAGAAGTAACCCATTCTGGTACTTCCAAGTTTTGGCGGGTGCATAAGCGCACAACCTTGAAGCGTCTGTAACCCAAGGTATGACACTAATGATAAGGCTTACTCATTGTACAATAGCAAATGTTCAGAATGTTTACCTGATTTTGCTATTTCAACTTGTTTGTTTCTAGGTTGCTCAGTCAGTGAAGAGGAAGGTGAAATTCAGAAACACCAACAAGAAGAGAAGATGGATCTTGGAATAGGTAATCCCACCTAATCAATGGTGTAATGAAAGTGAGGGTTGCAGTTCAGGGATATTTTTTTCCAGAGCAGGAGCAATGATATGATCTGCTGGAGAAGTACATGGGTAGCTGAGGAGCTCCTGAAGTACAGAATTTACTAGTGTACCTTTGCTCCTCCTCGCTGCTGCTGTGTGGTCTCAGGTGCTGTTATGAATATTGGTCAAGCCTCCAGCAAGGTCTATCCTATTGTTGGTCCCTTAATAGGAACATGGCTTTTAAGTGGTGATTTTTATCCCAGAATGTAGCTTTTGTTGTTAAACCACTTTGAGATGTTTCACAGGAAATATATAAATAGGTTGCCACATTGGGGAAGGCAGGTTTAGATAGTTGTCCTAACGTGAATTTCTGTCTCTAGGTTGTCCAAGTCAAGAGAAAGAAGATGATGTTCAGGAAGAATCAGAGGAAGAGAATCAACATTCCACCACAGGTAATCCCTCCTAATCATCATCGCAGTGGAAAGTGAATGCAGGGTGTGTTGGAGAGTGAGTTTTGGAAGAGAGATCTTACGCTCTCATAGCAGAATTAAGTAGAAAGGTGATTGCTCCAACCACATTAAAACTGCATTATATTTACTTCTACCCTCAACCACCTTTAAACAAACATTCTCCCGCAAAAAATAGGCTAAAATAAATCACATACATTTAGCCATCCAGTGGGTGCCCAGGGAAGCAGAGGTGGCCAAGTCAGGCAGGCAGGGGCGGCCGCTGACTATACACCTCCAGCCTCGTGGGCGGGGAGAGGCCCGGGTTGCCCAGGTGGCACGCTTGCAGGTGGGCGAGGAGGCAGCGAGGGGGAGATGGGGCACACGGGAAGGCAGAGTCCTTAGTTTGGGGATGCCTGTCCTGTATGATGACCTGTCAGAAGAGAGATAGGGAAAATGTGTTCTTGTAAATTCTTCTCAATCTTTCAATACCATCTACCATAGTATCTTTCCAGAGTGGCTGTCCAAGCTAGGAGTGGGTTGCACTGCTTTGTGGTGATGTTAGGGGGTGCTCTTCAGCTCCATGGAACCATCAATGTGGAGTTCCTCGGGGTTCAATTTTATCTCCTTTGCTGTTTAACATCTGCATGAAACCACCGAGTAGGACCATCCTGGAACAGTTCAGGACCATAATACCTCTCCCCATACAAAGCGACCAAGATCCTGCAATCATCCTCTTGTGCCTCCTCCATGAGAGATCTGGAGGGAGGCAACACGAGAACGGGCCTTTTCTGCTATGGCTCCCCGCTTGTGGAATTCTCTTCCTAGGGAGGCTTGCCTGGTGCCTTTGTTACATATCTTTAGGCTCCGGGCAAAAACATTTTTCTTCTCTCAGGCCTTTCACTGATTAAACAATCTATTGCCTTTTAAATAGGGGTGAGAGGGCAACTTTTTGTTTGTTATTATGGTATGTTGTTATGAATTTTAATATATTACTAAATACATTTCTCATTTTCTACAGAGAGAAGAAAAGCAGTTATGGATATTCTGTGCAAATTAAAGCTAGAAAAGCATAAAAGCAAAGCACTCTCCCTCCAAGAAGTCCTGAAAATCAGATCGGGGAGCTTGAAGGAGTTCACACCTCAAACCCGGGAAGATTTGCCTTGGCATTTTCTGAGGAAGATATTGGCTCTGAATGTGACAGCCAGGAGCACCAGCTTCGAAGAAGTTGTTTCTGAAGATCAAGTATTTAGAAGAAATGAGGGGATTGATAAGGACATTTTCTTTACTCTTGAAATGGGTGAGAGTCATTCTGTCAACCCCCTTGATGTCCTTTGTGCTGTTCTGCTTTGCTCTGACAGTTTCCTCCAACAGGAGATCTTCTTCAAAATGTCCATGTGTCAGTTTGCTCTGCCTTTGCTCCTCCCTCCCTTGGAGACTCCCAAATGCACCCTCATGCTCTGGGCCATGAGGGACATCGTGAAAATATGGAGGCCCCATTCCTTGGCTGAAAGCAGAGGCTTCAGGGAGGAGAGCCTGGTGTTGACATCCATGCCAACCATTTCCTTTGTGAGGATGGGGAGCTTGAGCTTCTCCAAGTCCAAACTGCTCAGTGAGTTCCTCAGCCCTGCCCAACAGCACCATGATTTCTTCTTCCACCGAGATATGGAGTGCGGAGACATCCCACGAGAAATTGCTGGTGGGCTTGTGGAGATTGCCTGGTATTTCCCAGGTGGGCAGAAAAGCTCAGATCTCTTTCCAGAGCCAATTGCAGTTGCAAATCTTCGTGGAGACATTGAATCACACTGGGTGCAGTTTAGCTTTTTAACACAGGTCTCCTCTGCCGTGTTCATATTTGCTGAAGCCATTGATGAAAGACAACATGACCTCTTGTCCTCGCTGAAGGGAACATCAACTCAGTTCTATTTCATCCTGGAACGTGACAGCAACAAATGCCACGAAGCTTTGGGTGTTTTAGATAAATTGGCTCCAATATTTAACCTCTGTAATTCAAACATACTAGTGCAATCTGCAAAGAGAAATAAGGCAGAGTTTGTGAGAAAGTTACGGTCAACTGTGAGAGGAATACTTAATTCTCAACCGACGTGTATGAGTGTACAAGGGATGTGTGCTGTGACATGTGAACTTTCGATTCAGGCAGATGTGGATGGCCAAGAATGTCAGAATGCCCTCCAATGTGCTGAAGGAATCACCGCAGACATAAAAGATGTAGCAAGGTACAAGCAAGAAATGCTGAGACTCCAGGGCGATCTCTGGAAAAACCTGGCCAAAGTGGAGAAAGAACTGTGCAGAATGAAAAGACAGGGGGACAAACCTTCAGAAAAATACAGGTCTGAACTGAAGGGCAAATGGCTGGAACTGCGTAAGCAGCAGAGTCAATGTGAACTCACCACTGGCTTGATGAAATTTGTTGATGCCATCAGTCATTTGAAGTCTGCAGAGAAGCACTACTTCCTGAAATGGATGAAGTTCAACCTGGATCATATTGCTAGAGAGAACCTTTCCAAGTTGCGGGCTGAGTATAAAGAGAAATGCAAAACTTCAGGAGATGATGTCCAGAAGACTGCAGAAATTGACCGACTGATATCTTCCTCTTCCTTGGGAGTTGAGCACTTCATGCGTGAGCTGGGGCAGTTTTATGAGGCCGAATACTCCATGGTTATTGAGGGCAAAATAGCAAAACACAGAAGGCAGTTTGTTCATTTCCCAAGCATTGCAGCTGACCTAATGCTAGAAGGGTTTCCTCTTGAACTGATGGATGGAGATGCATCCAACATCCCCCTGCAGTGGATAACTGATGTTCTGACCGAGCTTCATAAGAAACTAAGAGGACGATCCAAAATTAAGGTGATAACCGTTCTGGGGGTGCAGAGCACTGGGAAATCGACCCTTCTGAACACCATGTTTGGCCTGCAGTTTGCTGTCAGCAGTGGGCGGTGCACACGAGGTGCCTTCATGACACTTCTTAACATCTCAGAGAATTTGGCTCAGGATCTTGGCTGTGACTTCGTCCTGGTGATAGACACAGAGGGCTTGAAAGCCCCTGAACTGGCCAAACTGGAAGACAGCTATCAGCATGACAACGAGTTGGCCACTCTAGTCATTGGGCTGAGCGACATCACCATCGTAAACATGGCCATGGAAAATGCTACCGAAATGAAGGACATCCTGCAAATTGTGACCCATGCCTTCCTCAGAATGGAAGAGATTGGGCAAAGTCCCAGCTGCCAGTTTGTTCATCAAAACGTCAGTGATGTTTCTGCATATGACCAAAACATGAGGGACAGGAAGCACCTTTTGGAACAGCTGAATGAAATGACCCAGGCTGCAGCAAAAATGGAAAATATTGGGAGGGATATCAAGTTCTCAGACATCATGGAATATAACCCAGAAACAAATAATTGGTACATCCCTGGTCTTTGGCATGGAGTCCCACCAATGGCCCCAGTCAACAGGGGGTATAGCGAAAAGGTCTTTGATTTAAAGAAGTGCCTTTTCAAATTCATAAGAGACCATGCACGTGACAGGCCTTCCAAGAATATTCTTGACTTCATTGAATGGGTGAAGAGCCTGTGGAATGCTGTAAAACATGAGAACTTCATCTTTAGCTTCCAAAATAGTCTCATAGCTGAAGCATACAACAACCTCTCCATTAAATATTCTGAATGGGACAGGGATTTCCGCAGAGAGATGCACCTCTGGGTATCTGAGCAGGAAACTCTGATTCAGAATGTGTCACCTGATAAAATTGCTTTCAATAATTTGAAATGTGAACTTCAAAAGAAACTATCATGTGGAGAAGAGCAGATTTTGGAGAGTTTGAATAAATACTTCGGGAGCAAAGCAGCAAATCTGCATCTGGTAGAAAAGTACAAGGAAGATTTTGTCAGGAGTGCCAACAGCCTCAAGCGTGAACTTGAAAATTATTCTTCTAACAAACTGCGAGATGCCATTCAGATTAGAAAAGGTCTATACAAAATTGATGCTCTTCAAGCAGAATACAAGAAAGCAATTGAAGGAAAGGTTGACAGGCTGCTTGAAAAATGCAGAGGCAAAAAGCAGAAATTAAAAGAAAAAGAATTAGAAAGAGAGTTTAAAAAAATGTGGAGAGAAACACTGTTGGAAATACCACCCATTTCCTTAGAGAAACGTGACATATATGCAGAAGTTGAGTCATATCTGAGAAAGAATTCATACTCTCATTTGAAACTCTACACACAAAAATTAGCAGGAAAAAGAGGATTGTTAAGTTACAGAATACACACTTTTGAAATTAAAAAGGACCATGTACAATCATCACTTTGGAAACGTTTATTTCATTTTAATTCTCAAATAGAGTATATGCATATAATAAAAGATTTTGCTAACTCTTTGTTGTGTAAATGCACATCATATATTGATGAAAAGCTCAATTCTAAAGGAGATTATGATGAAACCTACTGCATTGACCTTTTGTGTATGATCAGTGAGACGCTTCAACAACCTGATGTTCAAAATCTTCATACAACCCCTGGCTTTGAAGTGGACCTTAAGCTCCACATCCTGGGAGAAGCAGCTCATGCATTTCAAAGGAGACATGAAGAATTTGTTAAGGAAAATGATCCTCACATGCGCCTGGAAAAACTGAAACCCCACTATTTTGCAATTTTCAGAGATCTTTATCAGGAAAAAGATGCCCATCACATCCAAGCTAAAGATTTCTGTGAAATGTGTCTCCATCCTGCTATAGTGAATTATGTCAACAATAGACTTGGGGTGGAAATAGTGGACAACTTTCACAACAGTGAGCAGTCTATTGACTTTGGCTCTCGGAGTTTTTTCCAGTTTTCTATCCTGAAGGATCTGTTAAATGAATGGGATTTTGACCAATATGTTGAATACATCACAACCTATGAAAAGTTTGTCAAGAGTTGGATACTGAAAAAAATGGTGGATTACTATACAGAAAATGAGGATCTGAAGAATCTGGAGGAAAACATTTTCTCTGCAATACTAGACAGAATTAGAAAAACATTGAACAAGCTGAGGCATCAAGGTGCTGAGACAATCTCAGAATTTGTGGAGGATTTTTCCCAAGAAATGCAGAAGGAGTTAGTCATTCCTAAGGATAGCTTAGTGGGGACACACATGAAACAGGCATTTGATCCTGGCCACTTTTTTGCTTTTGTTGAAAGCTTCCTTCCTAATTTGCAAGAACAAATATTAAGCAGATTTAGAGACTTGGATATCGAATCCAAACTCTCAGAACTGCCTGTGAAGCCCCAAGACGAAATCTTCAAGCAAATGTTTGGCTGTGGGAAGCAGTGTCCCTTCTGCTACACCCCCTGTGAAGCTGGAGGGAGCGCTCATCAGGAGCATTTTGCAACAATCCATCGACCTCAAGGATTTGGAAGATTCAGATATATAGATTCAGAAAAGCTGATATGTTCTCTGTGCTCCACCAGTGTGTCCACCAATCAAGTGTTCCGAAATCAGGACACAAATTATGAATGGCATCCATACAAAGAGTACCGTACGTATTATCCAGACTGGCGTATCCAACCTGATCCCAGTATCAAAGCTTCTGATTACTGGAAGTACATTTTCAAAATGTTCAATGATGACTTTGCCAGACAGTACAATGCTAAACCAGCTGATCTGCCAGAGGACTGGGGAAATATAACCAAAGAACAAGCACTGAAGGCCTTAGAAGATAGATACAAATTGTAACCAACACCACCATCAGAATGCTTTTCTTAAAGACCTGGAAACAAAAGTGGTTTCAAACAAGTTTTTGCATTCACAGATTGCATCTAATTTTATTAAATGTATGCCATTTTTGTATGAAAATCTCAGACGTTATGTACAGCCGCCAAACATAATGTGACTCTGTGCATAATATGACAAGGTTGCATGTTGAAATTAGCAAAACAATGATGTGTTTTCATTTTTCAGATTATGGTAAAAGTGTAAACGCCTTGCGCTAAAGTAGTCCTAGTCAGTAGCCATACACATTCCTAGTTGTCTATAACCGCTTAATTATATGATATATACCTTTTGGGGCAGTGAGAGACTTTTTTACTCTATAGCATTCAGGTATGTGATTGTACCCATGATTATTTGCTGCCCCCATATTTTGTAATTCACAGCCTAAAGCAGCACATATATTCTTTGTCTTTCTTTTCCAAGTGTAATAAACCAATCTTTCACTCTTTCCTGGTGTGACAAATTCTTTATTGGGTATAAGGGTTGAAGGTATTAATGCATTTTAATGAGTGCACACCCTGACTCTGTGCCAAAAGTTATATTCCTATTTTAGGTCCATGCTGGACAAACATGTGGGTTCAGACATGCACATTGTAACACACATCTGTGGGCAACTTTTAGGGCAACCTTTTTGCTGAAATGGTGCACAGCAGTTGTTTAGACCTGGGGTTTGCAAACTGTGGCTGGTGAGCTTCATCCAGGAAGACCACTCGCAATCTGAATTCTATGGAATTCCAATGGGTAATACAATAAAGTACAATATAATAAAAGAAGCAATAAAACTAAAATATTAGCTATTTATATACTGATGTTTCCTCCAAGAAGTTCAAGGTGACATACATGGGTTTCCCCCCTTCCCATTTTATCCTCGTGACAACCCTGTGAGGTAGGTTAGGTGGAGGGACAGTGACTGGCCCGGGGGCACCCAGTGAGCCTCGTGACTGAGTAGGGAGTCGAGTCCTGGTCTCCTATGCGCCATTCCAATGCTCTAACCTTTACACCACAATGGTTCTCGGCACATGCGGCATCTAAGGAAAAGGGAAAGGACCCCTGTACAGTTAAGTCCAGTCAAAGGCGACCATGAGGTGTGGTGCTCATCTTGCTTTCAGGCCGAGGGAACTGGTGTTTATCCTCAAACAGCTTCCCGGGTCATGTGGCCAGCATGACAAAACCACTTCTGGCACAACGGGACACCGTGGCGGAAGCCAGAGCGCACAGAAACGCTGTTTACAGCATCTAGCACATCACAACTGCTGCAACAGGCATCAAGTGATTCACCAAGAACATCAGAAAATTTTAAATGGTCTGTGAGGGGGGAAAGTTTGAGAACCAGGGATTTAAAGCATACAATTTCTGACCTGCTCTCAGGAACAGGTGATATCCCCACACCATTCTGAGCACTGCCACACCCTCAAAGCAGCTGGAGAGCATGATTTTGCACAAGGTGCAAGATTCTCAATCTGCAGAGAACTGATAAATTTGCAAAAGATCACAAAGGGTTTGTCTCAAGCTCTTAAGCCATCTAGTTCTCTGACTTACCGATGACATCTGTGCTTGTTGTAGCCACAGCATCGGCATCCCTCATGGTACAAGGTTGCCTTTCTGTCTGATCGCCCTCCACTGGTTCAGGTAACATTGCAAGCGCCGTTGCTTATCCCCCGACACAAACACCGGGAGATACAGTCTCCCAAGTACATACTGTAGGTTCCAGACCAGCCTTTGTCCACTTGGTGCCTTCCAGATGTGTTGGACCACAACTCCCATCAGCCACAACCAAAATCAAACTAAGTAAGTAAAGCCCTCAGGATTCTTCGGAGGATGTTGTGTGTTTTAAGTGGCAATGTAAGAAATGTTTCCTGTTTTACCATTTAAAAAATTCCCCTGCCAGTGGCCATAGAAACCAACTGGCAATGACAGTCCTGCAGCTCAGCCCAGCGTCCAGCAACTGGGTGGGCAATGAAAAGAAAGCAGACCCTGCAAGTGTCCCAGTTTTCCAGGGACAGCCCTAAATTAACAGACGCCCATCCCAGTTTCTGATTTGATCTGGGAATGTCCCGCTTTTCCCTAAAGGTAAAGGGTCCCCTGACCATTAGGTCCAGTCATGCCTGACTCTGGTTGCAGCGCTCATCTCGCTTTATTGGCCAAGGGAGCCGGCGTACAGCTTCCGGGTCATGTGGCCAGCATGACTAAGCCGCTTCTGGCAAACCAGAGCAGCGCACGGAAACGCCGTTTACCTTCCCACCTTCTGCTTGCTCTTTGATGTGCTTTTGAACTGCTAGGTGGGAAGGAGCAGGGACCGAGCAACGGGAGCTCACCACATCACGGGTATTCGAACCACCGACCTTCCGATCGGCAAGCCCTAGGCTCTGTGGTTTAACCCACAGCACCACCTGTGTCCCTTCGCTTTTCCTCAGGATGTCTGTATTTCCATCGGAGAAATGTCGAAGGGTATGGGAAACTACGACAACCCTGCGATGTAGTCCGTGGGTTATATGATGGGGTTAGGCGCTGGGAGCTAAGCCTGCTTTGGATTTCCAGGCTGGGACTGGCATTTTCACAGAGATGCACCTTTGGGTGTCTGAACAGGAAACGTCAATACAGAATGTTTTCTCCCGATGAATTTGATATACGCAGTTTGCAAAATGAGCTTTATCAGAAGCTGTTGGCTGGAGAACAGCAGATTTTGGAGAATTTGAAGCAATACTTTGAAAGCAGAGCAGCAAATCTGCATTTGGTAGAAAGGTACAGAGAAGATTTTGTCCACAGTGCTCACAGCCTCAAGCAGGAACTGGAAAGTTATTCTTACAACAAATGTCAGGAAGCTGTTCGCATTAAAAAGGGGCTTCACAAGATTCACTCTCTACAAACTGAATACTTGAAAATAATTGAAGGAAAGGTTGATGGGCTACTTAAAAAATGCCGGGAAAATGAAGATAGGATTGAAGATCAAGAACTGGAAAAAGAGTTTGAAAGAATGTGGACGGAAACATTATCAGAAATATCACCTATTCCCTTAGAGAAACAACAAATATATGAAGAGCTTGACTTATATTTGAGAAGGGAATTGGCACATCGAGGAAGTTCAGTCAATGTAAAATTACAGGGAGCAAAATCTTTGTTAAGCTACAGAATGAATACTTTTCAAATGAAATCTGAATATATGGATTCAACATGGTGGCGCCGTGCAGCCTCCCAGGTTTTTGCTGCCAAAATACTATCACAATTGTTATATGGATCCCAGATCTGCAGCTTTAAAAACCTTACTCTCTTAGAGGCATTCCAAACTAAGTTTTTCCGCTGCCTGCTGGGGATCCCCTCTTGCATATCCAACATAGCGGTCCGTTTGGAGGTTGGGCAAATTCCTATCAGTACTCGGATATGGATATTGAATATCCATTATTGGCTAAAGCTTATTTTCTTCCTGGTTGGGCTGGCACCTTTAACCTTATTAGATACCTACCAATCCAAATGGAAAGCTACACTGCTGGAAAAGCTTAAAGGCTTGGGGATCCCACAGCAGACCCTGATAGCGACAGGCTTCGAGAAAGCTAGGACTACAATTCGCCAGCGTATCTGGGACGTAGAATTACAATGCCACATGAGCGAAATGATCAAACATCCAGCAATAAGGGACCATGGGAGAGGTTTCTCTCTAGCTAACAATCTGTCAGGTCTTCAGGTACCCAAATACAGGCGGTCTTTTACCCTCATCAGATTTAACATTCTCCCTTCTGCCTTCCTTCAGGGCAGATTTGAGGGTAAACCATACACAACACGGGTCTGTCCTTGTGGCTTGTTGGAAGTTGAAACTGCTTCACATGTACTATTACGTTGTCGTCTTTATGAGGATATACGTTTGACTTTTATTACACCTGTTTTGCAAAAGTCCAGGAAAGAATCGGAACACCATAGTTTAAAACTACTGCTAGAGGACAAGAATCCCAAGACTACATTAAATGTAGCTAAATTCTGTGCATCTGCAATCAATCGCAGGAAGCAAGTGGTATCCCATAATGACCAAACCCCTAAATGTTAATTACAGGGGGCACGCTAATAATTAATTTTAATTTTTTATATTTAAATCCTTGTTATATTCATATTGTCCCTTGTATTTCTGATTTTTTTATGATCTGTGATATTGTGTGTGTTGACGCTGGTCTGTGACCGTATTAATAAATTCATTTCATTTCATGGTGGCGCCGTGTGAAACACTTCTTTGCTAACAAGGAGTGTTTGCATGAGATAGAAGAACTTGTTAACTCCTTGATGGCTAAATGCAGTTCCTACATTTGTAAAAAGGTTGATTCCAAAGGAGACTATGATGATACATATTGTGGTGAACTTTTACAGATTATCAATGAAAAGCTACAGCAGCCTGATGCTCAGAAATATCATATAGCAACACGGTTTGAAGTAGATCTAAAGCTTCACATTTTGGGGGAAGCAGCTCATGAATTTCAAACGATGCATGAAGAGTTTATTAAGGAAAATGATCCCTGTATACGCTTGGAGAAACTGAAGCCTCATTTTTTCTCAATTTTCAGAGATCTTTATCTGGAAAAAGATGCCCAGCAAACCAGAGCCAAGAATTTCTGTGACCAGTGTCTCCATCCTGCCCTTGTGAGTTATATCAACAAAAGACTTGGGATAGAAATAGTGGATGACATTCTCAACAGTGCACAGTCCATTGGGTATGCCAGTCGGAGCTTCTTCCAGTTCACTGTCCTGAAGGAACTGTTGGAAGAGGGTAATATCAACAGTTACGTAGAATACCTTGGGGCTTATGAAAAGTTTGTCAAAAACTGGATCCAGGAACAAATTTTGGATTACTATGCAAAGAATGAGTGTCTGAAGAAACTGGAGGGAGAGATTCTCTCTGCAATAGTAAAGAAAATTATAGAAACACTGGAAAAATTAAAGCATCAAGATATTGAGACAGTCTCAGAATTTTTGGACAGTTTTTGCAGAGAAATGCAGAAGGAGTTAGTCATTTCTAAGGACAGTCTGTTAGGGGTACAGTTTAAGAATGCAACTGATCCTGCACAGTTTTCTGCTTGTGTTGAAAACTTCCTTGCCGATTTGCAACAGCAAATAATATCTGAATATGATATCCTGGATCTCCAGTCTAAACTCTCCAAATTGCCTGTGAGCCCTCGGGATGAGATCTTCAAGCGGGTGTTTGGCTGTGGGAAGCAGTGTCCTTTCTGCAAAGTCCCCTGTGAAGCTGGAGGGAATGCTCATCAAGAGCATTTTGCAACTGTCCATCGGCCTCAAGGACTGGGAGGGTACAGAGAAATAGTGTCTGAAAAGCTTGTTTATGATATCTGTTCCACTGCTGTGGCGTCCGACACTGAGTTCAAAAATCATGTCACAAATTGGGAATGTAATGGGAATTGGGGTTGCTTGTGCGTAAACTGCAAACTGCTCCAAGCTAGTCGTATAGCTAAACCTTTCCCTGGTTTGACAGCCTTTACAACGCGACTGTCTTAGTCAATGGCAGAATCCATGAGTGGGCATCTCCTAAACTTCCTCCAACATAGAAATTCTTTGACGCTCAGTCTCCTCCTAGATTCTCTGCGCGGAAGCCTTCTGCGCAGCGTGGGCGTGCCAAGCGGAGGTCCTGTGCTCTCTCCGCTGATTTCACTGGAAGAGTCTCGGAGCCTCCCCTCCGCAGTACTCTCAGCCTCCCCTTTCTCCCTGGTGTCCCCTGGATTTCCTTCCCCAGCGGAAGCTCTCTCTTTCTCCTTTGCTAGTTCCCTCCCCTGCATCATTGGAGCGTCTTACCTCTCCTCTTGCCTCTGATGGCAGTTCGCTGACAGGGAACTCTATCCATACAAAGATTATCGTGCATATTATCCAGACTGGTACATCCAACCAGATCCCAGTATCAATGCTTCAGATTACTGGAAGTTTGTTTTGAACAAATATAACCGTGATTTTGCAAGAATATATGAAGCTAAACCAGCTGATCTGCCAGAGGACTGGAAAAACATTACTGAAGAACAAGCACTGGAGGCCTTAAAGGACATTTATAATATGAAGTGAGCATTCTTACCTTGGCAGAAGAGAAACATGGATCTTCTTCCCATGAAAGCATTCCACAAAGTATGCCAATCTTAATAACATAGAAAAGGCCCCTTGAAAATTAAAATGGATCTCTTTGAAGGACCCCTAACCCTGATTGATAGGCAAATAGGTTTCTGCATCCCTAAGTCCCTGGCTGGATTTCCATTTATTACATTTTGTGCCACATATAGTGGAATGTTTTCAGCCAGTCGTGTCTACCTGTATCACAATGTTCACCTTTTCCGTTCAGCTGCACGTTTATTCCAATCTCATTTTTCTTCTCTTTCCCGATGCCCTTAATCCAGACCCTATTATTTACCCTGAGCAGCAATCTTTCCTCTTCCCCTCCATTGTATTAAAATACTGCTGCTAACTTGGAATTTGAAATTCACCAGGTGATGGCAGCAGTGCAGCTCACCCCCAACTCAGGCTTGCTCATAGTGGGGGTTCTACAGATGGTAACCTTGCTTTCCTTCCTGTTTATTATTATTACTCTCTCAGTTATCATGATAATTGTAATTCCCTATCTACTCTCATGTTTGGATAAAAACTTTTGTTGAGTAGAATTTCTTTAGTAAGCTTTAGCCTTTAGGAATGGTAAGAGTCTACCGATGCTGATTTTCACTTCTTTTTTGCGATGACATTTATAAAAATGATAGTAAAATTAATGTCTGAAGGTATTTTGGTTCCAATTTCATGTACTTGTCTACACGAATGCAATGTATTCTGTAATGCACTGTCTTGCAATGAAAACAATATTAATAAACATATTTTTTAAAATTTCTACCGCTTAAAAAAATCCATTAGTCTTCAGCTTCCTTCTGAAAGAACAGACTGTTTTCAGGGAAACGCACAAGTCCTTTTCAGAGTGATTGGTTGGGTGGTGTGGAGAAATTCAGGTCAGTTGATCTACGGATGCACCACTGCAAATCCTTCCAAGTCTCCCAGTTAAGGCCATTTATCTCACTGCTACAGAACTGCAATACAGATGGGAGAATTCAGAATCTTAAATGGACAAAGATGCAAAAGGTTTAGAGATCTTCAAAATGCAGGCAGACGTCATCCAGATGTAGATAACTATCCCCTTGCAGACTCTGGGTTTAATCACAAGGGCATTTAATGTGTATTTGAAGCTGGATGTGTCTTAAGTTCTTTGGGTGTTGTCCACTCAAGGTCTTACTTCTCCAACAGTTTTTTTCCATGGTAAATTCTGATTTTCCCAAATCAGGGAAAATCCAATAAGGGAAGTGTATCAAATATACAATTAATTCTTGCCTGACTGTGACATTTTTTGTGGCGCCATTTCTCTATCTGCTCTCTAGGTCCATTTTGTTTTAGTGTGAGCTGCGTATCATAAAATTGTAGTTGGAAGGAACCTTGAGGATCATCACCTAGTCCGGCCCCTGTGGCAGTTTATTTATTGGGGGGGGGTCAAATCCTCAAAAACTTTGGTCGGCCCTCACGCATGTTCACTTCATCAAATCTGGCCCTCTTTGTAAAAAGTTTGGGCACTCCTGATCTAGTTGAACCCCCTGCAACTTAGGAATATGTAGCTGTCCCACACAGGGATCAAACCTGCAACCTTGGCATTATCGGCACCATGCTCTTTACCAATTGAACTATCCAGGCTCACTTAGTATATGCTGACAAGTCCTCACTCCCATCAGCAATCATGTGGCAGCATCCTGCACTAACTGCAGCCTTCGGACAAAGAGTGAGGGGCACCCCACATACTGTAGAGTGCATTGCAGCAACCCAGTCTTGAAGTACAGTGGTACCTCGGTTAAATACGCTTCAGGTTACAGACTCCGCTAACCCAGAAATAGTGCTTCAGGTTAATAACTTTGCTTCAGGATGAGAACAGAAATTGTGTGGTGGCGGTGCGGCAGGGGCACGGTGGCAGCGGGAGTCCCCATTAGCTAAAGTGGTGCTTCAGGTTAAGAACAGTTTCAGGTTAAGAACGGACCTCCGGAACGAATGAAGTACGTATCCAGAGGTACCACTGTAATCAATGCATGAACTTCTGTGCCAAGGTTTCTCCGGTCCAGAAACGGCTTTAGCTGTTGAACCAGCCACAGTTGGTAAAAGGCATTTCCAGCCACTGAGGCTACCTGAGCCTCCAGTGACAGAGCTGGATGGAGAAGCCTCCAAACTGTGAACCTGCTCCTTCAGCAGGAGCGCAACCCCATCCAGGGTAGGCAGCAGGCCAATATTTCAGGCGCAGGAGCTATTTGTTCACAGTACCTCAGTCTTGCCAAGATTCAAGCCATAGCTGTCAACCTTCTCCCTTTTTGCGGGAAATTCCCTTATTCCAGTGCTGTTTCCCACTGCTATCCCGGATTGTTAGATATCCCATAGACTGTCCCCGGGACAGGTGAGGCTGCTGATCCCTTATTTTCGAGGCTGCTGATCCCTTATTTTCAAATCTGAAAGTTGACACCGATGATTCAAGCTCTGCTTGTTTTTAAAAATAAAAATAAAACCACAAAATATAAAAACAACAACCCAATAACGACCCCACCCAAAAAAACCCCACATTTCAAGCTTATATTTACTGAGGAACTCCGGAAAATGAAGCGGGATCTCAGACGGCTAGAACGAGTATGGCGACGGACTCGTGACGGAGCCTCAAGAACATCTTATAGGACGCTTATGAAAGCCTATGAGATGGCTATGAAAGCTGCTAAGAAATCTTACTTTGCAGCTTCCATTGCATCCGCTAGCTCTCGCCCGGCACAACTTTTTAGAATAATTAGGTCAATAACGTCCTTAGGAGGACAACCAAATTTAAGCACAAATTCGACCCACAGCTGTGAGGCATTCACGAGCTTTTTTGCAGAGAAAGTCCTGTTGCTCCGCCGTGACCTCCCTGCCAATTTAGATACAGTGACTGAACTGGAGGCCCCTCGACTGACTTCAGGTCCAGTGTTGGACCATTTCGATCGGATACTCCCTACTGATGTGGATAGATTCCTCCAAGTTGGTAGGCCCACCACCTGCCTCCTTGATCCATGCCCGTCTTGGCTGACTAGGGAGTGTCCAGATGTTGCGCGGACCCCCCTGGTTGAAATTATCAATTTGTCCCTTGACACGGGGACATTCCCAGGGGAACTGAAGGAAGCAGTGGTGCGTCCACTCTTAAAGAAAACTTCATTAGATCCCTTAGACCTATCCAATTACCGCCCAGTTTCAAATCTTCCATACCTGGGTAAGGTAATTGAGAGAGCGGTTGCTGAACAGCTTGGTAGGTTTCTGGAGGAAACATCGGCATTAGATCCATTTCAGTCCGGTTTCCGTCCTGGTTTTGGGACGGAGACGGCTCTGGTTGCCCTAACAGATGATATCCGTAGACAACTGGATCGAGGCGGGTCAGGACTGCTGATCCTTTTTTCGATTTGTCAGCAGCCTTTGACATGGTCGATCATGATCTTCTGGACCATCGCCTTGCAGACGTGGGGATACAGGGCATAGCCCGTAACTGGTTGTGCTCTTTTATCTCTGGTCGGGGACAGAGGGTGGCACTAGGGAGGGAAATGTCGTCACGCCACTCCTTGGTGTGTGGAGTGTCGCAGGGCGCAATTCTCTCCCCAATGCTTTTTAACATCTTTATGCGCCCCCTTGCCCAGATTATCCGGAGCTTTGGGCTGGGCTGTCATCAATATGCTGATGACACTCAGCTCTATCTGCTGATGGATGGCCACACCAACTCGGCCCCTTACACACTGACCAGATGCTTGGAAGCTGTGGCTGGATGGTTTCGTGGGAGCCGATTGAAACTAAATCCTTCGAAGACAGAGGTCCTATGGCTAGGTCGGGATAGCATGGGGATGAGGGACCAACTCCCTTCTCTTGCGGGGGCCCAATTAGTGCCATTGCCTTCCGTTAAGAGTTTGGGTGTAATCCTTGACGCCTCCCTTTCCATGGAGGCGCAAGTCACAGCAACAGCCAAGGCGACATTTTTCCACCTTCGCCGCATCAAGCAGTTGGTCCCTTACCTTTCCCGCCCCGACCTGGCCACAGTGATCCATGCGACAGTCATCTCCAGGCTTGACTACTGTAATTCGCTCTACGCGGGGCTGCCCTTGAAGCTGTCCCAGAAACTCCAGCGGGTACAGAATGCTGCAGCGAGGCTCCTCACGGGGTCTCTGCCATGGGAGCATATTCACCCAGTGCTTTTCAAGCTGCACTGGCTCCCGGTGGAGTACAGGGTCAGATTTAAGGTGTTGCTTTTGACCTTTAAAGCCCTTCACGGCCTAGGACCCTCGTACCTACGGGACCGCCTCTCCTGGTATGCCCCACGGAGAGCCTCAAGGTCCATAAATAACAACACCCTAGTGGTCCCAGGCCCTAAGGAAGTTAGATTGGCTTCAACCAGAGCCAGGGCCTTTTCAGCACTGGCCCCAACTTGGTGGAATGCTCTGTCTCATGAGACCAGGGCCCTGCAGGATCTGATTTCTTTCCGCAGGGCCTGTAAGACAGAGTTGTTCCGCCTGGCCTTTGGATTGGAGCCAATTTGATTCCCTCCCCCCCCTTTTTTTCTTTTTTCTTTTCCTTCTCCTGCAATGAGGCTTCATTTTAATATTTTAATGTTCCATTATTTTAATGTTGTATTTTATTTTTGTTTTTAAGTTGTAATCACTCATCTTGTTTTTATTATTGCTTGTAAGCCGCTCTGAGCCCGGCCTTGGCTGGGGAGGGCGGGGTATAAATAAAAAATTATTATTATTATTATTATAGGTCTCCACGTGCATCAAAATCAACCAAAGGTCTGGTTAAAAAGGAACGTTTCTGCTTGGCACCTAAAGGTGTATTATGAAGGCTCCAGGTGAACTTCCAGACGAGTTTTGCCACTCTCCGGACCTCTTGAGGAGGCAGATAAAGGAGGGGGTCAGAAGGTGAATGAATGAATTTTATTATTACAGTCACAGATCAGTTCCGGCTCACAGTATCAGGAAAATCATAAAACACAACAGGAATACATTGAATCACAGTTAGGTATAACAGAGACAATTCAGATATAGCGGCAGTTAAAAATATGTATTAATCTGTATGTGTGACATCATCAAAAATGTTGTTGCTGCCTGCCAGCCCAATCCATTTGCCCAGAAGGCACCATCATTTCTTTTGTTATACTAAGAATGATGGTCCATAGGTGGGAGCCATGGCCAGTTCTATCACATGCCTGACTAGTTCAGCAATGGAATTGAATCCTCCATTACATTTTAATCCTCGCTGGATCCAGGACCCCAGGAATTACACAGGACTCAAGCATCATACAGACTGAACCCCCCAAAGTTACAATAGTTGTATTTAGACGTGTTGGTATAGAAAGGGTTTCTGGCTGCAGGGATAAAAAAATGGAGACAATGATGGAGGCATTGTGGAAGATTTTTGCAGCCCAGCATTTTGAATGGAGGGCTTAAAAACCTCACAGTTTCTTAATTGCTAGAGAAGGCTCCGTGAGGTCACTCCCCCTCCTCCTGAGAGACGAGCTGGGTGACTAAGCAGCCTCGCACCTAGATTTTTCCGTAACGAAAGCTTTCTTCCTAGTCCTCTCTCTCTCTCTCTCTCTCGTTCTCTCTCCTTTGTGGAACATAGATCAGAGAACACGTGTCTGAGCTCCTTCCTGAACCCAGAATCCATTTTGGAACTGACTTTGTAATTTTGTACTCAGTTAATTTGTCTACCTGCATTGCTTTTGCTGTGGCACTCAGATCTATGACTAAGACCTTGTATTATGGAAGTAGTAAAACTTTTAAAACCCATTTAACATGTGGTCCAATTGATTGCCAGAGGGGTAGAGATTGGTGAGCACATTGTCAGTGCCTAATACTGGGATATTTTTAGCAACCTAAATTTCCTGTGCTTTGCAAACGCAGATACATAACTGAACAAGATTCTGCATGCTTTTTAAACTACCACTTCCACCCTCATGACTCCCATGAAAAGAGGATCAGAATCAATCTCCCTCCATTTGCAGAGGGCTGAGGAAAATGACAGTCCTTTCCCCTTAACTCATGGCGAGTTCCATGAGACGGCATTCCTTTTTCCTTACTCCTTCCCGGTGAGGGCAAGGAGCCTCTGTGCCTCGTTTCTGCAATTGATGGCTCTGAGGACCTCGGCCGTCACCTGCACAGCATAATCTTCCAGGTAGAAACTCAGAAGGTGGTGGCTTAAGTCCACCGCATCTGCCTTCTCCAGTGTCCCTAGGGGGATGTTGTCATAGCCCTCCCTGAGGGGGAACTCGTTGAGCTTGAGCTTGAATCTCTTGAGTTCATCCTCCAACAAGTTCTCCAGCGTGGACATCAGGCAGTCTGCGATGGTCTTCTCCATTGCCCTGCAATGTCACCCCCAGCAGCAAGGAAAAGCAGACACAAAACAAGAGAAGCTCAGCAAATGGGCCTGGGAATGAGGCAGATCATCAGAAGATACTGCCAACTTCCACAACTAGGAATGACATTGAGGGGAAGAGGTTGGCTGCTACATGGAGCCAAAATGGGATAAAGGAGGTCAAATGACCTGTATTTCAACGTTATACTGCTGCCTGACCATTCTAGCACTGGGAGAGCTGAGAAGCAGAATTCCCTTCATCAGCTCTGCTATGAAAGGCCGGCTCCATCATGCCTGTTATGTTTTGCTGGAAGCCGCCCAGAGTGGCTGAGGCAACCCAGCCAGATGGGTGAGGTAAAAGTACAGTGGTGCCCTGCAAGACGAATGCCTCGCAAGACGAAAAACCCGCTAGACGAAAGGGTTTTCCGTTTTTCGATGCGCTACGCAAGACGAATTTCCCTATGGGCTTGCTTCGCAAGACGAAAACGTCTTGCGATTTTTTCCGCTTCCCCCCTTTTTCTAAGCCGCTAAGATGCTAATAGCCTTTAATAGCCGCTAAACCGCTAATAGCGCTAAGCTGCTAATAGAGTTGCTTCGCAAGATGAAAAACCGCTAGACGAAGAGACTCGCGGAACGGATTATTTTCGTCTTGCGAGTAACCACTGTAATACAATGGTACCTTGCGATAAGAACTGAATTTGTTCTGGAGGCCTGTTCTTAACCTGAAACTGTTTTTAACCTGAGGTACCATTTTAGCTAATGGGGCCTCCTGCTGCCGCCGCACCGCCACCACACGATATCTGTTCTCACCCTGAAGCAAAGTTCTTAACCCGAGGTACTATTTCTGGTTAGCAGAGTCTGTAACCTGAAGCGTCTGCAACCTGAAGCGTCTGTGACCCGAGGTACCACTGTATATTATTATTATTGGTCTTTACTTTGCAACTGGGGCTCTCTCCTAGTGGAGTGTGTGTTCAGCCCCAGCTTTTTAATCTAGGTACCCAGCAATTTTCCTCTTGTTAATTCACACACACACACACACACACACACACACACACACACTCACACAGGTCACAGGAATTAATATATTTTCCCATCTCCTTCAAGAGAAAGGGTTAATCCCTACCTGCCTTCTGCATTACGGCCTGAGTCAGTTCTCTGGGATGGTGTATGGGGCAGTGAGTAGCCACAATCACCTGGAAAGGAGAGAGAGAGGATATGAATGAAGCAAGCAGGAACTATAAGAAATTGATGACGATGGGAGATGAATTATTGGGAGCCCATACACTGGACTCTTCTGGCATGTCTAGATAGTGGAGCTCAGCCAAACTTTAAAAACCTAGGTGTTTTTAAAGATCTTGATCTGGCACCAAAGAACATGATGAAGCCAGGTCAGCTTGTCTAGGAAGGCTCTTCCATGACATTACAAATGTTACTTTTTATTATTATTCTGCCATGTGTGTAGCGCTGTATCACCAGTTGCGCTGTGCCCCCTTGGGAGGGAGGCGGGATATAACTGCAGGGAAATAAAACTTGCTTACCTTGTACTGGGCGTAGAATAGAGGAATTCATCTGACCTGGATCTACGGTAACTCTTCTGCAAGACATAAGGAAAGAGGCAATGTGACTGGGATGCCCTTTGCCATTCTGCCTCCCAACCTACAGTCCAACCTTGTGATCTTCCCTCGGTCAAAACACACCTCATTTCACACGGACCTTCCAGATGTTTTTATTTGTGTGCTTCTCCACCAGCGTGAAGCTGAACTTCTCTTGCATTTGCTCAGCAGACAGCTCCACATACTGCTGCAGCTTCTCGGCATCCAGGTATTGAAACTTCACTTCCTGTGGGAAAGCGAGAAACCTCCCACGTTGACCAGGAAACTATTACTTATCACCCAAAAACTTAGCACAGTCCACCCTAGGAACAGATTTGCCCATCCTTGTTTCTAGCTGCATCTCCCTCCCAAGGAAATTGCTAATGTTGCCTCATGCCAACTAACGTGAAATGCTGCCAGACAGGAGTCCTAGCCCTTTCCCTGTAAGCTGCCAAGCAAAATAGCAATGAACTTACCACACTTGTTCCTTTCCCACCTCTCTCTGCATTCTAGACAAAAAAAGGGGCAAATGGGGTTTCCAGCTGCTGCTGCACAAAGGGTGTTTCCTTAGGGAGGAAAGAATGATACATATCTAGGAAGAAAACACCAGTCAATCTGCAGACATTATGAGTACTAAAAATAGAAACTGAAGAGGAACCTAAAGCACTTTCTGCTTTGGGTTCCTTTGGGTGGAAGGATGGAACAGAAATGTAGTAAATAGATAAATACTTGTGGCACTAATTGGACCAGGTTTTCTTTCAAACTTCTTTCCACCTTGGGGGCTGGAGAACCTGGGGGCTTCCAAGGTGATACTGGGCTCCAACTCACATCAGGCATGGTCAAGCATGGCCAATAGAAAAGGATGATGGGATTTGTAGTCTAGGAACATCTGGGAGGCCATGGGTTCCCCATCGTTGACCTAGAAGCTTGCCATTTGAAGGAGGGGGAAAAAAGAGGAACAATAATGAAATTCTCAAAATGCAAAATTTAGTGTGTTTTACACGTAGTGCAGCAGCAGATCACACAGGGCCCTGGCAAAAAAAGATGTATTATTAAAAACACAATTGTCACAAGATATTCTGGCCTTTTTGTAGCTTTCCTCAAGCGGCAGCTCTCCCTGAAATGTCTCCCCCTTTCAAAAAATCATGTGGCAAAAGCATTATGTGGAATGAAAGCTACATAGACTAAGACTTAACTACCATATAAAAGTGTTGCAGAGTGTTCCTTCCAGACCCCCTCAGTCAACTGGACCTTGTTCTCCCTGTGAAATTGGCTATGGAACTAAGGACTCCTCTGTCTGTCTGTCCGTCCTGTCTCTCTCTAGGTTTGGATTTGGACTACCGACGTCCCGTGCTTATGCCGAGTATCTGGGTGGCTCCCTGACCCTCCAGTCTATGCAGGGGATTGGCACCGATGTGTACCTGCGCCTCAAGCACATTGATGGCAAAGAGGAGAGCTTCCGCATCTAAAGATCCCCTCTCTCTCGTGTGGGCTGAACCTTCCTTGGCTGCAGGAGGAAGTTTCAGCACATGACACCAGACCTAATTTCCCATGATCTGCTTGTTCTCCTATGGATTCCTACGAATGTGCTATGCTATCCTGTAGCCTTATGAGGCTTTGCCCTCGGGTGGGAAAAATATTGCGCCTGGGAAAGGGAAGTGGGAGTCCACAGACACTCAAGGAATAGTTTCGGAGAAAAAGGTTTATTTCTACCATCCATGAACTGGTAGAAGGAGCAAGTGTGATAGTCCACAAAAACATGCACGAGTTCACAATCATGTGCACAAACATATATACCCCTTTCCAGTTCCCTCCTACTTTCTCCTCCCTCAGGAGTCCTGCCCCATGTTGAGGTTCCTGAGCATGTACAGAAAGCTGTCTTGGAACTTCCAACAAGGCTGGAGCGATGTCTGGGCGTCTGGGTCCAATCTGGGTCCTCATCACCTGGTTCATAAGGTATTCTGGCAAAAGTCCACCTGTTAAGAGAAGAGATAACAAAGACGGCAGCGATTGTACAGAACAAATTGATAGATAACATTTGCACACAAGGAATATTAACTCAAAAGGGTATGCTTGGCAGGAAACCTCGCAAGGGGTTAACAGTTCTGTTCCTTGGGTTAAGTTTTTGCCAGGTGAGATTTTTAAAACTCTCATTCATCTGCTCTAAGTTTCAGAGCTTTCGTGGCAATGTTGCAAATTTCAGTTTTCATCTGCCAAGTTTTTGCCAGTGTTAAGCAGGAGGGGCACAGTGTTCCCGTGCACTGGCAAAGTATCAAAGTTTCAAATTCCTATGCCGCAGCTCCCTCCCACGAACTTGGCAGGATGAGCACTGGAACTGCTGACACGAACCGAGCTGTTCACCACAGGGACGCCTTGAACCCACATCCCTTATCCTCAGGGAATCTGTTTTTCCCGGCCAATCGCACCAAGAAATGTAGCCTTATGAGGCTTTGCCCTCGGGTGGGAAAAATATTGCGCCTGGGAAAGCGAAGTGGGAGTCAACAGACACTCAAGGAATAGTTTCGGAGAAAAGGCTTTTATTTCTACCATCCATGAACTGGTAGAAGGAGCAAGTGTGATAGTCCACAAAAGCATGCACAAAGTTCACAATCATGTGCACAAACATGTATACCCCTTTCTAGTTCCCTCCCCCTTTCTCCTCCCTCAGGAGTCCTGCCCCATGTTGAGGTTCCTCTGAGCATGAACAGAAAGCTGTCTTGGGACTATTGTGGACTCTTGCCAGGAAAGGGGGTGAGGGGGTTTTCAGAGTGTTCCCGTTGTTTCATTCTTGTGCTTTGGCATGGTTCCCGGAGAGAAAGCAAGTTGCAATGTGGTTCTGAGAAAGGCCTGAGAAGACAATGGACTCTGTTCTCTACCTTGTTGCAATCTTTTTAGTTACAGCAAGCGGAATGTTTCTGATGCTTAGCTAATGCCTTTTAGCTGCTGAGAAAAATGATTTTGAAAAGCTCTGAGAAGCTTTGAGCCTGCTTGGGGGGGGTGACTTCGGGCCTAGGTGAGGTCACCTGTCCTCACCTTCCTTCAATCCTACTGAAGCTGAGAAAATAGATGAGGTAGTTTCCTTCTTCCTGTCCAATTGCTGATGGGACGTCATCCAGTTACTGCTGGTTATTCCAGTCCTTTGAGGATGGGGGGGGGGGTTAACCACAGATCTCTCGAATCCAGATTTACTGGGACAGCCTGTGGACATCGTTCATCCTCCCCCCTTTGAGAACTTCTAAAGCCGCTATACAACTGTTGTACACAGCCAGCTCATCCAGGCTCTTGTGCGGCCTAATTTTTCTCTGTTTCTTTTCGTGGATACAAAGATTGGGTGAGCCGGAAGCTTTTACTGTCGCATGTACTGATTCTCGTTTGGCCCTCTCGGGCCGTTCTCGAACTCACAGGAATGACCGCTCCCCGCTTAAAACGGGGGGCGCCCTTTGCGTGGACGCGCGCAGCCCCTAGATCTGGAGTGGCCCCAACAGCATAGGCTTGGCTTTGCCTTCCCTCAGGTGTGATACCTGGAGGTCTCCGCCTACCTCAGTCAGTTGTCCAATCCCACCTGGGGGAAGCGTTGCCAAGGAGATCAGGCCAGGTAGGGGAGGGATTACCTGCCCACACAATAGAGGGAGGATCTTACCTGGGAAACCTCACTTGGCTCCAGAGCTTCTCCCACCCTACCCACCCTCAGTTAATGTCTTATTTTGCAGGTTAACTTGTCTTCACAGGTTTTGCAGGTTAAGTTTTCTTCACAGGTATGCGGGCGCTGCTACGTTAAGGTCGCTGTTAAAGGGCCGGAAAGGAATTTCCCTGCATTGGCAGGTTTTGCCTTTCCCGTAGCAAAACGTCACAACTTTGGCGGTATCAGGCCTTGGGCGGAATCCTTTTGTCCATCTTCCTCGTGCGGCGGTGATACCAGGGTTCCCCGTTAAAGGGGTTTTCTGAAGGGAGGCTTTGGCCGTACACCAAAAGGTCATCATTGCTCTCTCCTGCGGCGGCGGCGTTATGGGGGCGGCCATCTCTGCTTGAACATATGTTCTCCAGAGCCGGCCCATCCCCTCCCCACACTGGATAACCCTGATGCTCCCTAGGTCCCCGGCTGGGGACCGGGGAGGGAGAACGCCCAATGCCTGAGCCAAGGTCTACCCACATTTGAAATTTAATAAAGTTGTGGCCAATTTAATCCCATAACACGTTGTCTTGAATCATTATTCCACATGACGGGGGGACCGTGCAGGATCTGGGGACTCCGCCTATCCATGCAAAGACTTTCCTTGCAGCGCCCGGCACCAAAAGAAAATCCCCCTTCCTTCTGCCGGGGGAGGAGTTTCTATTGCACCCTCTTTGGGGGAACCAAAAGCAAGACAGCAGTCTTCCGCCAGGGAAGGATTTCTCCGTTGCACAAGCACCAAAAACACCCCCTTCGCCTTGAGAGGAAAAGACTTTCACAACACCAAGTTGGCACCTTTGCCGCAAATGGTGTGCAATTCCAGAAAGTTCTTCCCCTTCACTGCACAATGATGTATTATTTCCGTCCTCCCTCTCTCCACTCGATCTCTCCGTTACCATCAACGTTTTTTAAAAAAAGGAAAAAAAATCAGGCATCAAGACGAAGGGTTTCCCTCTGCTCTCATCACTGTTTTAGAGGGATTTTTATTTTATTTTTTGCTGTGATACTCCAATAAAAAAGTGCAAATTCCCAAGTCTAGCGAACACTCTGTAATCTCCATGGTCTAGCCTGTTTGCCTTGTTAATAAAGTAGGACTGAATATCCATCAAATCTTGTATTTAACAGTGGTGGGAGAAATAACGCTGCAGACAGAGGATACGAAGGCAACGTATTCCTTTGAATAAACATGACCAGGGATAGCCAACTACTTCCAGGACGTAGAAAAGCAGAACACTTTGTTTCATAGCTGGAAGAGAGGAAGTTAAACTTCTGCGCATGGGCAAAGGCAGGATTTTTTTTGGAGGGGAGAACCTCAAGTTATCCATGTATTTTTACATGATTTAGGGGGGACAACTGCCCCCCCCAGCTACACCCATGCCTCTGTGTCTTTTTTCCAGGCCAGTTCAAGCTGAGAGCCTATTCTGCTCCACTAACTGATGACATCCCAGCTGGGGAGGGAGGGAGGGAGGAAGGGAGGGAGGGCTGTCTACTCAGTTCAACCTTCTGGAAGCATCTTTAGTCAAGCAAAGAGATATTTAACAGACTTGGCTGCGGCTATTAACAACGTGGCTGGTACAGCCACTTTTAGCAGTGTTTCCCCTCTAGAATCCCTTATTGCGGATCTAAAACTAGGAGCTTGGAGGGAATTCCAAAGATGACATCTAGAATATGTATGTGTGTGTGTGTGTGTGTGTGTGTGTGCGTGCGCGTGTGTGTGTGTGTGTGTGTGTGTGTATACACACGTGTGCACACCCTTCTATAAGAATACCATTTATTAACCATATCAATGATCAAATTGTTTGAAAATAGACTGTGGGAAATAAGCTGGGGCCTCAGCCCTGGGGAAGAAAAGGTACTGTATGTCATTGCTGGGATATAGTTCAACAGGCAAGTGGTCACAGGTGGATGATTGCAGACTGCCTCCCCATTAATCCCTTAATTAATCCCCATTAAGCACACTTTGGAGATGAGTAAAATGATGGCCGTCCATGCTGATCCTCCTTTTGCTGCTGCCTAGGAAGGGATGCAGGTGGTGCTGTGGGTTAAACCACAGAGCCTAGGACTTGCCGATCAGAAGGTTGGCGGTTCAAATCCCCGCGAAGGGGTGAGCTCCCGTTGCTCGGTCCCTGCTCCTGCCCACCTAGTAGTTCGAAAGCACGTCAAAGTGCAAGAAGATAAATAGGTACCGCTCCAGCGGGAAGGTAAACGGCGTTTCCGTGCACTGCTCTGGTTCGCCAGAAGCGGCTTAGTCATGCTGGCCACATGACCCGGAAGCTGTACGCCGGCTCCCTCGGCCAATAAAGCAAGTTGAGCGCCGCAACCCGAGTCGGCCACGACTGGACCTAACGGTCAGGGGTCCCTTTACCTTTACCTTTAGGAAGAATTAATCATCTGCTGGCTATATATTGTTATGACTTTGGGGGAGGGGGTAGGCTAAATGCCCGCCCCTTCTAATTCCTGGATGCAGCATGGATGCAAAGGCTGTAATAGCCAGTCAGCCTGGCAATGGCCCACAGCAGGAGTCCTTAAGGCAGAGTTTCCCAAACTGTGTGTTGTGACATGTTAGTGTGTCATGTGTCCATGCGCTCCTCCCAGGGCTGGAAAGGGGTTAGCTGAACCTCCGGTTTGCTAGTAAAAACTGAACTACTGTGTCACAAAATGATGCATGTCAAATAAGTGTGTCACCAACATGAAACGTTTGGAAAGCTCTGCCTGAAGGGAACTTGCCAGCCTCCTTCCTTGGATAGTTGGAAAGACAAAAGGTCAGTTGAGTGATGTGAACCAGAAGCTGGAATAGAAAGCTGCAGGCTAGAAAGACAGAGAGAACACCAATACTTTTATTTTTTTGTTTGGATCCAAGACTGCAGCTATGATAGAAACAAGACCTTTTTTGGGTGTTAATGCTGTGAGCCCCTCCATCATAGGCTCAGGTTATATATGTGTGCGTAAACAAACCAAAGACAGCACAGTGTCAGCTGTGCCTCATCCCCAAAACATGAACCCTGGCCCAGAACCCCTGTAATCTTGCACCACTCAGAGATTGGGGCAGCGTGCAACAGTATCTTCCCGCTGCTGCTTGTTCAACCTGGGAGGTGAGCTCTTGATCACCATGCCGACTCCAATGTTACTGCTGCTGATATCTGTGTGGAGCTGGCCTCAAGAAACTTGGCTTGCAAGTCCCATCCGTGCAGCGGTAGCTATGTCCAAACTAAACATTTTGCAGGTCCTCAAATATGGGAGAAGGGTTGTGTAGTAAACTTGCCCCCAGCCGCTCGCCCCTCCCTCACCTGTCTTTGCTCTCCGTCCAGACCAGGTTTCTTGAGCAGGGCTGGCAGGCACGTTTACGTTATACAGAAACAGGTCAACATAGATCCGATAAGGCTGCCACCACTCTCTTTGTCCCGGGGAATCCAGAGCCACAACCCAGGGAGAAGGCTGTGTCCCGTTATCGCTGGTTACCCCCACTCCACAAGTAATAGTTACAGACTTGCAGACAGAAATTCTACGGTAGAGCACAACCAAGCGTAAGGCTAGGAATTAGCTTTTCCCCCGGAAAGGCACACAACTAAAACAGTTTCTTTCTTAAAATTTATTTAAAAAGAACATAAGGTAACATGCTCAAATAAGCAGGCACTTCTTTTAGCAAGTTACAGACAAGAAAAATAAAGACATTGTAAAGTCTAGCTAACTTACATACTCACGACTAAGACACTGACAGAATAGTTAGAGTCCTTTTCAATGATCCGCATTCAAAAGATGTTAACAGTTCTCCATCACGAAGGACGGCTACTTAGCTGGAACCTCAGCAGCCGGGCGATTTGCAGATTGCAGAGCGCACTTTCTCGACCATTTCCCAAACCTTTTATCCCCAATTTGCACGTGGCGTCGGAACCCCCAAAAACAATCATAACTTTTGAGCATTTTTAAATTCTCCAATGACCGGCTGGCAAGCTAATCAATCTAACTTCTGGCAGCTGGACCCATTAAGAACCCGGAGCCTAAATCAAAGGCGTTTCCTCCCTTCGTGGAGTTTATGCAGATGTACATTCCCAGGCAATTCAAGGCTAGATAACATCACTGAGGGAATGCACATAACTTCGGACCCAGGTGTCAAACATTTCATTAAATCAGGGGTTTCCTTTCCCATAATAAACCTTTCACACCCAAGGAGCCTGTTAGTCTGGGGTTAAAGGGACAGAGCTTATTTCCCATGGTCCTTGTGGCTTGTTGGTTACCCACAAGGCCTCACTCTCATTGCTTGACCAAGGAATAGCTTCTAATTAAACACTAACTTTACTACAGGTTGGCTCCGGACAATGCGAGAAGGGTTGGCTCCTCCAATTTTAAGGGTGTGGCTTGTATTCGGGCCAATATGGTACATTCACAGAGAAACATTAGCTCTCCTCTATCTCTGCTCGTTCCCTGCTCCTGCCAACCTAGCAGTTCGAAAGCACGTCAAAGTGCAAGTAGATAAATAGGTACTGCTCTGGCAGGAAGGTAAACAGCGTTTCTGTGTGCTGCTCTGGTTCGCCAGAAGCAGCTTAGTCATGCTGGCCACATGACCTGGAAGTTGTACGCCGGCTCCCAAGGCCAGTAAAGCAAGATGAGCGCCACAACCCCAGAGTTGTCCGCGACTGGACCTAATGGTCATGGGTCCCTTTACCTTTACAGTGCTACTGGACATTTTTTTATTTATTTTAATCACACAAGAGTTACTGGGGAGCATTCTAGAATTAAACACACAAGGTAAAGCATTTAGGCATTCCCAATTTTGGTAAATTAAATCATTAAATGGGTCTCCTCTGGAGCAGGGAAGCATCCAGATGAATCCCAAATCTCCTGCTTGCCTACTTCAATCTATCCACCCACCCGCTACCCCAAGCACTGAGCGATGGAGGAGATGGGGGAGAAAATACCCCTTGAGTGCGTCCAGAGTTCGGCATAGCTCAGGAATCCAATTCAGCAGCTTATCCCAAACAATAATTTAATATGCAGAGCAAAATGGAAATAAAACCCTATATCAGAACATTGGTCTAATTGTCCATGCACAAGTTAACACAGCAAAAAGCAGTTGCCAACTCTGGTGCTGTTGGCTTCGAGCAGCAGTTGTAGTTTGAGTGGGGTCAAGAGAGACAAAGAAGTTTGGAAACGGTGGCATTTTAAGCACCGGTGATCCAAGTGGGTTTGATTGACACATGGCCATTGTTTATTTGGAGATCCAAATATCGTGCCAAATCCTGGCCAATGCATTAACCTTCATTCAAGGTTCTAATTTGCTCAGAAGGAACCAAGTGGAACCAGTAAGACCACAGAAATGGATTGTGACTGAAACAAATCACTCAGTTTATTGGTCTACAAGTTCACTGGTATTATGAAAGATTGTGGAATTTGCAGATAGAAAATAAAACAAGATTTAGCAACTTACAGAAGATGAAATTTAAAGCAACTTAAAACAATTGGATATAATGTGTATAAACAACGGTATGAACTAATAAGTAACAATGACAAAGCAATCAGTCAGAGCCAATAGCACAATCTCCTCCCAGCTCCTCCCAGCCCATCTAGTCATAGAAACAGTTAAATGTGTTGCTTTTCCCCCCTACCTTCAGCTTCGTTTCTTCTGTTCTCTAGAGGTGGGGTCGTTTACAGGAAAAGCGAAAGCGCAAAGCATAGAAACTTAACTCGCAGGGAACGAACGTAGGCACTGCGCTTTACATCTCACGTAAGTATATGCATTTAATTTTGATGATTTAGGTTGTCAGCTATAATTTTTACTGACCATATTCCTTAACCTCTGCTTGCAATAAACAGAAAAACATAGGTAGATTTTGTGTATGCTTGTGTGAAAGCAGAATAGCTAATGGAGTCTTTCACGGCTAATAATTCAGAGGTACAAAGTCAGCTCTCAGATAAAAGCCAATTCAAAAGCTAAAACTAGTAGCAGTTGCAAAAATACAAGTTACCCGAAGCATTAAATACTCTGATAAACAAGAAGCCTTGCTCCTCGAGATGCAAGCAAATCAATGAAATTTTGGAGGGAGGAAGGGGGTGTAAATTTAACAAACATATATCAGTGCGATCCTAAATTAGCACAACAAACTTGAGAACACGAATATTTAATGTTCATCAGAGCATTGTGTTTTGGTCTCCCAAGCTTTTGTACAACAGTTATGTGTACATAATAATAATAATTTATTATTTATACCCCACCCATCTGGCTGGGTTTTCCCAGTCACTCTGGGTAGCTTTCAACAGAATATTAAAATACAATAGTATATTAAACACTAAAAGCTTCCCTAAACATATACATTTTCAATACCTTTTTATTGTCAACCCCCCTTGCCAAATTAAGGTTGGATTCATTTTTGCACTGTAGTTGGGCTTCCTTTGAAGTTTGAACATTTTTATGGCAAACTTTAGATTTTCTGCTCCTTTAAAAGCAATCTTAAAGCTGTAGATAAGCTTTATATTTGGAATTGTTTTTAAAATAATTTATTATATTTCAGGATGGGCATAATATTTTAAATATATTATAAATATCGGCGATTGCCCCCCCCCCCGAAAAAGCTTGCATACAATCTCTAAGCCTTGAATAACTGCCTAGCAGGCAGATACCAACACATGCAGCTTCTCAATGCTGTGCTGAAAGAGCAGAACCTGTTGAATTTCTACCCATGACTTAGCTTCTAAAGGCACAGAACCCCCACCAGAAAGGAAGGTGGTACAGTGGTGCCCCGCAAGACGAATGCCTCGCAAGACAAAAAACCCGCTAGACGAAAGGGTTTTCCGTTTTTGAGCTGCTTCGCAAGACGAATTTTTCCTATGGGCTTGCTTCGCAAGACGAAAACGTCTTGCAAGTCTTGCGATTTTTTTCACTCCCCCCCCCCCTTTTCTAAGCCGCTAATAGCCTTTAAGCTGCTAAGCCTTTAATAGCCGCTAAACCGCTAATAGCGCTAATCCGCTAATAGGGTTGCTTCGCAAGATGAAAAAACCGCTAGACGAAGAGACTCGCGGAACGGATTATTTTCGTCTTGCGAGGCACCACTGTAATGTTAATCTAATCACGCTATTTGTAGCCTTTGTTGCAGCTAATCTATACTGCTAGACAGTAACAACAGGGCAGGCAAACCACTCACTTGTGAGGATAGCCGCTTAATCTATTGAAAGTGAATGCTCATTCAGTCAGATTTCTTATATCTTGCTAGTGGCAGGCCCCATCTTGAATAAATAAATGCTCAGTTACAGATAGGTAGCCGTGTTGGTCTGCCATACTCAAAATAAAAAAATTCCTTCCAGTAGCACCTTAAAGACCAACTAAGTTAGTTCTTGGTATAAGCTTTCATGTGCATGCACACTTCTTCAGATACACATATCCAGAAGTGTGTATCTGAAGAAGTGTGCATGCACACGAAAGCTTATACCAAGAACTAACTTAGTTGGTCTTTAAGGTGCTACTGGAAGGAATTTTTTTAAATAAATGCTCAGGATGGGGAAATAGTTCAATTAGCATTTGCTGGATCAGAAGAAGAAGAAAAGTCTTTATTTGCCTCAGCCACTAGCCATAGCAATGAAATAAAATGTACTGAAGATACAGGTTTAGAGTTAACTATAGAAAATACATTTTGGAGGTTTCCATCAGTAATCTAATAATAGATCTTATTCTAATTGCCCCCGCTAAAAACCTTGCAGTTTTCGCTGTCACCTGATCATCTTGATCTGCTCAAGGAAGGACACAGTAGCAATGGTTGAGCAGCCCAGCATAGACAATAATAGAGGGGTAATAATAAACTCAAATCTTTATAAAGAGGGCAAGCCAGAAGCATATGAGTCACTGACTCAATACTGCCATCTCCCCAGGCACATAACCATTTTCCCAGTGGAATTGTTTGAAATCGACCCTCTGGTACAGCCGAAGGCAGCATATTCAGTCTTGCGAAAGGTGGAGGCTCTGCTGTGTGTGTCACCTGTATGCCAGCATCCTCTCCCAATTGGGGTGATGACTTTGCCTGTCTCTCCATCTTGCCTGTTATTTTTCTGGTCTAAAAAGATCCAGGGTCCTCTTAAGGTGGCTCTTGGTTAAGGGGAAGTGACTAAGCAGAGACTTGGTGTGGGATCCACTTTGAAATCAGTCTCAAGAGTAATCAAGAGTCTCTTGTTTTCTCCCCTTGAGGCTGAGCGGGTAGTGAACTTCTCTTACTGGCTTAGAAGGTGCGGATAAAATAGGAGGCCAGCAAAAACCAATAAAAGAATGTCTTAATGTATCGGGGAGGGAGACAGAAGGAAGCAATACATTCCGAAGTGAATTTAGGATGGGGGGTGGCTAGGCTCACAACCACCCTGTAAAGTAGGTTAGGCTGATGGGTTCATAGTTCAGTGGCTCTTTAACCTCAGGTAGTCATTCTTCCCCTAATGAAGTTAACTGTAGCTGTGTACATGGCAGCAAACATTCTCGATATTGGACTAGATTTGGACCAGAGATCTTAGGGGTTCACAAACTCTGTGGATCGATCAGTAGTGGTTCACAACCTTCATTTAGGTGGTCCATGGCATGTCCACAGGAAATATTCATACTGATTTATAATAATGTTTAATTAATGTTTCTTTTTCTTCTTTTTTTGGAAACTTGTGATATTGTTGGCATTCATTTGCTTCAAAAGACAATGGAGTGCACCTCTGGGGGTGAAGCCCAACTGTGTGTTAGCAGCACCAAAGTGACTTCCCCAGGGAATTACGTTACAGCAGTATATAAATATATTTATTTTTTTATTGGATTTATATACCGCCCTTCATCATAACATCCCAGGGTGGTTCGCAAAATAAAATACAGGATAAAACCAAGTAAACAAGTAAAACAAAACAGCAAAACAATAACACTCCCCTTCCCACAGAAACATTTAAAAGGCTGTAGAATATTAATCAGCCAAAGGCCTGGTTAATATAAGTATTTTAATAAATAAAAGAGACAGTGTGGCATACAGGTCAGAGTCATAAATAAAGGAAATAAAAGAAACAATAAAACTTTGGGTTCATTTTATTTTCACTGGGTTAGAGGGTGGGGAGTTAAAAAACATTTTGACTCCTGCTAATGTTGGGAGAAAATGGCTGCCCACTGCAGTGAGGTCAGCCGGGACTCAAGGCAGAAAGGAACGCCTTTGGCCCTCCTTTGGCGCCATCTTTCCCTGTGTCAGTTTTCATTTCTTAGTACAGAAAGTATTGATCTGATGTGTAGAGATCTTTCCTATTCTGATTAGTTCAGGAATGTTCTAGAAGGTTTATTTCTATGTGAGAGAAACAGGAAGGTTTCTGATGTTTTGGTTATTTCTGCTGGGAACTGTGTACAGCTGGTTTAAACTCATTCTGTTATGTTTCTGTCAAGGTTGAGCTGACTATAATAGTGAGGCCAGGAGGAGCCTGGCTCTCACTCTTATTTTCTCTTTCTTTGGTCTCATATTCTGTTCTGTATGCTTAGTGTTAAGGTTAAGTCTTACTATAAGTTTCTAAGTTTTATATCAAGTGCTGCTGTGACAGGTGCATTGCCACTTTTCCCCCTCACGCCACTGGGCCCACTCTCACTCAGATGAATTGCCCCCACCTCACTGAACAACCCTTTACCCAAAGGTTTTTCCCCCTTCCCTCACAAAATTCTAGCCCAGAGTATCCTGTGGAGGATCTTTGTGAGGGGGCAACTAGGAGTCTCAGACAGATTTTCTTTAAATAAACAATAAAAGATTTATTTAAGGCAAGATACTATATAACACAAATGGATTAAACTTAGGTTACTTCAAGAATACAGTGCGATTTCATTTTAATTCATCCTCAGTTGTTTTTGTGTTATAGGTTTGGTTCCTTTATACAGTGATACTTTCTTTCAGTTATCCACCCCCTTTAACACTCCTACTCCTGAGGTACTTTAAGTACAGTGGTACCTCCGGTTAAGTACTTAATTTGTTCCGGAGGTCCATACTTAACCTGAAACTGTTCTTAACCTGAAGCACCACTTTAGCTAATGGGGCCTCCTGCTGCCGCTGGAACATGATTTCTGTTCTCATCCTGGAGCAAAGTTCTTAACCTGAAGCACTATTTCTGGGTTAGTGGAGTCTGTAACCTGAAGCGTATGTAACCTGAAGCATATGTAACCCGAGGTACCACTGTAATAGACCAAAGGGCTCTCCACACCCCCTCCCTTCATTGGGTTTGGGAGCTTCTTTTTTTCCTAAGAAGAATTTCTCCCCTCCAGGCTAGATTTGAGTCCCAAGTAGGCTGTTTCTTTCCAGCTCCTACTTCTCCTGACTCAACCTCAACCTCCCAGTAAAATTCAGGTCTATTCCTCCTATAGGACACCACACTCTGTCCTTCACAATCCACTCAGAGTGGAAGTTGATTTTCCAGAACCAACGCTTTCTCCTATTCACTCTCTCTCTCTCTTTTTTAATAATATTTATTGAAAGTTTTAAGCAATAAACAAACAAAGATAAACATACAAAACAAAAGGGCAAAACATAGGGTAAAGAAAAAAAGAAAAAAGATAACACAATATCAACTGTCTATATATCAAATTTGCATAGCTTTTTGGACCTCCTCACATCTCCCTTTCCTGCGTTCCCAATTATAAATTTATAAGCAGCAATTTATCACCTTGTTTCAATACTTATATTGTAATTTTCAAATATTATGTATCCATCTTTACATATTTTTATCATATACTTAAAAACCTAATTTAAACATAGTATTACTCCAGATTACTTCTTTTTTTCTTAAATATCACTTATTCTCATATTTCTTACAATTCAGTTATTGGTGCTATGTTGTTTTCTATCCTGCATCTTCTTAACATTCATACAGCTTACGTATACTGTTTTTGCAAATAGTCCTTAAACTTTTTCCAGTCCTCTTCCACTGTCTCTTCTCCCAAGTCTCGAATTCTGCCAGTCATTTCTGCCAGTTCCATGTAGTCTATCAGTTGCATCTGCCATTCTTCCAGTGTGGGTAAATCCTGGGTCTTCCAATGTTTTGCGATAAGTATTCTTGCTGCTGTTGTTGCATACAAAAAGAAAGTTTGGTCTTTCTTTAACACCCTCTGGCCAACTATGCCCAAAAGGAAGGCCTCTGGTTTCTTAGGAAAGGTATACTTAAATACCTTTTTCAGCTCGTTATAAATCATTTCCCAGAAGGCCTTAACCCTTGGGCACGTCCACCAGAGGTGAAAGAAAGTCCCTTCAGTTTCCTTACATTTCCAACATTTGTTATCAGGCAGATGGTATATTTTTGCGAGCTTGACTGGAGTCATGTACCACCGGTATATCATTTTCATAATATTTTCTTTCAAGGCATTACATGCCGTAAATTTGACACCGGTGGTCCACAAACGTTCCCAGTCAGCAAACATAATGTTATGCCCAATGTCCTGTGCCCATTTAATCATAACTGATTTGACCGTTTCGTCCTGTGTATTCCATTTTAACAGCAAGTTATACATTCTTGAAAGTACCTTAGTTTTTGGTTCTAGCAGTTCTGTTTCTAATTTTGATTTTTCCACCTGGAAACCTATTTTTTTATCCAAATTAAAAACCTCCCTAATCTGAGCATAATGTAGCCAATCTCGCACTTTATCCTGTAATTTCTCAAAACTCTGCAATCTCCAAGTATCTCCAACTTTTTCTACTATTTCCCAATACTTCGGCCATTTGGCCTCCATATTAAGTCTTTTCGGGGTCTTAGCTTCCATTGGTGACAACCACCTTGGGGTCTTATTTTCTAATAAATCTTTGTATTTTATCCAGACATTCAATATTGCTTTCCTGACAATATGGTTCTTGAAGGCCTTGTGCACTTTTACCTTGTCGTACCACAAATATGCATGCCATCCAAAAGCATTATTGAACCCTTCCAGATCCAAAACATCGGTGTTCTCAAGAAGCAGCCAGTCTTTCAACCAGCAGAGAGCTGCTGATTCATAATACAACCTTAAGTCTGGCAGGGCAAACCCCCCTCTTTCCTTTGCATCGGTTAATATTTTGAATTTTATTCTGGGCTTTTTGCCCTGCCAGACAAATTTAGAGATGTCTTTCTGCCACCTCCTGAAACACTCCACCCTGTCCACAATCTGTAGGGTCTGAAACAAAAATAGCATTTTTGGCAATACATTCATCTTTATAGCAGCAATTCGGCCCAACAAGGAAAGCTTCAATCTTGACCAGCTTTCTAAATCCTTTTTAATTTCTGACCAACACTTTTCATAATTGTCCTTAAATAAATTCAGATTTTTAGCAGTCATGTTAACCCCTAAGTATTTCACCTTTTTAACCACATTTAAATCTGTCTCTTTCTGAAACCTTTCTAATTCCAAAGTTGTCATGTTCTTTTCCAAAATCTTAGTTTTTTGCTTGTTTAATCCAGCCACCCGACCAAAATCATAAATCAATTCTAAAACCCTTTTCATACTAGATTCTGGCTTCTGTAGTGTCAAAACCAAGTCATCTGCAAAAGCTTTAAGTTTGTACTGTTTAGCTCCGACCTGAATTCCTTCGACCAGCCGGTCCCCTCTGATCATATTCAAGAGCACCTCCAGGACCGAAATAAATAACAAAGGGGAGATAGGGCAACCTTGTCGTGTTCCTTTCTCAATCTTGAACTCTTCTGTCACCACATTGTTAACTATCAGTTTAGCTTTTTGTTCTGAATAAATTGCCTCTATACCACTCTCAAACCCCCGTCCCACTCCCATCCCTTCAAGGTTTTTCTTCATAAACTTCCATGAAATATTATCAAAGGCCTTCTCCGCATCTATAAAAATCAACACTGCTTTTGTATTAATGTTCGTTTGCAAAAGTTCCAAAATATCAATGATGTTCCTAGTGTTATCACTCAAATGTCTACCTGGGAGAAAGCCTGCCTGATCTTTATGAATCACTTCATTTAACACTCTTTTGAATCTATTTGCCAAAATGTCTGCGAAGATTTTATAATCCACATTTAAAAGAGAGATGGGACGGTAGTTCTTAAGTTGTGTCTTTTCAGTTTCCAATTTGGGTATCAATGTGATGAACGCTTCTTTCCACGATTCCGGTGCCTTCTTCCCCTCCATAATCTCATTGCAGACCTCCATTAATGGTTGTGTCAAATAATCTTTCAATGTCTTATAATATTTGGAGGTAAGCCCATCTGGCCCTGGAGACTTGCCCAGTTGCATGTTCTGAATAGCACCTTCAATCTCTTGTTGTGTTATTTTAAGATTCAGAATTGTCCTGTTTTCTTGAGACAGTTTTGGTAGTCCATTTCTTCTTAAAAATTGATCTATCTCAATCTCTTTTTGCGGCCCTTGCGTATAGAGTTGTTTAAAGTATCTCTGGAAGCACTTTCTGATTTCCACAGGGTTCTGAATATTTCTTCCTTCAATCTCTAGGTTGGTAACCGTGTTCAGTTTTTGTCTCTTTTTCAACTGCCATGCTAGCAGCTTCCTACATTTATTTGCAGATTCAAATGTCCTTTGTTTCATTAACTTAATTTTCCACTCAACTTCCTGATTTATCAATTTAGAATACTGCGCTTGGTAAAGTTTAATTTCTCTCAGAATCTCCTGTGACTTTGGTTTCGATCTTAGCTTTTTCTCACACTCCTTTATTTTCTCCAAAATCTTTTCCTTTTTGTCATTTTTTGCTCTTTTCTTTATTGTATTCTGTTGTATCAGAAACCCCCTCATAACAGCTTTGCTTGCATCCCAGATTACTCTTTTTTCAACTGTGGTGTTCAAGTTTATTTCAAAATAGTCCTTCAAAGTCTTTTGGGCCTTCTGGATAATCTCCTGATCTCTTAACAGGGTGTCATTCATCTTCCATCTGAAGGCGCCGGTTGGAGTTAGTCTCATATCCATCTTTATTGTGTTATGGTCAGAGCAGGTTTTTGGGCAGATTTCCACCTTTCTAATCTTAGGAGCCAGTCCTCTAGTTATCCATATTTGGTCGATTCTCGTACATGTCAGTTGGGCTTCAGAAAAGAATGTTCCTTCTCTACCTAGAGGGTTCTTTGTCCTCCAGATGTCAATCAAGTCCATATTGTCAGTTAGTTCGAAAAAAGTCTTAGGTAGTCTACCATCTTTTGTTACATTCTGGCCTTGTGACTTATCCATGTTTGTGGAAACCACCCCATTCATATCCCCCATCATAATGATGTTGCTATAGTCCAGATAGTCCAGCATTGTCTCATGCAGTCTCTTGTAAAATTCCGATTTCCCCTCATTTGGTGCATAAATTCCCAATATCAAAAATTTTTCGCCCTGAGTTTGTATCTCAATTGCCATAATTCTTCCTTGCTCATCTTTAAATAGGAATTTTGGTGATAGGCTCTCCTTTGCATATATCACCACTCCTCTTTTCTTGACTCGATCCGATGAAATAAATTCTTGGCCTAGTCTCTTATTGATTAACACTTTTCTGTGGAGCCTAGTCACATGCGTTTCCTGCAAGCAAATAATGTCCAATTGTTCTTTCTTTAATAAATGAAATATCCTTCTCCTTTTTTCCGGGGAATTACAACCATTAATATTCCAACTAAGAAGCTGCAGAGACATCCTGGGCAAATCTGTTATTCCTTTGGTGGTGAAGTCTCTTTCTTCCGGTCTTCAGGCCCCAAAGGTGTGGGTACAGACAATGGCCCAAGCCCTGGGGTTCCTCTCCTATTCACTCTCTATACCTCAACCTGTCTCCTAACCTGTCTCCCTCAATTCCAACCCTCTTACTCCCTTAACTCTGTAATAAACGTAAATCTGCCCTTATTCCCTTATGGGAAAGTCTGCTGTACATGTTTAGGTTTCTTCCTGCTCCCCCTTCCATGAGTGACAGTCAGTACCCAACCCAACATTCTTAAGAACATAGACTATTAACCTAAAAATGGATTAAATGGTTTAGTATGTAGTAGATACCCACGATGATAACGTCATTCCTAACCATGAGCGTAGATTCACTAGCAGCTAGGCAGACAGTTTGCCAGATCAGGCTGCAGTCCTCCCAGTCCCATTTCCCTGTGAAGGAAGAGCCATTGAATGCAATAAGATTTCATTCTGTGCAGAGACGGTGAGCATTGGATTGTTCGTTAATCATGAGTGAAAAGAGTTACTTACTAGTTCTAATGTTTGTTTCCCTTTTTCCATTAATCAATAAAATACATTTATTCTACCACAGATCAATGGATTCAGTGATGGTCTCTGGTGGTGAGATAATCCGCAAGGCGAGAAAACAATTAATTGAAATCCTCCAGAAGGACCTAGAACTTGTTCTAGACGAGTTATTCTCCCAGTCCCTTATCACAGAGGAAGAATATGAGGCCTTAGACAAAACCGAGGAGGATTCCAAGAAGAAAATTCGGAAACTGCTGATAATGATACAGAAAATGGGAGAAATAGCCTGTGGCAAGTTCCTGGAATGTTTAGAAATTGCATGTCCAGGTTCAAATCAGGTTCTGCAAAATTCAATACATGGTGAGTCTGAATAAAACTTTTTTAAAAAAATGTTTTATTACATTTATTATATAAATATTACGTACATTCCAAAAAAAAGAATAGTTACACAAATGCTACGAGTTCCTGAATGCCAAAATGCTACTAATAATAGGAAGAAAAATACAAAAATTAAGAAAATATACATATTGAAAAGAAAAAAAGATGATTTTTTTTTTTAAGTCAAAAGGAAAATAGAAAAGGTTGACTTCCTCTGACCACTATACAGTTTGTATGATCTCATATCTTTAGTTGTCTGTAATCATTTTGCATTAATGGAGATACTGTTTATTTACCTGTGGAATCTTTAGTCTAGATTAAGCCAATTATAATTTTGGGAATCGACTTTCTTCATGTAATTTGCAAAGACATCCCATTCTTTCCTGATTTTATCACTTGGTTGGTTTCTTACCATTTGTTAATTTCGCCAGTTCGAGGTATCCGCTTAATTTTAATAACCATTCTTCTTTTTGAACAAAGCATTTTTCATCAGTTTCCTTTTCTGAGATCCCTAGGGAAGAGAGATGCCTTGCTGTATGTTTTCCCAAATATGATCTATGAGATGGTGGAACAGCACCTCTTAAGTACTGTATATACTCGAGTATAAGCCGACCTGCATATAAGCCGAGGAACCTAATTTTAGCCCAAAAAACTGGGCAAATGTATTGACTCGAGTATAAGCCAGTTCACCACACCACAAACCTGGTGGTGGTGGCAGTGGCGGAGGAATAACAAGCAGCCCAACAGGGCTGCTTTCGGGCTGCTTGTTCCTCCGCCACCACCAGCGGCAAAGGCGGCGGAGGAGGAAGGAGCAGCCCGAAAGGACCCCACTCAAGTATAAGCCGAGGGGGGCTTTTTCAGCATAAAAAATGTGCTGGAAAAATCGGCTTATACTCGAGTATATATGGTAATTCCTTTTCGCAATTCTTCAGTGGTTCAGTGAACAAACCACAAAGTATTCTCTCAACTTAACGGTAACTGTTATGTTCTATATAGTCAGTGCTCATTTGTCTGTTTTGTTTTGGAATAGGGTTACCCCTTTAGTTCTTAAAAAAACTACTTTGTTTCTCCCCAGGCAGAATAATTTCTCTGTCTTGTAACCCTGTTTGGGCTACCTAGCCTTTGCATTCACTAGTTGAGTTTGCTATTAGACAAGAGAGATCATTCGGCAAGTGGAATCCCATGGATATTAGTAATCAGTAATGTCTTCATTTTACATTTTTGTTTTAACCACATGTCCCAAAGGCAGATGAACTGGGGGGGGGAGACTTTCTCACCACCCCAGCTGCAGCAGGGAAATTAGGAAACAGCCGTGGATAGTGTATTCTTTAAAAGAGTTGCTAAGAGGAGACTTGGACATTCTGTTTTACCTTATCAGATCTCATATTGACATGGACAGCTTATGCATTCAGACGGCCATTGCAGTTCTACATCCACATCCCCAGTTAATGGCATACCAACAAGTGGCTTGTTGTGGTTTGCTTTAGAATATTTGTCAGCATGGCTTTTTTGGACTAGGAATCGTAGAACTGTGCTGTTGGAAGGGAACTAATGTAGCTTATATTTTTCTCCCTAGAGCGTTTGCCTCCAGAGGAGAAGACTGAAAGCCCAGGAATATTGGGAGAGACAGAAGAAGCAGTTCCCAAAGGTACCGTATTTTTCGCTCTATTTGACGCACCGGACCATAGGAGGGGGAGAACAGGAAAAAATTTTTTTTTGCTTGTTCTCCCCTCTAAGTCAAGGTTCTGTGCGTTCAAGGTGCATTCACCTGAAGCCTCCGGAGCCCGGCGGGAGTTCCCACTGGGCTCTGGAGGCTTTGGGTTCCTTTCAACCTGCTCTTTGGGGCTGGCAGGGGGGGGGAGTGCTGCTTTCCCCTGCCGCCAGCCCCAAATACCAAGTCGGGGAACAGTGGGAAGGCGGCGCTCCACCTCCCCGCTGTCCCCCGAGCTTGTGGGGCTGGCGGTGGGGAAAGCAGCGCTTACCCCACCGCCAGCCACCAAACCAGCCTCCAAACCCAAGGCTTGCGGATATCTGCCCGAAGCCCGGGCCGCGCTGCGAAGCGCACCCCAGGCTTCGGGATGCAGGCTGCTATCCGCAAGCCTTCGGAGCACGGCGGGCACTCCCGCCACGCTCCAAAGGCTTGCGGATGTCTTCCTGAAGCCTGGAGAGCGAGAGGGGTCGGTGCGCACCTACCCCTCTTGCTCTCCAGGCTTCAGCGAAAGCCTGCATTCACTCCCTAGGACGCACACACATTTCCCCTTCATTTTTGGAGGGGAAAAAGTGCATCCTATAGAGCAAAACATATGGTATCTCCTTTCGTGATCGGGGGAGGGAGGGACAACATTTGGTTGTTACTGGTTTCTTCAGAATAAGTCCTGCTGACCCCCTGGTCTAGTTCTGCTTTCCTGCTTAGTCTTTCTGTAAGCAAGCCAGGCAGGATGGGGCAGCCTGGGCTCTGCTGAAGGGAGGAAGATTCCTCCTACCTCTGATGAAGTTTGGATATCCGTCTCCAGACCATTCATTTAAAGTATATGGCCCTCCCCCCCAAGTATCCTGGGAACTGTAGTTTATTAAGAGTGATGGGAGGGGGTAAAATACAAATCCCAGGGTTTTCTGGGGGAAGCCATGGCTGCTAAAGCAGTATAGATAGGCTTTAAATGTATGCTATGGGTATGGCTTTCAAATCTCCTTTCCCATCCAGACTTGTAGCAGAGTAGGAAGGTAGTTGATTGGATTCGTGGGAAGCACTTCAGTTAAGCAATCCAGCCTGGCTTGTCCAGATTGGATTTCTTCTTGGTAAATCCACTTTTGTTCCCTCTTAAAAACAACAATGACACAACAGTCTTCTTTAAAAGTACAGTGGATGCTAGGGTTGCGAACGTGATCCATGTGGGATGCATGTTTGCAACCCGCAGTGGCGTGTCTGCGCATGCACGGGTTGCAATTCGGCGCTTCTGCGCAAAGCGTGATTTAGCACTTCTGCGCATGCACAACCCTTGAAACCCAGAAGTAACCCATTCTGGTACTTACTCTGGGTGAACAGGAAATGTTATAGTTGACTGCTTTTGTGATGTTACATCCCACACAAGGCACCCATTATTTCAGCAGGTTCACAAAAAGCCATAATTTATTTTAACTATGGCTTCCCTATGACATGAACATGGGCTATGACTGCATTTTCACACAACATTGAATCATAGTTTTTTTAAACTATGGATTAACACACACAATAGTATCTCCCCTCCCTCCCTGGTGCAACAGAGGCAAGACACAGTTGAGCTTGTGTCATTCATATTCAGCTTATGATTTGTTTGCTCCCAACAAACACCAAGCAATAATCCGGGAATCCATGGCTTATTCTTGACTTACCACTCAAGCCAAGTTTGCATGCTGCTATAACAAGCAAACTCTCATTTGTTTCTGCGGTGGGCTCTGGGAGAAGGGGAAAAAGAACAGGGAGGAACAATATGCCCATGGGCATTAAACCATAGCTTAAAATCAAATGTTTTAAGTAAACTATGGTATAACATTACATGGTTAAAGGTTTGTGTGTGTTTCTAGTCCCTGCAGGACAAGAGAAAGATGATGAGCTTGAGTCAGAAGCAGAGCAAAAAAAGAAACATGCTAGCAAAGGTATTTCTGTCTTTTACATCTTAATTTTGTATCCTCCCTACAGTGGAGGGTGGAGCCATGTTTCCAGATAGAATCTTATCCAGGCATTCCCCAGTTATATCAGGTGTTCACAGTCCGTTGCCTTTAGTCTTGTTTCATTTGTTCAGAGAAACATATTAATCTAGGTTACCCATTTTATGATGATTGCAGAATTTCATTTTTCTGGTTGCAGAATCTGGAAATCTTGCCACTCAGTTAATGCAGCTTTGGCTACTATGTTGCCCTTAAGGGAAGTTGCAGTTACTTCTTGTATGAAAATTTCTGGGTTAGGGTAAACTCAGTTTCATTATCAGATGACTAGCTTTATTGTTTGAAATGGGTTATTTACCATGTCAGGAATAAGATCATTCCCATGTGTTTTCTTCTCTCAGGGCCAGCCGACCAGTGAGTGGTGCCTTAGGCATCGTGTGTGCTGTAGCAGATAGCATTTTCAGTTTTGCCTTGGGCAGCAAAAGCTGATTTCTCTCAGTTGCTGCCACTGCCCTAGTAGTAGCTGTGGGAATGTTCTGGGGTGCAGGAGAGGATATATTGACTAATTATATCCTTATCCAACTTGTGCTAACAAGTTCCCAAAATATCAGCAGAGTTTACAGTGGTGCCCCGCAAGACGAATGCCTCGCAAGACGGAAAACCCGCAAGACGAAAGGGTTTTCCGTTTGCGAGTTGCTTCGCAAGACGAATTTCCCTATGGGCTTGCTTCGCAAGAAGAAAGCCCATAGGGAAATCTCCGGGGACCTCTTTTAAATGCTGGCGGTGGGGAGCAAAGCCTTTCCCCCCCTCCGGCCTTCAGAAGAGGTCCAGGAAGGCCGGCGGGGGCCGAAAGGCTTTGCTCCCCACCGCCAGCATTTTAAAAGCGGTCCAGGATAGCAGGGAAGCGCTTCCCGCTATCCCGGACGGCTTTTGAAGGCAGGCGGGGGGGAGCAAAGACTTTTGCCCCCCCCGCCGGCCTTCAGAAGAGGTCTTTGCTCCCCCCTGCCTGCCTTCCCAGGGGCTTTTAAATTGCCCCGGGACAGCGGAGAAGTCCTCCACTGTCCCGGGGTTTTTTAAAATGCTGGGGGTGGGAAGAAAAGCCCTTGTGTCCCCCCCCAGCCTTCAGAAGAGGTCGGGGGACAGACTGTCCCCGGACCTGGTCTGAAGGCGGTTTCCATAGGAACGCATTGATTGATTTTCAATGCATTCCTATGGGAAACCGTGCTTCGCAAGACAAAAACTCGCAAGAAGAAAAAACTTGCAGAACGAATTCTTTTTGTCTTGCGAGGCACCACTGTATAGACCACGGGTGTCAGACTCAAGGCCCGCGGGCCAAATCCGGCCCGGCAGACCTCCTCATGCGGCCCGTGTAGACGCTGCCGGCCGCCAGCGCTTTTTTTTATTCTCGCTTTTTTTTTTAAGGAGAAAGCTTGTGTGTATTCATTGAGGGAAAGACGGGGCGGGGCGGGGTGGCAGCACCGCACATTCAGAGAAAAGGAGGCCGGCCCTGGGGGCGGGCTGATGCTTTTATGTGACTGACTGGCTCGAGGTTGTGCAAACAAGGCTGGGCTTTCCCTACGCACGAAATCTGGCTGCCGCAGTGCCACCTCTTCGCTTTAGCGCGCAGAAGGCGAAGCGCACGGGAGTCCGGCTCCGAGCAGCAAAGCGGGAAAGGAGGCACGCGCCGTCCCACCCCTTTCTCCCCCCCCCAGAGAAAAATGTCAGACAAGCCATAGTACGTTCCTAAAGGAGGGCTCTCCCCTCCACGCTGCCCAATAGCAAGCCACAACCATTCCTGCTAGCCAATGGCGAGGCGACAGAGGACTTTTCCTTTTCGGGTGGTGGCGTTTTGGCACGCCAGCCGAGCTCGGGGGATCAGAGCGCCGGATTCACACCTGCTTAGCGGCTCGCTCTGCAGAGCTTTCTCCGAAAAGCAGTTGTTGCGGAGAAAGAGATATCAAGTTATAGGTTCCTCTCTCCGCGCCTCCCCGGTTGGCACCAGCGGCAACCACGCGAAAAAGCGTGCTGGTTTCTAAAGAAGTCTCGTTTCTCCCAAGGCACGTGTTCACTTTTTGCAGAGAGGCAGTTGCAAGGCGAGGAAAGCTCCTGGTAATCATAAAAATCCATAAGGATAATTAAATTGGGATGGGGAAACTAGCTGGGAATTGCATTAGGGCCACGATCCGCAAACCGCTTCCTCCGGAGCAAACACTTAAATAAATCCCAGTGGAACTTCGACCTTGCTTGTCTGCAGGCTACCGATCCACATCAGCCGCTAACACAACGTAAGGAGTTTGTGGATTGGTCTGAACGTGACCATTTGTGCTCTGCGAGCAACCCCTCGCTGGGGAGAGGCTGTTTAGCGCAGGAAAGACTCTTGCCTTAACCCTTGCAGAGCCGCTGCTAGTCAGTGCCTGGCAGTGCTGGGCTAGATGGACCAATGGTCCGAATCAAATTGTTACAATACTGATGAGACAAATACACCAGTCGATGGCAAGCCTTTATTCTGAATGTGGCGGTGATTTGGAATCACTACCCTGCTCCAGTTTCACCTTGTCAGTCACTAATGTGGATTAAAATGCCACCCACACACGCGAAAGCACGTATTGGAAATCAGGCTTTGGTAGTTACAGCACGTTAACGAGTCTTGAGTAAGGTACCAGTACTTACTGCCTGGAATAAAATTGGTGTGATGCATGTGGGTACCGGGAAGACAAAAGCAAAATACTGCTAGATACAGGACTCACGGGATAAATAATAATAATAATAATAATAATAATAATAATAATAATAATAATTAATAATTTATTTATACCCCGCCCATCTGGCTGGGCTTCCCCAGCCACTCTAGGCGGCTTCCAAAAGAATATTAAAATACATCAAACATTAAAAGCTTCCCTAAACAGGGCTGCCTTCAGATGTCTTCTAAAAGCCTGGTAGTTGTTCTTCTCTTTGACATCTGGTGGGAGGGCGTTCCACAGTGTGGGTGCCACTACCGAGAAGGCCCTCTGCCTGGTTCCCTGTAGCTTTGCTTCTCACAGTGAGGGAACTGCCAGAAGGCCCTCAGTGCTGGACCTCAGTGTCCAGGTAGAACGATGGGGGTGGAGACGCTCCTTCAGATATACTGGGCCGAGGCCGTTTAGGGCTTTAAAGGTCAGCACCAACACTTTGAATTGTGCCCGGAAACGTACTGGGAGCCAATGCAGGTCTTTCAAGACCGGTGTTATGTGGTCTCTGCGGCCGCTCCCAGTCACCAGTCTAGCTGCCATGTTCTGGATTAGTTGTAGTTTCTGGGTCACCTTCAAAGGTAGCCCCACGTAGAGCACATTGCAGTAATCCAAGCGGGAATTACTTACATTATTACATTATTACAAAAAACAGTAATAATTGAATGCAGTGGCAATAATTTATGATAATAAAGAGTGGACACATAGTCCTACAGATACAACTAGCCCTTTGAGGGTGACCAAACTGCTGATGCGGCCCCCGATGAATTTGAGTTTGACACCCCTGGTCTATCCCATTGCTGGTCCCTTAATGGGGACATGGCTTTTTAGTGGCGATTCTTATCCCAGCATGTAGCTTTTGTTGTTAAACCACTTTGAGATGTTTCATGGGAAATATATAAATAGGTTGCCACATTGGAGAAGGCATTTTTAGATGGTTGTGCTAATGTGAGCTTCTGTCTCTAGGTTGTCCAAGTCAAGAGAAAGAAGATAATGTCCGGGAAGAATTGGAGGAAGAGAATAAACACCCCACCCCAGGTAATCCCTCCTAATCATCATCACAGTGGAAAGGGAATGTAGGGTGTGCTGGAGAGAGAGTTTTGGAAGAGAGATCTTACACTCTCGTAGCAGAGTAAATGCTGCATGCTTAGGGAGTGAGGAGTTCTTCAGGGTTCAATTTTATCCCTTATGCTGTTTAACATCTACATGAAACCACTGAGTAGGATCATCCTGAAACAGTTCAGGACCACCCACAGTCTCCTCAGAGAGAAAGGCCTGCTTTGGGGTGGGGGGTGGAGAGAGGCCTGCGCGCTCCAACAGTCTCCTCAGGTCTGTTTGACTTTTCTCACAGGTTTAGTTACTTGTCCATCTAGTAATAATTTGAATCTTTCATGAAGATATCCAAACATGACTACTGTATCTGTGAAATAAAGATCCATTTGAATAATTGATTGGGTATTAATTAAGTAAATAAATAAATAAATAAATAAATAAATAAATAAATAAATAAACTTAAATGACTTTGGAGGGTGGTAGATCAATGCCAGTTTAATATACTGGTAGTAGATAACAACCTATTTGAATTTGGACATGCCTATTATAGTCCAACAACCTTGGGAGGGCGTGTCCACAGGTTTCTCATCCCCTGATCCAGTGTGGTGTAGTGGTTAAGAACGGTGGACTCGTAATCTGGGGAACCGGGTTCGTGTCTCCGCTCCTCCACATGCAGCTGCTGGGTGACCTTGGGCTAGTGACACTTCTCTGAAGTCTCTCAGCCCCAATCACCTCACAGAGTGTTTGTTGTGGGGGAGGAAGGGAAAGGAGACTCCTTCGGGTAGTGATAAAGCGGGATGTCAAACCCAAACTCCTCCTCCTCCTCCTGATCTAGCACACTGTATAACTGCAATTGTTCAGAATGTCTACCTCATTTTGCTAGAAACTTGTTTGTTTCTAGGTTGCTCAGTCGGTGAAGAGGAAGGTGAAATACAGAAACACCCAGAGGAAGAGAAGAGAGATCTTGAAATAGGTAATCCCACCTAATCAATGGTGTAATGAATGGAGAAAGTGAGGGGGTGCAGCTCAGGGATTCCTTTTTCAGAGCAGGAGCAATGACATGATCTGCTGGAAAAGTCATCATATTTGCTTTGCTCTGCCCATGTCTGCCTCTGTGCCCTCACCCAACCATTGTCCCCCTGGCTGTCAACCTGAGCTCAGGTTAAGCCTTTCATGCCCACAAGAGTCTGTCTACCTAGTCCTTGAAAGTCTCTCCAGGCCATACCTCCACAGGTCTTGCTCTGAGCTCCTCTTGAGTGTGTTTTATTGGCTGGAAGGGGTCCTTGAACTGCAATAATGCTGTATGCTTGCCTTAATGGGAGGATGGAGAGATGTGGGGGTGGCTGGTGTGTGGAGAAAGGTTTAGCTTTGTGTGGCTGGAAAAAGCCCCATTGCACAGAGTCATCCTATTTGTTTTGCTCTGCCCATGTCTGCCTCTGTGTCCTCACCCAACCATTGGCCTGCGGCCTTTGGAAAGTAAGCCACAAAGGAATGTAGCTGCTGCTTCTTCAAAAATCTTATTGAACATAACAGAAATGTGCAGCGATATTTAACATTGTAACACGCTGATGTCTGTTGTCCCATCACTCATCTTCTTCCAAACAGTCCACCTTTTAGGGAATGCAGCTCTGTTGCACAAGGGTGCCAAATCTGCTTTTTAATTGCACAAGCTGAATTATAGGTGGTTGACTCCCACCCAGAAATAATGACAGCCCGAAATCACCCCGAGACACAGAGGTCCTGTGCAGAGGAAGGATGCTGATTTTCTTTATCCATCTCAATTGGGGTTTAAGCCTGGTTTTGGTACAGATACTGCTCTGGTCATCCTGTATGATGACCTCTGTCAAGAGAGAAATAGGGGAAATGTGTTCTTGTAAATTCTTGTCAGTCTTTCAATACCATCTCCCATAGTATCCTTCTGGAGTGCCTGTCCAAACTAGGAGTGGGTGGCACTGCTTTGCGGTGATGCTTAGGGGGTGCTCTTCAGCTCCATGGAACCATCAATGTGGAGTTCCTTGGGGTTCAATTTTATCTCCTATGCTGTTTACCATCTACATGAAACCACCGAGTAGGATCATCCTGAAACAGTTCAGGACCACAATACCTCCCCCCATACAAAGCAACCGAGATCCTGCAATCATCCTCTTGTGCCTCCTCCATGAGAGATCTGGAGGGAGGCAACACGAGAACGGGCCTTTCCTGCAATGGCCCCCCGCTTGTGGAATGCTCTCCCTAGGGAGGCTTGCCTGGTTCCTTTGTTACATATCTTTTGGTTCCAAGCAAAAACATTTTTCTTCTCTTAGGCCTTTTGCTGATTAAACAAAATTCATGGCCTTTTAAACAGAGGGGGGTGTTTGTTATTATGGTTTTTTTATGTTATTATCAATTTTAATATATTAGTAAATACGTTTCTCATTTTCTACAGAGAAAAGAAAAGCAGTTATGGATATTCTGTGCAAACTAAATCTAGAAAAGCATAAAAGCAAGGCGCTCTCCCTCCAAGAAGTCCTGAAAATAGGTTCAGCGAGCTTGAAGGAATTCACCTCTCAAACCTGGGAAGATTTGCCTTGGCATTTTCTGAGGAACATATTGGCTCTGAATGTGACAGCCAGGAGCACCAGCTTCAAACAAGTTGTTTCTGATGATCAAGTACTTAGAAGAAATGAGGGGAATGAGAGGATTGATAAGGACATTTTTGTTACTCTTGAAATGGGTGAGAGTCATTCTGTGAACCCCCTTGATGTCCTTTGTGCTGTTCTGCTTTGTTCTGATAGTTTCCTCCAACAGGAGATCCTCCTCAAAATGTCCATGTGCCAGTTTGCCCTGCCTTTGATTCTGCCTCCCCTCATGACCTCCAAGTGCACCCTGATGCTCTGGGCCATGAGGGACATTGTGAAAAAATGGAGGCCCCATTCCTTGGCTGAAAGCAGAGGCTTCAGGGAGGACAGCCTGGTACTGACATCCATGCCAACTGTTTCCTTCGTACGGATGGGAAACTGCAACATATCTAAGTCCAAAGTCCTCAACGAGTTCCTCAGCCCTTCTCAGCAGCATAATGATTTCTTTTTACACCGAGATATGGAGTGTGGGAATGTCCCTCGGGAAATTGCTGATGGGCTTGTAGAGATTGCCTGGTATTTCCCAGGAGGACGGACGAACACAGATCTCTTCCCAGAGCCAGTTGCTGTTGCAAATCTCCGTGGAGATGTTGAGTCTCACTGGGTGCAGTTCATCTTTTTAACACAGGTCTCCTCAGCTGTCTTCATATTTGCTGAATGCATTGGCGAGAGAGAATATACTCTCTTGTCATCACTGAAGGACTTGTCAACTCAGTTCTACTTTATCTTGGAAGGTCGCAGTAAAAAATCTGATTGTACCTTGGAGTTCTTAAATAAACTGGCACCAGTGATTAAACTTGACAATTCACATATATTGGTAAAGACTGCCACGACGAATAAAGCAGTATTTGTAGAACTCCTTCGAGCTGCAGTTGGAAAAATAATAGCTTCAAATCCTAAGTGTGCAAGTATTGATAAGATGTGTACAACGGCCCATGAACTTATAATCCAGGTGGATGAAGACCATAAAGAATGTCAGGATGCCCTCAGATGTGCCACCGAAATTTCTGGAAAGATAAAAGATGTAGCAGTTTATAAGAAAGAAACACTGATACTCCAAGGTGATCTCTGGAAGAATCTGGCCAAAGTGGAGAAAGAACTATGCAGAATGGAAAGACAAGGGGACATGCCTTCGGAAAAATACAGATCAGAATTGAGAGGCAGATGGTCGGAACTGCGTAGGCAGCAGAGTCAATGTGATCTCACCATTGGTTTGATTAATTTCATCCATGGCATAAAACATTTGAAGGATGCAGAGAGGAATTATTTCTTGAAATGGATGAAGTTCAACCTGGACCATATTGCTAGGGGAAATCTTTCCAAGTTACGTGCTGACTATAAAGAGAAATGCAAGAAGTTAGGAGATGATGGGCAGAATATTGCAGAGGTAGACCAGTTGATATCATCCTCTTCCTTGGGAGTTGAGCATTTCATGCGTGAGCTGGGGCAGTTCTATGAGGCAGAATGCTCAATGGTTAATGAGGGCAAAATAGCTAAAAACAATAGACAGTTTGCCCATTTCCCAAGCATTGCAGCTGAACTACTGCTGGAAGGGTTTCCCCTGGAGCTCATTGATGGTGATGCATCCAATATCCCCCTGCAGTGGATAACTGACGTTCTGAATAAACTCAATAACAAACTTAGGGGACAATCCAAGATGATGGTGATAACTGTTCTGGGGGTGCAGAGCACTGGGAAATCGACCCTTCTGAACACCATGTTTGGTCTGCAGTTTGCTGTCAGCAGTGGGCGATGCACACGAGGTGCCTTTATGACACTTCTTAACGTCTCAGAGAATTTGGTTCAGGATCTTGGCTGTGACTTCATCCTGGTGATAGATACAGAGGGCTTGAAAGCCCCTGAACTGGCCAAACTGGAAGACAGCTATCAGCATGACAACGAATTGGCCACTCTAGTCATTGGGCTGAGCGACATCACCATTGTCAACATGGCCATGGAGAATGCCACCGAGATGAAGGACATCCTGCAAATTGTGACCCATGCCTTCCTCAGGATGGAGAAGATTGGGCAAAAACCCAACTGCCAGTTTGTTCATCAGAACGTCAGTGATGTTTCTGCCCATGACCAAAACATGAGGGACAGGAAGCATCTTTTGGAACAGCTGAATGAAATGACCCAGGCTGCAGCAAAAATGGAAAAACTCAACAGGGATATCAAGTTTTCAGACATCATGGACTACGACCCAGAAATGCACAATTGGTACATCCCAGGTCTTTGGCATGGAGTCCCACCCATGGCCCCAGTCAACATGGGTTACAGTGAAAAAGTCCTTGAATTAAAGAAGTACATATTTGAATTCATAAAGAACCGCTCATGTAAAACACCTCCCAAGGACATCCCTCAGTTTATTGAGTGGGTGAAAAGTCTGTGGAATGCTGTGAAACATGAGAACTTCATCTTCAGCTTCCGAAACAGCCTCATAGCAGAAGCTTATAACCAGCTCTCCATGAAATATTCTGAATGGGACTGGCATTTTCGCAGAGAGATGCACCTCTGGGTATCTGAACAGGAAACGTCAATACAGAATGTTTCTCCCGATGAATTTGATATACGCAGTTTGCAAGATGAGCTTTATCAGAAGCTGTTGGCTGAAGAACAGCAGATTTTGGAGAATTTGAAGCAATACTTTGAAAGCAGAGCAGCAAATCTGCATTTGGTAGAAAGGTACAGAGAAGATTTTGTCCGCAGTGCTCACAGCCTCAAGCAGGAACTGGAAAGTTATTCTTACAACAAATGTCAGGAAGCTGTTCGCATTAAAAAAGGGCTTCACAAGATTCACTCTCTACAAACTGAATACTTGAAAATAATTGAAGGAAAGGTTGATGGGCTACTTAAAAAATGCCGGGAAAATGAAGATAGGATTGAAGATCAAGAACTGGAAAAAGAGTTTGAAAGAATGTGGATGGAAACATTGTCAGAAATATCACCTGTTCCCTTAGAGAAACGACAAATATATGAAAAGGTTTACTCATATTTGAGAAGGGAAATGTCACATCGAGGAAGTTCTGTCAATGTAAAAGTACAGGGAGCAAAATCTTTGTTAAGCTACAAAATGAATACTTTTCAAATGAAATCTGAATATATGGATTCAACATGGTGGTGCCGTGTGAAACGCTTCTTTGCTAAAAAGGAGTGTTTGCATGAGATAGAAGAACTTGCTAACTCCTTGATGGCTAAATGCAGTTCATACATTTGTAAAAAGGTTGATTCCAAAGGAGACTATGATGATACATATTGTGGTGAACTTTTACAGATTATCAATGAAATGCTTCAACAATCTGATGCTCAGAAACTTCATACAACAACATGCTTTGAAGTGGATCTAAAGCTTCACATTTTGGGGGAAGCAGCTCATGAATTTCAAAAGATGCATGACGAGTTTATTAAGGAAAATGATCCCTATATACGCTTAGAGAAACTGAAGCCTCATTATTTCTCGATTTTCAGAGATCTTTATCTGGAAAAAGATGCCCAGCAAACCAGAGCCAAGGATTTCTGTGACCAGGGTCTCCATCCTGCCCTTGTGAGTTATATCAACAAAAGACTTGGGATAGAAATAGTGGATGATATTCTCAACAGTGCACAGTCCATTGGGTATGCCAGTCGGAGCTTCTTCCAGTTCACTGTCCTCAAGGAACTGTTGGAAGAGGGTAATGTTGACAGTTACGTAAAATACCTTGGGGCTTATGAAAAGTTTGTCAAAAACTGGATCCAGAAACAAATTTTGGATTACTATGCAAAGAATGAGTGTCTGAAGAAACTGGAGGAAGAGATTCTCTCTGCAATCGTAAAGAAAATTATAGAAACACTGAAAAAATTAAAGCATCAAGATATTGAGACAGTCTCAGAATTTTTGGCCAGTTTTTGCAGAGAAATGCAGAAGGAGTTAGTCATTTCTAAGGACAGTCTGTTAGGGGTACAGTTTAAGAATGCAACTGATCCTGCACAGTTTTCTGTTTATGTTGAAAACTTCCTTCCCGATTTGCAACAGCAAATAATATCTGAATATGATTTCCTGGATCTCCAGTCTAAACTCTCCAAATTGCCTGTGAGCCCCCAGGATGAGATCTTCAAGCGGGTGTTTGGCTGTGGGAAGCAGTGTCCTTTCTGCAAAGTCCCCTGTGAAGCTGGAGGGAGTGCTCATCAAGAGCATTTTGCAACTGTCCATCGGCCTCAAGGACTGGGAAGGTGCAGAGAAGAAGAGTCAGAAAAGCTTGTTTATGATATCTGTTCAACGGATGTGGCTTCCAACAGTGAGTTCAGAAATCGGGACACAAATGGGGAATTCTATCCATACAAAGATTATCGTGCATATTATCCAGACTGGTGCATCCAACCAGATCCCAGTATCATTGCTTCAGATTACTGGAAGTTTGTTTTGAACAAATATAACCATGATTTTGCAAGAATATATGAAGCTAAACCAGCTGATCTGCCAGCGGACTGGAAAAACATTACTGAAGAACAAGCACTGGAGGCCTTAAAGGACATTTATAATATGAAGTGAGCATTCTTATCTTGGCAGAAGAGAAACCTGGATCTTCTTCCTATAAAAGCATTCCACAAAGTATGCCAATCTTAATAACATAGAAAAGGCCCCTTGAAAATTAAAATGGATCTCTTTGAAGGATCCCTAACACTGATTGATAGGGAAAATAGGGTTCTGCATCCCTAAGTCCCCGGCTGGATTTCCATTTATTACATTTTGTGCCACATATAGTGGAATGTTTTCAGCCAGTGGTGTCTACCTGTATCACTATGTTCACCTTTTCTGTTCAGGTGCACGTTTATTCCAGTCTCATTTTTATTCTCTTTCCCGATGCCCTTAATCCAGAGCATATTATTTACCCTGAGCAGCAATCTTTCCTCTTCCCTTCCATTGTATTAAAATACTGCTGCTTACTTGGAATTTGAAATTCACCAAGTGATGGCAGCAGTACAGCTCAACGGCAACGCAAGCTTGCTCATAGTGGGGGTTCTACAGATTGTAACCGTGTTTCCCTTCCTGTTTATTATTATTACTCTCTTAGTTATCATGATAATTGTAATTCCCTATCTACTCTCATGTTTGGAAGAAAACTTTCGTCATGAAGAATTTCTTTAGTAAGCTTTAGCCTTTAGGAATGGTAGAGTCTACCGATGCTGTTTTTCACTTCTTTTTTGCGATGACATTTATAAAAATGATAGTAAAATGAATGTCTGAAGGTATTTTGGGTCCAATTTCATCTACTTGTCTACATGAATGCAATGTATTCTGTAATGCACTATCTTGCAATGAAAACAATATTAATAAACATATTTTTAAAGAGCCCTACCGCTTAAAAAAATCCATTAGTCTTCAGCTTCCCTCTGAAAGAACAGACTGTTTTCAGGGAAACGCACAAGTCCTTTTCAGAGTGATTGGTTGGGTGGTGTGGAGAAATTCAGGACAGTTGGTCTACAGATGCACCACTCTAAATCCTTCCAAGTCTCCCAGTTAAGGCCATTTATCTTCACTGCTACAGAACTGCAATACAGATGGGAGAATTCAGAATCTTAAATGGACAAAGATGCAAAAGGTTTAGAGATCTTCAAAATGCAGGCAGACGTCATCCAGATGTAGATAACTATCCCCTTGCAGACTCTGGGTTTAATCACAAGGGCATTTAATGTGTATTTGAAGCTGGATGTGTCTTAAGTTCTTTGGGTGTTGTCCACTTGAGGTCTTACTTGTCCAACAGTTTTTTTCCACGGTAAATTCTGATTTTCCCAAATCAGGGAAAATCCAATAAGGGAAGTGTATCAAATATACAATTAATTCTTGCCTGACTGTGACATTTTTTGTGGCGCCATTTCTCTCTCTGCTCTCTAGGTCCATTTTGTTTTAGTGTGAGCTGCGTATCATAGAATTGTAGAGTTGGAAGTGACCTTGAGGATCATCACCTAGTCCGGCCCCTGTGGCAGTTTATTTATTGGGGGGGGGGGTCAAATCCTCAACAACTTTGGTCGGCCCTCACGCATGTTCACTTCATCAAATCTGGCCCTCTTTGAAAAAAGTTTGGGCACTCCTGATCTAGTTGAATGCCCTGCAATTTAGGAATATGTAGCTGTCCCACACAGGGATCAAACCTGCAACCTTGGCATTATCGGCACCATGCTCTTTACCAATTGAACTATCCAGGCTCATTTAGTATATGCTGCCAAGTCCTCACTCCCGTCAGCAGTCATGTGGCAGCATCCTGCACTAACTGCAGCCTCCGGACAAAGAGTGAGGGGCACCCCACATACTGTAGAGTGCATTGCAGCAACCCAGTCTTGAAGTACAGTGGTACCTCGGTTAAATACGCTTCAGGTTACAGACTCCGCTAACCCAGAAAGGCCCTCGGGTTAAGAACTTTGCTTCAGGATGAGAACAGAAATTGTGTGGTGGCGGTGCGGCGGGGGCACGGTGGCAGCGGGAGTCCCCATTAGCTAAAGTGGTGCTTCAGGTTAAGAACAGTTTCAGGTTAAGAATGGATCTCCGGAACGAATGAAGTACGTATCCAGAGGTACCACTGTAATCAATGCATGAACTACTGTGGCAAGGTTTCTCCAGTCCAGAAACGGCTTTAGCTGTTGAATCAGCCACAGTTGGTAAAAGGCATTTCCAGCCACTGAGGCTACCTGAGCCTCCAGTGACAGAGCTGGATGGAGAAGCACCTCCAAACTGTGAGCCTGCTCCTTCAGCAGGAGCGCAACCCCATCCAGGGTAGGCAGCAGGCCAATATTTCAGGCGCAGGAGCTATTTGTTCACAGAACCTCAGTCTTGCCAAGATTCAAGCCATAGCTGTTAACCTTCTCCCTTTTTGCGGGAAATTCCCTTATTCCAGTGCAGTTTCCCACTGCTATCCCGGATTGCTAGATATCACATAGACTGTCCCCGGGACAGGTGAGTCTGCTGATCCCTTATTTTCAAATCTGAAAGTTGACAGCTATGATTCAAGCTCTGCTTGTTTTTAAAAATAAAAATAAAACCACAAAATATAAAAACAACAACCCAATAACGACCCCACCCAACCCCCCGCCACATTTCAAGCTTATAGGTCTCTACGTGCATCAAAATCAACCAAAGGTCTGGTTAAAAAGGAACGTTTCTGCTTGGCACCTAAAGGTGTATTATGAAGGCTCCAGGTGAACTTCCAGAGGAGAGCATTCTCGTTTTGCCACTCTCCGGACCTCTTGAGGAGGAGGCAGATAAAGGAGAGGGTCAGAAGATGAATGAATGAATTTTATTATTACAGTCACAGACCAGTTCCGGCTCACAGTATCAGGAAAATCATAAAAAACAACAGGAATACATTGAATCACAGTTAGGTATAACAGAGACAATTCAGATATAGCAGCAGTTAAAAATATGTATTAATCTGTATGTGTGACATCATCAAAAATGTTGTTTCTGCATGCCAGCCCAGTCCATGTGCCCAGAAGGCACCATCACTTCTTTTGTTATACTAAGAATGATGGTCCTTAGGTGGGAGCCATGGCCAGTTCTATCACAAAAAAACATGCCTGACTAGTTCAGCAATGGAATTGAATCCTCCATTACATTTTAATCCTCGCTGGATCCAGGACCCCAGGAATTACACGGGGCTCAAGCATCATACAGACTGAACCCCCTAAGGTTACAATTGTTGTATTTAGACGTGTTGGTATAGAAAGGGTTTCCGGCTGCAGGGACAAAGAAATGGAGACAACGATGGAGGCATTGTGAAAGATTTTTGCAGCCCAGCATTTTGAATGGAGGGCTTAAAAACCTCACAGTTTCTCAATTGCTAGAGAAGGCTCTGTGAGGTCACTCCCCCTCTCCTCCTGAGAGACGAGCTGGGTGACTGAGCAGCCTTGCACCTAGATTTTTTCGTAACAAAAGCTTTCTTCCTAGTCCCCTCACTCTCTCTTTCTCTCTCCTTTGTGGAACATAGATCAGAGAACACGTGTCTGAGCTCCTTCCTGAACCCAGACTCCATTTGGGAACTGACTTTGTAATTTTGTACTTGGTTAATTTGTCTACCTGCATTGCTTTTGCTGTGGCGCTCAGATCTATGACGAAGACCTTGTATTATGGAAGTAGTAAACCTTTTAAAACTTGTGCAACATGTGGCCCAATTCATTGCCAGAGGGGTAGAGATGGAAGAGCACATTGTCAGTGCCTAATACTGGGATATTTAAAAGGCCTAACAACCTAAATTTCCTGTGCTTTGCAAACGCAGATACATAACTGAACAAGTTTCTGCATGCTTTTTAAACTACCACTTCCACCCTCATGACTCCCATGAAAAGAGGATCAGAATCAATCTCCCTCCATTTGACAGTCCTTTCCCCTTAACTCATGGTGAGTTCCATGAGACGGCATTCCTTTTTCCTTACTCCTTCCCGGTGAGGGCAAGGAGCCTCTGTGCCTCGTTTCTGCAGTTGATGGCTCTGAGGACCTCGGCCGTCACCAGCACATTATAATCTTCCAGGTAGAAACTCAGAAGGTGGTGGCTTAAGTCCACCACATCTGCCTTCTCCAGTGTCCCTAGGGGGATGTTGTCATAGCCCTCCCTGAGGGGGAACTCGTTGAGCTTGAGCTTGAATCTCTTGAGTTCATCCTCCCACAAGTTCTCCAGCATGGACATCAGGCAGTCTGCGATGGTCTTCTCCATTGCCCTGCAATGTCACCCCCAGCAGCAAGGAAAAGCAGACACAAATCAAGAGAAGCTCAGCAAATGGACCTGGGAATGAGGCAGATCATCAGAAGATACTGCCAACTTCCACAACTAGGAATGACACTGAGGGGAGCGGGAGAGGTTGGCTGCTACATGGAGCCAAAATGGGATAAAGAAGGTCAAATGACCTGTATTTCCACATTATACTGCTGCCTGACCATTCTAGCACTGGGAGAGCTGAGAAGCAGAATTCCCTTCATCAGCTCTGCTATGAAAGGCCGGCTCCATCATGCCTGTTATGTTTTGCTGGAAGCCGCCCAGAGTGGCTGAGGCAACCCAGCCAGATGGGTGAGGTAAAAGTACAGTGGTGCCCCGCAAGACGAATGCCTCGCAAGACGAAAAACCCGCTAGACGAAAGGGTTTTCCGTTTTTCGATGCGCTTCGCAAGACGAATTTCCCTATGGGCTTGCTTCGCAAGACGAAAACGTCTTGCGAGTCTTGCGATTTTTTTCCGCTTCCCCACTTTTTCTAAGCCGCTAAGCCGCTAATAGCCTTTTAGCTGCTAAGCCTTTAATAGCCGCTAAACCGCTAATAGCGCTAAGCTGCTAATAGAGTTGCACGCAAGACGAAAAAACCGCTAGACGAAGAGACTCGCGGAACGGATTATTTTCGTCTTGCGAGGCACCACTGTAATACAATGGTACCTTGGATTAAGAACTGAATTTGTTCTGGAGGCCCGTTCTTATCCTGAAACTGTTCTTAACCTGAGGTACCATTTTAGCTAATGGGGCCTCCTGCTGCTGCCGCACCGCCACCACATGATATCTGTTCTCATCCTGAAGCAAAGTTCTTAACCTGAGGTACTATTTCTGGGTTAGCAGAGTCTGTAACCTGAAGCGTCTGCAACCTGAAGCGTCTATAACCCAAGGTACCACTGTATATTATTATTATTGGTCTTTACTTTGCAACTGGGGCTCTCTCCTAGTGGAGTGTGTGTTCAGCCCCAGCTTTTTAATCTAGGTACCCAGCAATTTTCCTCTTGTTAATTCACACACACACACACACACACACACACACACACACACACACACACAGGTCACAGGAATTAATATATTTTACCATCTCCTTCAAGAGAAATGGTTAATCCCTACCTGCCTTCTGCATTACGGCCTGAGTCAGTTCTCTGGGATGGTGTATGGGGCAGTGAGTAGCCACAATCACCTGGAAAGGAGAGAGAGAGAGGATATGAATGAAGCAAGCAGGAACTATAAGAAATTGATGACGATGGGAGATGAATTATTGGGAGCCCATACACTGGACTCTTCTGGCATGTCTAGATAGCTGAATTCAGCCAAACTTTAAAAACCTAGGTGTTTTTAAGATCTTGATCTGGCCCCAAAGAACATGATGAAGCCAGGTCAGCTTGTCTAGAAAGGCTCTTTCATGACATTACAAATGTTACTTTTTATTATTCTTCTGCCATGTGTGTAGTGCTGTGCCCCCTTGAGAGGGAGGTGGGCTATAACTACAAGGAAATAAAACTTGCTTACCTTGTACTGGGTGTAGAATAGAGGAATTCATCTGACCTGGATCTAACTCTTCTGCAAGAGAACAGGAAAGAGGCAATGTGACTGCGATGCCCTTTGCCATCCTGCCTCCCAACCTACAGTCCAACCTTGTGATCTTCCCTCGGTCAAAACACACCTCGATTCACATGGACCTTCCAGATGCTTTTATTTGTGTGCTTCTCCACCAGCGTGAAGCTGAACTTCTCTTGCATTTGCTCAGCAGACAGCTCCACGTACTGCTGCAGCTTCTCAGCATCCAGGTATTGAAATTTCACTTCCTGCGGGAAAGCGAGAAATCTCTGTAGGTGTGAATGTGGCTTAGCCCCACCCATGATTCTAAGAGAGTCAAATTAAAGGGCAAGCAGCGGTCCTGCTTTAGTTCCTTCCCATTCTCATGTGTCACCGCTTGGCTCTGCATTGACAGAATATTTCATCATCTTTGTGTCTCACCTCAGGCCAGATTGTGACGTCGTTTAAGGTCTGCACAAAGACGGGAGTGCCAATCTTCAGACTTTTCAGGGTCCCAGGGGGTTTCTCTATTCTCTGTGAATGGCAATTTGCTTCATGCTCATCCACAGCCTGGGAAGGGCAAACAAGGTCACTTTTGAGACATGCAAAGAAGGCAGCAAGCTCCTACAATACTGGGTCCCTTTCAGATAGGGTGAAGGGCATTTGGAGCAGAAGTTCAGCTCTTTTACTCGAAGCCCCACAACCTTCTTGGATTTGTTACAGTAGATAAGGCAGGGATAGGGAATCCAGTGGCGTAGCGTGGGGGTGCAGGGGGGGCCGGCCGCACCGGGCGCAACACCTGGGGGTTAGGGGGTGCAAATCCATGGGTTAGGGGGTGCAAATTACTTGCCTTGCCCTGGGTGCTGACAACCCACGCTACGCCACTGAGGGAATCTGCTGCCTTCCAGGTGTTGTTGGCTTTCCTTTAGCCCCAGCCAGCATGGGGCAAGGATGGTGGATGTTGTAGTCTAACAACACCTGAAAGGACAGGTTCTCCGTCCACAGGGCAAGGAAAACTAAACTGCTTTGGCACTAGAAACTATAATGGGGACAGGAGATTTATTGGCCACATGAGAAACTGAAGTTGGGGCTCTTGGATTGGCTACCTTGAACTGTGACGCAGCAGAGAGCTACCAGCAACCCTGGGTCAGTCTCCTGATGAGACAATGCAGGAACCCACAGAAGGAATTATACTTCAATATTACCACGAAACATAAGGCAACATTTCTAGGAGCAGTTGAAATTGATAAGGCAAAATAACAGTGTGCTTTATCTCCAACATTCCAACATTGCAAACCAGGAGGGATGTTTTCCTCAAAGAGCTCATAAGTACAGTGGTACCTCTGTTTAAGGACAGTACCGGAAGTAGTGTCCTGGTTTGAGAACTTTACCTCAGTCTAAGAACAGAATCTGAATGGTGGAAGGTTACCGACGGCGGGAGGCCTCATTAGGGAAAGAGTGCCTCATTTTAAGAATGGTTTCAGTTTAAGAACGGTACCTTGGTTTAAGAACAGTACCAGAAATAGTTTTCCTGGTTTCAGAACTTTACCTCGGTCTAAGAACGGAATCCAAATGGTGGAAGATTGTGTGTAAGATTGTATGGGGGAAATATGCAATAACAGAAACAATCTTGCTTAAAATGTATATAGGAAGTGCAGTGTAAGCGATGGAAGTCAATCAATGAAATTTTATTATTGAGATATTTGTAGAATAAATTTGGAGGAAATTCTTCCAACTTTTCTTATTCTTTTTCTCCTTATCTTTGCTTTTTCTTTTGTTCCTTTTCTTCTTTTTTGTTCTTTTTATATATGTGTGTGCTTATCTGAAATATATATGTATGTATTTACAATATTTTGCTTATATTTTGTAATAATTGTGCTAAATAAAACGAAAAAAATAAAATAAGGTCCCTTACAAATCTGAATAGGATTGATAACTAAAAAAAGGGGGGGAGCGTGCCCTGTTTTAAGAATGGTGTCAGTTTAAGAACGGACTTCCGGAATGGATTAAGTTTGTAAACCGAGGTACCACTGTACCAAGTCTTTTGCTAAATGAGCTAAGGGGAATTTGCTCTTCATGAAATGTGTTTTCTCTGAGGGAAGCCCCACTGGCTTCAGTGTAGCATAAATAGATTCCATTTTCACAATTTGGCAACAACTGCTAACTGGTTCTCTAGGCAAGATCTTTAGCCATTAGCAAGGAGACTGCCAAACAAATGAAAATTGTTTATTTCAATATTGGAAAGTTCACTTTTAGTGAACACCACTGTTGTTGGGAACCAAAGTAACCTCGTGAAGGGCAGCTGATAATCGCATCTCTGAGAGTCCGAGAAGTCCGAACTATCGTACTTACACGTTGTGTTTAAATTTACTACTAGCTTCAAACTGTTATTCTTAGCAGAATATACACGTTTTTCATTTCAACTCTTGAGTAGGAATTATTCCTTATATTGAAACTTTTGGCCAAAGTTCTTGATATATCCTTTTCAGTGCAGGGTGAAGAGTCAGCAGAAGAAGACTGGAAAAAATTTAAGGACTATTTACAAAAATACTGTAAAATTAAGGAAAGCCAAATTTGGTACAACAAGAGTTTATTAAGTGCTCTTTAAAGTCACACATACTGTAAAGAGCATTTCAAAAATTGAAGGAACAATAAATTAAGTTTCTAAACATGACAGAAAAACATTTAAAAATCAACAAAGTGTACAGTACATTTTCTAAGACTCTGGGGGACAACTCGAAGAAGGTTCCTCTTCCACTCTTTGTTTCTTGCTGAAGAACGCCCTCCTCAACTGTTCCCCCAGCCACCCACCACACAGAAATTCAAATCCAGAATTTTTTTAAAAAAACAGCAGAGTGGCCCAATGGTCACAGAAAATCATAAAAATGCAGAAAAAACACACACAAGCTTCCAGATTCTTGCAAACCCCTCCCCAACACCAAGTCCTTGAATTCCAAACACCCCAACCCAAAATCCAACCCCCCCAAAAAAAGTTTTAAAAGTTTAAAAGAAGTTTTGGGAAAGCTTCAAAAATCACCAAAGTCTTCAAAAACCTCAAAAAAGGCTACCACACCGCGTTCTGTGAGTTGCTCCTCGAAGTCAAGTCGCAACTGTATTAACGGTGATAAGAAAAAGGAAACAAACATGCAAGATGTTTTCGTTTTTCGTCTTGCGAAGCAAGCCCATATGGAAATTCGTCTTGTGAAGCAGCTCAAAAAACGGAAAACCCTTTCGTCTAGTGAGTTTTCCGTCTTGCGAGGCATTCGTCTTGCGGGGCACCACTGTACAAAAGCATTTGAAAGTACTTCCAATGCAGGTGGAGACTGAGATGAAGATCTAAACTCTTTTTGGAGGAAGGTCTTCAGAGCTACATCACCTGTCCAATGTGTAGTGGGAGAGGATTCTAAAGGGTCAGAATCCCAAAATTCAATTCACAGTATCAACTGTTCCCTGACGTGAGAAATCCTTAAAAGATCCAAGAGAAATTTCACACACCTGTATTTTTTGTGACCCCCTTCTGACTCACAAACCATGACTGGTTTGATTTTTTCTGGAAGCTCCTACAAGAAAACGGTAACCATAAGTGTGGAGGGCAGATCTCTTTTCCCATCTGAAAACAGGGTATTCTTGTCTGTATCTGACACCCCTGAGCCTAGGGCTTGCCGATCGGAAGGTCCGTGGTTCAAATCCCCACGACGGGGTGAGCTCCCGTTGCTCTGTCCCAGCTCCTGCCAACCTAGCAGTTTGAAAGCAAGTAGATAAATAGATACCACTCTGGCAGGAAGGTAAATGGTGTTTCCATGCGCTGCTCTGGTTTCACCAGAAGTGGCTTAGTCATGCTGGCCACATGACCTGGAAAAACTGTCTGCGGACAAACGTCGGCTTCCTGAGCCAGTAAAGCAAGATAAGCACCTTAACCCCAGAGTCATCTGCAACTGGGTTTAACTGTCAGGGGTCCGTTACTTTTTTAATATGTGTAAGACTGCGCATGCACGCATCATGCCGAACCCAGAAGTGACTCAGAAATGTCACCTGTCTAGAGGCATCCTTTGAAGCTGAACAGCAAGTTCATTAATTACCATATTTTTTGCTCTATAAGACTCACTTTTTCCCTCCTAAAAAGTAAGAGGAAATGTGTGTGCGTCTTATGGAGCGAATGCAGGCTGCACAGCTATCACAGAAGCCAGAACAGCAAGAGGGATTGCTGCTTTCACTGCGCAGTGATCCCTCTTGCTGTTCTGGCTTCTGAGATTCATAATACTTTTTTTCTTGTTTTCCTCCTCCAAAAACTAGGTGCATCTTGTGGTCTGTGCGTCTTATAGAGCGAAAAATACGGTAATGTACACAATGAATTAGAAATTCAGATTCAGAACCTTTGCTTTAAAAGTACCATGGGTGATGCAAATGATTAAAACTGCATCCTCTTACCTCACTGGGGCACCAGCTACCCCGGCCACTTTCCCCAGAACCTGCCGGGTTTTCCATCTCTGTGCTGCTTCCTTCCTCTGCAAACAGGGGGGATTCTAACTGTAGCCCTGAGTGGCCAAGAGTCTGGACTGGATCTTGCCCCAAGCCTGTAAAAGAAATACAACTCTTTACCTGAATTGATTGTTGCAAGGAGGAAGGAGGAAATTGCATTGTCCTTGGACTCTAAGCCAAACTCACCACGTATTGCAAGCAGCAGATTCTGGATGGAACCCGGATGTTCCATTTCTACACATTCAAGGAACTGGCAACAAGCTTGCTCCCCCCTTCCCTGGATCATACGCAGCAATTTGTTACTTTTCTCCTTGGAGTCTTCCTCTGCTTCCAGCAAGTCCCAGAATTCTTTCCGTGTGATAATATAGCAAGAGTATAACACATGCAAAATGTCCCTTCCAAGAATCTCAATTAATTATTTCCTTCCCTTGCAGATAATCTTCTTAGCAGAGATTGCGACTCCTTTCTGTTGCAGAAATGTTCCATTTGTTTTAGGCATCAGGAGAGGGGAAGAAAGCCTTAGAATCTGGTTAGGATACAAGTTGGGCCTGAGGTTCCCCATGCCTGGTCTCCTGCCCTCGCTGACCCTCTCGGCCACCTGCGATCTGACCCTCATCTGCCGCCCGGAAAACATGCTTAAATAATCCATAATGAAAAGAAACTATGATGTGATTTGCCACCACTTTAATAACTGTCAAGTATATATCTAGTCTTTGTGGTCCATTTTGCATCTTTCTCCAGGTTGTACCCCATTGCCTGGCCTTAGTGGCATTTTCTGCTTGCAAAGCATGACCAATGGCCGAGCATACAGAAACTTGAACTGGCTGACAGTTTGCCCTCTGGCCTCACACCCAAGATTTCTTCAAGGGTGAGTCTTCCCACATTGACCAGGAAACTATTACTTATCACCCAAAAACTTAGCACGGTCCACCCTAGGAACAGATTTGCCCATCCTTGTTTCTAGTTGCATCTCCCTCCCAAGGAAATTGCTAATGTTGCCTCATGCCAACTAACGTGAAATGCTGCCAGACAGGAGTCCTAGCCCTTTCTCTGTAAGCTGCCAAGCAAAATAGGAATGAACTTACCACACTTTTTCCTTTCCCACCTCTCTCTGCATTGTGTCCACATCAGCAGGCATGACCAGGTCATCTGCGAGTGGGAAAGATCCATACCAGTTGTTTATTCCCCCATAGTCTTATTTGTTTAATTGCCCCCCCCAAAAAAAAACATTTATTGGTGCAAAACTATGTATGTTCTTAATCTCCATCCAATGCCCGGGGGGGCACACTGACTCCCCACCCCAAATATATTTCCAGTGTGTATGGCAAGTGGGAGTGGAGTTGAATGCAGAGTCCATATAATGTCTGTGTTGTCAAAGCATGCTTGGCTGCATCCAAACCGCACAATCAGAAGTTATTCAAAGGCGGCAGAATTTATCTGTGCAGCAAATGTTGGCCCCTTCCGATTGAGTAAACAACACAATTTCTCCTCCTTGAATAAGCTATGGTTTTGATTTTCAATTTTAAGCAATATATAAAGTAAAAATGTTACAAAAAATATGGGGGGGGGTTGTAAATTGTCTAGAAGAAACTATTTCAACTCACTACACTGAAAATTTGTGGGAAATAACCTTTGTGGAAAATGCCATTTAATTTCCTGCCTCCCTCCTCTTCCTTTCTTTCACATAGCTTGGCTATTACAGTGGTACCTCAGGTTAAGAACTTACTTCGTTCCGGAGGTCCGTTCTTAACCTGAAACTGTTCTTACCCTGAGGTACCACTTTAGCTAATGGGGCCTCCTGCTGCCGCTGCACTGCCGCTGCACGATTTCTGTTCTCATCCTGAAGCAAAGTTCTTAACCTGAGGTACTATTTCTGCGTTAGTGGAGTCTGTAACCTGAAGCATCTGTAATCTGAAGTGTCTGTAACCCGAGGTACCACTGTATTGGCATGGGCAGACACCCTTAATGGCATTTTGTGCCACCCAAAAGCATTGGGCTGGACACAACTCAATGCCACCTAATAGAGGATGGTGAGCATATTATCTGAAGTGACCCTGAGCTTATTTTGGGGTACACATGTTCACTTCCTCTTTCTTTTTCTACATATTGTGGATATTTGGTGTGACCCAAAACTTCTTGCGGGGTTCAGATCACCACATAGCAATGATGAGCATTGCTCAAAACCAATGGCTATTGATTCCCAAATTCCTTACCTTCCCTGTCTGCCTGCAGCTCACAGTTGATGGCTTTCAGAACTCTGGCCGTCACTTCCAAGGCATAATCCGGGCCATAGTAGACGAGGAGCAGCTGGCTGAGATGCGAAACACTTGCTTCCTCCAGCAACTCCTTTGAAATATTCACAAAGCGCTTCTTGATGGGGAAATGGTGGACTTTGCCCTTGAACTTCTTTAGCTCAGACTCCTTCAATATTTTCAGAGTTTTCAGTAGAAAGGTATGTGAAGGTCATGCTCTTCTCACTGTTTTGCATAATAATATTGATGGGGGGAATCCAGTGAGCTCCCATTTACCAGCATAAAAGATAGTATTTCCCCTTCCCCTTCCCTTCATAGCACATTCAAAGTCAAAGTAAGTCAGGCTGGGCTGAGTGACAGGCCACATGCTTTGCATGCAGAAGGCCCCAGGTTCAATCCTAGACTAACTTACTAGATGGACCAATTCAGATATTAGATGGGAGCTTCTGGTGTTCCAGAGGGTCTGGGAAGGCCTGCAAGCTTTCTGAACGTATTACAGGCCTGTTTTAAATATTTGCAGTGCTGAAACAGGAGAGGAATAAGACTCTGCCTTCTGCATAGGACAACCCGAACCCCAAGTCCAAAGGACTGAGGCAATTCCTTTCCTTCGTTTTTGCTGTTCTGTGTATCCTAAGGGTGTTGAAGGTATTTGTAATGCCTTAAGGAATAATAGTAACTCTTTACACAAGTCAGAGGTGCCAAATTGAATAAAACTTTGGGGGAGGGGCAGGTAAGCCCCTCCTTGCATAATCAAGCACATGATGCTGTACACACACACACCATTTGAATAGCAATGCCCATCAACTTGGGGGAAGAGGCCCCCCTCAAATATTTTATTGGGGGAGGGCAAAGCATGGGCGTAGCCAGGATTTATGTTAGGGGAGGGCAGGACTTTTGTTAGGGGGAGGGAGAACCGATCTATCTGGGACGCAATTGGCCAGTTAAGTATTTTTATTTACTGACTTGACTTGGTGGGGGCAGCTGCCCTCCTGCACCCCCCCCCCTGGCTACGCTTATGGCCAAAGACCTCCTCGGGCCCCTAGGAGGTGGCTTCTGTGTTCTGATTGCTATCAGCAGGCTTTGCATATGAAGGCACGTGCAGCCAAGAAATCTGCTGCCAGGGCGGACTCAACTCCTGGGACGATCGGGACGCACGCAGGTTTACCTGGCCTGGTGAAGGAGAGGACCAGGCTGCTCGCCTCGTCCTTGCCATCGATGTCCCCAGGACGCAGTGTGGGAGCTGATCAACAGGTCTGTAAGGCGCTAAGCATCGGCCTCCTCCAGGATATGCTTCGGGGAAATGGGCACAGCCTTTCAGGACAGGGGTCTCGTAGAGGCTTCTTCTCGTAGAGGGGGTCTGGAGAACTTCTTCGGGTCGTCCTCGCTCAGACCCGGAAGGGTCTTCAGCAGCCGGGCACGGGGGGGGGGGTCGAATCCACCCGAGGGCGACTGGGCAGCGGGAAAGAGCCGAACCTTAGCTAGTTGCTAGTCCCTTCCAGCAAAAGGCGCGAGGCTGCAGCATCGAAAAAGAGGGAGGGAGGGAGGGAGGGGACGGGGGTGCCGTCCTCCGAAAGCACCGTCGCTGCGGCTTGGCAGATGCCGCTGGTTGAGGCCAAAGTTCTTGCGACATGTATGGAAGCGAGAGACGCGTGGAGGAGAGCCCAAACGCTGCACTCAAGTTCCCTCTCTTATCAGCCCTTTTAAGGGAAACCTGCAGGCAGACGCTACATTCTATTTTGGGGAGGGGGATGAAGAAACCCTTTAATAGAACTCATGTGTTATCTCAGAACCCATGTCAGAGGGAGACTTTCAGTTTCAGTTTCTGCTCTCTGCCTTTAAATATAGGGGAGGCGCAAGTGTTTGCTAGCTGGAGCTGAGAAGTCTTTCTGCTGCTCCTACAGAGAAAAGAAGGTAGGCTCTACTCCTTTCTACCTGAGATGCAAAGCATACAGATCTTCTGTGAATGCTTAGAGTTTGTGTACATTTCATGAACTCTTCCTTATTAAATGGAATTTCCAATTGTGAAAGATCCCACCCCACATTTGGGGTGATATTAGTATCTACTGCGTGCCGAAATCAGTGGTCCCTTCAGTAGCATATATATATATCTTGTGGGAACAACACAAAAGTGATTTTAGATAGTTCTTTAATTTAATAATAATAATAATTAATAATAAATGTTTTTGGGAAAGTTGTTGCATTGTGTTCTTCCTATTCAAAAACCTATACAGGTCAATGTAAAACTGGTAGGCATAATCAGTATGGTTACCAACTGATCAGAAAAAATGCTGTGTCCTGTGCCTTTTACTGTGGTTTTTGCTGCACAGAAGAGGCAGAGATGCATTTCACAGCATGGAGTGAATCACCACTTCCTGTTAGCTGCACATCCTCAGAAATTATTGAAAAGCATTAAAAAATACTCAATTAATTACGTTTCTGTGCCCCTAGCAGAAGCCTGTCCCTCCTAGCTCAAACCTTTTGGGGTGATCTCCAACTTTCTGGGACTCCCCTAACAAAGATCCTGGCTACGCCCATGGGTGTGTGTTCCAAAATCTGCACCTCTCCACTCTGGCTTAGAGTGGCTAGGAGCCTGTCTGTCAGTACACTGCCCGGGATGCTCCTCTGCTAAGGAGGGAAGGCGACAGAAGGGAAAGCAATGAGTGGGAGGAGGCAGGCAGACAAATGGAGGAGGAGGAAGCGGAGGGAAGCACACCTGACCCCAGTGGCCCTGGAGGAAGTCACTGGCAGAGCGTGAAAGGCAACAAAAAGAAGCCGTTTCTGGCCCATGGTCTATTCCAGCTTCAGAGGCACCAAAGCAGCCCCTTGCCAAGGGCTCAAGGTCTGCTTGTGGCTCTCCCTTTTCTGCAGCTGCTCAATCTCCCTCACACAAGTATCACCCCAAACCTTCCAGTGCATTTCCTGCATGCAAAAATGTCTGGCTGAGGAGGGGAGGGGGTTTGTTGTGCATGTGCTAAGAGTCAAATTAAATTGCGCAAAATAAATTTGCTGGTAAGCAACTGAATCCCACCCTAAAATAGCAAGTCTGGAACCACCCACAGTTTTCAGCTGAAGTAGAAAAACAAAAATTCTGATTTGGTATAAGACAACTTTTGAAAGCTGAACAGATTCTAATTCTTTCCCCCCCTCCTCTTGCTCTTTAAATAAAATGTTTCTTTCACAGACTGCTGCTTTCAGAGATGATGTCCAGCTATGAAATTATACGCAAAGGGAGAAAGCAATTAATTGATATACTTCAGAAGGACATAGACTGTGTTTTAGATGACTTACGCTCAGAGATTGTCATCACAAAAGAAGAATATGAGGGGCTGGAGAAAATCAAAGACTCAAAGAAAAAAAGTAGAGAGTTGCTTATTCTGATACAAGAAAAAGGGGAAGCTGCCTGTAGCCAATTCCTGGAATGCTTAGAAGTCGCATGTCCTAGTTCAAATCATGCCCTGCAAGTTCAAAAACACGGTGAGTCTCACCACTCTTCCCAAACCTTAAAAACATTTAGATATATCTTCCTTCTTCCTTGTTATCACAACATCCATATGAGTTAAGAAACCACTTATCACTTTACAGATGAGACGCAAAATCCGCTCCAGAGTTCTGGCCACTCAGTCCTGATGTCGGAATCCCATCCAGGTGAGTTTGCAGATTAGCAGCAGAGGCTGGAGCCATTGGTTTTTTTTTGCCTTTTTAAAACCTATTTCTTTGAGGCAGGTGCAGGAAAATATTTCACAACCTATTTGAAGTTGGACATGCCTATTGTAGTGCAACAACCTTAGGAGGGCGTGTCCACAGGTTTCTCATCCCCTGATCTAGCATGCTGTATAACTGCAAATGTTCAGAATGTCTACCCCATTTTACTAGAAACTAGTTTGTTTCTAGGTTGCTCAGTTGGTGATGAGGAAAGTAAAATTCAGAAACACCCAGAGGAAGAGAAGATAGATCTTGAAATAAGTAATCCCACCTAATCAATGGTGTAACGAAGGGAGAAAGTGAGGGGGTGCAGCTCTGGGATTCTTTTTTCAGAGCAGTAACAATGACATAATCTGCTGGAAAAGTACATGGGTGGAGTTAAGTAGAACAGTGATTGCTCCAACCGCATTAAAACTGCATTAGTTACTTCTACCCTCAACTACCTTTAAACAAACATTCCCCAGCAAAAAAACCTAGGCTAAAACAAATCACGTATACTTAGCTTTGAAAATAAGTAAATGTTTTGCTCACAGAGTCTCCAGAAGTTTAATAAGGTTTAGTCTTATTATAAGTTACTGTAAGTTTAAGTTAAGTCTGCTGCAATTAGTTTTCTTATGGACTATGCCAATCCTGCTTCAAAGCAACCACGGAGGAAGGAAAGAGGGGACCCATGGATCCTCTTCGCTGCTCGAGGCTGCAGCAGATTCCCTCCTCCCGGGCTCCCTTTGAAGCAGCAAAATGGGAGGGGAGCAGCTTACACTCGTGTAAGCAGCTTCTCTCCCACTTTCCTCCTTCAAACCAACCACGGAGGAGGGAAGGAAGGGGACCATGGATCCTCCGCTGCTCACAGCTGCAGCGGATTCCTCCTCCTTGATTGCTGGGAGTTTCTCTGGGCAGGAATTCCCTCAGCTTAAGTGGGGTGGGGGAAGTGTGGCAGGTGGGGGGGGGGGTACTGAGAGACACATGGCTCTCAGATGAAAATTGGGAGTGGGCATTGTGTGAAGTGGCTGTGGATCTCCTGCCGCAGAACTGTAGGACTGTATAGAGTTGGGAGGGCCACCCAAGGGTCATCTAGCCCAGCCCCCTCACAATGTAGGAATCACAGCTAAAGAACGCCAGGCAGATGGTCCCCCAACCGCTGCTTAAAAGCCTCCAGTGGTGGAGACCCCAAACACCTTCCAAGGTCATAGAATTGCAGGGTTGGAAGGGAACCCCAAGAGTCATCTAGTCCAGCCCCGGTGGACAGCGGGCGCAATCCATCCCGTTGCACAAGACTAAAGATGCTGTGCAAGGCTAAAGAAGAAGCCAAGGCAGTGAGCGGGATGGATCGCGCTTGCTGCCTTGTCTTCTTTAGCTGCATTGGAGAGGTTTAGCTCCTGGCTGGAGAGGTTGCGTGGCTATGGATCCCGCGCACTGTCTTGGCTTCTTTGCTCTTTGGGGCTGGGGGGGGGGGAACCCGGGCTTCCCCCGCAGCCCCGAGAAGCTCTAGGAGAAGTGGACAGGCTGCATGCAGTCTGTCTGTTGCTCTTTGGGGCTGGGGGGGGGGATAATATTTTTTTCCTTGATTTCCCCCTCTAAAAACTAGGTGCGTCCTGTGGTCCGGTGCATCCAATAGAGCGAAAAATACGGTATTTACTCTGCTAACTTACATCAGAGTTCTGCTCTGGATCAATACTGAGTAGAATTCCATGAGTTACACCTTCATCAGGAGCGTATTTCGGTGTTCCTTCCTAGAGCATTCATTCCCTGAGAAGAAAGATGACAGCCCAAGAACACGGCTGGACGCTTTCAGAGGTACTTAATTTTGTAAAGCAAGAGCACACCTCAAAGTCAATACCAAAAGGACCAAAAAGCGCAAATATACTGAGCTGTATCACATTAAAGATGGGATGCGGGTGGCGCTGTGGGTTAAACCACAGAGCCTACGACTTGCCGATCAGAAGGTCGGCGGTTCGAATCCCTGCGACTTGGTGAGCTCCCGTTGCTCAGTCCCTGCTCCTGCCAACCTAGCAGTTTGAAAGCACCTCAAAGTGCAAGTAGATAAATAGGTACCGCTCCGGCGAGAAGGTAAACGTTGTTTCCGTTTGTTGCTCTGGTTCGCCAGAAGAGGCTTAGTCATGCTGGCCACATGACCCAGAAGCTGTACGCCGGTAAAGCGAGATGAGCGCCACAACCCCAGAGTCGGTCAGGGGTCCCTTTACCTTATCACATTAAAGAAGAGTCTGTCTAAACCCCACAGCAAGGCCTTGGCACCTCTCTTTTTTATTATTGATTTTCCAAATTATTACAAATCAAACCTAATTAATTTAATACAGTTTTATAAAATCAGGTTTCCCACTCCTGTTGCCAGCATATGTCCATCTCTTCTTTTTTTGCCATTTCATTTTTTCTTAAAATCCACTTAAAATCTTTGCTAGTTGTAAACCATTCTCACTGCTGCCGATATATCATCTTTGTAAACAGTAGACTTCTTATTTTCCATAAGTACAGATTCCTTTTCACATGTGTAGTCATTCAAATCAATATTCTCAGACCTGTTGTGGAGGGATATTCGGTCTCCCTTCTTGTTTCCATCCCTGCAACTTTTGCAAAGTCACATTCCAAACCATCTTGCTTGCAGGCTAAAAATAGCTTGTTTTTCCTTGACACAAAGTCTTTTCCCATATAATCCACTTTGGTACCTTTCTCCCTCTCTACAGATCAGGTCCATAAATCCTTTTAATTGCAGTCCATTCAACCTTGGGCTGGGGTGTAGTAAAATCATTTTAAATTTTGGTACCTTTCTCCCTCTCTACAGATCAGGTCCATAAATCCTTTTAATTGCAGTCCATTCAACCTTGGGCTGGGGTGTAGGGTGTAGTAAAATCATTTTAAATTCCTTATTAAGCATATTTGCCCTCCCCCCCCCCCAATTTTCTTGGTAATCCTGTTGTGAAAATTCTATCAATTGCTATTGTAAAATTCAAGTCGCTGTTCTCAGGCCTGTTATGGAGGAATATTGGTTTGTCCTCTTTGTTTCATTCCCTGCGACTTTTACAAAGTCACATTCCAAGCCATCTTGTTTGCAGGCTAAAAATAGCTTCCAGATAACATATTCGTACTGTGCCATTGTAGTTCTACTCTGGTGTTTTCCCTTAACACAAACTTTCCCCGGATGATCTGCTTTGGGCCTTTTCTCCCTCCCTACAGGTCTGATCTATAAATCATTTTAATTGCCGTCCATTCAACCTTGGTCGGGGGGGGGGGGTAGGACATAGTAAAATCATTTTAAATCCTTGTTAAACATAAATCATTTCTGCACCCTTTCCTCAGTATCACAGCACTGTCATACCTCTGCTTATGTATCCCTCTGGATAAGTAAACTTCGGGTTGCGAATGCGGGATGTGCAGAAGCCTGCCTCCAGTTACGTACTTTTCGGGATACGGCTGGGCCTCTGGAACGGATCCTGTCTGTAACCCGGAGGTACCACTGTAATACAAACAGAATAAAATCAACATGACATACATACAGTTCTTTCATTTTCGCAGGAGAGGACAGGCAAAAGAAACCATTTGGCGTCCATATAGAGAGAGCACAAAACCCCCTGTCCTCTCCTTCAATCAACTGCTGTAGTAAAGTTTGTCACGCTTCAGAGAAAGTTCATCCAATACCTCCAGAGAGCTAATTACAGTCCTTTTGGCAACTGATTATGTCGCTTCAGGAGCACCTCTTGATGGCCCTCAATGTTTCAAATTGTTAAGGAACCCTTCACAAATCAAGCCGCCAATGGAGGAGCGTCCATGGCAGGGACACACTCCCAGGTTGCATCCATACTGCCTTTCAGTTTAGGCCAGGCATAGGGCAAACTCTGGGCCTCCAGATGTTTGGACTACATTTCCCATCATCCCTAGCTAACTGGACCAGTGGTCAGGGATGAGGGGAATTGTAGTCCCAAACATCTGGAGGGCCGGAGTTTGCCTGTGCCTGGTTTAGGCAGCCTTGGACTTAAGCAACACCATGGGATACAGTGAATTTCCCAGTATCCCATGAGGAGCATTGCCAGGAATTTCACCTCATAAAAACCTGGTTAATTACTGCTTGAACCTCCCCCCTTCCCCAGAGGGCAGAGGTGAGCAGGCACCATATTTGTGGATGTGACTGGAAACCAGGCCTTGGCATCTCTTTCCAGGAGTGGGGAACCCGTGGTCCTCCCATCACCCCCAGCCAGCATGGCTGGTAGTCAAGAATGTTGGAAGTTGTTGAACCTTGGGAGGATGTGTCCGCAGGTTTCTCATCCCGATCTAACATACTGTATAACTGAAAATGTTCAGAATGTCTACCCCATTTTGCTAGAAAATTGTTTGTTTCTAGGTTGCTCAGTCAGTGAAGAGGAAGGTGAAATACAGAAACACCCAGAGGAAGAGAAGAGAGATCTTGAAATAGGTAATCCCACCTAATCAATGGTGTAATGAATTGAGAAAGTGAGGGGGTGCAGCTCAGGGATTCCTTTTTCAGAGCAGGAGCAATGACATGATCTGCTGGAAAAGTACCTGTCTCAGCATGTAGCTTTTGTTGCTAAACCACTTTGAGATGTTTCATGGGAAATATATACGTAAATAGGTTGCCACATTGGAGAAGGCATTTTTAGATGGTTGTGCTAATGTGAGCTTCTGTCTCTAGGTTGTCCAAGTCAAGAGAAAGAAGATGATGTCCGGGAAGAATTGGAGGAAGAGAATAAACACCCCACCCCAGGTAATCCCTCCTAATCATCATCACAGTGGAAAGGGAATGTAGGATGTGTTGGAGAGAGAGTTTTGGAAGAGAGATCTTATGCTCTCGTAGCAGAGTAAATGCTGCGTGCTTAGGAAGTGCTCTTCAGCTCCATGGTACCATTTGTGTGGAGTACCTCAGGGTTCAATTTTATCCCCTATGCTGTTTAACATCTACAGTGGTGCCTCGCAAGACGAAATTAATTCGTTCCGCAAGTCTTTTCGTCTTGCGCGGTTTTTCGTCTTGCGAAGCATGGTCAGTCGCAACTGCACCTCTTCAAGCGGTTTTAAGAAAAAAGGAAACAAACTCGCAAGACGTTTTCATCTTGCGAAGCAAGCCCATAGGGAAAATCGTCTTGCGAAGCAACTCAAAAAACGAAAAACCCTTTCGGCTTGCGCGTTTTTTGTCTTGCGTGGTATTTGTCTTGCGAGGTACCACTGTACATGAAACCACTGAGTAGGATCATCCTGAAACAGTTCAGGAGGACCCACAGTCTCCTCAGAGAGAAAGGCCTGCTTTGGGGGGGGGGGTGGAGAGAAGCCCTGCGCGCTCCGACAGTCTTCTCAGGTCTGTTTGACTTTTCTCACACGTTTAGTGACTTGTCCATCTAGTAACAATTTGAATCTTTCATGAAGATATCCAAACATAACTACTGTATCTGTGATATAAAGATCCATTTGATTGATTGATTGATTGATTGGGTATTAAATTAGTAAATAAATAAATAAACTTAGGTGACTTTGGAGGGTGGTAGATCACTGCTAGTTTGTTATACTGGTAGTAGATCACAACCTATTTGAATTTGGACGTGCCTATTATAGTTCAACAACCTTGGGAGGGCGTGTCCACAGGTTTCTCATCCCCTGATCTAGCATACTGTATAACTGAAAATGTTCAGAATGTCTACCCCATTTTGCTAGAAACCTGTTTGTTTCTAGGTTGCTCAGTTGGTCAAGGGGAAGGTGAAATTCAGAAACACCCCGAGGAAGAGAAGATAGATCTTGGAATAGGTAATCTCACCTAATCACTGGTGTAATGAAGGGAGAAAGTGAAGGGGTGCAGCTCAGGGATTCCTTTTTCAGAGCAGGAGCAATGACATGATCTGCTGGAAAAGTACATGGGTAGTTGAGGAGCTCTTGAACTAAAGAATTTACTAGTACAGTGGTACCTCGGGTTACATACGCTTCAGGTTACATGAGCTTCAGGTTACAGACTCCGCTAACCCACAAATATTACCTCAGGTTAAAAACTTTGCTTCAGGATAAGAACAGAAATAGGGCGGCGGCGGCGCAGTAGCAGGAGGCCCCATTAGCTAAAGTGGTCCTTCAGGTTAAGAACAGACCTCTGGAACAAATTAAGTACTTAACCCGAGGTACCTCTGTAATTCACTTTAATTCCTCATTGTTGCTGCTTTTGGGTGGGGGGTGGAGAGAAGCCCCGCACACTCCGACAGTCTCCTCAGGTCTGTTTGACTTTTCTCACACATTTAGTTATTGTCCATCCAGTAAAAATTTGAATCTGTCATGAAAATATCCAAACATAACTACTGTATCTGTGAAATAAAGATCCATTTGATTGATTGATATATTGATTGGGTATTAAACAAACAAACAAACAAATAAATAAATTTAAATGACTTTGGAGGGTGGTAGATCACTGCCAGTTTGTTATACTATTTCTTTGAGGCAGGTCCAGGAAAATATTTCACAACCTATTTGAAGTTGGACATGCCTATTGTAGTCCAACAACCTTAGGAGGGCGTGTCCACAGGTTTCTCATCCCCTGATCTAGCATACTGTATAACTGCAAATGTTCAGAATGTCTACCCCATTTTACTAGAAACTAGTTTGTTTCTAGGTTGCTTAGTTGGTGATGAGGAAGGTAAAATTCAGAAACACCCAGAGGAAGAGAAGATGGATCTTGAAATAGGTAATCTCACCTAATCAATGGTGTAACGAAGGGAGAAAGTGAAGGGGTGCAGCTCTGGGATTCCTTTTTCAGAGCAGGAGCAATGACATGATCTGCTGGAAAAGTACATGGGTAGTTGAGGAGCTCCTGAACTAAAGAATTTACTAGTACAGTGGTACCTCGGGTTACATACGCTTCAGGTTACAGACTTCGCTCACCCAGAAATAGTACCTCGGGTTAAAAAATTTGCTTCAGGATGAGAAGAGATATTGTGCTCCGGCAGCGCGGCAGCAGCAGGAGGCCCCATTAGCTAAAGTGGTGCTTCAGGTTAAGAACAGTTTCAGGTTAAGATCAGACCTCCGGAACGAATTAAGTACTTAACCCGAGATACCACTGTACACTTTCGTTCCTCATCGCTGCTGCTGTGTGGTTTCAGGTGCTGTTGCGAATATTGGCCAAGGCTGCAGAAAGGTCTGTTCCATTGTTGGTCCCTTAATGGGGACATGACTTTTTAGTGGTGATTCTTATCCCAGCATGTAGCTTTTGTTCGTAAAGCACTTTGAGATGTTTCAAGGGAAATATATAAATAGGTTGCCACATTGGAGAAGGCCTTTTTAGATGGTTGTGCTAATGTGAGCTTCTGTCTCTAGGTTGTCCAAGTCAAGAGAAAGAAGATGATGTCCGGGAAGAATTGGAGGAAGAGAATAAACACCCCACCCCAGGTAATCCCTCCTAATCATCATCACAGTGGAAAGGAAATGTAGGGTGTGTTGGAGAGAGAGTTTTGGAAGAGAGATCTTACGCTCTCGTAGCAGAGTAAATGCCACATGCTTAGGGAGTGCTCTTCAGCTCCATGGAACCATTTGTGTGGAGTACCTCAGGGTTCAATTTTATCCCCTATGCTGTTTAACATCTACATGAAACAGTAGTTTCATGAGTAGGATCATCCTGAAACAGTTCAGGACCACCCACAGTCTCCTCAGAGAGAAAGGCCTGCTTTGGGGTGGGGGGTGGAGAGAAGCCCTGCGCGCTCCGACAGTCTCCTCAGGTCTGTTTGACTTTTCTCACATGTTTAGTTGCTTGTCCATCTGCTTGAAAAGTACATGTGTAGTTATGTTCTTGTTGAGTACCTCCAATACAGTTATAAACAGCAGGGGTGATAGAGGGCACCCCTGTCTCGTCCCTTTTGAGATATCAAAAGTCTCTGAAACGTTGTTTATAATAAGTTTGGCTCTTTGATTGTGGTATATGGCTTCTACACCCTTCATAAATCCTTCTCCCATTCCCATTGTTTTTAAGTCCTCTTTCATAAATCGCCAGGAGACTTTGTCAAATGCTTTCTCCACATCGATGAAAATCAACACTGCTTGTTTATCAGTTCTGTTTTCTAGATATTTGATGATGTCTACTACATTTATCATACTATCTTTCAACTGTCTCCCCAGTAAAAAGCCAGCTTGATCTTTATTAATTATTTTATTTAGAAGCCTTTTCAATCTTTCCGCCAAAACATCTGCAAATAATTTATACTCATTATTCAATAATGAAATGGGCCTATATTTTTGTTTTGTTTTGTTTTTAAAGGCCTGATTTTATTTATTTATTAATATTGTATCATAGCAGCCTATAGTTTTTAACCTCTAGACCATCAGTATCTTTTGGGGGGATTAAGGTAATATATGCTTCTTTCCACGTACTTGGAATTTCCCCTTCTTTTAAAATATTTTTCATAACCTCACATAATACTGGTGTGACTTGGTCACATAATATTTTATAATTTTATAATATTTAGCCGATATGCCATCCATGCCTGGCGATTTCCCGATCTTCATTTTCCCTATTGCCTTTCTGACTTCTTGTTCTGTGATTGTCTGATTTAGTTGTTCTCTTTCTTCTTTTGTAATTTGTTGTAGTTGATGTTTTTGTTGATAATCCTCTATTCTATCGTCGGCTTCTTTCTCTTTCTTATATAGATCTTTATAGTATTTCTGGAATGCTCTTATCTCTTTACTGTCTTCTATTATCTTTTCTCCCTCTCTTATTTTACATATTATATTTTGTTTTTGTCTTGCCTTTATTTGCCATGCCAGATATTTTCCTATTTTATTAGCAGACTCGAAATTCTTTTGTCTCATCATTTTGATTCTCCATTCTACTTCCTGATTCACCACCACGGAAAACTGAGCTTGCAGCATTTTTATATTTTGCTTTATTTTTTCATCTTTTGGCTTAATTGTTAGCAGTCTCTCATTCTCCATGAGGTGTGCTAAGATTTCCTCTTTTTACTTTTCTCTCCCCCTTTTTTGATGGCTGTTTTTTTGAATTAAAAAGCCTCTCATGGCGGCTTTACTTGCGTCCCATACTGTTTCTATAGGTGTTTCTTTATTTAGATTCCAGTTAAAATATTCTATAATTGTTTCTTTCGCTTTATCTATTATCTTCTGATCATTGAAAAGACTTGTTCATTCTCCATCTAAATGATGAAGGATCTTTTCCTCTCACCTCCAAATACACCGGATTATGATCAGACAGAGTCCGTGGAAAATTTCTGGTTTAAATGACCTCGGGACTAATTTCTTAGATATCCAAATATAGTCTATTCTTCCCCAACTTTGATATGGATTCAAAAAGAAAGTAGGTTATTTTGTTGTGGGGTTTTTAAGTCTCCATATATCTATTAGTCCCATAGTGTCCACCAGGTCAAAAAATGACCTGGGTAGTTTACCCTCGTTTGTGTCTCTTTTTCTTATGGATCTATCCAGATCTGGGATGACCACACCATAAAGGTCACCCATTAATATCAAATGTTGATCCAGAAAGTCTAGCAACGTGTCAGCTAATTTCAAATAGAAGTCTTATTTTTTATCGTTAGGTGCATACACTCCTACTAACTTTATACTCTCCCCTTGGAACGTTATTTGCACTATTATCACTCTTCCTTCTTCATCTTTGTAGATTAATTTTGGGTCATACTTTTCTTTTATATAGAACACCACTCCTCTTTTTTATTTTTGTCTGAAGCAATAAAATCTATCCCCAATCTTTTGTTACTTAAAATCCTCTTATGCTTTCTTGCAATGTGGGTTTCTTGCAAGCAGATTATGTCAAGATTCCATTTAATCAACACATTTTCAATTTGATTTCTTTTATATTTATTATTAAGTCCATTTACATTCCATGACAATATTTTCAGGGCCATTTTTATTTAAGTATCAACCAAGGTTAAGTCTTGTTTAAATTTCGTGTTCTTTACTGTCTGTTTCTTCCTCTTCCTCCTCCTCCTCCTCCTCCTCTCCTTCTCCTGTTTCTCCTGCTGTTCTTCCTCCTGTCTTTTCTTCTCCACCTTTCCCAACTCTTTATCATATCTTCTGGCAAATTTCTCGAGGTCCTGAGGACTAGATAGCTTGAATCTCTTTTCTTTATAATAGAATGAGATCCCTTCCGGGAATTCCCATCTGCATTGAATTCCGTTGTTTTTTTTAGCTGACCCACTAATTGTTTATAAATGTCTCTACGTCGAAAAAATCTGGCTGGAACCTTCTTAAATATGATAATTGCCTTCCCATCAATACATAGATTTTTGTTATAATTTAATGTCAGGATCTCATTCCTCATGTCCATAGAATTAAACATAACCAATACGTTCCCCGGCGATTTCTTCCCTCTCGCTCTAGCAGATTTTACCTTTATTCAAAATGCATTTGCTATTGTATAGCCTATCTCCTCTTCCCTCGTGTCCAGCCAGTTCGCTAATTCTTTAATTAATTTAGCTCTTTGTGATGGCCTGGGAATCTGATTCAGAGGCTGAACCGGAGGAACCCCAGCCTGCACAGGAGTCCCCGCCTTCAGGGCCGGCTGAACTGTGGCAGGGCCTTGGATCTGAAGCACCTGCACCTGTGCTGGATCCTCAGGAGCAGGCACCAGGTGAATCCTCTCTGGCTCCGGAGGTGATTGAAGACACAGTGCCTACAGGTGCGCCTCTCCCAGCCCTGTCAGGGGAAGATGAGTCTCCCCCTGGGTCCATTAACCCTCCAGTCTCTCCTGAGCTGCAGAGGCTCAGGGCAGAGAGGCGGAGGGAACTGGTTTCTCCCAGGAGGAGTGCTCGCCTTAAGGCCAGGAGAGGCGGATCTCCTGGGGGCCGGGACCGCCCCTGGCCTCAGAGAAGATAAAGGCGAGTCAGCCCAGTCCCAGGTTGCGGTAGCAACGTTGTTGAAGAGCTGTTTCGGCCAGCACCCTGTCCTGTTCCTCAAGAGTTCCTGTCCTTGCCCTGCTCCTCGCCCTGGACCCCGCTTCGCCCGTGGAGGACCGTCTGCTGACCCTCAACTCAGTTCCTGGACCTCACCCCACGGTAACCTCTCCCTGGGACCAGCTCACTCTTATATTTTCATTTACCTCCTCAGGAATCCCTCTGAATTTCAAATTTAACTGTTTCTGCCTCATCTCTAACATTGTCATGTTGTCCAGTAGTTCTTCTTGTCTTTTACTTATCTCCTTTACTTCTCCTTTAATCCTATCTGTCTCCCTTCTACTCTCCTTTAAATCTTTCTGAGCCCTTTTCATTGACTCTTCCAGCACCTTAGATCTTACCGTTAGGCCCTTCACTTTGCCTGTCAATTCTCCCACCACCCCCTCCAATTTTTTATCTAATGTATCCTGAACTTCCAACAATTTTTTCTCAATAGATTGTTCATTTTGTTTAAACTCCTTTCTTATTTCAACCATTAACTCATCATAGTCCTTTATCTCTTTCCCATTCTTGCCATTCTCCTGTCCAGATGGTTTCCTTTCCCCTGGTGTTCCCACTTTTTTCTTCATTCTGTCACAGTTACTTAATCAAATATTTATTTACTAATGTTGTTCTATTTTCCACCCCTAGGGGTCGTAAGTTTAAATATACAGTTTTTCAATTCTTCAATTGCAGTTCCCCTCTTTCTCCACACGGCGGCAGCAGTTCCAATAGTAGTCTTTCCCTAAATAGAGTTGCTTTCAATTTCTTTGTTCTTCAAAAGGAGTTTCTCCTTTCACGTGGCTGGAGGACCAGATGGGGAAGCTGCCATAGAAAACCAGGAAGAAAGGCACATGGAGTAAACGGGGAGGAGATAAACCCCCAAAGGACGAAGAGGGTGGAGGGGCAAATAAGAAAGAAAAAAGGGGGGAAAGGAAAGAAGGGAGAAGAAAATAGAAGAAAGAAACAAAAAGGGGAAAAATAAAAAGAGGGGGAGAAAAGTTGGAAATAAAAAATAAAAAAGGATAAAAAATAAAAGTAAAAATCAAAATCAAAAGCTTATTCTCAATGGTGTATTTCAAAGTTAGCGTCTTCTTTTTTCCTCCACTTGTTGGCTTAATCCATAAATTCTCCATGCATGACCAATAATCAGGTATGATAAAGCGTACTGTACTGTATGTCTTCTCCCCTACCACGTAGGGAGCGAGAAAGGTCTGTAGAAAGGTCTGTTCCATTGTTGGTCCCTTAATGGGGACATGACTTTTTAGTGGTGATTCTTATCCCAGCATGTAGCTTTTGTTCGTAAAGCACTTTGAGATGTTTCAAGGGAAATATATAAATAGGTTGCCACATTGGAGAAGGCCTTTTTAGATGGTTGTGCTAATGTGAGCTTCTGTCTCTAGGTTGTCCAAGTCAAGAGAAAGAAGATGATGTCCGGGAAGAATTGGAGGAAGAGAATAAACACCCCACCCCAGGTAATCCCTCCTAATCATCATCACAGTGGAAAGGAAATGTAGGGCGTGTTGGAGAGAGAGTTTTGGAAGAGAGATCTTACGCTCTCGTAGCAGAGTAGAATCATAGAATCATAGAGTTGGAAGAGACCACAAGGGCCATCGAGTCCAACCCCCTGCCAAGCAGGAAACACCATCAGAGCACTCCTGACATATGGTTGTCAAGCCTCTGCTTAAAGACCTCCAAAGTAGGAGACTCCACCACACTCCTTGGCAGCAAATTCCACTGTTGAACAGCTCTTACTGTCAGGAAGTTCTTCCTAATGTTTAGGTGGAATCTTCTTTCTTGTAGTTTGGATCCATTGCTCCGTGTCCGCTTCTCTGGAGCAGCAGAAAACAACCTTTCTCCCTCCTCTATGTGACATCCTTTTATATATTTGAACATGGCTATCATATCACCCCTTAACCTCGTCCTCTCCAGGCTAAACATGCCCAGCTCCCTTAGCCGTTCCTCATAAGGCATCGTTTCCAGGCCTTTGACCATTTTGGTTGCCCTCCTCTGGACACGTTCCAGTTGTCAGTGTCCTTCTTGAATTGTGGTGCCCAGAACTGGACACAGTACTCCAGGTGAGGTCTGACCAGAGCAGAATACAGTGGCACTATTACTTCCCTTGATCTAGATGCTATGCTCCTATTGATGCAGCCCAGAATTGTATTAGCTTTTTTAGCTGCCGCGTCACACTGTTGGCTCATGTCAAGTTTGTGGTCAGCCAAGACTCCTAGATCCTTTTCACATGTACTGCTCTCAAGCCAGGTGTCACCCATCTTGTATTTGTGCCTCTCATTTTTTTTGCCCAAGTGCAATACTTTACATTTCTCCCTGTTAAAATTCATCTTGTTTGTTTTTGCCCAGTTCTCTAATCTGTCAAGGTCGTTTTGAAGTGTGATCCTGTCCTCTGGGGTGTTAGCCACCCCTCCCAGTTTGGTGTCATCTGCAAATTTGATCAGGATGCCCTTGAGTCCATCATCCAAGTCATTGATAAAGATGTTGAATAAGACCGGGCCCAAGACAGAACTCTGTGGCACCCCACTAGTCACTCTTCTCCAGGATGAAGAGGAACCATTGATGAGCACCCTTTGGGTTTGGTCAGTCAGCAAGTTACAAATCCACTGAGTGGTAGCATAGTCAAGACCGCATTTTACCAGCTTCGTTACAAGAATATCATGGGGCACCTTGTCAAATGCCTTGCTGAAATCAAGGTAGGCTACATCCACTGCGTTCCCTTCATCTACCAGGCTTGTAATTCTGTCAAAAAACGAGATCAGGTTAGTCTGACATGACTTATTTTTCAGAAATCCATGCTGACTATTGGTGATCACAGCATTCCTTTCTAGGTGCTCACAGACTGTTTGCTTAATGATCTGCTCCAGAATCTTCCCTGGTATTGATGTGAGACTGACTGGGCGGTAATTATTTGGGTCCTCTCTTTTCCCCTTTTTGAAAATAGGGACAACATTTGCCCTCCTCCAGTCTGCCGGGACTTTGCCTGTTCTCCAGGAATTCTCAAAGATGACTGCCAGTGGTTCTGAGATCACATCTGCCAGTTCTTTTAATACTCTTGGATGCAGTTCATCTGGCCCTGGAGACTTGAATACATCTAAACTAGCCAAGTATTCTTGTACTATCTCCTTAGTTATTCTGGGCTGTGTTTCCTCTGCTGAATCGTTTGCTCCAAATTCTTCAGGTCGGGCATTGTTTTCTTTATCAGAGAAGACTGAGGCAAAGAAGGCATTGAGGAGTTCAGCCCTTTCTGTGTCCCCTGTTTGCATTTCACCATCTTCTCCTCTGAGTGACCCCACTGTTTCTTTGTTCTTCCTTTTGCTACGAACATACCCATAAAAGCCTTTTTTGTTGCTTTTAACCTCTCTAGCAAGCCTGAGTTCATTCTGTGCTTTAGCTTTTCTGACTTTGTGTCTACACGTGCTGGCTATTTGTTTGAATTCCTCTTTGGTGGTTTCCCCCCCTTTTCCATTTTTTGTACACATCCTTTTTTAATCTTAACTCAGTTAAAAGTTCTTTAGATAGCCACCCTGGCTTCTTTAAGCACCTTCCATGTTTCCGTCTCATTGGTATTGCCTGCTGTTGTGCTTTTACTATCTCCCTCTTAACAAACTCCCAGCCATCATGAACTCCCTTTCCTTTTAGTATTACTGTCCATGGGATCTCACCCAGCACTTCCCTAAGTTTTATGAAGTTGGCTTTCTTAAAGTCAAGAAATTGAGTCCTAGTATGCTTGGCTGCTCCTTTCTGCTGTATAGTAAACTTCAGAAGAGCATGATCACTCGCGCCTAATGATCCTTCCACTTCTACCCCACTAACCAGGTCATCAACATTGGTTAGGACCAGATCTAAAATGGCTGTTCCTCTTGTTGCTTCTCCCACTTTCTGGACAATGAAGTTGTCTGCAAGGCCAGTGAGGAATCTGTTTGACCTTATGCTCTTGGCTGAGTTTGACATCCAACAAATATCCGGGTAATTGAAGTCCCCCATTACTACTATCTCCCTTCATTTTGCATGCTTGGCCATCTGTTCCAGGAAGGCATCATCTATGTCCTCCGTTTGGCTCCCACAATGAGGTCTCTGTTATTCTTCTCTCCCTTAATTTTGACCCAAATGCTCTCACTTTGGCTTTGAGGTTCTAAATCTTGGATCTCTTCACAACTTCACAGGTATACACATCCCTGACATATAACGCCACTCCTCCTCCTTTCTTGTCTGGTCTGTTTCTCTGAAATAGATTGTATCCCCCCATTATTACATTCCAGTTGTGGGACTTATCCCACCAGGTTTCAGTGATGCCTATGTCATATTTAGTTTGCTGTACCAAGAGCTCAAGCTCATCTTGTTTATTTCCCATGCTTTGCGCATTAGTGTACAGACATTGAAGTCCATTAATCATTCCCCCGTGTCTCTTATTTAAGGATTTTTTCCTCCCACCACTAGGTCCGCGTGCTGTTTGCTCCATTTGGTCTATGACATTTGGATGATCATCTTCATTAATTGATAGACTCCTACCTTCAGGAGCACTGTCTCCCTCCCCCACATTAGTCAGTTTAAAGCCCTCCTGATGAGGTTTCTGAGATTTTTGGCAAAAACATTTCTCCCAACCGTTGTGAGGTGCAGCCCATCGCTTGCCAGAAGTCCATCTTCAAGAAACTGCAGTCCGTGATCTAAGAATCCAAACCGTTCCTGTTTACACCATTTGCGAAGCCAGCTGTTCACTTCCACTATTTTTCCTTCTCTTCCTGGGCCACGTCGTTCAACTGGGAGGACAGATGAGATGACAATTTGTGCATTTAGTTGCTTCAATTTCCTGCCGAGAGCCTCGTAGTCTCTTTTGATCTTCTGGAGGCTATTGCTTGCAGTGTCATTGGTTCCCACATGAACCAAGAGGAAGGGGTATTTGTCAGTGGGTTTTATGATTCCTTGCAGTCATTCAGTTACATCTTGGATCTTAGCCCCGGGGAGACAGCATACCTCCCGAGACATCTTGTCAGGCCCACAGATCACTGCTTCTGTTCCCCTCAGTAGGGAATCCCCTATCACCACTACACGCCTCCTCTTAGGTTTGGTCGGTGTTCTTCCATGAGCTGTCCGTTCCAAGGTCGCCTGCACATTCCCTGAGGACTGACTTTGCTGCTCGTCTTCATATACCTGATCGACTGTCATGAGGGAGAGATCCTCAAATGGAGTCTGCTCTTCGTCTTCCATGCTAGGGGAGAGGACCTCAAAGCGATTGTGTATTTCTAAACAATCAGAGCGAACCCTGGGCCTCCTACTTCTTTGAGTCACGTTTCTCCATATATCTGGCTCCTGTGTTGGTGAACTAGCCTCCTTCTCAGGGGAGTCCCCTGTCTCCTCCTTGGTGGAGACGGTGTGCTCTGTTGCTTCCAAGAAGAGCTCCAGCTCTCTAATTCTTTGGAGCGTAGTTACACGTTCCTCCAGTTGCTGGACTTTGTCTTTTAAGAGGGCAATCAACATGCAATTGCTGCAGGTAAAGCTGCCTGCAACCTTTGGCAAGATGGCAAACATTGCGCAGGAACCGCAGGCGACTGCAGCTGTCCCCCCCCCCTCCATCTTGAGAACGTGTCATTGGGGGCGGCTACAGCGGTCCTCCATCATAAAAAGCATGAAGACAGGACAAATAACTCTCCCCACAAGAAAAAAACCTAGGTCTCCCCCAACAAACGTTTGAGACTAGCTCCCCTAAATCTAAAAGATGGATTAAACTGTGCACGCCGCTAGGCGCGCGCTGCTGCCCTGCTAGCTCTGATAAGCTCCTCCCACAGCTAATCCCCTGCCTCAACAGAAACCCTGCCCCCTCTGACCTTTGCACAGGGAGAACAGCTAATCAGCCACAAAGAAGCACACACACACACACACACACACACACACAAGAAAACCCTTTTTGCTCCTCCTTCAACTGCTGCCCTGCTAGCTCTGATAAGCTCCTCCCACAGCTAATCCCCTGCCTGTAAATGCCACATGCTTAGGGAGTACTCTTCAGCTCCATGGAACCATTTGTGTGGAGTACCTCAGGGTTCAATTTTATCCCCTGTGCTGTTTAACATCTACATGAAACAGTAGTTTCATGAGTAGGATCATCCTAAAACAGTTCAGGACCACCCACAGTCTCCTCAGAGAGAAAGGCCTGCTTTGGGGTGGGGGGTGGAGAGAAGCCCTGCATGCTCCGACAGTCTCCTCAGGTCTGTTTGACTTTTCTCACACGTTTAGTTATTGTCCATCTGCTGGAAAAGTTCATGGGTAGAGCTAAGTAGAACGGTGATTGCTCCAACCACATTAAAACTGCATTAGTTACTTCTACCCTCAACTGCCTTCAAACAAACATTCCCCAGGAAGAAAAAAAAAACTAGGCTAAAATAAATAACTTATACTTAGCTTTGAAAATAAGTAAATGTTTTGCTCATGGCATCTCCAGATGTTACAGCAAACAAGTCTCCATCCACTGGCAGAAAAACAAAGGTGAAAAATGTTCTAAATGACCTTAAAAGGTATTGGTTTCCTTACAAAAGGATCATGCAATGTTTGGTTTAGCAAAGATGCAGGCTTTAAAATCTCCCTTTTGGAGAGATTCAGTTCACTTGGTTTTTCTTGCAGCTGGGAGCCAAAGGAGGTGGGGAGAGAATGTGAGGGAGCTCCACCGCCCACTGTCAACCTAAGCTCAGGTTAACCCTTTCATGCTCACTTCTGCCTCGGTGTCCTCACCCAACCATTGGCCTGTGGCCTCTGGAAAATAACCCACAAAGGAATGTAGCTGTGTCTTCTTCAAAAATCTTTTTGAACATAACAGAAAACTGCAGTGATATTTAACATTGTCACATGCTGATGTCTGTTGTCCTATCACTCATCTTCTTCCAAAAAGTCCACCTTTTAGGGGATGCAGCTCTGTTGCACAAGGGTGCCAAATCTGCTTTTTAATTGCACATGCTGAATTTGTCGATAGGTGGGTGACTCCCACCCAGAAATAATGACAGTCTGAAATCACCCCAAGACACAGAAGTCCTGTGCAGAGGAAGGATGCTAACTGATTTTCTTTATCCATCTCAATTGGGGTTTAAGCCTGGTTTTGGCAGAGAAACTGCTTTGGTCATCCTGTATGATGACCTCTGTCAAGAGAGAAATAGTGTTTGTGCAAATTCTTGTCAATCTTTCAATTCCATCTACCACAGTATCCTTCTGGTGCAGCTGTCCAAGCTAGGAGTGGGGTGCACTGCTTTGCAGTGATGCTTAGGGGGTGATCTTCAGCTCCATGGAGCCATCAATGTGGAGTTCCTTGGGGTTCAATTTTATCTCCTATGCTGTTTACCATCTACATGAAACCACAAGGTAGGGATCATCCTGAAACAGTTCAGGACCACAATACCTATCCCCATACAAAGCAACCGAGATCCTGCAATCATCCTCTTGTGCCTCCTCCATGAGAGATCTGGAGGGAGGCAACATGAGAACAGGCCTTTTCTGCTATGGCCCCCTCCTTGTGGAATGCTCTCCCTAGGGAGGCTTGCCTGTGCCTTTGTTACATATCTTTAGGTTCCAAGCAAAAACATTTTTCTTCTCTTAGGCCTTTTGCTAATTAAACAAAATTCATGGCCTTTTAAACAGAGGGGGTGTTTGTTTGTTATTATCAATTTTAATATATTAGTAAATACGTTTCTCATTTTCTACAGAGAAAAGAAAAGCAGTTATGGATATTCTGTGCAAATTAAATCTAGAAAACCATGAAAGCAAGGCGCTCTCCCTCCAAGAAGTCCTGAAAATCAGTTTGGGGAGCTTGAAGGAATTCACACCTCAAACCTGGGAAGATTTGCCTTGGCATTTTCTGAGGAAGATATTGGCTCTGAATGTGACAGCCAGGAGCACCAGCTTCAAACAAGTTGTTTCTGATGATCAAGTACTTAGAAGAAATGAGGGGAATGAGAGGATTGATAAGGACATTTTCTTGACTCTTGAAATGGGTGAGAGTCATTCTTTGAACCCCCTTGATGTCCTTTGTGCTGTTCTGCTTTGTTCTGACAGTTTCCTCCAACAGGAGATCCTCCTCAAAATGTCCATGTGCCAGTTTGCCCTGCCTTTGATTCTGCCTCCCCTCAAGACCTCCAAGTGCACCCTGATGCTCTGGGCCATAAGGGACATCGTGAAAATATGGAGGCCCCATTCCTTAGCTGAAAGCAGAGGCTTCAAGGAGGACAGCCTGGTACTGACATCCATGCCAACTGTTTCCTTCGTACGGATGGGAAACTGTAACATATCCAAGTCCAAAGTCCTCAACGAGTTCCTCAGTCCTTCTCAGCAGCATAATGATTTCTTTCTACACCGAGATATGGAGTGTGGGAACATCCCTCGGGAAATTGCTGATGGGCTTGTAGAGATTGCCTGGTATTTCCCAGGAGGACGGACAAACACAGATCTCTTCCCAGAGCCAGTTGCTGTTGCAAATCTCCGTGGAGATGTTGAGTCTCACTGGGTGCAGTTCAGCTTTTTAACGCAGGTCTCCTCAGCTGTCTTCATATTTGCTGATTGTATTGGCGAGAGAGAATATACTCTCTTGTCGTCACTGAAGGTCTTGTCAACTCAGTTCTACTTTATCTTGGAAGGTCGCAGTAGAAAATCTGGTTGTACCTTGGAGTTCTTAAATAAACTGGCACCAGTGATTAAACTTGACAATTCACATATATTGGTAAAGAATGCCACAATGAATAAAGCAGTATTTGTAGAACTCCTTCGAGCTTCAGTTGGAAAAATAATAGCCTCAAATCCTAAGTGTGTAAGTATTGATAAGATGTGTACAACAGCCCATGAACTTACAATCCAGGTGGATGAAGACCACAAAGAATGTCAGGATGCCCTCAGACGTGCCACAGAAATTGCAGGAGAGATAAAAGATGTCGCAGTTTACAAGAAAGAAACACTGATACTCCAAGGTGATCTCTGGAAGAATCTGGCCAAAGTGGAGAAAGAACTATGCAGAATGGAAAGACAAGGGGACATGCCTTCAGAAAAATACAGATCAGAATTGAGAGGCAGATGGTTGGAACTGCGTAAACAGCAGAATCAATGTGAACTCACCCCTGGCTTGATGAAATTTGTTGATGCCATCAGACATTTGAAGTCTGCAGAGAAGCACTACTTCCTGAAATGGATGAAGTTCAACCTGGACCATATTGCTAGGGGAAATCTTTCCAAGTTACGTGCTGACTATAAAGAGAAATGCAAGAAGTTAGGAGATGATGGGCAGAAGATTGCAGAGGTAGACCAGTTGATATCATCCTCTTCCTTGGGAGTTGAGCATTTCATGCGTGAGCTGGGGCAGTTTTATGAGGCAGAATGCTCCATGGTTAATGAGGGCAAAATAGCTAAAAAAAATAGACAGTTTGCCCATTTCCCAAGCATTGCAGCTGAACTACTGCTGGAAGGGTTTCCCCTGGAGCTCATTGATGGTGATGCATCCAATATCCCCCTGCAGTGGATAACTGACGTTCTGAATAAACTCAATAACAAACTTAGGGGACAATCCAAGATGATGGTGATAACCGTTCTGGGGGTGCAGAGCACTGGGAAATCGACCCTTCTGAACACCATGTTTGGCCTGCAGTTTGCTGTCAGCAGTGGGCGGTGCACACGAGGTGCCTTTATGACGCTTCTTAACGTCTCAGAGAATTTGGTTCAGGAACTTGGCTGTGACTTCATCCTGGTGATAGACACAGAAGGCTTGAAAGCCCCTGAACTGGCCAAACTGGAAGACAGCTATCAGCATGACAACGAGTTGGCCACTCTAGTCATTGGGCTGAGCGACATCACCATTGTCAACATGGCCATGGAGAATGCCACTGAAATGAAGGACATCCTGCAAATTGTGACCCATGCCTTCTTCAGGATGGAGAGGATTGGGCAAAAACCCAACTGCCAGTTTGTTCATCAGAACGTCAGTGACGTTTCTGCACATGACCAAAACATGAGGGACAGGAAGCATCTTTTGGAACAGCTGAATGAAATGACCCAGGCTGCAGCAAAAATGGAAAAACTCAACAGGGATATCAAGTTTTCAGACATCATGGACTATGACCCAGAAATGCACAATTGGTACATACCAGGTCTTTGGCATGGAGTCCCACCAATGGCCCCAGTTAACATGGGATACAGTGAAAAAGTCCTTGAATTAAAGAAGAACATATTTGAATTCATAAAGAACCGCACATGTAAAATACCTCCCAAGGACATCCCTCAGTTTATTGAATGGGTGAAAAATCTCTGGAATGCTGTGAAACATGAGAACTTCATCTTCAACTTCCGAAACAGCCTCATAGCGGAAGCTTATAACCAGCTCTCCATGAAATATTCTGAATGGGAATGGCATTTTCGCAGAGAGATGCACCTCTGGGTGTCTGAACAGGAAACGTCAATACAGAATGTTTCTCCCGATGAATTTGATATACGCAGTTTGCAAAATGAGCTTTATCAGAAGCTGTTGGCTGGAGAACAGCAGATTTTGGAGAATCTGAAGCAATACTTTGAAAGCAGAGCAGCAAATCTGCATTTGGTAGAAAGGTACAGAGAAGATTTTGTCCGCAGTGCTCACAGCCTCAAGCAGGAACTGGAAAGTTATTCTTACAACAAATGTCAGGAAGCTGTTCGCATTAAAAAGGGGCTTCACAAGATTCACTCTCTACAAACTGAATATTTGAAAATAATTGAAGGAAAGGTTGATGGGCTACTTAAAAAATGCCGGGAAAATGAAGATAGGATTGAAGATCAAGAACTGGAAAAAGAGTTTGAAAGAATGTGGACGGAAACACTATCAGAAATATCACCTGTTCCCTTAGAGAAACGACAAATATATGAAGAGCTTGACTTATATTTGAGAAGGGAATTGTCACATCGAGGAAGTTCAGTCAATGTAAAATTACAGGGAGCAAAATCTTTGTTAAGCTACAGAATGAATACTTTTCAAATGAAATCTGAATATATGGATTCAACATGGTGGCACCGTGTGAAACACTTGATTGTTAAAAATGACGGTTTGCATGAGATAGAAGAACTTGCTAACTCCTTGATGGCTAAATGCAGTTCCTACATTTGTAAAAAGGTTGATTCCAAAGGAGACTATGATGATACATATTGTGGTGAACTTTTACAGATTATCAATGAAAAGCTACAGCAGCCTGATGCTCAGAAACTTCATATAGCAACATGCTTTGAAGTGGATCTAAAGCTTCACATTTTGGGGGAAGCAGCTCATGAATTTCAAAAGATGCATGAAGAGTTTATTAAGGAAAATGATCCCTATATACGCTTAGAGAAACTGAAGCCTCGTTATTTCTCAATTTTCAGAGATCTTTATCTGGAAAAAGATGCCCAGCAAATCAGAGCCAAGAATTTCTGTGACCAGTGTCTCCATCCTGCCCTTGTGAGTTATATCAACAAAAGACTTGGGATAGAAATAGTAGATGACATTCTCAACAGTGCACAGTCCATTGGGTATGCTAGTCGGAGCTTCTTCCAGTTCACTGTCCTGAAGGAACTGTTGGAAGAGGGTAATGTTGACAGTTACGTAAAATACCTTGGGGCTTATGAAAAGTTTGTCAAAAACTGGATCCAGAAACATATTTTGGATTACTATGCAGAGAATGAGGGTCTGAAGAAACTGGAGGGAGAGATTCTCTTTGCGATTGTAAAGAAAATTATAGAAACACTGGAAAAATTAAAGCATCAAGATATTGAGGCAGTCTCTGAATTTTTGGACAGTTTTTGCAGAGAAATGCAGAAGGAGTTAGTCATTCCTAAGGACAGTCTCTTAGGGGTACAGTTTAAGAATGCAACTGATCCTGCACAGTTTTCTGCTTGTGTTGAAAACTTCCTTGCTGATTTGCAGCAGCAAATAATATCTGAATATGATATCCTGGATCTCCAGTCTAAACTCTCCAAATTGCCTGTGAGCCCCCAGGATGAGATCTTCAAGCGGGTGTTTGGCTGTGGGAAGCAGTGTCCTTTCTGCGAAGTCCCCTGTGAAGCTGGAGGGAGTACTCATCAAGAGCATTTTGCAACTGTCCATCGGCCTCGAGGACTGGGAAGGTACATCAAAACAAAGTCAGAAAAGCTTGTTTATGATATCTGTTCCACTGCTGTGGCTTCCAACACTAAGTTCGAAAATCAGGACACAAATGGGGAATACTATCCATACAAAGATTATCGTGCATATTATCCAGACTGGTGCATCCAACCAGATCCCAGTATCAATGCTTCAGATTACTGGAAGTTTGTTATGAACAAATATAACTGTGAATTTGCAATAATTTATGAAGCTAAACCAGCTGATCTGCCAGCGGACTGGAAAAACATTACTGAAGAACAAGCACTGAAGGCCTTAAAGGACATTTATAATATGAAGTGAGCATTCTTATCTTGGCAGAAGAGAAACATGGATCTTCTTCCCATGAAAGCATGCCACCAAGTAGGCAAGTCTTAATAATGCAGGAAAGGCCCCTTGAAAGTTAAAATGAATCTCTTTGAAGGACCCTTAATTTTCAGATAACACTGATAGATAGGGAAAATAGGGTTCTGCATCCCTAAGTCCCTGGCTGGATTTCCATTTATTTCACTGTGCCTTAAGTTTTGTGCCACATATAGTGGAATGTTTTCAGCCAGTTGTGTCTACCTGCATCGCTGTGTTCATCTTCTCTGTTCAGGTGCACGTTTATCCCAATCTCATTTTTCTTCTCTTTTCCGATTGTCCTTAATTCAGAGCATATTATTTACCCTGAGCAGCAATCTTTCCTCTTCCCCTCCAGTGTATTAAAATACTGCTGCTAACTTGGAATTTGAAATTCACCAGGTGATGGCAGCATTTTAATTCTCAAATGGAGTACAGTGGTACCTCAGGTTAAGTATTTAATTTGTTCAGGAGGTCCGTTCTTAACCTGAAACTGTTCTTAACCTGAAGCACCACTTTAGCTAATGGGTCCTCCTGCTGCTGCTGCGCCGCCGGAGCACGATTTCTGTTCTCATCCTGAAGCAAAGTTCTTAACCCGAGGTACTATTTCTGGGTTAGTGGAGTCTGTAACCTGAAGCGTATGTAACCCGAAGTACCACTGTATATGCATATAATAAAAGATTTTGCTAACTCCTTGTTGTCCAAATGCACTTCATATATTGATGAAAAGCTCGATTCTAAAGGAGATTATGATGAAACCTACTGCATTGATCTTTTGTGTATGATCTATGAGAAGCTTCAACAGCCTGATGTTCAAAATCTTCATACAACCCCTGGCTTTGAAGTGGACCTTAAGCTCCACATCTTGGGAGAAGCAGCTCATGCATTTCAAAGGAGACACGAAGAATTTGTTAAGGAAAATGATCCTCACATGCGCCTGGGAAAACTGAAACCCTACTATTTTGCAATTTTCAGAGATCTTTATCAGGAAAACGATGCCCATCAAATCCAAGCTAAAGATTTCTGTGAAACGTGTCTCCATCCTGCTATAGTGAATTATGTCAACAATAGACTTGGAGTGGAAATAGTGGACCACTTTCACAATAGTGAGCAGTCTATTGACTTTGGCTCTCGGAGTTTTTTTCCAGTTTACTATCCTGAAGGATCTGTTAAATGAATGGGATTTTGACCAATATATTGAATACATCACAACCTATGAAAAGTTGAAATCGAAAGTACGAGATTGGCTCCATTATTTTCAAATAATGGAGGTGTATAAACAAGACAGGAAAATTGGCTTCCAGGTAGAGAGATCAAAATTAGAAACAGAACTGTTAGAACCCAATACTAAGAATTTGTCAAGAATGTATAACTGGTTGCTGGAATGGAATACACAAGATGAAACGGTTAAGTCAGCTATGATTAAGTGGGCACAAGACATTGGTCATGACATTATGTTTGCTGACTGGGAACAGTTATGGACCACCGGTATAAAGTTTACGGCATGTAATGCCTTAAGAGAGAATATTATGAAAATGATTTATAGGTGGTACATGACCCCAGTCAAGCTTGCTAAAATTTATCATCTGCCCAATAATAAATGTTGGAAATGTAATGAAATTGAAGGTACTTTCTATCACCTTTGGTGGACATGCCTGAGATTAAGGCCTTCTGGGAAATGATCTATAATGAAATAAAGAAGGTACTTAAATGTACTTTTCATAAGAAACCAGAGGCTTTTCTCCTGGGCATGGTCGGCCAATTGGTGCCAAAGAGAGACAGGACGTTCTTTATGTATGCTACTACAGCGGCAAGGGTTCTAATAGCAAAGTATTGGAAGACACAAGAACTACCCACGCTGGAAGAATGGCAGACGAAGGTGATTGACTACATGGGACTGGCTGAGATGACTGGCAGAATCCGTGACCAAGGAAAAGAGACGGTGGAGGAAGATTGGAAGAAATTTAAAGTCTATCTTAAGAACTGTTATAAAATTAATGAGTGCTAAAACGCCAAGGGTAGGAAAAAAAGAGAGATTACAGCTGTAAATGATTAGGTAAGAGAGAAGGGAAAAAATGAGTAACTAATTAAATTAAGTGAGGATTTGCTGAAGAAATTTTGAAATAGGGATGCAAAAAGGGGAGGTATGGGGAAGTCGGAGAAGTAAGATTTATGAAAAGAAGGTTTTGAAATTATACGTGTTTATGTGTTTGTTTGTTGGTGTATTGTGTATTGTATTGTGTTTGATATGTGTTGGAAAATTAATAAAAATATAATATAAAAAAACCTATGAAAAGTTTGTCAAGAGTTGGATATGGAAAAGAATGGTGGATTACTATACAAAAAATGAGGATCTGAAGAATCTGGAGGTAAACATTTTCTCTGCAATACTAGACAAAATTAGAAAAACATTGAAGAAGCTGAAGCATCAAGGTGCTGAGACAATCTCAGAATTTGTGGAGGATTTTTCCCAGGAAATGCAGAAAGAGTTGGTCATTCCTAAGGATAGTTTAGTGGGGACACACATGAAACAGGCATTTGATCCTGGCCACTTTTTTGCTTTTGTTGAAAGCTTCCTTCCTAATTTGCAAGAACAAATATTAAGCAGATTTAGAGACTTGGATATCAAATCCAAACTCTCCGAACTGCCTGTGAAGCCCCAAGACGAAATCTTCAAGCAAATGTTTGGCTGTGGGAAGCAGTGTCCCTTCTGCTACACCCCCTGTGAAGCTGGAGGGAGCGCTCATCGGGAGCATTTTGCAACAATCCCTCGACCTCAAGGATTTGGAAGATTCAGATATATAGATTCAGAAAAGCTGATATGTTCTCTGTGCTCCACCGATGTGTCCACCGATCAAGTGTTCCAAAATCAGGACACAAATTATGAATGGCATCCATACAAAGAGTACCGTACGTATTATCCAGACTGGCGTATCCAACCTGATCCCAGTATCAAAGCTTCTGATTACTGGAAGTACATTTTCAAAATGTTCAATGATTACTTTGCCAGAAAGTACAAGGCTAAACCAGCTGATCTGCCAGAGGACTGGGGAAATATAACCAAAGAACACGCACTGCAGGCCTTAAAAGATAGATACAAGTTGTAACCAACACTGCCATCAGAATGCTTGCCTTAAAGACCTGGAAACAAAAGTGATTTCAAACAAGTTTTTGCATTCACAGATTGCATCCAATTTTATTAAATGTATGCCATTTTTGTATGAAAATCTCAGACGTTATGCACAGCTGCCAAACATAATGTGTGCATAATATGACAAGGTTGCATGTTGAAATTAGCAAAACAATGATGTGTTTTCATTTTTCAGATGATGGTAAAAGTGTAAACGCCTTGCGCTAAAGTAGTCCTAGTCAGCAGCCATATGCATTCTTAGTTGTCTATATTATATGATATATACCTTTTGGGTAGTGAGGGACTTTTTTTTACTCTATAGCATTCAGGTATGTGATTGTATCCATGATTATTTGCTGCCCCCATATTTTGTAATTCACAGCCTAAAGCAGCACATATATTCTTTGTCTTTCTTTTCCAAGTGTAATAAACCAATCTTTCACTCTTTCCTGGTGTGACAAACTCTTTATTGGGTATGAGGGTTGAAGGTATTAATGCATTTTAATGAGTGCACACCCTAACTCTGTGCCAAAAGTTACATTCCTATTTTAGGTCCATGCTGGACAAACATGTGGGTTCAGACATGCACATTGTAACACACATCTGTGGGCAACTTTTAGGGCAACCTTTTTGCTGAAATGGTGCGCAGCATTTGTTTAGACCTGGGGTTTGCAAACTGTGGTTGGTGAGCTTCATCCTGGAAGACCACTTGCAATCTGAATTCTATGGAATTCAAATGGGTAATACAATGAAGTACAATATAATAAAAGAAGCGATAAAACTAAAATATTAGCTATTTATATACTGATGTTTCCTCCGTGAAGTTCAAGGTGACATACATGGGTGTCCCCTTCCCATTTTATCCTCACAACAACCCTGTGATGTAGGTTAGGTGGAGGGACAGTGACTGGCCCAGGGGCACCCAGTGAGCACCATTCCAATGCTCTAACCTTTACAGCACAATGGTTCTCGGCACATACAGCATCTAGGGAAAAGGGAAAGGACCCCTGGATGGTTAAGTCCAGTCAAAGGCGACCATGAGGTGTGGTGCTCATCTCGCTTTCAGGCGAGGGAACTGGTGTTTGTCCGCAAACAGCTTCCCAGGTCATGTGGCCAGCATGACGAAACCACTTCTGGCGCAATGGGACACCGTGACAGAAGCCAGAGCGCATGGAAACGCCGTTTACAGCATCTAGCACATCACAACTGCTGCAACAGGCATCAAGTGATTCACCAAGAATATCAGAAATTTTTAAATGGTCTGTGAGGGGGAAAAGTTTGAGAACCAGGGATTTAAAGCATACAACTTCCGACCTGCTCTCAGGAACAGGTGATTTCCCCACACAATTCTGAGCACTGCCACACCCTCAAAGCAGCTGGAGAGCATGATTTTGCACAACGTGCAAGCTTCTCAATCTGCAGAGAACTGATAAATTTGCAAAAGATCACAAACGGTTTGTCTCAAGCTCTTAACCCATCTAGTTCTCTGATTTAACGATAAAATCTGTGCTTGTTGTAGCCACAGCATCGGCATCCCTCATGCATGGTACAAGGCTGCCTTTCTGACTGATCGCCCTCCACTGGTTCAGGTAACATTGCAAGAGCTGTTGCTTAACCCCTGACACAAACACCGGGAGATACAGTCTCCCAAATACATACTGTAGGTTCCAGACCAGCCTTTGTCCACTTGGTGCCTTCCAGATATGTTGGACCACAGCTCCCATTAGCCACAACCAAAATCAAACTCAGTAAGTAAAGCCCTCAGGATTCTTCGGAGGAAGTTGGGTGTCAATGTAAGAAATGTTTCCTGTTTTACCATTAAAAAAATTCCCCTGCCAGTGGCCATAGAAACAAAGTGGCAATGACAGTCCTGCAGCTCAGGCCAGCGTCCAGCAACTGCGTGGGAAGTGAGAAGAAAGCAGACCCTGCAAGTGTCCGTTTTCCAGGGACAGCCCTAAATTTTCAGAATTCTGTCCCCGTTTCTGATTTGATCTGGGAATGTCCCGCTTTTCCTTAAAGGTAAAGGGACCCTTGACCATTAGGCAGGGGCGCCGACTTATAAAAAATATTGGGGGGGCCCATACCGGGGTCCTGCCGCTGGTTCGCTCGGGTAGCCGGGAGAACGCAGTTCGAGGTGGCGGTGTTGGGGAGAGACCCTCGCTCAGGGCGCCACTAGACTTGGCGGCCGGCGGCCTATCTGGGGGGTTTTGGAGCGTATTTCGGCGGAGCGATTGGGGAGGAGGGGGCTTGTTGCCGGATTCTTCAGCTGGGCCGGAGATCCGCTGCTGGGGGGTCCCTGGGCCGAGTTGTGAGCACGGCCTGCTGAAGGGAGATCCAGCCGATTGCGCGACGGGGACGGCCGGGGCTCTCCGGCTAGGGCGCGCGGCTGGCTGGCTGGCGAGGGAGCAGGTGGGGAGGAGGCGGGGGTCCTCACTCTCTTAGGAAACGCACCCGCGCGCCCGATTGCCACGAAGTCCGAAGGGTGCGTGTGTGGAATTAAAAAGCAAAAACGAGATACGGGCAGGGCAGGCAAAGAGTTTTCTGCAAGAGGATGGAGGGCAGGTTGAAGAGAAAATCACTCAGGATGAGACAGTCAAATCAGCCATGATAAAATGGGCTCAGGATATTGGGTATAACATCATGTTTGAGGACTGGGAAAGGTTATGGACCACCGGAATGAAATTCACGGCATGTAATGCCTTGAAGGAAAATATTATGAAAATGATTTATAGGTGGTACATGACCCCAGTCAAGCTTGCAAAAATATATCACCTGTCTGATAATAAATGTTGGAAATGTAAGGAGGCTGAAGGGACATTCTTTCACCTCTGGTGGACTTGTCCAAAAGTGAAGGCCTTCTGGGAAATGATCTATAATGAGTTAAAAAAGGTATTTAAGTATACCTTTCCCAAGAAACCAGAGGCCTTCCTCTTGGGCATTGTTGGCCAGAAAGTGTTAAAGAAGGATAGAACTTTCTTTATGTATGCAACTACAGCAGCAAGAATACTTATCGCAAAATATTGGAAGACACAAGATTTGCCCACACTGGAAGAGTGGCAGACGCAATTGATGGACTACATGGAACTGGCTGAAATGACTGGCAGAATCCGAGATTTGGGAGAAGAAACAACGGAAGAGGACTGGAAAAAATTTAAGGACTATTTACAAAAACAATATAAGTTGTATGAATGTTAAAAATTTACACGATTCGGAAACTATAGCTTCAGCAATTAGATTTGGGAAACAGGAAATTATATTTTAAGTAAGAAAAGGTCAAAATCTAAGGTAATACTATGTTTAATTTAAGATATAAGTAACTGATGAAAAGTATGTTAAATTTAGAGGTATAGTATTTGAAAAGTACAAAATAAGGTACGAAACAAGGTAATAATTTGCTGATATCTTTATTATAAAGAATGCAGGGTAAGGGAGATGCGAGGAAGTCCAGTTAGTTATATAAAAAATGTGTTGAATGGTTGGTTTTCTTTTCTTCTTTTTCTTTTTTTCTTTTTCTTGTTCTTTTACTTTTTTCTTCAGTGTATGTTTCTAACTTTGTATTTGAAACCTTAATAAAATATTTATAAAAAAAGAAGAAGAGAAAATCCTTTCGCTTTTCTGGGGCTCAGGGAAGTCTCAGAGCCGGAGGTTGGGGAAGGGACCCCCTTTGCTCTGCCCTCTTCTCCCGTCTTAGATTTGCATGGGGGTCCCCGCCCAAGCTTGCCTGGCCACCGGGCCACACAAGGGCCGCGCTCTACGCGGCACACCTTGCTAGCCGCGCAGCTGTCCTCCACGGCTGCGGAGCGGCCCTGCGCCGGTGCCCAGCCCCTCTGGGCGCCCGCTGCGCTGCCAATGACAAGCGGGCGACGTCGCGGGCGGGGAAGGCGTCGCTTTCTTTCCCGATCCTTCATCCTCCCAGTCTTCCAGCCCTTTTTTGGGTTGGAAGCTCGTCTCGTTCGCCCTTCTCCTTTCTTCACCCTGCGCGCAATTTTCCTCCCTCGTCTCCCTCCCCATTTCTCCTTCCTTCCTGACTGACTGACTGACGGGCTTGGGCTCGGGCTCAGGCTCCGGGTCGGGCTCAGGCTCGGGCTCCGGGTCGGGCTCAGGCTCGGGCTCGGGCTCAGGCTCGGGCTCGGGCAGCCACAGCGTCGGCGGTGTTGGCGATCGGCGGCGCGGGGGGATGGCCCTCCCGGGGGAGCCGGCGCTGCTCAATGGGGTTGCCAAGGAGACAGGCCGGCCGCCCCCTCCCCCGGCCCGGCGCCCCCCGCCGCGCCGGTGCCCGTTATCGAGCTGGTGCGCGCCGGGCGCCCTATAAAAGCCGCGGAGGCGCCCACCGCCGCCCGAGATTATTGGGGGGGCTGAGCCCCCCCAAACGAATTTTTGAGGGGGCTCGGGCCCCCTCAAGCCCCATGGAGTCGGCGCCTATGCCATTAGGTCCAGTTGTGGCCGACTCTGGAGTTGCGGCGCTCATCTCTCTTTACTGGCCGAGGGAGCCGGCGTACAGCTTCCAAGTCATGTGGCAAGCAACTTCTGGCGAACCAGAGCAGCGCTTGGAAACGCCGTTTACCTTCCCGCCGGAGCGGTACCTATTTATCTACTTGCACTTTGACGTGCTTTCAAACTGCTAGGTTGGCAGGAGCAGGGACCGAGCAACATGAGCTCAACCCGTCGAGGGGATTTGAACCGCCGACCTGATCGGCAAGTCCTAGGCTCTGTGGTTTAACCCACAGCGCCACCCGCGTCCTTAGGATGTCTCTATTTCTATTGGAGAAATGTCGGAGGGCATGGGAAAGTACGACAACCCTGCGATGTAGTCCGTGGTTTATACGACGGGGTTAGGCGCTGGAGGCTAAGCCTGCTTTGGATTTCCAGGCTGCAACAAAAAGAAACCCCGTCTCCTTCAACTCGACGCCTCGCTGCCCAAATCCGCCGTTCCGCTTCCTGCTGCACCGGCTTGCCTGGGGCGCGATTTCTTCCTCGGTTTACACCACTGCCAGCCCGCTTCACTTTTACCCTTCCGGGACAGAGGGAGGGGGGAGGAGGGAACTGAAAGCGAAAGCGGATCCTTGCCTTTAACAGACGGCGCCCCACCCGCCGCCGTTGGCCCACGACGGGGTTTCAAGCTGCTGCCTTCGCCCCCCCCCCCGCCCCCCGCAGCCGTCGGGGGCACGTTTAGCAGCGGAGTCGGACTTCTCTTTGCTCCCTTTCTCCTCGGGGAAGGAGAGAACGCGATGGCGGAGGAGAGGAAGAGGACCGTCCGCGACCGCCTGACGGACGCCCTAGAGGACTTGAAGGAGTACGATCTGAAGCAATTCAAGTTCCATCTGAACGCGCTCCCGGCCGAGGAGGGCTATAGTAGCATCCCCAAGGGGCGGCTGCAGAAGGCGGATCGCTTGGACCTGTGCCGCCTGCTTCTCGGCTACTACGCCGAGGATGGCGCTGTGGAGGTGACGCTCAAGGTGCTGGGATGCATCAACCGAAGAGACTTGCGGGAGAAGCTCCTGCGAGTCAAAGGCGGTGGTGGTAAGGAGAGGGGCGGGGGCTCGCAGAAGCACAGTGGGCCGGGTGGGGGTCGTGGGGGGGGGGTCTTAGTGGTGGGGGAAATCTGCTCTGGTGAGTACAGATCATCTCGTCTGAAAGTGGGACAGGCTAAAAGCAGGAGAGTTTGGGGATTTTACCTGGCCCAGGTGTATCCCTCTTCCTTGCTGCAAGTGAAGGTGAATAAAAACTCCTAAGTCAACAGGCTGGCATAGGACTTAACCTTTCTTTCACTTCACCTACCAGATTAATTTTGTTCTATAATCTCCACATTTTTATTTTTATTAATAATTTTATTAACAGTTTTATTAAATACTTTAAAAAATAATTTTATTAACAATTTTATTAAATACTTTTAATAATACTTTTATTAATAATTTTATTTATAAGTTTTTTCTTATGGATTATAATCCAGCAGTTCCTACAGGGGAAATTCTGTGCTGCTGTTTGGTTTTTTTAATCGGAGACCCTTTTCGATGTGAACTTTTCTTCTAATGTTCCCAGCGCTCCTCAATGGCTGCTTTGGTCTGAGGCAAGGGCAGCGAGAAATCAGAAACATTGGTGGAAGAGCGCATCCTCCCTTTGAGAGAGATGTTGCTTCACTTCGTTCTTTGAGAGATCCTTCCTTCTCTCTCCGGCTCTTCACTTCATTTGACAGCTGTGGGATGGGAGACTTCAGGTTTGCATCGACCAGAACCAAAACAGTCGGTGGCAAAAGCATTACTAGAAGGAGGATGGTTGAAAATGGACAAGAAAGAGTAGAAGTTGAAGTTGACCAGTCAAATACTTTAGCTATAAATGGTAAGAAGTGGTTTCTCCTTTTAAATAACTTGTTATTAAATGCAGATGTTTAACATAAATGTTGAATGAACACCGATTGGAGCATTTCATTGGAACATTTTGGAAAGACTTCAAATGGCAGCTGAGGTAAAGTACTTATAAACAGCTCATTTGCACTAATGATACCAGTTTTCACCTTAATTGCCGGGGGATTCAGTTTTCCACCTGCTGAGATTATCCGTATCTTTTTTTTTACACTTCCTTTGATTACATGATTGCAAGTGAATCTTGCATGGGCATTGGGCACTGAATTTGTTTTCTGTGAGGATCTACCTGCACAGGAAAGATTCTTGAGTAAGGCTGATCTTATCTGTCCTCTCTCATTTTTTATTTACCGTATTTTTCGCTCTATAACACGCACCAGACCATAACACGCACATAGTTTTTAGAGGAGGAAAACAAGAAAAAAAATATTCTAAACGAAATAGTGGATATATGATTTTTGTGGTTCGTGCTGTGGCCACAGACATGTGATCTGACAGTGAGTTTGGAGTAGCCCAATGCAAAAATCCTGAGGATCCATGTGGATCCATGCTTTGTAACCACGGAGGAGGGAAGGGGAACCATGGATCCTCTGCTCACGACTGCAGCAGATCTCCCCCCCCCCCGCAGGCATTCGCTCCATAACACGCACAGACATTTCCCCTTACTTTCTAGGAGGAAAAAAGTGAGTGTTATGGTGCAAAAAATACGGTATTTTTTTTCTATCAACAGGATCATTTGCAACCATCGGAGAGACAGAGGCCGTTGCCAGTTGCAAGAACTTAAAAATCAAGGTTACTGAAGTGCTGGATGGAGAGTTATCTCATTTGGTAGAGGCGAAAGATGATATGGCAGGAAAGGTTTCGTCAGGAAAAAACACCAGGAGGTAATCTCAGTGCTTAAGCAATGGACGGTTCTTGTTGCCAAGAACCACACAACTTTATTGCGCTCCTTGCTCCATGCCACACTTACACCTCAGCTACCGCTGCAACACTGTCCCTCTCTGTTGGTGTTTTGTATTAAGGAGAATAAGGCGCAAGCTGCGTGTGAAATGAGAATTGGAGAAGAAATTATAGGAGATGGGTAAAAATACTTTGAGAGGCACGTGGAGGTGAGACAGAAAAGAAAATAGAAAAGAAGAACTTTCTTCACTTAGAATCACTGGGCTATATTCAACTAAGTTCTACTCAGAGTAAACCTATTGTAATTTCCAAACCTAAATTAATTATATCCATTAGTTTCTATGGGCCTGTTTTGACCCATTGAGACTAGCGTTGGCTATAATAACCCTCTGGATCCACAAATTCTGCCTAAAACGGGGACGCTGTCACAATACAGAGCAGATACCTGTCTGATGGAAACTGAGCTGCAAGGAGAATGCAGCAGCAAATAATTTAGTCATTTTTGAAGCTGGAATAGATATAATAGCATGCTAATTACAGTGAATTGTGCCTCAATCTGCCACTATTTAGTTGTTGGCATATCCCTGGGGATAGAAAGCTTGAGAAAGTGTAGGTTTCATGCTGACATCATGCCCTTTACCTCCAGCCAGCATCACACAGAGTAGTTGGTTTTGCAGTAGACTGAGACTGTTCCCCTTTCTGCCTAACTTTGACATTTCTTCTGCTTTGCCATTTTGTTGCAGAAGGAGTACAGTGGCGAAGACCACCCACAGCCGTCTTTTGGGCACCCTGGAGAACTTGGCAAATTACAATTTGAGGAAATTCAAGTACTATCTCAACTCACTCCCAATCAAGGAGGGCTACAGCAACATCCCCAGAGGGCGATTGGAGAAGGCAGATCCCATGGACCTGACCCAGTTGCTGCTTGGCTACTACAACGAGCATTATGCTGTGGAGGTGGTCCTCACAGTGCTGAAATCCATCAACCAAAGAGATCTGGAGAGGAATCTTCTCGCTATCACAGAGAATGATGGTAAGGAGAGTGGAGTCCTGGGTGCACACTGAGCTGGGTGTGGGAAGTCTGAGAGGTGAAGGAAAACTATTCTTGGTAGTCCAGAGCATCTCATCTGAAAGAGGATCTTTCAGAGTTTCGGAGAAAGGAGGAGTTTTTGTTTCTTACCTGGTCCAGGTGCATCAGAACTCTGTATTACAATACACCAACAGCCTCTGAGTCAGTATTTTTCATATTTGTTTTCCCCTCACCTCCCCCTTGATTTTGTTTCATAGTGCCAGTGTAGGGGAAAAAATCCTATTTTAGGGAAGGATTTAATTTTTTTAGACCCACCTTAATGATCTCTATAGAGAGCGTTTTCATTATGATTTTTGTTGTTCCCCAGGCCTCTTCGATGGCTGGTGTGGTCATGGACAATGGCAGTGTGGAAACAGAAACGGAGATGGAAGTGGATCCTGTAGATTTCCTTCCTTTGGGAGGGATTTTGCTTCGCTTCGCCATTTGAGACAAGGGGGTCTTATTTCATTCTCTCTCACGCTCTCTGCATCATTTGATGCTCTTGGGGCAGGAGATTTCAAGTGTGTATCCACTTCAATCGAAATGGTTGATGGCAGAAAACGCATCAGAAAGAGAATGATTGAGAACGGACAAGAAAATGAAGAAGTTGAAGACATTGACCAATTAAACCCTTTGGCTATAACTGGTAAGACACAGTTCTACTTTTAAATAGCCAGTTATTCAGCACATGCCTTTGTCAGAAGTGTTCAGACTTACAATGAGTCCTATTTGGAGCGTCTAGTAGGGACGTTTTTGAAAAAATTAAACACTTTCATTATATACGGCTTCCGTCAGCTGTTTGGAACAATTGGACAGAAGTGAAACATTTTTGTGCTAGGCCGCTGCACTTCTAATGTTTCTCATGGTGCATTTGTGGTTTGAACAGCTTAGCAGCACTATTTGTGCATACTTAAAAAGGTAAAGGGACCCCTGACCATTAGGTCCAGTCGTGACTGACTCTGGGGTTGCGACGCTCATCTCACTTTACTGGCCGAGGGAGCCGGCGTACAGCTTCCGGGTCATGTGGCCAGCATGACTAAGCCGCTTCTGGCGAACCAGAGCAGCACACAGAAACACCGTTTACCTTCCTGCTGGAGCGGTACCTATTTATCTACTTACACTTTGACGTGCTTTTGAACTGCTAGGTTGGCAGGAGCTGGGACCGAGCAACGGGGGCTCACCTTGTCGTGAGGATTCAAACCGCCGACCTTCTGATTGGCAGGCCCTAGGCTCTGTGGTTTAACCCACAGCGCCACCCACTTACTTTGAGATAAATCTGCTCAGTTTAATGGGGCCTTCTCTCAAATGACTTTGGATAGGATGAAAGCCTTGCAAAAGTGTTTTCTGGTTTTTTTACAGAGATGTTTAAGGTCAAGTGTGTTCCTGAGGAAAAACATTATTCGATAAAGTGCTTAGGAAGGGCAATAGTCTTGAATTACAATGCTCTTTCTGGAATACTGTCACTCCCCTAGCTCTCCCTGTATCCTTGCTTTCTTTTTGCTGCTTACTGGGCTCTGAGAAGGTTTTGCCTCCTTCCCAGAGGCTAGCAGGCAAGGCAGAAGACTAAAAAAAAATCTCTCCACAGCGGGAAAGCCCAGGGGGTGTGCAGGTGGGGGGGAGAATAAATAAATTGAGAGCAGTGAATGGCTGCTTCCCCCCTTCCATTTATTTATCCCCCCACACACCTGCATAAGGTTGAGATCACATAAGTAAAGTGAGCATAAGTTGCAGACCTAATGTATGAAAATGAAAAGCAAAACTTAAAAAAGAAGAAGTGTATTTTGGGGATAGACAGTGGGCAGTGTTCAGTTGTGCTCCTTGTTGTACATATTTGGGGGGCTGTATAAAGCAATGAAGAGGGGGAACCTCATCAACTTTACAGCCCTACAGACTCAAGTCCATATAAGTCTACACTACAGCATAAAAGTTTACAACATGTGTTTAGTCAAAAGCAGAGTGATCAGCCTCATAGGGAGACTTGAGTGTACTAAGCGTATATCCGAAACATATTAACCAGCTTACTCTAGCACACACATGAAGTATGGAGAGATAGGCCATCGTTCAAGTAAGACTGCAATCCTAACCCCTCTAACTTTAGAGGGAGGCCCACTGAATTCAGTAGGATCTACTTCTGAGCAGACCGGTTAGGATAGCACTGTAAGTCTGGTTTATCTCTGCACTCTCTCAATTTCTCTCAGGAGGGTCACCTGCAATCATGAGATTTCCAGAGGCAGCTGCAAATTTCCAGAATTTAAGAAATGAGTTCTCCCATGTGCTAGCAGGAGATGTACCTGTAATTGAAGAGGAAGATCTGGGGAGAGAAGATTCATCAGGAGGAGCCGCCAAAAGGTGATCTCTGTGCTTAAGCAATGAGTTAAAGAGTTGTCAATCATCGCACCTTGTTGAAGACTATGCCTACAACAGAGCTATAGCTCAGACGTCTGCCGTTCTCTCTCCTGGTGCTTTTGCACTGTGGAGAAAGTGGATAGACAAAATGCAGTTCTTAATTTGGGCTTGTATAGCACCCTTAGTACGCATGATAATTTACGGAGGCCAAGAGGGACTTACAATCTATAATTTAATACATGTGGCATAGCTGGGATGGGAGAGTACAGAATAAGAATGCACATCCATTTCATTTAAACATTCTTAGGGTTATTTACAGCAGGGCATGCCGACTGCCATAATCTTTGTGGGAAAGATGGATTTTTCAGGTGGGATTTGAAGGGGCAACCCAGGGAAATTTGAGTGTTGGTAGAGATGTCAGGAGAGATAAAAGGGCATCTTCAGACAACCGATTTTGTGGAGCTCACTGTCACAGAATGTGGCAAAGGCCGTTAGCTTATCTTAACATTAAGATGATGGCCATCCAATGGGATCAGGCTCATTCATTTGCAACAAGTTGCTAGCCATGATGGGTTAGCTGTGCGGTGACAGCATATCGCCATATACCAGGGAAGAATGCTGTGAAAGTGCATCATCTGCTAGAGCTTCCTGCTGGCATTTAGGTGGCTACTGGGGGCAGCAAGATGGTAGATTTCTTTGGCTTGAGTTGAGTTGCCAAATTGAGGAGGGATTTGAACTCAGGTTTCCCCTGCTCCAACTCACTAGTCTACCTGGCACATCACACACTTGTTTTCATACTATATCTTAACATATGTAAATGGTCTTCTCTCCTCTCCTTCACCCTCCTTAAGATCTGCTTTGTGCACAAGTCAGAATGGAGTGACCTTGCTTGGGGCACATGCTCCTTCCAAAAGGCCTGGTCTGGAGATGTTCCATGAGTGGATCCCTCAGAACTGCTTGGAGAACTTGCAACACATCGGCAGAGGGGGCTTTGGAACCGTCTTCCGAGCTCAGCACAAAGAAAAGGGGATTGTGGCGGTGAAGATTTTCCACCGGTAAAGTTGGTGGTTGGGTGTGTGGTTGAGGGTGGAATTATTATTAGAATTAGAATTTATATACTGCCCTATACCTAGAGGTCTCAGGGTGGTTCACATAAAAGATCACAATATATAAAGTCAAAGTAAAAACAATAACCCAGTAATACCCCCCAAAAGAGCTGCATTTTAAAAGGGTACAGGATGTCGATCAGGTCAACCAAAGGGCTGGTTAAAAAGGAATGTTTTTACCTGGTGCCTAAAGGTATATAATGAAGGCACCAGGTGAACTTCCCTGGGGAGAGCATTCCACAGACGGATTGTTGCCACCCTCCGGATCTCTCGAGGAGGAGGCACATGAAGAAGGGCCTCAGAAGATGATCTCAGGGTCCGGGTAGGTTCATATGGAAAGAGGCGGGCCTTGAGGTATTGTGGTTCTGAGCTGTTAAAGGTTTTATAGGTCAAAACCAGCACTTTGAATTGGGCCCAGAAACGAATAGGTAGCCAAGTGCAGTCGGACCAGGATTGGTTTAATAAGCTCAAACCGTTTTGCTCCGGTGAGCAACCTGGCCTCTGAATTCTGCACTTGCTGAAGTATCTGAACCGTCTTCAGAGGCAGCCCTACATATAGCACATTGCAGTAGTCTAACCTTGAATTGGTTATACAGATGAGGTAGAGCCTCTATCTTGCACCCACAAGGTCCCAAATCCCAGATTCTCTGCCTACAGCAATGTGCGGCAAAGAATTTTAAGGGCTTGGGAATGTATGTGTTTGGACGGTGCCAGGTTGATTGATTGATATTTATTACGGCCATTGGCCCGTCACATGACAGTTTCCCACCAACATATATATACTTAAACCTCCAAATTTAAAACAGCCAAAAACTTACAAAAAACAGACAAGAACCAAAGCAAAATAAGCAAAAGACCAACAACATACATTACAATAAATTTGCAACATAAACATCGCCCTCTGCTCATAAATTAATAAAAGACATCAGTGGTGATAACCTAGTTACATTCTAAAACATAGATCATGGTTTAAAAGGGTTATCCGAGCCGCACAGGAGTCCGTTTTTCTTCTTTAGGGATAGGACGCTGATCAAAAATCTGGCAACCGTGAGTGATCTTAGGGGGTCTTCATCATTTAGTAGATGTCTCAGTTTGGCTTCATTCGAATCATTGGCGATTCCCTTTAGATATGGATCAAGAAACTTGCTCCTGGCCGATGAGTGAAAAGCACAATCAAAGATTATGTGATGCAACAATTCCAGTGCCCCACAATTACAATCACATAAGAGCGATATCTGTCCATTGGAAAATCTAGGTGCCAGGTTGTTTCCTGGATCCTTCAAAGAAAACTCCAAGGGCAGGCCAATTTAGACTGCTGACATCTTGGTTCCATGTTCAGAATTTTGTAGCTAATGCTCCTTATTCATGGAGTTCCTGGGAGAAGAGCTGTCTGTCTAGGTCAGGCCGGGAGAGAGCCCTACCTGAGACCTTGGAAGAGCCACTGCTAGTCAGTGTAGACTGGCCTTCACGAACCCTGGTTCCCTCCAGATGTTGGCTGCAGCTGATAAGAATTATAGTCCAAAAAATCTGGTGGGAAATGGGTTGGTGAAGGCTGATTTCAGCTGTACTGAGTTAAGTGGACCATTGATCTGACTTGATGTGAGACAGCTTTCCATATCTCCTCCCAACCTACTCAGACCAGCTCTTGACAGACTCAGGAGCTCTTGAGACCTTCTGATTAGGCAATCCCATCTTGGGTTCATCATTCAATGAGTCCATGTCTCAACAGTATTTTGTAACTTTTCCTTCGACTCTCACCATGGACTCTCTTTCACCCTCCAGCACCAATGCACCCAGCGCAAATGTGTCCTGCATCCGACAGCAAGCCCTTACTGAAGCCCGCTTCATGGATGAGGCATCTTTTGCCCCCATCCCTCGTCTTTATGGTCTCTATGAGAAGGGAAATGAAGTGGGCCTAGTGATGGAGTATGTGGAGAACGGCAACTTGTCTGGCTTGCTGTCCAGTGCCTTGCCCTGGCCCCTGCGAATCCGCATCCTCTACCAGGTAGCCCTGGGGATAGACTTCCTGCACTGCCTCCATCCTCCGCAGTTCCACCTGGATCTCAAGCCCAGCAACATCCTGCTGGATGAAGCTCTGAATGTGAAGGTGAGCCATACTCTCTCTCTTTTTAATTGGGACCGGTCCAGGTCAGTGCTCCCTTTCTGCTTCCAGGAAAGTTTTTCTCCATCAGCTGAGTGACTCCAGGCAACCGTGTCATGGAGCGCTTGTAAGTTGCTGAGATTATGAAATGGGTTCTTGGGTGTAAGCAGGCCTCTCAAGCTTCCTGCTAACTCCTCCTGAAGCAAGTCCGCACCAGACCATGTGCTCTTGCAGCTTGCATGTTCACGGTGCCATTGCAAATGACCGCATCCATCGTACAATGGATCCAAATTCCTTACAGTTGTTGGAAGCTTGCAATATTCAGCAAAAAAAAAAAAAAAGGCAAGATTCTTTGCCATTGAAATGTAGCTTTCATACTTTGGAATAATTAAACACTCATTTGAATGTTTCTGGCATAACAAACACAAGTCCCATTAAAAACTGTGCCACTGCAGGGTCAGTCATAGCATCAGCCAATTCGTGTTCCCTCTTCATGGACATTATTTGTGATTTCTCTGAAGCAAACACCAGCAATCTCTACTTTCCACAGTGATGATGTTTCAGCCTCATGATACGCTCAGCTTTTGTTCCTTACGCCACTTGCCTTAAAACAAAGAGAAATATTAGTATTAGAAGTATTAGAAATATTGCATATTATAAGTAAAAAAAAATGAGGCTGTGGCCTAGCAGAGTCTCATATCATTAAATGAAGGGTTTATGGTCATAATTGCAGGTGGTGGACTAGATGACTCTTGGGGTCCCTTCCAACTCTACAATTCTATGATATTTGCGGGGGTGTCATACTGATGTATATATTTTGCTCTAGGAGGTTTTGTTTGCTCAGAATCAAGTATACACCTCCAGAGTGAACACTACAGTGGTACCTCGGCTTAAGAACTTAATTCGTTCTGGAGGTCCGTTCTTAACCTGAAGCACCACTTTAGCTAATGGGGCCTCCTGCTGCCACCGTGCTGCCAGAGCACGATTTCTGTCCTCATCCTGAAGCAAAGTTCTTAACCTGAGGTACTATTTCTGGGTTAGCAGAGTCTGTAACCTGACGCGTATGTAACCTGAAGCGTCTGTAACCCGAGGTACCACTGTACATTAGTTCTGGTAAATGAGCCACCACAACTGCTAGAGGGCTGTGAAAATTTGTGTCCTGGGCTTTTAGGACTCATCTACCCATGTACTATCTGAAACCAGAGTGGCACATTGGCTGCCAGATGTAAAAAAATTTCCAGCTCTCCCACCCAACTATTAGTCTTCTGATACTTTTCAATTATGTAATATAAAGTTTCTTTATGAGCGTCTTCTGCTTGGAGACCAGAATAGGGGATCCTGCACCCTTCTCCCCCAGTGATGAGAGTCTGCCTGCTGTGCAGAGCTGTGGTGCAAAACCCAGTTGCTTATGGAGCGGCACCGTGGTTAGTAATCCTAAAGAGGACAAAGTGCAGGTAAGTCAATACCTTGGGAAGGAGCTGTCGCTCAGAGGCAGAGCACCTGCAGTTCAGTCGCCAGCCTCTCCAGGTAGGATTGGGAATATCCCCTTTCTGAAGCTCTGGACAGCTGCTGTCGGTCAGTGTGAACATGACTGGGCCAGATGGACCAATAATCTGACCTGGGAGGAGGCAGCTTCCTATGCTGTCCCAGTTGGGAGTTCTCTTCATTGTTTTGCCTTGTCTCCCCCATTCAGGTGGCAGATTTTGGCTTGTCCAAGTTTGGGACAACTCAGCGCTCCCCTCTCCCCTCTGAAAGTGCAGAAGTATCTGGCGGGACCCTCGAATACATGCCCCCCGAAGCCTTTGCCGAGTCCTACAAGCCAGACCCAGCCACAGATGTCTACAGGTGGACAGAAGCGTCTGCTGTGGGGCACAAAGGGGTTGGCACAATTGCATGAGCACTATAGAATTGGGAAAAGGTTAGCATGACAGATGCTCAACTAGACGGGCCATTGGCTTGATCCAGAAAGGCTCTCCTTACGCCCCTGTCTTTGGAGTACATTGTGGGTCAGATACTCTTGCACAACCTGATGCCGTTGGGACTACAATTCCCATCAGCCCCAGCCTGGAGCTTGTAGCATTTGTACTCTGGAGGGCACCAGATTGCTAAGGCTGCTTCTTGTGTGAATGAATGAAGGCAGTGAGGCTGACATTGGTTAACCTCCCTCTTGCGGCATTCCTTCTGCTGACTAACCTATAATACAGGATAATGTAGAAGCCCAGGAGATGGGAAATGGCATGGGACCACTGATATTGCTGTCCCACAGGAAGAGGGAAGATCTCAGTTGAAGTTGGGAGGGGCTTTTAATCAACTTGCTTTTTTCTTTTCAGCTATGGGATCCTCATGTTCTCAGTGCTAACCGGCAAGGAACCGTATCCATGTGAGTTGTGCTCTGTCTGCCTACGGCTTATTTCTGCCTGTCTGAATTAGAGAGAATATGTATTCAATGTAGTTGTGCCCTGGGAAGCCAACACGAGAGAAAAATGGGCACTCTTCCAATGGCGTCTACAGCATCTTGTGGCAGGGAGTCAAGCACATACAGTGGTACCTCGGGTTACATATGCTTCAGGTTACATACGTTTCAGGTTACAGACTCTGCTAACCCAGAAATAGTACCTCGGGTTAAGAACTTTGCTTCAGGATGAGAGCAGAAATCGTGCTCCGGCAGCGCGGCGGCAGCAGGAGGCCCCATTAGCTAAAGTGGTGCTTCAGGTTAAGAACAGTTTCAGGTTAAGAACGGCCCTCCGGAACGAATTAGGTTCTTAACCCGAGGTACCACTGTACTGGGAAAAGAAGGCTTGTGCAATTAAAGTTGCCTTGAGGCCAGGGCAGGGGAACTGGATCTGGCTGGTGTGCCGGATTCTTATCTCTTATCCCCACCCCCATGGCCCAAGTGGAACAAGTGGGTGGGGCTGCCAGCCTGTCAATCACCTGTGTTCAGGTGGCCCATTTTTGCCCATGTGATCAGCTGGTGGTTGGAGCGTTCAAAGCACTGTGCATGGCAACATGCAGGCTCCAGCAATTAGCCAGTTGGTGGTTGCAATCCCCCTTTGCCCCAGCGTCACCTTTGCTGCATTTGGCAGTGGGCCAAATAGTGAGGCCTGGTGTGGCAAAGTTTCCCCACCCTTGCTTATGACTGTGTCACATGATATGTCTTGGAAATGTTCTCTTGAATGCCTCGATCTCCATCCCTGCTCAGCCAACCCTCAGAGAGACAACTCCATCTTCAGAATGCAAATCCAAGAGAATCAAAGGCCAAACACCCGGGAGCTGGAGGGGAAGATACACGAGGTGGAGAAACTGGAAAATCTGATCAGCCTAATGAAAAGGTGCTGGCAGAAAGAAAAGGCCCAAAGACCATCCTTCCAGGGTAAACGTGACCTCTTCTCACCTCTGCCCCAACTATAAGTCATTATTATTATTATTATTATTATTATTATTATTATTATTATTATTATTATTATTATTATTATTTTAAAGGTGCTAGACCTCAAGTCTCTTCAAAAGTTGAGTCTTCTGATTCAGAAGCCCTTCTTTAACCCCAGAACTTGTGAGACAAAAGAAATGCACTTCTGGAGGGGAAAGTGTTGTGGCAGATGGCACATTTTCAAAGGTCCTCTTGTTCATTAGATAAACCCAGGCACTGAAAACAGATTTTGGGGCTGAGCCCTGGTAACCCTGACTTAATGTCAAAGCACACAAACTCCGTGAGTGAATTTATAAGTGCTTTGGGGCTTTCCGTGTGCCTGTGGGACTGACTCTAGTGCCATTTTGAATGCATAGAAAACCCTGTCAGAGCTGTGCGGGAAAAGTGTGTCGTTCTTTTGTTTACTTTTCAACTTTGCTCAGTCTGCAGCCAGGAGATGGAGGAAATCTATGCCTGCTACATGCCGCACATTGAGACTGCTGTTCGTGAAGTTCAGGATAGTTTGGCAAAAGGTAGTAAAACCATGTTACGTATCAGTTTTGTATTCTCAACCATCCACTAGGTAGCAGTAATGTGCCAAGAAATTTATCACGCCTTTCTGTTCCTCAAAGTGTAGGTCCAAGGTGCCTGGCAAGAATTTTTTTTTTTTAATGGAACAATTTTTTAAAAAAGATTACTGCAGCAGAAAATAAGGAAACAAAAGAAGCTCAGGATAAATGAGGCCAACAGATGGTTGTTGTATAATGGTTAGAGTGTCAGACGAGGACCTAGGAAACCTGGGTTCAAATCCCTACTCAGCCATGAAGCTCACAGGGTGAGCTTGGGCCAGTCACAGACTGTCAGCCTAACCTACTTCATAGGGTTGTTTTGAGGATAAAATGGGGAGGAGGAGAACCACACCTTGAGCTCCTTGGTGGGATATAAATACAGTAATAATAATAATAATATAATAATAATACCAATCTCAGTTCTGTGTACCAAAAGCACATTTGAGCAGGACAATGTTAACTAGATATCAACAGTGAAGGAGCCAAATGAGTTGAGCTAGGGAGTAATAACCAACATTGTGTATGTGTAATAATATAATATAATAATATAATAATAACTATATATATAATGTATGTATATATATTTCTCCGTTTTACAATGTAGAATAGTCATTTAAACAACTTTAAAATATCCAAAACTTCCCTTCTTCTCTTTCCATGGTTCATTTTGCATAACATAAATCCCTGCATATTTTATATAAACCAGACCATTCCGTATTCCATTATTCCATCCATCAAAACTTATTTACACTGTTGAATTTATCTTAATGCTGCCAACGTTTTCAAGTGCACCCCCATATATTCAATAAACATTTTCCAATCTTCTTTAAACGTATGTTCTTCTTGTTCTCTTATTCTGTATGTTAGGTCCGCAAGATGCACATATTCCATCAGTTTAAGTTGCTAATCTTCTTTAGTTGGGACCTCGCTATTAGGTCCCAACTAATAACCAACATTTTGAATCAATCTCTTAACAACCAGCATGGCTTTTGCTGTTGGTTCAGAGGGCAGGGAAGCCACTCTCCTCATAAACAGAGTCCCCACCGGCTGTTGCTGGTGAGCACGTAATTGGTCTGTTTCCCCAGGGCAGATATGCCATTGGGTTGATTAAATAAAGCTCTTTCTCTGCGTTTGATTTCTAGCAAAAGTCCTCCCTTTAAGGGTCGCTCAGGACCAGGCCGGACATCAGAGTGGAATAAAGCGCCCTTGGTCGGAAGTGGACTGTGCCATGCCCTGTACCATGGAGACAAAAGAGGATTCGGAGAGAGGCGCTTCTTCAAGAACAGCTACCAAAGGGTAATTTCTGTGCTCAAGTGATGAGCTGAGGCATTGCCCAGTATTGCCCAGGTTTTGCTGGAGGACCACGCTAGGGGCCATGTTTACACCAGGACTGGATGTCCACCTTCTTCTTCTGTTCTCTCTCAGTACCAAATGTAACAATTCACTGATAAATGTATCTATGTACTGGCTCACTGGGAAAACTTCAGAAATGCATATAGATATGTGAGCTCAGCTACTCAGCAGCCCCTCTGCCTGAGTGATAATCCCTGGCATCCCGATACCTGAGTGCCAGACAGGTAGCCATTCCAGAAATAACAAACCCAGATGAAGACAAAAGGGTGTGATTAACTTGGCTGGGAAACAGGGAAATGTAAATATCTTTTTGTTACACTTGATGTGTGTTTGGTGGAGGGCAAGGAGAACCATGGGGCAGGGTCCAGGATGCTCAGATTACTGCCACCAGACCTCCCCTTGCATGATGTAACTGTGATGTATGAGTGGTGTAGTTTTGGGGGGTGTAACATGGGGGATTAGCAGCTAATAAAAGTTTGGGGGCTCTTTTGTTCGGGGCTTCCATCTTGTTCCACCTTGTGGCAGGTGGGAGTCCTGTCGCGACAGTCTTCAATAAAGACCAAGCCTACTGGCTGCTGTTTTGCTCTGGTATTCCTGGCTGGTGTCCCTTTTTTTGTCCAAGGGAGCCCTCATATTTCTCCCCCCTCCCCCGTAACCTTGTGCTTGACATCAGGTGTGGGGAAGGCCAAGATGCAGCCACCTGCCGAAAGCAACACCTCTGTGTCTTTGCCTGTGTGGTTTGGATGATACAGGCTGCTGAAAGGGCAGTAAGATAATCTTACTGTGATTTCAGGTGGGAGGCCCTGGAAAACAGATATATTGTGTGTGTGTTGTAATGTTGCTTCCCCTTGATTCTCAGCTCCATTTGTTTGGAATCTCTGCCTTCTGCTGAAAAGCCTGCTGATCGTATAAAGAAGTCTAAAGGGAAGTTAACGGAAGATTTTGCTCTTCAAAGAAACCGAGAGGCATTCCTGAATATAGCAGAAGAGAACCGTCTTCTCACGAAGGGCGAGTGTTTATGCCTGAGTCAGATGAATGATGCACAGGAGTTTGTGGAGAGCCTGGTCAACACGGTGCTGGAAAAAAAAGAAATAATGCATAAGTTATTCCTCTACTGTCTGGAAGAGCTAAGGCTATGAGCTTGGAAAGATCTACCTATTTCTGAATATTTAGAAAACGGGGGCTTATTCACTGATTGCTCTTTTTTAAAGAGCCCATCGAAGTCAGGGAGAAAGAATCCAAAGCACACAATTTTCTGCTGCTATCTTTTTTACTCCCTATGTGGAAAGCTTTCCATTTTTTAAAGAAAAGATTACTTCTAAAGTAATGGATGCATAAGAAATGGATACAGTGCCAACAAAACTGAGCAATTAGGTTGGATAAAATGCCAGTCAAATATAAAATCAAGGTTGGAATGAACCTTTCTCAGGAGACTTATTTTATATTTGTTTCTCTGCCCCTTTTCATTCACCTTTTCAGTTTGCGCTTTCGTAGTTTTACCACACACACCCTCTCTCCCATAATGTTATGCTATATACAGCACTAATATCGCACATGGAATGTTACTGATCTACAGAAAAGTCTTGACGACCTGAAAAAAGAGACAATGCACATACTTGTGTAAACTAAAATATATTTAATTAAAAAAAATTAAAGAAAAGTTTGCACTTTCCTGACAGGTGCCTTGAGCAACATCTCTTCTGGGGGAACAAAGAGCGTTGGTAAAGTATTTTAGCTTGGGCTAAGTTAAGTTTGTTATTTGGGAGTGGGGAGTGTTGTATTTTCCCCCAAATGTCCCTAAATTCTGTATAGGGAAGTTTTAAATGTTTGATCTCTTACTGTGTTTTAATTTGTTAGAAGCTGCCCAGGGTAATCCCAGTCAGATGGGTGGCATAAACACAATAATGATGATGATGATGATGATGATGATGATGATGATGATGATGATGTCTTAATCTTACATCTTTTACTCCTGTTCAGTAACAGGGTTTATGCTATGCTACTATTTTAGTTTTCCTGGACCCTGACCAATAGTATTTGGAATCTGTTGGCAGACCACAATAAGTTAAAAAGAAGGTGGGCGACGTTTGCAGTAGCAGCTCAAAAAAGAGAGAGAAAAAAAGCCATAAATTTCTGAAGACTTTTGTCTCACCAATTGTCCTAGGGACTCCACTCCGGAATTGTGTAGGATTTACTTCTTAGCCTTTTCTTCTCCTGAAGATGTCCTGCAAGGCAGGGGATATGGATTTTTCCTTGGGGTTTACTCCTGAAGCCTTTCTCAGAAATGAGTATAGCCTCAAGGCAGCGGAGGTTTAGGCCTAGTGTCTTCCTTCTCCTAGCTACCTTCCCAGGTTGGGCTACAAATTTAATAAAGCTTCCACAACCCCTGGTGTGATGTGCTAGCCATGCAGAGAGAAATTAGGAGAGCTTACCAGTTATATTAAAGGAGAGTGTGATCTGTGTGGCATAAGTGGTTGAGCTGAACAGTCTTGCAGTCTGTAGCTGCATAAACGCTTCAGCATATGTAGAGAGAGACAGCTTCTACCTACCTGTCTTTAGTGTAACATGGGAACAAGCCTATCAAAAAAGAAATGGCAAGTTTACCATGTAATATGTGATCCAGCGATTAGGCTGTATGAACGCTACACACATCGGTTTTGTATCATTTTGCCTGTCCTCACTTCTCAGAAATCCTGGGAATTTGAATTCTGTTGAGGTGCAAAGAATCCTCTTTCAGAAGTCCCTAGCCTCTCTTCACAAAACAACAACGCCCAGAGTTTCAGGAAAAAGATTTGACGGTGAATCACTTTGCTGCATGGGTATGACCCTAGTAAGTGAGTCAATTCCTATCTGCTTAATTTTGGTAATGGATCTGTACTCTGCATCCTCTCTGGTCTCCTTTAGATTGGTGCTTAATGTGTAAGTTTAGTTAAGTTGAGTTTGATTGAAAAAGCAGGGGCATTTTATCCCAAGAATAATATCGAGCAATTCAGTATAGCGCAAACAAAGCATTTAGTACAGTGGTGTCCAAAGGGCCAGATTTGATGAAGTGAAGGGCCATAATGGCCGACCAAAGTTGTTAACCTTTTTTTAGGATTTTACCCCAAAGTTGTTGAGGTTTCTTTATACGATTGAAGATTGAGGTTTGGGGGGCCGGATTAAACCGACTGGCGGACTTTGGGCATGCCTCGTTTAGTACGTACAGTAGTACCTCTGGTTATGTACTTAATTTGTTCCGGAGGTCCGTTCTTAACCTGAAACTGTTCTTAACCTGAAGCACCACTTTAGCTAATGGGGCCTCCTGCTGCCGCCGCGCCGCCGAAACACGATTTCTGTTCTCATCCTTAAGCTAAGTTCTTGACCTGAAGCACTATTTCTGGGTTAGCAGAGTCTGTAACCTGAAGCGTATGTAACCCGAGGTTCCACTGTATGTACGAAGTGTTCGATTCTAATGAATACTAGACAATTCGGGCCCTAAAAAAAAAGACGGGCTATTCCTCAAAGGGTCTAGCTAAACTCTAGAATTCTCTACCGCAAGATGTAGTGCTGTTCACCAACTTGAGTGGGTTTATTCAAAGAGTATTAGACAAATTCATGGAGCACAGGGCTATCCATAGCTATGCTGACATTCTACCTCTACTCCCGGAGGCCAGTATGCCTCTGGATACCTGCTGCTGGGGAACACAAATGGGGAAAGCACTGCCAGGCTTGGTTCCTTTTTGTTCCCTTGGTCACAGTGAGACCAGGATGCTGGACTAGATGGCCTTTGTCCTGGTCCAGCAGGGCTTATTTCCATATGAGTCAGAAATTGAGACTGTGGTATGTGTTTTTGCAGCAGCAAGATGACTGGTGCCCAGCTTGAGATTCTGCCACTCCCCCCACATACAGAACTTTCTCTGCCTTTCTACAGAACTACAACACCCCTCTTTAGATAAAACAAGTGCAGTTTGAATGCAGAAAGGCGTCAAAGGTAAAGAGGTGGCTATAAATCATTGGTGATCTAGGCAGGTTTGCCCAGGAACAAACAAGGAGGGGTTCTTGATACAATTCATAACCATATCACTGATCAAACTAAGCAGATGGACTTTGGAACTGGGATTAAGCTCAAACAGGTTGTGGAAAGGGAAGTCTCTTGGATGCTAGCAATGGTGATTGGGTTGGGGTTCTGCCAGTCAAATGACCTACAGTATGTTTCGATGTAAAAAGGAAAAGATTAGCCACTGAGGCCACACTTGCCATTTCCAGGAGCCCCAGAGTGCTTGGCTGTTGGATAGATCCATGTAAGTAGCTACGTCTAGGAGACTCTTCACCATTTTCTCCTTTGAAATCTCTGTGGTGTAGTGGTTAAGAGCGGTAGTCTCGTAATCTGGTGAACCGAGTTCACGTCTCCGCTCCTCCACATGCAGCTGCTGGGTGACCTTGGGCTAGTCACACTTCTCTGAAATCTCTCAGCCCCACTCACCTTACAGAGTGTTTGTTGTGGGGGAGGAAGGGAAAGGAGAAAGTTAGCCGCTTTGAGACTCCTTAGGGTAGTGATAAAGCGGGGTATCAAATCCAAACTCCTCCTCTTCTTCTTCTTCATCCTCCTCCTCTTCTGTTAAATGGTGTTGGCAGACTGAACTGAACAAGCTTGATGTTGTAGGAGTATGCACAGCTAAATTCTGGATGTGATGGGCTGCAAATTAAGAAAAGGGTGCCTTAAGAGGCAAATAATTTCACCCAGAGGCAGAGACCTACCATGATGTGAATTTTCTGCTTAAGCTTGGAGAGCAAAGAGGAGAGAGCGAGAGAGAGCAAACCTGTGGACTCAGTGCTCTTCAGGCAAGTTTCAGTGGAATTAACAGGAACCGGGCAAGTCTGGGTGTGACCGCAGCCCCCAATGAGTTCACTAGGGCTTCTTCTGGAAAATTTCCGAAGTAGTTTTGTGCCTGTAAACGCAGGGTTGCCAGATGCTGGCCTGTCACTTCAGATCACTGAGTCTCTCTAGTCCTCCGCTGTGCATAAGCAAGAGACATGTTTCCCTTCAAGGCGCCAAGTGTGGAATGGATGCTGTCGAGCTGCAGAGGTGGAAACGGTTCGTTTTCCAACTTCCACAATAGCTGGGTCTACCTCTTCTGTTGGAGGCAGTATGCAGGGAATTGCCAAGGATTAAGAGAGCGCTGTTGCGTTCATGTCCTGCATGTGGGTTTCCTCCAGGCATCCGGTTGGCCACTGTGAGATCAAGAGAGCCAGGGTGGTGTAGCAGCAGAGTGTTGGACCAGGACTGAGGAGACCCGAGTTCAAATTCCTGCTTTCAGCCATGAAGCTCACTGGGTGACCTTGGGCCTAGTTATCTCTCTCAGCCTAACCTACCTCACAGCAGAGGCACCAGCTCATGAGTGAGATGGGGGGGGGGGGGTTTCCAACGTTACGTGCAATTGATGATCCAGTTCAAAAATCATGCAGCAATTGTTTCTGAGCTGGTGGCTGTCGGACGTGGGTGCCAGGAGCAGGTCAGCAATAAATCACACAGCATCAATGAAATTAACTCTTTATTCAGTAAAGCACGGTCAGCTCAGGAAGCCAGGCCTAATGAGCACAGCCACTCATCCCAGCAGATATTGCCTCTATGAGGCAGTTGTGAGGACTGCCTTTCTACAGTTGCCTAAATCTCTTCATCCCCCAGGTCCTTCCCAAGCAATCTGAGGCTCTGTCACTGTATCTGTCTTTGCTCTTCCCTCTTCATACCATTTCTGGTTCTGGGACACCAAGGGAGAGGGGAGCTGGTCACAGGAGGAGGGGGTGACACCCCAGCTGCTTCAATGGCCTGCCTCATCTCTGTCTCTTGGCCCCCCTCCTCTCCAGCCTCCGCTTCTGCCTCTGATACTGAACTGCTCTCTGCCACAGACTCTTCCTGCTCACTAAGCCCTGTTACCTCTTCAGCTTCCGACACCTCCTCCCACTCTTCTCCCTCTGACAACTCATTGTTGTCCCACCACCACTCCCTGGGCTCTGAGCCTTCTTCCTTTGGGGTTTACCCAGCCGGGACCTCCCACCCTCCTCCGCATCCAGCCATCCCACGACAGTGGCCTTCAGCCAGCCCATCAGTATCATCTGACTTTGGTGATGGTTTGGGCTCCTCCAGAATTTCCACACATCTTGAGCCTAATCCAAATGGCTGTCAAATCAAAACTGATGAAGTGTTACAGAGAGAGCTGCCCATCTAATGACCCTCCGTTAGACAGCAACGCCCTAACCACATCACACCTTTGGTCTCAGAGACATGAACTTGTTGGTTAAACCTTGAAGAGCAAAGTGACAGACTCTGCTGGGTAAAGTAGACAGGATTCCCCATCTTAAGTCCACTGCTATTGAACTGGCGCCAGATCCAGAGCTTCCAAACAAAAACAGCAACAGCAAGCCTTCCAGAGCAGCAGGCAATCTGGGGAAGAATTTTGCATTCCAAAAATCATGTATTGGTTTGAAGAGAAATTTGGGGGCTTCTGATCCCCTGGAGGGGACGCGGGTGGTGCTGTGAGTTAAAGCCTCAGTGCCTAGGACTTGCCAATCGAAAGGTCGGTGGTTCGAATCCCCGCAGCGGGGTGCGCTCCCGTCGCTCGGTCCCAGCGCCTGCCAACCTAGCAGTTCGAAAGCACCCTCAGGTGCAAGTAGATAAATAGGGGCCACTTACTAGCGGGAAGGTAAACGGCGTTCTGTGTGCTGCGCTGGCTCGCCAGATGCAGCTTGTCACGCTGGCCACATGACCCGGAAGTGTCTGCGGACAGCGCTGGCTCCCGGCCTCTAGAGTGAGATGGGCGCACAACCCTAGAGTCTGGCAAGACTGGCCTGTCCGGGCAGGGGTACCTTTACCTTTAATCCCCTGGAGACCGAACTATACAGTATATGGCACTTACTTCCTAGGAGATCTCCCCAAAGACACCCTGTGAACTCCAGCAAAAGACTGGCATAGTGTGGGAAAGACCTTAATCCCTTTCCTCTGAAAATACTTCTCTCCCCAGAAGAAGAAGAAGAAGAAGAAGAAGAAGAAGAAGAAGAAGAAGAGTTTGGATTTGATATCCCGCCTTTCACTCCCTTTAAGGAGTCTCAAAGCGGCTAACATTCTCCTTTCCCTTCCTCCCCCACAACAAACACTCTGTGAGGTGAGTGGGGCTGAGAGACTTCAGAGAAGTGTGACTAGCCCAAGGTCACCCAGCAGCTGCATGTGGAGGAGCGGAGACTCGAACCCGGTTCCCCAGATTAGGAGACTACCGCTCTTAACCACTACACCACACTGGCTCTCTTCCCTTCCCCAAATGGCTCCCCCTCCTTCCTCAAGTTTCCTCCGATCACCCCTTGGAGGATGGGAAGGATTTTTGCTTCTTTATGTAGCTATGCAAACTCCCTCCCTCCAAGGTTTGAAGAGCAAACTTACTGGCAGTGCTCCGCATAAGTCCAGCTCAGTGATCCTTCACAGTTCCAGGAATGCAAAACTGATGTCACCTGCCGTGGTCCTATTTAATTTTAAAGGCAGCTGAGGAGCGGAATCTGTTTTGTCAAGGCTGGAGGCAGACGGCAGCTAACTGCCTGGTTAAATTGTCGAGAAAACAACCCAAAAGTACTTAGGAAGTTTAACTGTGTAGCTTTTACGCTACAAAGCTTTGAAGGGAGAAGCTTTTAATCCACCTCTTCTGGGAGGGACCTTCCAAGCTTTTCAACTAGGAACCAATCAGACCCGGTTTCCTTTCCAGTTGTGGCTGCTGCAGGGAAGGACCCAACTGGGAAGTCTCTGAAATTCAACATCAACTCGGCAAGGACGAAAGGTACAAAACTGGCAATAAGTTAGTCTTTCAGAGTGGCAGTACTCCACACTTTGAAGCGCTCCCTGGTTTCCCTGTACTCTTTTTGGTACCTGCTGAAAATATTTCTGTTTAGGCAAACCTACCCAGACATGTGCTGTCATGTGTTTTGAACTGGCTTTTAGCTTACACTTTGAATTACAATAATTGTTGGATGTTTAAAATAATAATAATAATAATAATAATAATAATTATTATTATTATTATTATTATTATTTATTATTTGTACCCCGCCCATCTGGCTGGGTTTCCCCAGCCACTCTGGGCGGCTTCCAAAAGAATATTAAAATACTATGATACATCAAACATTAAAAGCTTCCCTAAACAGGGCTGCCTTCAGATGTCTTCTAAAAGTCTGGTAGTTGTTGTTCTCTTTGACATCTGGTGGGAGGGCGTTCCACAGGGAGGGCGCCACTACCGAGAAGGCCCTCTGAATTGGGTTTTGTTTTAGCTGAATTGGGTTTTGTTTTTGTTTTTTACTGATGATTTGACCGTCTTATTATTTTTGCAAACTGCTTTGGGGCTTCATTATAATCAACCAGTATATAAACCTCATGTAGTACCGTCTAAATCTAAGCGGTCTGTCTCAAGAGGTTCCTGCTAAACCCCAAATGAGTGTCCACTCTCTGCTTGGACAAGGAATTTTAGGGTGTTTCAAACTCACACCTGAGCCTTCTTCCCCGCCTATTCAATTTACATTTTTCTCAACCTATACCATTTTAAGTTTACGGGGGGGGGGGAGGGACGCACAATATGTGATCTGGCCATTTGTCCGCTGCAGAGCCTCTGCCTACTTAGATGCAACAGAGAGCGATTCTTCTGTGACACGTTGAATTTTAAAGTGCCCCAAGACACAGGCTGCAGACACGCTGTGGGATGTAACATAAGCAGGCAAGTACAACACTTCCTGTTTGCCCTGAGCAGACACAGAGGGGGATGTTACTGCAGCCAGGAGGACTTCCTGTCACACCTGGTCTGGAGCATCCTCCCCCTGCGTGTGACCAGGTAGATGGGCGTGACCTTGTGAGACCCTGTAAAAGGGCTGCTCACACAGCCATCTTCCCTTTCTCTCTTTTGCTGCTTTCTTCCGATACTGATGTATTTAGCTGTCTGCTGGCTCTCAGCCAGCAGGGCATAGGCTTATATCCCTACATGGGACGAATCTACTCTGGTTTCTGTAACTTCAAGCTAAAGCCTGCCTTCAGGGAACCTACTGTGAACTGAATGTAAGTAAACTTCTTGTTATACTTTTAAAAGAAGACTGTTGTGCCTTTATTCTTTTTAGGAGGAATAAAGGGGGAATTTACTGGGTTCAAACCCAATCTGGACAATCCAGATTGGATTGCTTAAGTAAAGAGATTCAAACGAATCTACTGACTCACAAGTGTGAGTTAGGAAGGATAATATTTAATCAATATATCTTCTCCTACTATCCATGACATTCCCACGCACGCCACACATTTAAAGCACTTACCCACCCAAAAAAGAAAACTGGGAACTGTAGTTTACCCCTCAAATAGCTATAATACCCACCACCCTGGTTGATGGAAAGGTAGGGAAAGGGCAAGGTGGGGAAGAGGTTATGGAGGGGGCAGAGCTATCTGGGAGAAGCTGTGGGTCCAATGGGGATGCACAGGGACCATGACTGTATCCTCCTCTTTTCCTGCCTTCCTTTTTCTCTGGCAGGGCTCTTGCACCTTTTGGCAGGCAGAAATTAAGGTGAAGAAGCCCTTCTGAGGAAACCCACCTCCAGCTGTGTTGTGTATGCCTGTTGTTGTTAAAGGCTCAAGAGTCCTGATATATATATAACAAAGAGAGAGATGGCAACCATAACCCAAACGCTTACGGTGGCAACCATGGAAGGTCTCTTCCCTCAAAGACAGAGATGCATAATAATGCAAGGCACTGTATTTTCCTTGTGTCTTGTTTCCCCAGCAGAGAGCAATGCCTACAGGACAAGGGAAAGATGCCCAACCAGAGGGGCGCCCCGAGCTGGGCGAAGTGGACGGGATTCCCCTGGCAAAGGCTACTTGTCAGGAATGGAGCCGGATCCAGAGCTTCCAGGCAAAGCCAGACGACCTGCTCATTTGTACATATCCCAAAGCAGGTAATTATCCAGGGACAAAGCTGCATCCAGTTTGGGAGTTTCAGGAGCACAAAACTCAAGATGAGTCCAGCAAGAGTCCTATATTGCCTTCAGAAAGACGGTTCTGCTAGGTCAGGCATAGACAAACTCAGCCCCCCAGATGTTTTGGGACTACAATTCCCATCATTCCTGACCACTGGTCCTGTTAGCTAGGGATGATGGGAGTTGTAGTTCCAAAACATCTGGCGAGCCGAATTTGCCTATGCCTGTGCCAGGTAGACGATTATTACATTCGTCTCTGTGGGTGGTGATCATTCCATGCATTAATGTTTGTTCTTTTTATTTTCAGAGCACATACAGGGCTCAGAATCTCTACGTTCATATTTTGTGTGATTTATTATTATTATTATTATTTTAAAAACCCAAGTTCCTAGTCCTAGTGAGTGTGAACGCTGTGCTTAAAACCATGTGTGCAGAGAGGGCTTTAAAGGTCTCTGTATCTCCCTTTCTTACAGCTAGCAGAAGCAGTATAAAGTGTGCAAAGTTGGCACATAGTGGTAAATATGCAAAATCTATTCAGGATGCAGAATAATTGGCTTGCTGCGCTACCTATTACTGTAAACTTTCTGGGCACAGATCCACAACACAACTTTGCACCTGCTAGTTCACAGTGTTAGATGGAAAGTAATATGCATTAGTGGCTGGAGTCACACGGGTGCTGAGCTGTATACAGCATGCACAGGAGCCCTGTAAGTAAAAAGGGAAAGGGGATTTAAGTTTAAAATTAGCAGACAGGGCAAGAGAGCTGAGGTCCTGGGCAAAAGACTGGGCCTGAATATATGAGTGCTGATTTTCCTTCTCTCTCTCTTTGCGCATTATGCCAGGTACCACCTGGATACAAGAGATAGTGGATATGATCCAACAAGAAGGCGACCTGGAGAAATGCCAGCGGGCCCCTGTGCATCATCGCCACCCATTCATTGAGTGGGCACGGCCACCCCAGCCCTCAGGTGACAAATACAGCACCATCCATATTCCTGTGGTGCCCAACCCAATCTCTGGGCGGGGAGAGACTTCCGGGGTGCCTGCTTTTACTGTGTTTCCTTGGAACGAAGGTCACTGGAGACTGTGGCATCTTTAGGATATATGGCTTTACTTGCACAGATGTGCAAACTGAGCATAGGCTCACAGCAGGAACACTCCAACAGGTCTTGGCCTCCCTTTTAGGTTTCCAGGGAGCCTCTATCCCTGTCTTTCTCAAGCTTCCAGCCCAGACAAAACTCACCCCAGATTAGCCCCCCTGGCCTCCCCACCCCCCGCTTTCTAGAATGAAATGGTATCCAGCCAAGTGAGATGGGGAAAGGCCCATTCTTCTCCTCCAGAAGCATCTCCAGTTGTTTCTATGGCAACACATCTGGTCTTCACCAACTTCTAAGCATGTGCAGATAGGATGCTTAACAGACTTGGCCAGGGCCCTTATTTTGAAAAAGAGACCATTCTGACCAGTTCAGCAGGTTCCCTCTTGTACAGGCTGCCTTATTGAAAATACAAAACCACTGGCTTGATTGGAACCCATAGGTTTCCTCCAACCCAACCCTTCAAACCTATCACATTATAAAATTGGTTTCTCAGCATAACTACCTTCCCCAGGTCTCCCGGAAAGGCCAATCATGTAACTTGATTTGGATTTTGAAATGGATTCCTTTTTCACTGTGTTTTGCCCTCTGAAATGGGATAGGATGTTCTCCCATCCCTGTTCTGCCACTAATGCCTCACTCTTCTTTGAGCAGGGGTTGATCAAGCAAACGCGATGCCTTCTCCACGGACTCTGAAAACCCATCTCCCCGTGCAGTTGCTCCCTCGGTCCTTTTGGGAGCAGAACTGCAAGGTAAGGGATGGGAAAGGGGGCCTCACACTTTGGGAAGAGACACTCTTTTGCTTCATTCTGAGAGGTGGATCCTAGGGCTAAACTAGGTGCCACGCTAATTTCGGGAAGGCAATCAGCATGTATGCTTTTAAAAATATAAAAATATCAATTACAGCTGTGAGCTACCCTAAGCAGGACTCCTCCTTCCCCCTTCCATTGCAGCAGTTAAAATAGATTGAAGTGCTTTTTGCAGTTTGGTAAGTGATGGGGATATACACTGCAAAGTTTGGGGTGAATGAATGATCAGCAGTGGGGAAATGTTATAACCACCATGCAAACGAAACAGGATGGATGCCATTGTTGTATAACCTCCCTGCACACAAATCAGAACAAATGCTCTGTGAAGACTGTAATGTGGGTGCTTCCAGATGACCTGTTAATATATTGACCATTCATCCTGATTAGTTTTGCGGGGAGCTTAGCAGACATAGATTTAGTGAGCATTCATCCTGACTTGTTGTGAGGAGGTTAGATGACGTTGCATCAAAGCAAGAGCTAGTCCACACTTTCTAGTACATTTCCCCTTCACTTTCCTTATTGCAAAAAATCCAATAGTTGAGGGGATGCAGGTTTGTGATGCAAGACTGATTGTGGCTGCAGCAGCCCATAGCATTTTGAGGACTTTTATTTGCTGCTGTGTCCAGCTGAGAAGTCTGGGGTTGTGTTTAGGAAAGGTTACAAAGCTTCCCTGAGTTGTTGGGCAAGTTGTAGGGAGCTGGTTTAAGTCTATGGAAAGTGTGTTGCCTCCAAGACAACTATAATCATGCAACCTGAATATTTCTTTACACGACTGTCATTATTTTTGGGTGGCATTAGGTTTGGAAGCACCCCTTGTCTAATGTCTGTATAAACTTTGTGCAAGCAAAAGGAAGGAGTGAAAGATGCTGAAAAGAGGATACTTGGGTGAGCTAGAGAAGTCCTACGTCTGTCATCTTGGTGCTTCCTGGAGAAAAAGCTTGTTAATGAATCTCCTAGTTAAATGCATTGTTTCCCATTTGTCTTCCCCATTCAGTTCCTTTATGTGGCAAGGAATGCCAAGGACTGCATGGTGTCCTATTTCCATTTCCAAAGGATGAGCAAGGTGGTACCTGCCCCCGGAACATGGCAGGAATATTTTGAGACTTTCATGGCAGGCAAAGGTGAGTTAAAAACAATGCACCCTTCCTTCCTAATCTTTTTGATTCTAGCAATAATGACAACACTTTGCGCGTGTGAGAAAGTTAGAATAAGGAAAAGGTCAGATGCAGTTGGTGACAGTTTTTATAAATTGCATTTGGTGGTGATGGTAGCCACGACTGCATTGTGGTTTTTTGCTCCTGCTGGGGGATTTGTCACTGTGCTCCTCATCACCCAACTCTGTGTCTTCCAGTGGGCTGGGGCCCGTGGTACGATCATGTCAAAGGCTGGTGGAAGGCAAAAGACACACACCGTGTGCTCTACCTCTTCTATGAAGACATAAAAAAGGTGAGCAGATCGGGAAGGTGGGGCCTTCTGGACAGCATCCCTTGCGGAGATCAGACTCTGGCAATAGTGCAGGGATGATGTGGAGTGAATCTGCATAGGGGAGAAAGTGTCAAAAAGCCTGTCCCATCTGCCACACCCAGAATGAATTGCTGGTGAGAATCAGATGGCGGCTCTGTCGTCGCCTCTCCCTCATCTCTTGCCAAAAGGGAGCAGGAAGAGGCTGCTAGTAAGCGGGGGGTGGGACAGCTCCACAAACATATTTGCCTGCCTATCCTTGGTCTTCTTTCTCCACCTTCGTCTGCCATTTTATAAGCTTTCAGCAGATCCTGTGTTGTGTCTCCAACCCTGGTTTCCAATCTTGTCTACTTGCCTCCTCCTCCTTGTTCTATGTTAGTAATACCAGGCCTGATCCTGCAGACACTGCTCACATGTCCCAGGTACCGTTTGACACTACAGCAGCCTTCACTGTGGCCTATAACCAGGGGGGACGGAAGGACTCAAGGCTGAGGGGGACTGCATTTGAGGGAGGACAAGAATACAGTGACCACAGCAATAAGCCCTGCAAACAAGGAATAAAACCTGTTAATGTGGTTTCCTTCTGGCTTTTACACTATTATGAGGGAGGTCTCCATGTTGGCCAGTTTGAAAAAATGGGCAGATTATGGAAGATTTACAAGCAGATCTGTCTGCTTGGGATGCCAAGGCACTTCTCCTAAACATTCGTGTTCTCAGTGCCACCCTGCCCCTTCCTGGCATCCTTTTTCTCAGGCCAAACCCTGCTGCACTTTCTCCATCTCCACACAGGACCCAAAGCGTGAGATCCAGAAGGTGATGCAATTCATAGGGAAGCAACTGGATGAGGCGACCGTGGACAAGATTGTCCGCCACACTTCCTTCGAAGTCATGAAAGACAACCCCATGGCCAACCGGGCTGGCGTGCCCATCTCGGTCATGGACCTGTCCATTTCCCCATTCATGAGGAAAGGTATGGCTTCCCCCTCAACATCTTTATTTTGGACGGTGCCAACTATGCCCAACAGGCAGAACATTGAAATCCCACAAGTCACGCCACCTGAAGGAAACGGGCATTGTCTTAGAGGGCCCTCCAGAATGGTGTTTGAATGTTCAATGGTGGTGGGTTTATTCATTGTTCTGCGATGCTACTCCATGTTTGCTGTCTGGAAGGGTATAGTGAGGCAAAACTGGAACAAAAATGAACCAGAACATTTGTGGTCTAAAAAGTTGCAGAATTTCAGTTGTGGAAAATGAAGCAGTGTGACCACTCCAAAATGTTTGTGGGCGCACACAGCATTGAAAGTGGTATCTCATGTGACAACAAATCATCATGAAAATACAGTGGTACCTCGGTTAAGTACTTAATTCATTCCAGAGGTCCGTTCTTAACCTGAAACTGTTCTTAACCTGAAGCACCACTTTAGCTAATGGGGCCTCCCGCTGCCACCGTGCGATTTCTGTTCTCATCCTGAAGCAAAGTTCTTAATCCAAGGTACTATTTCTGGGTTAGCGGAGCCTGTAACCTGAAGCGTATGTAACCTGAAGCGTATGTAATCCGAGGTATCACTGTACAAGAAGGATATCTAAGTCTCCAACATGTATAGACTTTTTCTTCAAACATCCCCCCACGCCCTTGCCAAATCTCTCATTGAGGGGATTACTGCTACATCCTAACGACATTGAGCGCTGTGAATATACCCACCCTGGTAGTTTATGGGGCATAATAGCAGACAGTGCCGTTGAAAACTTCTCCCCATTACGCTGAGTGGATTGTGTGTATTTCTTTTATAGGGACAGTTGGGGACTGGAAGAATCACTTCACGGTGGCTCAGAATGAGCGGTTCAATGAAGACTACCAAAGAAAGATGGCTGATACTACCCTGACATTCACCATGGAGCTCTGAGAGCCAAAAGTCCAATGTCAGAATCCCTTAAGAGGATTCCCTGAAAAGTGAAGGCTCACCTCAGCCAATGTCCTCAGGGGGTTTGCCTTTTTCAGCAGCACTAATAAAGAAAAAGTGTTTTATAATTTCATAGGCTGTATGTTTGGATGCTTGATTCCATGTGGGTGGGGACACGGCTTTCTGCTTGGTGGCATTTCCTGATGCACACTGTGGCATTTGCTTTCTGGTGCAGAACTTGGTGCATCTGTGAGGCCCCTAAAAACTCCAGCTTTCACTGAGAGAGGTGGGAGAAGTCTAGGGCACTTCTAGCCTGGGACTATTTTCAGGTGAGATTCAGCTTTAATTGCACAGCCTGAATTTGCTGGCATGTGGCTGAATCTTACCTGAAAATTGGATCACTTGATATGGAATGACACCTCTTGTAAAAGAAACCCAGTTCCTCAAAAGATCCAATTTCTTGCAGTGATGGGGAAATGCCCCAGAAAGTGAGAGATAAACACTTGCTAGCCTCACAATCCATCTAACCTCCTCACAAACAAATATGGGTGAGAGCTCATTCAATACCTAGTGTTGGCTAACCTGTCTGCAAACAAACCAGGATGAATGGCCGATTAGCTTAGCTTTCAATATCTGTTTGTCTCTTCACAACTGAAGAGACAGGTTCTTACGAATGTGAGCACAACATTTCTGATTGTCCTGTTGCTATTTTGGTGGATTCAGTCGGTAAAGCTGTGCAATTAAAGTTGCTTTGCAACTCTTGCACAACAAAAGCACTCTCCCCAACAAATATCTCAGATTTTTTCTGATAAGTAAAGCAAAACGTTTGTGATCAAGAGAGGGAAATGCAAGGGAAAGAGTGAGACAGCATTTGCTTGATGCAATGTCCTGTAACTTCCCCACAGTCAAGTCAGAGTTGTTATAAGAATTCTAATGTCCTAAATATAAAATAAACGTTCATAAATGTACAAGGCAAACACATACTTAAGTATATAAACCATGTGTCTGAAATACAGTGGTGCCCCGCAAGACGAATGCCTCGCAAGACGGAAAACTCGCTAGACGAAAGAGTTGTCCGTTTTGGAGGTGCTTCGCAAAACGAATTTCCTATGGGCTTGCTTCGCAAGACAATGTCTTGCGAGTTCCTGCTGGGTTTTTTTCCTCCCCCCCCCTTTCTAAGCCGCTAAGCCGCTTATCAGCTGATCTGATCAGCAGATAAGCCGCTAAAAGCCGCTAATAGCGCTAATCCGCTAATCCTTCAATGGGCTTGCTTCGGAAGACGAAAAAACCGCTAGACGAAGAAAATCACAGAACGGATTCTTTTCGTCTTGCGAGGCACCACTGTAGTACAGGAGAGCATAGGCGCCGACTCCATGGGGCTTGAGGGGGCTCGAGCCCCCTCAAAAAAATTTTTTGGGGGGCTCAGCCCCCCCAATAATCTCGGGCGGGCGCCCTTTCAGCAGAGCGCCGCCGCCGCCCCCCGCCGCCTCCTCCTCACCTGCTCCTTCGCCAGCCAGCCGCGCGCCCTAATCGGAGGCACTGCCGGAAATCCCGCGAGAACAGGGGAATCCCGACTGGCCACACCTCCCAGCCAGCCAATCGGCTGGCTGGGGGGGCGTGGCTTGCCCTATTTAGGGCCGGAGCCACTTTATTTGCATATTCATGAGCTTATTTATTATTCATGAGCTTTCCCGGGCCCCCCCAATATTTTTTCTAAGTCCGCGTCCCTGCAGGAGAGCAATCCTGAAGCTATTTTGACTCTCCCAAATTGACCTTAATTATTTCTATGCAAGGAGGAAGGAAATGGGGAAAAGCTTTCCAATTGTCTTTTGCTTACCTGTCTTAAGGGCATATTTGTGCAGGAATAGGGTGAGCCTGTGACCCGGTTTCAGGAAAGTATTTACCATCAGGAAAGTATTTACCATCACAAAAGAATAGCCAGGCTGCCCAGGTAAAGCAATCGGTGACCATTAACAGATATCCTGGCAAACAGGATTTCTGCTGTAGACCACCGCCTTCTGTGATGTATGTATGATGTTTTGGGTTGTGGTCTTGAGCTACAGGGTGGGCAATTTTAAAAGTCTATATAAGGGCTTGCGCACCATTGTTTGGGGTTCCTCCTGCATGTGGTGAGTGAGGACCCTGTTGCAACAGTTTAATAAAGATCAGGCTTACTAGCTGCTTTGCTTCTCAATATTCTCTGGTTGGCCTCTTGTTATTTTCTCCTACCAATAGGGAACCCACTTAAGGACTCTATATGGGCTCTTGGATGCCCCATAAGGGAAAAAGAGCAGGTTTTTTCTATAGCAGTGAATGCTCAATAAAAAGCCAAGATCCTCTAACCTCCCCACACATTTTGTGTGAACAAAACGCTCAATCAACAGGATATCTGAAAATGGCCTGGCTTAAGAGTGTGAACACTGCTTCAGATGGCCATATGGCAGGAGTCTTTTGGCAGATCCTGATTCCACCCAGTTACCTGCTGCATCTCCTGCCTACCAACAACTCCTGAGACCTTCCCTGCTGTTTCATGATTATACAAAGGGATGAGGCAGAGCCCTGAGGCCTGACACTGGCGCCAAATCCTGCTCAGCCTCTTCTGGATTCTGAGATTTCACCAGGCCTGCTTTCAAGCCGATTTTGTGCAGTGTGTAAACATGTTTAGAACAAAGGAACCCAATCAAACTTGAGATTAGCCTGGCTTGCCCAGTATCTGGTTGTGCACCACTCTTTTGGGACCCCACTATACCCAGTCACTTTCACAGGTCTGCCCTGAATCCCAGAAGACTAAACTAGAACAAGCCAATACAGAAACCAGAAAATTCTTTACTATGTACTTGCCACACCAGGCAATATTATCACGATTGTTTCTTGTCCAAGCACCTGTGTCAGGGTTTCATTTCAGTGCTAGGTACTTCAGGAGTCGCTTTCCTTAGCCTCCAACTCCCCATACCCCGACGGATGTTCCTCAGGGGCTTCGTCCAATGTGTTGCTTCTCCTGACGGCTGCGTCTTGGCAGTCATCCAGGCAAAGATTTCTCTCCCTGTCCTCCTTCTCCTTTGCCCACCTCTGTAGCACTCCTTGTGGCCAGTTGAGTTGAGTGTAGTACGTTTCGACTGGGGGGGCAGAAGACCTCAGACACTGACAGTGGACATTTGCTCTTAACTCGGCCAGTGCTCTCAGGGGATGGCGGAGCCTCATCAGGCCCTGTGGTTCTTGGCTACTTTTGTCTGGCTCCTTCCCAAGTCTCCTGGCTGCGTCTTTTGGGTGGACCTGAGCCAACTCCCTGGGATCTGCGCCTCTGGATGGGAGCTGATCAGAACGTAATGATTGTTCAGACCGGAAAGAGGAGGAATCCATGATGCAACAGGAGAGGAGGCAGCCTTGGTTATCAAGGTGTGGAATTGGTTATCGGCTATTCTTTTGTACAAGGATTGTGGCCACCACAGCGGCTGAGGGAAACCTTGGCACTGGCTCACACAGCTGGTGGAAAGTTTCTGGGGGGGGGGGAATTAGGAAAATTAGAAGCAGGTTACCTAAACGATCGCCTTCTACTATATCAGGGGTGGGGAACCTCAGGCCCTCCTGCCCCCAGGCTGCCCTGCCTCCTGGACCCCTCACTGACCCTGCACCACCCCTCCCTTAGTGACTTTTGCCAGGCTGGAACTGTATCCTTCGACTGCAATGAACTTTCTTGCTTGAATGAATGAAGGGCTGTGCTTGTGTAAGGACCACTGGTTTTCATGTTCCTGCTTACCTTACATATAAGCTAAACAAGCTATAGCTAAGAGCCCCACTCTCTTGGTGGGGCCCAAAAAAATTAAAGGAAAAAAAACCTGGATGCACATTTCCAAAATAGAAGATGAAAAACAAATAAAATAAAATCTAGATACAGCAAATGGCTTTAGATACCTATTAGGTCCATAAATTACCATATAGTACGTTTCTGAGCACAATTCAAAGTGTTGCTGCTGACCTTTAAAGCCCTAAACGACCTCAGTCCAGTATACCTGAAGGAGCGTCTCCACACCTATCCTTCTGCCTGGACACTGAGGTCCAGTGCCGAGGGCCTTCTGGTGGTTCCCTCGCTGCGAGAAGCCAAGTTAGAGAGCCTTCTCAGTAGTGGCACCCGCCCTGTGGAACACCCTCCCACCAGATGTCAACTAGAAAAACAACTACCAGACTTTTAGAAGACATCTGAGGGCAGCCCTGTTTAGGGAAGCTTTTAATGTTTAATAGACTATTGTATTTTAATATTCTGTTGGAAGCCGCCCAGAGAGGCTGGGGAAACCCAGCCAGATGGGCGGGGTATAAATAAATTATTATGATGATTATAGCATACATTAAACACAAAATACAGCGGCACTTTGTTGCTGACAAAGAGCAGCTGGACATATAAAGGGCCCCATTACCTTCAGTAGCTTAGGGCCTCATCAAACCTAAATCTGGCCCTGCTCACAGTATACATGTGAAAATGGTATCCACTGAAGTACCATATTTTTTGCACCATAACACTCACTTTTTTCCTCCTAAAAAGTAAGGGGAAATGTCTGTGCGTGTTATGGAGGGAATGCCTGCGGGTGGCATGCCTACGGATTTTCCTCCTCTAAAAACTACGTGCGTGTTATGGTCGGGTGCGTGTTATAGAGCGAAAAATACGGTACTTCCTTTTTGCTTCTCTGACTCCACTCACTTCCTGCATCTGGCTCCTCCCATCATTGCTAAGTGCCCTAAGATCACCTGCATGGGTGAGATTCCCCACCCTTCCTCTATATGCATTCGGCAGATCACTGAGATTGTCAGAGGAGGCCTTGCTGATGGTGCCTGAGCTGTGCAAGGCCACCTGGTGGTAACATTCCCTCTGGAACGCTCTCCCACCTAGGACTAGGGAAGCACCGACTGTTAGGGGCGTCTGACTTTTACTAAAAACTATATTGTTTGCTCAGGCTTTCCCAGATGAATAGCACTGATCCTACTGCCCAATACCATTTGTTGATATCTGTAACATTGGTGGCGGTTGCGTTTTTAATTGTTTAAATGTATTTTTGTAAGCTATTTTTGCAAAAAAAGAGTATTTTTCTGTGTATAAGTTGCCCCCATATATAAGTCGCCCCCTATTTTTAGGCACTCTAATTTAAGAAAATGGGGGGGGGGGAGATTGCCCTGTGTATAAGATGACCCATAGTTTTTTGCATAATTTTAAAGTAAAAAAACCTAGTCTTATATACAGAAAAGTATGGTATATTTGTCAAAACTACATACAAAAAAATGTGTTTATTAAAATAAATTCACACAAAAATGTGAGGTGTGTTTTTTTTCAACACACAAATTTCAGCAGAAATGTGGAAAACTGAATTTCTGGTTATAAAACTGAGAAAAGGAGAGAACCACAACTGACAAGGCTCACCTACCCCTGTGAGGGGTTAAGGAAAAGGGATGGTCTGCCAATTCTCGCGTAACAGGCCGGGAACACAGAGGGTGTTCGTGCCGAGTGTTTTTGTAAAAGGTTAACATAATAAATAAAAAATGCAATAAATAAATATTACACTGAGAGTAATTACAAAAGGGAAATAAATTACCACAGAAGTGGTGTTTACTATTTTACTGGGAGTGGTATTTTACTATTTTACTATCGGAGGCATTTACTATTTTACCGGGAGTAACTGTTTCTTGGTGAGGAGTTAGTATAACCTAAGTTGAAGTAATGATATTTTCCTTCCTTCCCACAACATAAGTTCAAAATGGATCAAATTCAATTTATTTATACCCTGCCCATCTGGCTGGGTTTCCCCAGCCACTCTGGGCAGCTTCCAACAAAGATTAAAAATACATTAAAACATCAGTCATTAAAAACTTCCCCAAAGAGGGCTGCCTTCAGATGTCTTCTAAACGTCAAGATACTTGTTTATTTCCTTGACGTCTGTTTGGAGGGCGTTGCACAGGGCGGAGCCACTACCGAGAAGGCCCTCTGCCTGGTTCCCTGTAACTTGGCTTCTCGCAGCGAGGGAACCGCCAGAAGGCCCTTGGCGCTGGACCTCAGCGTCCGGGCAGAACGATGGGGGTGGAGTTGCTCGTTCAGGTATACTGGACCAAGGCCGTTTAGGGCTTTAAGGTCAACACCAACACTTAAAGAGATGCCATGGCTGAAAAGAGGTTGTGAGTGTAAGAGAGATGGGAAGCAAATGTAACCAGGGGAGCCCAATTCATGCCTTATCAGGAAACAGGGCAGACAAAACAATGGTTTTACGCATTCACTGTTTTCTGCCTTCCTGAACTGGGAACAAATCACCATAATTGTACATCAGTCTTGCTTCCTTCGGCACACTGGTCCCAAACGAAACTGGTTCCAACGTGAACATACATACCTATGTTAAATGATTTGCAAGAGCAAGATCCCTAGCATCCCAGATTGCCTTCACATCCAGTTGCCTCCACATCCAGAAAACACCTGTGGTGGTTTTGAAAGCTTTTATTACCAGATTGAAGGGTGGGGACAGCTGCTAGGACTTAGTACTCCTTTGTTGCCATGACAACTGAAAGTCCCTTTGCTGGTTGCCAAGACAATGGAGTTCCCATGGGGATGAAGGTTCCTTCCCTCAAGCCCAACCAGATCTGATCACCAGAAGGTTGGAAGCACCTAGAAATATCGCAGGTAACTTTTGCCTGATGGCTAAGAATTTTCTAGTCACGACAGCATTTTCACATTTTGCTCTGTTGCTAACTCCTTTTTAAACTAATTCAACTTTCTGTGTCACTCTCTTGGCTGTTTGAAAGACGCTTTCCCAAAAAAATGCTATTGGTGTTCCTTAATCTTTTCAGATAGATTCTTACTTTAAATTCTTAATATTTTTTTAATACTGTACTTGATATTTTCATGTTACTGTGAGGCAAATTTGGTAATGAATGCTAAATGAATTACCCTGCGCTACCAAACCTTGGCTGCTGTGAAGTTCTTCTCCTTTGCACAGGTCCATCAATCTTATTAAGTTAAAACTGTAGGTACTCAATATCTAGATCTACCATTAAAACAACCCACACAAATTGTTATTAACCGACAACTTAACACAAATGATACGCCTTTCAATATTTTCAGGTTAAGCATTATGTTGAGGGAGAAATTGCAACAAAATCAACATCCCTTTTATAACAAATATTTCTGGAACCTGGTTTAAGAAGAACTCTCTCAAGAACATGTTAAGAGCACCCCTAAACATTTTTTTTAGAAAAAAAAGCACTGCTGGTCATGTCCACAGAATATGATTTGGGAGAGTCAAAATGGCTTCATGATTGCTCTCCTGTACTATTTCAGACACGTAGTTTATATACTTATGTATGTGTTTGCCTTGCCCAAAAACAACCACAAAAAACTGTAACATCGGTGTATTTTATTTTCACTTTTGAAATGCCTGTTAAGAGGTGAAACCAAATTTCAAAGGTGGTTTGCCACCTTCAGGAACAGAAACCCAGTGTCTGGAATAGAAGCATAATTGGCAAATCTTTCTCCTAACACTGCATTTCCTCGCTGGGAAGAAGCTTTCTGTTCATTTCTGCCTGACCAGGTCGTTAATTTCTTATTAATTACTGCACAATACGCTGGAGGAGAGAAAAAGATCCTGCGTTTGGGGCAGATTCATTTCGTCTGACTCATGCCATCGCCATGCAAGGCGAAGAAGCCATGCTCTCTGTCTGAGCCACTGACCTAATTTCCACGGTTACCATGCCAACGCCCGAAGGCCATTCAAAAGCCGACAGGCCGGGCCTCTAAACTAGATCGAACCGGTTTCAAGGACGCAGACAGAGAAAAAGCGGCAGTTCAGCGGAAGGAACCATTTCGCAGCAGTAGAATGGGGGGGGGGTTGTGAGGCGGAAAGGAAGCAGACTTCGGGTGTGAATCCTTTGCGAGTGTTATACTGTACAAATTTTCTAATACAAGTTTTCTAATACAAGTTTTCTAATGTCAAACGGGAGCGAAGAGAGATGACAGATTTTGCAACAGAGAAATCAGATTTTTGATGAGTAAAACTGCTGCTGATAATAAAAATTTAAAAATGATAATATTTAGGAAGAATTTGCAATAGCATAAATGTCACTGGCAATATTTTTTTTAAAATCATAGAATTGTAGAGTTGGAAAGATCTAGTCTAACCCCCTGCAATGCAGGAATCTCAACTAAAGCATCCATGACAAATATACCTAACCCAACTCATAAACAGGTGTTTAGGAGGTCCAACAGCTTGGTAGATTTATGCGACCATTCCCTAGTAAGATCATACAAGAAATTCATGGCGCATGAGGACATCTGAGGCTTCTAGCCAGAATTTCTGCATTGTCTGTACCATGCCCATGAGGCGGACTGAGACAGCTGCCTTGGGTGGCAAATTCCAAGGGGTAATAATAATAATAAATTTTTATTTATACCCCGCCCTCCCCAGCCAAGACCGGGCTCAGGGCGGCTATGGATAGTGCCATGGACGCCCCCACTGCTGCAGGAGAAGTGAGGAGAAGCAGTTATGGCAGACCCTCCAAGTGTCCCTATTTTCCAGGGACGTCCCTGATTTAGAGAAGCCATCCTGACTTCTGATTTGATCCCGCAGTGCCCCACTTTTCCTTAGCATGTTCCTATTTTCATTGGAGAAATGTTGGAGGGTATGGCGTTATCCGATCCCCGAGCCGCCTGAAGGCAATCCTGTACAGTGGTACCTCGGGTTACATACGCTTCAGGTTGCATACACTTCAGGTTACAGACTCTGCTAACCCAGAAATAGTGCTTCAGGTTAAGAACTTTGCTTCACGATGAGAACAGAAATCGTGCTCCAGCGGCGCAGCAGCAGCAGGAGGCCCCATTAGCTAAAGTGGTGCTTCAGGTTAAGAACAGTTTCAGGTAAAGTATGGGCCTTCGGAACGAATTAAGTACTTAGCGCGAGGTACCACTGTATAGGGAAGGTTTTTTAAAAAATGTTTAATGTTTTATTATGTTATTATATATGTTGGGCGCTGCCCAGAGTTGCTGGGGCAACAAAGTAAGATGTGTGGGGTATAAATAGTAAAATTATCATTATGGAATGATACATTCCTATTTTCATCAGAGAAATGTCGGAGGATATGGTATGGCGGCAAGATCTCACAAGAGCCCGCAAAACCATGTGTGACCTCAGCTAGCAAGGCTTCAGCAGGGGCAGCAAATGGTGAGGGGTGTGGATGCTGGGAAGCACTTTCCTGTTTCACCTCAGGCGGCAAAATGGGATGGGCCACCCTTGGTCTCTGAATACCAGTTGCTATTGCGTCCAGGTCCTGCTTGTGGACTTCGCATGGGCATCTGGTTAGCCACTGCAAGACCAGTGAGACTAGGCAGGCCTTTTCCCTGATATAACAGGCTCTTCTTTTGCCAAGGACCAGCTGCCATAGCAGCGGTGGCCTCCAGCAAATGGGGACTGGATGTACCAAACTCAGCGGACACTACCAGTGGACTCCCAGCAGGGAGGGACCTACACTGGTCGCTTGACCCGGGTGAGCCTAAAGGAGCCTGAAATATACTCGGAGTCGAGAGTGGATTTAATGCTCTTTATTCAGCTCATAGTGGTGAGGAGGAATGGAAGTTCCCCCACAAAATCTGCTTTATATACCTTATTTACACAATGGGCTGCACGTGATTGGCTAATTCCGGGATTCTCCTGTAGGCCAATCGGGTTGTGGATTCACTTCCACCTGGAGCTGGATTGGGTGGCTCCTGCGGACCAATCATACTGCTGCATTGTTCCAGGACCAGTCAGACTGCTGGATTTTGGATCCTATTGTTCTAGGACCAATCAGACTGCTGGATTTTGGATCCTATTCAACTCAGTACATAACAGAGCCCATCATCCAGTGGCGTAGCGTGGGGGGTGCAGGGGGGGCCGGCCGCACCGGGCGCAACATCTGGGGGTTAGGGTTAGGGGGCGCAAATCCACGGGTTAGGGGGCGTAAATCCATGGGTTAGGGGGTGCAAATTACTTGCCTTGCCCCGGGTGCTGACAACCCACGCTACACCACTGCCATCATCCAAGGACTTGGGTGAGTGCGGGGAGGGGGCTGTGATGCTTCATGCAGTGCAACTCACAGTCACAGAAGGCAGGAATGGCTAACAATTTGGTGGCTTTAAAAGAGGACTGGACAAATTTATGGAGGAGACAGCTATTGATGTCTGCTAGCTATGATGGCTCTGCTCTGCCTCGGTCAGAGGCAGAGATGCTTCTGAATAATACCAGTTGCTGAAAATCGCAGGAGGGGACTTGCTCTTGTGCTCTAATCCTGCTTGTCAGTTTCCCAAAAGAGGCATCTGGCTGCCCACGGTGCAAACAGGATGCTGGTCTTGATGGGCCTGATCCAGAAAGCTCTTCTTATGCTCTTGGGTTATTATGGGAGAGAATGGTGGCCTCACACCAGGGTCTGGTGGTGGCATGGAGCCATTGAAAAATTCGTGATCAAATCCCTTTGAAATCTCTACACTGATCCCTTCAGCATGTGAAGTGATAAGAAAGACCGTGGTGCCTCCGTGCATGTGCAGAATGTCTCTCCCACCTCCTTCAAGTGACCACAATGAGCCACCACATATCTGAGATGAAAGGCTTTTGGGTCCATCTCAACTGTGATTCCTGAACTGCAGGTAGTTGAAGTCAAAGACCTTTGGGATCCTTCAAATTCTGTGATTTTGTGAGAGAGAACCAAGTGAGAGATCCCACCAGCTACTTGCTTTGGCTTGACGGTCTCTTTGTTTCTTGAAAGTGTGAAGTCATGAATGGCTCTGTCACATTTTACGAATTTCATTTGCTTTGATCAGTTGTGCGAAACTTACTTGGCAAGCCAAACTTTCTGTACCTGTGAAATGTGAAGAGTAGCAATCACACTGTAAAAAAGTTGTAAAATAGCAATAGTGGTATTTTATTGTGATAAAATAGCCTGCAAAGCCTTGCCCTTTGGAAGTACTGCATGTCTGTTGTAAAGACCCGTTAACTGCATAAAAGTAATCCTGACTGGCAAACGTGTTGGTCTGTTACAGGAAAACAAAGGAAAGAGTCCTATGGCAGAACCTAAGAGAATTATAGTGAGGTAGGTAGCCCCTTTTTAAAGCTCCTTTTTAAACTTAGTTGGTCTCTAAGGTGCTACTGGACAATTTTTTAATTTTAGAATTATAGAGAGTGACACAACCCTTTGTGGAATAGAGTCCTCATCACCAGATCTAAGTGGGATCTAGTTTATGAAAGGATTATAGTTATAGTAAGTCTCTAAGACTTTAAGATGCCGCAATACTCTTCCCCCACTTTTTTTTTTTAAGATGGACGGCTCAATAAAATGCATTTATTCTTTCATGAACCCCCCCTCTCCCCCCCTCGTTTGTTAATTTGGTTGCTTCCAGGCTCGCTCCGTAATCTCACGCCCACTCTGCAGTCTGGACTGTACCATTCTCGGGCAGCAGGGGAGGCCAGTGGCACACATAAGCAGGGACCCGAACGACATTCCTTTGGCAGTCCGTTTCATTGCAACCGCCGTCCCTTAATTCCTACACAAACGGGCTCACACATATCCTAAATGTAAAAGAGACGCCTCGGTAGTCGAAGGCATGGTTACGAAGAGAAGCGTAGGAGTCCTGCTTTTCATGTATATCTGTACAAAAGAAACGCCTGTTTTCCTTTCTCTCTCCCCCCCTCTTGCGATGTGACATGGTGCAGCCCAGAGGAAACGGGAGGGGGAGGGTATATTTGGGGCAAAGTGTGGGGGCGGGAAAGAGAGACGAGGCGGGCGGAGAGGTTGGTGCTACGTAGCCCTTCTGAGGAGTGAAGCTTAGGGGGCTGCAGCCATGGCATCCAACGGTGAGAAGAAGGGAGTTGGCAGCGGAGGGCGTTGGGCGCGTTTCAACCGGGGTCACAACAGGGGAGAATGGGAAACACCCCGCAGCCTTTGCTTTCTTTCCTCCAGGGGAGCTAAGTTTCTGGTCCTCGTGGCTGTGCAGACGATGGGGAACGGGAGGTCGATTTATGTTAAAAAGGGTTTAACCTGAGGGTTAAAAAGGGAAGGGTAATGTGAGGGGAAGCAGGCTTAATGGTTGGTTCTGTCCAGTTAATTGCGAAAAGCTGCGTTTTTGTCTTGGGTTATTTTCTCCTCCTGACGAGACTGGGGGGCTTCCTTCCCAGGGGCTGGGGTGGGTTTCAGGCTAAATCTTCGATAGGGAAATCACTGCCCGTGGCAGGGGAAGGAGGCTTTTGCGTGGGTTTTTTATTCTTGCAGTTCCAGGGTAGGAGGCGAAAGCTGCCTGTCTTCCCTCTCCCGTCTGTGGGGCAGGAATGGTGGGCGGAGGGTTCTCCGGCCTTCCCCGTCTGCTTTGGACAAATGTTCTAGAAGACCCTTTTTAAATGGAGGCTTCGGGGTTTTCGTTCCAAAAATAACGGGGTGGCGATACAGTCGAGGGCAAAAGGTGGACGTTATTGTAGAAGTGGTGCCGGATGAAAAACGGCGCCCGCCTTCTAGAGAGCAGGAAGGGCCTTTTTTCTTTCCTCTGCTCCGCGCCGCAATCTCTCTAAACTGCGCAGTCTGCCGCCATTTTGTGATAGCGTGAGAACTAGGAAGCCGGGGAAGAGACGGACGGGGTTTCCTAGTCAGACAACAGGGGCACGGAGAGGTTAGGCCGTTATGTAGCTGCGCATGCGCGCGGTCCTCCCCTGACTCACTAGCGGGACGAGGGGGCAGTGGAAAAATCCAGTCTGACGTGATGGTCGGCGTAGCAAGGTTTATTGGAGGTGGGGGCGGTAAAAATTGCGACCACGCATGCGCTTTTCTGCCTAGGCGAGAAACGCGTACGTTGTTGCGCGTGCGTGTGAGGCTTGTCTTTGTCGCAGTGTTACATCCGGGTGCTTCCCCAGCCGCCTGCACCTATCATTCGTTAGTACAAACGTCAGTCGCCCGCGTCCTCGGCTCGACCAGCGAGCGCCCTCCTCCCCTTAAAATCTCGGGTTTGGGTCCTATAAGGACCAGGCTGCTTTGTTTGTAACAACCCGGCGCCATAACAAACTTCGTGTGAGTTTAATTAAAGGCTGTTCCTCTTGTGTCTTAGTTCCTTGGGTGGGTAACTAGCCTCTCTTGCACCCCTTGAAAACGCAGATTTCCCCCCCCCCCTCCGTACTGACGATGGAATTACATTGGTTCTTTAACCATCACATAAACTGAGTTTTTTTTGGATGGGGGAAAATTATTTATTGCTTGGAAAACCCTGGGGGTAGGGGAATATATAAATACACATTTTTTCTGATGACACCACAACTTCCACCTGCCCACATGATTGGGTTCTGTTTATTAATTTTTGGATTTTTCTTCGCTGCTGGTTTTGATTATTGTGAACAGTCCTGAAAATAAGGCAACAGTGGCATAAATTTATCGGTAACTAAGTAATAAGTGCTTCGTATGAGAAGTGTCAATGTTCAGAGTTGCTGTTCATTCCTAATCTCTTCCCTCAAACTTCATGCCTCACAGCCTTCCTTTTTAAAATAGTTTCTCTTACCCACAATGAAGCTAGCAAGAGCGTTCCATATGTACGTTTATTTTGTGCAGTACCCATTGGATAGGTGAATGTGTGTTATCATGAGAATCTGAACCCTTTCCTTAGTATTTGCCTGAATTATTGAAAGTTAAAAGTGTAGAGAGGCAGGGGTGCCCTTGCCCCCCACACCTTGACTTTCAATTTGAATGGGGCTTCTGTCCATGCACATAGTGCGAAGATGCCTGAAGCAAACATCCATGTATGTCAATTTTGCCTTATCCACCATCCCATATGAATCATTTCTACTCTCTGTAGCAGTTAGATAACTTGTGTGGAATCCTGCTCTTAAAATAGCTCAAACATTTTTGTTTTGTCCCCTTACAGATTATAGCCAGTCAGCGACACAAAGGTAAATAAACCCTTGTATAATTCATCCTCCATGTATTGCGTGTTTACAGGCTTTTAGCTTGTGATACTTTTCTCACATAACTACAGTGTTAGCCATATGCGAGTAGTGCTTTTCTTGTCACTGTAATCTTGAAGTAGGTCATGCTAGTCACCTCTGTAAAAACATGAAGGATGTTAGGGTGCCGTGAGCTGTTCCCAGAGGAATAGATAGACAAGATCTGACCTGTGGCTTGTTTAATCTTAATTTGCCAATACCAGAAAATCCTAATTTTCAAGTAGTGGTAGTACTGTACTGGAAAAAAAAATGGGGGGGGGAATATATCGTATGAAGAAGCTGATAAAACTTGTGATTCCAAATTTAGAAAAATGGTTAAAATTTGCTGTAGTGTATGCAGACTTTGAAATAGATTACTTTTATCCATCCCCAGAGAAGCTGTAACATCATTTTAAAAAGGTTTTGTCTTATTCAGTGTGTATATACATTATAAAACTCAGTTTTAGTTGCATTAGAGCATACACTATTAGTTTCCCCAATTCAAGCTATAGTAGTGCCCATACAAAGATAGTATACCAAAAATCAAAATTCCCTTTAAAAGCATAACTCTTAGTGCTGCTTCCAAGAGTTGTGGGGATTTAGGACTATTGCAAGAACATAGGGAGAGTGTTGAATCAGGCCAATAGCCCATCTAGCCCGGCATCCTGTTTTGACTAACCAGATGTCGGTAGGAAACCATCAAGCAGGGCCTGAGCGCAAAAGCACTCTCTCCTCCTATGGTTTCCAGCAATTGGTATGCAAAAGCATTGCTGCCTTCTGATGATGGAGGTAAAGCATTGCCATCATGGCTAGTAGCCATTGATCGCCTTCTTCAGGAGTTTGCCCAATCCCCTTTTAACGACATCCAAATTTGTGGTCATTGCTGCCTCTTGTGGAAGAGAAGTGCTTTCATTTATCTGTCCTGAATCTTTGGCTGTCCACAAGTTCTGGTGTCAAGAGGAGAATTTTCTCTCTCTCCACTCTCTTCATATCATTCTTAACTTTATAAATTTCAATCACATACCTTTTATTTGCCTTTTGTCAAAACTAAAAAAGTAGGCCAGGTTTAAAAACTTGTGGTTTATAGTCACTAAATCCTATACTAAACCCACTGAAATTCATGAACCTGTTAGTCATGTTTATTAACTTCAGTGGGTCTACTCTGAATAGAATCAGCATTGGAATTTATTTCTGGCCATTAGTCTTTTGAACAAAGTGAATTGTTGGTGTGTGTATCTTCATGCCACAATGAACCAATTAATTAGTCTTAACATGCCTTGTAATTTTCCTTACCCATTTGTGGTTGTTCAGACTTAATTGAAACACTCGCAGAAGTAGGAGTTCAGTCAGATGCCTACAATGACATAGCACACTGGATTTGAAAAGACAGGTGGCAGTGGTAGTGACAAGCTTGATTCCGGTTGGGAAAGAAGATTGTGAATTCAGTTTACAGTTTAGTTATATGTTCCTTTGCTGAATTTTTTTCTCTTGCTTTTCCTTAGTTATGGGGCCTACCCAACTCCACCCACACAAGGTTATTCTCAGCAAACCAGCCAGCCCTACGGGCAGCAGAGCTATGGTGGTTACGGACAATCGGCAGATACTTCTGGATATGGCCAAAGTAGTTACAGTTCTTCCTATGGCCAGACTCAAAGCTGTGAGTATTGTAGCTGATTTTGTTTTTTTTGTCCTCATGACTGTATAGGAAAATATGAGAGGAAATTGGCTAAGCTGTGAAGCACACGTCTTTCTGGAGCTAGGAGATTGGAAGGAAAACACAGTTACTTAAAGTGTCCTTTCCGGACGCTGTAATGTGCAGCCTTTTCATTTTGCAATCCTATGAAGCACTTAAAGTAGCAAAAAGGTGACACAAGCACAAACAGGGATTCGAATCTAACATGCTCTCATCTCAGCACTATTTAATTTGTTGTTCTATGGTCACATCTCAGGATGCATCAGTGCGGTTACATATGATTGAAGAGCTGATTAGTTATTGCTACACAAATTGCATGCCATTTGAGATTAACAAGAGTGAATTGTTTTTCTGAACAGCTGGCTATGGCACCCAGTCAACACCACAGGCCTACGGCTCATCAACAGGATATGGCAGCAGTCAGACTTCTCAGACGTCTTATGGACAGCAGTCATCCTATCCCAGCTACTCTCAACAGCCAGCCAGTTCCACCACTGGAAGGTAACAGTTGAGAAATCCCAAACAACAAGAACTCAGAGCAGGGATAGCGGTGTAAATCTTCATCATAGGCTTTAGGCTTTACTTTTTTGCATTAAATCTGCTGAAATTTGCCTGATCAAACCCCAGATGTACTCTGCTCTTTAGTCATACAATCATCCTGAATTCTTAAGCAATATTCCAAATGGAATCCTGGAGCTTAAAGCCTCAGCCTTTGTATAAAGCCGGAACAGTATTGTAGGATGGTCTGTGTATTGAACTCTTTGTCCTTTGTTTGTGTCTCCTTGAAATCAGCAGTTACGGTACCAGCTCTCAGACCTCTACCTACGGACAACCCCAGAGTGGAGGCTATGGTCAGCAGTCCAGCTATGGCAGCCAACAGCAGAGCAGCTATGGGCAGCAGCCTTCTTACAACCCACCCCAAAGCTACGGCCAGCAGAGTCAGTATGGCAGTGGCAGTAGCAGTGGAGGAGGTGGCGGTGGTAGTGGATGTGAGTACTTTTTCCTTTCCTTTCACCTCCAAAAGGCAAACATGAGTAATATGAGCCAAATTTCATGCAGTGCAGTGTAGAAGCCAATGGCTGCCCCCCAGTGAGAAGCAAGGGCATCTGTAGAATCTTCATTCTTTTCCCCCGCCCCAAAAAAGCCAGGCCTCTTTGCTAGCAGAAACTATTGCTAACCCCCCCCTTTTTTTTAACTTTCTCCAGCTGGTGGCTATGGACAGGATCAGTCTTCCATGAGTGGAGGTGGTAGTGGAGGAGGCTACGGCAGCCAGGATCAAGGAGGATATGGCGGCCAGCAAGACCGCAACCGTGGAAGAGGCAGTGGAGGAGGTGGCGGTGGCGGATACGGTAGAGGTGGCTTTGATCGGAGTGGTGGAAGAGGTGGCAACAGAGGTGGTCGTGGAGGCATGGGGTAGGTGTCCAGTCCATAGTTGTGGGAGAGGGAGTGGGTTTCTTTAATTAGCATCTCTCCTAGTACTTGCCGTAAAAGCTAACCTCTTCTGGGAGGGTGCAGTGTGTGAACGGCTGAAATATATAGAATTGTTGGTAATCAAGGGTGGGCTACCACCATGTATGCTGCTAGGGGTCAGTGTGGTTTTCTCTATGGGGTGAATCTAAATGGATGTCAAAATGGTTTTTGTTCCTTGTCTGCATGTGAAGGAGTTAAAAACTCTTACTTTATGAAAATCAACCATTGCAGTAACAAGTCTGTGCATGGGGCAAAACATCGTATTTTCATCTTGTAATTCATCTTGGATCTGTTGACAACCTCAAAAGGCGCACTTGATATGAACATAATTACTGTTCCTCAAAGGTGAATTACGGTCCTCTTTGAGCAATGTTGCCGTTCCATACAAATACATACAAGAACATTAGTACTTCTTATGGGGGGAAATTGGTATCTAGACACTAGGTTTATCCTTCAACCCCCCAGTGTTAACCTGATGAGGTGCACTGAAGGGGCCTGGTTTGTATATGCTGATAAATCGAAGGTTATATGAATCTCTTCAGTAAGAGATTTTGCAAGACAAAGCTTCTATGCAGGTTGTAAGCCAGCTTTCATTGGGCTCATAATGCTCATAATGCTGTGGTCTAGCCGTGTAAGCCAATGTAGGCTAAAAGGATGTGTTTTGGTTTTCCCACATAGCGGCTGGACTTTCTGTACTTGTGGTTTATGTGTTGCAAAGCAGTATCCTTAATGCTGTTGGGTGTGCGTTAAGCCTCGGTGAAGGGGTGGTTAAAATTGGTATTTGACGAGGCAATGGTTGCTAAGCAACATTGGCTCTGGGCTCCTGTTGACTGGGAGAGATGAAATAGTAGAGAGGTGAGTATAGGTGGGGGCAGCTGAAGTGTTGTTTGCTTATGAAAAGTTGTTGATCTGTTAACAATACCTGCTCTGTTAACAAATTCTGCATTTTGTGTGCCACAGGTGTGAAAGTCAATGAACTTTAATCAAATCTCCACCTTCCACATGTTAGTTAAGGGTCTGAGGAAGGGAGAGAGATCTTATGACAGGCAGATAATGCAGTCTTTAGAGCTGAAATAACATACTATTACGAATATGCTATGATGAGGGAATGGGTTTTTACGTGCTTTCAAAGCAGTTATCTGCATCTAGGGTTGTAAACAACAAAAGCTTTGCAAAAATACAAGGCACAAACTTGAGAAGGGTGAACTGGAATTAACAGCGTGCACGGTATACAATATTTTAAAAAAGAGCTTGGTTCACCAATCATGCCAGGAATAGGACGGCAACAAGGAAACCAGCATTGTCTCGAAAGCTGCATCACGACGCCTCATGTAACGTTTCAAGATCGGAAGCAAGAATGACAAAACACTAGAGCTGTTTCATTTGCAAACCTTCTCAAGGGTGTATTGATCCATTTTTAAAAAAACAAATGCCGAGGGCAAGGAAAAGGTGGAGCAGGTTGTCTTTAGATCTTCAGGAAGAACCAAACAAAAGTGTTGGCCAGCATCTTAATGGATCTGGTGTAGTTTCTAGCAACAAAACTTTTTAGTCGTGGAAAAAAAGCATCATTATCTTCTAACTTATCTCCTCAGCGGTGGTGAGCGAGGTGGTGGCTTCAATAAATTTGGTGGTAAGTCCAAAGAGTTCAAAAACTTGAACCGCAAAAGTGTATTTCTATATATTATTTTTCGGAGAGACTGATGTTTGTATGCCAAAGGGTTTGAAAAGCCACCGTTTATCAGATAAAAACCTATGGGAGCACCCCCTGTTGTGGCACATATGCCAAAATGGTTGGTTGTATCTGTGGTGTTGACTTCCACATTATGGGGCTTTCTACTCAGCCAAGTTCTTGGTGCCAATACAGTACATTTTGGTTGTATGTTTTGCAACAAGATGGGAGAAAATCAATAATCCAAAGACGTGTTTTGCGGGAGAATGTGAGAGAGAAAATCACTTTGTAAGTGTTGGTTTTGTTTGTTGTCTCTCCTTTAAAAAACACATGAGAAGGTTGGGTTAAAGCGTGTTAATGGAAGTGCATGCAGTCCTGAGGAAACATGGTAAAACAAAGGTTTATGGTACCTTGCTTAAAAAGTTACTGGTACAGGAATCAAGGGAGGGACCGCTCCCTTCAGACTTGGAAGTGTAACTTTGTTTGTATGAAACTCTTAAGAGCTCTTTCACAAATAAGTGGTTTCATGGGCTTCTATTTTAAGAGAGTTTGGTTTTAACATTACGAAGTTTCACAAATGGTCGTTTTGAACATGATTGTACCAAATCAAAAGAATTGTTTTTAAGGAACGTTCCCATAGGGTTTGCTGAAAAAGGCTTGGCATGAACAGTAAAACACACTTATATAGGATTCTTAATGCATTTGAGACCAGTGTTGGGCATATGCTTTCAAAAATTTAAGATTGGGTGCAATAAAAGGTGTCGAAATGGTAAATATATATATACATACATACGTGTAGAATATGTTAATAGTAGAGTGGTGATGCAAGTAAATAACCAGATGGTTTCTAAGAACATAAAGCTCTCATTTCTAAAGGGCTTATTCAAAATGTGTACTATGGTGTAAGATGGTTTGTTCTCTGGATAAATTAAAAGTGTCTCGTCTCATGAACCAAATCCAGAATAGATTGCAATGGTGCTGGAGACTTAAAAGACTGAACAAGGGTCAGTAGAAGACTCTGGGTAGCAGTGGCTAATGTATGCTATAAAAGATGTCAAAATAGTGGTTCTCCAATGGTGTTCTGGGTGTGTGTCTGGAGGCCATGCTCCTCCCTACAGAGCTGCAAAAAATAGGTCTAGTATGACCTGGAGGAAAGAGTTGTAAACTGGTTTTGCAGTAAGCAGTCTTGTAATTAAGACGTGGACCACTTCTGACTGAATGGGAGTGTTTGTTTTGCACTAAAACTCACCTTGGAACAGCACATGTTCCAACACTGGCCTGTTTCTGATGTGGTCGTGATGGTGGTGCTGATGTGAGAAAACAGTTTGGAAGTTCTCACTCGCTAACTGAATCTCTCCTTCCTTATTTTCATGTGCAAAAGGACCACGGGATCAAGGATCACGCCATGATTCTGGTAAGTGGCTGCAAACCTGAATGTGAGGCCAGTGGAAAAGTATTTCCAGGCTTCCACTTTGAAGAGAGGGGTAAAAATGTCAAAAGAAAACCAGAGAAGCCTATGATGTCCTTAGACTGCTTTTCTACACTTAAAACCTTTTTTTTTTTTTTTTTGGTATTACTGTGAACAGCAGAGTCATGTAATCAAGTTGCCTTTTAAAAACCCACAAACTTTGTAAACTGCAAAATATATGAATTGTGCAGATTTGAGTTCTATTCAACTGAGGTCTTCGGACAGTGTAACCCAAATTTTGTCTCAGTTTGGAAAATTGCTTCATGTGGTTCAGTATTCATTGGAGTACAAGTTTGGAACCTTTCATTTAGAGGCTGTAGGAAGAACTTTATTGGGAAGCAGAAATTATGGTGGAAGATAGAGCTAATTGTCATTCCTTGCAGCTGGCGAGCAGGATAACTCGGACAACAACACCATCTTTGTTCAGGGACTTGGTGAAAATGTAACCATTGAGTCGGTAGCAGATTACTTCAAGCAGATTGGCATCATAAAGGTAAATTGTGCTAGTTATGCCTGTGAGATGATCCCATTACCAATATGGCTGCATTTTGTAGGTTGCACTATACTCTTTGGTTGTAAAGTGTGCAGGGTAGTAGTGGGTAATGAGAGCTCGAAGGGCTGGTTGAGAGACTGAGCTGGCTAGAAAAAAGCAGCTACTAGTGGAATTGCTGTTGGCAAGTAGAATCACAAAACACTGAATGGTCTGAGCTGTGCAAAAAGCCTGCACTAGGTAGGATGCATTAATCGGACTTTTTAAAATTTAAATTGGATTTTTAAAATAAAATGTTTTTGGAGGAAAAATCTTTCTGAAGATAGTTTAAATCACATTATAGTCCAAAGGCTATTCATCAGGAAATAAGGATTAGTTTTAAGTTTTTCATGTGTGCTAAAGCTCAGTCTAAGGTGGGGGTTTTTAATCGTTTAACCACATCAGTTAACAAACACGTATACATATGTTATTGTTTTAGTTAAATAAATTGTTGTTCAGGAAATGATTATTTTTCTCCTTCCAATAAGGTACAGCAGAAAAGTTGTCAAAATATAAACAGTTAACTTGTTAAACCTCATAATTATCTATGTATTTCTAATAGTATAACCAAATCAGTAATTTTTGATAGAACTAAAAACTACTATGAAAATTTATTACTCAAAAAATGAAACCTTTTAAGTTTATACCAGCAAGAATGAGTCTTTCTGTAAAAAATGATTTAAATTGAGCCTTACTGACAAATTGATTTGATTTAATTCAAATCTACCCTGCTTTGGCCCTATCTACTTTCAGAGACTAATGGGTAGGCAAACCTTTCGTGCGATGTCTTTACACTCCAAGGGAGAATTCATGATGGCAGCAGTAATCTGCCTAGAACCTCATGAGCACATTCATTAGCCTTTTAATTATTTTCAGGGCTGTATAGGCAAATGTTCAGCAGCTAAAGCAAGTTACCTTTCACATTTAAAGGTAATTTCCATGCAGTAGTATTGCACATCAATTGCAGCTCCCTAAACAGTTGTAGTCTGCACCTGTCATGTATTGAAAATTAGATGCAAGAACATTGGATTAGATCTTTACAGTAGATTGATCTTGTACATTTTTTTTTGTAAACAGACAAACAAGAAAACAGGACAGCCTATGATCAACCTGTACACGGATCGCGAGACAGGAAAACTGAAAGGAGAGGCCACTGTTTCCTTTGACGATCCCCCATCTGCAAAGGCTGCCATTGACTGGTTTGATGGTATGGTGCTGACTTTGAATTACTTTTTGGCTTTTGAAAGAGTTCCTATGCTTGTACTTTGAAGGCTTCTTTCTGCCTCCACTACTAGGCTTCTGGGAGGGGGGAAGGATGAGATATAAATTGATGAATAAATATTGAAAGAGAAATAGATGTGCAGTAGAGGAGAGGTGCCAATAGTGAAATAATTGCTTTCTATCTTTATATCAGGAAAATGTAATCCTTTTCCCTGCTCTTCTCTTAACCAGGAAAAGAATTCTCAGGCAACCCAATCAAAGTATCATTTGCTACCCGGAGGGCAGACTTCAACAGAGGCGGCGGCGGTGGCAATGGCCGAGGAGGAAGAGGCCGTGGCGGTAGAGGAGGTATATGCCACGTCATTGCTGTGGTTGATAAGTAGTGAAGTGTGTTGTTTGTATTGGCTTTTGTTATACCTGTACAGTGGTGCCTCGCAAGACGAAATTAATTCGTTCCGCAAGTCTCTTCGTCTTGCGGTTTTTTCGTCTTGCGATGCACGGTTTCCCATAGGAATGCATTGAAAATCAATTAATGCGTTCCTAGGGAAACCGCCTTCAGACCAGGTCCGGGGTCAGTCTGTCCCCGGACCTCTTCTGAAGGCTGGGGGGGGGGACAAGGGCTTTTCTTCCCACCCCCAGCATTTTAAAAAACCCTGGGACAGCGGAGGACTTCTCCGCTGTCCGGGGCGATTTAAAAGCCCCTGGGAAGGCAGGCAGGGGGGACAAAGACTTTTGCCCCCCGCCAGCCTTCAGAAGAGGTCCTGGGGGCAGCGGGAAGCGAAGCGCTTCGCTTCCCCGCTTCCCCCCGACGTCTTTTGCAGCAAGGGGCTGCAGGGAGATCGCTATCTCCCCGCAACCCCTTGCTTCAGAAGAGGTCCGGGGGCAACGGGAAGCGAAGCGCTTCTTCCCCGCTTCCCCCCGACGTCTTTTGCAGCAAGGGGCTGCAGGGAGATCGCTATCTCCCCGCGGCCCCTTGCTTCAAAAGAGAAGACCCGCTGTCCCCGGGGGCAAGCTTCGTTTTGCGAAGCAAGCCCATAGGGAAATTCGTCTTGCGAGGCAACTTGAAAACGAAAAAACCTTTCGTTTTGCGAGTTTTTCGTCTCGCGAGGCGTTCGTCTTGCGGGGTACCACTGTATTGAGTTTCAGCAAGGGAGGGGGAGGAGGACCAACTTGTGTTGTGCAGCCATTCTGAAATAGGGGAGTTGAGATATGGGTACTGCAGTCTTTCTAGGGAAGAAAGGTAACCTAATATAAGGTGTTTATCAGCAAGGAAACATTCTGCAAAAAATCCTTTTTCACTTGGCTCCTGCCACTGATTTTTACATGCCTCTTTCCTTTAGGACCCATGGGCCGTGGTGGATTTGGTGGCGGCGGAGGTGGCGGCAGCAGCAGTGGTTCGAGCGGGGGCAGCAGGGGGGGCTTCCCCAGCGGAGGTGGTGGTCAGCAACGTGCAGGAGACTGGAAATGCCCCAACCCGTAAGCAGTCTGCTTTAGTTGTTTAGATACGAAGGTAGGAATGGGGTTAATGACTATTGGAACTCTAAATCATCCGTCTTCCCCAAATGTGTTTTTAGGACATGTGAAAATATGAACTTCTCATGGCGCAATGAATGCAACCAGTGCAAGGCACCAAAGCCAGATGGGCCTGGAGGACCACACATGGGTGAGTTTAAGGCTTTACTTTTCTCTGTGTGAAACCAGTTACTGTATATCCTGTTCCCTTGCTGGCGGATTCTTTCTCGTCTGTGTGAGATACACAGTTTGCCTATTTGGCACAACGGCATCAGTGAGAAAAACACATTTCTCATTTCAAAATAGTTGCATAATACAAATCTGCTTTTTTCCCCAGGAGGTGGATTTGGTGAAGAACGACGCGGGGGCCGAGGAGGTTTTGACAGAGGGGGCTTCCGGGGAGGCAGGGGCGGAGACCGGGGAGGATTCAGAGGCGGAAGAGGCGGAGACAGAGGCAGCTTTGGACCAGGAAAAATGGATTCGAGGTAAAGGTTACTTCAGTGGTGGCTATTGTAAAGGCTCAGGAATAGGAATCTAGGGATTCTGTTTCTGGGGAGTGAAAGAGGGAGGCTGAGATTGTGACTGTTGGATCCACTTGCTGGGTTTTCAGCCTAGCCTTGGGGCTGTTGATAGTTATTGTATCACAAACAATACGAATATGCAAATTCAAAATGTAAACTTTCCTGTCTCCTTTGCAGAGGGGACCACAGGCAGGACCGGCGTGAGAGACCCTATTGAGCCTGCATAGGATCCCAGACCATGTGAATTTATAAACTTTTTTTATTTTGTATGATGTCCAACTTCGTTGCAAACCTGTGTATTCCTTGCTGCGTTTGTGTACAAACTTTGTATTCCCTTCTATTTTATGTTGACTGTATTTGGAAGTAATCCTATACATTTAAAAGCCAAAATGTTTTAGTCATGCATGTATAACTGCTGGGCGGGGCGGGATAGGGCACTTGAATAATAAAGATGTTTTCAGTCAATTCTGAAAATAACATTGTTTTATTTGACTTTGTAAAAGTAACAAGACTGTTTAAAAAGCATTGTTTGAAAAGCTTTTGTATTTGTATAAATTTTCCAACTTTAACATAATTTTGAAAATGTGAATTGCTATAAAACAAATCTGCACAGTATCTCAACTGTTGTAGTATGGGAGGAAGTTTACATTCAACTGAAAAACTCACTTTTTGACTCTTGCATTGGTTTTGATTTAGCAAGCAATAGCTAAAAGCATAATCTGTTTAATGGTAGGCATGTGATGTTTAACAACTCACTCTTGAGTCATCTGGTAGTGTTTATGAAAGGAGGGTTGTCCATGCTATTTGTACTCAAGAACAGTAATGTCTGAATTGGTAAGAGCATGTGAGTGCTTCATTTAACGTGATTTGGTAAATCTCAATACATAAGCCTTTGCTGTTAAGCATTTTTGCATACCAAGTCAGTGGCTGGTACATGGTGGGTGGAAATGTTTCACTTCCTTTAAGATACTTCTCATTTTTAAGAATGCAGCCAAAATTTTTCAATGTGGCATCCTTAAGAGTCCTTCCCTTGCCTTTATGTGGTTCACATACCTATGGTTTAAGCCTAATTTCATACATAAATAAGCACAAGTCTAGCTACACTGTTAACACTGATGGAGCTGACTCAATGTATACACTGCTGTTGATGAAATCTCCATGGAATGCCATTGAAATGTACGCTATTCATAGTGATTTGGATACAAAAGTCTCAAAAGCATGGTGGGGAGGCAATTTCCTCTTGTACTGTTTAATTTTATTACATATTTTTTTAAAATAGATTCTTTTTATCCTCTCCTGGAAATGCTGGTTGGGTTTGTTTAAAGAAAAAAATACATATAAATGTCATAGTCATAATTACAATTGTACTTGGCTGTCAGAAACTTGGATATTAAGGCCAAAGCCTTTTTACATCCTCTGTGCTAAACACTGCTGTTTTGTAGTCTTGAAGCAGCAGTGACTGCACTCCACTAAATCCCGTCTTTGCTTAATTAATTTGAATTCCTTTTTTTAACATTGGTGTGCAGCTAGTACAGTTCATTAATGCTTTGCATTGCATAATAGTGTGCTTTGACCTTTGCGACTCAAATGAACAGGCAATGAAGCTTGACGCCTAAAGCGAAACTTTTAAAGCCACAAGCCAGTCTTTGTATTTCCATTTTGCTTGATTCTTGGTTTTAATAACATCTGAGTGGGCTCTGTACAGGTCCTTTCGATATTCCTTGACTTTGATAAATTTGTAATCTAGCCTTGACTATGAAGGCTCACGTTGCTAAATTATCTTCCATACCAAAAGCAGTAACGATGCTCATGCCAGGGAGAAGGCATTGCTGAAATTCCTCTCCAGCATGCTCCTTGGAGGCAGGGTTTGGTGTTGGGTTGAACAACCATGCAAGTCTCAACCTGTAAACAAATAAATCGGTACCTCGGGCTACATACGCTTCAGGTTACAGACTCCGCTAACCCAGAAATGGTGCTTCAGGTTAAGAACTTTGCTTCAGGATGAGAACAGAAATCATGCTGCGGCGGCAGCAGGAGGCCCCGTTAGCTAAAGTGGTGCTTCAGGTTAAGTACAGTTTCAGGTTAAGAACGGACCTTCGGAACGAATTAAGTACTTGACCTGAGGTACCACTGTAGTAGGGGCGCAGGTGGCGCTGTGGGTAAAACCTCAGCGCCTAGGGCTTGCCAATCGCATGGTCGGCGGTTCAAATCCCCGCAGCAGGGTGAGCTCCCGTTGCTTGGTCCCAGCTGCTGCCCACCTAGCAGTTCGAAAGCACCCCTAAGTGCAAGTAGATAAATAGGTACCGCTTTCTAGCGGGAAGGTAAACGGCATTTCCGTGTGCTGCGCTGGTGCCGGCTTGCCAGAGCAGCTTCGTCACGCTGGCCACGTGACCCGGAAGTGTCTCCGGACAGCGCTGGCCCCCGGCCTCTTAAGTGAGATGGGCGCACAACCCTCGAGTCGGACACGACTGGCCCGTACGGGCAGGGGTACCTTTACCTTTACCACTGTAGTACAACAGCCCAAGAGCAGCTTTTATGCAGAAATTGCCTTCACTCTGTCCTTTATCCATCTTCAGTGGTCCTTTGCAGTTTCGTTACCCTCAACCAGGCCCTGTTATATTAAAATCATTCCCAACTACAGTGGTGCCCCGCAAGATGAATGCCTCGCAAGACGGAAAACTCACTAGACGAAAGAGTTTTCCGTTTTGGAGGTGCTTCGCAAAACGAATCTATGGGCTTGCTTCGCAAGACGAAAATGTCTTGCGAGTTCCTGCGGGTTTTTCCCCCTTTTCCCCCCTTTTTCTAAGCCGCTAATAGTGCTAATCCGCTAATCTGTCAATGGGCTTGCTTCGCAAGACTAAAAAACCACTAGACGAAGAGACTCACAGAACGGATTCTTTTCGTCTTGCGAGGCACCACTGTATTGCACTTCCATTGTTGAAGAACAAGTTCTACCCTGCCGTCCCAAATTGAGTGTCCAGCTTCTACTTAAGAGAATGCGTTTGTGTGTGTGTGTGTGTGTGTGTGTGTGTGTGTGTGTACCTCTTACTATTCCACCATCCCTCCTGGAACTGTAAGAAATACCAAATTCTGAAACCCTGTACAAGTTACCATGCTTAAAACGTTTTGTCTTTCTACATGGCACATCAGTGGCATAGCAGGTTCAGCATGGACCATACGAATACAACAGTAGATCTCCTGGGGGAAACTGACCCCCTCCCCATTGTTTCAATCTGGATGCACATGATAAGTTTTATGATCAGACTTTCTCTGTGTGCAGCTGTTGCCTGGTCATTCCTCCCTGGAGGTGGTTCGCCTTGGGCAGAGCATCCAGCCTCCTGTAAAAGCCACCTTCCCTTAGCCTAGAGACAGCTGCATCTGCATGGGAACAGATCTGTACAATTAATTGCTTCCGTCTTCCAGGATGGAAAGATGTTAATAGTGATGCCGTGTAAATTAACTATTCAATTACTGGAGGCCACAATGTTCTATAATAGCCTGTTTCCGGCTGTCGGGGAATCCAATCTGTGCGGTCAGCCTTTGGACATTATGTAACAACAGTGGTGATGTCACTTGTCATGTTAACCCTCTGCATTCCACCAAACCCTTTGTGACTAAGGGCTGAGTAAGGGGGATTTTGGTAAGGCAGATGATCTTTTGAGGATTAAGTAGTAGACTCAAAACAACAGGAGCAGGTTGTTGTGGCAATGATCACTGATGTAACAACAGATTGTGGGCTTTAGATCAGATACCTGGGTTCACATATCTGCTTGGCCATAAACCTCAGTTTGTGAGGAAGGGTCGGCTGAAGTATCTTCAGCCTAAGCTTGCAGACTTCTTTGAAGAAAGGCAGAACAACAGGTGTCTTACACAATGCTCTTAACTTTTGGAATTGGCCCAACATTCTAGTTACTACATTTTAAGAGATCGAAATTGGAACCAGTGATACGCAACTCGGGGTTGCAGGAGGCATGACTTTTAAAAGGGCCAATCTTTTGCAGGGCAAGAGGGAATTTGAATGTAATAATATAGCTAAATTCCCTTCGGGACAAATAATCTTGCTGGGCTGAAAACTTACAAACACACAGAAGTTCTGGTTTTCTTCATTTCTGTCTTGTGCTCACTGTGGGCATGTATATAAAACCTTTACTAAGCAAAGTGTCAGAAGAAACTTGGCAGCTTTTGTAATCATTACCCAAAGTTATTTTCCCTTAAGGTACATTCATCCATCTGGCATGCAGTCTTTGTGCATCCAGGCTTGTAAAACCAGTTTCTAGTGGCTCCTGGAAAAATGTTATTCTTGGCCAAGACCAAGAATGGAGATAAGCACACTACTCCTGGGGTGAAGGAGAGAGGTATGTTTGTGCTGAAGAACTGGATTTGCCACTTGTCCCTTGTGTGGGTTCCTGGCTTTGATCTGGAAAAGGTGATGGGGAGGCAGACACAAGGATCAACTTTATAGGGATGCAGCTGCCTTTGAAGGTAACGACCTTAGACCTGAAAACGCCATCCTAATCTCAGATGTTGCTCTTGTAAGGGTGGGTGGTGATGCTCTGCATGTTTGAAGGTACTCTCCAATGTATTATAGGTAATTGCATACGTTCCAAGGCTAGGTAAAGGTAGAGGTACCCCTGACCATTACGTCCAGTCGTGGACGACTTGGGTCATCTCGCTTTACTGGCCAAGGGAGCCGGCGTACAGCTTCCGGGTTATGTGGCCAGCATGACTAAGCCGCTTCAGGCGAACCAGAGCAGCGCACGGAAATGCCATTTACCTTCCTGCCGGAGCGGTACCTATTTATCTACTTGCACTTTGAGATGCTTTTGAACTGCTAGTTTGGCAGGAGCTGGGACCGAGCAACGGGAGCTCACCCCGTCACAGGGATTCGAACCGCCGACCACATGATCAGCAAGCCCTAGGCTCTGTGCTTTAACCCACAGCACCACCCGTCCAAGGCTGCTTGGGCTCAAATCCAACTGATTGTTTTAAAAGAGAATTAGGCAAAGTCAAACCCACACAGTGAAGGCTGTGGGCAGGATTCCTGTGTTGTGGGGGGTAGAAAGCTCCTGCGTTCGTGTTTTGCTTGCAGGCTTCCCATAGGCCTCTGAGAACAGGATGTTGAACTGACTGCCTAGATCCAGCAGAACTCTCTGTTCTTAAATTAAGCCACAGTGAACTTTGGCTGAAATCGATTTGAGTCCTTCCACCCCAGAGGTGTGCCACCTGTAATTTTGAGTAAAGGCCTCTTGGGAGAGTCTTTTGAGTACTGAAACAACAGTGGGAACTTGGGCCCAGCAAAGTTCAGCCCTGAAAGCCAGACTTCTGTCCTGGATGTGTAAAACAGATAACGTGAGCTGGGAAACTGCATTTCAAATCCTATTGAGTATTTGCAGCATGGCCACCTGCAATGGAGAGATTCCCAGGCATGTTTGAGCTAAAGCACCTTTTATGTTAATCCTTGCCCAAACATGATATAACCACAATCCATCCCAAGACTTACTACATTTATGTATCACCTTCTTTCAATGAGTTCTGGGTAGTATTGCATCAAAGGACACCGGCTAGATCAGAGCTTTCCAAACTTTTCAAGTTGGTGACATACTTCTTTGGATGGGTGCAGATACAAATGTGTTTTTGCACTGTGTTAACCATTGCATGTGCTGGCTCTGGAGAGTGGGATAGGACACTTCAATCTGGGGTGGGGTTTGGTAGTCCCAGCCTATAGGTGGCACATTGGAGACCCCCAATTTTAAAATCTAATCTTGACACTTGACATCCATTAGAGGGTTTTTTTTGGGGGGGAGGGGTAGCAAAGTGAAAAACTGGAAAGGGAAGGAGACTAGTTTCTCGCCCCCAAAAGGAGAAAAATAGTGTCTGTGCCCCATAGGTCAGATTCCACAAATGCTAGAAATTTCCCCAGTTTTAATTTAAATAAAATAATTTGAGTATGGTTCATTGAAGAGGGAAACTCCTCCCCTCAATGAACGCCCTTGCATTTACCAGCATCTCCTGATTGTGTTGGTGTAACCCAATTCTCACTTCCTAATTGGTGATGTGCCCTTATTTGCCCTTGGAAAAACGTCTCCTCCACTTTATCATACAGACCTCAAACAAAACACATACAAAAATGGAAACCCATGGGGTGGGAGGCTTGCTCCCTCCTGAAGGGAGAATTTATCATCTCTCAGTGATTTGGGGCCTGCAGTTATATGACTTCTCACACAGGGAACAAGGAAAAGTCAACTTCATAAAACGTTGCCTCACTGCCGCGGGTTGGAAAATTTAGAAACTGATGCGTATCCTAACAATACATTCCTCTCTGCAGTCCCATATATGGACTGGCTACTAGACAGGAAGCACAGAGCACAGGGTAATGTAGCCCATTTGTAACCGGTGGACCTTCCTTGTAAGAGAGGCAAGACAGAGGCAGGGAAGAAGGCAAGCATGGATGGAGGAAGAAGAATGGTGAAGTGAAGTTTTAGAGGAGCCTGTGGGGTGAGAATCAGGCCCACGGGTTGGATGCAGCCCCCCATGACTCTTACCTGGATCTCAAGACTCTCTTCCAAGTCACAGTCCTCCCTAACTATGCCTCGCCTCCCTAGGCCATGCCTCTCAACGGTCCTGCCTCACACTGTTTTTCCTTGGCTGCGTTGCGTCCTTGAACTCTTGATAATGTCCTGTTGGTTGTTTGACTGTGTATAGAAACTAGGCTAAGCATAAAGTAATATACCATTGCCCCGCCTACTTCCGACCACCATGTGGCCCTTGGGAGGCTGCCCATCAGGACATGTGGCCCTCAAGCTGAAATGAAGGGTTCAAACCTGTAAAGGCAGGGGGCTTATAGACACACACACACCTCGGGACTCTCAATTCCCTACACTCACTTGCATTTATGACACAAAAATGTAATTTTAAGATCCCCACATCTACAGGAGCCAGTCGTAACTGTTCCCAGTTCCCTGGAGGTAGGCTGGACGGCCGGTGCTGAAGTCAGGTAGCACTGACATTTGAAGATAACAGATCTGCTGCACAGGGATTTCGGCAACTCGTTCTGTTTGAGCTTAGCAAGCCTGCTCCAAAGGAGTCCTTCTTGTCTTTCTGTGAGCAGCAGGAGCCGTGGGCAAATAGCAACGCACAGAGCAGAACAAGCCTGAGAAAGGCTTTGTGGAAGTAGATCAGGTGTAGGGTAACCCCACCAAAGAGTAATCCTGTGAAATGCAGAATTGGCAATGGCATTTCCTTTTAAACTTGCTCCGCTGCCGTGTCTCGAACATCAGCCTGAAGCACAGAAATTAAGGACATTTTCTCGGCTTAGAGACGTTAGAAAACCCCCACTAGATAAAAGTCAATGTAACAGGTACAGGAGCAAGGGTAGTGCGGCAGACCTATAAATTATCCTGGCACTGTTACTTTTCAAATGTTTTATTTATGCCTTATTCATTACCTTATTGGACAGGGAAGTCTTTCTCCCTAATTTCAGAAGAGACTGCGTAAGCTGGCACGGTGAAGCAAAGACACTCTGCATGTGCTCCAAGGCACTTTTGTCATTAGGGCTTAATTTCAGGCTAGAGTTGCCAAATCACAGAACATAATAGGAAGCTGTATTATACAAAGACAGAACATTGGCCATCTGGCTCAGTACTACACAGACTAGAAGCAGCCCTCCGGGATTTCAGACAAGGGTCTCTCCTACTTGGAGACGCTGTGGACTGAGCACGGGCCCTTCTGTATTCAGCGCAAATGCTTCATTTGTTCATTTATTTTATATCCACTTTTCTCTCTGTGCAGGGCCCAAGTGGCTCACACAAACACAGCCAAAAAATGCATGCCAATCAGTTATAAATATGTAAAAGACATGTAACCACATTAAAAACACAGAATCAAAGTAGCTTAAAAGCATTTAAAAGCAAAGTAAGTAAAGAAAACCTACAGCACCCACCATTGACAGACCCTGAAGCAGCCAGCTTTAGTGGCCCATGGCCTGTCTAGACATAAAGGTATCTGCCTGATGGCGAAAGGGAAACAGAAAGAGAACCAGCCTAGCCTCTGCTTGGAAGGGAGTTCTGCAATTTGGGAGCAGCCACCAACAAGGCCTTCTCTGGTGTCCCCACCATACATGCCTGTCAGTCAACCTTGCGCTGCCTCAGACACCACCTGGTGACAGTCTACAATTCAGTGATTCTATACCAGCCACTATGGACGTGAGAAGCCCCCACCCTCAGCTCCCATTCAAGCCAAGTACAGCCTCAAGCCTCAGGCCTCTCTCTTGCTATGTTGACAGTGTCCAAAGTTAAGAGAGTATCCAGGTTCCCAGCCTGGCAAATCTATTCGTGTGCTGAAGCCATTCGCTTCAAAGCGACTTCCAAGGCCCAGCCCTTGCCCCGGCGATGTGCATTTATTTTTTGGCACTATTCCTAGTTTATGAAACAGGCTGTATCAATATGTGCTTTTCTGTGTTCCGGTTCTGAGATTGTATGCCATCATGTAAATCAGGATTATTTGAACTAGCATGAGTGTGTTAGGAGGAAATAAGACCCCACCCTTCTGCATCATCCTCTTCTGTTCCCTCCCCATTTGCTCGCTTCCTGGTTCCTTGGGTGTTTTGGGTGGGGGACAGCATGAGAGGGAGGGTGGGGTGCTGATTGAAGTGCCCAGCTATACTGTTAACACATCTCTGAGTGCTGCTATTCCCATCACTTCTTCGGCCTTTTATGTCTGAGACCAGACCAAACCTTCCTGCTGTGATTAGTTTAGCACTTTACTGAATTACTGCCCCTTGTTAGTGCTTTAACAATGCAGCCTCCACAACCACACAGGCTGAAAAAAAATTAAAGCTCTGTGACCATGAACACATATGTTGGCAGAAGTTCGGAAGAGAGGTGCTTACTCCCTCAAAGCAGAGTTGGTACAATGGCAAATGCCTGAAGCACATTAAAACTTGGTTAGATTTTACATTTGACTTTGTACACCTTTAAATAACTTTCCACCACAAAAATACTTAGGCTAGAATAAATGACAGGCACTTGGCATTGCAAATAAGTGAAGATTTTACTCACAGAGATTCATGAGTTACAGCAAACAAGTCTCCATCTGTTGGCAGTAAAATGAAGGAGGAGAAAATGTTCCAAACGATTTAAAAAGAAAGAAATTGGTTTCCTACAAAAGAATCCTGCTGTTTGCGGCAGGGTGGGGGTGGAGATTTTGTAATCTTTGGTAGTATGGCACTCTGAGTGAGGCCAAACTTTAGCACCCCAAATGAATCTTCTCGGTGATGGATCTTCTCAATTTTGTGCCCCCTCGGCTTGGTTGCCTGTGCAGGGCAACCACCCACACAATCCTAAATCTGACACTGTCTGCAGACACTATCGCCATTCATGCATTTTTTTCTTGCAGCTGTGAGCCATTGCTTAGCTGCTGCTTGTTCCAGGAGTGGCAGAGAGAGAGAGAATGGAGGGAGCCTGCTAAAACCCACCCACTGGTAATTTTTGCTCAGGTCAACCCTTTCATGCATGCAAGTGTGAGTCAGTAACTGTATATTACAAAAAAGATATACAGAGTCATCACGTCCCCGTCCCCCACACATTGTATCTGAGCTGCTGTGTGACAGGCAGACCTTCATCAGGTGCTGCTTTTTTATCCAAGTAAGAAAGTGATGGGATAAAAGCTTCACCTGTTGAATTTTTCCCTTTCATGAAGTGATTGCAGCTACGGCAGCCCTGCAGGGATGAAAAAAGAAAGAAAGCTTTGAATCAACTTTTCAATGGAGGACTTGTTCCTCCTGAAATTGATTTGGAGTTGCCAACGTGGAGCCCACTGGCCCACATGTACACACAAAGGCCTTCCCATGTGCACACAGGGCCCTCCTCCAAAATAAGGCGTGAAAGAAACTGTAGCCAAGAGAATAGGTTGTGGTATATGTGTGTGTTGCCCACAAGTTACTACAATTTACAAATGTGCCCATCACCCCAAAAAGGGTAGTGACCCCTGACTGATGCAGACTTCATACATATCACATCACAATCTTGTATCTCCCCCAAAAAGCTCGTCACAATAGCCGTGTGAGATTGGGTTCGCGTGAGAGATTACGGCTAAGCCAAGGCCTGCTTTACAAAACTTCATAGCTAGGCAGGAATTTGAATTTGTGTTCTCTTTCTAATCAAGTCAACCACTCCATCACATTACTGAGAAACAGAAAACTTCCTTCACACCTTCCTGGCAAAAACCAACATGCCCTACAGACGACCATTTCAGCCCTGAGGGCAGCTGCCGCTAGGTAGAACTAGAGAAGGCACCTGCCGCTTCCTTTCTTGTCCCCTGAGGCACCTGCCCGCCCACGAGATGATGGGCCCCAGTTCACGTGCAGCGGGACAGGAAACCTTTAATTTTCCACTCGCTTCCTGAGAGACACTGAGTCAGACTTTTGCGCGTGTCATTTGACAAGCAACACAAAGCTTGGGAACTCCTGGAATGTACGGGGACTAAAGTGGCGTCCATACCGTGAGAACGTGCGGCGTTACAAGCCAAGTCAACAAAAGAGGGATAAAATGGTGAGTGATACGATATGATTAGTGGCTCAAAATATGTCTTCTTCATTCAAATCAACCTGTTAAGTTCAGTCCCGCCGCTCTCTCCTGCCTGTTTTTGTTTTGTTTTGTTGCATTCCCTTTTGCCTTCCTGATTTATAGTCCCTCAGCCTCAAAGCACTTCTCTCGTTCCATTCTTCCCCCTCATCTTGCACCTGTCAGCCTCTGACTTGCTCCAGGCATCCTGTCCTTTTTTCTGTATTTCTATTAATAGCAAAAATCTTCCTGGTCCTTAAGCTTTTTTTCTCATAGTCAAAACGAGCCTTTCACCTCACTCTCAGAAACTGCACTCTTCACCAATGTTATACTGCTAATATCTTACCCCTGAGCACTTAGACCATTTGGGAACATTCCATGACAGCCCAGCAGCCCAGACAGTATTGGATCAGAGTGTGCATGTGTGTGTTAAGTGATGGTGATAATTCACTTTAATGTGCAAAGTTAATATTGTTTGTCCTCACAACAACCCTGTGGGACTTGTTCCCTATGAATAAAAGAACTGTGAAATACATTATTTGACTATGAAGAGCTGCAGGCATTGCGCTGGTGGGCAACTAGTGTGAAGATGAGACCCTGCAAAGGCATGAGCAATATGACTAGAAATTCTTCAGTACTCTGCATTTGCCAGTGCTGCAGGGAACAGTCCAAGGCTGCAGTGCACAATACTACCACACACAGCACAATGGGAGCTTTTCAGTACTACAGGGATTTCAGTGTGATCATGGGAACCAGTGTGGCCATTGGAAGAGCACTCACAATGCAGCGAAGCACGAGCTGTGTCTTGTCATGCTGCTATTATTGTATTATTCACCATGACAGAGGCTTACATCACCTGCACCTTTTGACTATGTACATTCACCCATATTCACCTTTAAAACGGGAGTGCAGAAGCATCACGTTAACATGAGTGGAAAGAACTGTGACAATGAAGACAGGGCTCCAACCAAAATATTTTAACCTCAAATCTCACATGAGCTATAAATTTTGAATGTGAGCTTGGGCAGCACAGTATATTTCTGCCGCTGCAATAAAAAAAATGCATTTGATGCTGACCTGAGAGGGATCTTGTGAGAATCAAAAAGCCTTGCTTTGGGCATCTTAAACATATACAACTATATGTCCACGGGCATAGCCAGGATTTTTGTGGGGGGGGGGGGGCAGAACCGATGTGATTGGTCAGTTAGTGATTTAAGTATTTCTATTGCTTTACTTGATCTAGGGAGGCAGCTGCCCCCCTCTGCCCCCCTGGCTACGCCCATGTATATGTTTCTCCCCACCCCCACCCCACAGTATTCTAGAAACAATAGTTTAAGGGGTAGAATTGAACATCAAGACGTTCGGCTCTCACAGATGATATGAGACACCAAACACTTGACATCAGATTGTGGCTCTCATCACAGGCCCCTATTCAGTGTTAAGCACCCAGGAGAGCCAAACAAACATGGGACAAAAAATCTGAGGTGTTCTGGAGCCTGCCTTGGACTATTTAATGTGCAGATGGGGGGAGGGAAAGCCTGTGGCCCTCACTCGACTACAAATCCCTGACCAATGGCCATAGTGGTTGGACTCCCAGTATCTCATGCCTAATAGTCTATAAGTTTTGTGTGTGTGTGTGTGTGTATACATATGTGTGTGTGTATGTATATATAGCCACACATCTAACTTTTGATTAAAATAATACAAGTAAAAGTTTAGATCAGTCGTTCCCAAAGTGGGTGGTGGTGGTAGGGTCATCTAGGCAGATGCCAAGTGACAAGTGGGCAGCAGGGGGGTGCTGGAGGGGCAAATAACATTCAGACCTTCAAAAGCTGGTATTAATCAAGTTCACCCGTTTCATTGAGTTGACTAAACTAAATAGCTTTATATGGACTTTGAATAAATGCAATTAATTGTTACTGTTTGGAATGTCATTGTGTGACTGTCTTTGTCAGTGGGCTGTGCAAAATGCTCTTCTGGATAACGCTTTTTAGCGGGTGCACTGGGGACGAGTTTGAGTTTATGGAACCAAGCGGGCAGTGGCCTAAAAAAGTTTGCAAGCCACAAGGAAGTAGACCAGCCTCTGGCCCCAAGGGAAGGGCCAGTAGCCCCTCTCACAGCTGTTTATTTAACACTAGCAGAGAAAACCAGCTTCACTTGGAAGGCCTCCCCTTCCCCCTCCTCTTATTTACATATCTAACCTCTTGGTTGGTCCCCCTCCCCCCTCCCCTAAATTAACACCACAACAAGCTGTTGCCTTAAGGGCCCTAAACAGAACAAAGCAAATAATGCTGGAATAGATGGGCTTTCCTATGTTAAAATGTTGGGTGGGCCTCTCCTGCCTCCTTCCACACTCGTACTTGGCTGCCCGTATGCCCTTAATAATAATAATAATAATAATAATAATAATAATAATAATAATAATTTATTTATTTATATCCCGTCCTCCCCAGCCAAAGCCAGGATCAGAGCAGCTAACAACAGTAAAATGATACAACATTCTAAAATCATTTCATTATAAAATCAGATTAATGGCAACCATTGGGCTAGAGTTCTGTGAGGATTGCCAGAGGAGGGAGTCAGGCTGCGCCCTGACCAAAGGCCTGGTGGAACAGCTCTGTCTTGCAGGCCCTGCGGAAAGATGTCAAGTCCCGCGGGGCCCTAGTTTCTCCACGAGATTGGAGCCACAGCCGAAAAAGCCCTGGCTCTGGTTGAGGCCAGCCTAACCTCTCTGTGGCCTGGGACCTTCAGGATGTTTTTGTTTGAAGACCTAAGGTCCTCCTTGAACCACAATTCCCACCATCCCTGGTCCCTGGCCCCACTGGCTAGGAATGATGGGAGCTGTAGTCCCCCTGCCCACCCCCAAGACAACAAGGGCGTGGCAGGCCTGGAAAAAAGTCACCAAGTTCAGAGGAGGAGGCGGGGCGAAGCAGCCGAGCCTGGGCAGGCAAGGTGAGCAAGGTAAAAACATGCAAAGGAGCCACAGGAGAGGCAGCTGACTGGCTCTGGCTGGGAGCCCGTCCCGTCACCAACAGGTTGGGTAACTTGTCCATCAGCCGAGGAAGGCAGAGTCCCGAGCGCAGCCTCCCTCCCTCATTCCACCTGCCGGCAGGACTACCTGGAGGAGCTCACCTGGCGCGCTCTGGCTCCCTTGCGCGCACACACACGCACACCTGACTTCAGCTGCGGGTCTCAGCGACGCACCGGGGACCAAAGGAAATGGGGAGTTTGCTGGGAGGCCTGGGCCTCCTGCTCTTCGTCTCTGGTGAGTACCGGGCAAAAAGAAGCGCCTCTCTCTCCGGAGATTTAGCCTGCCTCCCTCCCTCCTCCTTTCCCAGCACCGGGGTGCGGGTTGGGCGCTGCGTTCCCGCCACCCGCGCCCAGCCCTTTCGCCTGCCGGTCGTTTCCCATCTCTTGCACTCCCATTTTCAGAGCCGTGGCCGGTTTGGCAAGCACAAGGGGGAAGAGCTGCAAACTGGCCTTTTCCAACTGTTGGGCTGTCTGGAAGTGTGCGTGGCGAAGGTGCTATGCAATGGGGGCCAAGTTTCAAGTCCTCACTGGGGTGGCTTTTGAGACTCCCCGCCACCTGCTTGCTTGGAGCAATAGCCTAGCCTGTGTGACTTGGTCAGAGGACATTGAGGCAACCCCCAAGTTGAGCCATCCTGTGTTATGTATTGGGGTGGCGGTAGGATAACATGCCGTTTTGTCATGGTATCTGTGGAGTGATTCATTCTTCCTCAATAGTAACCCGTGGCTATATACAGTATGCCAATCTCAAAAGGAAGGTGTGGGGACCCGTACTGGTTTGGAAGCTCTGTTGTTTTATAAAGCATTGGCCACCTTGTACCTAGGATCTGAAGAGGCTGAGTGTAGCTCTTGTATAAAAAAAAAAAAGGTATTCTGGACATGCTCAACGGCATTCTTGTCAGGGCTTGTGGCTTCGCACCATTTTTAATAAATTCATCACCGCGTGACATATGTAGAGCTTAAAACTGAACTCCAGAGCTGTGCCATATTGTTAAAAAAAACAAACACGCCCCAAAATTTATCAGCACGCATGATGATCCATTATGTCCCCTAGATGAGTTTTATTGCACTGTTAAATTGTAAGGAGGGAAACCATGACAACTGTTAAAAGGAATCCTCGAAAATAATGGAACATATGACAAGCCAGCGTGGCACGTTTAAGTTGGTGGTTGGGGAGCAGGTTCTGTTTATGTGTGGAGGGGAGGTAGGGGTGTGTTTGTTTGTGTGTGTGTGTGTGCATGCGCGCACAGTGACTGGTGGTCTGATGGCTTTTTAAAGTGCAGAATTGAAACAAACACACCCCAGCCTTTCCTTCCTTCCTTCTTGAAAGCAGTGTATGCGTAGTTGGGGGTAGAATAGGTGCCACATTCCTAGAGGACAAAGGTCCTTTCAGTCTTGGGAAAACACACACAGAAAGGGAAGGGGAAGAAGAGAAGTATCTTCCTTGGAACTTGTCCCAAGTAAAGGAGGAGGGAGGGAACTTTGCCATGGTGGGTTTTTTCTCCTTCTTCTGTTGGAGTTCCTGTGACTTTAATGGAAAACAGGAGAAACTGCATAAGTGAATTGTTCATAATTCGTGCTGCGACTTCATACTGGAAAGGACTGCACCTGCTGAATTTCTTCCTGCCATGCAGCTGTTAAAAGCACAGGAGTTCTGCCGGGGAGGAAAAGGTTGCAACTCGATATAGAAAAGTTATCTACAGATGGTGCTCAATGGAAGGCATACACTCTAATCTGAAACACCCTATTGTCTTCTCCAAGATAAGTGAGAGCTGGTGTTAGTTGTTCCTTTGTCAAAGAATAAGACTTTAGGGCTGAGTCCTTTCTCAGAGGCTTGGGAACACAGTGGGGTCTAGTGAGCTGGTGGACAAATCTGGCCTAGGAGCCAAAGGGCATAAAGCCTTTTTGTTGCTGCTCCTTCAACACTCTTTTTCAAACAGCGCAACCCACTTGTGAAACTTCCGTTATCTATCTTCCAACAACCCCGAAACTCTTTGTAACCTGACACCCTTGGGAAAAGTGGCTGGAAGCCAAGCAGTTGAGAACAGTGGAGTTCAGGGTATATGTGTGTGTGTAAGAGAGGGAGAGAATATGATCTGTGCAAATTGTTCATTGGGGTGTGGGTCCAGTGCTGACCTCAGCCTCTGGCAAGAGTTCCTTTATTACATTTGGAAACCGAGTCACAAGAGTCAAGATCTCTCGTCTGGAATTTCTTATTTGACCAAGACTTATTAAGGTGGAATTCTGACTCTTGAATTCAGCAGCAATGCTCCATTCCCTAGAACATGATAATGCCACCTCTGAGCATGTGCAGAGTACTTCTTTCTTACCGCTAAAGAATTATGGCCAGGCTCTATCCCTGGGATTGTAGAGTGGTATCACCTCCTCCTGGCACCTCTCTTCTTAGAAACTTGCTTCAGTATTCACAGTGAAACTTGCAAAGCATGCAGGACAGAATCATGTTAGTTCAAGTTTATTGTAGAACCTGCAATAAATTGCTGTAATGCTGCTGTTCAGGATACTAGTCAGTCATGTCTTTTTCCTAGGATGCCCCATTCCCTTGCCCTAGTTTCCCTGTTCCCCTCTCAACAGATGCTTGGTCTCTTGCCAATGAGCTCATTTGGTCTTCACTGAGCTGTTTGGGGGGATTGCCCTCTCTTCAGGTTTCCCCCTAAAGCTTTTTTTGTTCTTCAGCAAATCTCTGCTAACACATCCCTCACGGCATTGCCTGTAAACATCCTCCACGTTCCTAACAGGGAGGCATAAATTTTTACTGTGGGGCTTCTTTCTTTGTTACTGCAACTCCATTTCCCGCAAAGCTTCGCCTGTTGAAATTCTGTCCGTCACGTAGCTGTGAAAGGTGCTCTCTAGAAAGAGAATAAGGCAAACTGGAACTTTCCAGGTCAAAATGTGACATGTGGGAAAGTGTATTGATGGGAACTCTACTGAATGGCACAAATTTGCCCCGGGGATGAATTGAGAAGGGCACCTTCAACTGCCTCGTGTCCTGCAGGTGTGCGCTGGCTGACCCGGCTGAGCCCCAGGAGGTGGGGTAGAGAAAGAGGGCAAGGATAGTTCAGGCTGGTTTCTTTCTGTGACATTTTGTCTCTGAGGGTGGGGCAGGCTCGGACGTCATTGGTAGGTTACCCAACCAGTTGGGCCTGCCTCTATTTTTAAATGTCCTACTTGCTCATCTCACCGCAACCTCTTGATGGCAGAGCCAAAATAGCTGCAGTGTGTGTATGAGGACTGGCCAGGATGCCTGGAATCAGCTTGTTTTGTGGGGCCTTTCTTGGTGTCGGTTTGTGGGTGGAGGTCTCTGTTGTTGTTGTTTTGATAGTTCAGCTGAGTAAGTCCACCAAAATCTGGGCCAAACCCAGGATATTTTGAGGGCCAATGGAGACTAGCTGCATGCTGAATGTAGCACCCCCTAGAGGGTTGCTATCTGTTTTCACTTAAAAGCACTGTCACGGGAGGTCAGAGTTAGTGGCTCAAAAGTACCAACAGAACACAACTGGGCCTCTTGCAGGAGGATTTTCATGATTAAGAGCCCAGTTCAAAACCTGCTGATTCTCGTGTTCAACATTACGTAGCTGGAAGATACAAGATGAGGCCAACCGCAAATGTCTGTTAAGGAGAGAGAGAAATGCTTTGGGCATCAAATGTGGCTTAGGCATTCTTTGTCTACTTGTATCAGAGTTCCCATGACGGGGCCTTTTCAATAGTGGTGCTGCAAAACTCTCTCCCTGTGAATTTTTGCTGGACCTTTTTCTTTTAGGGTTTATTGAAGACTTGCTTTGTTTCAGCCTGCCTTTTATACCACACTTGTATTTGTTTAATGTTGCTTTGGATGTGGCTTTATCTGCTGCTCCTTCTGATTGATTTGTGCTTCTGATAATTCTGCATGCTTCCTATTTCAATTGTTGTTTTAATTCCGTAAGCCCCTTTGTGGTACAAAAACAAGTAAACTGTGCAAAACTCTTACCAACTTGACCAGAAGATGCCCTTTCCAGATTAGAACCAGCAGCCCCTAGAGCGTTGGCCCCTTCTAAGTTGGAAACCTATGATGCAGACTTCATAGGACCTCAAGGGACCTGCTGTGGCAACAGCATGTAAACTTTGGCACCAAGTCATATTTTAATTATGAAAGAGGAGGTCAACAAACAGGCCACTGGGGTTTAATGGCTAAGATGCTTTTATTCCTCAAAGAGGCATTTCAGTTTTCAGATTAGTTGTGACAAAACCATATTGCTCTGAGGTGTGTCTTAGATATCTGCTTGCCCAGTGTTTGATCATCCAGAGAACCAGAAAGAAACCACCTGGCCTGCTCTTGTGTCTTTAAGATAGGGATAGGGAACCTATAGGGCACCAACATCTGGAGGGCCATGACTCCCATCCCTGACCATTAGCTATGTTGGCTGGGACTGATGGGAGTACCAACAACATCTGTAGGGCCTGGGTTCCCCATCCTTACTCCTAACTGCAGCTCAGGGTGCAGAAACGGGCAGAGGAAGTTTTGGACAGCATAGAAATACTAATTTCCCATTCCTGTCTGCATACTGACCTGTTGTAAAAGGCAGAGATTCAGTTGGTTGAAAGTTTGCAATGCTTCCTTAGAAGCCAAAAGGAAGACCTTCCTTGGAATGCCATAAGGTGGTCACCAACTTCGATGGAGACAAGAGGGGAATAGACAAATGGATAAGACTGTCAATGGCTACTAGCCAAGATAGCTACAGTATATATTGCCTCCAGGATCAGCAGTGGGAGTTTGCTCAGACACCCAATTTTGCGTTAACAAAAAAGTCAGGAAATGAAATGGCCAATGCTGTCCATAATATATATTTTTTCATAAGCACAAAGTGCCTGACATTAGAAAAACAAAAATGTGTGGAAACACAAGCCTTGATAACTCGAGCCTTGTAGAGGGGCTAAATATGAGGTATAGCCTTATCCTTGATGATGCCTTCGGGGAGGAAACTGTCAAGAACTTCATTCTCATTTGCCTATTCAGGTTCCCCTCTTCTCCCTCTCCGTGTCCCCAGTGACTCGCTGGCTGGCTGCTCTCCCAAGTCCGCTCAGACTCATCTCCCAGGAATCATCGACACTGCGGGATTTTAGAAAGCCAATCTAGGCCGACAAGCAGGGCGGGAAACAAATCCTTGGGAAGCCACAGCTGTGGCAAGAGAAACTGGGGCAGCAGGAGCAGAGAGGCACACCCTGGCTTCCTTCTCATAGGTTGTAGAAAGTACAGCCTAGGGAGGAAACGTCAGAAAGGCCTGGGAGAAATCTCCTTTCTCTCTTCGTCAGCATGACAACGTCCCCTGGTGTGTAATTTCCAAAATGAAACATGCATGGGGCCTGATGTGCTCAGAAACTATGACTTCTGCAGCCACCTCTTTTTCTTTTCCCCGGGTGGCAAGCTGTGCCTATTGCAACAGAGGAAACATTCTGTAGGTGCAGCTTCCTGGTGCAGAGGTGCAGCAGCGAGGGAAGGTTATTCCTGTGTAATTTCTGGCTGCTGCTCATTTGCACACACCTGCCTTACTATCTGACCTGGGATTGAAGCGCCAGTCTATACGATTGGCAGAATCAAGTGGTATTTTGGTAGAGCTTTTCTTAGGCTGCACCACTTTTGGCTGCCATGCCGGTTTCAAGTCAGAATGCTGTTTCACTGAAACAATAGCATGTTAAAAGAAGGGTTGTACCTAGCCTTGTCCTGTGTGCAGAATTTTTCTTTCTCCTTGAGGGAGCAATCTGTCTCTCACTCATTTACTCTGGAGCCTGAAATCATACAATCGGAACAAGCACTCCGCTAGATTTTCCCAAAATTCTCAGAAATATTCCAGCAACTCTAGCATGGGGAAGGGTTTTAGTGAATTGTAACAGATCAGTGTGGCGGACAGGATTCTTGTGTTTGATTACTTGAGACAAAGTGAGGCCTGGTGACTCTTAAAGACGTTGCAGTACTCGGAAACAGAAACATAAAAGTGGGATCTTGATCAGGCAAATGTTTGTTCATATGTAGTGCTAAGCTAAACCATGGCTTAAGGCAAATAAGCCAACATGCAGGCTCCTGGAGAGGGGATGACAGCAGCTTCTCTCCTCCTCCTCTGGTGGTTCCGCTGTTGCACTTCTTTGAATTAAACTTTAGTTTAGCATGTCCAAACCCATAAGCTGTAAACCCTAGAACAAACCTTGCTTATAGCTCACCCTTTGCTGGAGCAAGAGAGACCATGAGCCTGGGTTTGGACATGATAAGCCAAACCATGGTTTGGCTCAGAGCAACACAGCAACAAGAGGTGCAGAGAAGGAGCACAGCAGCTATGATCCTTTTCCAGGAAGCAGCATGTTTGTTCATTGCATTAAGGCTAAGGATCGTCTTAGTGTTGAAGTGCAAACCAGGTCATAGCTGGAATGAGTTTTCAAGTAATTTGTTTTTTGTTTTGTTTTTAAATGTGAAAATATTTAAGTGCTGCTTGTTTTATTGTAATCAAAATGTTGCAACTTGTCTTTATAACTCTACTTCTTTTTTAATTTCACAGTATTCTTCTCATGCTCCCACTCTGCAGCCATTGGAGCCAACAGTACCCAACCAGGTAAGATATTTGAATTTTGCATGAATGGGTGTGAATTTTTATTTTATTTTTTAAAAAGAACAACACTGCACACCACTAAGTATGTCAACAATGGACATCCATTGATTACCTTCCCTGTTTTCTCACATACTAATTTAACTCTCCCTCCTCCGCTCACACCAATTATTATTTAGGTTCCAAATTCGCTTCCTAGAGTCTAGAAAGCAACTTTTTTACACTTAAAACCCTGCCTTCAACACAGTAGGAATCGTCTTCGGTCAGCTCTGTGGTCTCTGAGATTTCAGTAGGCATTGTGCATACACATTCAGTCACATCTCTGCAGTCATATAAGGTCTCCAAATATAGGCTTCCATATTTAAAAATGCAGTTCTGAGAGATTTTCAGAATGCCTTTTCTACCTCTTATTGAATGGTGGGAACACCGGAAGCATATAGGAACCACTTTCGGTGTTCTTCTTACAGCCAAGCAGTATATAAATTATATGAACGAATAACATAGGAAGCTGCCTTATACCAAATCATACCTTTGGTCAGTTTAGCTCAGTATTGTTTACACTGAGTCCTGATGGCTGCCTGGGATTTTGGGCAAAAGCTTTCCCAGGCCCTACCTGGAGACACCGGGGATTGAACTTGGGAACTTCCACATGCAAGACAGATAGATGCCCTTCCAGTGAGCCATGGCCCTTCCCCACACAGAAGAAGAAACATAATAGGATGCAGAGCCGTGGGTACACAAGCCCATCATGTTGTCTGATCGTCGTGTACAAAAGAACATGTGATGTGGGTGATTTCTGGAACGTCTTTTCACTCTGCAAAATGTCTTTATGTCTGCAGGATTCTGTGGAGTGCCCGCTATGGGGCGAATCATGGGTGGCATGAACGCCGAGCATGGGCAGTGGCCCTGGCAGGTATCCCTGACCAGCAGCAGCGGCGGCCGTCACCTCTGTGGAGCGTCTCTCATTGCCCCCCAGTGGCTAGTCACAGCGGCACATTGCTTCCCTGCGTAAGTGCAAGGCATCCGTGGAATAAGATGCTGTTGTGGGTGTTGGGGAAGAGAGCAGGCAATGCCTTTTGGATAGGAAGTTTAAATCCGGCATAGGCAAACTCAGCCCTGCAGATGTTATGGGACTACAACTCCCATCATCCCTAACCAACAGGACCAGTGGTCAGGAATGATGGGAATTGTAGTCCCAAAACATCTGGAGGGCCGAGTTTGCCTATGCCTGGTTTAAATAATAGAAAGCTGGTGAGGCGTGCAGACACTATTCTGCAGCCTTCTCATAATTCGAGAGCTTGGTTTACTGATGAGGATGCTAAAAATGTTGGCTTTAGCATTTGCATGGTGCTTCTGGGCAGTGTTCAAAGCACTGCCAGAAGATGACGTCCCGATATGTGAAATTTGAAAAGACCCTGAAAGGTGGGCTCGTGCTATTATATATATATATTTCAGATAGTGAGGGTTGAGAGAGAATGGTTTTTCCAACATCACCTATGGCAGAGGCAAGATTTGCACTGGAGACCCGATCCTTCCTACTGCCCAACTCACCGCTTAGTCTCATAGGAACTATGCTATGTTAGATTTTAATCATTACCTATAGAGTACAGTATATCCTTGTGTGTCTGCCTAGTGCTAACTTGTTAACGAACAACTTCAAGGTCTCTGCTTTCCCTTCTTATGGTTCTGTACCTCTAGCTTGGACAGTCCTTCCTAGATTGCGTCTGGAAAATGGGGAGACACATTCATGTAGAATGGACCTGTACCAGGGAGAGGGCCTTTTCAGTAGTGGCCCCCTGTCCAATGGAGCAGGCTTCCTAGTAAAGCTTGCTTGGTGCTATATTTGTGGTATTTTTAGTTTCAGAATATTTTCTAAATAACTCTTGCAATCTGGGTCTTTCAATATTTTTTAAAAAATATACTGCCTTAATTTGGGCTGTGTGTGATGAATTTTGTTTTTCACATATTTATCTTTTTGAATTTATGGTTTCATGGCTTATTTGTATCAAAATGGTTTTCTTGTTTATCATAAGCTTCCCAGATAACTTTATGGGGCAGAATACAAATGTCATAAACAAGGTCAATCCATGACTGCCCTCCGTGCAGGCTAAATGGAATCTCCACGTTAAGAAAAGTTCACCTCTAAATACTGGTTTCTGGGGCAGAATTAAATGGAAGACTGTTGCTTTCTCTCCCTCCCCATGTGCTAAAGACATCAGTCTGGCTACCATTGGATATGTGAACCCCTAGCACAGGTACTCCACAGGTACTCTTAGACCCTTAGCAACGACCTCCTTTTGCATCTTAGAAATGCATTTTAATACGAGCATATTGCTTCCTCTCCTTTTTGCAGGAAGGCTGGAATTGAAGACTACGATGTCATCCTGGGGGTCCATCGGCTGAATGACCCCCCAAACGACCTGCAAGTTATGCAGGTGGAGCAAGTGATTAAGCACCCTGACTACGTGGAAGAAGAAGGCTCTAAAGGGGACATTGCCCTGGTGAAGCTCAAGAAGGCAGTGAACTACAGCCGAACAATCCGGCCCATCTGCCTGCCCGCCTCTTCTGTCGTCTTCCCGGCCGGCATGAAATGCACCGTCACCGGCTGGGGGAACGTGCTTGTATCCAGTAAGGAAGAAATTGTTTTCCTATTGGAGTCATGGTCCTTAGAGTGGCGGAACTTGTTCTGGCACTATGATGTGACCACATCTGGAATAGGGGGGGGGGTGGCACAGCTAATCCTCTGTAATGCCATGTTTCCCTTGTGCAGTCAGGGCTCAGTCCCCATCTCTCTCCTCCATCCCCTCCACCCAAAAAGGCCTTCATATCTCAGCATGGAGGCTTAGGCCTGGGGCATGTGAAGAGACAATGGTTTCCTCTGCATATGGCATGAGTGCCTTTGTTTATTGTCCGTATCTTGATGCAGACAGAGCCTCAGCTGTAGGAAAGGAGTCCGTAGCTGCAGATTAGGGAGTCTGGCTTCCAGAATGACCAGGCACTTATTCATCTGCACTCCCAACGCAAAGACAAACACCCAGCCACCCGGGACACAAAAAGAGGCTGGTCCATTAGAGTGAATGGGGAGTTGCCCCACCAACCTCAGCCTGCCCTTAGCTGCCCCCACTTGCTCTGCAGCCTTGCTTCCAGTCAGCCCAGGAGTGGCACCAGCTCTCAGCTTCCTCCTCCTCCTTGGACTCGGTGTTGCTCCTCGTAGGAATTGGCAGAGAGGAAGATAGGGACAAAATTAGATTGAGTCGCCTTTGCCCGCCATTGGTGCTGGCTGCACCTACTGCTGGCCTCCTGCCCTACCAGTCCCCACTGCAGGACAGCCTTTCTCCACATCTGGGCACTGACTCTGAGTTTCGTTTCTTCCTTTAGCAAGCCTCCCCACACCCAAGACGCTGCAGCAGCTTGAAGTGCCCATTATTGGGGTAGACACTTGCAAGTGCCTGTACAGGCGAAACCCTGATCCTACGGATCCCCTCACCGTCCACGACGACATGATCTGTGCTGGCTTTGCTGAGGGGATGAAGGACGCATGCCAGGTGAGATCAGGCAGGAGGAGAGGGGAGGCTGGGGATGCCCGTTTGTTGAGGAAAGGGGGTGGCATTTTAGAATGAGGCGGTGAGACCCAGATTCGGCACTGTACGAAAGGCCAAGGCTGATGGCCTTTTGATGTTTAGCTTCAGCCAGCACCTGTTTATACATTGCATAGATGTCTGGAAAGAAAGTGCTGTAGCAACTCATGGATTAGAACCCTCTTTTCTTGTATAAACATGCACTATGCCCCCTTTTCCCCCTTGGTTATGGGGCACTTTGTAGCCCTTCTCAGGCAATTCACTATAAGTGATAATTTGACAGGCTGGGGAAAATTCTTGCCAGTCCTGCACTGCGCCATCTTTATTCCATGTAGAACAGGGTATAGAGTCCTTTTTTGGCCCAGTGAGCCAGATCTTTTTTCTCCCTCCCTGACTGCTCTGGCTGGCCAAATTTGCTGGGTGAGCAAAATCACCCACCCACCTGTCAGTCACCTGAGATTTTATCGAAGTTGGCTAGCTGGGTAGGGGAGGAGATCGTTATAAAGCAGGACTGAACTCCTTGCCCTTCAGCGGATGGGCGGGAGTGTTTGATCCTGATTTCTGCAGGGATCAACTGTGCCAATGAGTTCCTGACAGGAAACTTGCTCACCCAACTGAGCTAAGCAGGACCAAACTCCTGCCTGTCAGCTGATGTCACCTGACTGACACCTGATTCCAGGGTGGTTCTGGAAAAACTGCCTTGTGGGCTTAGCTGGAAGCCCTGGCAGGCTACGACTGGCTGATGGGCTAGGGTTGCAATGTAGGTGGGGACCACGTTGAATAGTTCTTGGGGGTATACTTTGGGTAATGCCGACCCCCTTAACTCACTTGGATCCTTCCAAATAGCTGCCTGTGGAAGAGTACTCTCAAGTCCAGCTGCTCACAGTCAGCCTTCTGGCGTTTCCCTCACTGAGAGAAGTGAGGTTACAGGGAAACAGAGGGCCTTCTCGGTAGCTGCACCTGCACTGTGGAACGCCCTCCCGTCAGATGTCAAGGAAATAAACAACTATATGACTTTTAAAAGACATCTGAAGGAATCTGTATAAGGAAGTTTTAAATGTGTTCTGTTTTACAGTGGTTTAATAATTAATTGGAAGCCAGAGTGGCTGGGGCAATGCAGCCAGATGGGTGGCATATAAATTATTATTATTATTTATCCCCAATCTAATAACCATTTCCCCCCTAGGGTGACTCTGGAGGACCCCTTTCCTGTCGTATTGGCAATGCTTGGCTGCTGGCCGGAGTGGTGAGTTGGGGGGACGAATGTGGAGCCCCCAACAGGCCTGGTATCTACAGCCGCATCTCAACCTATGCCGACTGGATTCAGGCAAATGTTCCAGAGGTGCAGCTCAGCCAAGTGACCTCCGACGTGCAGCCCATCTCGGAGGAGGGCATGTGCTCTGACACTCCTGACACTAGCCGGCCTGGACCTTACGATGACATCCAGCCTCAGCCAGGCTGGTCCCGTCCCATCAAGCCGACAAACCCTGCCTCGGGCAGCGCAGCGTCCTGGGCCTGCAAGTCCAGCCTGCCTCTTCTTGTCCTCTTCCTTCAGACCTTCCACTATTTCTTATGAATCGTCCCTCAAGTGGGCCAAATGACTGATTGTGTAGCGGGGAGAGAGCAGTCCCTTCCTACTCTGTGCTCAAGTGGGTGGTCCCACTATTTCACATTCTGCCATGCCTCAGGTTTTTCCGCTTTGCTCTCTGGAAGCATGTGATGCTCTTGGTACGATTACAAAACGGCAGCCTTGTTCTGGAGCAGAGGGTTCTGCCAAGCCACGAAGGTTCAGTCCAATGTGCACTCGAGGTCTGCTTAGTATATATACCTTACATTCCAACTTGCTGTTTCCTCCTTCCCTTTTGTTCCCTTTGACATGTTAATTTATGACAATCCCCTGGGCCTGCTGCTGGAGAACTTGCCCTGCCTCAGCACAATTACAGAAGCCATGAATGGCAACCACCTCCTTGCCTCTTTGTTGAGGGCAGACTCACATTAAGTTGTCTTTGTCTCCTCATCATGCCAGGTCCTGATCTGCTCTCTGGGTCTTGGTTCTCACTAATCCTGGATTTCACCATTGTTACCAATGTATTCTTCACCCAAATCCATTTATCTCGATCTGCCTTCTGGTTATCGCCCCTCAGCTTCCCTCCACCCTTTCCAGTCTGTAACAGGTATTTGCTCCTGCTAACCATTGCAGCTTCAGTCCTGAGAAGCTCCACACAGATTCTACTGGCACACCAGTGGTTTTGCTGCCTGGTCTCATCCTAGAATGTGAGTTGGCTCCCTCTAAGACGAATCAGTTAGCTGAACCCTACACCTGTTTTTTAGGGTCCAGTTCAAACCATTGTCCGATATCCCACTGATTCCGATACCTCATGGAGTTGGGTATAAACTATACCCTCAAACACCCCCTTCTATGGTGTCTACTGGCTGGAGGTAGTGTGGAGTGTCATCTAGGAAGCCCAACCGACACTGCCTTTGTGTTAAAGCCTCAGTAGTCCACCGTGATTGGATCAAGACCAGTGTTAAAGAAGTGACACTCAGCGATGTGTCTGTGGAAGCAGCATCTGTCTCTAGGGGATCTGTGACGCTCCAGGTGGTTCCATGGCACCCAATCTGCTTTTTGCTTCCTGGATTCTTACGGCCCTTGACATGTGTGTTTGGGGGCAACTAAGACGACATGTTTTCCCGATGCCTCCTTGAAGCTCAGACTGAAAAGATGGAGTGATGGGACCGAACCATGTTTCTTAATTAGCTGCCACATTTTGACCCCTGGCTGAGGACTTGGTCATCTTTGTGTGCTGACCAGACTGCAACTTCCCTTGACTGGCTTGGATTCTTTGAATGGTAACCTCACTTATGTTTCTGTGCGTGATCAATGAATCTCTCCATTGGTGGAGTGTGTGCATGTCTGTGTGTGTGTGTGTGTGTGTGTGTGTGTGTGTGTGTATGTATATATATATATATGTGTGTGTGTGTGTGTGTGTGATAAAAAGTTGCGGGAAACATAATCAGGGCAACATTACTGCTAAATGAAATGTCCTGCCTTAGCTTGAAGATTTATTTATGATGCAGCATGACTTGCACGTAAGGCAGAAATGGAATGGGACTGCTTTACGTAAGTTTGCTGCTGCCGAATCATAGACATATTATTGGTCTTCCCTGACAACCTGTATTTGCACATCTTTTTAAAATAAGTATGTAAGCATCTATTTGTTTTTTGGGAAGGATGAGAATCAGATGTTGCTCTCACAATGAAGGGTTTTTAATAAAGCAAATAGTAATTCTAAAGTGACGGTAGTAGTTGTGTTAACTTCCACCACTGTCCTGAGCGCCGACTGAATCCAGAGACAAATTCCGCATGTTAAGGGGCTGCTTGCAACACTTGAAATACCTGTGTACAGAGGTGGGGGGAAATTCCTTTGGAAGTGGCTGCATAATGATAAGACCAGGTTCACTGGCTTATGGGAGTTGCTTCACATTTTCTACTGGAACTGAAAGTGAACTAACCAGAGTCCCAGCAAGATAGTCACTAAGGTGACAGACAGAATGCACTCCATAAGCCATGCCTTCTGTTACAGCTGGCCCAGTGGCATGGCAGCCAAGTTCACAGGAAAGGCTAAAGCCTGATTTCCACCTTATCCACCTGGCAAAGATACTGTGGACACCTAAGAACGGCAACTGTAAAAAAAAAATTAGCACCTAACTAAACATGACAGCAAGTTGTGCAGAACACACTTACAGCTCAATAAAAATGCGGAGGATTGCATTAGTAGCCACCACTAAGCCATTCCTGTAAAATAGAGACACCATAAAGTAAGCTGTTGGTTCTTTCACTTACATGGAATTAAATCATAAGGCTGCACTCCTTTGCAATAACACTACACTAATTATGATAAGACAAAAACATGATTCTAACGATTAACAACACATTTATTGTGCCACTACTTTATATAGACTAGAATGTGCTTATGCTACAAAAAACACATGCCTAACCATGTCTACTCATAAGTAAATGCTACTGGGTTCAATGGCACTTACCAAGTAAGTGGGTTTAGGATTGCAGCCTAAATGGTAATCCCGATATACTTTACCCTGTTTAAATCCTGTGAGTAATGCTGAATAAGAAGCAAGTCCACAAAATAAATTGGCTAGAAAGAAATCTGGCATATAGAAGGTATTCTGCAAAAGTTCAGTGGCATTTTAAGAAGTGAAGCTGTATTTTTAAGCATTCCAGGTGCTGTTGAATTATCACTCCCTTGAACCCTACAGGTTTAGAACTTAGACCAAATTCAGAATTTCTCCTGGTACAGCTTACACCATGCTACAACAGAAGCTGCATCAAGGTGAATTGCCTCTTTGAGTTACAGATCAAGGAAGGCTGTCAGAGGAATTCCTGCTTCACTTTCTAAAGCAGTCACTCACTTCATGGTGTGTTTTTGTGTGTTTCTTTTCTAGAAACATAGGGGACGCGGGTGGCGCTGTGGGTTAAACCACAGAGCCTAGGACTTGTCGATCAGAAGGTTGGCGGTTCGAATCCCCGTGACGGGGTGAGCTCCCGTTGATGGTCCCTGCTCCTGCCAACCTAGCAGTTCGAAAGCACGTCAAAGTGCAAGTAGATAAATAGGTACCACTCCGGCGGGAAGATGAACGACGTTTCCGTGCGCTGCTCTGGTTTAGCCAGAAGCAGCTTAGTCATGCTGGCCACATGACCCGGAAGCTGTACGCCGGCTCCTTCGGCCAATAAAGTGAGATGAGCGCCGCAACCCCAGAGTCGGTCACAACTGGACCTAATGGTCAGGGGTCCCTTTACCTTTACCTTATTCTAGAAACATACATGAACAAGTCAGGATATCAGACGACACACTTGCACTCAACAGGGGCCTGCTTTGGCTCTCTTACTTCACAGTACAGGTAGTACAGCAATAAAGCAGACAGTGGCAGATTTCCAGGATCCTGAATATATGTTTCCAGTATGGCCTAAAGCCTCCATACCTTGCCCAGAACTTTCTTCCCCCACCCAAACCTGTGCTCAGCAGAATTCCATCGTTATACACGCAGCATAGAAAGATACTTCGTTTTGTTGTTTTATTAATTAAAATATTTTTGAAAAGTAAAAGAAAACACACTGCATACATGGATTATGAATCTAATATCTGTAGCAGAACCATCATGTGGACAGTTTCTCCCATAATATCAAATGCAGCCCCACCCCATTGAAACCAACTTCCTTTTGAACTAGTCCCAGTGAAGAAGGGGTGCAAGCATATTGGTGAAAGGTGGTGTGAAGAACAGCGGCAGCCTCCCTCTTCGGTTCCATTACTTCCACTGCGCTTTGTCCAAGAGAATGTCGATTCTTCTGAGAAAATTCCTTCTCATTTTATTTCTGGCAAAGGTAGCTCATACAATGGTAGGGCAACTTGTCAGAACCAACTAACCCACAATATCCCACTGTTCGGTTTCCTCCAGTTTGGAGGTTGTACATTCCCCTGGGCTACGACAACAACCCCCTGGCAAGTAACAGCCCCCACCCCATCATATTTGCATTGAGAACCATCCCTTTTGATGTAGGGTCTCCGCAGAACATCAAAATCAACTAGGTCAACCCAAAAGGACAGATACCCTGTTAGCTACTACGCTACAGCTGCCAGGGATATTCTCAGGGTCAGGTGTGGCACAGTGACTTCTCAGCTGCTGTGTTTCTTGGAAATCCATGCTTTTAAATTCAGCCTCAAACCCAACTCTGCACAGTCGTGCTCTCATCTGCTGAGGGGATCATGAAGCGCTTCTGTGCACAATTCTGACAATGCCCCCCTTTGGCGTGCCACTCTCAAAACTCTTGACTGTGATGGATCTAAATTGCAATTTGACCGTGGAAAACTAAATTGCAACTACAATCAAGTTTTCTTTTTCCAAACGGTCATAGCTAAAAGCGAATCCCCCCCCACCTGAAATTTTGCTGACTGACTGCTTCCCAAATACTGCCTCACGCGTGTTTACTGCCCCCGTTTTGCTCTACCTGCCTGACAATGGAAGTAGAGGCAGTCCAAGGTTTTGTGCTAGAGCAGCTCAGAAACGAAGGTTCCAGGGCCAGTGACAAGAGATGAGAAGGTGTGTATCCCCTTCCTCTTCTGGTTAAGACAGAAGCCACCAATTCTACTACCCTACGAGAGCAAGACAGCCGGTTTCGCCAGAAGGAAGGAGTTTGCCATGCAGAATCAGAAAGGGACAGGAGGTGAGATGAGGGTGGGGGAGGAAGTGGGAAGTCTTCACTCTAGTGGAGCACAGTAAAGTTGGCGTCACACTGCTAACACCCCTTCTCTCCCTGCCACCCTGAAAACATCTGTTCCAAGACATGTCTGATCAATGCAATACCAACAAGAATGCCTCAGACAATCTCTTAAAACGAAGGGTGGATGTGTATTGAAGCCGAGCTGCTTCCGTTGCTTAGATCAGTTTCTCCTTCACTTCTTGGAAATCTTGGCTTGCTTGTGTTTCGGAGGTGCCCATCGCAGACAGAGCGAATCCACTGGAGGGGGAAGGAAGGGAAAAGCAAAGTCAATTGGTGTGCAGCAGGCACTTGAGACAGGTAGACAAGCAGCGGTGCTGCATTTTAGTCAGCTAAGAATGCTGACACAAGCTTCTCAAAAAGGCTAGCCCAGTTCAAAACGCTACTGTTTCCAGTAGAGTTTTTTTAATGCTCTTCAGAAAAACAAGCAGCAGAATGCCAATATGAATGAAATGATGCCTTGGGATTGTAACAAAGGCAAATACTGATTACTGAGACAAATTCATTTTAGCTTCTATGAGAGCCTGTTTGCTGTTCCACCCATCTTGGAAACAACTGCATTTCATGGAAGCAAATGATACTCCAGCTTATCTTGTAAGTGGCTGATAATCAGCCTTCATGCCCCACCCTGCAGATTGTTCATCTGCAACAACTGACAGCGAGCAGCTCCTTTTAAAAAAAAGAGAGGCTCAGAAGGAGAAACTGGCACTCTGTCTGCAGCTCCTCTTACATAACTGGCACTGGCTGGCACGTCAGCAGCCCCACCGGGGCAAACAATGCTTCTTTCAGCAGGGATCAAAACCTGAAACCACTGAAAGTGGTTCTGACTTCCTGACCTCTCACAAGGTGCTTCTGTGTTTGCACTCGGCAATGCCTGGCACACTCCATGACGGAATGAACAAAGCAAAAGCAGGATATGGGTGGTATCCAACTAGCTTTTGGCCTCACAAAGGATATTCCCCTCCCTCTTCTCTCCACTCTTCCCCATGTCTGCTCCAGAGGGTTAGGGTGAATCCCCAGTACAGAATCAGGGGGGCACGGAAGGTGCATGGGGAGAGGGAAGCCCTTGCGCTAGTGGATCTATTTAGTTGGATACTACCAATTATCCCGGGAACAGATTTAAATGTAGAGAACTGTACATGGGGAGAGGGGAGACAAATACTCTATAAAGTTTGCATTCAGAATTGATTAAGCAAAGTAGTTAAGCCTGTCCGCATTTAAGTTGCACTGGTGATCCAGCTTCCAAGGAATATGAACATCTTATTGCAAATGTTATAGCAGCAGAAAGGACTGGAATTAGACATGCTATTTCCCAGCTCAGTTGTAACAGGAAAGAATACAGTATTAACTGAAAGGGACAAGTAGAAACACGTTAATTCTTTGTCATAAACATCTCCATTCTATGGTTTCTGAAATAGCCAGTCAGCATCCACATATTTTGAAGACTTGAAACAAGATGGGGGGGGACGACTGATATTATCTTGCTGTCAATTTTTGTCCCAATATTTGCATACTCATATGGTGATCTTACAGACAGACATGCAATATAAGCTACTCTCATATGTATTGTATTGTGCTTGTTAAAGTGAAGCAGCTGCCGAGACTGGCTGAGGTGGTGGAGTGACAAAGAATGGAATGTTTAGCTCCTTATGTAAGCAGTTTTCAGTCCAACTTCTGAGAGAAAATGAGGTTGTCAGTTTGAATGGCAATAAAACCTCATACAGGGCAGGGCAAAAACTGGGAGGAGGTTCCAAGTCACAGGGAAGCCAAAAAGGACGAGGAACTCAGAGACAAGGAGACTAAAATGAGGTGAGACTTGGCAAGATTAAGAATAAGGCATAAGGAAAATGGCAGGAGATTGAAGTATGCACCAAGCCCATCTCTGATTATCTCAAAGTACTAAAGGAGAAGAACTTTAATGTGTAGGGGGAAAACATGAAACTGAAGAAAGGAGCAAAAAAAGAAAGAGCTGGGACTGTGCAAGACTGTTAGGAAGTCAGCAAAACCAGGATGTTTGGAGGACTGCAGCCTGTGTACAAGGAATCAAAAGCTCTAGCAACTCTAAAACCCTGAGAGGGCAATTCTGCCATTGTGACCTGACAACTCAAAAGACAACAGTAAGATCCAAGAGAGTGGGGTTTGGGCAGGTCTTACATGCCACATAATGATTTGAACTAGGCTGCCAATTCTTTGCTTTTGATTAAAAGACTCCTGTAAATCACCGCCAGGTCTAGGATACAACTACTGCCCTTCCCATGGTACCTGTGATGGGAGGCTTCTTGTACTGGGCACTTTTGAGATGCTCCTCGACCAGCTTGGGTGTGACGCAGATGACATGCTGCCCCTTCCAGTACTTGACCATGTTCAGAGACTGCAGTGTACTGATGATGTCATTTTGCGTGATGCTTGTCATCTGACTGCACCGGGGAGTGGGGGGAAAGCAATGGGTAGGGGAGTGAAAAACAAGGCAAGGTCAGTGACCGGCAATTTTAACTGGCAGGTCATATGAAAACCACTCAAAATTGCTAATAATAGAATATCACAGAAGCATATGTGCTACTCAGCAACAATGAGGAATTAGGGGGCACTGTTACATCTTACTAGCAATATGGATTCTTTCTCACCTGAGGTCTTTGATGGAGAGGGTACCTCGGAAGTCCCGGAGGATCTCTAGCAAGACCCATGACCAGTAGCTACGGTAGCTCAACTTGCCCAGATCTGAGAGGGGCTTCTCTGGGGAGCCCACTGTGCTTTCCAGTTTGGAGAGCTCATAGCCTGAGGAACAAGAGCTTTAGGATTAATGTCAAGAAGCAGTCACAACTCAGAATCCAGACATCTCAAGAGCTATATGTTTGCAGCTGCTCCTCCTGGGTAAAGCTTGGATCCAGTAAAGACTCACTCTCAACTGAGCCCTCCAGAAGATCTTAGGGCACATACTCACTTACCCCTAAAACCCTTTAACTTAACCAAGAGTGTGGGAGGTGTCAACATGTTAAAAAGAGCAGATTCCTCCCCACTTTTAGTTAGTGCAGTTTTAAGGGTGGAAATTCTAGTTCTAATTCAGATTAACTATTAAGTATTATCTATTCAAAAAACAAAAACATTCTAAGGCAGTTATAACTTTCTGAAAGAAATTACGGTTTAAAACATTATTCCATCTGGTGATATAGTACAGAATCAGAGGAAGCCAAATTATAGCAAATTAACTGAAGTGGAATACACGGGCGTATGTTGCACAAGTTACTTCTAGTCTGTTCTGGTTAAGTGAAGGCACTATTCTCATTTCCAGCAACTGGAAGAGATTAAGAGGTTGTGAAGCTACTTCTTTTGGTGGTTATCGCACATGACTGAAAGAATCAAACTTACTAAAAGCAATGAGGAACTTCCCATAGCCCCTTCTTTGGTATGGGGGCAAGGTGAGGATGCAGGCAACATTGTTGCCATCTGGTGACTCCTTCTCCTGGTGGCAGAAAATCAAACAAAGAAGTGAAACGAGGGAGCAGGGAATATTGTACTGGGCATAGGATTCATGCATCCTAAGTACCACAGCTTTCACTGTTTTAAAAGCAAGATCTGTTCTCACCAGCAGCCATTTCACCTGGTTACATTAGTGAGAGAGGTGATACAGCAAAGCTATTATATTGGGCTAGCAGGAAGCAAGTGTCACTTAGCATCTCTCCGCCCCTAGTGGCCATAGTATTTAAATTCACTCATTTTCCTCTTTCACCCCACCCATCATCTCTTTGGAATTACATCTATTCAACTGTAAGGCATTATACTGTGAACTATCTTGAGTCCGTTAGCAAACAGGTAACTTTGGTGATATCTCAGAACTCAAAAGGAGTATGAGGATGATTTCCAGCACACAATCACCCTCCTCTCATCCATGGCAGAAGCGAAATAAGTAATACAAAATAAACAGACGTATGAGAATTTCATTTTTACTAGAATCAGAATTTAGTTTTAAGAAAAGTAGTATCATGACTGCTCCTCCTCCTTTTCACACCCCTTCTAAAGTTCAGCTAGAACACTCTCCCAACACTCATCCTATACCAGGCCATCACCTTGGAGAAGTAGCCGACAATATGAGCGCCTTGCCTGTCGACCTCAGTGAGAATGTAGAAGACAAAAGGCTCCACATCAAAGTAGAGAGTCTTGTGGTCTAGGAACAGTTTGGCTAAGAGACACAAATTCTGGCAGTAAATCTGGGGGAGAGAAGCAAACACCAGTAAATAAATAGAGCACAGCAGCAAGAAGAACATGGTGAGTGTATGTTCATTTCCCAATCCAGGAAAAGAGGTGCCCTATGGAGGATACCCCCAAAACCTTTAAATGCCTCCTCTTCCCGGAAAACATTATTTCATTTCAACCTGCAACTTTGTTCTAAGAAAATCCTCAACGAAGTTACAGAGTGCGATCAAATCTCCCCAATTTATTAAGTTACACACATAAAGAAATAAAAAAATCAAGAGGACATATTGCAATGTCTGAACTTGCAAAAGTCTGTACTCTTAAATGTTTTCAAGCCTAGCAACCAAGCTAAGGATCAGAGGCAAGGCTCTACATGAGAAAGTTGATCTTCTGGGCCATTTCCATGTTAAAAGTTCTCTGGCATACCTCGCAGGCCTTGCGGTGAATGGTCTCTCACAATATTGGTGCTCTTTGCTCTCAGCTATTATCTTGCCTGTAATTAGGATATCACTGAGCACTGTGTAAGCAACCTAAAATTCTCATTCATCACGTAGGCAGCGATGGCCCTCAATATCACGTGACCAGTAGGATTGGATAAAGCTGTTTCTATATTGGATCACTCCCTTCTGAATAGATAGCGACACTAAGCCCCATTACTGGAAATCTCAGGAAATCTTTTCTATATGCGAGTGCTCCAACCTCAATCACAAAGATACAGTAAGAGGAGTTCTGGAAGGAGCTTACATGTTAATGACTATTCATAGCCCGTTGGGAGAGATTAGGCTCATATTTGTAGAGGCATGGCTCTGAAATTATTTGGAAGATAGGTTGGATAGCAACTAACAGGTTTCTGATGTAGCAGAAAACAAAAACAAAAGCTGGGACCCCTACCTTGTGATCTTTGCCATCCACCTCATACACTGAAATGTTGTTTTTGCGGTAGATCTCCTTCCCTGGCGGCTGCCGCCACTGACACTGTCCCTGAACGAGAGAGAGAGAGAGAGAGAGAGAGGGATGAGTCTGCATTTTTCTGAGCAATTCCACTGCTTGGGCTGCTCAATACAGCTTCAACAATTTCCCCAACTGTCTGGGTTCTGGTAAGGCCAACAGCCTCGACTTTTCTTATTTGAGATTGGTACTGCTCATTTAGTTTTCCTAGTTGTAACACATGAATAAATAGGCATTAGAATTATTGAAATTGAATAATATCCTTCTGAAGGGAGGGGAAAACCAACAGCTTGGTAAGCTATCAACATCCAGCTCCCCCTTGTGGTCTCTCCTTTCCTCGACTACCAATGCAGTAGCTTCTGACAAACCATCTTCTACGGATGGAAGAAAAAAGAAGCAGAAACGGGCTTTTTTAAAAAGGGTTTCCTTCACCCATGTCTTTTTAATTTTTATTATTCAAATGTTATGGATCTTTATTGTTTTACTATTTTTATTTAAACTGCTTTGTGAAGTCCACCTGAAAAGCATAGAAATACTTTAAATAAATTAATTCTGAAGCTCTTGATATCTTCAGGGTGGTCCATCAATAAAAACATTAACTAAGGAGGCAGGTCTACTCATACACCTCTATCCCCACACCCCCAACAGCACCCATTCCCTTTGCATACCAGATGATAGCGGTAAGTCTTCTCAAATTTCATGTACTTGAGGCAGTACTCGCAGATCCACAGCTTGGGCTGCTTCCCATAGTCCTCTGGGAATGGCGAGAAATACCAAGCGTCAATCTCATAGTTCCCAATATGGATTTTGTCTACGTATTTCACCTTGGTGATCTGAGGACACAGAAATATAGCTGGAGCCACGAAACACAGCTGTGCTCTTTTCTCTACTGAATTTTGGCAACAAGACAGGTCAAGTGCTAGTGAATACTCACTGCTTCGTGCTCCTTCTCCAAAGCTGCTGTGGTGGGATCCATCTCAGCATACGTCTGCAATGGAAAAAGACAGCAAGGTGGCCAAATGTTCAATTCCTAATTGGACAAGACTCCCTAAAAAAGCTATCTCCTAGTGCCAAACTGATGTTAGGAATAGCTCCAGAGGTACAACCAGACACCCTGGGTTTTTCCAGCCTTGGAACCGACACTCTGTAGTAGAGTACAGTTCAATCTCCCCAGCCGTGTATCCTCTGGCATCACCTTTTGCACATGGTTGATTTCATCATGTTTGCGCTTCTGGTTCCGAGTGATCTTGCGCTCTGGCTGTTCAGACAGTTCATTCATGTACTGATCCGTGTTCTTCTGTACCGCATCTTTTACTGTCTTGGTGAGGGCCAGGCGGTTTTTGTCCACCCACTCATCCAGACGCCGGTTGACTGCAATTAGGAGAAGAAATATGTATCAGTCTTGGATCTTCCACCAATCAAAAAAAGAGTTCGAAGCTGCTTCTTCAAACGTTATTCAGCTGAAGGTTAAAACATCTCCCATTCCATCCTTCCTTGATCTAAACAACTGGAGATCATTTTCCCTCCTACTAACAGCAGTATCACTCTAATAGTTCTCAGGTGTTTTATCTGTTCAGGTGACTGAAGAGATCACCTCTAAGAACATGGCATTTAACACTAGTTGCAATGAATTCAGGACAGCAGCGGATGTAAATTCAAGAAAATTTTCATGTCTTTTTCTCTTGCAGAAAGGGCATAAAACACAGGAGTGCAACTGCTAACCTTATTTGATACTTCTCTCCCTCCCTGGGCAAAATAATAATAATAATAATGATGATGATGATGATGTTATTTTTAGGAAACCTCCACAAAACAAGTATTTTTAAAAATCTGTCTATTCATCTAGGCTGCTGGTAATTTTTTGGCTCAGTGTAAGATACTTGGAAAAATATGTAATTTCAGTATAAGTTTCAACATTTGAGAAGTCTTGTTGCATGTGTAAAACATAACAGGGACTCTAGAATGGGTTTGGAAGGAACTACCTGCTCTTATTCCAGGAGTAGCATGTGTTGTGTCCTCCAGATGTCGCTGGACTACAACTCCCATCAACCCCAGCCAGCATGGGAGTCCAGCAACATCTGGGGGACATCATGTGGGCTACCTCTGGACCATAAAGGCATCTCACACTTCCTCCTCACCACATCAGCAGACATAGAGAACTTCAAAAAGATACTTACACCCAACATAGTGCACATAAAACTCCTCCCTGGCTTCTTGCTCATTGATCCGCGACTGGATCACTTCTGCAGAATCTGGAAGAAAGTCAACACTCAATATGGTTAATCTCAAATTAGGAAAGACTAAAAAAGAATCTAATAACAGTGTTTCACTCTGACACACCTCAGCCAAACTCCTTACAACCAGCTAAGCTGCAAAAGCGGAAAGGACCTGTAACAGTTGGTCAAGGGTGCAGGTGTGCATGCTTTGTCAAAGCAAGAGCCTATTGAGTAGCCCAAATATACTATTCTGCACTGGACAATAGAGCTCAGTATATCACAGAATTTTAAAAGTTTCCAAGTAATAGGCACAAAATGGAAGTATGCCAAAGTGCCTTAGTCCATTTTTATTTCAGTAAGAAATAAATATTTCAGTAAGAAATATTTCAATAAGAATCTTTCAGATCCAAATGTGGCAAAAACACTGAGGGAAAATACAGATTGGGCACTCCAGAAGAGGAGCCAACCTACCGTATATACCTTTGATTTTGGGAGCCACAATGTTGCAGGAGTGCAGGTATGCAAAGAGAAGTCTTCACATAAATCTCTACAGTACTCTCCGAAAAGGCTGCTTTAAGGGATGATACAACACAGGAAGAACTAGAATACTGTATGCACTGGCTAAACCTGTGTACGTCCCAAAGGGATGTCCAATAGCATTTAATGAGGTATACTCTTACGTTAGTGGGCACAGGATCACAGCCACAGGTCATCATTTTGACATCCTGCTGCTTGTTCTGAGGTGACGGCTATGTCCACCAGGAACAGAACCTTTTAGTAGTGACCTCATGTTTGTGCTTGATTGGGTGAAGCGTTTTGAGCATTTTATAGCAACACATTCTAGTTTGTTCCATTTTGCTGCTGTGCAATATTACTTTGCCATGGGTTTCATTAGGCTCCTTCCCCCCTTGGAAACGTTTAAAACAATCAAAATTAAACAACAACAATGCCGGTAGTAGAAAAGCTTTGAATAAACAACAGCTGTCATAAGGAGTAATGCAGGGTCATGGAAGCCTCGGTGATGTAGCATAAGCGAGGAGCTTGTGGCCCCCTCCAGATGCTGCTGGACTACAACTCCCATCATCCCTGACCACTGGCCATGCTGGATGGGGCTGACGGGGAGACCAACGACACCACTGTCCTGGGGACGAGCAGGAGGTGATTTTTTGGTGGGGGGGGGGAAGATAAGGGAACCGCTCCTGTTGTCCTGGAGACGTACTTACGCCACGTCCCGTCCCCGCGCCGACACAGGTAAGTCTCCCCGATCTCCACGGTGACCTCGGCTTCGCGGGGCGGCGGCGACGACGAGGGCGCGCGGCTCTGGTTGGCCGGGCCCCCCGCGCTGCCTTGCCCCGGCGCCTCCTCTTCCTCTCGCCCCCCCGGCCCCAGGCGTCGTGGGTCCGAGCCGGGGGGGCTCCCCCTGTCCGTGCCGCCGCCGCCGCCTTCGTCGGCAGCGGAGGCCGAGGCCGCTTCGCCTCCTCCAGGCCCCGCAGCCGCTGCCATGACAACCGCCACCGCGAGAACTCGCGCTCACAACCCACGCGCCCTTCCCCCCGCGACTAACGGTCCCGCCAACCGTCCAAGGCCCAAACCGGAAGTGAATTCTTCGGATTAAAACAAGAAACAAAAAAGAGGGGGTCACTGTCGTACGGAGGTGGCGCGCGAATATGACGCCTTGGGTCATGTGACGCAAGGCGCTCGCGAGAGGCCGCTCAGCGCGGCGGGACGTTGCTAGGAGACGGAGAACCCGCGTGAGCGCCCGTTCTAAGTCAGGTTAGGGGCTCCAGAACTGTTAAGGTAAAGCCGCGGCCTTCTCCCAGCATGCACCGCGCCAGGCGCTTTACGCCTGGAGCTCTCTAGGCGACAATGCGCGCCCTGGAGATGGGGAGGCTGGGGAAGGTAGCCCTGCTTCCCCGAAATAAAACCGGGCACCGACTAGACTCCTGCTTCCAAGTTGGGGGTCACTTTGGGCTGAAATGGGCGCTGTAAATCTCAGGTAGTTTTTAAAAATTGTTCTTTTGGATCGCTCAGGAGTAAAAACAAGCCGCTCTCAGAAAAACACTCCCCCCCCCATGTGCTTCCGTAAGGCGGCAATCCTATGAACGCTTACCTAGTCCCACTGAACTTGCCTCCAAGTCAATACGCTCAGGAGCAGTGCCGATATACGCATAAGCTAAACAAGCTATAGCTGCCCCCCCAAAAAAAAAATTAAAGAAAAAAAACGGCTGGATATACATGTCCAAAATATAAGATAAAAAAACAAATAAAATAAAACCTACATACAGCAACAGTGTTTTGTGTTGTGTAGGCTCCTATGATGTAAGTAATGGTCTGCTAGCCTGCTCCCTAAAATATCACTGGTTTGCTCATTTCTATATATAGGGTGCCTACATTCTGCTATTTATAATTATTAGTAGTTTGCATAATATATTTACACCTATTATTATTTCATGTTATAGCAAGTTATTATCAGTCTTTGTAAATAGTGTTTCTAAAGGAACTTTTGCTATTGCCAAATGCCAGTGTGTTTGCATTATGAATAAAAAATCATTTTAAGTTAGAGCTTAATAATTATTTCACTATTAATATACTTCTTAATTGTATTTCACTATTAATATACTTCTTAATTGTATTTCACTATTAATATACTTCTTAATTGTATTTCAGTTCAACAATTACTTTGATAAAATACATATTTTGTTATGTGCAAATGGCTTTAGATACCTATTAGGTCCATAAATTACCATATATTCAACACAAAATACAGTGACAATTTGTTGTTGACAAAGGACAGCTGGACATATAAAGGGCCCCATTACCCCTTCAGTAGCTTAGAGCCTCATCAAACCTAAATCTGGCCCTGCTCAGGAGTTATGGAGGAGGCAAGTGTAGCGCAGTGACTCACACAGAGATGCAACAGGCAGCCTTCCCAGAGGATGGCTAAGAGCACAGCCTCTGCACTGGGTACACGTGTATGAGGCAGTCGCATCCAGTGCAAATTACCCAACCTTGCTCCTCCCAGCTGAAACTGAGTGGAGCAAGCAAAGTCCAGAGCGTTATCTCATTCAGAGATGCAACACACACCTGCCTCTATCTCTTGCATTTCTATGCTTTATAGCTCTGTGTGCTTTTGTAAAATAAAAAACATGTTGGTATTAGCCACCTCAGTCTGAACTAGAAAAAGTGGGATACAGATATCTCTAATAAATAATGGAATGGGGATTTAATGCCCGGTCGGTTCTGATATGTACAAAGACCTGGATTACCAGCCCTGAATAAAGGTGGACTGGGAGAGAAATGCCAAATGATATTTCATGCAGAGCCACAGTAGGCATGTGTGCGCGCTTTGATTTCACAGAAGACCTTTTAAAATTGCAGTAAGCATTTGGGAATTGCTGCTTGAAGGCCTCCCACAATATATCTCAAAGACATTGTTCCAGAATGCACCACATTGGCCTAACTTGTTATTTGTGGATAGAAAAAACCCTGCACTGTAGACAAAGCCAGAACATTAAGGTTGTGTGAAATTATGGTTTTTAATGAGCCATTAAGGGGGGGGAGGGGGTTAGAAAGAAAACAAGTCACAGTCTGAAACACAGTCAGTACAAAACTATTAAAACGCACAAGGCAGATATTCCACACAGCCTTTTTACTCTTTTGTGGAGGATAACACTAAGTAACTTAAGTTGTTATTATTTTTACCTAACACACTTAAATGGAAAAGTAGGTACCTCTATTGCTCCCTATTAACAGAGCCAGCGGAAATTAAAAGAAGGCTTGAATTGGTGTTATTAAACACATACTTTGATTATTTTGGAGTAAAATGTTTGGAATCTGATTCCATATTGACCAGGTGCTGTTATGTCAAGTTTGGCTACATTTGCATTTGCAAATCTTTCTCAGATCTCTTGTAGGAATTGCCTTGTCTATCTTCTTTTTGTTTTGTTAGCTTTACAATCTGGGCAACTGAGCATCATGCTATTTGGGGAAAGGGGCGTGGCTAGAGCAATTGCTTTGCATGCAGAAGGTCCCTGGTTCAATCCTAGACATCTCTAGATAGTACTAGGAATGTGCCGTGTCTGAAATCCTAAAAATCCCTGTCTGACATCTTAAGATGTTTACCAGTCACTGTAGACAATACTGAGCTAGGTAGACCAATGGTCTGACAGTGTAATGCAGCTTCCTGTGTCAATTTCTTTATTGCTTCAATTGCTGACTATAACATTTACTCACAGATCTGCTGAACCAATTTGGATTTGCACAGAAAAATAAGGAGATGAGCAGAGTCAATCCCTCAAAATTGACTACAGAATAAATTACATGAAGCAGAGGAATTCAGCTGTCCTGGGGGTTCCTTCTTGTGTCTTCTCAGAATTTTGCACCCAGGGCCATGCTGCTGGATAGTCAGTGCTGGAAGGATAGTGGGATGCTTACCTAGGGTTGCCATATTTCCAAAAGTGAAAATCCAGACACAAAAGCTGAGCTTTTTTGGCACAGTTGTTGAGCTTTTTGGGCAAAATCGCAAAAAAAGACGTTATTGAGCTGTTTTTAAGGGAAATCGGCAAAAACGACACTGTTGTTATGTCTGGATTTTCCTGGACATTTTCCCAATTCTGGTTAATCCTGGTTACCTAGAAGGAGGCAAGGCAGTGAGGAGTGGCAGACGGGCTCTGCTGCATGGCATTAGGAAGGCAGGAAAGCCCTGCAGCCCTGCCTGTGCTGCTGGGCGCCACTGAAATGTAACCCCTGGAAATTGCGAGGGAATGAAAGAAAGGGAAGGGAACCGCCCTGAGACCTGCGGGTATAGGGTGGTATACAGATTTAATAAATAACAACCATAATAAAAATAACAGTAGTTCCCAAGACTGTTGCTTCAGCAGTGCACTTAATCTCCATGGCTGCAGCGGGGATGCAGGCCCATCATTACAACATTTTCCTTAAGAGTGCTTTGTTGGAACCTCAGGGTTTTGCTGAACACTATTTAAGAAAGGCTGGCCTCGACAATGGGTGTTTCACTCTAGCCTCCTTTATGTCTAACTGGCCAGATCTGCTTTCCCAAATGTCTATCACAACTATGACCTCATTCATTGGCTAAAAACACTGAAAGGCAGGGGCAATCTACTTTCTCAAAAACAAAACAACAACTCACCACCGAAGACCATGCCTAGTGTTGACGTTCCTCAAGTCTTGGGTTCCTCAAGTGCTTCTGTTTTTTTAAAAAATGCAAGCTGGGAATTTGGAGAGTATGTCTCATCTGGGGGAACGGCTACTGCCCTTGCCCTCCCTGCAGATGGCCATGATTGTTTGCTACTCACTTAGCTCACTCCATCTTTCAAATGTCTTACCCAACACAGTGAAGTCTGCTTTCACTGGCTGTCTGAGGTACGTTTGAGCATTATTACTCACCCTGTGGTGGTTTCACCACAGCTGCCTTGCCTGCTGGAATCCAGTGGAACTGACCTCCAGGTAAGTGGCTTAGGGTTTGCATGCCTGCTATTCATTCAACTGTAGAACAGCTTTGCTTTTCCATCCTAGTCCTCATGAAATCCTGACCTTGTGAAGATCTTTGTGATTCAAGGAAATTCTCTGCTGGAAAGGACAAACTCCTCAATTAAATGACTTCTTGCTCAAATGAGTCTTTTTGGAGAAGGGGAAGAAACTAATAAAAGGGAGGAAGAGCTTTAGTTCAGTAGAGCTTTGTTTTGCATAAAGGAGGCCCCAGGTTCATTCCTGGGCATCTCTGAAAACCTAGAGCAGAAGTTTTCAACCTTTTTGGGTCCACGGCTCCCTTGACCAACTACAGTCTTTCTGCGGCACCCCTGTGGGGCTCAGGAGCCCAGTTATGTCACCCCTTGTCTTCAGAGCGGGCAGCCTCTCACCCCTTTTCGAGCACCCTCCCTTGTGGTGTGTTCCCTCAGCTTCCTCTCTCCTCTCCTTGGGAATCATCTAGGCAGCCACAGCTGCTGCCCCTGGTCTCTGAGCTGCTGGTCCCAAAGAGACGTGCCTCCTCACACTGCCCCACAGGGGCTTTGGAAGCACCTTCTGGCCAGCTCCAAAGGCACCATTCGCCTAGGGTGCTTGTATCCAGGGCTGCTGCAACGAATAGCTGTGCAAGCCTTTCGGAGGCAGAGACGCGAGAGGGCATCAGAGGGAGAGAGGGAAGAGGGACAGAGGCCAGTGTTGCCCACAACACCCCTGAACATCATTCAAGGAATCCCAGGGTGCCATGACACACTGGTTGAAAACCACTGACCTAGAGAACTACTGCCAGTCAGTGGAGGCAAAACTGAGCTAGAGGGGCCAATGTTCTGACTCGGTATAAGGCTGCTTCCCATGTTCCTAATTCTCACAATCCAGCCAAATTTAACAACTTAAAAGTCTGTGAGTATAGCGGGAGAAACAATGAACTGCTCTCTGTTGAAATAGGTGGAACTTGATGTGTTTGGCTTAGGCAGGATCATACCCAGTTTCCCCCCTCCAAGGTAACTGTCTAGCAGTTTTGTGTCTGCCAGGAGGACAAAGGAACCACACTTTGCTGTTTTTTTGACCCTAAATGTGGCCCTCTAGTTATCTCTGTTTGACCCTTGAGACTCCCCAGACCATGTTGGTCAGACTGGAATGTGCGCTTTAACTGTTATAATGTCTCTTACTTGCCTGGACTGAGAAGTAAGTTTGTGCGTGTACCATTTCTTGGTGACTTTTGCTTGGTTGGAATGTAATCACAGCTGTTGCAACCCTCCCTTCCATGCTGCAGCCCAAAGGTTGTCCATGAGGGAACGAGGCCCTGGGACTGGAAAAAGGTCCCCCAGCCTGATCTAGAAGAATCAAAACACTACCAAACCCTTTGTCATGTAAATACAAAACTGATAACAACACAAACAACGTAACAGGCTGTATGTAACTATATGAATTCTTTTTCAAATGCGATTCAACATATATCAAAATATATGGTTCTATAGACCAACTTATCATATAAACAAAACGTATTATGAGAAATTAAAGTCCAGCAGATAGACCAGGAAATACAATCTACAGTATTCAGTTCTTACATTAGCAATATCCACGGTGTGGAATTATTATATCAATCTTGTAGTGTTCCATGTGAAGATGCTTTTAAGAATCTAGCGTTCCTTGTATGCAGGTATCAGACATGCAGAAAATAAGCTCGGGGTCCAATAACTAGTTAGCATGCCAGAGTCTCGTTCGTTATTGGAATTAACCAGACAAATCGCTCCACCGACTAAGAACGGCCATGCACCACCACCCACAGAATCGAGAAAGAGCTATCAATCTCTCAATCCTTTCCGTGTCCGGGCCAGTTGAGCTTTCTGGCATACTAACTAGTTATGCAACCCCTGAGCTTATTTTCTACATGTGCCATTATTCTTATATATAGTTACATGCAGCCTGTTACGTTGTTTGTGTTGTTGATCTAGAAGAATGGCTTATTCAGTTGGACTCTGCAGTGAGAACTGGACAACATTTGAGGCTACCATGGTTATCCTAAAGACCCAACAACAGTCAAAATGCATTTTCTCTCAACCAAGATGGATACCCACAGTATTTCACATGCTGGCTCTGTAGGGATTGTCTTGAATACCAAACAGGGGGGGCCCATCCCCATTAAAACCAGTAGAATTTTTTACCTCAGATCTTGTTTGCTGTTCTCCTCCATTTGATAACAGAAATGCATTCTCAGAATGACCTTCACAACACTGGTGGAAAAAACATCCTCAAAAGATTAACTGGCTGTCTCTTAGATAATATGGTAAAGAACTGCACACTATGATTTTGCCTTTCCTTGAGAAATGAAACAAGGCCTAGGAAATACACACTTGCCTAACTTATTCGGCAATACTGCAAACTAAGAAGGAAAAGGAGAAAAAGAGGCCCTCGCGAAATCCGTTTGCCTGTCCTCAAAACAAGACGGAAAGGACAAATGCCGCAAGGGAGCTGCTGGAGGATACCAGGAATACCCTCACAGAACGGAAAGGCACAGTTATCAGTAGTGAACCGTTTTGAGTTCCATACCCCTCATAAAACAATGCATGGGCAGTAACGGAATCACTGCAGTGGTCAACATTTCCCTCTGAAACAAGATCTCAGGTTGCCGCTGTCCTTGGTGCTACTGCATATTTACACTAGTCTGGGACCCCCCTGAAGCAAAGCGGCCTTGATTTCCCCAGCCCCTTTCCCAATGGCAAGCCATGAATGCTAACTCTCGTCATTTCAGGAAACAGCTCCTCTACAGGAGGATGGAACGAGTCTTGTGAGCCACTGACTGTCTTTATGCCACTAGAATGACCCTTGGAGGTCCCAGGAACCACTTCACACCTTAGCAATGAGAGGCTAAACCGGACAGGCTACAGAGTTACCAAATCTGGCACTGCATGATGCCTTTCATTGGAAGCCAGAGGACCTGAAGCCCCAAAGGGCAGCAGCCTGTTCCAGCTCTATGAGAGCAGCACGTTAACACTGGGGCCCAAGGTGAGCACAGACACCTGTTCCTCCCCAGGGTGGACGTGGGCCACGTGGCGCGGGAACTGCTGCTTGTACCGGAAGGTCTTCCCGCAAGCCGAGCAGGCGTAGGGTTTCTCGCCCGTGTGGATCCTCTGGTGCTTGACCAGCTTGGAGTTGACGTAGAACCCTCGGCCGCACTGGGCACACTTGTAGGGTTTCTCCCCGGTATGGATGCGCTGGTGCTCGATGAGGGAGGAGCTCTGGGAGAAGCACTTGCCGCACTCTTCGCAGCGGTAGGGCCGCTCGCCGGTGTGCACCCGATTGTGGGAAACCAGGTGGGTCTTCTTCTTGAAGCACTTGCCGCAGAGCGGGCAGGGGAAGGGCTTCTCCCCGGAGTGGGTGCGCTCGTGCTTCAGCAGGTTGGAGCTCAGGGAGAAGCGCTTCCCGCAGAGGGTGCAGGTGTAGGGCTTCTCCCCGGAGTGGGTGCGCAGGTGCTTCACTAGGTTGGAGGTGCGGCTGAAGGCCTTCCCGCACTCCCGGCAGGGGAAGGGCGTCTCGCCGGTGTGGGTGCGCTGGTGTTCCGTCAGGGCGGAGCTCCGGCTGAAGCCCCGCCCACACTCGGGGCAGGCAAAGGGCTTCTCGCCGGTGTGGATCCTCTGGTGCCCCATCAGGGTGGAGCTTTGGGAGAAGCGTTTCCCGCACACGTTGCACACAAAGGGGCGCTCCCCGGTATGGATTCTCTGGTGTTCGATGAGCACAGAGCTCTGTGAGAAGCTCTTCCCGCACTCAGTGCAGTGGTAGGGCTTCACCACCGGCTTGCGGGGGGCAGGGGGAGGAGGAGGTTCCAGGATACCCAAAAGGTTGATAAAACCTGGAGGATCATAGGAAGTCTCCTTTGCCCGGCGCTTTCTCACCTGGCTCCTCCATCTCTGTTCCTCTACCTTTGGCTGACTGTTGCAGTCACTGGGACTCTGGGAATTGTTTGGAGGATGTGCCTCGCCCTCTGTTGTCTCCTCACCATCTCGGTCCATCAGGTGTCTTCCATGACCTCTGCTGCTCTTTGGTGCTTCTCCTCTCTGCTCAGTGCTCAAAGTCATTTCCAGCGCCTGCACCTCTCCTCTTCCTTCAGGGACTTCTATTCTGAGATCTTCTGCCTCCATCTGGCTTTCAAATCCAGCATCTGCTGAGAGGAACAAAGCAGAAGAAGTAGAACCTGTGAAGGAAACTGACTAGCTAGGTAGTGAAGAATATTCACTGCAATATCTCTTTTGAGAACAAAGAAGCCACTGACACATTACTATGGCAAGCTATCTTCGGGTGCTGAGATTCAGCCACTGACATGCCAGCTTACAGTGCTCAGGGAGCTTTTCCTAGGATGAGAGAACATTCAGGGCCATATGTCTATGTTCTTTATCCATATGTCTATGTTTAGGGAAGCTTTTAATGTTTGATGTATCACAGTATTTTAATATTATTTTGGAAGCCGCCCAGAGTGGCTGGGGAAAACCAGCCAGATGGGCGGGGTATAAATAATAAATTATTATTATTATTATTATTAATCATACTTTACCCCCACCCCCTGATTGCCTGGGTTGCTAAAGTATGAACCTGGATCAGATCACTAAATTAAGTGCCAGTCTCAATCTTGAGAAACTTTTAATAATACAGTACATAGCAAAGCAAGGGAAAGTTTCAAGGGGATAGGAAAGAAAAACCTCCACAAGCCTGAAACAGGCAGGCAGGACAGAGCACCCTCTGATAAAGAGTGGGGAACACACTGCTTGTCTTGCCAAAGTAGTTAACTGCGTCTCCAAAACGGTAGTAAGGCTATAGGAACTTTGAATCCCTCAATGGGAATGGGAATGAAAATGACAAAGGGTGTGATATTTGCCAAGCATCCTATTTTTAAAACACCCCTTTAAAATGTTTTATTGTTCTAGAATACCCAGCTCCACAGAATATAACCAAGGTTTCCCCACCAACGTATTGTTCCCATTCCAGGGTGTTTTAAAAGCAGTATTTTCCAACCACACAAATTCCCTGTCAGATCCCCATACCATCCCTGTCATTTAAGTGCTTTAACACATACAGTGGTGCCCCGCAAGACGAATGCCTCGCAAGACGAAAAACCCGCTAGACGAAAGGGTTTTCTGTTTTTCGATGCGCTTCGCAAAACGAATTTCCCTATGGGCTTGCTTCGCAAAACGAAAAAGTCTTGCGAGTCTTGCGATTTTTTCCGCTTCCCCCCCTTTTTCTAAGCCGCTAAGACGCTAACAGCCTTTTAGCCACTAAGCTGCTAAGCCTTTAATAGCGCTAAACCGCTAATAGCGCTAATCCGCTAATAGGGTTGCTTCGCAAGACGAAAAAACCGCTAGACGAAGAGACTCGCGGAATACTGGCCTCCCACTCACCCATTTTTCCAACTTCAAATTATCAGGTTTCCGGCTGCACACCAAAACAAACCCGTATCCCATTCCAGATTTCCAGGAAATTTTTTGATCTAAGTTCCAGAATGGGTGCTTTGTGGATCTCAAAAAATACAGGTATAATGATTTTCAATCCTATTTATCACACCATACATTGTGATAATGCATCAAGTTTTCAAAGTGCAGAAAACGGTGTCTTTTTTTGGGGGGGGGGGGAGGCCAGTGCATCTCTAAAGCTGCCTAACTTATTAGTATAACCGCTCACACAAAAAGGATTAAGTTGAATATTCTTTTTATCCCATGCATCTCCATTAACCTGGGCATGTAAGATACCCCCTAAAATCTATGCATTCATGCACGTTCATAATGTTTCTGCCCTGAACACCTATAGCTGTGAAACTCAGGCGGCTTGTGTTTCCAGAATTTTGACGCTAGCTGCCTTTAACGAAAAAAGGCATTCTTGCTTGCTTGCTCCTTTTTTTTGTTTGTTCGGTGGGGCAGAACGCGATCGCGAACCCTTCACTCGTGGGGTTTTGTTTTGTTTTTAATTGCAACCTAACATTGAGCTTCTGGCTGCACCCCACCGCACCCCTTTTCTTTTTCCAACGCTGCTCCCTAACGGAGATTTGCTCTCCCTTACTTACCTTGGTCGGGGGATTCCTCCCTCCCTTCCGCACCTTGCGAGCTCTCCCCTTCCATCTTCGGGGATGCTTTTCTCACGAACTCCCCACTGCAGACGGAAGCCAGGTCCGTTGCAAAAAAAAACCCACCACCCGCGGGCAGCAGTTGCCACAACCTGCAAGGCTGGCGAGTCGGTAACGCCAGCGGAGGAGGAGGAGGAGGGAGCCCAGAGATGACGTCACATCCTCACTGGCGTCCACGTGACGCAGGGGGGAACCTGGACCAGAGAGGAGGGAGGGGGGGGATCCTGGAGGCGGTTGCCGGGATACCGGAGGGAACGCGCGAGGCCTAGAGCCTCCTGAGCCCCGAACTTGCTTTTGTGGGGGGGGGGGGGCGCAGATCCTAGAAAGGGGTCCCTTGTTTTAGGCGGCCGAAGGAAATAAAGCAAGACGTTGTTTGCTATATCCACGTAGCTAAGAGAATGGACAGATCCTCCTCTTTCGTATTAAAAAGGGAAATCCACTAGGTTGGGGTTGGGGAAGCTTCCCCGCCCCCATGGTACAGTTGTCTGTACGATAAATCATTTAATGTGCCAAAACGAACACAAGATATTAATATTGCAGTTGTTGCACAAGTATTTTATTGTTTTGACAGGAATGTCATTGAAACCAGGAATTTTGGAACGCAGAAATAAAGAAAACAACCAAACCGTCAATTCTAGCGGGGGGGACGGGGACCTAAATTATTTAATTTGGTATTTGAATGATTGGTATTAGCAACTGTATTATAATTTGGCATTGTTATAATGAGGCTATTATTGGACTGTAATTGAAAATTAATAAAAATGATCAAAAAACGTTACCTGTACATTTTAATCTATCAATCTACCTACTTTCAATTCCATTAACGTTTAACTGTTTTGTGGTTGTTGTTCCTTCCCCGCCCACCCCCGTTTTTAGCTATTCCTATTTTATCTGTGAGCCTGCCCCCCCCCCCATCAGAGAAAATAGCAGAGATATATGATATTCGGATGAAGGGGCAGTTTACTAAATAAATAAATAAAATTTGTGCCACTGTGATCTCTGAACAGCAATATATAAATTTAATGAATAAATAATAATAGTACCAGCTTCTTGTGAAGCAGAGGGGTTTTTTTTTTGCTGGTGCAATTCCAGCTGAAACGCAAGAGGCGCCATCTATATTTGGTTTGTTTGTCTAATTAAAAGTATTTTTATAAGCTGCATAGTTTAGCTTTAAAAAAAGGTTTAGCTGTGCCCTCCCAAAGTGATGCACATCAACAATAGTAATGCAGGCACTTCTGAAAGGAATATGCTGCTAAGGGAAGCTGCTCTGGTTAAGCCATTCAAAGCCTTCATTGAAGGTAGGGGTGAAGAAAAAGGTATTTCCGTTTTGCTTAAGTGCCTGAACAAGGTGCAAGTCATTTGAAAGTAAGTTCCACAGCTGTCGACCACCACCAAAAGGCCTTGTCTCTTGAGCTTGCCAGCAGGTGCGTGAACATCACCTGTCAAGCCAGTCTTTGGATGAAGGGAAGTATACAAATTTAATGAACCAAGTAATCAGAATGCATCCTGATGCATTTTAATTATTGTTTTGCACTAGTTTCTTTATTTTGATCTGTATGTTTTTACATGTTGCAAGTCACCTTGAATCCTGACTTGGGAGAAAGGTGGGATATAAATGTGTTAATTTTTTAAAAATGTCCTGCTTTTCAAGATGGCACTGCCATTTACACAGCAATCCCATTGAACACTTGAGTCACCTGTTTTAATTGCTGTGTTATTTTAACAGCATTACTATATTAAACATTAAACTATGTTTTTATTTTAATGCTTGCATAATTGGTTGTTAGACTCTATATTTTAAGGTAGTCATTAGCTTTACCTTTATGACGACTTTTAATTGTTTTACCTTGTGTGAATTATTTTTATGTGTGCTGCTTAGAAATGCAAATTAAGCGTTATATAAATGCCTTAAATAAATATACTTCCATACCACTTAGAAAACTATTTTGGATCAAGTGGTGTATATAAATAATGGTGCTGCTTCATGGAAGAGTCCTCAGTGACTGTAGGTCTTACAAGGGAGAACACATGACAGCTTTGTATGATTGTATGATTCTCCACATGTTTTGGATGTTCCTCTCTTCCACCTACACAAAACAGTTAGACAAAAGGATGGTCAAGATAAGCAACTGGGTGAAAAACATTTATTTTGGTAACTTACAATGAAGGGGGTTTAGGTATACACAATTTCTTCACAATTGATTTTCTCAAGGGCAGTTGATACATGGAATAAAAACACTGTCTCAAAGGCAGTCAAAAAATAAAACCAAAGAGCCTGTTGCATGTTGCACCTTAAAAACCAATTGATTTATTGTGGTATGAGTGTACTTGAGAACTTTATGCTCTTTCCCTTTTTTTCTTTATAGACTGCCCTTCCTCCCAAAGGAGACCAGGGCTGCTACAGACTCACACTACAACTCTTTCAGAATTGCTCGACGACCTTAGGTAGCAATACATCCTTTCTTTAATGCTCTTAATAAAATGTCCTTGCCGCTGACAAGGAGAGAAGCTTAAGTCAAGCTTTGGGGACTGTCCGGATAGTCTGGATGCTCACCAGCACAACAAATGTGTGTTGAGTTTCTCCTTTGGTGCGAGGGCTCCAAACTCCTCACTCCTTGGGGAAGTGCTTTTTGTTAGGGGGATATTGCATTCCCCCCCCCCCCAAATCTGCTTGTCACTGGGAACATGCAATTCCATTCCTGGCTCACGGGGACACCTGAAGTGCTATCTGAAATGTGGCTGTGTGCACATTGTTGCCGGTAGTGTCCTTGGCATCATGGATGGGGAATGACCCAACTCCCCACAGTGCCCACACTGGACGCTAGTGCAAGCTGCAGAGAGTGGACCGGTAGAGAAAGCAAAAGGGAGGTCACATTCATCTTGGAGCCTCTCCAGGAAAAGTCTTAAGAAATCCCAACTCAAATGTCCCTGCTCCCTCTAAAGAAGCGTTGAGGACCTTGCAGCCTTCCAGATGTTGAACTCTAACAACCTCAGCCAGCATGACCAATGACTGGGGATGATGGAAGCTGTGGCGCAGCAACACTGGGGGGGGGGGGGAGGAGCAGGTTCCACACCCTTGCTCTCATGCAGGTGTGTGGAAGCTTTGGCCCTCCCAGCACCTCTGGCTGTTGGCCACGTTTGCTGGGGCTGATGGGAGTTGTAGTTCAGCAACAGCCCTGGAGGGCCAAAGATCTCCCACCCTCGTTCCAAAGGCGGGATGATGTGCGCTTCAGCACACAAAGGAGGAGCACTCCTTTGTCCTGTCACAGGGAGCTGAAACTGATTGGCTTGAAGGCAAAGCGTATAGAAGCCCTTTGCCAGTTTCACATTTACAGCAAGCCGAGCTAGAAGTCTCGAGAAGCAGGGCCAGGCTGTGAAACAGACTTCTGCATACTCTGCAGGAGTAATAAAGAGCAAGGAGGCAGAGGGCTGAAGTGAGGGAGAGAGAAGAACATAGAAGCAGGGGTTAGGCAACTAATAGGTCAGATTCGCAGGTTAGCACAGAGAGATTATTTGCTCACCGGACCACTTTCTGCTGTCAGTTCCAGGAGAAAAAGAACCAGCTCTCTTCCATTTGTTTAATGCTTTTTTGCCTAGTGACCTGGAGGCAAGTACTACTCTCCAGAGGTGGGCAACTGTTCACACACCTGCAACATGGCTATGTATGCTGGGCATGAGAACCATGGCAGTGAACACCGGACTTAGGAGAAAGCACTGGAGCGCCGACTACTGTGTGCCGAGACTCTTAATTTGTGTGCTCAACTTCAACCTACGGTGGAGCACATAAATGGCCATGATGAGCTCTGCTAGTCACGATCAGGGAAGCAAGGAGAAGAGATCTGATGTGTGCAGAGTCGAATCACAGAAGTGTAGAGCTGGGAGGGACCTTAAGGGTCATCCAGTCGAAGCCCTTGCAATGCAGGAATGAAGTAGAGGGTCTGATCAGAAGCTCTTTTGTTCCAAGGAGCTAAAGCTAGTCAAAGAGGCCAGGGACACAGCTCTAAAGGGGCCTAGAGGGAGAGACAGGAAGCGAGTGAAAGGGGCTACTATCATAAAGAAACCGTAGGGCAGCCCTGCTCTCTGCTTTCTCAGATATTTTGCAGCAGAGGGGGTGTCTCCGCCCAGGGGTGCAAGGCGAGAGCGGCCACCGGCTCCTCCTCCACAGGGTGCACCTGTTTCTGGTGACGGGTGAACTGCGGCTTGTAGCGGAAGGCCTTGCCGCAGACGGAGCAGGTGTAGGGCTTCTCGCCCGTGTGGATCCTCTGGTGCTTGATGAGGTTGGAGCTGACGCAGAAGCCCTTCCCGCAGTCCGCGCACTTGTAGGGCTTCTCGCCGGTGTGGATGCGCTGGTGCTCGATCAGGATGGAGCTCTGGGAGAAGCACTTGCCGCACTCCTCGCAGCGGTAGGGCCGCTCGCCGGTGTGCACCCGGTGGTGGGACACCAGGTGGGTCTTCTTCTTGAAGCGCTTCCCGCACAGGGAGCAGGGGAAGGGCTTCTCCCCGGAGTGGGTGCGCTCATGCTTCAGCAGGTTGGAGCTGAGGGAGAAGCACTTGCCGCACAGGGCGCAGGTGTAGGGCTTCTCGCCCGAGTGGGTGCGCAGGTGCTTCATGAGGTTGGAGGTGCGGCTGAAGGCCTTCCCGCACTCCCGGCAGGGGAAGGGCGTCTCGCCGGTGTGGGTGCGCTGGTGCTCCACCAGGGTGGAGCTGCGGCTGAAGCCCCGCCCGCACTCCAGGCACGTGTAAGGCTTCTCGCCGGTGTGGGTGCGCTGGTGCTCCACCAGGGTGCTGCTGCGGCTGAAGCTCTTCTCGCACTCGCTGCACGTGAAGGGGCGCTCCCCCGTGTGGATCCTCTGGTGCTCAATCAGGTTGGAGCTCTGAGAGAAGCTCTTCCCGCAATCGGTGCAGTGGAACGGCTTCTCGGGCGCACGCCGGGGGGAGCTCGGCGGGGCCTCTAAGATGCCCAGGACATTGATGTAACCCCCCATGGCCGGCGCGTTTGATCTCCTGCGGCGACGCCGGAGCGGCGGGGGGTTTACCCGGCAGATGTTCTGAAGGGTTCGGGGGGCATTTTCTGCAGCTGCCGCATTGGGAAGAAATGGCACTTCCTCGTTCACCATCCCGTCACCTGTGTGGAGAATATTACAAGCATCTCAGCCCCATATGCACTTTAAAAAGCTTGGCTCCCTGCCTGTATTGAGGACAAGTTGCCATCAGAGATTAGGAATTCCCAGGCTACGTCAGACCATTTGTTCACTCTGCTCAGGGTTCTGTCATGTGACAAACAGCCACTCAGCAGAAACCAGGAAATTGAGCGTAAGATTGATGCTCTGTTTAAGAACTGTAGGAGGTGGGTGGGTGGTAAGGGGAGATGCTGGGCTGCCACCACAAAAGCCACTCCTGATACAGTGGTACCTCGCAAGACGAATGCCTCGCAAGACAAAAAACTCGCTAGACGAAAGGTTTTTCCGTTTTCGATTTGCCTCACAAGACAAAATTTCCCTATGGGCTTGCTTCGCAAGACGAAAACGTCTTGCGGCTTTGTTTCCTTTGTCTAAAAACAAAGACATGTTTTGTTTATAAAGTTAATTTATTTTCCCTTCAATTTTTGAACTGCTCTTTACAGTATGTGTGACTTTAAAGAGCAGTTAATAAACTGTTGTTGTACCAAATTTGGCTTTGTTTGGACTTTTTTTGACCATAGGAACGCATTAATTGATTTTCAATGCATTCCTATGGGATTTCGTGCTTCGCAAGACGAAAAATTCGCTAGACGACAAAAATTGCGGAACGAATTAATTTCGTCTTGCGGGGCACCACTGTATCCCTATTCCCAGTTGTATACAACTGTTACGTAATTATTAGCGGGATGGACTATGACCGGGAAGATCGAGGGTGAAATTTACACTCAGCTGCAAAGCTCACTGGGTGGCTGATCAAATCTCTCTCAGCTTAACCTGCCTCACTGTAGTGAGGGTAAGGGTAAGAATAACATGTAAGTAAACATAATATTCAGTGGAACATGAACATACGTATACTCAAAGGTAGTCTAATAATACCACACATGTTCCAGGGCTGAAGACTGATACTAAAAACAAGTTATGGGATTCAGCTGAAACCTTTGCATTTGCTGTCTAGCACTGAATTTGGCAACAACCAGCAAAAACTAAGTTTCTACTGCTCATAGTTTTGAAAAGGAGCTTGGAAGCAACACTCCAAGTGCAGTCTTTCTTCACTTCTCAATCAAAAATTCCAACTTTTTGCAAAGCTTCAGCCCCAGAAACAGAAGAAATTATGTAAAACTTAGTATTTATGCATAGGCATGCATAGTTTGCATAATTCATTGATTTCAGAGTATGAGCATCCAGGTCACAGAATATGTTTTGGGAGGTGGTTTGGAGCACAAAGTATAGACACACATACCTGTGCAAGTATTTATTCAGCCAAATGAAAGGAGGGATTCGCTTTTGGGTACAGTATACACAGTCATATGCTGAACATGCACTTATTTACTTTGGCCTTTGACACCAGGGATATATATATATATATATATGGGTTGAGGACAAGTGTAAAATCTAATAATAGAAAATGAGAATTAGTAACAACAACAAGAACACAAAAAGAATGACTGTGTGTGCCTGAGGTGTATAGTAGACTAACATTTCTGTAATAGGACTACAATACAAAGTGTGTTCCAAAAATCTGAATAAATGAATATTCCCTTGTGGCAATGATTCGATTAACTTATTTTAAGAGAAATGAAGTGAATCTCTCAATCTGAAGTGAATTAGTGGGGAAATGAGCTTTATTATTTTTCATCAATAAATAATACAGTGTGATTGTGCCCAATTTCTCACCTGAAAAGATTGTTCCCCTTGGGATCTCCCCATCCTCAGACCTCTGAAATTCTGGAACATAATTTCCATCAACCTGGGCCATTCAGAAGACCAAAACACACTTTGCTGAGCTGAAAACCTGCTAGTGAGAGATGCAGAATCAAGATTTCATGTCCACTCTCTGCTCTAAATCAGTGTTTCCCAAACTTTTTTGGGCAACGGCACACCTGTTTACTGAAAAAAAATCTCGCGGCACACCACCATTAAAGCCCCGCCCCGTGACGTCAGCGCGCAGCGTCACGCCGGGAGGACACACGAAAGTGAAAGTTTTTTCCCTCCCCCCTCAGTCCCTCGCTCGGAATTCAGCTCGTTTGGAGCATCGCTCCGGCTGCTCCCTCTCCCGCCGCGCAGGAGCGATGCCTCTCTCTGTCTCTCCCTCCGCGCAGGCTGAGGGAGGGAGGGAGGTGCGCGTGTGACCCGTCTTTGCTGGGAGACCAAACCCAGCGAGGCAGAGTCGCGCGGAGGCGCCCAGGCAGCGCTGCCAGCTGTGAGGAGGAGCGCCAGGCAGCAGCAGGAGGCGCGGCCTCTCCTCGCCGCCGCCGCCCCGCCTCTCGTCGCCCGCCTCGCCCGCCTCCCTCCAGGCATCTCGCGGCACACGAGGCAACGTCTCACGGCACACTCGTGTGCCGCGGAACACCGGTTGGGAAACACTGCTCTAAATATGTTTCAATGTAGGGGAAAACAATTATTGCTACACACTCAATCAATCATGAATGTGTAGTTCCTCAGAACATATAGCCTGTGGAACTTTCTACAGTTACAGTAAACATAACACCAGTCATTAAGATAATTGCATAGGTATTAGTCGCAGTAAATAAAGCTAGGCTAGCACAGGGTGGTTGGCAACGTGCATGTAAAGCTGGAAAAGGTGTGGAAAAGGGCAACCAAAACGATCAGAAAGCTAGAGTAAATAAAATAAAAATATAGAACCCTCTGAGATAAACTAGGTTGATAGGGCAGGAGGTCGTAACAGCGAGTTAAATATGGAATGAATGCAGAAGGCCTATTCGCATGTCCGTGGCTAGTCATTTGTTTTGTTCTGCACCCCGCTTAGGGCAAGCGTGTCCTCTGAATCACTTGCCCTGGTCGCAAGCCACAACGCAGCCAGCTGCAAAACTTCCCTACTGCTGGTTGACCCCACCATGTAAAATTGCGGGTTCCGCCAGCGACGGCAGTTCAAAGAGAATGAGTCACTGTGAAAGGAAAAAGCAGACCAGGTGGTGGTGGTGGTGGGGGGGGGGGATCCAAACAAACCAGCTCGATGGGTGAGCAAAATATGAAACCGATACTTACAATGCACGCCCACCCCCTATAGAGGGAGAAGGGAAGCCACAGATCGCCGGAGACGGGATCAAGGAAAGCCACCTGCAGGAGGAGGATCGGTTCCTAGAGACGCAGTGCAACGACTCTTCTGGCTTTCCTAAAGCGGCTGCCAACCCAGTTTGAGAAGGGGGGTGGCACGAAACCCCTGCCCGCCCCTCTTTCCAGCCCCACAGCGCTGCATGCATGGATTACTGAGATGGGGGGGGGTGGAAAAGGAGGGAGTGCGTGGGAAAGGAAAACAAAGTCCTGGGGCGCGTTTCCGTGCAATGGCCCCCAAAGAGATCGCAGTGCAGGCTGAGAAGACCACGGATGGGGGAGGATCAAGCAACAACCTCCCCCATCCCCCCTTTTTTGCAGCGCTCCAGGCGACTGCAGAGCGCGATTCCTGCCCCCTTCCTATTGTTTCTCCGTCGCAACTCCCCCCACCCAACCCGGAAAAGCAACCCGATCCTCCCCACTTCCCACCCCCGAGAGACCAGCCCCCTCCTCCAAAGGAAGGCTCGCAATCGCTCACCAGACTCCCGGGAAAGCCCAGACTGCGGGCGCAAGAGGCGCTGTGCCCCGGCGAAGGCCGTCCCCAGGAAATCCCATCCTGGCATCAGGCGTTCCCCTTGCGCGAGAGGGCGCCGCCCAGCCCTCCCCTTCCCTCGCCGCAGTGCCGGGAGGAGGCGTCGGATTTGCGGTGGTTAAAAGGACAGAGGCCACTCGAGGGCTGCGACACGCGCGTCCCTGAGACAAAGCCGCCTCCGCCTCCAGAAGGTTGCAGCCCGCATCGTTTGCCCAGAAAGATTTCTCCTCGCCGTCCTGGGAAGGGAATAGACAACAAAGGGGTTCCTGGGTTTCTAAGCTCTTCTTCCATGACAGTCATCCGCATCCCTAACCCCCACAATGTCTCTAATTCAGCCGACTTGTTTTTTCCAGGAGATCAGAACTGTATAGAGTAGGCCTAAGCCCAGTTTGTCTTAGGGGTAAGAACACACACTTCGCTGCATTTCTTGGATAGGGACCTGGAAGTAGCAGCCATAGAATTTGTAGAGTTGGAAGGGACCCTGAGGGTCACCTGGTGCCAGGGGCGCCGACTTATAAAAAATATTGGGGGGGCCCATACCGGGCTCCTGCCGCTGGTTCGCTCGGGTAGCCGGGAGAACGCAGTTCGAGGTGGCGGTGTTGGGGAGAGACCCTCGCTCAGGGCGCCACTAGACTTGGCGGCCGGCGGCCTATCTGGGGGGGTTTTGGAGCGTATTTCGGCGGAGCGATTGGGGAGGAGGGGGCTTGTTGCCGGATTCTTCAGCTGGGCTGGAGATCCGCTGCTGGGGGGGTCCCTGGGCCGAGTTGTGAGCACGGCCTGCTGAAGGGAGATCCAGCCGATTGCGCGACGGGGACGGCCGGGGCTCTCCGGCTAGGGCGCGCGGCTGGCTGGCTGGCGAGGGAGCAGGTGGGGAGGAGGCGGGGGTCCTCACTCTCTTAGGAAACGCACCCGCGCGCCCGATTGCCACGAAGTCCGAAGGGTGCGTGTGTGGAATTAAAAAGCAAAAACGAGATACGGGCAGGGCAGGCAAAGAGTTTCCTGCAAGAGGATGGAGGGCAGGTTGAAGAGAAAATCACTCAGGATGAGACAGTCAAATCAGCCATGATAAAATGGACTCAGGATATTGGGTATAACATCATGTTTGAGGACTGGGAAAGGTTATGGACCACCGGAATGAAATTCACGGCATGTAATGCCTTGAAGGAAAATATTATGAAAATGATTTATAGGTGGTACATGACCCCAGTCAAGCTTGCAAAAATATATCACCTGTCTGATAATAAATGTTGGAAATGTAAGGAGGCTGAAGGGACATTCTTTCACCTCTGGTGGACTTGTCCAAAAGTGAAGGCCTTCTGGGAAATGATCTATAATGAGTTAAAAAAGGTATTTAAGTATACCTTTCCCAAGAAACCAGAGGCCTTCCTCTTGGGCATTGTTGGCCAGAAAGTGTTAAAGAAGGATAGAACTTTCTTTATGTATGCAACTACAGCAGCAAGAATACTTATCGCAAAATATTGGAAGACACAAGATTTGCCCACACTGGAAGAGTGGCAGACACAATTGATGGACTACATGGAACTGACTGAAATGACTGGCAGAATCCGAGATTTGGGAGAAGAAACAACGGAAGAGGACTGGAAAAAATTTAAGGACTATTTACAAAAACAATATAAGTTGTATGAATGTTAAAAATTTACATGATTCGGAAACTATAGCTTCAGCAATTAGATTTGGGAAACAGGAAATTATATTTTAAGTAAGAAAAGGTCAAAATCTAAGGTAATACTATGTTTAATTTAAGATATAAGTAACTGATGAAAAGTATGTTAAATTTAGAGGTATAGTATTTGAAAAGTACAAAATAAGGTACGAAACAAGGTAATAATTTGCTGATATCTTTATTATAAAGAATGCAGGGTAAGGGAGATGCGAGGAAGTCCAGTTAGTTATATAAAAAGTATTAAGTAGTGGGTTGACATAGCAGCCGGCACAGCGATTTCTTCAAGTAGCTCTTTATTAAGACAAGCTGGAATAGAACTGACTGCGAACAGCTCAGCCGGCCTGTATTTATAGGCAGCCGGCTGTCAACATTGTAACCACAACAGCTCAGAGTTCCCGCCTAAACTAACTGCCGCGGACCTGAGTGAAAACTACCTACAGACCTGAGTGAAAACTATATACATTATCCCCCTGTTGGCCCAGGGTGAAACTACACTACATAAAACCCCTCCCCACCGAGATAAGGCGTTAGTTACAATCGTAATGGTTTCCTTATATACAGCACTACGTGTAATGGTTCAATTAGGCACAAAAGCATATCGGTTACATTTCCCATACTTAGACCAACAGTGATACCTGTCCAACAACGTAGTCCTTTAAATGAGTTGGGCGCTTGGAAACTCTGCCAGACCGCCGGGGACTGGTAGCCAAGTCCGGAGGGCCACACAGTTCTCGCTGAGGCTGTGGTGCGACCCTAGGTAGCGTTGGAACCAACTCCCCTGGATCCGCTGCTGTGGGTGGAGCCTCCGCAAGTGGAGTGGTCTGAGTCTGTTCTGAGACGGCTTGGTTCGGCTCCACGCTGGCAGTTTGCGAGGGAGGTGTAGGTGGGGCCTCGCCATCTGTACTTGTCTCTTCTGGAGCCGCAAGCGCAGTTGGGGGCACCTCGGTAGTGTCTAAGTCGCCAACCCTGCGCCTAAGCTGGTCTATGTGCCGCCGCCACAAACGTCCGTCTTCGAGTGCCACCTGGTACGAACGAGGTCCAGTGACTCCCACTACTGTGGCTGGCACCCAAGGAATGTCCCCCACATAGTTCCGGGCAAAGACCTGGTTTCCTGGAACTAATGACCGTGGTGCGTTGGCACAGCCTGGGGGTTCAGCCACGGCAAAGTCTGGGTGTAGCCGGTCGAGCGGTGACCTGAGGCGGCGGCCCATAAGCAGTTCAGCAGGACTCCTCCCTCTGGCCGCATGAGGAGTGATGTGCTGCACGAACAAGTATTCGGCGACCCGCTCATGCCAGTCTCCCCGGTCCAGGCACGCCAGTGCCTCTTTTGTCGAGCGCACCATTCTTTCCGCTTGCCCGTTGCTGGATGGATGAAAAGGTGCCGTTAGGGCATGGCGGATGCCCAGTCCCAAAAGATACCGCTCAAACGTGCCTGACGTGAACTGCGGTCCGTTGTCAGAGACAAGGACATCAGGACACCCATGCGTTGCAAACAGGCCTCGCAGCACCCGGATGACAGCTTCGGTAGTGGTGGAGGGCATCAGGGCGACCTCCAGCCATTTGGAATAGGCGTCCACCACTACCATAAAGGTCCGGCCGTGAAAGGGGCCAGCCAGATCGATGTGCACCCTCGACCAGGGTGTCTTTGGAGTCTCCCAGGTGTGTCCCTTAGCTGCCGGTGGTGCAGGCCTCGACTCTTGGCACGCTTGACAGGCGGATACCCAGGCAGTGATGGCATCGTCCATATTAGGCCACCAGACGTAACACCGAGCCAGCGCCTTCATTTTGACAATTCCCGGGTGGCCAACGTGCAGAGCCTCCAGGACGCGCTGACGGAGTCCCTGGGGAATCACGACACGTGTTGTCTGGTTGCGAAGGGCTGGAACTCCGATGCAAAAGGCCCTTGTGGCCACCCCCTCCACACCCAGTTGAGCACCCGGCTGATGGTGCGATCCTGGGCAGACGCGGAGGCCACAGTGGCAGCTGATACAGGCGCTGCCGGAAGATCCTCAATCAGAAGGAGCGATGAAGCTGGAGCCGGGTCTTCCACAAATGCTGGAAGAGGGCAACGGCTGAGGGCGTCGGCATGGCCCATCGATTTTCCCGGGCGATGGATGAGCCGGTAGTGGTAGGCAGCCAGGAAAACAGTCCATCGCAGCATGCGTGGTGAGAGGACCGGTGGAGTTGGACGATCACCGGCGAGGAGGCCCAGGAGTGACTTGTGGTCAGTGATGAGGTCAAAAGTCCTGCCATAGAGGTATTCATGGAACCTCTTCACTCCAGCCACAAGTGCCAATGCCTCCTTGTCGAGCTGGCTGTAATTCCGTTCCGTCGGAGATAGTGTCCTGGAAAAGTAGGCGAGCGGTGCTTCTCTTCCATCTGGGAAACGGTGGCTAAGGACAGCACCGATGCCAAAAGGTGAGGCGTCGCAGGCAAGGACCAGCGGCCTGGATTCACTGTACTGTACCAGCACACTGTCTGAAGAAAGGAGAGCCTTGACCGCGTTGAAGGCCGCCGTCTCTCGATGACCCCAGGCCCAAGGCGTCTTAGTGCTAAGGAGTTGGTGAAGAGGCTCAGCCACAGTGGCTTTGTGGGGCAGGAACATGTTATAAAAGTTCAGCAGCCCCAGGAATGCCTGCAACTCCGTTTTGTCCTTTGGGGTGGGGGCCTGCTGGATAGCGCGGATCTTGGATGTGGTTGGATGAAGGCCGGAGGCATCGATAAGATAGCCCAGGAACTCTACCTGTGGAACGGCAATCAGGCACTTCTCCCTCTTTACCTTGAGCCCGGCCTCCTGGAACCTGGTCAGCACGGCACGGAGGCGCTCGAACAGCTGCTGGTGTGATTCTGCAGACACCAAGACGTCATCAAAATATGGTACCACGCCCGGAAGCCCTTGCAGGAGACGCTCCATAAGGCTTTGGAAGATGCCAGGAGCCACACTCACCCCGAACTGCAATCGGCGGCAACGGAATGCCCCCCGGTGGGTGACGATCGTCTGGGCTTCAGCAGTGGCATCATCGACTGGCAGTTGTTGATAGGCTTGGGCAAGGTCCAGCTTAGCGAAGACCTTACCCTCACCCAGGGAATGCAGCAGGTGTTGGACAACAGGAACCGGATAAGCGTGCTGCTGAAGTGCCTTGTTGATTGTGCACTTGTAGTCAGCGCAGATTCTCACCGACCCATCTGGCTTGACAGGCGTGACGATGGGGGTTTCCCACTTTGCGTGGTCAACGGGCTCCAAAACTCCTTGGGCGATCAGTTTGTCCAGTTGTTCGTCCACCTTAGCCTTGAGAGCAAAGGGAACCCGGCGTGGCTTAAGCTTGATGGGGGCGACTTGTGGATCAAGGCTAAAGGAGATGGGCGTACCAGTATATTGTCCCAAGGTGCCGTCAAAAACCTCGGCAAAGTCTTTGACCAGACCCTCAGTCTCTGCGTTAGAGATGCAGTTGATGCCGGTGACTTCCAGGCCGAGGGCATCAAACCAGTCTAGCCCTAGGAGGCTTGGCCGCTGACCTTCGACCACCACCAACCGGAGCAGGCCCGAAAAATCCTTGAAGGCGATCCGGAACCGGCCAACGCCTACCACGGGAATGTCGTTTCCCTGATAGTCTCTCAGGTGTACGCGGTGAGAGTCGAGTTGCCTTTTGGAAACTCTGGGTACCAGTCTTTTGATGGTGCTCCATGACACGACGGACAGGGCAGACCCGGTGTCGATCTCCATGTCACATGGAGCTCCTTCAATGAGCACCGTGACGTTCAGCTTGCGTCGCGTAGACGAGTCGGTTTGGCCAATCGTGGTTCCAGACGGGCAGCGGCAGTTGGTGAGAGCGAAACAACTTTCCTTGGCAGACTGGAGTGAAGACTTGAACTTGCGAGTCGATGAAGGGGGGGTGTCAGACGGAGCCGATCGGCAGACCTTAGCGATGTGGCCCCTTCTGGAACACCTCCTACAGATGGCGTCTCTGAATCGACACTTGGCACGGGAATGGTCGCCTCCGCAGCCAGCACATTCTGGTTGGCCCTTGGACTTCTGTTGGAGCTTCCTGCGCTCCCGCTTTGTCTGGTGCACGTCATCGTCTTCACTGGAGGATGCCTCATCACTGCTGGCCTCCTCATGATGCACCGGAACTGGCCCCCTAGCAAGACGCGGGCTGCTGGACTTGCGGATCTCCTGGGCGGAGCGTTCAGCAGCTTCTGAGGCCACAGCCTCCTCAATGGCTTTCTGTAGCGTGAGGTCTGGCTTGGCTAGGAGACGCCGTTGCAGATGGATGTCCCGGACCCCGCAGACGATTCGATCCATCAGGGCATCGTCTAAGTCTCGGAACTCACAGTGCATTGCAGCCTGTCGCAGGGCGGTGGCGTAGTTGTTGATTGACTCCCCCTCTGCCTGGTTCCGGTGGTAGAACGCATGGCGGGCAGCAATCTTGGACGGCTTTGGTGCGTAGTGGTTGCGGAGCTTCTCTTGGATCGTGTCCCATGGTGTTGCCTGGACTGCTTCAGGCGCAACCAATGCTCGGGCCGTCTCAAACACCTCAGGCCCACAGAGGCTGAGGAATAGGCCCCGCTTCCGATCCACTGATACTGCTGTCAGCTCGTTGGCTTGGAGGTAGCAGTCGAACCGAGCGAGGTAGGAGTCCCAGGACTCAGAGGCTGGCGCAAACGGCGGTAGAGGCACAAATGAAGCCATGATTCCGATGCCGGCGTGAAGGGCGATGGATGGAACACAGTGCTCTAGCCAGAACAGTCAGCTCTGAATTGGTTCTGCCCAGTGATTTCGCTCAGTGATCTCGCTCTGTGATTTCGCTCTGTGATTTAGCTCAGTTCAGAGGCTGGCCGCATCTGGCTGTGCTCTGATGTCCATCCAATCCCATCCTCGTCGCCAGTATTAAGTAGTGGGTTGACATAGCAGCCGGCACAGCGATTTCTTCAAGTAGCTCTTTATTAAGACAAGCTGGAATAGAACTGACTGCGAACAGCTCAGCCGGCCTGTATTTATAGGCAGCCGGCTGTCAACATTGTAACCACAACAGCTCAGAGTTCCCGCCTAAACTAACTGCCGCGGACCTGAGTGAAAACTACCTACAGACCTGAGTGAAAACTATATACATTATCCCCCTGTTGGCCCAGGGTGAAACTACACTACATAAAAAAAATGTGTTGAATGGTTGGTTTTCTTTTCTTCTTTTTCTTTTTCTCTTTTTCTTGTTCTTTTACTTTTTTCTTCAGTGTATGTTTCTAACTTTGTATTTGAAACCTTAATAAAATATTTATTTAAAAAGAAGAAGAGAAAATCCTTTCGCTTTTCTGGGGCTCAGGGAAGTCTCAGAGCCGGAGGTTGGGGAAGGGACCCCCTTTGCTCTGCCCTCTTCTCCCGTCTTAGATTTGCATGGGGGTCCCCGCCCAAGCTTGCCTGGCCACCGGGCCACACAAGGGCCGCGCTCTACGCGGCACACCTTGCTAGCCGCGCAGCTGTCCTCCGCGGCTGCGGAGTGGCCCTGCGCCGGTGCCCAGCCCCTCTGGGCGCCCGCTGCGCTGCCAATGACAAGCGGGCGACGTCGCGGGCAGGGAAGGCGTCGCTTTCTTTCCCGATCCTGCATCCTCCCAGTCTTCCAGCCCTTTTTTGGGTTGGAAGCTCGTCTCGTTCGCCCTTCTCCTTTCTTCACCCTGCGCGCAATTTTCCTCCCTCGTCTCCCTCCCCATTTCTCCTTCCTTCCTTCCTTCCTGACTGACTGACGGGCTTGGGCTCGGGCTCAGGCTCGGGCTTCGGGTCGGGCTCAGGCTCGGGCTCGGGCTCGGGCAGCCACAGCGTCGGCTGTGTTGGCGATCGGCGGCGCGGGGGGATGGCCCTCCCGGGGGAGCCGGCGCTGCTCAATGGGGTTGCCAAGGAGACAGGCCGGCCGCCCTCCTCCCCCGGCCCGGCGCCCCCCGCTGCGCCAGTGCCCGTTATCGAGCTGGTGCGCGCCGGGCGCCCTATAAAAGCCGCGGACGCGCCCACCGCCGCCCGAGATTATTGGGGGGCTGAGCCCCCCCAAACGAATTTTTGAGGGGGCTCGGGCCCCCTCAAGCCCCATGGAGTCGGCGCCTATGCCTGGTGCAAAATGTACAAATCTCAACCCAAGCATCTGTGACAGATGGCCATCCAACATCTGCTTATAAAGCTCCAATGAAGGAGAGCCCGCAACCTCTTGTGGGAGTCTGTTCCACTGTCAAACAGCATGGGTGGCGCTGTGGTCTAAACCACTGAGCCTCTTGAGCTTGCCAATCAGAAGGTTGGCGGTTCGAATCCCTGCGATGGATGCTCTGTCCCAGTTTAAGCCAACCTAGCAGTTCAAAAGCACACCAGTGCAAATAGATAAATAGGTACTGCTGCAGCGGGAAGGCAAACGGCGTTTCTGTGCACTCTGGCTTCCGTCATGGTGTTTCGTTGTGCTAGAAGTGGGTTAGTCATGCTGGCCACATGACCTGCAAAGCTGTCTGTCGACAAATGTCTGCTCAAATACAGCTGCTATATGTGGCTAATGAATATAGTAAATGTGTTATTATTAGTAGCAGAATATCATTCAAAATTTACAATTCATCGACTTCAAAATATCAGTCAATAACCAAGAAGTAGTCAACAAAATGAATTGCTGGCGGGGAACACCACGACGCCTTTCAATAGATGATACCCCAGACAGTATATCCGGATTGAATTAACTGTTTCCAAGATGAATCTTCGTCAGCTGATGATGAAATTGAATACATTACATATAATGAATGACAACAAAAATAATACTGAGCAACCTGCATATTAAATAACGAATAAATAATAAATGAGGCATACATACCAAATAGTTTTAGATAGACTATGCATACAGGTAAATGTAATACTTGTGGATCAGAGCTCACTAACCAGTGTAGCTAACTGATACTGATAAAACAGATGTAAAGAATTTATAAGGTTATTCACAGGTGTGGGAAATAACAGTGTATTTATACTCGGATCCATTCAGGGTAACCTTGCTAAGCAAATCAGTCTCTTAAGCTCAAGCCAAGAAATAGTATTCTTTATGAAACTGAATATCAATATACGTATCAAGGCTTTGAGATTAGACCACTGAAGAAGCCCGGAAAACTACCTTGGGAGTGTTCTACCTGCAAGTCCCAGTAAAAGGGCCCCATCAGGGGCAAACAGCGGCCTCTTGGTTACTTGGAGTGCCAGGGCGAAACAGGTGCAAAACGCCGGCACCCTGTCTACAACTTCACTAACATCCACCTACAACTTCACTAGCATCTCTCGGTATTGTGAACAACACTGAACTCACCCTTTGATGGTATCTTCACGAACTTACTTAAAAAGAGAAAGAAAACAAAAGACTGAGTTAAGCATTTGAAAAATCCATTGAAACCAGACATCGTAGGTTCATCTTAGTTTGGGTAGTTCGTAAGTCTCTAGCTTTGGACAAGGTTTTGTATTTTTCTCAGAAATTGATAAAGAATGTATAATTATTTTGGTAATTATTGTGTGTATATTAGTCGCCAACGTGTTGCATGAGTTGTACTACTAATCCAGGGGTCAGCAAACCTTTTCAGCAGGGGGCTGGTCCACCGTCCCTCAGACCTTGTGGGGGGCCGGACTATATTTTGGAAAAAAAAAAAGAACGAATTCCTATGCCCCACAAATAACCCAGAGATGCATTTTAAATAAAAGCACACATTCTACTCATGTAAAAGCACACTGATTCCCAGACCGTCCAGATTTAGAAAGCGATTGGGCCAGATCCAGAACCTGGGCCTTAGTTTGCCTACCCATGCCCTAATCCTTAGGGCTACTTGGTGTGGTAAGAGGGCTGAGGAGGAGCCACACCGACAGAGCAAGGGCTATAACTCAGTAGTAGTATATCTGCCTTGAATGCAGAAGGTTCCAGAATCAATTGCTTGCTTCTCTAGGCAGGGTTAGGAGAGACTGTCTGAAGCCCTGGAGAACTCCGGAGAATCATTGTAGATAATACTGAGTGCGAGCTAGACCAATGGTCTCACTCAGTGTAAGGCAGCTTCCTATGTGGATAGCTCAGTTAGTTAGAACGCGGTGCTGATGACACAAAGGTTGCAGGTTCGGTAACTGTATGGGAGAGATGCATATTCCTCCATTGCAGGGAGTTGGCCTAAATGCTCCTCAGGCTCAGGGTCCCTTCCAACTCTACAATTCTGTGATGGTTTACTCAGAAATAAGTCCCAGAAATATGCAGGGCTTTCTTCCTAGTAAAAAAGGTAAAGGACCCCTGGACGGTTAAGTCCAGTCAAAGGCGACTGGGGTACGGCACTCATCTTGCTTTCAGGCCAAGGGAGCCGGCGTTTGTCTGCAGACAGCTTTCTGGGTCATGTGGCCAGTACGAGTAAACCACTTCTGGCGCAACATAACACTATAACAGAAGTCAGAAGCACACGGAAATGCCATTTACCTTCCTGCTGCAGCAGTACCTATTTATCTACTTGCACTGGTATGCTTTCAAACTGCTAGTAAATGTGTTGAGGATAGTGGCCAAAGTTAGCAGCATAACAAGACTCACTTTTGAGTATAAATGCATGAAATTGTACTGTTAGTTTTATTCTTGTTTATTCTCTTACATTCATATGCCACCTTTCTTCCATCATAAAACCCAAGATTGTATTATAGTTCCATCCAGGCACTGACCAGATTTAGACCTGCTTAGCTTCAGCAAGGTATTTTAGTTATTTTATCTAGTGCATAATTGTATCATTTTTGTAGCCTTGTGTGCCTTCAGAACATACTCTGGGACCAGCCCAATAATAGACTTGAGGAAATTCAAGGATGCATTTGCTGGCAGTTGTTGCACAATGAGAACTGCCTGTCCTGAATTTCTCAGAACTGATCTCCAAGGAAATTCCTGGGTTGCCGAACCCCACTCCACCCAACCTTCTCACCAAATGAGGACACAGCAAGCTTGGAATTGGGAAGGTCACATTTACTAAAATCCATTCGTAAGGCACATATAACATCACTTGACAAACATTCCTTTTCCATATCCTTTTTATATGTAACAAAGTCCTGAGTTGATGAAGCATGGGTTTGTTCCCAGCTTCATAAAAATTCACATTGTGTTGGCACATCTTAGGGAATATTGACAAGAACTGTCTGATGAAATGGAATGAAATATGGGAATGACAAGAAGGAGAGGCAAAGGTGGTTCCTTGTACCAGAGTGTTTTGCATCAAAAGTTGTGTATTCAAAACTTTATTTTAGTTCATAAAATGTATTGTTACTCTGGACTACAATTCCCATCACCCCTGATCACTTGCCTTGCTGGCTGGGGCTGATGAGAGTTTTAAAAAACCCTCAAAGCAATTTACAAGATCATCTGCTATCATGACAAAAACCTAATTTCACCCTTTGTGCACCTTCCTTATTCCTTTGGAAGGAGCTGGGAGGTGTGAGCAGGGAATGGTATTCACAATAGGGATTAATAGCTAGATTGGAGATATCAGGGCAGCAAAGATGGCTCACTTAATGGGTCTACCCGATGTGTGTTAAAGGACAATAAACGATCAGTTAATTAATTTGCCACGATATGCTTTAACCGCTTGGATTATCAGCAAAAGTCACTAAAAGTGTCTGGATTCTGTCAAAACCATTAACTTCCTCGGCAAAATCATATTAGCAAACATGGGTAAGTAATCTCCCACCTGCCTTGTCATTCTATGACTCTATGATCTCCACTAGAGCGGCTTAGCACAGGCTCACCACAGACCACAATTAGGGCAGATCACTTAGCTTCACTTTTTCCTGATTGGGAGGAGAGTATTCCTTTTTGCTGAGTACCAGGTGACAACACACATTTCACCATCTTTCTCTGCAAAGATGAGCGGAGAAATGGGACAATTTAAAAATAAATAAAGTGTATGCTTGTGTGTCTCTAAATTTGAGTAGGATTTTAAACAGAACTGTTTTTAAATTCTAAATATAGGAGGCTTTAAAAAAATAATATGGCTTAAAAGGAAATCTAAATTTGAGTACATGAATGTGCCACAAAATCTCTTAAAAATAATCCCTCGAATAGTGAACTCAAGTGACAAGTGACAACAGAAGTGGAGTCGAAATAGTGTTGCTGAGAAACAAGGGGGTGATATCAGCATGCTTAGGAGAACCAGTGTTCGAATTTTCCCAGGTGTATTTTGCTACTGGCACACGACTACATGGAGATTTCTGGACGCCAGGCTGGCAGCCACAGTTTAAAAACCTCTGCCCTAGTCCATAGGGAATACCATTTCCATTTCCATTTCCACAGTGTGCGTTTCTCCTTCTTGCATACTGGGTCAAGAGAACTGTTGTCAAGCAGTGTAGTTGAGATCATAGAATCCTAGAATTGTAGCAGTGGAAGGGACACTAAGGGTCATCTAGTCCAACCCCCTGGCAAATAGACATTCTGTTGTGGTGATCATAGCTTAGGTTTGAGATGCCATTTGGCGCCTAATTTTATGGCACCTAGTATATATATCTGTGTTTCTAACACTGAGGGGAACTATCGGGTTTTCAGAAGAGAAAATCTTAAAAATGTCAACACTGCTCCCCCCCCCAAAAAACCCACAGTTAAATGAAGATGGAATATGTTCAACAGCCAATGAATGAACCTGCTGCCAGCATAGTCAGAGATGATAGAATTTGGGATCTAACATCAGGACCTCCAGAGGTTTCCTTGCCTCTTTGCTCTAAGCTTCTACCATTCTCCAGTGCAAAAGGCAGAACACACATTCCCCAAGAAGTAATCTCTGTCAGGGGACACATGAAAGTGGACAGAGTGGCTATAGCCACAAATGAGAAACCCCTTCTCTCTGAACTGTCTGAACTGATTGCTTGCAGAGGGCTTTTTAAAGTTAGTCCAAATGCCTTTTGAAATTGGAATGAGGGTTGTGGGCCTTTTAGGGATGGGGTGGGGGAAGTAGAAACTGTAGAGTATAGACAGAATATTGTGCTACCTGGGCACTGGAAGGAAAGCCTGGAATCCAGGAAATCTGACAACCGCACCAAGGGGCTCACCTTCAGAGCCGCTTTCTACCCAGAATACAAAACAAAATGGCACCCCCTAGAGCGGAAGTAGCCAAAGTGGTGGACTACAACTCCCTGCAGAACTGACTACTGGCCTAGGGTAGCCAGGTGTCCTACATTACAGAGGGCTGTCCTCTTTTTGAGGACTGACCGGTCCAAGTCTGCTTTAAGATAAAGAACCATAAAAAGATAGATGGGTAGCTTTGAAGTTGTCGGTCCAGTGTCAGCAGCACCTGGCAGGAAGGTGAGCAGGCAGACTGACTGTCATCCCCACATTGATGTGTATTTTTATTTAAACTCTAGTAATTATTTCTAAATTTGCACCCATACATATAAATCACTATATGCAAACTGATGTCCTCAGCACCGCATACCTGGCCCCTCTACCTGTTGGCTGGGCTGACGGGAGCTGTGGAGCACAACATCTGGAGAGCAACATGACAGCTATTCCTGCCCTAAAGGATTCAGATACACCCAAATGACTCAAGATACTCACACTGGGCTGTGCCTATAACAGCCACCTCCTTCCCTGCCTGAACTGTGAAGTGCATAAATTTGGGGATTCAAAAGTGGACTTTTAAAAACCCCCAAAGGCCTGACAAGGACCTCTTGAGTTTCCACTCTTACCAGCACAAAAGAGTGAGTGGTTCTGAAAGGAATTTGGGCAGACTGAATGGGTCTATCCATCTACTCCGTGATTCAGTCTGCCCACATGTCAATCACCCATTGTCACAATGAAGTCAGGTGATCCCATTTGGTATAGCAATGGGCCCAGAATCCCCAATTATCAGCTGATCATCGGGGTTCCCTAGCACAGTGCTGAGCAAGCCCCAACATTCATCGCAGCTTGCAAAGTGTTATACAGTGATACCTTGGTTCTCGAACGCCTTGGTACTCAAACAACTTGGAACCCGAACACTGCAAACCTGGAAGTTAAGTGTTCCAGTTTGCGAACTTTTTTCAGAAGCTGAAAGTGCTCCATTTTGAGTGCCACGCTTCCGATTTGAGTGCTACGCTTCCGTTTTGAGTGTTACACTTCTGATTTCAGTGCCACGCTTCTGTTTTGAGTGTTACACTGAGGTCTGTCTGTTTTTCCTATTTATTTTGCGTTTTTGTTTTTGCTGCTCCTTTTGTTTTGTTTTTGTGACTGTGTGGAACCCGGTTCAGCTACTGATTGATTGATTGTGTGACTGCAAGTACACTGCTTATTGCTTTCTTTTTACGGACCAATGGTCGCGTTAGATAGTAAAATTCATGTTAAATTGCTGTTTTAGGGGTTGTTTTTAAAAGTCTGGAACAGATCAATCCATTTTGCATTACTTTCTATGGAAGAGCGCACCTTGGTTTTGGAACACCTTGGTTTTGGAATGAATGGATTAAGTTTGAGAACCAAGGTACCACTGCACAGCTGCTGCCTCCAGTCAAGTGACAGGTAGCCCCTGCATGGCCCAGCTGCATCTTTACCTGCCCCAAGCCTGACAGCAGGTGCATGGAAGATGGGTGTGGCTTGGCCAAAAGAGCAGGGCGAGCCAAATGGGGAGGCCTTGTAGGCCTAGTTAGAACCACTGGGTTGTGTTAGGATATATGCTGAAAACTGTCCCCTGCCCCACCCCAAAGGCCTGAACAACAGAACCAGTTGCCCCTCTTGCCTTCCCAGGTTGCACAGCAGCTCTGACTATGAGAGCCCTGCTATGGTTGCAGGCTATTCTTGCCTTTGCACAGTGTCCTGATTGGGGCGTAGTGAGTGCTTGGGAAAATACATGGTATGGCTTTGTCTGTAGGAGTCCCTTGGCAATAGGGAGGTGGATTTCTGGTGCCTTGAAAGGGGTCTTGCCTTCTGCCTTCCCTTGGGGCCTCATTGCCCTTCCAGATCATTCACGAGATGTGGGTTTTTGGCCTTCAGTGCCTCATACAGCTTATCCTTGCACTGGAGGTCCCAGCTTGGCACAAGCCTGTAGAGCTCTCGCATCTTCTCCGGGTTAGTTTCCTTGGCAGTGATTTTTTGGTATTGCTCATCACTGAGGACGGAGTCATACAATTTATCCAGCACTGGTTCCACTGGGGTGGTCCGTTGGATTAGCGCCTCCCTGTGCCGCTCGATGAAGTGCACGTTGGAAGAGTTTCGAAGCTGCGGCCCTGCCAGGAAAGAGAAAAAGAACAGAAATCTTACTACACTTTCACACTTCGGGCTTAAAACTGGTTACCCAACTCATTCCTCCTCCCCCATGCCCTGGGAATTGTAGTTCCATGAGGGGAGGGATTGCTAACAGAGCATTCCTACTAGCTCATCTGCCTACAGTTCCCAGAATTCTTTGGGTAAAGTTGTAACTGTTTTGAGAACTGCTTAAAAGCCAGTTTAGGCCTTAAGCGGTATATCAACCAATAAATAATGACAGCAACTTGACCAGCCTTGACTACACTATGACTTGAGAGGCATTGGTGCAAGGCATAGGGGTCTGCACTAAACTGCAAATATCAGAGAGACAAAAGAAAAAAAAATGCATTTGTAAAGGTGCAAAACAAGCAAATGTGATCACAGAAGGAAAAGCATGGTGGTATCAGAAGCTCTCTAAAAGGCTCCATATTGCAGCCAAGGCATGCATAATTCCAACTGTGGAAATTAGAGAAGCCAGAAAGAGGCAGGATAGAAAAGAGAGCAATTTGTATATAGCAAAGGTTCTTTCATCCATCCTATTTTTGACCTTAAATTTGTGGAATTGGGTGGCTGGGAGAGGCTTTCGGAGCCAACATACAACAACTTCAGGTTCACAACATCTTGTGGCCCTGACCGTTAGGTCCAGTCGCGGACGACTCTGGGGTTGTGGCGCTCATCTCGCTTTACTAGCCAAGGGAGCTGGCTTACAGCTTCCGGGTCATGTGGCCAGCATGACTAAGCCGCTTCTGGCGAACCAGAGCAGCACATGAAAATGCCGTTTACCTTCCCGCCGGAGCAGTACCTATTTATCTACTTGCACTTCGTGCTTTCAAACTGCTAGGTTGGCAGGAGCAGGGACCGAGCAACGGGAGCTCACCCCGTCGCGGGAATTTGAACCGCCAACCTTCTGATCGGCAAGCCCTAGGGCTCTGTGATTTAACCCACAGCGCCACCCATGTCCCTTCTTGTGGCCTATTAGATCTTAAAACATTACAGTTAAATCAAGCTGTTGATGTAAACCTATTTTAAAGTTCAAGTAAACAGAAAACAAAAGAATATCTTGTGGGGATTTTTTATTGTCTTTTATTGTTGGCCACTGTTAAAACGGCCAGCTCTTTCTCAGAGCGGATTTAAAGTTGTTTGAGCCTCGTTTAATGGTCTCCATTAAACCAGGACTGGTGAACACCAAAACTGATGGAAGATGTGTTGGTTTCTGTTGTTGGTAACGTAGGGTCGGGAGGAAGTGTAGAGCTATAAGTCATGTCCATAATGATCCAAGCAAGTACACAGGGACAAAGTTCAACCTGTATTTTTCAGAGCTGCAAATCAGCAGTTTGGTTATTTATTTTATTGCTGCTGCCACCTGGTGACCCTGTCTGCTTCAAGAGTACACCTTTCTGAGAGAGGACATAAACAACCCTCTTTTTCCTCATTCATGATTGCATCAAAGGCCCAACCACAGCATAACTAGATGTGAAACTTAAACATGCCACTTCCTCTGGGGTCTTTTGCACTTTTAATTCCTAATGCAGAGCACAGAGGCGAGGAGAATCTTTTGGGCAGGGGTGCAAAGGGCCATAAAATCTTGGGTGAAAATTCAAGCCACTTAAAGAAAAAGATCCTAAATAGCTTTCCGTTTAAAAATGTTTTAAAGAAGTGAAGCTGAGCACATTTTCTCCATCCTTTCTCTAACTATGCATGTTTTTTCATGTTATCAGAATTATTCCATGGAACTGTTCCCTTATTTCTTTGTGACTCTGATGTGCTTGTGCCCCGCCCTGTGCCCACAAATATAAACTGGCAAAGTTCAATCCATATTTTTCAGAGCTGCCTATCAGCAGTTTGGTTCTTCCTTTTATTGCTGCTGAAACCTCTCTGGCATGAGCTGAGAAGCAGCCTTGCATTTCTAAAGCAAATGGGGAAATGAAATACAGTAATGGCTTTAAGCTTGAAATGTCTCGCGGTGCGAAATTGCTCACTTAAACCTGAGCAAGTCCGGGAGTTCGTTGCAGTACAAAGGTTAGCCCTCATGGGGCAGAATGTAAGTAAATAATGAGTTAAAAGAAGAACAAGGCAGTTTCTAAAGGCCATAGATGGAAAGGGCGTTATGAAATACACGAAAGCGAAAGCAACTGAACGGAGGCATTTCCAGGAAAGCAGGGAAAAAAGCCCCGAATGCATATATATATATATATTAAGTCAAGCTTTGTGCATGACCGTCCTTGCTTACAAAAGACGTTATTTATTTATTATTTTCTATCTTATGTTCTCTGTAATGTGATTCTCAACTACTTCAAGGCAAATAAAATTGTCCTGCAGATGAGCGATCAGAGAGTTACTATTTCATTTTGAAATACTCCCTCATCGCAGTTTATTCTCCTTGTTTGACTTCATGTAGTTACAAAGCTAGATGGAGAGAAGCGAAAAGGGCAAGTTACGCGGCGAGGCGAGGCTTTTAAGTGGAAGTGGCCACTCCCCAATTTTGCTAAGTGAGTGCCGACGAACCTCTACCAGCTTTAATCTACCGCCTCTTCCCACCTCCGGAGGATCTCCTCTGGCTGCAGCAGCTGCAAAGCCGCCGAACTCGGGACCAGGCGAAAGTTTCGCTCCCCTCCAGACCCACCTTGGCGATCCTTAGGATCGGGCGCCGCTCTCCCTCCCCAGCCGCTCCTTACTGTTCCCGGTGGCGGCCAGGAGCTCCTCGGCGCGGTCCTTGCAGTTGATGGCTTCCAGCACCTCGGCGGTCAGCTGCACGGCGTACTCCTCGGTGTAGTAGCTGACCAGCAGGTCTTTGAGGTCCAGCGCATCCGCCTTCTGCAGCCGCCCTCGGGGGATGTTGGCGTAGCCCGGGCGCACGGGGAACTCGTTCAGCTTAGCCTTGAACCTCCTCAGCTCGCCCTCTTCCAAGTTCTCCAGGCAATCCAGCAGGCAGTCCCGCCTGCTCCTCGCCATGGCGCGCCTTCAGAGCCAGCAAGAAATCAACCTCGCTTCGCGGAAGCTGCAAGATTGAAAGCAGGCGTCGTGCCTGATACAAAGCCCGGGCTGGGCTGGCCGCGGGGGGGGGGGGGATGCTGGACTCCGATTGGTGCAGCGGGAGGAGAGAGGCTGGCCTGAGTGAAAGCTACGATGGGGACGGAAACGTGCCCATGCGCCCTCCCGCGCTTTTCTGTCTCTTTTCTCAGCGCGCTGGGCGGAGACGGACTTTCCCATTACTTTCCTATTACAGTGATACCTCTGGTTACAGACGCTTCAGGTTACAGACGCTTCAGGTTACAGACTCCGCTAACCCAGAAATAGTATCTCGGGTTAAGAATTTTGCTTTAGGATGAGAACAGAAATCGCGCTGCGGCAGCGGGAGGCCCCATTAGCTAAAGTGGTGCTTCAGGTTAAGAACAGTTTCAGGTTAAGAACGGACCTCCGGAACGAATTAAGTACTTAACCCGAGGTACCACTGTATAAGCATTTGCACGAGCGCTTGCAAAAGGCGCCCAGGCGCCAAGTTGTTGCAGGCATAACCTCCAACATTTCTCTGATGAAAATAGGGGAATAACAACAACATTATTTATCTGACTGGGTTGCCCCAGCCACTCTGAGCGGCTTCCAGCATATATAAAATAACATAATAAAACAAACTTTTAAAAACCCCTTCCCTATGCAAGGCTGCCTTTAGATTCCCTAGTTGCTTCTATCTCCTTGGCAAGGGGGTGGCAAAACTCCATACCTTCCAATATTTCTCCGATGAAAATAGGAACATCCTAAGGAAAAGTGGGACATTCCAGGATCAAATCAGTAACCTGTAAATCCCGGACTGTCCTTTAAAATAGGGACACTTTGCGGGTCTGCAGCACGCGGCTCTTGCAGGAGCGAAATTCTGAAGAGATGGGGCTGGGGGGACTTGGGGGGACGGCAGTGGAGAAGCTGCACGCTCCGACACCGGGGTGGGGCAGAGGGCAGGCGGGGGTGCGGCTGGTGCGTGTCCGGGGGAGGGGGTGACGCGCATCCCGGTGGCGTGGCATGCCGCCCGCAGGGGTGTGGCGCACGTCCTGAGGTTGTGGCACGCCACCTGCGAGGGCATGGCGAGCATCCCGGGGGCATGGGGCGTCGCCTGCAGGGGCGAGGACCGCAGCCCGTGGGGGCCTGGCAGGCAGCATGGGGGTGCACGGCATGTGTCCGGGGGTGGCCGCGATGGTAACAACCTCTCCGATGGTGCCGGGAGCGGTACACTCCCCCGCCCCCCTTCCTCTGCCAGTGAGGGGCGGAGCAAGTTTGTAAGAAATAAAGAGGAAAGCCATGCGAACAGCCAGACCATGGTCTGTTCTTGTAAACATCCCAGGAACTCAGATGTACAGGAAGTCAGATGCACTGGTTTGTTCTTGTAAACCTCGAAAGAAGTTGTCCGTTTTCTATAAACCTAAGGCATGATACGTCACATATTTCGCTCGAGTTTTCTGATAGACTGATGGGGCAAACCTCTTGCCCGCCGCTTAGTTTTTTTCCTCCCATGTCAGAGGCTTTCGACGCACGACAGGCAGTCATTCAACAAGTGCAAGCTTTACGCGCACACACTTGTTGTTGTTTAGTTGTCTAGTCGTGTCCGACTCTTAGTGACCCCATGGACCAGAGTATGCCAGGCACTCCTGTCTTCCACTGCCTCCCGCAGTTTGGTCAGACTCATGTTTGTAGCTTCAAGAACACTGTCCAACCATCTCGTCCTCTGTCGTCCCCTTCTCCTTGTGCCCTCCATCTTTCCCAACATCAGGGCCTTTTCCAGGGAGTCTTCTCTTCTCATGAGGTGGCCAAAGTATTGGAGCCTCAGCTTCAGAATCTGTCCTTCCAGTGAGCACTCAGAGCTGATTTCCTTCAGGTTTGATCTTCTTGCAGTCCATGGGACTCTCAAGAGTCTCCTCCAGCACCATAATTCAAAAGCATCAATTCTTCGGCGATCAGCCTTCTTTATGGTCCAGCTCTCACTTCCAGATGCAACCAAATGCTCTTCCGCAGGTGAGCCAGCAAGGGAGTGACTCCCTGTGCAAGAGGAACCATTAGCAGCGCCATAAGCATCCTCATAGTTATCAATTTGCACTCCTAGAATAGAAAGGTTGTATATACAGTGGTACCTCGAGTTATGAACAGCCCAGTTAACGAACTTTTTGGATTATAAACACTTCAAACCTGGAACTGCTTGTGAACTTCTTTTGGTATACAAACCAGGCCTCAGTAGGCTGTGCCACTGCCCGGAGCTAGGCCCTGGCGCCTGCGTGGCCTCCATTTGGCCTCCGCTGCCAGGCTCCGGCCGCAGGAGGCCCAGCACTCTGGCGAGGAACACTTACCTAACCAAGACCAAGAGCGAAGTCCAGCGGTGAACCTAGTAAGTGAGCATGGGATGAAAAGCACCAGCCCTTTACCAGCCCTCGCCTCACCCCCAGCTGTTGGGTGGCAAGTTGGGTGGCACCGGGCCAGGTAAGCCCACCCACCCTGTGGCGGAGGGGGTGAGTGGGAAATTTTGGGATTCTGTCTTGTTTCTCTGTTTATGTGAGTCTGCAAGGGACGGAATGGCAGGAGAGGAGTCACCGGTTGTGAATCTGGAAGAGGACGCCGACCCCCCATCCAATCAATGACTATCATCAGTGCAGGTAAGAAAAAAACAACCACGTTTTCATTTTTTAAAAAATCATTAATACTGTTTTATTGATTTTACAGTACAGTACATTGTTTATTGCTTTCATTTTACGGATCAATGGCCTCGTTAGATAGTAAAATTCATGTTAAATTGCTGTTTTAAGGGTTGTTTTTCATCGTCTGGAACGGATTAATCCATTTTCCATTACTTTCCATTGGAAAGTTACAGATAGGTAGCCGTGTTGGTCTGCCATAGTAAAAAAAAAATAAAAAAATCCTTCCAGTAGCACCTTAAACCGTATCTGAAGAAGTAAACCGTATCTGAAGAAGTGTGCATGCACACGAAAGCTCATACCAAGAACTAACTTAGTTGGTCTTTAAGGTGCTACTGGAAGGATTTTTTTGTTTGTTTTTTTCTATGGGAAAGTATGCTTTGGTTTAAGAACGCTTTGGTTTAAGAACGGACCTCCAGAACGGATTAAGTTCGTAAACCGAGGTACCACTGTACTGCTGTTTTGGCTAAGCTTACACATCTGCAGCAGTTTTTGTGAGGCTAAACCAGTGGACTTTGCTGCCATCTGGTGGCCTTTCATAACACCTATGAACAAGCTACACTTGAAACTATGATGAAGCATGACTTTATTTGGCAATATTTATAAAAACAAGTACAGATGCAAAGAAATTTTGGTTTACTTCCAGTTCCTTCCTCTTTGGGGCTTCATTTTTGGATACTCTTTCCTTGCTTTGATGTTCTTTGTGTTTTGCCTCCTATACTTATGTCAAACCTTGCCTCTCTTTGCACCCCAGTGCACAGCTGTCAACTTACAGATTTGAAAATAAGGGACCAGCAGCCAAAATAAGGGACCTGCAGCCTCACCTGTTCCAGGCACTCCAGTCTTCCTGTCCTCCTGCAGTCTGGTCAAACTCATGCTGGTAGCTTCGAGAACACTGTCCAACCAACTTTGTAACCAGAGGTTCAACTGAATAGAATCTGAATCACATGCACCACAAGGCCTATGCAGCCTCAACTTAAGATGGCTCCCCGGCCTGGCTTTGCACTGCAAAGTTTGCAGCAGCACATGCAACAAAATGGCATCCAGCATTCAAAAACCTCCTCAGCTTGCATTAACTAGCCACACACAAGGCATACAAGCTCCACCTCCCAGTTGTTCTTAGACTTCTTATTGGGTGAGCAACACAGCCAAGCAACACAGTTGGAGCCTCCCTCCTCCCTGGCCGGCAGGGAGGGAGGGAGGGAGGGAGGGAAGGAGAGGAGCTGCTTCCTTTGAAATTTAAGGGACATCATTTAAGGGACATCCATCAATAAGGGACAGCAGCGGGACATGGCGCTGGAATAAGGGACTGTCCCTTCAAATAAGGGACACTTGACAGCTATGCCCCAGTGCTTTGTTTACAGTTTGCTTTTTATGTAACTGACACGCATTCTGCTTTTGTTATTCTTCCAATTTGAATGAAAAGCAAATTTAAAAATCTGGTGGAATGGAGAGAACAGGTGGGGCATGGTCATTTCTGGATACAAATTCTGTACAAAGGATGGTTCGGCAGGTGGTGGTGTGTCGGGCTAGGCAGCCTCGTTGCGATTGGGGATCTTCCCGCTCGATGTGGTGCAATGGTAAGATAACACCATTAAACAAGAACCACCAAAACATTAAATTAACTTTCCAAGATAATACTGTGATTTTAAGTAGACTTCCCTCATTTTTTTCTTGGTTAGTTTCCCTTGAAGAGATTTTTTGGTACTGTTCTTCATCCAGGATTGGCCCGTTCAACATATCCAGGACTGCTGCAACAGGTTACAGACTCCGCTAACCCAGAAATAGTACCTTGGCTTAAGAACTTTGCTTCAGGATGAGAACAGAAATCGTGCAGCGGCGGTGCGGCAGCAGCAGGAGGCCCTATTAGCTAAAGTGGTGCTTCGTGTTAAGAACAGTTTCAGATTAAGTACGGACCTCTGGAATGAATTAAGTACTTAATCTGAGGTACCACTGTATAGATAATACTGAGTGTGAGCTAGACCAATGGTCTTATTCAGTGTAAGGCAGCTTCCTATGTGGATAGCTCAGTTAGTTAGAGCGTGGTGCTGATAACACCAAGATTGCAGGCTTGCTCCCTGTATGGGAGAGCTGTATATTCCTCCATTGCAGGGGGTTGGCCTAGATCAGGGGTCCTCAAATTACGGTCTGCGGGCCATATCCGGCCTGCCAGGGTCCTGAACCCGGTCTGCCCGGCAATTGCCGCTACCACCCGGTGTCTTCGGACGCAAGAGGCAGGGAGGCAGGCTCCGCCCAGGCCCGGGGCAAACCCCCGCTGCTGCTGCTGCCTTGCGGCCGGACTGGCAATCTCTCTGCCCGCCCGCCTGCTCTCTCTTGCTGCCACATGTTCACTCTTGCCTCACAGGCCTTGGCTGGCTCCACTACAAACGCCGCCCCTACTCATGAGGCCTTTGAGGCCTAGTCGCCTCCCCTTGCCGGGTTCGGGCGAGCCCTGCGCTTGCGGGCCAAGGGAACACGTTCGGCTCCTGCTGGCCTCCACTCGATGCCCCACAGCCTCGGCGCTCACGCAGGTCCTGTTTAAAAAGTTTGAGGACTCCTGGCGTGGATGATCCCCTTCCAACTCTATGATGGTTTACTCAGAAATAAGTCCCCCAAATAAGCAGGGCTTTCTTCCTAGTAAAAAAGGTAAAGGTAAAGGACCCCTGGACTGTTAAGTCCAGTCAAAGGTGACTATGAGGTTGCAGCGCTCATCTCACTTTCAGGCCGAGGGAGCCAGTGTTTGTCCGCAGACAGCTTTTCAGGTCATGTGGCCAGCATGACTAAGCCGCTTCTGGCACAGCGGAACACCGTGATGGAAACCAGAGCACACGGAAATGCCATTTACCTTCCTGCTGCAGCAGTACCTATTTATCTACTTGCACTGGTATGCTTTCAAACTGCTAGTAAATGTGTTGAGGATAGTGGCCAAAGTTAGCAGCATAACAAGACTCGCTTTTGAGTATAAATGCATGAAATTGTACTGTTAGTTTTATTCTTGTTTATTCTCTTACATTCATATGCCACCTTTCTTCCATCATAAAACCCAAGATTGTATTATAGTTCCATCCAGGCACTGAACAGATTTAGACCAGCTTAGCTTCAGCAAGGTATCTTAGTTATTTTATATAGTGCATAATTGTATCATTTTTGTAGCCTCGTGTGCCTTCAGAACATACTCTGGGACCAGCCCAATAATAGCCTTGAGGAAATCCAAGGATGCATTTGCTGGCAGTTGCTTGCACAATGAGAACTGCCTGTCCTGAATTTCTCAGAACTGATCTCCAAGGAAATTCCTGGGTTGCTGAACCCCACTCCACCCAACCTTCTCACCAAATAAGGACACAGCAGGCTTGGAATTGGGAAGGTCACATTTACTAAAATCCATTTGTAAGGCACATATAACACCACTTCACAAACATTTCTTTTCCATATCCTTTTTATATGTAACAAAGTCCTGAGATGATGAAGCATGGTTTCCCTCCAGTTTCATAAAAATTCACATTGCTTTGGCACATCTTAGGAAATATTGACAAGAACACTCTGACAAATAGGAATGACAAAAAGGAGAGGCAAAAGTGGTTCCTTGTACCAGAGTGATTTGCATCAAAAGCTGTGTATTCAAAACTTTATTTTAGTTCATAAAACGTATTGTTATTCTGCCCTAGAATTCCCATCACCTCCGATCACTGGCATTGCTGGCTGGGGCTGAGGGGAGTTTTGAAAAACCCTCAAAACAATTTAGAAGATCATCTGCTGTCATGACAAAAAACTATATTCCTTTGAAAGGAGCTGGGAGGTGTGAGCAGGGAATGGTATTCACAACAGGGATTAACAGATAGATTGGAGATATCAGGGCAGCAAAGATGGCTCACCATGAGTCTATTTGATGTATGTTAAAGGACAATAAACGATCAGTTAATTAATTTGCCACTATATGCTTTAACCGCTTGGATTTTCAGCAAAAGTCACTAAAAGTGTGTGGATTCTGTCAAAACCATAACTTCCTCAGCAAAAATCATATTAGCAAACATGGGTAAGTCACACAGTCCTCCCACCTGCCTTGTCATTCTATGACTCTATGATCTCCACTAGAGCGGCTTAGCACAGGCTCACCACAGACCACAATTAGGGCAGATCACTTAGCACCACTTTTTCCTGATTGGGAGGAGAGCATATCTTTTTGCTGAGTACCAGGTGACAACACACATTTCACCATCTTTCTCTGCAAAGATGAGCGGAGAAATGGGACAATTTAAAGGAAATGGGACTATCTAAAAATAAATGAATTGTGTGTTTGAAATGAAATCGTTTTTAAATTAACAAGTAACAACAGAAGTGGAGTCAAAATAGCATTGCCGAGAAACAAGGGGGTGATATCAGCATACTTAGGGGAACCAGTGTTCGAATTTCCCCAGGCGCCAGGCACATTTTGCTACCGGCAGGAACTGGCAAGTGAAGTTGATGGAATAGGCAGAGATGGATAATCTGACCGGGCAGTTAGGAGACCAAGAGTACCAAAAATTTAACAATTGGAGTAAATACTGTGGGATGTGAAACACAAGAGCAGTCAATTACAACATTCCTAGAGTGTACATGTTTAGACATGGGGAGGGATGTTTGTCCAGCCAGGAGGTAAAATTCCTGGGACAGGCTTCCTCTGCATGTGACTAGAGGTGAGTGTGGCCTCTCCTGTGCAGGTAACGACAAAAGCACAGGACAGGGGCAGCCATCTCTCTCTCTTCTCTTCCTTCGAAGAAGTAACATCTGCTAAGATAAAGATGCCCTCTTGGCTCCCAGCCAAGAGAGGAAAAAGGAACTATCTTCTTATAAGACAGATTCTAAATGTATATAACTTTATTAAGCTGTCTGCCTTCTGGGATCCGATTGTGAACAGAATGTGAGTAATCTCTTTTTATACTTTTGTAAAGGACTGTGTCGTGTCTTGTATTTTAAGAGGGAACAAAGGGGAAATTACCAGAGTAATTATTATAGAGGTTCTAGCGAACCTGAGCACACGTTACCGTTGCGAACTTAAATAAAGGGGAATGTCTTACTCTGCTGATATTTTGGGAACTTGATAGCACAAGTTGGATAAGGATATAATCAGTCAATATATCCTCTCCTGCATCCCTGAACATTTCCACAAATACAAAAAATATTTAAAAATCACTGTGGAGATTTAAAATTTTTGCCTGGACTAGACCAATTCTGTAAAGACAACTAGTGGAAATAGAGGTAAACAGATGATATAATTGGGAATGCATATAAAGTAGAAAACTAAGGATCCAAGTTTGGGGTGGAGGGAAGCTAAATGCTAACAGAGTAACAACAGAATATGTAGACAAACAACACAATTTTCTCTCCTCCCTCCTTTTTATTTAAGTACACATGTTGAATGTTTTGAGATTCCATTGGCTTGTTGTGGATGTTGACATGTATGAGAAAGAGAATTTATGAAAAAACAATAAAGATGAATTTTTTTAAAAGGGGAAATAAGATTCCTAGAATCCTAGAACTGTAGTTGGAAGGGACCCCGAGGCCTTATGTTGTTACTGCAATAATAATAAAACAGCGACAGCAACAATTGTGCAGCAGGTCTGTTTAGCAGTAACTGCTTGGTGATAGGTTAAAAAACTTACATAGGAAACTGTGAGACTTAGGCAATTTCCTGCCATTTTCCTGTGGTTTCCTGGTTCAGTTACAAAGCGAGATGGAGAGAGAAGCGTAAATAGCAGTTATGCAGCAAGACGAGGCTTTCAGTGGAAGAACCTATTCCCCAATTTTGTTAAGACCCCCCTTCCCCAAAATGTAGCAAAAGCGCGGATGAAACTCAACCAGCTTTATTCTACCGCCTCTTTCAACCAGCGGCGTATGTCATCTGGCTGCAAACCCACCGAATTCGGGGCAAGGCAAAAGTTTCGCTCCCCTCCAGACCCACCTTCGCAATCCTTAGCATCCGCCGCCGCCAGCGTGAGATGAGATACGCCGCTGGTTGAGGGTGGCGAGAGAGGTCACGGCCAAGGTGCAGCCAGGGGGGGGCGCACAATCGGTCTCCCGGCGGAGCAGCTCCGCCCGTCCTCTCTGGGCTGCTAGCAATCCTCGGGGGGCTGCTTGTCCTCTCTGGGTTGTTAGCAATCCTCGGGGGGCTGCGCGTCCTCTCTGGGCTGCTAGCAATCCTCGGGGGGCTGCCTGTCCTCTCTGGGCTGCTAGCAATCCTGGGGGGGCTCCGCGTCCTCTCTGGGCTGCTAGCAATCCTCGGGGGGCTGCCCGTCCTCTCTGGGCTGCTAGCAATCCTCGGGGGGCTGCGCGTCCTCTCTGGGCTGCTAGCAATCCTCGGGGGGCTGCCTGTCCTCTCTGGGCTGCTAGCAATCCTCGGGGGGCTGCGCGTCCTCTCTGGGTTGTTAGCAGTCCTCGGGGGGCTGCGCGTCCTCTCTGGGCTGCTAGCAATCCTCGGGGGGCTGCCCGTCCTCTCTGGGTTGGATTTTCAGCAAAAGACTAAAAGTGTCTGGATTCTGTCAAAACCATAACTTCCTTGGCAGAATCATATTAGCAAACATGGGTAAGTCACACAGGTCCTCCCACCTTCCTTGTCATTGTATGACTCTATGATCTCCACAGTTCACTAGAGGGGCTTAGCACAGGCTCACCACAGACCACAATTAGGGCAGATCACTTAACATTACTTTTTCCTGATTGGCAGGAGAGCAAGTGACAATAGAAGTGAAGTCGAAATAGCGTTGCATTGAAACAAGGCGGTGATGTCAGCATCCTTAGGCGAACCAGTGTTTAAATTTTCCCAGGCGTGTTTTGCTACTGGCACACGACTACATGGAGATTTCTGGATGCCAGGCTGGCGGTCACAGTTTAAAAACCTATGTCCTAGTCCATAGTTAATACCATTTCCATTTCCACAGTGTGCGTTTCTCCTTCTTGCATACTGGGTCAAGAGAACTGTTGTCAAGCAGTGTAGTTGAGATCATAGAATCCTAGAATTGGAGAACTAGAGGGGACACCGAGGGTCATCTAGTCTAACCCCCTGGCAAATAGGCATTCCGTTTTGGTGATCATAGCTTAGGTGTGAGATGCCATTTGGCGCCTAATTTTATGGCACCTAGTATATATATCTGAGTTTCTAACACTGAGGGGAACCACCAGGTTTTCAGAAGAGAAAATCTTAAAAACGTCAACACTGCACTCCCCCCCCCCCCAAAAAGCCACACAGTTAAATGAAGATGGAGTATGTTCAACAGCCACTGAATGAAGCTGCTGCCAGCATAGTCAGGGATGATAGAAGTTGGGAACTAACATCAGGAGCTTCAGAGGTTTCTTTTTTTAAAAAAAAAAAATTATTGCATTTTTCCAAATAAGAGTACACAGTATTAAACAAACAAAGAAAAAAGAAAAGAAAAAAAGAGAAAAGAAAAAAAGAAAACAAACCATTTCAACAACTTATTTCAACTTTCCAACGGACTTCCCCGCATCTCCCGCACAGAGCATTCTTAACAATAAATTTATCAGCAAATTATAACCTTGTTTCGTGTGTTTCTTTTATACTTTCAATTACAATTTAAGTTTAAATTCCTTATTTTCCGTTTACTCTATAAGCAAACATACTATCCTTTTTGACCATTTAAACATTGATTCTTTCATTAATATTATCTAATTTCATATGTATTCCACTCTCGTTGCTGGGGCTAACATTCGAAGTCATGCGAAATCCTATAGTTCATATAACTTATAAAACTTTTGCAAATAGTCCTTAATTTTTTTCCAGTCCTCCTCCATTGCTTCTTCTCCCAAGTCTCGGATCCTGGCAGTCATCTCAGCTAGCTCCATGTAGTTCATCAATTGCGTCTGCCACTCTTCCAGTGTGGGCAAATCTTGAGTCTTCCAATACTTAGCGATAAGGATTCTTGCTGCTGTGGTAGCATACATACAAAAGGTTCTATCATTCTTTAACACCTTTTGGCCGACAATGCCCAGAAGGAAAGGAGCTTCAGAGGTTTCCTTGCCTCTTTGCTCTAAGCTGCTACAGTTCTGCAGTGCAAAAGGCAGAACACACATTCCCCAAGAAGTAATCTCTGTCAGGGGACACATGAAAGTGGACAGAGTGGCTATAGCCAGAAATGAGAAACCCCTTCTCTCTGAACTGATTGCCTGCAGAGGGCTTTTTAAAGTTAGTCCAAACAGCTTTTGAAATTGGGATGAGGGTTGTGGGCTTTTTAGGGAGAAGCGTAAATAGCAGTTATGCAGCAAGACGAGGCTTTCAGTGGAAGAACCTATTCCCCAATTTTGTTAAGACCCCCCCTTCCCCAAAATGTAGCAAAAGCGCGGATGAAACTCAACCAGCTTTATTCTACCGCCTCTTTCAACCAGCGGCGTATGTCATCTGGCTGCAAACCCACCGAATTCGGGGCAAGGCAAAAGTTTCGCTCCCCTCCAGACCCACCTTCGCAATCCTTAGCATCTGCTGCCCCCAGCGTGAGATGAGATACGCCGCTGGTTGAGGGTGGCGAGAGAGGTCACGGCCAAGGTGCAGCCAGGGGGGGGCGCACAATCGGTCTCCCGGCGGAGCAGCTCCGCTCCTAGGGGCCGTTTCCTGCTCTGCGGAGGCGGCGAGAGGCTCCCATCGCCCAGAAACTCCGAGAATCCTTTCTGGGCTGCTAGCGATCCTCGGGGGGCTGCCTGTCCTCTCTGGGCTGCGAGCGATCTGGAATGTAACAAAGTCCTGAGTTGATGAAGCATGGTTTCCCTCCAGTTTCATAAAAATTCACATTGCGTTGGCACATCTTAGGAAATATTGACAAGAACACTCTGATAAAATGGAATGACAAATAGGAATGACAAAAAGGAGAGGCAAAGGTGGTTCCTTGTACCAGAGTGATTTGCATCAAAAGCTGTGTATTCAAAACTTTATTTTAGTTCATAAAACGTCTTGTTATTCTGCCCTAGAATTCCCATCACCCCCGATCACTGGCATTGCTGGCTGGGGCTGAGGGGAGTTTTGAAAAACCCTCAAAACAATTTAGAAGATCATCTGCTGTCATGACAAAAAACTATATTCCTTTGAAAGGAGCTGGGAGGTGTGAGCAGGGAATGGTATTCACAACAGGGATTAACAGATAGATTGGAGATATCAGGGCAGCAAAGATGGCTCACCATGAGTCTACCTGATGTATGTTAAAGGACAATAAACGATCAGTTAATTAATTTGCCACTATATGCTTTAACCACTTGGATTTTCAGCAAAAGTCACTAAAAGTGTGTGGATTCTGTCAAAACCATAACTTCCTCAGCAAAAATCATATTAGCAAACATGGGTAAGTCACACAGTCCTCCCACCTGCCTTGTCATTCTATGACTCTATGATCTCCACTAGAGCGGCTTAGCACAGGCTCACCTCAGACCACAATTAGGGCAGATCACTTAGCACCACTTTTTCCTGATTGGGAGGAGAGCATATCTTTTTGCTGAGTACCAGGTGACAACACACATTTCACCATCTTTCTCTGCAAAGATGAGCGGAGAAATGGGACAATTTAAAGGAAATGGGACTATCTAAAAATAAATGAATTGTGTGTTTGAAATGAAATCGTTTTTAAATTAACAAGTAACAACAGAAGTGGAGTCAAAATAGCATTGCCGAGAAACAAGGGGGTGATATCAGCATACTTAGGGGAACCAGTGTTCGAATTTCCCCAGGCGCCAGGCACATTTTGCTACCGGCAGGGACTGGCAAGTGAAGTTGATGGAATAGGCAGAGATGGATAATCTGACCGGGCAGTTAGGAGACCAAGAGTACCGAAAATTTAACAATTGGAGTAAATACTGTGGGATGTGAAACACAAGAGCAGTCAATTACAACATTCCTAGAGTGTACATGTTTAGACATGGGGAGGGATGTTTGTCCAGCCAGGAGGTAAAATTCCTGGGACAGACTTCCTCTGCATGTGACTAGAGGTGAGTGTGGCCTCTCCTGTGCAGGTAACGACAAAAGCACAGGACAGGGGCAGCCATCTCTCTCTCTTCTCTTCCTTCGAAGAAGTAACATCTGCTAAGATAAAGATGCCCTCTTGGCTCCCAGCCAAGAGAGGAAAAAGGGACTATCTTCTTATAAGATAGATTCTAAATGTATATTACTTTATTAAGCTGTCTGCCTTCTGGGATCCGATTGTGAACAGAATGTGAGTAATCTCTTTTTATACTTTTGTAAAGGACTGTGTCGTGTCTTGTATTTTAAGAGGGAACAAAGGGGAAATTACCAGAGTAATTATTATAGAGGTTCTAGCGAACCTGAGCACACGTTACCGTTGCGAACTTAAATAAAGGGGAATGTCTTACTCTGCTGATATTTTGGGAACTTGATAGCACAAGTTGGATAAGGATATAATCAGTCAATATATCCTCTCCTGCATCCCTGAACATTCCCACAAATACAAAAAAATATTTAAAAATCACTGTGGAGATTTAAAATTTTTGCCTGGACTAGACCAATTCTGTAAAGACAACTAGTGGAAATAGAGGTAAACAGATGATATAATTGGGAATGCATATAAAGTAGAAAACTAAGGATCCAAGTTTGGGGTGGAGGGAAGCTAAATGCTAACAGAGTAACAACAGAATATGTAGACAAACAACACAATTTTCTCTCCTCCCTCCTTTTTATTTAAGTACACATGTTGAATGTTTTGAGATTCCATTTGCTTGTTGTGGATGTTGACATGTATGAGAAAGTTGGAAGGGACCCCGAGGCCTTATGTTGTTACTGCAATAATAATAAAACAGCGACAGCAACAATTTTGCAGCTGGTCTGTTTAGCAGTAATTGCTTGGTGATAGGTTAAAAAAATTACTTAGGAAACTGTGAGACTTAGGCATTTCCTGCCATTTTCCTGTGGTTTCCTGGTTCAGTTACAAAGCGAGATGGAGAGAGAAGCGTAAATAGCAGTTATGAAGCAAGACGAGGCTTTCAGTGTCGCGTATTCCACGCGGCGTTTTCAGCAAAACACTAAGAGTTCCAGGTTTTTCAGTTCAGTCCTTTTTAATGTGAGCTATATACAGGCATTTACAAAAGAAACAGTCCATACAGAGTACTTACAAACGAATACTCTTCACCACAGCAGCACCACCACACTACAGCACAACCACCACACCCCCTGTTAAACAGGCTTTCCTTTTTAAAACAGCCAATTACACTAATCACACTCCTGCTGAGTCACTCTGACCCAGCAGAGTATTGCATCATCCTGTTGAAGCCTGCAGACTTATCCAGTATCCTGCGAATCCCAACACTCCTCCTTAAGTCAAAGGCTTGAGACCCAATAATTCTCTTAAGTCTCGAAATTTAGGAGCATCCAAACATTTTGTATACAAATCTGCCACATTACATTTTGTGTTACAGTGCTGTACCTTTAACAAATTTCTTTCCAAAGCATTTTTCACATTTCCGTATCTTATCGCAATATGTTTACTTTTGCTTTTAAAGTTCTGTTGGTTGGCAAGCTGTTGTGCAGCCATGTTGTCACTTAGCACAGTGATTGGCATTTCAGAAGGTATTCCAAGCTCTTTTGTTAGGCAAGCAAACCACTCTATTTGTGATACACATTCGCTTATGGCTGAGTACTCTGCTTCACAAGTACTTGTGGCAACAAATGTTTGTTTCTGGGATTTCCACTGAACCAGGGCATTTCCAATATATATGGCATAGCCAGTGGTAGACTTTCCATTTTCTCTGTCTCCCCAGCTGGCATCAGCGTATGCATACACTTGCTGATCATATCCTGTATCCAGTACCAGTTTATAATCTTTTGTGCCTTTCAGATACCTTAGGATTCTTTTAAGTGCTACCCAATCTCTCTGAGCCGGGTCTGCACTTCTTTGGCTTAACATGTGCACTGCCAATGTTATGTCGGGTCTTGTCCAACAACTTAAATATAACAGAGAACCCAACAGAGAATGAAACGCTGTTGCATTCTCACATTTTTGCCCTTCTGGTTCATTTTTGTACTGGGTAGTTATGGGAGTGTCAACCTCATTTGCCCTCTCCATTTCATATGTCTTCAGTAGCTTTTCGATTTTTTCCTTCTGACTCAGAGAGTAAACGCCCTCTTCATTTCTCTGAACCTCTACTCCTAAGTAATTTTGAATCTCTCCCAAATACTTCAGTTTGTATTTGTTACCTAGGCTGTTTATAAACCAAGACACTTGCTTTTGTGCAGTTGTTATCAGACAGATATCATCAACATACAAAAGTAAATAACAAACACTTCCTTGCACCATTGCTGAATATAAACAGGAATCAGCCAGGCTTTGTTTGAATCCCATCTTTTTCAAAGTTGTGTCTATGCATTCATGCCATAGACGTGCACTTTGGTGTAAACCGTATAGTGCCCTTTGCAGCTTTAACACCATGCTGTCTTTTTCTAGCTCATAACCTGGTATTTGCTGTAAATATACCTCGGCGTCAATAGGAGCATTTAAATATGCTGAGGCAACATCAAAATGATTAACTTTTAACCCTCTCAGACTTGCCATTGCTAAAACTGATTTTACTGTTTCAGCCTTTGCTGTTGGGGCAAACACTTCATCATAATGTATCATTTTCCTCTGTGTAAAGCCCCGTGCAACCAACCTGGCTTTCCTCTGACAACTACCATCAGCCAGCTTTTTCACTTTAAAAACCCACTTACAGCTTATGGGCTTTTTACCTTCAGGCAATTCTGTAGGTACAAACACATTGTTGTTTAGCAGAGAGTTATACTCTGCCTGCATTGCCTTTAACCACGCCTCTTTCTCTAGAGTAGGTAACTCTTGCACTTCTTCAAAGTTTTCTGGCTCAGTTACACAAACCTGGTTTATGGTGGCTGGGAACCCATAACGGTCTGGAGGGTGACCTTTATTACTTCTTGCAGACCTCCTTGGTTCATTAATCTCACCCCCTGGGCTACCTTCAGGACTGCTTTTGGGGTGGATTGACTCTGGAGATCTACCTCCTCCTGTCCCTGTTGCACTTTCTTCTCTCCCCTGCTCCATGCTAGCAGCTGGAGAAAAATGCTCAACCTTTACTTCCTCCCTTTCAGTTTCTCTGGGAGAGCTGCCAATTCTTAGCTTTGTTTCAACTGCCTTATCAGGTATGCTCGGCAGTAAAACTTTTTCTGGCAGCAGGTTTGCATGTATCTTGGGCCAATTTCTTTGCTCATTAAAGCTGGCTGATCGACTATAACTCAAAAGGTTTTTATCATCTTCAAACCTGTAGGCTTTCGTACCACTTTCATACCCAAGAAATAGCAACTGCTGTGCCCTCTTCCCACCTTTTCTTCGGTTTTTCACAGGTATGTCAACCCATGCCTTTGTCCCAAAGATTCTTAAATGTTGCAAACTGGGACTTTTGTTATAGAGAATTTTATAGGGTATGTCATCTAGTACCCTTGACCACAAGCGATTCCCAATATAATTCGCAGTCTTAATACTTTCAGCCCAGTACTTAATTGGAAGATTTGCATCTGCTAACAATGCTTTCATTTGTGTCTGCAAGACACCTCCCCTACGCTCTGCTACTCCGTTCTCCTGAGGCGTGGCCACATTGGTAAGCCTATGTTTAATCCCTTGGGAACGCAACCAGTTTCTTAGGGAGCTTGCCATAAACTCCCCTCCCCTGTCTGATTGAATAGAGGACACCTTTTCACCAAGTTGCCTTTCTACCCTTCTTACCCAGAACTTCAAAGTTTGGGCAACGTCAGACTTTTGCTTTAATGGATAGACCCAGCCAAATCTAGAAAAATCATCCACTAGGATCAAACAGTACTTGTTGTGGGAGACACTAGGTGGAAAAGGACCAGTTACATCAGCATGAATCAACTCCAGTGGTTTTTTGGTTTCTCTCTGGCTTGCTCTTGCTACTGGGCAAGCCCTGCTTTTAACCTCCTTGCAGATATTGCAGTCTAAGTAATTATCACAACTTTTTATGTTTTTCATCCCCCCACACAACTCCAATGTTTTGTTTAGCACCTTATAGCTAGCATGAGCCAGACGCCTGTGCAGGAGATGAATACACATATCATGGGTCGGGACATTTTGCACATTCGCAACCTTAGATTCACACTGCAGTACATACATATTAGTTCTAAGGCTAGCATTTGCCAACACTGCCCCATTTTGCTTTATCTGGCACTGGCCTCCCACAAAATTTACTTCAAAGCCTGCTTTTGCCAAATCAGGAATGCTCAGGAGATTGTTTTGCAAACTAGGCACACACAACACATTCCTGAATGTGTGTCCCAGCTGTGGGAACACAACCTCCCCCTCACAAACCACATTAGCTTTCTGGCCCGTAGCAAGACTTACATGTTTTTTGTTTGAAGCCCTAGCATCAGTTAGCAGACTTTTTCTTTTACAAAAGGTTTGAGAAGCTCCACTGTCCAGAACCCACAGCTCCTCATTTTCTTGACCATCTGCAGACACCCAAGCGGTAGACTCCCTCTGCTGCCACTTGTGTTTCCGCTGTTTTTGTTGTTTTCTCGGGCAGTCCCGCAGCAGATGTCCACTAGACTTGCAGCAAAAACACGTTTTTACTTTGTTGACCACCGGCTGGCCTGCAGCATCTCCTCCTGGCTGTTTCTCCGGCTCCCGACACCTCTGCTCTTCCCGGCTGTTGTTCCCTCTGGGATGCTCCAACAGCTGGGCTGAGGTCATCTTTCGCTCTGCACGCCTGTCCTCCTCTGCATACAACCGTCCGGTCACGTATTCCAGAGTCAGCTTATCAGTCTCTACAGACTCGAGGGAGTTGACCAGCATATCATAGCTGTCGTCAAGGGAACTCAGGACTATAAAGACTTTGTCCTCTTCCCCCACAGGCCTCCCTCTTAAGGCTAGCTCCTGGAAACAGCCTGTTAGGAATTTTAGGTGGTTTACCAGGGAGTCCCCCGGTTTCTTCCGACACCGGTACAGTCTCCTGGTCAGTGTTATCAGTGAGCCAGCTGTCTCTCGCACATGGACAGCCTTGAGCGCATTCCACGCCTCACTTGCCGTCAACTTATCAGCTACGTAGACTAGCTGGCTGTCGTCCACTCCAAGGATGATCGTAGCCAAAGCTTTCTCATCCTTTTCAAGCTGGGCCTCTGCTAGTGCCAGCTTTTCATCGTCGTCCTCATCCTCCTCAGGGGGCTGCGGTGGCTCTTCCACCACTTTCCACAGGCCCTCACGCTTGAGGAAGTGTTGCATGCGGACCGACCAGGTGCTGTAGTTCGTGGCCATCAGCTTCTCCAGCAACACGCCAGTTCTGGACTGCTCCATCCCTGCAGCTCACCTCCAGCACCCACGGCTAGATAACTGCCACCTGTACTCTTGCGCAGCGGAAGCGTGCTGGGCCCATAACCCTGTCGTGTATTCCACGCGGCGTTTTCAGCAAAACACTAAGAGTTCCAGGTTTTTCAGTTCAGTCCTTTTTAATGTGAGCTATATACAGGCATTTACAAAAGAAACAGTCCATACAGAGTACTTACAAACGAATACTCTTCACCACAGCAGCACCACCACACTACAGCACAACCACCACACCCCCTGTTAAACAGGCTTTCCTTTTTAAAACAGCCAATTACACTAATCACACTCCTGCTGAGTCACTCTGACCCAGCAGAGTATTGCATCATCCTGTTGAAGCCTGCAGACTTATCCAGTATCCTGCGAATCCCAACATTCAGGGGAATAGCCTACTCCCCAATTTTGCTAAGACCCCTCCTCCACCAAAATGTAGCAAAAGCGCGGATGAAACTCAACCAGCTTTATTCTACCGCCTCTTTCAACCAGTGGCGTATGTCATCTGGCTGCAAACCCACCGAATTCGGGGCAAGGCAAAAGTTTCGCTCCCCTCCAGACCCACCTTCGCAATCCTTAGCATCCGCCGCCGCCAGCGTGAGATGAGATACGCCACTGGTTGAGGGTGGCGAGAGAGGTCACGGCCAAGGTGCAGGCCAGGGGGCCGCACAATCGGTCTCCCGGCGGAGCAGCTCCGCTCCTAGGGGCCGTTTCCTGCTCTGCGGAGTCAGCGAGAGGCTCCCATCGTCCAGAAACTCTGAGAATCCTTTCTGGGCCGCTAGCAATCCTCGGGGGGCTGCCCGCCGTCTCTGGGCTGCTAGCAATCCTCAGGGGGCTGCGTGTCCTCTCTGGGCTCCTAGCAATCCTCGGGGGGCTGCGTGTCCTCTCTGGGCTCCTAGCAATCCTCGGGGGGCTGCGCGTTCTCTCTGGGCTCCTAGCAATCCTCGGGGGGCTGCGCGTCCTCTCTGGGCTCCTAGCAATCCTCGGGGGGGGCTGCCCATCCTCTCCCGGTTGCTAGTGTGGGATGTAAACACAGGAGCAGTCAATGACAACATTCCTAGAGTGTACATGTTACAACATGGGGAGGGATGTCTGTCCATCAAGCAGGTAAACTTCCTGGGGACGGACTTCCTCCACATGTGACCAGAGGTGGGTGTGGCCTCACCTGTGCAGGTAAATGACAAAAGCACAGGGCAGGCAGCCATCTCTCTCTCTCTGCCATCACCTTTCGAAGAAGCAGGATGCCCTCTTGGCTCTCAGCCAAGAGAGGAGAGGCCTATCTTCCTATGAGATAGATTCTAAGTGTATTTTACTTTTTTAAGCCTGTCTGCCGTCTGGGATCATATTGTGAACAGATCGTGAGTAAATTCTTTTATACTTTTATAAAGACTGTGTTGTGTCTTGTATTTTAAGAGGGAACAAAGGGGAAATTACCAGAGTAATTATTATAGAGGTTCTAGCAAACCTGTGCACACGTTACCGTTGCGTACTTAAAGGGGAATGTATATAAACTCTGCTGATATTTTGGGAGCTTGTTAGCACAAGTTGGATAAGGATATAATTAGTCAATATATCCTCTCCTGCACCCCAGAACATTCCCACAAAGGGTTAGTGGGCCCAGTATTGCATATTTCTGCGTATTTTTGAAGGATTGCATTGGATTGTGATTTTGAGTTGAGTAGTATTTTTCTGAGTTAACTTCCTGGTAAGCACATGGTCCTTTGTTCCATTGTGCAGTGGGGATTAAGTAACCCCCCCCTTCCCTCAGAGTTCACAGTGACCCAAGGCAGTGAAGAATTGTTTTGTATTTTGAGATTTTTGAGATTTTGATTTTAAAATTTTGAGAAATTTTGAAATTTTGAAGAATTTTCAAATTTTGGATTTTAAGATGGCTAGAGCAGCTTTTGATAGTGATGCAAAGCTAGGAATGCCTGTGCTGAATGAGTACAATTTCATGCACTGGAAGCAGCGCTTGATCGCATGTCTAGATTATAAGCACATTTTGGAAGCTTTAGAGCCTCAGCCTACAGGATCGTCTGAGGAGGATTTAGCCAAGATAAGTGCTTGGAAACGCATGAACAGCGAAGCTAGACACATAATTTTGAGTGGACTTCGCGATGAGCAGCTATCATTAATAAATAGTACAGATGATGCATCTCAAATCTTAAGAGATATTGAGCGCGTGTATGGAGAATCTAGCATAAACAGCTTCAGAAACTTGGTGTGTAAATTAACCAGAGTGAGGATGAATTCAAAAGAGGAATTCACAGAGCACATCAACAAGTTTACTGAGATTATTCAAAGAATTGATCTGACTCCCAAAGCTTTTGATGAGGATACAAAGATAGCATTTTTGTTATCATCACTTGGACCACGCTTTGGTGTCGAGTTACAGCTCGGCATCCAGGGAAAAATCAGTCTCACACCAAGATAGGTTCCGAAATATGGCTGCTCCTAGGGCTATGGCAGCTCCTCGGGCTAATGCAGCACAGCTTTTATTGTGTGAAAATCAGAAAGATACAAGCCAAGTAAGGATACAAAAAATACAAGTCAAGCAATTTGTTCTAGCCAGCAGATAAAGACCTTGGTACTAGACCATGCGAGCGATCAGGCCATGCTACGTTAGCCAATCATATGGGACAGCACGAGCTGTTCACGCGCTATTCATGCTCCAAGGATGCTTCTAGCTATGAGATCACCCTGTAACAATAAGAACTTTGCTCATGCTCTCATGTACAAGCAATCATTTTCCCACACTTTGGTGCATTTGTAAGTTTGATGGCTCATAGACAAGGTCTGACTTTTAAAGACTTGATTGGTTATTTAAAAGAAGAATGCAGAGATAGAGCTGAATCTCCAGTGAGAAATGCTAGAAGCAAGGACAGCAGTTATGCATCTAGGCAATGTACAAAGTCCAAAGAGATGCCTAAGAAAGTGATTTGCTTCAATTGTAACAAAGAAGGACACATTGCAAAGAACTGCAGAGCTCCTAAAGCCAAGAAACCCCACCCCTTTCAGCCAAAAGGGGAAAAGAAGGGGAAATGTGAATGCACATGGTTACTGCAAGAAAGGAACTTAGCTGTCCAGAATCATGAAAATAAACGTAACAAATGGATTTTAGATTCAGGAGCGAGTTCGCATTTTTCATATAAAAAGGACTATTTTAATGAGATTAATGAGATAAATGATGAAGAAGGATCTGAAATTGAGATTGCAGATGGCAACATTGTTAAAGCAAAAGGTGCAGGTTCCATGAGCCTGAAATGCAATATAAACAATGAATGCATTGAGAACACAATCTCTAGAGTTTTGTACGTTCCAGAGCTGAGTTGCAATCTAATCAGCGTGTCCACTTTGGACAAGAAAGGTTTCCAGGTCACATTTGGAAATGGAGAATGTAAAGTGACTAGAAATGGCAAAGTGTTTGCTCAAGCAAAGCTAATAAATGGTGTATATGAGCTTGATCTTTCAGAGAACCAGACTGCAAAAGTGGCACATTCCAGCCAGAAGGATGAAGCAGATCTGGACCTGTGGCACAGAAGGCTTGGACACAGGGACACCAACGTCATTCTGGATCTACAGAAAAGAAATCTTGTAAGAGGTTTGCAGGTAAAGCAGAGCAACAAAGCTCCAGCAAAGTGCATAAGCTGTATTACTGAGAAGGCTATAAAACCTTCATTTCCATGTTGTGCAGAACAAAGAAGCAACAAAGTGCTTGACATAGTGCACACTGACATATGTGGACCCATGAATGTTCCCTCACTGGGAAAGAATAGATATATTTTAATATTTCTGGATGACTTTTCAAGATTTTGTGTTGTATATTTCCTCAAAGAGAAGAGTGAGACAGTGGAGAAGCTCCAGGAATACATTGCCATGGTCAAGAATAAATTCCAGAGAGCTCCAGCTGTGTTAATGAGCGACAATGGAGGTGAGTACTGCTCAAATGAAATGCAGGCTCTCCTGGCCAAGGAAGGAATTGCACACGTAACCACAATTCCTTACACACCACAGCAGAATGCCATAGCTGAGAGAAAGTTTAGGTCCATTATGGACATGACAAGGTGCATGCTAAAGGATGCACGTTTGCCACACAAGCTGTGGGCCGAAGGAGTGTACACGTCGGTCTATTTGCAGAATAGACTGCCAACTAAAGGTGCAGAGCGCACACCATTTGAACTTTGGCATGGGAAAGCTCCCAATCTGTCGCACATACGTGTGTTTGGAAGTCCGTGTTACTTCCACGTGCCCAAGGAACACAGACACAAGCTTGACTCCAGGGCAAAAGCAGGTATCCTTGTGGGATATGCTTCTGGAGGCAAAGGATACAGAATTATGGACTTACAAACTGGTAAGACAAATGCATACCATGCGGTTTATTTTGATGAATATGGAAAAGTAGACACTAAGAACACTGTTGTGGATTCTTCAGATGAGTCAGAAAGGACTCAAGAGTTTGTATATTTCCCTTTTGAGACCCCACAAAGTAATTATCTGCCTTCGAGTGTTACAGCGCCCCCTACAGGCGACGCACCAGAAGACGCAGAGGACCAGAACCCTGGCGGCACCAGAGACGAAGATGAGGACTCAGATGGGGACATGCCTGCGTTGGAGGAGGATGAGGAAGCTGATGCGGTCGCAGAACCAGAAGTCAGACGCTCATCCAGAACCAACAAAGGTGTCCCACCAGTACGGTTGTCCTACCTTGCAGGGTCGGCGTTTCCTCAGGAACCTTCCACTTGGGAAGAGATACAGGAGATGCCGGCTGCAGAAGCCAGTCTCTGGAGGAAGGCCGCGCAGGAGGAGATGGATGCACTGCATCAGAACAAGACCTGGACACTCACTGAGCTGCCTCCCGGTAAGAAGGCCATTGGCAGTAAATGGGTTTTCAAGGTTAAGAAGGGGTCAGAAGGAGAAGTGCAGCGCTACAAAGCTAGACTTGTAGCACAGGGATTTTCACAGCGTTTTGGTGAAGACTATGATGAAGTTTTTGCACCAACTGTGAGGTACAGCAGCGTAAGAATGCTTTTAAGCATTGCAGCCTCCAAGAAAATGAGGGTGAAACACATAGACATTGCTACCGCTTTTCTACATGGGCAGATTTCAGAGGAAATTTATATGAAACAGCCTAAAGGTTTTGTAAAACCACATGAGGCACATCTAGTGTGCAAACTGCAGAAAGGACTTTATGGACTTAAACAGGCTGCCAGAGCCTGGAACCAGAAGTTGCATAAAATGTTGACGCAACTTGGGTACAAGCAAGGCGATGCTGACAAGTGCTTGTACAGTAAGTCAAATAATGGACAATTCTCATATATCCTAGCATTTGTTGATGACCTGATTATTGCCACAGCAAGTGAGAAAGACTATACACAGATAGTAAAACACCTTAGCAAGGAGGTGGAGGTCAAGGAGCTAGGAGATGTCCAGTACTACCTCGGGATCCAGGTGGAAAGAGAAGAGGACGGCTCATTTCTTCTCAGCCAAAGACAGAAGATCCACGAGCTAATTGAGCACATGCAGATGCAAGACGCACATCCAGTTGCTACACCGATGGCTACTGACTTCCTGAAGAATCAGCAGGATTCGAAGCAGTTGCCAGACAACAATGACTACAGGTCGGCGATTGGTAAACTTTTGTATTTAGTTACCACATGTAGACCTGACTTAGCTAATGCTGTGGGGATTCTTAGCAGAAAAGTGAATTCTCCCACTGAGCATGATTGGGCAGGTGTAAAGAGGGTGGTGCGATATTTGAAGGGTACCATGAATTGTAAATTAAGGTTACCAGCCGTCAGAGACCCTAAGTTGGTTGGGTATACTGATGCGGATTGGGCTGGGGATAATGCTGACTATAAATCAACAAGTGGTCATGTCTTCATGTTTGGGGATGGACCTGTCTCATGGGGCAGTTACAAACAGAGCTGTGTAGCATTATCTTCCACAGAATCAGAATACGTTGCAGCAACAGAAGCCTGCAGAGAGATCGCCTGGCTTGATCAACTCATAAAGGACTTTGGGTTGGTGAGAAAAGGGCCTGTCAGCTTGCTTGAGGACAATCAAAGTTGCCTGAAGCTGACGCAGAGTAAGAAGTTCCTGGCCAGAACAAAACACATTGGGGTTAAATACCACTACATACGCCAGATGATCCAGGATGGACTTGTGGAGCTATCCTACTGCAGCACCCAAGAGATGACTGCTGACATCCTGATGAAACCCCTACCAAGAGAGAGTTTCCAGAATCTACGTGTCAAGCTGGGACTCTGGGTGGTTGAATAAAGTTGTTTATGTTTTGTATATGTTGTATTGCCTGAGAAGGGGTATGTGGGATGTAAACACAGGAGCAGTCAATGACAACATTCCTAGAGTGTACATGTTACAACATGGGGAGGGATGTCTGTCCATCAAGCAGGTAAACTTCCTGGGGACGGACTTCCTCCACATGTGACCAGAGGTGGGTGTGGCCTCACCTGTGCAGGTAAATGACAAAAGCACAGGGCAGGCAGCCATCTCTCTCTCTCTGCCATCACCTTTCGAAGAAGCAGGATGCCCTCTTGGCTCTCAGCCAAGAGAGGAGAGGCCTATCTTCCTATGAGATAGATTCTAAGTGTATTTTACTTTTTTAAGCCTGTCTGCCGTCTGGGATCATATTGTGAACAGATCGTGAGTAAATTCTTTTATACTTTTATAAAGACTGTGTTGTGTCTTGTATTTTAAGAGGGAACAAAGGGGAAATTACCAGAGTAATTATTATAGAGGGTCTAGCGAACCTGTGCACACGTTACCGTTGCGTACTTAAAGGGGAATGTATATAAACTCTGCTGATATTTTGGGAGCTTGTTAGCACAAGTTGGATAAGGATATAATTAGTCAATATATCCTCTCCTGCACCCCAGAACATTCCCACAGCTAGCAGGCCTCGGGGGGCTGCGCGTCCTCTCTGGGCTGCTAGCAATCCTGGGGGGGCTGCCCATCCTCTCTGGGCTGCTAGCAATCCTCGGGGGGCTGCGCGTCCTCTCTGGGTTGTTAGCAATCCTCGGGGGGCTGCCCGTCCTCTCTGGGCTGCTAGCAATCCTCGGGGGGCTGCGCGTCCTCTCTGGGCTCCTAGCAATCCTCGGGGTGCTGCCCGTCCTCTCTGGGTTGGATTTTCAGCAAAAGACTAAAAGTGTCTGGATTCTGTCAAAACCATAACTTCCTTGGCAGAATCATATTAGCAGACATGGGTAAGTCACACAGGTCCTCCCACCTTCCTTGTCATTGTATGACTCTATGCTCTCCACAGTTCACTAGAGGGGCTTAGCACAGGCTCACCACAGACCACAATTAGGGCAGATCACTTAACATTACTTTTTCCTGATTGGCAGGAGAGCAAGTGACAACAGAAGTGGAGTCGAAATAGCGTTGCATTGAAACAAGGCGGTGATGTCAGCATCCTTAGGCGAACCAGTGTTTAAATTTTCCCAGGCGTGTTTTGCTACTGGCACGCGACTACATGGAGATTTCTGGATGCCAGGCTGGCGGTCACAGTTTAAAAACCTATGTCCTAGTCCATAGTTAATACCATTTCCATAGTGTGCGTTTCTCCTTCTTGCATACTGGGTCAAGAGAACTGTTGTCAAGCAGTGTAGTTGAGATCATAGAATCCTAGAATTGGAGAACTAGAGGGGACACCGAGGGTCATCTAGTCTAACCCCCTGGCAAATAGGCATTCCGTTTTGGTGATCATTGGCGCATAATTTTATGGCACCTAGTATATATATCTGAGTTTCTAACACTGAGGGGAACCACCAGGTTTCCACAAGAGAAAATCTTAAAAACGTCAACACTGCATTCCCTGCCCCCAAAAAAGCCACACAGTTAAATGAAGATGGAGTATGTTCAACAGCCACTGAATGAAGCTGCTGCCAGCATAGTCAGGGATGATAGAAGTTGGGAACTAACATCAGGAGCTTCAGAGGTTTCCTTGCCTCTTTGCTCTAAGCTGCTACAGTTCTGCAGTGCAAAAGGCAGAACACACATTCCCCAAGAAGTAATCTCTGTCAGGGGACACATGAAAGTGGACAGAGTGGCTATAGCCAGAAATGAGAAACCCCTTCTCTCTGAACTGATTGCCTGCAGAGGGCTTTTTAAAGTTAGTCCAAACAGCTTTTGAAATTGGGATGAGGGTTGTGGGCTTTTTAGGGATGGGGGAGGTAAAAACCTTAGAACATAGACAAAATATTGTGCTACTTGGGCAGTGGAAGGAAATCTGACAATCACACCAAGGGCTTCGCCTTCACAGCCGCTTTCTACCCAGAATACAAAACAAAATGGCACACCCTAGAGCGGGAGTAGCCACTGTGGGGACCTCAAGATGTGGTGGACTACAACTCCCAGCAGACCTGACTACTGGCCTAGGGTAGCCAGGTGTCTTACATTAAAGAGGACTGTCCTCTTTTTGAGGTCTGTCCAGTCCAAGTCTGCTTTAAGATTTGTGGTTTAGTCGTGTCCAATTCTTCATGACCTCATGGACCAGAGCACGCCAGGAACTCCTGTCTTCCACTGCCTCCCGCAGAAGCAGGCAGCCTGTCATCCCCACCATGATATGTATTTTTTATTTAAACTGCAGCAATTATTTCTAAATTTGCACCCATACATATAAGTCACTATTTGCAAACTGATATCCTCTTTTTCAGCACCGCATACCTGGCCCCTCTACCTGTTGGCTGGGCTGACAGGAGCTGTGGAGCACAACATCTGGAGAGCAACATGCCAGCTATTCCTGCCCTAAAGGATTCAGATTGCTACTCTTGTTTCATCTCACACCCAAATGACTCAAGATACTCACACTGGGCTGTGCCTATAACAGCCACCTCCTTCTCTGCTTGAACTGTGAAGTGCATAAATTTGGGGATTCAAAAGTGGACTTTTTAAAAACCCCCAAAGGCCTGACAAGGACCTCTTGAGCTTCCACTCTTACCAGCACAAAAGAGTGAGTGGTTCTGAAAGGAATTTGGGCAAACTGAATGGGTCTATCCATCTACTCCGTGATTCAGTCTGCCTACATGTCAATCACCCATTGTCACAATGAAGTCAGGTGATCCCATTCGGTATAGCAATGGGCCCAGAATCTCCAATTATCAGCTGATCATCGGGGTTCCCTAGCACAGTGCTGAGCAAGCGCCAACATTCATTGCAGCTTGCAAAGTGTTATACAGTGATACCTTGGTTCTCAAACGCCTTGGTACTCAAACAACTTGGAACCCAAACACTGCAAACCTGGAAGTTAAGTGTTCCAGTTTGCGAAGTTTTTTCAGAAGCTGAAAGTGCTCCGTTTTGAGTGCCATGCTTCCGATTTGAAATACCTAGGGGTTAATTTGTCTGCTAAAAATTTGAATTTATTCAAAGACAATTACGAAAAATGTTGGTCAGAAATCAAAAAGGATTTAGAAACTTGGTCAAGATTGAAACTTTCCTTGTTGGGTCGAATTGCAGCTATAAAGATGAATGTATTGCTAAAGATGCTGTTTTTGTTTCAAACCCTACAGATTGTGGACAGAGTGGAATGTTTTGGAAAGTGGCAGAAAGATATCTCTAAGTTTGTCTGGCAGGGCAAAAAGCCCAGAATAAAATTTAAAATTCTAACTGATGCAAAGGAAAGAGGGGGATTTGCCCTGCCGGACTTAAGGTTATATTATGAAGCTGCAGCTTTCTGCTGGATGAAGGACTGGCTACTCCTAGAGAACACTGATGTCCTAGATCTGGAAGGGTTTAATAATGCTTTTGGATGGCATGCATATTTGTGGTACGACAAGGTAAAGGTTCACAAAATGTTCAAAAATCATATTGTCAGAAAAGCAATATTTATTGTCTGGACAAAATACAAAGACTTATTAGAAAACAAGACCCCGAGGTAGCTATCACCAATGGAGGCCAAGGCCCGAAAAAGACTCAATATGGAGGCCGGCTGGCCGAAATATTGGGAAATAATAGAGAAAATTGGAGACAACTGGAGGCTGCAGAGCTTAGAAAAATTAAAGCATAAGGTGCGAGATTGGTTACATTACGCTCAAATTCAAGAGGTTTTTAAATTGGACAAAAAAATAGGATTCCAGGTGGAAAAATCGAAACTAGAGACAGAATTTCTTGAACCAAAGACTAAGGTACTTTCGAGAATGTATAACTTGCTGCTTAAATGGAACACTCAGGATGAGACAGTCAAATCAGCCATGATAAAATGGGCTCAGGATATTGGGTATAACATCATGTTTGAGGACTGGGAAAGGTTATGGACCACCGGAATGAAATTCACGGCATGTAATGCCTTGAAGGAAAATATTATGAAAATGATATATAGGTGGTACATGACCCCAGTCAAACTTGCAAAAATATATCACCTGTCTGATAACAAATGTTGGAAATGTAAGGAGGCTGAAGGGACATTCTTTCACCTCTGGTGGACTTGTCCAAGAGTGAAGGCCTTCTGGGAAATGATTTATAATGAGTTAAAAAAGGTATTTAAATATACCTTCATCAAGAAACCAGAGGCCTTCCTCTTGGGCATTGTTGGCCAGAAAGTGTTAAAGAAGGACAGAACCTTTTTTATGTATGCGACTACAGCAGCAAGAATACTTATCGCAAAATACTGGAAGACACAAGATTTGCCCACACTGGAAGAGTGGCAGACGCAATTGATGGACTATATGGAACTGGCTGAAATGACTGGCAGAATCCGAGATTTGGGAGAAGAAACAATGGAAGAGGACTGGAAAAAATTTAAGGACTACCTACAAAAACATTATAAGTTGTATGAATGTTAAGAATTTGCACGATTCGGAAACTTTAGCTCCAGCAATTAGATTCTGTGAAACAGGAAACTAAGCTATAAGTAAGAAAAGGGTGAAATTTAAAGTAATATTATGTTTAATTTAAGGTATAAGTAATTGATAAAAAGTACTTTAAATTTAGAAATATAACATTTGAAAAGTACAAAATAAGCTACGAAACAAGGTAATAATTTGCTGATATCTTTATTATAAAGAATGCAGGGTGGGGGAGATGTGGGGAAGCTCAGTTGGTTATACAAAAATGTCCTGAACGGTTGGATTTTTTTCTCTTCTTCTTTCTTTTGTTTCTTTTTTCTATATCTCTTTTTTCCGTGTATGTTCTTAAACTTGTATCTGAAAAATTTAATAAAATATTTATAAAAAATAAAAAAATAAAAATGTTTTAAAGAAGTGAAGCTGAACACATTTTCTCCATCCTTTCTCTAACTATGCATGTTTTTTCATGTTATCAGAATTATTCCATGGAACTGTTCCCTTATTTCTTTGTGACTCTGAGGTGCTTGTGCCCCGCCCTGTGCCAACAAATATGAACTGGCAAAGTTCAATCCATATCTTTCAGAGCTGCCTATCAGCAGTTTGGTTCTTCGTTTTATTGCTGCTGCAACCTCTCTGGCATGAACTGAGAAGCAGCCTTGCCTTTCTAAAGCAAATGGGGAAATGAAATCATGGCTTTAAGCTTGAAATGTCTCGCGGTGCGAAATTGCTCACTTAAACCTGAGCAAGTCCGGGAGTTTGTTGCAGTACCAAGTTTAGCCCTCATGGGGCAGAATGTAAGTAAAGAATAAGTTAAAAGAAGAACAAGGCAGTTTCTAAAGTCCATATATGGAAATCAAGACAGACGAGTAGGTGGTGATCAGAGAGGTGTCATTTTTTGCCAAGCTCCCAGAGTCTCTTTTATTGAGTATTAACAAGCATTGCCACGTATGCTAGTGGCTGATTGGCTAATACAGAAACAAAGAAACTCATCGCTGATTGGTTAACATGGGTACAAGGCGGGATTACATATATACATTAATCTTCAATAGTTCAAAGACTGATAAACAAGGTAAAGCTTAGACAGGTATGAAAGCTCCTAATCCACTTATAACTAAGATTGATTATAATATGACTAAAGCTATTACTAATGTTCTGATCATAACATAAGAGCACATAATTAATTATGTATTGAAAAAGAGTATATCAGTGTGAACTTAGGGTGAACTAAAAGAGGGGAGTGCTTGTGTGCCTGGGACAGCTTTGCACAGTGTATAATAAGGATTATAAGCAAAGCTAGAGGATTAAAGGTGAGACTTGAGTGTTTCCAGAAAGGCAAGAAGGGGGGGTAGCAATAGTTCCCAGAATCTCCCAGAATGCCACAGAAGAGAACCAATGTTTCCCAATAATGGCACAGAAAGAGAACATCCCTTCAGTACACGAAAGCCAAAGCAACTGAACGGAGGCATTTCCAGGAAAGCAGGGGGGGGGGGGAGCCCTGAATGCGTATATTTTTTAAAGTCAAGCTTTGTGCATGACTGTCCTTGCTTACAAAAGACGTTATTTATTTATTATTTTCTATCTTATGTTCTCTGTAATGTAATTCTCAACTACTTCAAGGCAAATAAAACTGTTCTGCAGATGAGCGATCAGAGACTTACTATTTCATTTTGAAATCCTCATCGCAGTTTATTCTCCTTGTTTGACTTCATGTAGTTACAAAACTAGATGGAGAGAAGCGAAAAGGGCAAGTTAGGCGGCGAGGCGAGGCTTTTAAGTGGAAGTTCCCACTCCCCAATTTTGCTAAGTGAGTGCCGATGAACCTCAACCAACTTTACTCTACCGCCTCTTCCCACCTCCGGAGGATCTCCTCTGGCTGCAGCAGCTGCAAAGCCGCCGAACTCGGGACCAGGCGAAAGTTTCGCTCCCCTCCCACCTTGGCGATCCTTAAGATCGGGCGCCGCTCTCCCTCCCCAGCCGCTCCTTACGGTATCCGGTGGCGATCTGGAGCTCCTCGGCGCGGTCCCTGCAGTTGATGGCTTCCAGCACCTGGGCGGTCAGCCGCACGGCGTACACCTCGGTGTAGTAGCTGAACAGCAGGTTTTTGAGGTCCAGCGCATCCGCCTTCTGCAGCCGCCCTCGGGGGATGTTTTGGTAGTTCCCGCGCACGGGGAACTCGTTCAGCTTGTCCTTGAGCCTCCTCAGCTCGCCCTCCTCCAAGTTCTCCAGGCAATCCAGCAGGCAGTCCCGCGCGATCCTCGCCATGGCGCGCCTTCAGAGCCAGCAAGAAATCAACCTCGCTTCGCGGAAGCTGCAAGATTGAAAGCAGGCGTCGTGCCTGATACAAAGCCCGGGCTGGGCTGGCGGGGGGGGGGGGGATGCTGGACTCCCATTGGTGCAGCGGGAGGAGAGAGGCTGGCCTGAGTGAAAGCTACGATGGGGACGGAAACGCGCCCATGCGCCCTCCCGCGCTTTTCTGTCTCTTTTCTCAGCGCGCTGGGCGGAGACGGACTTTCCCATTACAGTGGTACCTCGGGTTACATACGCTTCAGGTTACAGACGCTTCCGCTAACCCAGAAATAATACCTCCGGTCCGGTTAAGAATTTTGCTTTAGGATGGGAACAGAAATCGCGCGGCGGCAGCGGGAGGCCCCATTAGCTAAAGTGGTGCTTCAGGTTAAGAACAGTTTCAGGTTAAGAACGGACCTCCAGAACGAATTAAGTACTTTACCCGAGGAACCACTGTATAAGGATTTGCAGGAGAGCGCGCTTGCAAAAGGCTTCCAAGCGCCAAGTTGTTGCAGGCATAACCTCCAAAATTTCTCTGATAAAAATAGCGGAATAACAACAACCACATTATTTATCTGACTGGGTTGCCCCAGCCACTCTGAGCGGCTTCCAACATATATAAAAGAACATAATAAAACATTAAACTTTAAAAAAAAACCCTTCCCTATGCAATGCTGCCTTTAGATTCCCTAGCTACTTATATCTCCTTGGGGGGGGGGGTGTCGCAAAACTTCACAGCCTCCAATATTTGTCGGATGAAAATAGGAACATCCTAAGGAAAAGCGGGACATTCCAGGATCAAATCAGTAACCTGTAAATCCGGGACTGTCCTTTGAAAAGAGGGACACTTGGCGGGTCTGCAGCACACGGCTCTTGCAGGAGCGAAATTCTGGAGAGACAGGGCTGGGGGGACTTGGGGGGACGGCAGTGGAGAAGCTGCATCCTCCGACACCGGGGGGGCGGAGAGCAGGCGGGGGCGTGGCTGGTGCATGTCCTGGGGGTGTGGCGTGCCACCTGCGAGGGCATGGCGAGCGTCCCGGGGGCATGGGGCGCCGTCTGCAAAGGCGTGGTCCACGGCCCGCGGGGGCGGCGTGGGGGGTGCACGGCATGTGTCCGGAGGTGGCCGCGATGGTACACCCCTCTTCGATGGTGTCGGGCGCTGTGCGCTCCCCCACCCCCTTCCTCCGCCAGTGGGGGACGGAGCAGGTTTGTAAGAAATAAAGAGGAAAGCCAGGCGAACAGCCAGGCGCTGATCTGTTCTTGTAAACATCCCAGGAAATCAGATGCACAGGAAGTCAGATACACTGGTTTGTTCTTGTAAACTTTGAAAGAAGTCGTCCCTTTTCTATAAACCTAAGGCGTGAGAATTTCATATATTCCGCTCGAGTTTTCTGGTAGACCTTCGGGGCGAACCTCGGGCCCGCTGCTTAATTTTTTTCCTCCCATGTCAGAGGCTTTCAACGCACGACAGGCAGCCATTCAACAGGTGCAAGCTTTACGCACACACACAGATGCAACCAAACGCTCTTCCGCGGGTGAGCCAGCAAGGGAGTGACTCCCTGTGCAAGAGGAACCCTTAGCGGTGCCATAAGCATCCTCATAGTTATCAATTTGCATTCCTAGAATAGAAAGGTTGTATATACAGTGGTACCTCGGGTTATGAACAGCCCAGTTAACAAACTTTTTGGATTATGAACACTTCAAACCTGGAACTGCTTGTGAACTTTTTTTGGTATACGAACGAGGCCTCATTAGGCCGTGCGGCCTGGAGCCAGGTCCTGGCGCCTGTGTGGCCTCCATTCTGCCTCTGCTGCCGGGCTCCGGCCACAGGAGGCCCAGCAGGCCGCACTGCAGCCCCAAACCCTGGCGAGGAACACTTCCCTAACCAAGACCAAGAGGGAAGTCCCGTGGTGAACCTGGTAACTGAGCCTGGGATTTCTTGCTTTGATGTTCTTTGTGTTTTGCCTCCTATACTTACGTCAAACCTCGCCTCCCTTTGCACCCCAGTGCTTTGTTTACAGTTTGCTTTTTATGTAACTGACATGCATTCCGCTTTTGTTATTCTTCCAATTTGAATGAGAAGCAAATTTAAAAATCTGGTGGAATGGAGAGAACAGGTGGGGCATGGTCATTTCTGGATACAAATTCTGTACAAAGGATGGTTCTGCAGGTGGTGGTGTGTCGGGCTAGGCCAGGGGTCTGCAACCTTTAAGACAAAAAGAGCCACTTGGACCCGTTTCCGAAGGGAAAAAAAAAAACTGGGAGCCGCAAAACAAGTCAAATGTAAATAACCACACATTCTTCCCCTTCCCCCATTCTCTCTCTTTTCCCTGAGTCTATTTCAGATAGCAAAGAGGGGTATGGTACCTCTCATATCCATTTTTTGCAAAGCACCATGTGCATAGAGGGCATTATACAAATTAATACATAGAAAAGTGTCTGTCCCTCCCTGCAGTTCAACTCCCTCTCTTTTTACTAACAGTACATATCCATTCCTTCTGCTGGTGCAACTTTCTCATCATTTCTACATAGCAGCATTTATAAACCAGTGCCAGAGAAACTGGGTGAAAGGAAGGTGAGAGGGAAGAGATATGAATATTTATATGTGTATATGTATACATACATACACCTGCACAATTACAGGTTTGAAGCCAACTTAAAATAAGCAAAGGAATCTGTAGTGCTTTCCATGGGATCCGGGGACATGCCAGCTAATACTCTTCCCTTCTTCATTTGCTTGTCTCTGCAGCAAATCTTGAGGGGGAAGGGAGAAGGGCAGGAATTGCATAGGCACAAGAGAACGGGGGAAATCCCTCATGCAGGATTTTGGTGCCTAACAGCCCCCCTCCCTCTGCAATTGCTCTCGTGCTCCCCCGCCTCTCCTGCTGGCTACCTCTGGACCCCCTCCTCGTCACTGACGTTATTCACCCCTTCCTCCCTGACAGGGAGGGCGGGCCCATTTTGTGGTTCACCTCAGGTGCTCTCCCTCAACTCGGCAGCCACTCAGAAGCAAGGCACGGAAAAGGATCCCGAAGCACCACCGCCACCCCCCCTCTCTCTCTCTCACACACACCGCCCCGCCATCTCGAGCGCGCTCTCTCTCTCCCTCGCCTCAGGTGCCGCGCGCGCGGGGCTGAGGAGAGCGTGGCCTGGGTGGGCGGGGGAAGCTATGAGTCGTGAAGCCGCCTGGCAGAACTTCCCTCCAGCAGTAGCAGCAGCAGCAGCAGCAGCAGCAGCAGCCCTTCTCTGGCCGCCGCCGCCTCCTCCTCCTCCATCCCAGCAGCCGCCGCCTCTCGAGCTCCGCTGCCGCCGCTGCCTTGCTTTGCCCGGCTCGGCTGCCCAGCTCCATCCCCCTCCTCTTTCTGGCACTTCTGCTTTTCTGCTCAGGGTCCCCGAGGATCTGCGGAGCCGTGGCAAAGGTGCAAAAGAGCCGCATGCGGCTCCGGAGCCGCGTGTTGCCGACCTCTGGGCTAGGCAGCCTCGTTGCGATTGGGGCTCCTCCCACTCAATGTGCTTCAATGGTAAAATAACACCATTAAACAAGAACCACCAAAACATTAAATTAACTCTCCAAGATAATACTGTGATTTTAAGTAGAGTTCCCTCATTTTTTCTTGGTTAGTTTCCTTCAAAGAGATTTTTTGGTACTGTTCTTCGTCCAGGATTTGGCCGTTCAGCATATCCAGGGCTGATGCAACATTGGTGGTCCGCTGGATTAGCTGTTCCCGATACTGTTCAATGAAATGGCAGTCAGAGGAGCTGGATGGATGAGCATCTGTCAGACAAAAGAAGAACAATTCACATTTAAAGGGGGGGGAGGTTTAGAAGATGCTGCAAGAGACTTGTGGGATGTAAACACAGGAGCAGTCAATGACAACATTCCTAGAGTGTACATGTTAGAACATGGGGAGGGATGTCTGTCCAGCAAGCAGGTAAACTTCCTGGGGATGGACTTCCTCCGCATGTGACCAGAGGTGGGTGTGGCCTCACCTGTGCAGGTAATGACAAAAGCACAGGGCAGGCAGCCATCTCTCTCTCTCTGCCATTTTCCTTCGATGAAGCATCAAAAGATGCCCTCTTGGCTCTCAGCCAAGAGAGGAGATAAGGTCTATCTTGCAACAAGATAGATTCTAAGTGTATGTAACTCTTTTTAAGCCTGTCTGCCGTCTGGGATCATATTGTGAACAGATCGTGAGTAAACTCTTTTATACTTTTATAAAGACTGTGTTGTGTCTTGTATTTTAAGAGGGAACAAAAGGGGAAATTACCAGAGTAATTATTATAGAGGTTCTAGCGAACCTGTGCACATGTTACCGTTGCGAACTTAAAGGGGAATGTCTATAAACTCTGCTGATATTTTGGGAACTTGTTAGCACAAGTTGGATAAGGATATAATCCCACAATATATCCTCTCCTGCACCCCAGAACATTCCCACAAGACTGACCTCTGGTCGGAGGTGGAGCATCCAGGACTTAGCTTGCCTCCAAAAGCTTCTACCTCCGCAACAATTTTGCTCCTGGGACAGTAGTAATGGGAAGCTCACTGGTCTGTCAGCAGCTGTGGAAAGGCAAGAGCTGCGTTGGCCTGCTGGCATCCTTGACCAGGACATGCGATGCCTGGCTTCATATCCTATCTTTGTGGTTATTAACAAAATGACAATTACTAAAACAATTAATACTAACTTACTGAGCTCCAGAAGGAGTTCACCAATATGGGCCACCCCAGCTTATCCACTGACACTATGTCAGTTACCATGTGCAAAATAGGACTTTGCAGGTGGGCAGATTTGGGTGAGCCACACTTGTTACTTACATATTGTGTTATTCAAAAACCAGTTGAAAAACCTTTCAAACATAAAATTCCACTGCCTATCTGCTTTTTAAATCCATGACAACTCGGAACCAGGCGAAAGTTTTGCTCCCCTCCAGACCCACCTTCAGAATCCTTAGGATGAGGCAATGCTCTCCCCAGCCCCTCCTTATTGTTCCTGGTGGGGGCCAGGAGGTCCTCAGTGCGGTCCTTGCAGTTGATGGCTTCCAGCACCTTGGCGGTCGCTACACAATGTTCCTGATATCTCCTGGCTTTGGGGTGTAAAAATGATGTCAAGGGGGAACTTTCTTCACCCCAAGAAGCTCAACGAATTCCTGTAGGTGTCAGGAATTTTACTTATTGAAATATGGCAACCCTATAAAAGGGCTCAAGTGTTAAATCACTCTGGGAATCAGTGTGCATTTCCCAAGGACTAACAAGAGCCAGAGATACTTAGGATTCAGTTCAACATGTTTGTTTTCAATGACAATGCCCTAATTTCCTATACTGTTCCATTTGCAAGGAATGTTGCCCTAATCCTCAGGGCTACTTGGTGATAAGAGGACTGAGGAGGAGCCATACTGACAGAGCAAGGGCTGTAGCTCAGTAGTAGAAGATCTAATGCAGAAGGTTCCAGAATCAATCCCTTGCTTCTCTAGGCAGGGCTAGGAGAGACTGTCTGAAGCCCTGGAGAGCTCCCGCAAATCATTGGAGATAATACTGAGTGTGAGCTAGACCAATGGATTCACTCAGTGTAAGGCAGCTTGTGCTGATGACACAAAGGTTGCAGGTTCGATCCCTGTATGGGAGAGCTGTATATTCCTCCATTGCAGGGAGTTGGCCTGCAATGATCAGGGGTCCTCAAACTACGGCCTGTGGGCCATATCTGGCCTGCCAGGGTCCTGAACCCGGTCTGCCTGGCAATTGCTGCTACCACCCGCCATCTTCGGGCGCAAGAGGCAGGCTCCCCCCAGGCCCAGGGAAAACCTCCGCTGCTGCTGCCGCTGCCTCAAGGGCTGGACTGGCAATCCCTCTGCCTGCCCTCCAGCTCTCTCTTGCTGCCACATGCTCACTCTTGCCTCAAAGGCCTTGGCTGGCTCCACCGTAAATGGAGGCCTTTGAGGCCTAGTTGCCTCCCCTTGCCGGGAACGGGCGAGCCCTGCGCTTGCGGGCCGAGGGAACATGTTCGGCTCCTGCTGGCCTCCACTCAATACCCCACAGCCTCGGCACACACGCAGGGCTTCACGGGCTCTCTCGCCTCAGGCAGGTCTGTGGGAAGCCTGTGGGACTCTCCGGCTGCTCGTGGACTACAACTCCCATCACCCCCCACCAGCGCAACCTGGTAGCAGGGGCTGATGGGAGATGGAGTCCAGGAGCTGCCTGAGGGCCACTGGTGCTTCTTCCCTGGGGTTAGAGCTGGGATGCTGAAGGGAGGCTTTGTTTGCTGGTTGGATTTTGGGTTCTAGCTCGGCAGGTCTAGCTGACGGATTGTCGCTTTGGGGAAGGGCTCATTATGGGCTGTTTTAGCTTTTTGCAGAAAACAAGCAGAGGTGCAGCCGACCCAATTCACTTTCAGTTTAATTTTAACCCCCAAAGTCCAAAAGTGTTGTTTATTTATCCTGTTGCTGTGTTGTGCTGTGTGGTGGGGGTGTTGTCACATTGCAGCCTGCAGATGTGGGCAAATAAACTGCCTTCTCAGGTTTACAGTGGGGAAGACACAGCACTAAAGGAAAATGGAGTGGGAGGGAGGAGGTGGAAAAGCAAACCCATCTCTTCATGACTGAGTTCTTGGAATGAGCAGGTGGAATGAGCCAAAAGCTGCTTGCATCACTTGCTACGTCTAGCAGTGACAAATATGGAACTGGATATTGATCATCTCATTAGCCAAAAGCAGGCCCGTACCTCCCATTGAAATAATTGTAAGTTTATGTTGATTAAAATCGTTCTTCATTTTAAATATTGTATTGTTTTTCCTGTTTTTGTGCACCACAAATAAAATACGTGACGTGTGCATAGGAATTCGTTCATATTTTTTCCCAAACTATAGTCCAGCCCCCAACAGTGTCTGAGGGACAGGGAACTGGCCCCCTTTAAAAAGTTTGAGGACCCCTGGCGTAGATGATCCCCTTCCAATTCTACAATTCTGTGATGGTTTACTCAGAAATTAGTCCCCCAAATAAGCAGGGCTTTCTTCCTAGTAAAAAAGGTAAAGGTAAAGGACCCCTGGAGTGTTAGGTCCAGTCAAAGGTGACCATGGGGTTGCAGCGCTCATCTCGCTTTCAGGCCGAGGGAGCTGGCGTTTGTCTGCCCTCAGCTTTCCAGGTCATGTGGCCAGCAGGACTAAACCGCTTCTGGCATAACGGAACACCGTGATGGAAACCAGAGCGCATGGAAATGGGGTTTACCTTCCAGCCTCAGCAGTACCTATTTATCTACTTGCACTGGCGTGCTTTCAAACTGAAGCCTTATTTACTTGGGATCCATTTGCTCGCTTACCCAGGACTTAGAGGTGACAAAGAAGCACCAGGGATTCAGTTCCTTCGGAGAAAAGAGTTTATTGTGATCTGCGCAGAGGCAACCAGCGGAATTGTTTCCAAAGGCTGGCCGCCCCCAATACACGTAAGCCAGCAATATTTATACTCCTGCAGCCCCTCACCCCACCCCACCATATCATATTCCTCGATTTGCCTTATTGCCTCTTTGGGTGTTGCTAAAGCATATGATATGCAGATATGCAGATGACACAACCTTGATGGCAGAAAGTGAAGAGGAATTAAAGAACCTTTTAATGAGGGTGAAAGAGGAGAGCGCAAAATATGGTCTGAAGCTCAACATCAAAAAAACGAAGATCATGGCCACTGGGCCCATCACCTCCTGGCAAATAGATGGGGAAGAAATGGAGGCAGTGAGAGATTTTACTTTCTTGGGCTCCATGATAAGTGCAGATGGTGACAGCAGTCACGAAATTAAAAGACGCCTGCTCCTTGGGAGAAAGGCGATGGCAAACCTAGACAACATCTTAAAAAGCAGAGACATCACCTTGCCAACAAAGGTCCGTATAGTAAAAGCCATGGTTTTCCCAGTAGTCATGTATAGAAGTGAGAGCTGGACCATAAAGAAGGCTGATCGCCGAAGAATTGATGCTTTTGAATTATGGTGCTGGAGGAGACTCTTGAGAGTCCCATGGACTGCAAGAAGATCAAACGTATCCATTCTGAAGGAAATCAGCCCTGAGCGCTCACTGGAAGGACAGATCGTGAAGCTGAGGCTCCAATACTTTGGCCACCTCATGAGAAGAGAAGACTCCCTGGAAAAGACCCTGATGTTGGGAAAGATGGAGGGCAGAAGGCGAAGGGGACGACAGAGAATGAGATGGTTGGATGGTGTTCTTGAAGCTACTAGCATGAGTTTGATCAAACTGCGGGAGGCAGTGGAAGATAGGAGTGCCTGGCGTGCTCTGGTCCATGGGGTCACGAAGAGTCGGACACAACTAAACGACTAAACAACAACAAAGCATTTTGCCAGTGCACTCCTTTCGCTTATCAGCCAAGCCTGCATATCTTGTTTGCTCCATATGCATTTCTCCTCCTGCTCTCCGGGCGTTGCCTTCCAACTGTCAGTGCACCTCCTGCCCACTCCCTTCAAAACTGCTGGTAAATGTGTTTAGGACAGTGGATGAAGTTAGTGGCATAACAAGACTCACTTTTGCATGAAATTGTACTGTTAGTTTTATTTTTGTTTATTCTCCTACATTCATATGCCACCTTTCTACCATCATAAAACCCAAGATTATATTATAGTTCTATCCAGGCGCTGACCAGATTTAGATCTGCTTAGCTTCAGCAAGGTATTTTAGTTATTTTATATAGTCCATAATTGTATCATTTTTATAGCCTCGTATGCCCCCCCCCCCTGTCCTGGATTTCTCAGAACTGATCTCCAAGAAAATTCCTGGGTTGCCGAACCCCACTCCACCCAAACTTCTCACCAAATGAGGACAAATGAGGACACAGCAGGCTTGGAATTGGGAAGGTCACATTTACTAAAATCCATCTGTAAGGCACATATAACATCACTTCACAAACATTCCTTTTCCATATCCTTTTTATATGTAACAAAGTCCTGAATTGATGAAGCATGGTTTCCCCCCAGCTTCATAAAAATTCACATTGTGTTGGCACATCTTAGGGAATATTGACAAAAACTGTCTGATGAAATGGAATGACAAATGGGAATGACAAGAAGGAGAGGCAAAGGTGGTTCCTTGTACGAGAGTGTTTTGCATCAAAAGCTGTGTATTCAAAACTTTATTTTAGTTCATAACATTTATTGTTATTCTGCACTACAACTCCCATCACCCCTGATCACTGGCCTTGCTGGCTGGGGCTGATGAGAGTTTTAAAAGCAATTTACAAGATCATCTGCTGTCATGACAAAAACCTTTCAATTTCACCCTTTGTGCACCTTCCTTATTCCTTTGAAGGGAGCTGGGAGGTGTGAGCAGGGAATAGTATTCACAATAGGGATTAACAGATAATAGATTGGAGATATCAGGGCAGCAAAGATGGCTCACTTAATGAGTCTACCTGATGTGTGTTAAAGGACAATAAACGATCAGTTAATTAATTTGCCACTATATGCTTAAATCGCTTGGATTATCAGCAAAAGTCACTAAAAGTGTTTGGATTCTGTCAAAACCTTAACTTCCTCAGCAAAAATCATATTAGTAAACATGGGAAAGTCACACAGTCCCTCCTACCTTCCCTGTCATTCTATGACTCTATGATCTCCACAGTTCACGAGAGCGGCTTAGCACAGGCTCACCACAGACCACAATTAGGGCAGATCACTTAGCACCACTTTTTCCTGATTGGGAGGAGAGCATATCTTTTTGCTGAGTACCAGGTGACAACACACATTTCACCATCTTTTTCTGCAAAGATGAGTAGAGAAATGGGACAATTTAAAAATAAATGAATTGTGTGTTTGTGTGTCTCTAAATTTTAATCAGATTTTAAATGAAATCGTTTTTAAATCAACAAGTAACAACAGAAGTGGAGTCAAAATAGCATTGCTGAGAAACAAGGGGGTGATATCAGCATACTTAGGGGAACCAGTGTTCGATTTTCCCCAGGCGCCAGGCACATTTTGCTACCGGCAGGGACTGGCAAGTGACGTTGATGGAATAGGCAGAGATGGATAAGCTGACAGGGCAGTTAGGAGACCAAGAGTACCAAGAATTTAACAATTGGAGTAAATACTGTGGGATGTGAAACACAAGAGCAGTCAATTACAACATTCCTAGAGTGTACATGTTTAGACATGGGGAGGGATGTTTGTCTAGCCAGCAGGTAAACTTCCTGGGACAGACTTCCTCTGCATGTGACTAGAGGTGAGTGTGGCCTCTCCTGTGCAGGTAACGACAAAAGCACAGGACAGGGGCAGCCATCTCTCTCTCTCCTCTTCCTTCGAAGAAGCAACATCTGCTAAGTTAAAGATGCCCTCTTGGCTCCCAGCCAAGAGAGGAAAAAGGGACTATCTTCCTATATGATAGATTCTAAATGTATATTACTTTATTAAGCTGTCGGCCTTCTGGGATCCGATTGTGAACAGAATGTGAGTAAACTCTTTTTATACTTTTGTAAAGGACTGTGTTGTGTCTTGTATTTTAAGAGGGAACAAAAGGGAAATTACCAGAGTAATTATTACAGAGGTTCTAGCGAACCTGAGCACATGTTACTGTTGTGAACTTAAAGGGGAATGTCTTACTCTGCTGATATTTTGGGAACTTGATAGCACAGGTTGGATAAGGATATAATCAGTCAATATATCCTCTCCTGCATCCCTGAACATTCCCACAAATACAAAAAATATTTAAAAATCACTGCGGAGATTTAATTTTTTTGACTGGACTAGACCAATTCTGTAAACACAACTAGTGGAAATAGTGGTAAACAGATGATATAATTGGGAATGCATATAAAGTAGAAAACTAAGGATCCAAGTTTGGGGTGGAGGGAAGCTAAATGCTAACAGAGTAACAACAGAATATGTAGACAAACAACACAATTTTCTATCCCCCCTCCTTTTTATTTAAGTACACATGTTGAATGTTTTGAGATTCCATTTGCTTGTTGTGGATGTTGACATGTATGAGAAAGAGAATTTATGAAAAAACAATAAAGATGAATTTTTTTAAAAGGGGGAAAAAGATTCCTAGAATCCTAGAACTGTAGTTGGAAGGGACCCCGAGGCCTTATGTTGTTACTGCAATAATAATAAAACAGCAACAGCAACAATTGTGCAGCAGGTCTGTTTAGCAGTAACTGCTTGGTGATAGGTTAAACAAATTACTTAGGAAACTGTGAGACTTAGGCAATTTCCTGCCATTTTCTTGTGGTTTCCTGGTTCAGTTACAAAGCGAGATGGAGACAGAATCGTAAATAGCAGTTATGAAGCAAGACGAGGCTTTCAGTGGAAGAGCCTACTCCCCAATTTTGCTAAGACCCCCCCTCCCCCAAAATGTAGCAAAAGCGCAGATGAAACTCAACCAGCTTTATTCTACCGCCTCATTCAACCAGCGGCGTATGTCATCTGGCTGCAAACCCACCGAATTCGGGGCAAGGCAAAAGTTTCGCTCCCCTCCAGACCCACCTTCGCAATCCTTAGCATCCGCCGCCGCCAGCGTGAGATGAGATACGCCGCTGGTTGAGGGTGGCGAGAGAGGTCACGGCCAAGGTGCAGCCAGGGGGGCGCACAATCGGTCTCCCGGCGGAGCAGCTCCACTCCTAGCACCGTTTCCTGCTCTGCGGAGGCGGCGAGAGGCTCCCATCGCCCAGAAACTCCGAGAATCCTTTCTGGGCTGCTAGCGATCCTCGGGGGGCTGCCCGTCCTCTCTGGGCTGCGAGCAATCCTCGGGGGGCTGCCCGTCCTCTCTGGGCTGCGAGCGATCCTCGGGGGGCTGCCCGTCCTCTCTGGGCTGCGAGCGATCCTCGGGGGGCGGCCCGTCCTCTCTGGGCTGCGAGCGATCCTCGGGGGGGCTGCGCGTCCTCTCTGGGCTGCTAGCGATCCTCGGGGGGCTGCACGTCCTCTCTGGGCTGCGAGCGATCCTCGGGGGGCTGCCCGTCCTCTCTGGGCTGCGAGCGATCCTCGGGGGGCTGCCCGTCCTCTCTGGGCTGCGAGCGATCCTCGGGGGGCGGCCCGTCCTCTCTGGGCTGCGAGCGATCCTCGGGGGGCTGCGCGTCCTCTCTGGGCTGCTAGCGATCCTCGGGGAGCTGCACGTCCTCTCTGGGCTGCTAGCGATCCTCGGGGGGCTGCCAGTCCTCTTTGGGCTGCTAGCAATTCTCGGGGGGTTGCCTGTCCTCTTTGGGCTGCTAGCAATCCTCGGGGGGGCTGCCCGTCCTCTCTGGGCTGCGAGTGATCCTCAGGGGGCTGCGCGTCTTTTCTGGCCTGCGAGCGATCCTCGGGGGGCTGCCCGTCCTCTCTGGGCTGCGAGCGATCCACGGGGGGCTGCCCGTCCTCTCTGGGCTGCGAGCGATCCTCGGGGGGCTGCGCGTCCTTTCCCGGCTGGTCGCGTCCGCAGCAGCGCTGGAGGAAGAAAGAGAAAAAGGGCGGTGGAGGCTGGCCCACAGCTGCCCTGGGAACCCGACGGACCCAGGGCCCTCGGGGAGTGGAGAAAGACTGTCTTTGCTCCGTAAGCAGAGTTCCCCGCCATTGAGCCGTCGAACTGGGAGGGTGGCATTGGCCGCTCAGAGGAATCTGCCGGCAACGCCCTTTCAAAAGCAGATGAAAGGAAAGTTGGAGCGGTCTTTTGGCCGCGCTCTTAATGGGCTGGGGGGGGGGGTGAAGGAGGGCTCTGCCGGGCTCAGGGGAGTCTAAAGGGAGCGGGCACCAGGCAGGAAGGGCCTCTACCTGCTGGCTGCGCTGGAGGGTCCTTTGCAGTGCCCAAGAACCTTTTATTAAGAAAAAGTATTTTAAATATTGTATTGCCTGTGAAAGAATTCATTACAAGCTGAAGTGCCTGAGGAATTGAATGGGTGGAGGGGTCGGAGGAGAGGCGGAAAGAGGCGCTGATTTCTCCGTGGCTAGTTTGGGACGCTTCTGCCAGGGGCGCAAGATCCCCTAGCTACGGCCCTGGCCGCTGCTCTCCCCCCCCCCCCACTGCAAGATTGAAAGCAGGCATCCTGCCTGATACAAAGCCCGGGCTGGGCTGGCGGGGGGGGGGATGCTGGACTCCCATTGGTGCAGCGGGAGGAGAGAGGCTGGCCTGAGTGAAAGCTACAATGGGGTCGCAAACGCGCCCGTGCGCCCCCCGCGCTTTTCTCTGTCTTTTTTCTCAGCGCGCTGGGCGGAGACGGACTTTCCCATTACTTTCCCATTACAGTGATACCTCGGGTTACATACGCTTCAGGTTACAGACGCTTCCGCTAACCCAGAAATAATACCTCGGGTTAAGAATTTTGCTTTAGGATGAGAACAGAAATGTGCAAATCCACACTCGTGCAAATCCTTATACAGTACAGTGGTACCTGTACTTAATTCGTTCCGGAGGTCCGTTCTTAACCTGAAACTGTTCTTAACCTGAGGCACCACTTTAGCTAATGGGGCCTCCCGCTGTATACGAACGAGGCCTCATTAGGCCGTGCCGCGGCCTGGAGCCAGGTCCTGGCGCCTGTGTGGCCTCCATTCTGCCTCTGCTGCCGGGCTCCGGCCACAGGAGGCCCAGCAGGCCGCACTGCAGCCCCAAACCCTGGCGAGGAACACTTACCTAACCAAGACCAAGAGCGAAGTCCCGCGGTGAACCTGGTAAGTGAGCCTGGGATGAAAAGCATCAGCCCTTTACCGGCCCTCGCCCCACCCCCAGCTGGTAGCAAGTTGGGTGGCACCTGGCCAGGTAAGCCCACCCACCCTGTGGGGGAGGGGGTGAGTGGGAAATTTTGGGATTCTGTCTTGTTCCTTTGTTTATGTGAGTAGGTAAGGGACGGAATGGCAGGAGAGGAGTCACCGATTGTGAATCTGGAAGAGGACTCCGACCCCCCATCCAATCAATGACTATCATCAGTGCAGGTAAGAAAAATAATAATAATCATGTTTTTATTTTTATAAAATCATTAATACTGTTTTATTGATTTTACAGTACATTGTTTATTGCTTTCATTTTACGGATCAATGGCCTTGTTAGATAGTAAATATCATGTTAAATGGCTGTTTTGGGGGTTGTTTTTCATCGCCTGGAACGGATTAATCCATTTTCCATTACTTTCTATGGGAAAGCACGCTTTGGTTTAAGAACAGACCTCCAGAATGGATTAAGTTCGTAAACTGAGGTACCACTGTACTGCTGTTTTGACTAAGCTTACACATCAGCTGAAGGTTTTGGGAGGCTAAACCAGCGGACTTTGCTGCCATCTGATGGCCTTTCATAACACCTATGAACAGGCCACACTTGAAACTATGATGAAGCATGACTTTATTTGGCAATATTTATAAAAACAAGTACAGATGCAAAGAAACTTTGGTTTACTTCCAGTTCCTTCCTCTTTGGGGCTTCATTCTTGGATACTCTTTCCTTGCTTTGATGTTTGACAGTCCCTCCCACCTGCCTTGTCATTCTATGACTCTATGATCTCCACTAGAGCGGCTTAGCACAGGCTCACCACAGACCACAATTAGGGCAGATCACTTCACTTTTTCCTGATTGGGAGGAGAGCATATCTTTTTGCTGAGTACCAGGTGACAACACACATTTCACCATCTTTCTCTGCAAAGATGAGCGGAGAAATGGGACAATTTAAAGGAAATGCGACTATCTAAAAATAAATGAATTGTGTGTTTGAAATGAAATCGATTTTAAATTAACAAGTAACAACAGAAGTGGAGTCAAAATAGCATTGCCGAGAAACAAGGGGGTGATATCAGCATACTTAGGGGAACCAGTGTTCGATTTTCCCCAGGCGCCAGGCACATTTTGCTACCGGCAGGGACTGGCAAGTGACGTTGATGGAATAGGCAGAGATGGATAATCTGACCGGGCAGTTAGGAGACCAAGAGTACCAAAAATTTAACAATTGGAGTAAATACTGTGGGTTGTGAAACACAAGAGCAGTCAATTACAACATTCCTAGAGTGTACATGTTTGGACATGGGGAGGGATGTTTGTCCAGCCAGCAGGTAAACTTCCTGGGACAGACTTCCTCTGCATGTGACTAGAGGTGGGTGTGGCCTCTCCTGTGCAGGTAACGACAAAAGCACAGGACAGGGGCAGCCATCTCTCTCTCTTCTCTTCCTTCAAAGAAGTAACATCTGCTAAGATAAAGATGCCCTCTTGGCTCCCAGCCAAGAGAGGAAAAAGGGACTATCTTCTTATAAGATAGATTCTAAATGTATATTACTTTATTAAGCTGTCTGCCTTCTGGGATCCGATTGTGAACAGAATGTGAGTAAACTCTTTTTATACTTTTGTAAAGGACTGTGTCGTGTCTTGTATTTTAAGAGGGAACAAAGGGGAAATTACCAGAGTAATTATTATAGGGGTTCTAGCGAACCTGAGCACACATTACTGTTGCGAACTTAAATAAAGGGGAATGTCTTACTCTGCTGATATTTTGGGAACTTGATAGCACAAGTTGGATAAGGATATAATCAGTCAATATATCCTCTCCTGCATCCCTGAACATTCCCACAAATACAAAAAATATTTAAAAATCACTGTGGAGATTTAAAATTTTTGCCTGGACTAGAACAATTCTGTAAAGACAACTAGTGGAAATAGTGGTAAACAGATGATATAATTGGGAATGCATATAAAGTAGAAAACTAAGGATCAAAGTTTGGGGTGGAGGGAAGCTAAATGCTAACAGAGTAACAAGAGAATATGTAGACAAACAACACAATTTTCTCTCCTCCCTCCTTTTTATTTAAGTACACATGTTGAATGTTTTGAGATTCCATTTGCTTGTTGTGGATGTTGACATGTATGAGAAAGAGAATTTATGAAAAAACAATAAAGATGAATTTTTTTAAAAGGGGAAATAAGATTCCTAGAATCCTAGAACTGTAGTTGGAAGGGACCCCGAGGCCTTATGTTGTTACTGCAATAATAATAAAACAGCGACAGCAACAATTGTGCAGCAGGTCTGTTTAGCAGTAACTACTTGGTGATAGGTTAAAAAAATTACTTAGGAAACTGTGAGACTTAGGCAATTTCCTGCCATTTTCTTGTGGTTTCTGGTTCAGTTACAAAGCGAGATGGAGAGAGAAGCGTAAATAGCAGTTATGCAGCAAGACGAGGCTTTCAGTGGAAGAGCCTACTCCCTAATTTTGCTAAGACCCCCCTCCCCCAAAATGTAGCAAAAGCGCGGATGAAACTCAACCAGCTTTATTCTACCGCCTCTTTCAACCAGCGGCGTATGTCATCTGGCTGCAAACCCACCGAATTCGGGGCAAGGCAAAAGTTTCGCTCCCCTCCAGACCCACCTTCGCAATCCTTAGCATCCGCCGCAGCCAGCGTGAGATGAGATACGCCGCTGGTTGAGGGTGGCGAGAGAGTTCACGGCCAAGGTGCAGCCAGGGGGGGGGGGCGCACAATCGGTCTCCCGGCGGAGCAGCTCCGCTCCTAGGGGCCGTTTCCTGCTCTGCGGAGGCGGCGAGAGGCTCCCATCGCCCAGAAACTCTGAGAATCCTTTCTGGGCTCCTAGCAATCCTCGGGGTGCTGCCCGTCCTCTCTGGGTTGGATTTTCAGCAAAAGACTAAAAGTGTCTGGATTCTGTCAGAACCATAACTTCCTTGGCAGAATCATATTAGCAAACATGGGTAAGTCACACAGGTCCTCCCACCTTCCTTGTCATTGTATGACTCTATGATCTCCACAGTTCACTAGAGGGGCTTAGCACAGGCTCACCACAGACCACAATTAGGGCAGATCACTTAACATTACTTTTTCCTGATTGGCAGGAGAGCAAGTGACAACAGAAGTGGAGTCGAAATAGCGTTGCATTGAAACAAGGCGGTGATGTCAGCATCCTTAGGCGAACCAGTGTTTAAATTTTCCCAGGCGTGTTTTGCTACTGGCACATGACTACATGGAGATTTCGCCGTTGGTTGAGGGTGGCGAGAGAGGTCACGGCCAAGGTGCAGCCCAGGGGGGCGCACAATCGGTCTCCCGGCGGAGCAGCTCCACTCCTAGCACCGTTTCCTGCTCTGCGGAGGCGGCGAAAGGCTCCCATCGCCCAGAAACTCCGAGAATCCTTTCTGGGCTGCTAGCGATCCTCGGGGGGCTGCCCGTCTTTTCTGGGCTGCGAGCGATCTGGAATGTAACAAAGTCCTGAGTTGATGAAGCATGGTTTCCCTCCAGTTTCATAAAAATTCACATTGCGTTGGCACATCTTAGGAAATATTGACAAGAACACTCTGATAAAATAGAATGACAAATAGGAATGACAAAAAGGAGAGGCAAAGGTGGTTCCTTGTAGCAGAGTGATTTGCATCAAAAGCTGTGTATTCAAAACTTTATTTTAGTTCATAAAACGTCTTGTTATTCTGCCCTAGAATTCCCATCACCCCCGATCACTGGCATTGCTGGCTGGGGCTGAGGGGAGTTTTGAAAAACCCTCAAAACAATTTAGAAGATCATCTGCTGTCATGACAAAAAACTATATTCCTTTGAAAGGAGCTGGGAGGTGTGAGCAGGGAATGGTATTCACAACAGGGATTAACAGATAGATTGGAGATATCAGGGCAGCAAAGATGGCTCACCATGAGTCTACCTGATGTATGTTAAAGGACAATAAACGATCAGTTAATTAATTTGCCACTATATGCTTTAACCACTTGGATTTTCAGCAAAAGTCACTAAAAGTGTGTGGATTCTGTCAAAACCATAACTTCCTCAGCAAAAATCATATTAGCAAACATGGGTAAGTCACACAGTCCTCCCACCTGCCTTGTCATTCTATGACTCTATGATCTCCACTAGAGCGGCTTAGCACAGGCTCACCTCAGACCACAATTAGGGCAGATCACTTAGCACCACTTTTTCCTGATTGGGAGGAGAGCATATCTTTTTGCTGAGTACCAGGTGACAACACACATTTCACCATCTTTCTCTGCAAAGATGAGCGGAGAAATGGGACAATTTAAAGGAAATGGGACTATCTAAAAATAAATGAATTGTGTGTTTGAAATGAAATCGTTTTTAAATTAACAAGTAACAACAGAAGTGGAGTCAAAATAGCATTGCCGAGAAACAAGGGGGTGATATCAGCATACTTAGGGGAACCAGTGTTCGATTTTCCCCAGGCGCCAGGCACATTTTGCTACCGGCAGGGACTGGCAAGTGAAGTTGATGGAATAGGCAGAGATGGATAATCTGACCGGGCAGTTAGGAGACCAAGAGTACCAAAAATTTAACAATTGGAGTAAATACTGTGGGATGTGAAACACAAGAGCAGTCAATTACAACATTCCTAGAGTGTACATGTTTGGACATGGGGAGGGATGTTTGTCCAGCCAGCAGGTAAACTTCCTGGGACAGACTACCTCTGCATGTGACTAGAGGTGGGTGTGGCCTCTCCTGTGCAGGTAACGACAAAAGCACAGGACAGGGGCAGCCATCTCTCTCTCTTCTCTTCCTTCGAAGAAGTAACATCTGCTAAGATAAAGATGCCCTCTTGGCTCCCAGCCAAGAGAGGAAAAAGGGACTATCTTCTTATAAGATAGATTCTAAATGTATATTACTTTATTAAGCTGTCTGCCTTCTGGGATCCGATTGTGAACAGAATGTGAGTAATCTCTTTTTATACTTTTGTAAAGGACTGTGTCGTGTCTTGTATTTTAAGAGGGAACAAAGGGGAAATTACCAGAGTAATTATTATAGAGGTTCTAGTGAACCTGAGCACACGTTACAGTTGCGAACTTAAATAAAGGGGAATGTCTTACTCTGCTGATATTTTGGGAACTTGATAGCACAAGTTGGATAAGGATATAATCAGTCAATATATCCTCTCCTGCATCCCTGAACATTCCCACAAATACAAAAAATATTTAAAAATCACTGCGGAGATTTAATTTTTTTGACTGGACTAGACCAATTCTGTAAAGACAACTAGTGGAAATCGTTGTGACGTGGGGTTTGTGATTTCAGCTCTCTTGACATAATATGCTGGAGACAGTTCTCTAGTAACACTTCTTTATTAACGCAAACAAGACTGAAGACTGAGGAGGGGAAAGCTACATTTATAGGGACAGGGAACTGTTAGAAAGGATACATTTTGGAGGGAACAATATCAGGCAATCACAGTCCTGCCTTTTGGAGGAAGCCAATGAGACAGAGGATCCAAATACAGCAGCTTAAATGAACCAATAGTAGCTGTACCCTCTGGAACCAAAAGGCAGTTAGTTTACCCTAATGCAAATACAGAAAATAATAATACAGATATAAAATCCTTTGACTCAATACACAACACCCCTCCCCCCCTAGTGAGCACAGCAGACGTAATCTCTCAGGTACTGTGGGGTCCTACAACTTCTACTTGATCTCCTGACAACAGGTGTTGCCGGTTCTGGATTGGGTGTTACCTGTGGTAGAGGGGCTGCTATAGGGGTTTCGTCAGGAACAGATGGAGTCCCAGACATCTCAGGGTCCCCTACCTGTACCTCGTCATCCTGAGGACTAGCAGACCCTGGTTCATTTGCTGAAGCCCCTGGTGCCTGCACCTCTGGGCCATTTTCACTCTGGTCTTGCAGCTCTGCGTTGTTAGCCAGGGATGGATTATCTGACTCCTCCCTGCTGAGCGCCCGGCGCCTCAGCTGATCTATATGTCTCTTCCAAACTTGCCCATTTTCCAAGGTCACATAATAGGACACAGGTCCACTAGCCCGGGTGACCACACCAGCCACCCACCGCGAACCTCATGAATAGTTCCTCACCCAGACCAGATCTTCAGGGGCGAGATACCTTGTTGTGTCAGTCTCAGCCTGGGGGGTTGCTCTTGAATTACGGTTTGGCATTTTATCCGGGTGGACATAATCCAGCACCGTTACCAGTCTTCTACCCAAGAGCAGCTCAGCTGGCGACTTGCCCGTCGCAGTACACGGCGTCGCATGCTGCAAAAATAACATTCGCGCGATGCGAGCTGACCAGTTACCCTCCATTAAGCGTGCAATGGATTCTTTGGCTGTTCTTACCATGTGCTCAGCCTGCCCATTGGAGGATGGGTGAAAGGGCGCGGATGTGACCCCTCTTATGAAGTTATCAGCCAAGAATGCCCTGAATTCTTGGGATACAAAAGCTGCCCCATTATCTGATACAATGGTCTCAGGTAAGCCGTGGGTTGCAAACAGCTGCCTCAACACCTTGATTACGGCAGCTGATGCCATGCTAGGGACCATCGCCACTTCTAACCATTTGGAATATGCATCGACGATAACCAAAAAGACCTTTCCTTAGAATGGCCCAGCAAAATCTAAGTGCAGCCGGCTCCAGGGAGATCTGGACTGCTCCCACCAGTGGACTGGTGCTCTGGCCACTTCTGGCCGCACCTCTTGGCATGCCTTGCATGTTCGTACCCATTGTTCTATGTTCTGGTCCATTCCAGGCCACCACACATAACATCGGGCTAGCGACTTCATCCTGACCATTCCCGGGTGTCCCATGTGAAGCGTCTCAAGAACCCTGTTTCTCAGTGGTGCTGGGATGATACCCTATCTCCCCACAGGAGACAACCCTTATGCATGGACAACTCGTGCTGCCTTGTCGCATAAGGCCTGAATTTGTCTTCATGCGGACCACCTGGCCACCGCCTCCCCACCCAAGTGAGCACACGGGAGAGAACAGCATCTTTCCTCGTTTTCTCAGCTATATCAGTAGCCGTTACAGGAGCCCCCGGAAGTGTTTCCAGCATCATTATGTGCTCCGCTGGAGCAGGATCCCCATGCTCCCACCAGGAAGGGGCAATCGACTCAGCGCATCAGCGTGGCACAACCGTTTCCCCGGCACATGGGTCAAGGTGTACTGGAACCCGTTCAGGAATATAGACCAACGCAACATTCTGGGGGAGAGAATTTGTGGCATTCGTTTGTTCGGGTTGAACAACCCTAACAGTGGTTTGTGGTCCGTTTCAATGGAGAAATGGCGACCGTACACATAATCATGGAACTTTTTGATTCCTGCCACAATTGCAAGCGCCTCTTTGTCAATTTGAGCATAGTTGCGCTCCATGGGCGACAACGTACAGGAATAGAAAGAGATGGGCTTTTCCGACCCATCCGGTTCCCTATGACTCAGCACCGCCCCCAGGCCGTATTGAGAGGCATCACATGCCAGGACCAGCGGCTTTGACTCATCATAATGAGCAAGGACGCTCCTGCTACTCAGCATTCCTCGCAAGGAGTCAAAAGCCTTCTGCTGCCCCTGCCCCCATCGCCACACATTCTTTTTCTGCAACAGTCTATGTAATGGTTCAGCTACCGAAGCTTTCTGGGGTAAGAATGAATGATAAAAGTTAATAAGTCCCAGGAATGACTGCAACTCCGTCTTGTTCTGTGGTCGTGGTGCCTCGATGATGGCCTTAATCTTAGCATCTGTGGGGTGGATGCCTGATGCATCAATTTTAAACCCCAAGAAATCACTTCCGGAGGCGGCGCAAAACGGCAATGGCGGTCCTCTTTACACTGTGAAGAGGGGCTCCGCAGAAAAGGGTCGTCCGCTGCGGCAAAGCGGAGACCCGTTAACTAAAACCACAGGTAGAGTGAGCCTGTGGTCGTGGGACTCGGCGGGCACCAACAGCGACCTCGGAAACGAAGAAGGGACCCCGTAAGGGGCTCCGGAACGTGGAGGGGGTAGCGGTGCTCTGAGTTCATCGCTCTTTCCGTGGAAGTGAAGCCGCGCGGCTGCTGCTGATGAGCGCTGACCTTTCTTCTTTGAACATCCGATTTGAAACAACATACTCGTGAGTAAGAAACCTGGGATCTTTGAACTTAAATTTCTGAAATTCGGCTGAAAGCGGGAGACGTTAAAAGGAAGTCCGTCTTCCGGCTCTGCTTAAAGTATCAAGCAAAGAGTCTTCAAAGCTGAAGCGCTGAGAGGGGTTTTTAAAGAAATTGGAGTAAACCCTGCAAATTCGGACTTGATTATTTAAAATCAAAAAAACACTGTATTTATATAAGTGGATTTAGATTGTGAATCCTTTCTCTTCTTCCTGTGGATTACAAAACTTTGAAACCCAGCTCCTGAGCTGCCTGGATACAAAAGAACCATCAGACTGCGGTAACTGTGTATAAAGTTTTAAAGTTACATTGGGGCTTCTTTGGAAGTTACAAATAAGAAACTGTTGCATGCACCATTGTTAAGAACTTTTACTCTCTGCAATTTAAAGTGAACTTTGAAGGTTCTCTCCTATGTTTTGGCTTTTATTTGGTTTTTACTAAACTTTTTACTTGGGAACTTAATGGTGGAAACTTTTTATCCCTTTTCCTACTTTCTGGGGAGCTCCTCCTACTGGATTGTGGAACTTCTAGTCTCTGAGAACTGCTGGTTGTTTTGCAAATTTGATGTTTGGATTTTTACATCCTGGACTGCTTTTCCCATGGGATTTACAATTTGACCTTGAGACTTGGACAGCTGTGGAATGAGTGGTGCACCAAAAACAAGGGCTGCCAAAAAAGCAAAACAAACTGAACTGTTGCAATCAACTTTGCCTGTGCAGCCACGTAGATCTTCGGTCCCAATTGTGACAGGCCTGCAAGAAGGACAATCTAAGCAGCCAGCTGCTGGGGATATGGCTGCAGGAGGGCTAGACCCTGTTTCTAAAGAAATATTAGACCAGCTGTCAGCATTAAATAAGAAATTTGACCAAGTGACAGATACAATTAATAAACTGACTGACCAAGTTTCTAAAAACACACAGACAATTGGAAATATCCAAACAACAACAACAGAAAACCGAAAATTAGCTGAAGAAGCAAATTTTAAAGCAGAACAAAATAAAAAGAAAATAGAGGAATTAAGAGGGGAAGTAAGACCACTGAGCAGACAGATCAATGAACAGCAAGCCTATCTGTCCATGGCAGAATTGAAAAACCGGGAAAGCAATCTCAGGCTCAGAAATATCCCAGAAATTGAGAAAGAAGATTTGATTAGTTTTCTGACTGCAGAAATATCAAAATTCTGGGGTTTGGCAGAAGAGAAGGATTTTAAAATTGTCACCGCTTTTAGACTAGGAAGAGTGGTCAAAAAGGACAAACCAAGAGATTGTTTGATCATCTTGAAATCTAATCAAGAAAAAGATAACATACTCGGCCTACATTTTAAAAATTCATTGGTGATTCAAGGAAAGACAGCAGAAATCTTCAGAGATATACCGAAACAATTGTTGGATTTAAGAACTACATACAAAGACCTCGCAAGTTTGTTGAGAAACAACACAATTCCCTATAGGTGGGAATTTCCTCAAGGACTATCTTTTAACTTGAAAGGGAAAAAAGTAAGAATTAGAACAGCAGAGGAGCAAGAAAAGTTCCTGAACGACTACGGGGAGGACCTTCGGAAAGGAGTAGCAGGAGCCTGGCCACCCCCTCCGCCTGGCTCAAACTTGGTTCCACCTCCAGATACAGACGACAAGGGAGACATCCCCATTGGCTAACAAATTGACTCAGGATGTCTCTGCAGCTTCTTAGTTGGAACATTCATGGCGCGAATTCCCCCGAGAAAAGAAAAAGGATCTTTCATATATTGAGGAAAGAACAATTGGACATTATTTGCCTGCAAGAAACACATGTGACTAGGCTCCATAGGAGAGTGTTAATCAATAAAAGATTAGGCCAAGAATTTATCTCATCAGACAAGGTTAAGAAAAGAGGAGTAGTGATCTATGCAAAGGAGAACCTAGCACCGAAGTTTGTGTTTAAAGATGAACAAGGGAGAATTTTGGCGATTGAAGTACAACTACAAGGAGAAAAATTTTTGATAGTAGGAATATACGCACCAAATGAGGGGAAATCGGAATTTTACAAAAAGCTGCATGAGATAATGCTGGATCATATTGACTATACTAACATCATTTTGATGGGAGACATGAATGGGGTGGTTTCCACCTATATGGATAAGTCACAAAATCAAAACTTAACTAAAGATGGCAGACTACCGAAGACTTTCTTCGAATTAACAGACAATATGGACTTAATCGACATTTGGAGGACAAAAAACCCATTAGGTAAAGAAGGGATATTCTTTTCTGAGGCCCACCTATCATGGACAAGAATCGACCAAATCTGGATAACTAGAGGACTGGCACCTAAGACTAAAAAAATAGAGATCTGCCCTAAAACCTGCTCCGACCACAATGCCTTGAAAATGGATTTGAGACTTACACCAGCCGGATCCTTCAGATGGAGAATGAATGACACTCTGTTTAGAGATCAGGAGATTGTGAAGAAGGCCCAAAAAACGTTGAAGGACTACTTTGAGATAAATTTGAACACTTCGGTGGAAAAGAAAACAATCTGGGACGCGAGTAAAGCAGTTATGAGAGGGTTTCTGATTCAACAGAATTCTATCAAGAAAAAACTCTGGAATGGGAAAAAAGATAAGATTTTAGAGAAGATAAGAGATGGTGAAAAGAAGCTTAGACTTAATCCAAAGTCAAAAGAAGTGTTAAGAGAAATTAAGTTCCACCAAACACAATATGCGAAATTGATAAACCAAGAGGTTGAATGGAAAATTAAACAAATGAGACAAAGATCTTTTGAATCAGCAAATAAATGTGGAAAATTATTAGCATGGCAGCTGAAAAAAAGACAAAAATTGAATTTCATTACCAATCTGGAGGTTGAAGGAGAAAATATTCAGAAACCAGAAGAAATTAGAAAGTGTTTCCAGAGATATTTTAAGAAACTGTTTACTCAAGGACCTCAGGTAGAGATTGAGATAAACCAATTTATAAAAAGTAATGGACTGCAAAAATTATCTCAAGATAAACAAACAACCCTGAACTACAGAATAACACAACAGGAAATTGAAAGTGCCATTCAGAATATGCAATTAGGCAAGTCTCCAGGCCCAGATGGACTTACCTCCAAGTATTATAAGACATTAAAAGACTATCTGACCCAGCCATTATTGGAGGTGTGCAATCAAATTATGGAGGGGAAGGGGGCACCAGAATCGTGGAAAGAAGCTTTCATCACCTTGATACCAAAATTGGAATCTGAAAAGACTCAACTCAAGAACTACCGTCCCATCTCACTCCTGAACGTGGATTACAAAATTTTCGCTGACATTTTGGCAAGCAGATTTAAAAAAGTTTTAAATGAAGTTATTCATGAAGACCAAGCAGGCTTTCTCCCTGGTAGACATTTGTCTGACAATTCTAGGAACATTATTGATGTTTTGGAGCTGTTGCAGACAAATATGAATACGAAAGCAGTACTAATTTTCATAGATGCGGAGAAGGCCTTTGACAATATATCTTGGAAATTTATGAAGAGAAACTTGGAAGGGATGGGAGTGGGAAGGGCGTTCCAAAATGGTATAGAAGCAATTTATTCAGAGCAAAAGGCTAAACTGATAGTGAACAATGTGGTGACAGAAGAGTTCAAAATTGAAAAAGGGACACGACAGGGGTGCCCCTTATCACCTCTGTTATTCATTTCTGTCCTGGAGGTGTTGTTGAATCTGATCAGGAAGGACCAGCAGGTGGAAGGAATACAGGTTGGAGAAAAACAATATAAACTGAAAGCTTTTGCAGATGATCAGATGATTTGGTTTTAACATTACAGGAGCCAGAATCTAGTACAAAAAGAGTTTTAGAACTAATTCATGAGTTTGGTCGGGTGGCGGGATTTAAGTTGAATAAACAAAAAACTAAGGTTTTAGCAAAAAACTTGACACCTTCAGAAATAGATGGGTTCCAGAAGGAAACGGAGTTAAATGTGGTTAAAAAAGTGAAATACTTGGGGGTTAATTTGTCCGGTAAAAATCTGGATCTATTTAAAGACAATTATGAAAAATGTTGGTCAGAAATCAAAAAGGATTTAGAAATTTGGTCAAGACTAAAACTTTCCTTGTTGGGAAGGATCTCAGCCGTAAAGATGAATGTTTTGCCAAAGATGTTGTTTTTGTTTCAAACCCTACAGATCGTGGACAGAGTGGAATGTTTTGGAAAGTGGCAGAAGGATATATCGAAGTTTGTCTGGCAGGGCAAAAAGCCCCGAATAAAATTTAAAATACTAACAGATGCAAAAGAAAGAGGGGGATTTGCCCTGCCGGACTTAAGGTTGTATTATGAGGCTGCATCCTTCTGCTGGATGAAGGATTGGTTCTTATTAGAAAACACTGATGTCCTAGATCTGGAAGGGTTCAACAATGCTTTTGGATGGCATGCATACTTGTGGTACGACAAGGTAAAGAGCCATAAATTGTTTAAAAACCATATTGTCAGGAAAGCTTTATTCATTGTCTGGACCAAATACAAGGACTTACTTGAAAATAAGACTCCGAGGTGGCTTTCACCAATGGAGGCAAAGGCCCCAAAAAGACTTAATATGGAGGTTGGTTGGGCAAAATACTGCGAGATAATAGAAAAAAGTGGAGACAATTGGAGACTGCAGAGTCTAGAAAAATTAAAAAACAAGGTGCGAGATTGGTTAAATTATGCCCAAATCCAAGAGGTGTTTAAAAAGGACAAAAAAATTGGCTTCCAGGTGGAAAAATCGAAATTAGAAACAGAATTACTTGAACCAAAGATGAGACTACTCTCGAGAATGTATAACTTGCTGCTTAAATGGAATACTCAAGATGAGGTTGTTAAATCAGCCATGATAAAATGGGCTCAAGACATTGGGTACAACATTATGTTTGAAGACTGGGAAAGGTTATGGACCACCGGTATGAAATTCACGGCATGTAATGCCCTGAAAGAAAACATTATGAAAATGATTTACAGGTGGTACATGACCCCAGTCAAGCTAGCAAAGATTTATCATCTGTCTGATAATAAATGTTGGAAATGTAAAGAGGCTGAAGGAACGTTCTTTCACCTCTGGTGGACATGCCCGAGGGTGAAGGCCTTCTGGGAAATGATTTATAACGAGTTGAAAAAGGTATTTAAGTATACCTTTCACAAGAAACCAGAGGCCTTCCTCCTGGGCATTGTGGGCCAGAGAGTGACAAAGAAGGACAGAACTTTCTTTTTATATGCAACAACAGCAGCAAGAATTCTTATAGCTAAACATTGGAAGACACAAGAGTTACCCACACTGGAAGAGTGGCATACGCAACTGATGGACTACATGGAGTTGGCCGAAATGACTGGCAGAATCCGAGATCTGGGAGAAGAAGCAATAGACGAGGATTGGAAAAAAATTTAAGGACTATTTACAAAAACACTATAAGTTATATGAATGTTGAGAATTTGCTAAGTTCTGGTGAAATTAGCTTCAGTAATTAAAGTTGAAAATGGTGGAAACTAAGTTATAATCATGAAAGGACCTAAGTTTAGAGTAATGTTTTTATTCTAGGACCAATGATGGGAAAAAGTGAATTAACAATAAGTACCCTAAATCTAAAATATAATTAGACGAAAATACAAAAAACGCATGAAACAAGATATTAATTTGCTGTTATTTTTTATTGTAAAGAATGCAGGGGGCGGAGGATGTGGGGAAGTCCAGTGGATCATGAAAAACTGTATGGAGAATATGAATATGTTCTTTTTCTTTTTTTCTTTCTTCTTCTTTGTAAAGTTGTTTTTGATGAGATATTGTTTATGTTTTTGACTCTGGAAAAAAGCAATAAAAATATTATAAAAAAAAATAAACCCCAAGAAATCCACAGTTGGCACCCCAAAACTGCATTTTTCCTTTTTCAGTTGCAACCCCACCTCCTTGAACTTGAGCAACACTGCACGGACATGCACAACCAGTTCCTGTGGGTCTTTTCCAGCAATCAAAACGTCATCAAAAAATGGCAAGACCCCCAGCAGACCTCTTAACAGGCGTTCCATGAGCCCTTGAAAAATCCCTGGGGCCACACAAACTCCAAATTGTAATCTGTTAACTCTGAACCCCCCTTTATGTGTGACAATAGTCTGTGCTTCCGCTGATTGTGGGGTTACTGGCAGCTGTTGGTAAGCTTGTGCCAGGTCAATTTTGGCGAATACCTTGCCCCCAGCCAGTTTAGCCAACAGATGTGATATGACTGGAATGGGGTATGAGTTTCCCCTGAGTGCCTTATTGATAGTACATTTGTAATCTGCACAGATCCTGACTTCCCCATTTGCTTTAAGGGGCGTTGACGATTGGGGTCTCCTACTTAGCAGAGTCCACGGGTGAGAGAACTCTCTGCTTGACCAATTTATCCAGCTCTGCTTCGATCTTGGGTTGCAGTGCAAATGGCACTCGCCTTGGTTTGAGTCGGATTGGGGCCACCCCAGGATCCAACTCAAAGTCAACTTGGGGCCCTTTATAACAACCCAGTTTTCCATTAAAGAGGCCAGCAAATTCTTTGCATAATGCCTCGCTCATCTCAGGGCAGGTTTGGATTGAATTAAGCCCTGATATACTCAGTCCCAGGGCGGGGAACCAGTCAGTGCCCAGGAGACTGGGGCGACTGCCCTTCGCAATCACCAGTTTGAGTACCGCCTGTTTGTCCCGGAACTGTACTCTCACGGCACACATTCCCATAACATGGGTGCGGCCCGCTGAGTATGACTGCAAAGCTGCCGGGAAGGGTTCCAGAGGGGGCAACTTACCCCTGGGGAAGAATGTCCTCGCGGTCTGGTCCGACACAATAGTGAATCCAGATCCGGAGTCCACCTCCATGTCGCACTGCTGACCCTCAATCTTCACCTTGACGTGTGCCTTGCCTTGTGCTGGGAACTGCACGACCCTCCCGTTGATCTCCGTTACGTAGTGGCAGTCCTTTAGAAAAAGGGTTGCTGTGGGCGGTCTGCGATGCTCCAGTCTAGGTGCTCCTGTCACTCCCAACGCCGCCGATCTACAGACCCTGGCGATGTGACCTGTCTTCCCGCACGTCCGGCACATAGCATCCCGGAAACGACAACTCTTCCGCTCATGGTTTCCGCCACAACCTGGGCACCTGCCTCAGTGATCTTTGTGCACTGTGCAGACCTGACGCACTGACTCGACCCCACGGACTGGGCTCTGGCTCGGAGTAGCCTCTAGCTCGTCCATGGCATGCGCAACTTCTATCTGTGGCTTAGGGGCCTTGCGACTGGCATCAAGCTCCTCTCTTTCGTAATTCTCCGTGGTGGTGGCCTCCTTCAAGGCTGAAGCAAGGGTAACCTCTTCTTTAGTCACGATGCGTCTTCTGGCTTTCTTGCTGCTCAGGCCACCGGTAAACCGATCCAGGAGAGTCTCTTCCAGATTTTGGAAGTCGCAGTGCTGAGCGAGCTTCCGCAGTTCAGCTAGAAATGCAGATACAGACTCCCCAGCACACTGTTGCCTCTTATGAAACTCCATCCGCTGGGCCATCTTGGTCTCAGTAGGCGCCAAGTGGCTTGTTAGGCAGGCAAGAATATCTTTGAGAGATGTCTCACTTAGCTTCGCTGGAGCAAGCAATGCCTTGGCCAGCTTGAAGGTCTCAGGCCCACAGTAGCTCAGGAATGTGGCCCTTCTTTTGCTGGCATCGGTGATCCCTTGAGCCACTGCAAAGAACTCGAAGCGTTCGACATAGTCTTCCCACGTGTGGGGCTCTGATGGCTGGAAGGGCTCCAATACTCTTGGCCTCTCCATTGTCCTGTGGGCAGGGTCGTCTTCTCAGCTGGCCAGTGAGTCTTGTTCTTAGCTGCAATCCGGACTCTGAGGCAGGGCTGCGTTTAACCGCTCCTCAGCATTCCGGATCCCACCTTCGTCGCCAGTTGTTGTGACGTGGGGTTTGTGATTTCAGCTCTCTTGACATAATATGCTGGAGACAGTTCTCTAGTAACACTTTTTTATTAACGCAAACAAGACTGAAGACTGAGGAGGGGAAAGCTACATTTATAGGGACAGGGAACTGTTAGAAAGGATACATTTTAGAGGGAACAATATCAGGCAATCACAGTCCTGCCTTTTGGAGGAAACCAATGAGACAGAGGATCCAAATACAGCAGCTTAAATGAACCAATAGTAGCTGTACCCTCTGGAACCAAAAGGCAGTTAGTTTACCCTAATGCAAATACAGAAAATAATAATACAGATATAAAATCCTTTGACTCAATACACAACAGAAATAGTGGTAAACAGATGATATATTTGGGAATGCATATAAAGTAGAAAACTAAGGATCCAAGTTTGGGGTGGAGGGAAGCTAAATGCTAACAGAGTAACAACAGAATATGTAGAAAAACAACACAATTTTCTCTCCTCCCTCCATTTATTTAAGTACACATGTTGAATGTTTTGAGATTCCATTTGCTTGTTGTGGATGTTGACATGTATGAGAAAGAGAATTTATGAAAAACCAATAAAGATGATTTTTTTTTAAAGGGGGAAAAGATATCCTAGAATCCTAGAACTGTAGTTGGAAGGGACCCCGAGGCCTTATGTTGTTACTGCAATAATAATAAAACAGCGACAACAACAATTGTGCAGCAGGTCTGTTTAGCAGTAACTGCTTGGTAATAGGTTAAAAAAATTACTTAGGAAACTGTGAGACTTAGGCAATTTCCTGCCATTTTCTTGTGGTTTCCTGGTTCAGTTACAAAGCGAGATGGAGAGAGAAGCATAAATAGCAGTTATGCAGCAAGACGAGGCTTTCAGTGGAAGAGCCCACTCCCGAATTTTGCTAAGACCCCCCCTCCCCCAAAATGTAGCGAAAGCGCGGATGAAACTCAACCAGCTTTATTCTACCGCCTCTTTCAACCAGCGGCGTATGTCATCTGGCTGCAAATGCACCGAATTCGGGGCAAGGCAAAAGTTTCGCTCCCCTCCAGACCCACCTTCGCAATCCTTAGCATCTGCTGCCCCCAGCGTGAGATGAGATACGCCGCTGGTTGAGGGTGGCGAGAGAGTTCACGGCCAAGGTGCAGCCAGGGGGGGGGCGCACAATCGGTCTCCCGGCGGAGCAGCTCCGCTCCTAGGGGCCGTTTCCTGCTCTGCGGAGGCGGCGAGAGGCTCCCATCGCCCAGAAACTCTGAGAATCCTTTCTGGGCCGCTAGCAATCCTCGGGGGGCTGCCTGTCCTCTCTGGGCTGCTAGCAATCCTCGGGGGGCTGCGTGTCCTCTCTGGGCTCCTAGCAATCCTCGGGGGGCTGCGTGTCCTCTCTGGGCTCCTAGCAATCCTCGGGGGGCTGCGCGTCCTCTCTGGGCTCCTAGCAATCCTCGGAGGGCTGCACGTCCTCTCTGGGCTCCTAGCAATCCTCGGGGGGCTGCGTGTCCTCTCTGGGCTCCTAGCAATCCTCGGGGGGCTGCCCGTCCTCTCTGGGCTACTAGCAATCCTCGGGGGGGGGGGGGCTGCGCGTCCTATCTCGGTTGCTAGCAATCCTCGGGGGGCTGCGCGTCCTCTCTGGGCTGCTAGCAATCCTCGGGGGGCTGCCCGTCCTCTCTGGGCTGCTAGCAATCCTCGGGGGGCTGCGCGTCCTCTCTGGGCTGCTAGCAATCCTCGGGGGGCTGCCTGTCCTCTCTGGGCTGCTAGCAATCCTCGGGGGGCTGCGCGTCCTCTCTGGGTTGTTAGCAGTCCTCGGGGGGCTGCGCGTCCTCTCTGGGCTCCTAGCAATCCTCGGGGGGCTGCCCGTCCTCTCTGGGTTGGATTTTCAGCAAAAGACTAAAAGTGTCTGGATTCTGTCAAAACCATAACTTCCTTGGCAGAATCATATTAGCAAACATGGGTAAGTCACACAGGTCCTCCCACCTTCCTTGTCATTGTATGACTCTATGATCTCCACAGTTCACTAGAGGGGCTTAGCACAGGCTCACCACAGACCACAATTAGGGCAGAACCCCTAATATTACTTTTTCCTGATTGGCAGGAGAGCAAGTGACAACAGAAGTGGAGTCGAAATAGCGTTGCATTGAAACAAGGCGGTGATGTCAGCATCCTTAGGCGAACCAGTGTTTAAATTTTCCCAGGCGTGTTTTGCTACTGGCACACGACTACATGGAGATTTCTGGATGCCAGGCTGGCGATCACAGTTTAAAAACCTATGTCCTAGTCCATAGGTAATACCATTTCCATTTCCACAGTGTGCGTTTCTCCTTCTTGCGTACTGGGTCAAGAGAACTGTTGTCAAGCAGTGTAGTTGAGATCATAGAATCCTAGAATTGGAGAACTAGAGGGGACACCGAGGGTCATCTAGTCTAACCCCCTGGCAAATAGGCATTCCGTTTTGGTGATCATAGCTTAGGTGTGAGATGCCATTTGGCGCCTAATTTTATGGCACCTGGTATATATATCTGAGTTTCTAACACTGAGGGGAACCACCAGGTTTTCAGAAGAGAAAATCTTAAAAACGTCAACACTGCACTCCCCCCCCCCAAAAAGCCACACAGTTAAATGAAGATGGAGTATGTTCAACAGCCACTGAATGAAGCTGCTGCCAGCATAGTCAGGGATGATAGAAGTTGGGAACTAACATCAGGAGCTTCAGAGGTTTCCTTGCCTCTTTGCTCTAAGTTGCTACAGTTCGGATAGGAAGATGGCGTCGTTAGTGGAAGCACTGGCTTGAGCTCCGCAGCAGTTGTGCGGTTTTTTATTAGTTTTTATTAGTTTTATCAGTTTTTAGTCAGCTCTTATCAGCCTCAGTATTTTATCTACAACATTTGGTGGCTGCTCTTCAACTAATATACTCACAAGGCTTGAGTTAAAAGCTCAAGTTAAAAGTCCTAGAAAAAGGAAGAGGGGGAGGAAAACGCCGAGAAACAACACCCTACGGAGCTAATGAACCGAGGTGAGATTTTTACCAACTTGACCCTACAAGATAAATAATGGTGACGACCAGGAGTGCCTGCAGAACATCAGGCTTTTATCAGAGTGATCTAAGACCTCTCTCTAAAAGAGCTACCCCAAAGGGAACTCAAACAAAAAGCACTCGGCCCTTTAAGAATAGGGGTAAAGTTAAGCCGAGTGAGAATCGGCAGGAAACTGAAACTTCTCCCTCCTGCGCTGAAGAACGCCACAACAAAGGGCAAATAAAACCCAAAGTAAATCCAAACACAATTGGTACAGTCACCGAAGTACTCCCAAAACAGAGATTTAAATCCCAAGCTTCTCCTGAACCATCCCAAGTCCAAGAAGTGGAAGAACTAATGTTAAAACAAATTGCAGAGATCTCTTCGGGAAACCCTAAAACATCAAGAGACTCCTGCTTCCAACCTGAGACAAATGAGGATGAGGATTTATCAGTTGTCAAATGGCTTGTGCTTTTAACTGAGGATATCGAAAATATAAAATCTTATCTGACCACCTGTACAAAAATCCTCACTATAATGATGGACACTTGCAAAACCCTCTGTAAGGAGTCCAGCGGGATGACTGTAGAATTGGAAAGTAATAACAACTTCCTTCCTACCACCTGCAAAAACAGACCACCAAGGAAGGCCAAGAGATCTTGTAGGGCTACTGCCTTGAAAAGGAGGCCCATAAGGGTTAAAAAGAGCAGAAATGTTAAAAATTATAAAGCAGTGCGTTACAAAAAAATGGATTTTAAAAAGCTCTTTAATCTTCTCAAGAGTATCCCAATAACCGAGACCAGTGGGAACACTGAGAAACTTTTAACCAGGAAATCTTCTAAGCAAGAACGTTTTATAAACCCTTGCCCTGACGCTGCGATGGATTGCTTGGAACCCTTAACACCTATCCCAACACCTAACTCCAAGCAAGACATATTGATCCAAGATCCATGGTCTTACATTCTATCTGTAGATGAAACCAATCCCTCTAAGAAGAGAAATCTGATAAATCTAACAAACAAAAACTGGAATCTGGTGCTGTACCGAAACAAACTCGTTTTATCAAATTATCCTAAATCCCCAGGACTCCTGCCACAAGAAGAGCGTAAAGCCCATCTATTGAACCTTTTAAAGAACTATATGCCGGGCATCCTTAATAACCCTACTGACTTGGCCCAAGTGGAATATCTATACTTCAATGGATTCCTCGCCAGAGCGGTGGTCTCATTCTATGAGGGGAGACTGGCAAAACAAGTGTACAAATGTAGAGAACAACTGGAGACGAGTGGTATAAGAATCTCAAGGTACTTTAAAAATGAAGCACCTCCAATTCCACTCATCCCCCATATCGTAAATTTGCCAAAAACTCAACATGAGATTGACCAACACGTATTAATTGATATAAACTCTGCGGAGGACATCTCCAAACACCCTACTGGCCTGGTTGCCAAGGACTCTCAAAGGTTGGAATCCCTTGGGCCCAGGTATGCGGAGAATCAGGGAATCGATCTTGATAGCTTTGATAATAACTTACTCTACTCTTATAGCGTTCTCCTGCAAGAAGCTCAGAAAGAAATACTTCATAAAATTGATACCCTTTACTTCTGCCTGACAAAAGTGACGGAGGAACAGCTGAGATTACCTAAACAAAATATACTTGATAGAGATTGTGGTTCAGATTCTGTTCCACGTTTATACCACCAAGAACTGGACCTGTGGGTTGGGAAGGCACCCACCCCTACCAATCAACTGGTTGTTGCAGAAATGAATCCACTCTTCCATATTCTGGAGGCGGAAACCTTACCACCAGACCCAACTACCATGCACCCCATCTCTGAGGCAAATATGACTACAACATCTGCCTGGGACAAAATGAGGGAACTTAACGAATCTGAATTAGGCTCTCCATGTAAAGTGCCCCATATGGGTCCACTTACCTGTAACTTTATTAACCCACTCTCTTCCAACGTGTGCAAGTTGAATAATTCCATAGATACCATCGAACCGATAACAGAACCAGCTGAACCAGACCAACAAATGATAGACGACTCCATTTTACTTTTAGCCCCGAAGAATGATCTGGCTGAAGCCCTGACAGGTCCTTTTAACAAAGCTATCCAAACAATTAATGATCACTCAACTAGTGGCAAGATACCTGTTGACTTAAATTCGCTCTCTTTAAGTAATACCCCCCTAATTCTACCATCTGGCTCTGAAAAGTCGACTATTTTAGGCCTAACATCTGCCTTTAATGAGACGAGTGGCACGACTTTACAGCCAAACCACCCCAATAAATCTAAACAGTTGGGATGTATAGCACGATTGCCACCTTCTCAAAGGAAAATTACTGATTTTTTTGAAGCTGAAACCCCCCCCAAATTTAGAATCCCATTCCCACATGATTTGACTACCTAACGACCAACCCAGCCACTCCTCGATGTCATTTTTATGCTGGAATATTGCGGGATGGAGGGGGAAGAAATCTGACCCAGACTTCTTAAAATTTGTTAATTTATTCCAAGTAATTCTCCTGCAAGAAACTTGGGAAGAGGAGGTGATTGACATAAATGGATACGATACCATTTTGCTTCCAGGTAGCCCCTCTCTTAAAGGTGGACGCCCTAGGGGAGGTTTGGTAATAACCATTTCCCTCAAATTACAAGCAAAACTTACACTTGTTAAATCTTCCTCGCCTTACGCGATCACAGGATTGATTTCAGGAGGGAAATTTGAACTACTGGTAACAAATGTTTATTTCCCCCCTGGGGGGCAGGTAGTGGACCTCCATTCCAAATGGGAAACACTTGAAGAACATCTAGTTTTCTGTTACACTAAGTTCCCAAATATTTCAGCAGTCATGGGAGGTGATTTTAATGCTCGTACAGCTGCAAACTGGGAAGCGCTAGGCAAGGTGGGTCATACCTGATCACCAGAACTCGGATCTCTCCCCCCATATACAAAGAAAATCGAAAGATAATAGGGTTAACGAAGCGGGAACCCTCCTTTATCAACTGATTTTACGTTTGAATTTGATAATTTTAAACGGAAATTGCCCCCCGGATATTCCGGGTGAGTTTACTCATTTGAGCACACTTACAAATAGTGTTCTTGATTATTTTATTGTTTCCAGAGATTTATTCTCAAATTTTTCTTATTTTAAAATAGAAAACGTCCAAATGAGTGACCATCTCCCCTTGAGTGCCAAGCTTTCCCTGGACTGGCAGTCTATCAAGGCCAGACACCCCATATATATGGGAATAAATACTGCAGAACAAGTGAGAGGAATAAAATGGTCAGTAACTCAAGCCCAAAAATATATGGAATTTTTCCAACAAGAGATAATTCAAACTCATGTTGTTTTAGATTTAGATCTGTATGGGCATGAGCAAATCATTAATTCATTTTCTCTGCTTATAGAAGATCTTATGTCCTTTTTTAAAGTACCAGCCACCCAAGTAAATCGGGCCCATTTTAAGACCGGTGCCCCTTGGTTTAACTTAAAATGCAAACAAGCTAGACGACATCTCTGTGCCATTTACAATGAATATAAATCTTCTGGTGCTTTAGTATTACCTAGAAATTACCAACAAGCAAAAACCGCATATAAGCAAGCCCAGAGAATGGCTAAGCAAGAGTGGCAACAAAATCGCTGGCAGGCGCTTATAGTCGCCTCTAGTCCATGTAGCTCACGGCAATTTTGGCAATTGGTTAATAGAAGATCAAGGAGATATCCCTTAACAATAATTCCTGCCCCGGTCTGGGAATCCTTTTTAAGGAAATATTTTGCGTCACCAGATTCTAATACCAACGCCTTGGATGATGTATTTGGCCATCTGCCCATCTGGCCCCCTATTGACCCCGATGAAATCTTGAATTTAATTTCTAAACTTAAAATCGGCAAAGCCCCTGGGCCAGATTTGGTTCCAGCGGAAGCCATAAAGCTACATCCCGCCTGGTGGGCAAAAATCCTGGCTGTTACTTTCGATGCTATTAATGCAACTGGAAGGGTGCCAAAAATGTGGAAGGACGCTATTATAATTCCAATATATAAAAAAGGCTCCCCAGACGATCCGGAGAATTATAGGAATATTAGTTTACTGTCAATAGTTGGAAAGATATATGCACGTTTTCTGCTGAATAGGCTTACCCAATGGGCTGAAGAAAAGAAACTGATAGGCCCCGAGCAAGCAGGATTCAGACCGAACCAGTCAACTACGGACCATGTTTTAGTCTTGCACCATCTAGCCCGGAAATATTCCTCTTCAAATTGAGGCCAACTCTGTGCGGCTTTTATCGATCTTAAGGCTGCATTTGACAGCATCCCAAGAAGGTTACTCTGGGAAAAGTTGGCCCGATGGGGAATTGATAGAAGACTTATGGTTAATAATCCAGCTGCATGAGGGGTCAGCTGCTAGGGTGAGAATAACCCCAGCCGGCGATCTCACAAATTCTGTGCCCATCAACAGAGGAGTCCGGCAAGGATGTATCCTAGCTCCTTTTCTTTTCAATTTATTCATTAGTGACATGAGGATACCACTGGCTGAATCTCAGGAAATCACCCATGCCCCCCGTCTCGCAAACTACCATTATTACTCTATGCTGATGATGCTGTGATTTTATCCTTCTCAAGAATTGGCCTCAGGAGGACTTCCGGGGGCGGCGCGAAACTGTAATGGCGGTCCTCTTCGAGCTCTGAAGAGGGGCTCCGCGGAAAAGGGTCGTTCGCTGCGGCATAGCGACGACCCATCAAGATAAACCACGGGTAGAGTGAGCCCGTGGCCGTGGGACTCGGCGGGCACCAGAAGCTGCTCCGAAAACACAGAAGGGACCCCGTAAGGAGACCTGGAGTGAAGGAGGGGTAGCGGTGCTGTGAGTTCATCGCTCTTTCCGCGGAAGCGAAGCCGCGCGGCTGTTACAGATGAGCGCTGATCCTTCTTCCTAAAATCAACATCAAATTGCAAGTAACACACCCGTGAGTAAAGGGGTTTAAAATTTGGCAAAGAATATTGTAAATTTGGCTGAAAGCGGGAGACGAGAAAAGGGAAGTCCGTCTTCCGACATTGCTGACAAGATCAAAGCAAAGCTATAAAAAACGGAAGCGCTTGAAACGGGACTGTGGGAAGCTTAAACTTTTTCGTGCTATAAAATCTGCTTGTTCTTTTGAGCTGAAGGTGGAAATAGACATTGACTAAAAGAAGCAGTAAATGGGGACTTTCCTCCTATCTTTTCTCTCCTTTGGGCTGTATTTTTAAAGAGCCAGATTGTCGGGCTGCCAGAGAGGGAGACTGTGTCAAACTGCGGAAACAGTTGCAAAACTTTGCTGGAACGTAACTGTTACATTTGGGCAGAAAAGACTGGATGGGATACTGTTACAAGCACCTTTTGTGAAACTTTGTTGATCTATAAAAGGTGCTTTGGGAAACTTTGAGTTTATGAAGGGACTTGTGGATTACCGGATTTACTGACTTGAAACAATTTGGAACTTTAATGGCGGATTACTTCCTTCTTTGTCTTTGAAACCTGGTGGCACTCCCCCTACAGGGCTTTCGGATTATAAAATCCTGGGAACTGACTTTTGTTTTGAATTCCACCTCACTGGTTGTTTACTCCTGAATTTGTCTCTCCCATGGAACAATAGACAATCTGACCTTGAATATTGACAGATGTGTAATGAGTGGTGCAGGGAGAACAAGAGCATCTAAAGCTAAGGAATCTAAAGAGGCCAAGGAAAAAGAAAAGGAAAGAAAACCAACACAATTTGTACAAACAACACTGACCCAAGGACGCCGTTCGTCGGTTCCAGCTGTACTGGTGACCCAAAGGGAACAAGGGGAAACAACTGAGAAGTCCACTGAGGAAGATATGGCAGCAGGTGGGTCAGACACACTATTAAAACAAATATTGGAGCAATTATCAAGTTTAAACCAGAAGGTGGACGACCAGTCTGTGAAGATAGATAAAGCAACTTCCTCGATTCAAAAATTGACTGACCAAGTTTCCCAGCACACGCAGGCCATAGAGAAATTGCAAGGAGCAACAGCGGAAAATCGGGAATTAGCTGGAGAAGCAATCCAGAAAGTGGGAGCTCTACAAAAAGAGGTTGAAGAAATAAAAGGAGAAGTTAAGCCCTTGCATAAACAGGTGGGTGAACAACAAGTTTATCTGTCAATGGTGGAACTGAAAAATCGCGAGAGCAACATCAAATTGAGAGGTATTCCGGAACTCGAGCAAGGAGACTTGATTGGATACTTGACACAGGAATTCTCGAAGTTCTGGGGTTTAAAGGAAGATACAGATTTCAGGATTGTCTCGGCATATAGACTGGGAAGACTGGTAAGGAAAGACAGATCCAGAGACTGTTTGATAATTTTAAGAACAAAGGAAGAGAGAGACAAGATCCTAGGTCTTCACTTCAAAAAAGCAATTGAAATACAAGACAAAAGGGTGGAAATTTATAGAGATATTCCGAGACAGTTGCTGGACCTCAGAGCCACCTATACAGAACTAGCAAAATTGTTGAGACACAACGCAATTCCCTATAGGTGGGAGTTTCCACAAGGATTATCCTTCACCTACAAAGAAAGGAAGGTTAAAATTAGAACACCTGAAGATAACCAAAAGTTCCTTCACGACCACGGAGAAGATCTCCAAAAAGGAGTGGATTGGCTTCCAGTTTTACCAGCACCAATACCGCCTGGAAGCGGGCCAACGCCTACACCCTCGGGATCTGAGCAAAAGGAAGGCACCCCATCTTAAGAACATCTTAAATAGAACAGGATGTCTCTGCAGCTACTTAGTTGGAACATAAATGGCGGGAATTCTCCGGAAAAAAGAAGAAGGATATTTCATATCCTAAAAAAAGAACAATTGGATGTAATATGTCTGCAAGAAACACATGTGACTAGGCTCCATAGGAAAGTATTAATCAATAAAAGACTTGGCCAAGAATTTATCTCATCAGACAAAGTTAAAAAAAGAGGTGTTGTAATTTATGCAAAGGAGAACCTGTCGCCAAAATTTTTATTCAAAGATGATCATGGAAGAATTCTCGCAATTGAAATCCAAACACAAGGGGAAAAGATTTTGATACTAGGAGTTTACGCGCCAAATGATGGAAAATCAGAATTCTACAAGAAGCTGCATGAGACAATGATGGATTATTTGGACTATTCTAACATTATTGTGATGGGAGATATGAATGGGGTGGTGTCTACAAATATGGACAAATCCCAAAATCAAAACTTAACAACAGACGGCAGACTCCCTAAAACTTTCTTTGAAATGACAGACAATATGGATTTGATTGACATTTGGAGGACAAGGAACCCCTTGGGTAAAGAAGGAACCTTCTTTTCTGAGGCCCACCTGTCATGGACACGAATCGACCAAATTTGGATATCTAGAGGGCTGGCCCCGAAAACGAGAAAAGTGGAAATCTGCCCAAAAACCTGCTCCGACCATAATGCCTTAAAAATGGAATTGAGACTTTTCCCAACTGGATCCTTCAGATGGAGAATGAATGACACCTTGTTAAGAGATCAAGAGATTGTTAAGAAGGCCCAAAAAACACTAAAGGACTACTTTGAAATAAATTTGAACACTATGGTGGAGAAAAGAACTATCTGGGATGCAAGTAAAGCTGTAATGAGAGGGTTTCTGATACAACAGAATACAATAAAGAGAAAATATTGGAATGGAAAAAAAGAAAATTTTTTAGAGAAAATAAGTGAAGGAGAGAAAAAGTTGAGAATCAAACCGAAGTCAAAAGAGGTGCTAAGAGAGATCAAATTCCATCAAGCACAATACTCGAAACTGATCAATCAAGAGATTGAATGGAAAATTAAACAAATGAAGCAGAGATCGTTTGAATCAGCAAATAAATGTGGAAAGTTGTTAGCTTGGCAGTTGAAAAAAAGACAAAAGTTAAATACGGTTACAAACTTGGAGATTCAAGGAAAAATAGTTCAGAAACCAGAAGAAATAAGAAAGTGCTTCCACAGATACTTCAAAGAGCTCTATGCACAGGGGCCTCAGAAAGAATCGGAAATGGATCAATTTTTGGAAACAAATGGATTACCTAAAATAAGTCAAGACAAAAGATCAATCCTTAACAGCAAAATAACTCAACAGGAAATTGAAGGTGCCATCCAAAACATGCAGCTGGGCAAATCTCCAGGCCCGGATGGACTCACCTCCAAATATTATAAGACTTTGAAGGACTTCTTGATACAACCGTTGCTGGAGGTTTGTAACCAGATCATGGAGGGGAGGAAGGCACCGGAAACGTGGAAAGAAGCATTTATCACATTGATTCCCAAGTCAGAAAGGGAAAAGACTCAGCTTAAGAACTACCGTCCCATCTCACTCCTGAATGTGGATTACAAAATTTTTGCAGACATTTTAGCAAGTAGACTTAAAAATGTACTAAATGAAGTAATTCACAAGGACCAAGCAGGCTTTCTCCCTGGTAGACACATGTCTGACAATACTAGGAACATTATTGATATATTGGAGCTGTTGCGAATTAGAAACACAAGGGCTGCTTTAATCTTTATTGATGCGGAGAAAGCATTTGACAACATTTCTTGGATGTTTATGAAGAAGAACTTGAAAGGGATGGGAGTGGGACGGGGGTTTGAAAATGGTCTAGAAGCAATTTATTCAGAGCAAAAAGCTAAGTTGATAGTGAACAATGTGGTATCGGAGGAACTCCAAATTGAAAAAGGGACACGACAGGGGTGCCCTCTGTCCCCTCTGTTATTTATTTCTGTTCTGGAGGTATTGCTGAATATGATTAGGGAGGACCAGTTGGTGCAAGGTATAGTGGTCGGAGCGAAACAATACAAACTGAAAGCTTTCGCAGATGACTTAGTCTTGACAGTACAGGAGCCAGAATCTAGCACAAAAAGAGTTTTGGAACTTATCTTGGAGTTTGGTCGGGTGGCGGGATTTAAGCTAAACAAACAAAAAACTAAGGTTTTGGTCAAAAATCTGACACCTACAGAGATAGAGGGGTATCAGAAAGAGACAGAGTTAAGTGTGGTTAAAAAAGTGAAATACCTGGGAGTATACTTGTCCACTAAAAATTTAAACCTTTTCAAAGATAATTATGAAAAATGTTGGTTGGAAATTAAAAAGGACTTGGATATATGGTCAAGATTGAAACTTACCTTGTCAGGCCGAATCGCAGCTATAAAGATGTGTGTTTTGCCAAAAATGTTATTCTTATTTCAAACCCTTCAGGTCGTGGACAGAATGGAATGCTTTGGAAAATGGCAGAAGGATATCTCTAAGTTTGTCTGGCAGGGCAAAAAGCCCCGAATAAAATTTAAAATACTAACCGACTCAAAAGATAGAGGGGGGTTTGCCCTGCCGGATTTAAGGTTGTACTACGAAGCTGCAGCCTTCTGCTGGTTGAAGGATTGGTTTCTGTTGGAAAACACCGATGTCCTAGATCTGGAAGGGTTTGATAATGTGTATGGTTGGCATGCATACTTGTGGTATGACAAGGCGAAGATTCATAAACTGTTTAAAAACCATATTGTCAGAAAATCAATTTTTGCCGTCTGGATGAAGTACAAGGATCTATTAGAAAGTAAGACCCCGAGGTGGTTATCACCTGTGGAAGCCAAGATTTCTAAAAAAAGGCCCAATATGGAGGCCTACTGGCCAAAATATTGGGAATTGATTGAAAGAGTTGGAGATAATTGGAAGCTCCAAAGCCAGGACAAATTAAAAGGTAAGGTGCGAGATTGGTTACATTATGCTCAAATTCAAGAGGTATTCAAAATGGATAAAAAAGTGGGTTTCCAGTTGGAGAAATCGAAATTGGAGACGGAGTTACTAGAACCAAAGACTAAGGTACTTTCGAGGATGTATGAATTGCTGCTTAAATGGAACACACAGGATGAGACAGTTAAATCTGCCATGATAAAATGGGCACAGGATGTAGGACACAACATTATGTCTGAGGACTGGGAAAGGTTATGGAACACCGGTATGAAATTCACGGCATGTAGTGCCTTGAAAGAGAACATTATGAAAATGGTATACCGGTGGTACATGACCCCAGTCAAGTTGGCTAAAATATATCATCTCTCTGATAATAAGTGTTGGAAATGCAAGGAGGCAGAAGGGACATTCTTTCACCTCTGGTGGACCTGCCCGAAAGTAAAGGCCTTCTGGGAAATGATACATAATGAGCTGAAAAGGGTATTTAAATATACCTTTTCTAAGAAACCGGAGGCCTTTCTCTTGGGCATGGTGGACCGGAAGGTGCCAAAGAAGGATAGAACTTTGTTTATGTATGCAACCACAGCAGCAAGGATCCTTATCGCAAAGTTCTGGAAGACACCAGATTTACCCACACTGGAGGACTGGCAGACGCAGCTGATGGACTACATGGAGTTGGCGGAAATGACTGGCAGAATTCGAGATCTGAGCGAAGAAACAATGGAGGAGGACTGGAAAAAATTTAAGGACTATCTGCAAAAATACTATAAGTTGTTTGAATGTTAAGAGTGCACGATTAAGAAACGTTATGCTTCTGCAAATTTACTTAAGTATATGATAAAGTAAGTAATGAGGAAAAAACGAGATAAATTAGAAACAAAATATTATGTTTATTAAGAGTGTTAAAACTAAATTACAAATTATTGAAATTGGTAACATAATAAATCTAAAGGTACAATAAGATGGGAAAAAAGATAACAAATTGCTGAATTGGTTAGAATAATGAATGCAATGTTGAGAGGGCGCGAGGAGGTCCAAAGGCGAATTGTTGAATGACATTATGGAAGGTTCTTAACATTTTCTTCTTTTCTTTTTTTCTTATTCTCTTTATATATAAAAAATGTTTCTTGCATGTTGCTATGTACACAAATCTGTTAACCTATGGAAAGAAACGCAATAAAAAATTAAAAAAAAAAAAAAAGAATTGGCCTCAGGAGAGCACTAAAATTATTTGTTTCATATTGTAAAAAAAATTCCCTCACCATAAATCAATCTAAATCAAAAGTACTAATTTTCTCAAAAAGTCGGAAATCCTATAAGTGGCAATTAGATGGAAAACCTATTGAACAGGTCTATAAATTTCAATATCTGGGAGTTTTTCTCCAATATAATCTGGGTTGGAAGGCACATATTGCACATATTTTAAACAAGGCCAAGGCCCTATCCTTTGCGCTTTTGCGCTTTTTCTTTTCGGACGGAGCTCTTCATGTTCCATCTGCCTTGAAAGTATTTAAAGCTAAAGTAATTGCAACATTGGCATATGCTGTTCCTTTATGGGGGACCGCAGTAAACTTGATGCCCTTGGAGGTAATTCAAAACCAATTTCTAAGACGACTGCTAAAACTTTCTCAGTGCGTTAGTAACGCAGCTATTCGCTTAGAATTAAAAACTACATCTTTAGAAAATACTCTTTGGAGACGCAGCCTTTGTTACTGGTTGTCCTTAAGGCATAGGCTCCCGAATCTGTATTTGATTCAATGCCTCTGGAGAGATAATTTTCCCGTCCTAGGGGCAAAAGAGATCCATTGCAAAGCAGTGACCTATGGATTGTCTCCATCAGAATTATTGGAATTGGACCTAGCCACAGCAAAAAAAACCCTCATTCAAAAACTTGAGGAGATTGACCTACAACAAAACACCATTTTGGGTAGTGGCACTTGCTCACCATTAAATCTTGGCATAGTGCCCTCACAGCAGATACCATCTTATTTGACTTCTTTGTCTGTAGCGGCCCATAGATATGCCTTTATTAAGGCAAGATTTAACGCCTTTCCTTCCAATGTCTTGAACAATAGATTTTCCAATGGTCGGATCTCAGCGGTGTGTGTATGTGATAATAGATCTATAGAATCTTTACAACATATACTATTCTGCTGTTCACTACATTCAGTTTCTCGGAGCAGATTTTTGTCCCCTTTATTATTGGAAATCTCAGGTGACTCTTTGGAAACACAGCTAATACATTTATTGCAAGATTCTGATCCGAGTAGGTCCCTTTCTGTTGCCAGATTTCTGATAACAGTATTAGCCTATAAAAAGAAAAATGGATTACTCTATGATTATTGATTTTGCCTAAATAATATTGATTTATATTGATAATTTTGATACTTCAAGCGCTATATTGTTCTTATTTTAATGGAATTTAGAAACTTACGGATTGAGATGTACTTGACTTAAACGTAATTTAATTTATTAATTTTATCTTGTTACACCTGTTCTGCTGTAGGATGTATTGAATGTGGGCCTATGGCCATAATAAACTATCTATCTATCTATCTATCTGCTACAGTTCTGCAGTGCAAAAGGCAGAACACACATTCCCCAAGAAGTAATCTCTGTCAGGGGACACATGAAAATGAACAGAGTGGCTATAGCCAGATATGAGAAACCCCTTCTCTCTGAACTGATTGCCTGCAGAGGGCTTTTTAAAGTTAGTCCAAACAGCTTTTGAAATTGGGATGAGGGTTGTGGGCTTTTTAGGGATGGGGGAGGTAAAAACCTTAGAACATAGACAAAATATTGTGCTACTTGGGCAGTGGAAGGAAAGCCTGCAATCCAGGAAATCTGACAATCACACTAAGGGCTTCGCCTTCACAGCCGCTTTATACCCAGAATACAAAACAAAATGGCACACCCTAGAGTGGGAGTAGCCACTGTGGGGACCTCAAGATGTGGTGAACTACAACTCCCAGCAGACCTGACTACTGGCCTAGGGTAGCCAGGTGTCTTACATTAAAGAGGACTGTCCTCTTTTTGAGGTCTGCCCAGTCCAAGTCTGCTTTAAGATTTGTGGTTTAGTTGTGTCCGATTCTTCATGACCTCATGGACCAGAGGACGCCAGGAACTCCTGTCTTCCACTGCCTCCTGCAGAAGCAGGCAGCCTGACTGTCATCCCCACCATGATATGTATTTTTTATTTAAACTGCAGCAATTATTTCTAAATTTGCACCCATACATATAAGTCACTATTTGCAAACTGATATCCTCTTTTTCAGCACCGCATACCTGGCCCCTCTACCTGTTGGCTGGGCTGACAGGAGCTGTGGAGTACAACATCTGGAGAGCAACATGCCAGCTATTCCTGCCCTAAAGGATTCAGATTGCTACTCTTGTTTCATCTCACACCCAAATGACTCAAGATACTCACACTGGGCTGTGCCTATAACAGCCACCTCCTTCCCTGCTTGAACTGTGAAGTGCATAAATTTGGGGATTCAAAAGTGGACTTTTTAAAAAACCCCAAAGGCATGACAAGGACCTCTTGAGCTTCCACTCTTACCAGCACAAAAGAGTGAGTGGTTCTGAAAGGAATTTGGGCAAACTGAATGGGTCTATCCATCTACTCCGTGATTCAGTCTGCCCACATGTCAATTACCCATTGTCACAATGAAGTCAGGTGATCCCATTCGGTATAGCAATGGGCCCAGAATCTCCAATTATCAGCTGATCATCGGGGTTCCCTAGCACAGTGCTGAGCAAGCCCCAACATTCATCGCAGCTTGCAAAGTGTTATACAGTGATACCTTGGTTCTCGAATGCCTTGGTACTCAAACAACTTGGAACCCAAACACTGCAAACCTGGAAGTTAAGTGTTCCAGTTTGCGAAGTTTTTTCAGAAGCTGAAAGTGCTCCGTTTTGAGTGCCATGCTTCCGATTTGAGTGCTATGCTTCTGTTTTGAGTGTTACACTTCTGATTTCAGTGCCACGCTTCTGTTTTGAGTGTTACGCTGAGGTCTGTCTGTTTTGCTATTTATTTTGCGTTTTTGTTTTTGCAGCTCTTTTTGTGACTGTGTGGAACCCAGTTCAGCTACTGATTGATTGATTGTGTGACTGTTGTTTATTGGTTTCATTTTATGGAACAATGGTCAAATTAGATAGTAAAATTCATGTTAAATTGCTGTTTTAGGGGTTGTTTTTAAAAGTCTGGAACAGATCAATCCATTTTGCATTACTTTCAATGGAAAAGCACACCTTGGTTTTGGAACGCTTTGGTTTTGGAACAGATTTTCGGAACGGATTAAGTTTGAGAACCAAGGTACCACTGCACAGCTGCTGCCTCCAGTCAAGTGACAGGCAGCTCCTGCATGGCCCAGCTGCATCTTTACCTGCCCCAAGCCTGACAGCAGGTGCATGGAAGGTGGGTGTGGCTTGGCCAAAAGAGCAGAGTGAGCCAAATGGGGAGGACTTGTAGGCCTAGTTAGAACCACTGGGTTGTGTTAGGATATATGCTGAAAACTGTCCCCTGCCCCACCCCAAAGGCCTGAACAACAGAACCAGTTGCCCCTCTTGCCTTCCCAGGTTGCACAGCAGCTCTGACTATGAGAGCCCTGCTATGGTTGTAGGCTATTCTTGCCTTTTCATGGTGTCCTGATTGGAGCATAGTGAGTGCTTGGGAAAATACATGGTATGGCTTTGTCTGTAGGAGTCCCTTGGCAATAGGGAGGTGGATTTCTGGTGCCTTGAAAGGGGTCTTGCCTTCTGCCTTCCCTTGGGGCCTCATTGCCCTTCCAGGTCTTTCACGAGATGTGGGTTTTTGGCCTTCAGTGCCTCATACAGCTTATCCTTGCACTGGAGGTCCCAGCTTGGCACAAGCCTGTAGAGCTCTCGCATCTTGTCTGGGTTAGTTTCCTTGGCAGTGATTTTTTGGTATTGCTCATCACTGAGGATGGAGCCATACAATTTATCCAGCACTGGTTCCACTGGGATGGTCCGTTGGATTAGCGCCTCCCTGTGCCGCTCAATGAAGTGCACGTTGGAAGAGTGTGGAAACTACAGTCCTACAAGGAAAGAGAAAGAACAGAAATCTTACCACACATTCACACTGCAGGCTTAAAACTGGTTGCCCAACTCATTCCCTCCTCCCCCATGCCCTGAGAATTGCAGTTCCATGAGGGGAGGGATTGCTAACAGACCATTCCTAGTAGCTCATCTGCCTACAGTTCCCAGAATTGTTTTGATAAAATCGTAACTGTTTTGAGAACTGCTTAAATCCAGTTTAGGCCTTAAGCAGTATATCAACCAATAGACAGCAACTTGACCAGCCTTGACTACACTATGACTTGAGAGGCATTGGTGCAAGGCACAGGGGTCTGCACTGAAGTGCAAATATCAGAGAGACAAAAGAAAAAAAATGTATTTGTAAAGGTGCAAAACCAGCAAATGTGATCACAGAAGGAAAAGCATGGGGTATCCTAGATTCATGTCAGAAGCTCTCTAAAAGGCTCCAAATTGCAGCCAAGGCATGCATAATCCCAACTGCGGGAACCAGAGAAGCCAGGAAGAGGCAGGATAGAAAAGAGAGAAATTTGTATATAGCAAAGGTTCTTCCATCCATCCTATTTTTGACCTTAAATTTGTGGAATTGGGTGGTTGGGAGAGGCTTTCGGAGTCAACATGCAATAACTTCAGGTTCACAACATCCCGTGGCCTAAAAAGGGACCCCTCACCGTTACGTCCAGTCGCGGATGACTCTGGGGTTGTGGCGCTCATCTTGCTTTACTGGCCAAGGGAGCTGGCTTACAGCTTCTGGGTCATGTGGCCAGCATGACTAAGCCGCTTCTGGCGAACCAGAGCAGCACATGGAAACACCGTTTACCTTCCCACTGGAGTGGTATGTATTTATCTACTTGCACTTCATGCTTTCGAATTGCTAGGTTGGCAGAAGCAGGGACCGAGCAACGGGAGCTCACCCCGTCGCAGGGATTCGAACCACCGACCTTCTGATCGGCAAGCCCTAGGGCTCTGTAGTTTAACCCACAGCGCCACCCATGTCCCTTCTTGTGGCCTATTAGATCTTAAAACATTACAGTTAAATCAAGCTGTTGGTGTAAACCTATTTTAAAGTTCAAGTAAACAGAAAACAAAAGAATATTTTGTGGGGATTTTTTATTGTCTTTTATTGTCGGCCACTGTTATCAATGGCCAGCTATTTCTCAGAGCAGATTTAAAGTTGTCTGAGCCTCATTTAATGGGCTCCATTTAACCAGGACTGGCAAACATCAAAACTGATGGAAGATGTGTTCGTTGCTGTTGTTGGTAATGGAGGGTAGGGAGAAAGCGTAGAGCTATAAGTCATGTCCATAATGATCCAAGCAAGTACACAGGGACAAAGTTCAACCTGTATTTTTCAGAGCTGCAAATCAGCAGTCTGGTTATTTATTTTATTGCTGCTGACACCTGGTGACCCTGTCCGCTTCAAGAGTACACCTTTCTCAGAGAAGACATAAACAACCCTCCTTTTCCCCATTCATGATTGCATCAAAGGCCCAACCAGGGCATAACTAGATGTGAAACTTAAACATGCCACTTCCTCTGGGGTCTTTTGCGTTTTCAATTCCTAATACAGAGCACAGAGGCAAGGAGAATCTTTTGGTCGTAAAAGGGCATAAAAACCTGGGTGAAAATTTGGGCCCCCTTAAAGAAAAAGAGCCTAAATAGCTTTCTGTTTAAAAATGTTTTAAAGAAGTGAAGCTGAACACATTTTCTCCATCCTTTCTCTAACTATGCATGTTTTTTCATGTTATCAGAATTATTCCATGGAACTGTTCCCTTATTTCTTTGTGACTCTGAGGTGCTTGTGCCCCGCCCTGTGCCCACAAATATAAACTGGCAAAGTTCAATCCATATTTTTCAGAGCTGCCTATCAGCAGTTTGGTTCTTCCTTTTTATTGCTGCTGCAACCTCTCTGGCATGAACTGAGAAGCAGCCTTGCCTTTCTAAAGCAAATGGGTAAATGAAATACAGTAATGGCTTTAAGCTTGAAATGTCTCCCGGTGCGAAATTGCTCACTTAAACCTGAGCAAGTCTGGGAGTTCATTGCAGTACCAAGTTTAGCCCTCATGGGGCAGAATGTAAGTAAAGAATAAGTTAAAAGAAGAACAAGGCGGTTTCTAAAGCCCATATATGGAAAGAGCGTTATGAAATACTGTACACTGTAGGAATGGAAAATCAAGACAGACGAGTAGGTGGTGATCAGAGAGGTGTCATTTTTTGCCAAGCTCCCAGAGTCTCTTTTATTGAGTATTAACAAGCATTGCCACGTATGCTAGTGGCTGATTGGCTAATACAGAAACAAAGAAACTCATCGCTGATTGGTTAACATGGGTACAAGGCGGGATTACATATATACATTAATCTTCAATAGTTCAAAGACTGATAAACAAGGTAAAGCTTAGACAGGTATGAAAGCTCCTAATCCACTTATAACTAAGATTGATTATAATATGACTAAAGCTATTACTAATGTTCTGATCATAACATAAGAGCACATAATTAATTATGTATTGAAAAAGAGTATATCAGTGTGAACTTAGGGTGAACTAAAAGAGGGGAGTGCTTGTGTGCCTGGGACAGCTTTGCACAGTGTATAATAAGGATTATAAGCAAAGCTAGAGGATTAAAGGTGAGACTTGAGTGTTTCCAGAAAGGCAAGAAGGGGGGGTAGCAATAGTTCCCAGAATCTCCCAGAATGCCACAGAAGAGAACCAATGTTTCCCAATAATGGCACAGAAAGAGAACATCCCTTCAGTACACGAAAGCCAAAGCAACTGAACGGAGGCATTTCCAGGAAAGCAGGGGGGGGGGGGAGCCCTGAATGCGTATATTTTTTAAAGTCAAGCTTTGTGCATGACTGTCCTTGCTTACAAAAGACGTTATTTATTTATTATTTTCTATCTTATGTTCTCTGTAATGTAATTCTCAACTACTTCAAGGCAAATAAAACTGTTCTGCAGATGAGCGATCAGAGACTTACTATTTCATTTTGAAATCCTCATCGCAGTTTATTCTCCTTGTTTGACTTCATGTAGTTAGAAAACTAGATGGAGAGAAGCGAAAAGGGCAAGTTAGGCGGCGAGGCGAGGCTTTTAAGTGGAAGTTCCCACTCCCCAATTTTGCTAAGTGAGTGCCGATGAACCTCAACCAACTTTACTCTACCGCCTCTTCCCACCTCCGGAGGATCTCCTCTGGCTGCAGCAGCTGCAAAGCCGCCGAACTCGGGACCAGGCGAAAGTTTCGCTCCCCTCCCACCTTGGCGATCCTTAAGATCGGGCGCCGCTCTCCCTCCCCAGCCGCTCCTTACGGTATCCGGTGGCGATCAGGAGCTCCTCGGCGCGGTCCCTGCAGTTGATGGCTTCCAGCACCTGGGCGGTCAGCTCCACGGCGTACACCTCGGAGTAGTAGCTGACCAGCAGGTTCTTGAGGTCCAGCGCATCCGCATTCTGCAGCCGCCCTCGGGGGATGTTTTGGTAGTTCCCGCGCACGGGGAACTCGTTCAGCTTGTCCTTGAGCCTCCTCAGCTCGCCCTCCTCCAAGTTCTCCAGGCAATCCAGCAGGCAGTCCCGCGCGCTCTTCGCCATGGCGCGCCTTCAGAGCCAGCAAGAAATCAACCTCGCTTCGCGGAAGCTGCAAGATTGAAAGCAGGCGTCGTGCCTGATACAAAGCCCGGGCTGGGCTGGCGGGGGGGGGGGGGATGCTGGACTCCCATTGGTGCAGCGGGAGGAGAGAGGCTGGCCTGAGTGAAAGCTACGATGGGGACGGAAACGCGCCCATGCGCCCTCCCGCGCTTTTCTGTCTCTTTTCTCAGCGCGCTGGGCGGAGACGGACTTTCCCATTACTTTCCTATTACAGTGATACCTCTGAAGAAGAAGTGTGCATGCACACGAAAGCTTATACCAAGAACTAACTTAGTTGGTCTTTAAGGTGCTACAGGAAGGAATTTTTTTATTTTGACTATGGCAGACCAACACGGCTACCCATCTGTAAGTGATACCTCTGGTTACAGACGCTTCAGGTTACAGACGCTTCAGGTTACAGACTCCGCTAACCCAGAAATAGTATCTCGGGTTAAGAATTTTGCTTTAGGATGAGAACAGAAATCGCACGGCGGCAGCGGGAGGCCCCATTAGCTAAAGTGGTGCTTCAGGTTAAGAACAGTTTCAGCTTAAGAAGGGGCCTCCGGAGCGAATTAAGTACTTAACCCGAGGTACCACTGTATAAGCATTTGCACGAGCGCTTGCAAAAGGCGCCCAGGCGCCAAGTTGTTGCAGGCATAACCTCCAACATTTCTCTGATGAAAATAGGGGAATAACAACAACAACATTATTTATACCCCGTCCATCTGACTGGGTTGCCCCAGCCACTCTGAGCGGCTTCCAGCATATATAAAGTAACGTAATAAAACAAACTTTAAAAAACCCCTTCCCTATGCAAGGCTGCCTTTAGATTCCCTAGTTGCTTCTATCTCCTTGGCAAGGGGGTGGCAAAACTCCATACCTTCCAATATTTATCCGATGAAAATAGGAACATCCTAAGGAAAAGTGGGACATTCCAGAATCAAATCAGTAACCTGTAAATCCGGGACTGTCCTTTAAAATAGGGACACTTTGCGGGTCTGCAGTACAAGGCTCTTGCAGGAGCGAAATTCTGAAGAGATGGGGCTGGGGGGACTTGGGGGGACGGCAGTGGAGAAGCTGCACGCTCCGACACCGGGGGTGGGGGGTGGGGCAGAGAGCTGGCGGGGGTGCGGCTGGTGCGTGTCCGGGGGAGGGGGTGACGCGCATCCCGGTGGCGTGGCATGCAGCCCGCAGGGGTGCGGCGCACGTCCTGGGGTTGTGGCACGCCACCTGCGAGGGCATGGCGAGCATCCTGGGGGCATGGGGCGTCGCCTGCAGGGGCGAGGACCGCAGCCCCTGGGGGCCTGGCAGGCAGCAGGGGGGTGCACGGCATGTGTCTGGGGGTGGCCGCGATGGTAACAACCTCTCCGATGGTGCCGGGAGCGGTACACTCCCCCGCCCCCTTCCTCTGCCAGTGAGGGGCGGAGCAAGTTTGTAAGAAATAAAGAGGAAAGCCATGCGAACAGCCAGGCCACGGTCTGTTCTTGTAAACATCCCAGGAACTCAGATGTACAGGAAGTCAGATGCACTGGTTTGTTCTTGTAAACCTCGAAAGAAGTCGTCCCTTTTCTATAAACCTAAGGCATGATACGTCACATATTTCGCTCGAGTTTTCTGATAGACTGATGGGGCAAACCTCTGGCCCGCCGCTTAGTTTTTTTCCCTCCCATGTCAGAGGCTTTCGACGCACGACAGGCAGTCATTCAACAAGTGCAAGCTTTACGCACACACACTTGTTGTTTAGTCGTTTAGTCGTGTCCGACTCTTCGTGACCCCATGGACCAGAGTACGCCAGGCACTCCTGTCTTCCACTGCCTCCCGCAGTTTGGTCAGACTCATGTTAGTAGCTTCGAGAACACTATCCAACCATCTCGTCCTCTGTCGTCCCCTTCTCCTTGTGTCCTCCATCTTTCCCAACATCAGGGTCTTTTCCAGGGAGACTTCTCTTCTCATGAGGTGGCCAAAGTATTGGAGCCTCAGCTTCAGGATCTGTCCTTCCAGTGAGCACTCAGGGCTGATTTCCTTAAAAATGGATGCATTTGATCTTCTTGCAGTCCATGGGACTCTCAAGAGTCTCCTCCAGCACCATAATTCAAAAGCATCAATTCTTTGGCGATCAGCCTTCTTTATGGTCCAGCACTCACTTCCAGATGCAACCAAATGCTCTTCCGCAGGTGAGCCAGCAAGGGAGTGACTCCCTGTGCAAGAGGAACCATTAGCAGTGCCATAAGCATCCTCATAGTTATCAATTTGCACTCCTAGAATAGAAAGGTTGTATATACAGTGGTACCTCGAGTTATGAACAGCCCAGTTACCGAACTTTTTGGATTATAAACACTTCAAACCTGGAACTGCTTGTGAACTTCTTTTGGTATACAAACCAGGCCTCAGTAGGCTGTGCCACTGCCCGGAGCTAGGCCCTGGCGCCTGCGTGGCCTCCATTTAGCCTCCGCTGCCAGGCTCCGGCCGCAGGAGGCCCAGCACTCTGGCAAGGAACACTTACCTAACCAAGACCAAGAGCGAAGTCCAGCGGTGAACCTAGTAAGTGAGCCTGGGATGAAAAGCATCAGCCCTTTACCAGCCCTCGCCTCACCCCCAGCTGTTGGGTGGCAAGTTGGGTGGCACCGGGCCAGGTAAGGCCACCCATCCTGTGGGAGGGGGTGAGTGGGAAATTTTGGGATTCTGTCTTGTTTCTTTGTTTATGTGAGTCTGCAAGGGACGGAATGGCAGGAGAGGAGTCACCGGTGGTGAATCTGGAAGAGGACGCCGACCTCCCATTCAAATAATGACTATCACCAGTGCAGGTAAGAAGAAAAAAATTCACGTTTTCATTTTTAAAAAAATCATTAATACTGTTTTATTGATTTTACAGTACAGTACATTGTTTATTGCTTTCATTTTACGGATCAATGGCCTCGTTAGATAGTAAAATTCATGTTAAATTGCTGTTTTAAGGGTTGTTTTTCATCGTCTGGAACGGATTAATCCATTTTCCATTACTTTCTATGGGAAAGTTACAGATAGGTAGCCGTGTTGGTCTGCCATAGTCAAAACAAAACAAAAATCCTTCCAGTAGCACCTTAAACCGTATCTGAAGAAGTAAACCGTATCTGAAGAAGTGTGCATGCACACGAAAGCTCATACCAAGAACTAACTTAGTTGGTCTTTAAGGTGCTACTGGAAGGATTTTTTTTTTCTATGGGAAAGTATGCTTTGGTTTAAGAACGCTTTGGTTTAAGAACGGACCTCCAGAACGGATTAAGTTCGTAAACCGAGGTACCACTGTACTGCTGTTTTGGCTAAGCTTACACATCTGCAGAAGGTTTTGTGAGGCTAAACCAGTGGACTTTGCTGCCATCTGGTGGCCTTTCATAACACCTATGAACAAGCTACACTTGAAACTATGATGAAGCATGACTTTATTTGGCAATATTTATAAAAACAAGTACAGATGCAAAGAAATTTTGGTTTACTTCCAGTTCCTTCCTCTTTGGGGCTTCATTCTTGGATACTCTTTCCTTGCTTTGATGTTCTTTGTGTTTTGCCTCCTATACTTACATCAAACCTTGCCTCTCTTTGCACCCCAGTGCACAGCTGTCAACTTACAGATTTGAAAATAAGGGACCAGCAGCCAAAATAAGGGACCTGCAGCCTCACCTGTTCCAGGCACTCCAGTCTTCCTGTCTTCCTGCAGTCTGGTCAAACTCATGCTGGTAGCTTCGAGAACACTGTCCAACCAACTTTGTAACCAGAGGTTCAACTGAATAGAATCTGAATCACATGCACCACAAGGCCTACGCAGCCTCAACTTAAGATGGCTCCCCGGCCTGGCTTTCCACTGCAAAGTTTGCAGCAGCACATGCAGCAAAATGGCATCCAGCATTCAAAAACCTCCTCAGCTTGCATTAACTAGCCACACACAAGGCATACAAGCTCCACCTCCCAATCGTTCTTAGACTTCTTATTGGGTGAGCAACACAGCCAAGCAACACAGTTGGAGCCTCCCTCCTCCCTGGCCGGGAGGGAGGGAGGGAGAGGAGCTGCTTCCTTTGAAATTTAAGGGACATCATTTAAGGGACATCCATCAATAAGGGACAGCAGCGGGACATGGCGCTGGAATAAGGGACTGTCCCTTCAAATAAGGGACACTTGACAGCTATGCCCCAGTGCTTTGTTTACAGTTTGCTTTTTATGTAACTGACACGCATTCTGCTTTTGTTATTCTTCCAATTTGAATGAAAAGCAAATTTAAAAATCTGGTGGAATGGAGAGAACAGGTGGGGCATGGCCATTTCTGGATACAAATTCTGTACAAAGGATGGTTCGGCAGGTGGTGGTGTGTCGGGCTAGGCAGCCTCGTTGCGACTGGGGATCTTCCCGCTCGATGTGGTGCAATGGTAAGATAACACCATTAAACAAGAACCACCAAAACATTAAATTAACTTTCCAAGATAATACTGTGATTTTAAGTAGACTTCCCTCATTTTTTTCTTGGTTAGTTTCCCTTGAAGAGATTTTTTGGTACTGTTCTTCATCCAGGATTGGCCCGTTCAACATATCCAGGACTGCTGCAACAGGTTACAGACTCCGCTAACCCAGAAATAGTACCTTGGCTTAAGAACTTTGCTTCAGGATGAGAACAGAAATCGTGCAGCGGCGGTGCGGCAGCAGCAGGAGGCCCTATTAGCTAAAGTGGTGCTTCATGTTAAGAACAGTTTCAGATTAAGTACGGACCTCTGGAATGAATTAAGTACTTAATCTGAGGTACCACTGTATAGATAATACTGAGTGTGAGCTAGACCAATGGTCTTATTCAGTGTAAGGCAGCTTCCTATGTGGATAGCTCAGTTAGTTAGAGCGTGGTGCTGATAACACCAAGATTGCAGGTTTGCTCCCTGTATGGGAGAGCTGTATATTCCTCCATTGCAGGGGGTTGGCCTAGATCAGGGGTCCTCAAATTATGGTCTGCGGGCCATATCCGGCCTGCCAGGGTCCTGAACCCGGTCCCCCGGCAATTGCCGCTACCACCCGGTGTCTTCGGATGCAAGAGGCAGGGAGGCAGGCTCCACCCAGGCCCATGGAAAAACCCCGCTGCTGCTGCTGCTGCCGCCTTGCGGCCGGACTGGCAATCCCTCTGCCCGCCCGCCTGCTCTCTCTTGCTGCCACATGTTCAGTCTCGCCTCACAGGCCTTGGCTGGCTCCACTACAAACGCCGCCCCTACTCATGAGGCCTTTGAGGCCTAGTCGCCTCCCCTTGCCGGGAACGGGCGAGCCCTGCGCTTGCGGGCCGAGGGAACACGTTCGGCTCCTGCTGGCCTCCACTCGATGCCCCACGGCCTTGGCGCTCATGCAGGTCCTGTTTAAAAAGTTTGAGGACTCCTGGCGTGGATGATCCCCTTCCAACTCTATGATGGTTTACTCAGAAATAAGTCCCCCAAATAAGCAGGGCTTTCTTCCTAGTAAAAAAGGTAAAGGTAAAGGACCCCTGGACTGTTAAGTCCAGTCAAAGGTGACTATGAGGTTGCAGCGCTCATCTCACTTTCAGGCCGAGGGAGCCAGTGTTTGTCCGCAGACAGCTTTTCAGGTCATGTGGCCAGCATGACTAAGCCGCTTCTGGCACAGCGGAACACCGTGATGGAAACCAGAGCACACGGAAATGGTGTTTGCCTTCCAGCCTCAGCAGTACCTATTTATCTACTTGCACTGGTGTGCTTTCAAACTGCTAGTAAATGTGTTGAGGATAGTGGCCAAAGTTAGCAGCATAACAAGACTCGCTTTTGAGTATAAATGCATGAAATTGTACTGTTAGTTTTATTCTTGTTTATTCTCTTACATTTATATGCCACCTTTCTTCCATCATAAAACCCAAGATTGTATTATAGTTCCATCCAGGCACTGACCAGATTTAGACCTGCTTAGCTTCAGCAAGGTATTTTAGTTATTTTATATAGTGCATAATTGTATCATTTTTGTAGCCTCGTGTGCCTTCAGAACATACTCTGGGACCAGCCCAATAATAGACTCGAGGAAATCCAAGGATGCATTTGCTGGCAGTTGCTTGCACAATGAGAACCCCCTGTCCTGGATTTCTGAGAACTGATCTCCAAGGAAATTCCTGGGTTGCTGAACCCCACTCCACCCAACCTTCTCACCAAATGAGGACACAAGCTTGGAATTGGGAAGGTCACATTTACTAAAATCCATCTGTAAGGCACATATAACATCACTTCACAAACATTCCTTTTCCATATCCTTTTTATATGTAACAAAGTCCTGAGTTGATGAAGCATGGTTTCCCCCCCAGTTTCATAAAAATTCACATTGCGTTGGCACATCTTAGGGAATATTGACAAGAGCAGTCTGATAAAATGGAATGACAAATAGGAATGACAAAAAGGAGAGGCAAAGGTGGTTCCTTGTACCAGAGCGATTTGCATCAAAAGCTGTGTATTCAAAACTTTATTTTAGTTCATAAAACGTCTTGTTATTCTGCCCTAGAATTCCCATCACCCCCGATCACTGGCCTTGCTGGCTGGGGCTGATGGGAGTTTTGAAAAACCCTCAAAACAATTTACAAGATCATCTGCTGTCATGACAAAAAACTATATTCCTTTGAAAGGAGCTGGGAGGTGTGAGCAGGGAATGGTATTCACAACAGGGATTAACAGATTGGAGATATCAGGGCAGCAAAGATGGCTCACTTAGTGAGTCTACCTGATGTGTGTTAAAGGACAATAAACAATAAGTTAATTAATTTGCCACTATATGCTTTAACCGCTTGGATTTTCAGCAAAAGTCACTAAAAGTGTGTGGATTCTGTCAAAACCATAACTTCCTCAGCAAAAATCATATTAGCAAACATGGGTAAGTCACACAGTCCCTCCCACCTGCCTTGTCATTCTATGACTCTATGATCTCCACTAGAGGGGCTTAGCACAGGCTCACCACAGACCACAATTAGGGCAGATCACTTAGCATCAATTTTTCCTGATTGGGAGGAGAGCATATCTTTTTGCTGAGTACCAGGTGACAACACACATTTCACCATCTTTCTCTGCAACGATGAGCAGGGTGAAGAAATGGGACAATTTAAAAGAAATGGGACAATTTAAAAATAAATGAAGTGTGTGTTTGTGTGTCTCTAAATTTGAATCAGATTTTAAATGAAATTATTTTTAAATTAACAAGTAACAACAGAAGTGGAGTAAAAATAGCACTGCGGAGAAACAAGGGGGGGGTGTGATATCACCATGCTTAGGGGAACGAGTGTTCAAATTTCCCCAGGCGCCGGCAGGGACTGGCAAATGAAGTTGATGGAATAGGCAGAGATGGATAAGCTGACAGGGCAGTTAGGAGACCAAGAGTACCAAAAATTTAACAACAATTGGAGTAAATACAAAAAAAATTTGACAGATCACTGCAGAGATTTAAATTTTTTGACTGGACTAGACCAATTCTGTAAAGACTAGTGGAAACAGTGGAAACTATGGTAAACAGATGATATAATTGGGAATGCGTATAAAGTAGAAAACTAAGTATCCAAGTCTGGGGTGGAGGGAAGCTAAATGCTGATAGAGTAACAACAGAATAAGTAGACAAACAACACAATTTTCTCTCCCCCCTCCTTTTTATTTAAGTACACATGTTGAATGTTTTGAGATTTCATTTGCTTGTTGTGGATGTTGACATGTATGAGAAAGAGAATTTATGAAAAACCAATAAGGATGAATTTTAAAAGAAGAAGAAAAAAAGATATCCTAGAATCCTAGAACTGTAGTTGGAAGGGACCCCGGGGCCTTATGTTGTTACTGCAATAATAATAAAACAGCGACAGCAACAATTGTGCAGCAGGTCTGTTTAGCAGTAACTGCTTGGTGATAGGTTAAAAATCTTACATAGGAAACTGAGACTTAGGCAGTTTCCTGCCATTTTCTTGTGGTTTCCTGGTTCAGTTACAAAGCGAGATGGAGAGAGAAGCGTAAATAGCAGTTATGCAGCAAGACGAAGCTTTCAGTGGAAGAGCCCACTCCCCAATTTTGCTAAGACCCCCGCTCCCCCAAAATGTAGCAAAAGCGCTGATGAAACTCAACCAGCTTTATTCTACCGCCTCTTTCAACCAGCGGCTTATGTCATCTGGCTGCAAACCCGCCGAACTCGGGGCAAGGCAAAAGTTTCCCACCTTCGCGATCCTTAGCATCCGCCACCGTCAGGGCGAGATGAGACAAGCGCTGGTTGAGGGTGGCAACCGACAGAAGAGGGAGGCGCACAATCGGCCTCCCGGCGGAGCAGCTCCACTCCCAGCCCCGCTTCCTGCTTTGCGGGTGCGGCCAGCAGCTCCCGGTACTCGGGCTGGTTCTGCGCCTGCAGCTGCTGGTTATTGTGGACCAGAGACCCGGACGCCTCGTCCCGCCGCTGTTTCCACGCAGCCATGTCGCCCAGAAACTCCCAGCATCCTTTCTGGGCTGCTAACGATCCTCGGGTGGCTGCGCGTCCTCTCTGGGCTGCGCGCGGACCTCTGGGGGCTGCACATCCTCTCTGGGCTTCGCGCCCTCCAGACCCATCTTCGCGATTCTTAGCATCCGCCGCCGCCAGGGCGAGATGAGATAAGCCGCTGGTTGAGGGTTGCGAGGAAGTCAACGGCCAGGACGCAGGCCAGGGGGGCGCGCAATCGGCCTCCTGGCGGAGCAGCTCCACTCCCAGCCCCGCTTCCTGCTCTGCGGATGCGGCCAGCACCTCCCGGTACTCGGGCTGATTCGCGGCCCCGTCGCCCAGATGCTCCCATAACACTCTCTGGGCTGCGCGCGATCCTCGGGTGGCTGCGCGTCCTCTCTGGGTTGCTAGCGATCCTCGGGTGGCTGCGCGTCCTCTCTGGGCTGCGCGTCCTCTCTGGGCTGCGAGCGATCCTCGGGTGGCTGCGCGTCCTCTGTGGGCTGCGAGCGATCCTCGGGTGGCTGCGCGTCCTCTCTGGACTGCGAGCGATCCTCGGGTGGCTGCGCGTCCTCTGTGGGCTGCGCGCGGACCTCTGGGGGCTGCACATCCTCTCTGGGCTTCGCGCCCTGCAGACCCATCTTCGCGATTCTTAGCATCCGCCGCCGCCAGGGCGAGATGAGATAAGCCGCTGGTTGAGGGTTGCGAGGAAGTCAACGGCCAGGGCGCAGGCCAGGGGGGCGCGCAATCGGCCTCCTGGCGGAGCAGCTCCACTCCCAGCACCGCTTCCTGCTCTGCGGATGCGGCCAGCACCTCCCGGTACTCAGGCTGATTCGCGGCCCCGTCGCCCAGATGCTCCCATAATACTCTCTGGGCTGCGAACGATCCTGGGGGGGCTGCGCGCGATCCTCGGGTGGCTGCGCGTCCTCTCTGGGCTGCTAGCGATCCTCGGGTGGCTGCACGTCCTCCCTGGGCTGCGAGCGATCCTCGGTAGGCTGCGCGTCCTCTGTGGGCTGCGAGCGATCCTCGGGTGGCTGCGCGTCCTCTCTGGGCTGCGAGCGATCCTCGGGTGGCTGCGCGTCCTCTCTGAGGTGCGAGCGATCCTCGGGTGGCTGCGCGTCCTCTGTGGGCTGCGCGCGGACCTCTGGGGGCTGCACATCCTCTCTGGGTTTCGCGCCCTGCAGACCCATCTTCGCGATTCTTAGCATCCGCCGCCGCCAGGGCGAGATGAGATAAGCCGCTGGTTGAGGGTTGCGAGGAAGTCAACGGCCAGGGCGCAGGCCAGGGGGGCGCGCAATCGGCCTCCTGGCGGAGCAGCTCCACTCCCAGCACCGCTTCCTGCTCTGCGGATGGGGCCAGCACCTCCCGGTACTCAGGCTGATTCGCGGCCCCGTCGCCCAGATGCTCCCATAATCCTCTCTGGGCTGCGAACGATCCTGGGGGGGCTGCGCGCGATCCTCGGGTGGCTGCGCGTCCTCTCTGGGCTGCGAGCGATCCTCGGGTGGCTGCGCGTCCTCTCTGGGCTACGAGCGATCCTTGGTAGGCTGCGCGTCCTCTCAGGGCTGCGAGCGATCCTCGGTGGGCTGCGTGTCCTCTCTGGGCTGCGAGCGATCCTCGGGTGGCTGTGCGTCCTCTCTGGGCTGCGAGCGATCCTCGGGTGGCTGCGCCTCCTCTCTGGGCTGCGAGTGATCCTCGGGGGGCTGCGAGTCTTCTCTGGGCTGCGCGTCCTCTACCGGCTGGCTGCGCCCGCGGCACCTTCTTCCCCTGGCCTTTGCAAGGCATCCTGAGCCCTGGAGGAGGAAGAACAAGAAGGGCGCTGGAGGCTGGCCATAAGCGGAGCAGCTGTGCCGCGGAACCGACTGACCCAGGGCCCTCAGGGGAGCGGAGGAAGATCCGCCTACGGCTGCCCGGAACCGGGTGGCCTTGGCCCCTCAGAGGAAGGTGCCGGCAACGCCCTTTTAAAAGCAGATGAAACGAAAGTTGGCCGCGCTCTTAATGGGCTTTGGGGGTGGGGTGAAGGAGGGCTCTGCCGGGCTCAGGGGAGTCGAAAGGGAGCGGGCACCAGGCAGGAAGGGCCTCTACCTGCTGGCTGCGCTGGAGGGTCCTTTGCGGCGCCCATAAACCTTTTATTAAGAAATAATATTTTAAATATTGGATTGTCTGGGAAGGAATTCATTACAAGGTGAAGTGCCTGAGGAATTGAATGGGTGGAGGGTAGAGGGGTTGGAGGAGAGGCGGAAAGAGGCGCTAATTTATCCGTGGCTAGGGGACGCAGTTTTGGACGCATCTACCAGGGGCGCAAGATCCCTTAGCTACAGCCCTGGCCGCTGCGCTCCCTCCCCAGCCGCTCCTTACTGTTCCCGGTGGCGATCAGGAGCTCCTCGGCGCGGTCCTTGCAGTTGATGGCTTTCAGCACCTTGGCGGTCAGCTGCACGGCGTACTTCTCGGTGTAGAAGCTGACCATCATGTTCGTCAGGTCCAGCGTCTCCGCCTTCTGCAACTTCCCTCGGGGGATGTTCGCGTTACCCCTGCGCACGGGGACCTCGTTCAGCTTGGCCTTGAACCTCCTCAACTCGCCCTCATTCAAGTTCTCTAGGCACGTCAGCAGGCAGTCGCGCGCGCTCCTCGCCATGGCGCACCTTCAAGTGTCTGCAAGAAATGAAACTTGCTTCGCGGAAACTGCAAAATTGAAAGCAGGCATGGTGCCTGGGGTGGGGTGGGGGATGGGGATGTAGGACTCGTATTGGTGCAGCGGGAGGAGAGATGCGTGGCCTGAGTGAAAGCTCCAAAAGGTGCCGGAAACGCTCCCCCGTGGCTCCCGCGCTTTTCTCTGTCTGTTTACTTAGCAAGCTGGGCAGAGACGGTTTATTCCATTATAAACATTTGCTTACAAAAGGCGCTTAGACAGTAGTGGAGCAAGGCAGGTGTAGCTGTAGGGCGGCAGGCAGCCTCCTCGGAGGCCCCGCGATCTCCCCCCGCCAAAAAAAGCTCAATAACTCTAGCTCCCCCAAAATCTGGCTCCCCCAAAACGCATGCGCGACGAAACTCGGAAGTATACACTTCTGGGTTTGCCACCTTTGCAAGCCGAAAAGACGCAACATGAACCTAATGCAACAGGAGGTATAACTGTACTGTACATTGAACCTGCACTGCTGACCCCGTAGCATTTTTTTTTTTTTTGCATTTCATTAAGGAGAGTTGGAAGAGACCACAAGGGCCATCGAGTCCAACCCCCTGCCAAGCAGGAAACACCATCAGAGCACTCCTGACATATGGTTGTCAAGCCTCTGCTTAAAGACCTCCAAAGTAGGAGACTCCACCACACTCCTTGGCAGCAAATTCCACTGCCGAACAGCTCTTACTGTCAGGAAGTTCTTCCTAATGTTTGGGTGGAATCTTCTTTCTTGTAGTTTGGATCCATTGCTCCGTGTCCGCTTCTCTGGAGCAGCAGAAAACAACCTTTCTCCCTCCTCTATGTGACATCCTTTTATATATTTGAACATGGCTATCATATCACCCCTTAACCTCCTCTTCTCCAGGCTAAACATGCCCAGCTCCCTTAGCCGTTCCTCATAAGGCATCGTTTCCAGGCCTTTGACCATTTTGGTTGCCCTCCTCTGGACACGTTCCAGTTTGTCAGTGTCCTTCTTGAATTGTGGTGCCCAGAACTGGACACAGTACTCCAGGTGAGGTCTGACCAGAGCAGAATACAGTGGCACTATTACTTCCCTTGATCTAGATGCTATACTTCTATTGATGCAGCCCAGAATTGCATTGGCTTTTTTAGCTGCCGCGTCACACTGTTGGCTCATGTCAAGTTTGTGGTCAACCAAGACTCCTAGATCCTTTTCACATGTACTGCTCTCAAGCCAGGTGTCACCCATCTTGTATTTGTGCCTCTCATTTTTTTTGCCCAAGTGCAATACTTTACATTTCTCCCTGTTAAAATTCATCTTGTTTGTTTTGGCCCAGTTCTCTAATCTGTCAAGGTCGTTTTGAAGTGTGATCCTGTCCTCTGGGGTGTTAGCCACCCCTCCCAGTTTGGTGTCATCTGCAAATTTGATCAGGATGCCCTTGAGTCCATCATCCAAGTCATTGATAAAGATGTTGAATAAGACCGGGCCCAAGACAGAACCCTGTGGCACCCCACTAGTCACTCTTCTCCAGGATGAAGAGGAACCATTGATGAGCACTCTTTGGGTTCGGTCAGTCAGCCAGTTACAAATCCACTGAGTCGTAGCATAGTCAAGACCGCATTTTACCAGTTTCTTTACAAGAATATCACAGGGAGATTTTAAAATGCTGGGGGTCGGAAGCGCTTCGCTGCCGACCCCCAGCATTTTAAAATCTCCCCGGGACAGAGACTTCTCTGCTGTCCCTTGGAGATTTTAAAATGCTGGGGGTCGGCAGCGAACGCTTCGCTCCCGCCCGCCAGCATTTTAAGATCGCCCGGGGCAGGCGGGGGGGAAGGCAGGCGGGGGGGGGGAGCAAAGACTTTTGCCCCCCGCCGGCCTTCAGAAGAGGTCCTCTTCTGAAGGCCGGCTGTGGGCGAAAGTCTTTGCTCCCGACCGCCAGCATTTCCCTATGGGCTTTCGTCTTGCGATGCAAGCCCATAGGGAAATTCGTCTTGCGAAGCGCCTCCAAAACAGAAAACCCTTTCGTCTGGCGGGTTTTCCGTCTTGCGAGGCATTCGTCTTGCGGGGTACCACTGTACTATCTCCTTCGTTATTCTGGGCTGTGTTTCCTTTGCTGAATCATTTGCTCCAAATTCTTCAGGTCGGGCATTGTTTTCCTTATCGGAGAAGACTGAGGCAAAGAAGGCATTGAGGAGTTCAGCCCTTTCTGTGTCCCCTGTTTGCATTTCACCATCTTCTCCTCTGAGTGACCCCACTGTTTCTTTGTTCTTCCTTTTGCTACGAACATACCCATAGAAGCCTTTTTTGTTGCTTTTAACCTCTCTAGCAAGCCTGAGTTCATTCTGTGCTTTAGCTTTTCTGACTTTGTGTCTACATGTGCTGGCTATTTGTTTGAATTCCTCTTTGGTGGTTTCCCCCCTTTTCCATTTTTTGTACACATCCTTTTTTAATCTTAACTCAGTTAAAAGTTCTTTAGATAGCCACCCTGGCTTCTTTAGGCACCTTCCATGTTTCCGTCTCATTGGTATTGCCTGAAGTTGTGCTTTTACTATCTCCCTCTTAACAAACTCCCAGCCATCATGAACTCCCTTTCCTTTTAGTATTACTGTCCATGGGATCTCACCCAGCACTTCCCTAAGTTTTATGAAGTCGGCTTTCTTAAAGTCAAGAAATTGAGTCCTAGTATGCTTGGCTGCTCCTTTCCGCTGTATAGTAAACTTCAGAAGAGCATGATCACTCGCGCCTAATGATCCTTCCACTTCTACCCCACTAACCAGGTCATCAACATTGGTTAGGACCAGATCTAAAATGGCTGTTCCTCTTGTTGCTTCTCCCACTTTCTGGACAATGAAGTTGTCTGCAAGGCCAGTGAGGAATCTGTTTGACCTTATGCTCTTGGCTGAGTTTGACGTCCAACAAATGTCCGGGTAATTGAAGTCCCCCATTACTACTATCTCCCTTCCTTTTGCATACTTGGCCATCTGTTCCAGGAAGGCATCATCTATGTCCTCCGTTTGGCTTGGGGATCTATAGTAAACTCCCACAATGAGGTCTCTGTTATTCTTCTCTCCCTTAATTTTGACCCAAATGCTCTCACTTTGGCTTTGAGGTTCTAAATCTTGGATCTCTTCACAGGTATACACATCCCTGACATATAACGCCACTCCTCCTCCTTTCTTGTCTGGTCTGTTTCTCTGAAATAGATTGTATCCCTCCATTATTACATTCCAATCGTGGGACTTATCCCACCAGGTTTCAGTGATGCCTATTATGTCATATTTAGTTTGCTGTACCAAGAGCTCAAGCTCATCTTGTTTATTTCCCATGCTTTGCGCATTAGTGTACAGACATTGAAGTCCATTAATCATTCCCCCGTGTCTCTTATTTAAGGATTTTTTCCTCCCACCACTAGGTCTGTGTGTTGTTTGCTCCATTTGGTCTATGACATTTGGATGATCATCTTCATCAGTTGATAGACTCCTACCTTCAGGAGCACTGTCTCCCTCCCCCACATTAGTCAGTTTAAAGCCCTCCTGATGAGGTTTCTGAGATTTTTGGCAAAAACATTCCTCCCAACCGTTGTGAGGTGCAGCCCATCGCTTGCCAGAAGTCCATCTTCAAGAAACTGCAGTCCATGATCTAAGAATCCAAACCGTTCCTGTTTACACCATTTGCGAAGCCAGCTGTTCACTTCCACTATTTTTCCTTCTCTCCCTGGGCCACGTCGTTCAACTGGGAGGACAGATGAGATGACAATTTGTGCATTTAATTGCTTCAATTTCCTGCCCAGAGCCTCGTAGTCTCTTTTGATCTTCTGGAGGCTATTGCTTGCAGTGTCATTGGTTCCCACATGAACCAAGAGGAAGGGGTATTTGTCAGTGGGTTTTATGATTCCTTGCAGACGTTCAGTTACATCTTGGATCTTAGCCCCGGGGAGACAGCACACTTCCCGAGACATCTTGTCAGGCCCACAAATCACTGCTTCTGTTCCCCTCAGTAGGGAATCCCCTATCACCACTACACGCCTCCTCTTAGGTTTGGTCGGGGTTCTTCCATGAGCTGTCCGTTCCAAGGTCGCCTGCACATTCCCTGAGGACTGACTTTGCTGCTCATCTTCATTTACCTGATCGACCGAAATGAGGGAGACATCCTCAAATGGAGTCTGTTCTTCGTCTTCCAGGCTAGGGGAGAGGACCTCAAAGCGATTGTGTATTTCTAAACAATCAGAACGAACCCAGGGCCTCCTACTTCTCTGAGTCACGTTTCTCCATATATCTGGCTCCTGTGTTGGTGAACTAGCCTCCTTCTCAGGGGAGTCCCCTGTCTCCTCCTCGATGGAGACGGTGTGGTCTGATGCTTCCAAGAAGAGCTCCAGCTCTCTAATTCTTTGGAGCGTAGCTACATGTTCCTCCAGTTGCTGGACTTTGTCTTTTAAGAGGGCAATCAACATGCAATTGCTGCAGGTAAAGCTGCCTGCAACCTTTGGCAAGATGGCAAACATTGCGCAGGAACCGCAGGCGACAGCAGCTGTTCCCTCCCCCTCCATCTTGAGAATGTGCCGTTGGGGGTGGCTACAGCGGTCCTCCTTCATAAAAAGTCTGAAGACAGGACAAATAATTCCCCCCACAAAAAACCTAGGTCTCCCCCAACAAACGTTTGAAACTAGATCCGCTAAATCTAAAAGATGGATCAAACTGCGCGCGCCACTAGGCGCGCACCGCTGCCCTGCTAGCTCTGATAAGCTCCTCCCACAGCTAATCACCTTCCTCAACAGAAACCCTGCCCCCTCTGACCTTTGCACAGGGAGAACAGCTAATCAGCCACAAAGAAACACAAACACACAAGAGAAAACCCTTTTTGCTCCTTCTTCAACTGCTTCCCTGCTAGCTCTGATGAGTTTTAACCAGTTTGTTATGAACATTAGCTCAGAATGGCTTAAAAAATGTGCATTCCCACTAAAGCTGGTAGTGTGTACATTTACTATTGCAGCCCCAGCAACAGTTTGCACTAACTTTAGATGACAAATGAGAAAATTGAGCCAGTGTTCTATCGCAGCAGTTAAATGCCTTTGGAGACGTTTCCATAATATTTCCCAATACTGTTTTAACTCCTTTTTTGGACCGTCATTTATAGCATCTTTCTTCATCAATCACTGCTTGCAAGCCAGTTTTCCATACTTTCTTTAAACCTACTAACAGCCTGCTTTGTTTGTCAAGGAAGTTTGTGATACTATCTCACTTTCTCCCTCAAACCAGCATTCAGCATAGCTTGTTCAAACCTTGTTAAATTCCTGTTGGCATGGGATTCTCTCATGGCAATTCCCAGTGTCCTTTAACAATAAATCCCACTTCCCGGGGACTTCCAGTGCAGCGCGATCTCGTCGCAAGCGGGGATTTTACCGTGAGGTAAATCCCGGGCTATTTTGGAGGATTAGGGGTGCTACAGGGCACGGTAGCCCCCCAAAATACCTCTGGTGGGTGTCCAGAAGGTCAGGTTCCCGGCGGGACCAGAAGCGGTCAGCCCGGCCGCCAGGTAGCTTCACAAGAAGTGAAGAGAATGGCGGAGCGGATCCGCGGGTCGAGGGAAGCCATTATCCACCTCCGAATAGCGAAGCCCCGAGCTTGCTGAGAAAGCGCTACGCTCTCAAATTAAAGGACTCCGGCTTTAAATTATTTGAAAACTTGAAGATTTAACAACAAGGAAGTCACGGAGAAATAAGAAGAAGTTTGCGGAGTTCAGCCGAAAACCGAAATCAACTTTGACGCAGCGCTACTTGCAGAGCTGGGAAAGTGAAAGTGAGTTGCCTTAGCGGCTACTGTTTTTTCTCTTCTATGAACTCTTCTAAAAAGTAACTTTTTAGGAGGATACAATATATCAAAGATACTATCGAAGATAAGGGAGAACAGAAGAGTAACTTTTGCAATTTAAAGTCCTTGGTGTAACGGAGGGCATAAATATAAGGAGGAAGCGCTTCTCCACTTTCGTTTTCAAAGAACAAAGGACAGTGAAACGGAAGAGAAGGCTTTGACGCAATTAAGAACTTTTAAGTACAGCGAGCAGACGAAATATTAAAGAACAATTACACTTGTATTGGTTGTGGTAAACTATTTCTATTTTTAACTCCTTGGGGGTTTTATTTCTTTTTGGAATCCTTGATATATATAAGAGACTGAATTGTTGGAGAAATAGAATATTTCTATCTTTTTTGAAACAACGCTACACCAATGAGGTTTTGAGACCTCTAGTGGTTGGAATAAGAAAGTATAATTTGTTTTCCTCTTTTTTTTTTTTGAGAAACTTGTTGGAAGTTGGATATAATACTGGATATTGGACACAAATTTAATAATAATAATAATAATAAATTTTTATTTATATCCCGCCCTCCCCAGCCAAAGCCGGGCTCAGGGCGGCTAACAACAATCAAATAATCAGTCAAATAGTCACACAATCTAAAAATATTTCATTATAAAAATTAATTAAATCAAATTGATGGCAACCAATTAAGCAGAATTATGTGCAGGTTGCCAGAGGAGGGAGTCAGGCTGCGCCCTGACCAAAGGCCTGGCGGAACAACTCTGTCTTGCAGGCCCTGCGGAAAGATGTCAGGTCCCGCAGGGCCCTAGTCTCTTTTGACAGAGCATTCCACCAGTTTGGAGCTGCAGCCGAGAAGGCCCTGGCTCTAGTTGAGGCCAGCCTAACCTCTCTGAGGCCTGGGACCTTGAGGATGTTATTATTTGCAGACCGTAGGTTTCTCTGTGGGGCATACCAGGAGAGGCGGTCCCGTAGGTACGAGGGTCCTAGAGTATCTTTGAACTTTGAGTATCTTGGATTTATAACTGTGTCACTTTTTGTTACTTGTGAAATTGGACCTTGAACTATTTCCTCTTTTCTTCTTTACTTGGATGCTTATCATATATAATGCTTCAGAACTGGAAGAAGCGTCTCTCTCTCCAGTGGTCAAAATAAAAAAAAATTCCTTCCAGTAGCACCTTAAAGACCAACTAAGTTAGTTCTTGGTATGAGCTTTCGTGTGCATGCACACTTATTCAGATACACTCTTTCCAGTGGATTAGCCTGAGTGGAGGCAAGAAGACGGCACTGCGAGAATCCCGTATTGACTCATGGTGATATATATATAATTGAAGGACCATTAATAGCAATATTAAGAGGGTAAAACTGGATGACTGAATAATTAAAATTGTAAAATTGTAGAATTGTAAAATTGAAATTGAATAATTGGAAAAGTGTTAAATTGATAAATCTTGAGGGAGTGGCAAAAGGTTGCTATTGTATTGGTGGGATATAATAGAGTAAAATGTCAAACCCATCGAAGAAAGCGACTGATGGGGGGACACCTGCTGAAAGGAAAGGGTCAAAACAAGAAACAGACTTTAAGGCAGATATTTTAAGAATGTTTGCGGAAATTAAACAGAGTGAAAAGAATTTAGAGTCTAAATTAGAGCAGGTGGATAACAAGATTGGAAAAATGGATAAAAAAAATGATGAAACAGTCAATGAACTGAAAGGGCTAATAAAAGAAGCGTTCAGGAGAACACAATCTGTAGAGGAGGGATTAAAGAAGACAAGATTGGAAATGAAGGATGTTAAACGGGAAGAAGAAAGGATTAAAGTAGAGATGTTGGAATTAAATAAAGCACAAGAGGAAATGAAGGATGTAATAGCCATGAATGAATTGCGGCAAAGGGAAGTGAATTTGAGACTCAGAGCCGTGCCGGAGACACAAGGAGAAAATATCAAAGAGAAACTGATAGTGGAACTAGCGAAATGGATGGAACTGCCAGTGGAAGAAATGGCTAAAAATGTTCAGAATGCATTTAGAATGCGAGTGAAAACAACAAAAGCAAAAAGATTTACAGGGGATTGTCTGATTATATTTAAAGATAGAGAAATGAGAAACATGATTTTACAGAAGAACAGAGAAAAGAGGCTGAATATGGATGGGAATTTCATAATCATTTTTAAAGACATACCAATTAGACTACTTAAACGAAGAGATCCCTATAAATCATTGGTACAGACATTGAAGAAAAATAACAATAAATCCCACTTCCCAGGTAACTTTGGGAATTATAGTTCTGTGAGGTCTCCTAACAACTCTCAGCACCCATAACAAATGACACTTCCCATGATTCTTTGTGGGGACCAATGACAGTTTAAAGTGGTAAGATGCCATTGTAAACATACAGTGCAGATGGGATCCAGGAAATCCAAAGTGTTGTTTCTTATATGCATATCAAAAGTCCACGAGGTGACAGCAAAGTCCATCAAATTATCAGGGAAGAGTGAATTTTGACATCAAGAACCAAGAATAAAGATCTACATCAGGATCTGCTGTATCTATGGATCATGCTGCCTAAGGCAGACACTTCACCCTGCCTTATAGGAGCGAAGTTCTGGGTGCCCAGGTCCCTTCGGCAGCCCCCAATAAAATATATGAGCCTTACCCCACCCCACCGCCCACAGTTGATGGGCTGTGTCATTCAAATGGTGTGCATGCACTGTTAGTTTCTGTTTGTGCCACTGTGCAGCTGCTTAGAGTCACAAGACTCTATTTACATTCCAGAGACAGTCCAGGGTGTTGGAAGTCTCACGGGAGACAGATGTGACGTTACTGGTTTCCTGTTCCTTTGTTTTGTTTCAGTTGCTCTCTGCTCTCACAGAGAGAGAATGTGTTTTCTGTCTGCGTAGTAAGAAATAAAGCATAGCGATGTAGCCATAAATCTCATCACTTCCGCGTGCTGCTTTGATTCTCTGCTGAATGGGAATGTGCCTGAGCCTTATCAATGGCTCAGGTCGTTAATCATGTCAGAGGGCGATTCCGAAGGACTCAGCCGGAGGAAGATGAGCTTTATCAGCTCGGTCGAACACAGATTCCGACATGCACCACATCATGTGACCAATTATGCAGGGCGGGGCTTACCTTTCCCCCGCCCCCAATGACTTTCCAATGTTATAGTCATGGCCTCTTTCCAACTATGAGTGATAAGCAATCTAGAAACAAAGGGCAGGAAAACAATTAGGTGCTTTAAGGTAAAGCCAGCTTTATCCCCATAAAAAAAGAGAGAGAAAGCAAAGTTTTGGGTAGAAATCTATCCAATAATCACACTGATTTCCTTCTGATAAGGAAAATTCTGGGTTAAGGCTATTCAACGGCCCAGGTCATCGGGACTGAGGACGTGGGTATGTGTGGTCAGAAAGGAAGGAAGTTCCAGCCAAAAACCAGAGCAAAACAGCTGTTAGTAGACCAAGATCTTTATTGTTGCACAACAGGTCCCCATGAGAGTAAGAACCCCGAGCATGGGGCAACATTACTTTCAAAACTTCCCCCATATCCCCAGAATACATTTCACCCAGCATCACTTATACATCATTACTACTGTGGGTTAAACCACAGAGCCTAGGGCTTGCTGATCAGAAGGCTGGCAGTTCAAATCCCCGCGACGGGTGAGCTCCCGCTGCTTGGTCCCTGCTCCTGCCAACCTAGCAGTTCGAAAGCACGTCAAAGTGCAAGTAGATAAATATGTACCGCTCCAGCGGGAAGGTAAACGGTGTTTCCATGCACTGCTCTAGTTCGCCAAAAGCAGCTTAGTCATGATGGCCACATGACCCAGAAGCTGTATACCAGCTCCCTTGGCCGATAAAGCGAGATGAGTGCTGCAACCCCAGAGTTGTCCGTGACTGGACCTAATGGTCAGGGGTCCTTTTACCTTTAACATGTTATAAAAGTGGAGGGCTTACAGAACTTCAAGGCTTACAGAATACAAGGCTTACAGAACTTCAACATTTGCTGACTTTTCCAGACATCTTTCCCAATGCCTCTTAAGTACCCACCACCAAAAGAACAATAACAGTCTTTACATTTCCTTGCCCTCAGGGCAGGGGCGTACAAAGGGGTGGGGGTGCAGGCAGCCCCAGGTGCCATCCCTGAGAGGGGTGACAAAAAATCGGCCCACTGCTGCAATGCATGGTGGATCGCCGCCCTGACGATGATGCGGTGCATGGGGGATTGCCCAGCCACCACCAACGCCGCCAACACTGCAGCATGAGGCAGATTGGGCTCCCCTCACAGCTCGTCCTGCAGCCAAGGCCACAGCATGCAGCGGATTGTGCCCCCCCCCCATGTGCAGCTCAGCCTTGCAAGAGGGATTGATCTCTGGGAATTGTAGCTAAAGTGTAGGTGGGTTCAGGGGCTGGGGCAGGGGGAGGCAGATGGAGAGCCTTCAAGGGGAGGGGGGGGGGAGGAAACAACAACAACAACCGGGTTCAACCGGAGGCTTATTCACAAGGAAACCTATATTGCCAGCCACCGCTTCTGCCACCATGAAATGGTTGAGATTTGAAAGTGGTTTGGTTGGGGTGGATCGTGTCCACAGAAGTTTTGGACCAAGTGAGTCTTTGTGCTGTTGCCCTGTGCTCCCGGGCTGCTCTCTGGGGGCGGGGGAGCTGCACTGATTTGCGGGTGGCCTCCCCAGGAAGGCCCCAGGTAGGCTTGGGAGCCGCAGGCCCTGATGGTGGGATGCCCAACTCCTGTTGCCTTCTTGAGTTCCTGCTTCTGCAGTCATGGTGGGAGATAAAGGCAAAAAGAGTCCTTTCCTTGAGGGTTAAAATGATGTTGGAATTGAAATAATCGGTCAAAGTACTGATTTTATATTAATTTCTAAAGCTAGGTATCTTTTCCTGAGCCGTTTGGTTAAAAGGAAACATTTTGGAACAGTCTTAGATTCATTGTATCAAGAGTTGCTCTGCGGGCTCTGAATTCCGCCCGATAGGGGGCACTGTTCAGTAACTGCAATTGGCTAGCGGTCAAAATCCTGAGCTTCTGATTGGTCGGTTGCCGGTAGTATGCAAATACAGAGTTCATTGATCAGTTTTATACTTTACATACAGAAATCACATACAAAGAGACAGGGTTTTTGTTTATTAGAAAAGTGTGTGTCTTGTGCTTATGCCTCCAGCCAAGAGAGGACAGAGGGACTGTCTCCTTATGAGATAGTTTAGAAAAGTAACATACACCCGGAAACTAAGTCTGCCTTCTGGGATCAGAATGTGAGTAAACTCTTTTTATACTTTTATAGAAGACTGTGTCGTGTCTTATCTTTTATGAGGAAATAAGGGGAAAATACCAGAACAGTTATTATAGAGGCTTTAGCGAGCCTGAACAAACACATCCGCTGTGAGTTTAAGAAGGGGAATGTTACTCTGCTGAATTGTGGAACTTGTTAACACAAGTTTGAAAGGCTATAATCAAACAATACATCCTCTCCTGCATCCCTGAACATTCCCACAGGGGGTGGGGCAGAGCTTCAGATTTGTATTGATTGGTATTGATTGGGGGGCACCTGCTTGTGGTGCCAAAGGGCATGTGGTGCCAGGGCCAAAGCTAGAGGGTGGCCAGTAAGGCCACCGCCAGGGGCGCACAATCGGTCTCCCAGTGGAGCAGCTCCGCGCGCAGCGCTGCTTCCTCATCTGCGGCCAGCAGCTCCCGGTGCTTGGGCTGGTTCTGCGCGAGCAGCTGCCGGCTTTCGTCGCCCAGGGACATGACTGCCTTGTCCCGCTGCTGCGCCCGCACGGACATATAGCCCAGGAACTCCAGGCACTCTGCTTGCAGCTCTTGCGCCTCCTGTTCTAGGAGCTCGTGCTGCGCGCGACCCTCTGGGGGCTGCCCCTCCTCTTTGGGTTGCGTGCGACCCTCTGGGGGCTGCCCCTCCTCTTTGGGTTGCGTGCGACCCTCGGGGGGCTGCGCCTCCTCTTTGGGTTGCGCGCGACCCTCGGGGGGCTGCGCCTCCTCTTTGGGTTGCGCGCGACCCTCGGGGGGCTGCGCCTCCTCTCTGGGCTGTGAGTGATCCTTGGGGGGCTGCGCGTCTTCTCTGGGCTGCAAGTGATCCTCGGGGGGCTGTGCGTCTTCTCTGGGCTGTGAGTGATCCTCGGGGGGCTGCGCGTCTTCTCTGGGCTGCGAGTGATCCTTGGGGGGCTGCGCGTCTTCTCTGGGCTGCAAGTGATCCTTGGGGGGCTGCGCGTCTTCTCTGGGCTGCAAGTGATCCTTGGGGGGCTGCGCGTCTTCTCTGGGCTGCGAGTGATCCTTGGGGGGCTGCGCGTCTTCTCTGGGCTGCGAGTGATCCTTGGGGGGCTGCGCGTCTTCTCTGGGCTGCGAGTGATCCTCGGGGGGCTGTGCGTCTTCTCTGGGCTGTGAGTGATCCTCGGGGGGCTGCGCGTCTTCTCTGGGCTGCGAGTGATCCTTGGGGGGCTGCGCGTCTTCTCTGGGCTGCGAGTGATCCTCGGGGGGCTGCGCGTCTTCTCTGGGCTGCGAGTGATCCTTGGGGGGCTGCGCGTCTTCTCTGGGCTGCGAGTGATCCTCGGGGGGCTGCACGTCTTCTCTGGGCTGCGAGTGATCCTCGGGGGGCTGCGCGTCTTCTCTGGGCTGCGAGTGATCCTCGGGGGGCTGCGCATCTTCTCTGGTCTGCGAGCGATCCTCGGGGGGCTGCGCGTCTTCTCTGGGCTGCGCGTCCTCTACCGGCTGGCTGCGCCCGCGGCACCTTCTTCCCCTGGCCTTTGCAAGGCATCCTGAGCCCTGGAGGAGGAAGAACAAGAAGGGCGCTGGAGGCTGGCCATGAGCGGAGCAGCTGTGCCGCGGAACCGACTGACCCAGGGCCCTCAGGGGAGCGGAGGAAGATCCGCCGACGGCTGCCCCGAACCGGGTGGCCTTGGCCGCTCAGAGGAAGCTGCCGGCAACGCCCTTTTAAAAGCAGATGAAAGGAAAGTTGGCCGCGCTCTTAATGGGCTTTGGGGGTGGGGTGAAGGAGGGCTCTGCCGGCTCAGGGGAGTCGAAAGGGAGCGGGCACCAGGCAGGAAGGGCCTCTACCTGCTGGCTGCGCTGGAGGGTCCTTTGCAGCGCCCATAAACCTTTTATTAAGAAAGAATATTTTAAATATTGGATTGTCTGGGAAGGAATTCATTACAAGGTGAAGTGCCTGAGGAATTGAATGGGTGGAGGGTAGAGGGGTTGGAGGAGAGGCGGAAAGAGGCGCTAATTTCTCCGTGGCTAGGGGACGCAGTTTTGGACGCATCTACCAGGGGCCAGGCGAAAGATCCCTTAGCTACAGCCCTGGCCGCTGCGCTCCCTCCCCAGCCGCTCCTTACTGTTCCCGGTGGCGATCAGGAGCTCCTCGGCGCGGTCCTTGCAGTTGATGGCTTTCAGCACCTTGGCGGTCAGCTGCACGGCGTACTTCTCGGTGTAGAAGCTGACCATCATGTTCGTCAGGTCCAGCGCCTCCGCCTTCTGCAGCTCCCCTCGGGGGATGTTGGCGTAGCCCTGGCGCACGGGGAACTCGTTCAGCTTGGCCTTGAACCTCCTCAACTCGCCCTCATTCAAGTTCTCCAGGCACGTCAGCAGGCAGTCGCGCGCGCTCCTCGCCATGGCGCACCTTCAAGTGTCTGCAAGAAATGAAACTTGCTTCGCGGAAACTGCAAAATTGAAAGCAGGCATGGTGCCTGGGGTGGGGTGGGGGATGGGGATGTAGGACTCGGATTGGTGCAGCGGGAGGAGAGAGGCGTGGCCTGAATGAAAGCTCCAAAAGGTGCCGGAAACGCTCCCCCGTGGCTCCCGCGCTTTTCTCTGTCTGTTTACTTAGCAAGCTGGGCAGAGACGGTTTATCCCATTATAAACATTTGCTTACAAAAGGCGCTTAGACAGTAGTGGAGCAAGGCAGGTGTAGCTGTAGGGCGGCAGGCAGCCTCCTCGGAGGCCCCGCGATCTCCCCCCGCCCAAAAAAGCTCAATAACTCTAGCTCCCCCAAAATCTGGCTCCCCCAAAACGCATGCGCGACGAAACTCGGAAGTATACACTTCTGGGTTTGCCACCTTTGCAAGCCGAAAAGACGCAACATGAACCTAATGCAACACGAGGTATAGCTGTACATTGAACCTGCACTGCTGACCCCGTAGCAATTTTTTTTTTTTTTGGCATTTCATTAAGGATTAAGAAATCATACAGCAAAGAAACAAAAATAACTATTTCCAACACTGGAGTGCCACAGATTGTATACAAACAAAACACACATTCACATAATGTCAGTCCTGAATCAAGAGCATTACAATTTTACATTCCAAATTTTTGTACCAGCTATTAATAAATGTATCTGCAAATTGCTGCCTGATGCACATAAAATAAAGTTCCACAAGGTGGCGAAAAAGGTCTGTGGTTTTCTTTACCCTGCAAAAGTGTCCTGGAAGTTCACTCCATTGTCTCTCAAGGCAGACAGAGGCCAACAAATTTTCTCTGAAATTGTAATGGTCCATATATTCCTGAACCTAGCAGGCAGATCTAGATTTCCCAGACTTCTCCATTTACAAACTACTGTCTGTCTTGTAACAATTAATAAGAAAGTTAGCAGTTCTTTAAATTTAATATTAGAATTTGGTCTTACAAATAAGGACAATAAAAATAGCTTAGATGCAAGAGCAATGCAGTTTTAACCAGTTTGTTATGAACATTAGCTCAGAATGGCTTAATACACGGGTGTCAAACACAAGGCCCGCGGGCCGAATCCGGCCCGCCAGACCTCGTCATGTGGCCCGTGTAGCTGCCGCTGGCCGCCAGCCTTCACCTTTTATTCTCGGTTTTGTTTGTTTTTTTTGACACAAGGAAGTTTACATGGTGCGGCTCCCTACTCGCCTCCCCCCGTCGCTCTTAAGGACGTGGTTGCTGCTTCAAATGTTCCCGCGTCTCTCAACTTGCGCCTTCGTCGTCGGGGGCTGAAGCGAGGCGGGCAGCTGGCTTCTCTCTCCCGCTCACTGCTCAAAAAGAGCAAGCGGAAGGTCAGGTCTCTCCGTGCCGCGGAGGGGGAGTCTTTCTCCTCGGAGAAACTTTTTTATTCCAGCCTTGGATCTTCTCCGGGGTGCAAATTCGCCCTGCGGGAGGCGTCCTCTTCTCCTCCACGCTGGATATCACCAGCCCGGGGCTTCCCTTCCTCTTCATTTCACCTCCCTCTCCATCTTTGCACAGCCAGCCTTTCCAGGACGCCCGTGATCAAGTTGTTTTTTGGGAATATGGGGTGGCTGGTGGGGGGGGGTGAGTGGGAGAGAGAGAGAGGCACGCGCACACACTCCAAACACCCTTAAAATAAATGTAGAGTGGGGGCGGCGATGATGATGGCCGTGATGGGAGGGGGCTGTGTTCCCTGGCACCCCCTCCGCTCCCCGCCCCCCACCGCCGCCTTCCTCCTCCTCCTCCTCCTCCTCCTCTTGCAATTTCGCGGCAAGCCAAGTGAGGAAGGCGATCTGGCGCCCGGCTCTCTATCTCAGCTCCACAAGTTGGACTCCGCGCCCGCGCAGCGGCGCTGGGCAGTTCTCCCCACCTTCCGGCACATGTCAGTCCCGCTGGCACATTCCTGGGAGGAGATCGGACGCGGCTCCTTGCAGCCCTTCCATCACTCGGTCACACAATTGGGTGGCTCGCTCTCCGCCCTGCCAGCAGCTCCACCTTGATCTCTCCCTCCCGCCTCGGGGAAGGAAAGGAAGAAGCCGGAGATCCAGTTGCAGGCAGCGCGCTCGAGCTCTTTTGCCTTTTGCGCTATGCAATGGCACCCCGAGATGGGGAGGGGCAGGGGAATTAGCCAAGGAGAGTGCACAAGGCATGTTGATGCTTTCCTGTCAGAGCTCTCTCTCTCTCCCCCCCCCCCATTTTATTTACAGCCCCATGCCGTGTATGTTTACTCAGAAGCCAGCCTCACTTTCTTCCACAGGAGTTTCAAGTAAATGCACATAGGATTGCAGCAACTGTCTCATTAGGGCTCATTCTTTGTAACAACTTTGTTTCCTAGTTCTGCTGGATCTCTCAGCGGCCTTTGATACAATCGACCATAACATCCTTCTGGACTGACTACATTATTACAAAAAACAGTAATAATTGAATGCAGTGACAATAATTTATGATAATAAAGAGTGGACACATAGTCCTACAGATACAACCGGCCCTTTGAGGGTGACCAAACTGCAGATGCGGCCCCCGATGAATTTGAGTTTGACACCCCTGGCTTAATACATGTGCATTCCCACTAAAGCTGGTAGTGTGTACATTTACTATTGCAGCCCCAACAACAGTTTGCACTAACTTTAGATGACAAATGAGAAAATTGAGCCAGTGTTCTATCGCAGCAGTTAAATGCCTTAGGAGATGTTTCCATAATATTTCCCAGTACTGTTTTAACTCCTTTTTTGGACCGTCATTTATTATTATTTTTTAAAATATATATTTTATTCAGGATTTTCTTGTTTTACAGAAGTGTAGTGCCTCGTGTATTTTTTTCATGTAACATTTTTACAAATCAGTTTCATTTGTTGAGGCATTAGGGGGAGAAGAAAAGAAAAAAGAAAAAAGAGAGGGGGTGGAGAAAGGGAGGATGGATAGGGGTGGGGTCGGGTGGCGGTGTTTCTATTATGTTTAATGTATGTAGAGTTTGGTGTCAGCGTTGCTTGTGTTGTTCACTTGTGTTCCTTTGGTGGTGAGAGAAGTTGGGGTTGGCCTAGGGTGTGATTGTTTGCTTGTGATTGGCTGTGGTGATTTTGTTTTCGTGTGTGGGTGAGGTGGGTGGGTGTTTTGGATCAGGTTAGCCATATTGATTTGTATGCTGTTGGTGGATTATTGTCACTGTCCTGTTGGGCTGTGTATGTGATAAAGGGGAGCCATACCGGGGTGAAGGCGTCTTCTTCTGTTTGTCCCCATGTCAGTTTCAGTTTATTAGTTAATTTTTCTAGTAGGGCTGTTTCCCATACTATTTGGTACCATTGGTCCATGCTTACTCCTGACAGGTCTCTCCAGTGTCTGGTTATGGTGTTTCTGGCTGCTGAGAGCAGGTGGGTTATGAGTTCTTTGTGGTGTAAATGGGCATTGTTGTCTTGGAAGATGTTTAGTAGGGCCAATTCTGGGGTGATGTCTATTACTTGCTTAGTTATTTTACATATTTCTTGTATGGCTGTTGTCCAGAATAGTTGGATTTTGGGACACTCCCACCACATGTGGAGGCATGTGCCTGTGAAGGTGACCCTCTCCAGCATTTTGGTGAGGTTCCTGGGTGTATTAGCGCTAGTTTCCTTGGTGTTAGGTACCACCTGTAGGTGAGTTTCAGTGTGAGTTCTTTTCTTTTCGTTGATATGGATTTAAAGGGGGGTTTCGACCACATTCTGGTCCATTGAGTGAGGTTAATCTCATAGCCTATGTCATTCTCCCATTGTTTTTTGATTGCGTCTAGGGGATTTGCGGGATTTTGGAGTAGTATTTTGTATATTGCGGATACCGTCCCTTTACCGTTTCCCTTTGTTGTTAGGAGGAGGTTTTCGAAGGTTGTCAGGGGCCTAGTTGCTGCTGATTTTACTGTTGGGTTGTTTAAGAGGGCATGTAGTTGGTGTTGTGTTAACCAGGGCATTTGGGTGTCTTCTAGTTTGTCTTGTATTTCTTGTGTTGACAAGGGTTTGTTATTTTTATAAAAGTCTATTAGGTGATATAAGCCTTTGGTTTGCCAGGTTTTTATCTTGAGGTTTTGTGCTGCATGGTGGAATAATGGGTGGTACGCCAGGGGGATTAGTGGGGATGGGGTTGGTGATAGTTTGCCTATTTGTGTTTTCCATGCTTTGAGCATGGTCTGTGTGTACCTGTTGAGTGTTGTGGAAATTTTCTTTAGTTTGTTTGTGAGGAGTGGGTATGTTGTGGTGCAGGTGTTTTCAATTGTGTCCCTCTCTAGGTGTACCCATTGTTTTGTCTCATCTTCTAGTATATATGGGATTATATGGCGTATTTGGTTGGCACTGTAATATGCTTCTATGTTGGGGATTCCCCATCCTCCTTCTGAGGTGGGGAGGTGCAGATATTTGGGGCTTATTCTTGGTTTTTTATGTGAGAAGATGAAAGAGTGTAGTTTTCTCTGCCAACTGCGAAGTTGGGTTGAGGGGATCCAGATTAGGAGGGTTTGGAATAGGTAGGTTAGTTTTGGGAGTGTGATCATTTTGATCATGGCTATTTTGTCTGAGAGAGTGAAGTTCATGTTATTCCATCTCTTTAGGTCTTTGTTAATTTGTCGCCACAGGGGCTTGTAGTTGTGGAGGTACAATTTATTGAGGTTTCTGGTTATTTGTACCCCTAGGTATCTGAACTTGGTGTGGCAAAGTTTTATTTTGGTGACCTTCGTGAGTTCTTTTTGGGTGTGAGGAGGGGTGTTGAAGCACATAGCTTCTGACTTTGTAAAATTTACCTGTAGGCCCGACACCATTGCAAATGTGTTGAGTTCTCTGATTAGGGAGGTTACTGTGCTTATGGGGTCTGGTGTTGTGACCATTAGGTCATCTGCAAAGAGCCCTAATTTATAGGTTCTGCCTTTTATTTCCACTCCCTTGATGTCTGTGGCTGCTCGGATGCGGATTGCTAGGGGTTCCAGAGCCAGGATAAATAAGAAGGGAGACAGTGGGCATCCTTGTTTCGTGCCTCTTTGGATAGCTATAGTGTTAGAATCCATATTGTTAGTTCTGCATTTTGCTGAGGCTTGGGAGTATATTTGTTTGAGGATTTGTAGGAAGTTGGGGCCAAATTTCATGTTAGTTAGTACTGCTAGTATGTATTTCCACTCCAAGCAATCAAAGGCTTTGAGGATGTCTAGGGACATAATTGTCAATGGGAGTTTGGTTGCCTTGCTGTGTTCGATCAGGTTCAGTAGTTTCCTGATGGGGTGTGTTATATTGCGGCCAGGGACAAAGCCAGTCTGGTCTGGGGCTATTAACTTGTGTAGGAAGATTTTTAGGCGGTTGGCCAAGATTGATGTGAATATCTTGTAGTCTTGGTTTATTAATGAGATTAGGCGGTATGATTCTACTTTGAGGCTGTCTTTTAGTGGTTTTGGGATGCAGACTATTCTGGAGTGGGTCCAGGTTTTGGGGATGGGGCCCCCTTTTATGATGTCGTTGAATAGGCGGGTCATGTAGGGCATCAAGCGTTCTTTGAATTTCTTATAGAATTCTGCTGTGAAGCCGTCTGGGCCTGGGGCTTTGTGTGGTTTCAGGTTTTTGAGGACCGCATCTATTTCCTCTGGGGTGATAGGGCTGTCCATGAATTCCTGTTCCTCATCAGTTAGGGTAGGCATGTTCAGTCCTGCTAGAAATGTTCTGATTTCCTTCTCTGGTGGGTTATGGGAGGTGTATAGGTTGGAGTAGAATTCTGCAAATTCTGAGGTTATTTCTTCGGGGGAGAATGTTATGTTGCCGTCTTTTTTGATGATGCAGTGTATTCTTGTTTTGAGTGCTTTTTTCCTACATCTATTTGCTAGTAATCTGGAGTTTTTCCCTCCATATTCGTAGAAACGTTGTTTAGAGTATAGAATGTTGATCATTGTTTTGTTAATTTCTAGGGAGTCTAGTTCTCTCCTTTTTTGTTCTATAAGTTTGAGGAGTTTTTTAGATCCTGTTTGTTTGTAGCGTGATGAGAGGGCTGTGATGTCTTGTTCTGTTTTGCTAATTTTTGAGGAGGTTTGTTTTTTAAGGAATGTTTTCTCTTTTATGCAAGCTCCTCTGGTGACCGCTTTCATTGAGTCCCATAGGAGGGGGGTTGTTATATTGTTTACATCATTTTCTTTGAAGTAGTTTTGGAGGGTTTTTGTGAGACTCTCTCTAATTTGTTTGTTTGTAGTTAGGATGGGACTGAAGGGCCATGATGGGGTGGTTTGTGTTCCTTCTCCTATTTTAACAATGACTTCTACTGGGGCGTGGTCTGTGATTTTAATGTTACCTATGTTTGTTGATTCTACTGAGGGGAACAGACCCTGTGTGAGTAGAATGCTGTCCAGTCTGGACACTGTATCATGGCGTCCTGATTGGAATGCATGGCTGGGGTTTTGCTCACCCCAAATGTCGTAGAGACCCCTGTTTTTTAGCATTTTTAGTAACTTGTAAGAGTTCCTGGTTGTTGGGGGTTTCCTTCGGAGGAAGGTTGCCCATGGGGTTGTGGGGTGGATATCTTTCAGAGATATACCTTTCATATTCAGATTGAGGTCCCCTCCTAGGATTGCTTCCCCTTCAGAGAAGGAGAGGAATTTGTTTAGTGTCTTCTGGAAGAATTCTAATTGTTTCATTATTGGGTCATATATGGAGCCGATTGTCAGTTTGATTTTGCCATCTAGTGTCCCTTTAGCAAAAACGAATCTGCCTGTTTTGTCCTTGAGGACTGTTGTGGCAGTGAAGTTCAGGTCTCTACTGAGTATTATGGCTACCCCACGAGCTTTCCCTGAGCCTTGTGCGGCCCACTGTTGACTGAAGCGGGGGTCGCTCAGGAGTTTGCTGCCTTTGGGTGGGTTGTGTATTTCTTGTAGGAAGGTGATGTGTGGTTTATGGTGTTTATGTATGAGGTGATGCGTTTTCTTTTGATGGGGTTTCCCAGCCCCCTCACGTTTAATGTAATTGCTTTTAGGTTAGCCATCTTGCTTATCTATTATGTGGGGCGATTCCCTGCCAACCCGTTCGGGTTGTCTTGTGTCTCTCTCTTCGTGTTGTTTAAAGAACCAGTGGGGTTGCGCTGACCTAGGGTGTGGTGGGTGGGGAGCTAATGGGATTAAAGTAAGATTTGGGTTAAAGAGTAGGGGGTAAGTTGTAGAGAGTTTCCTATATGTAGTCATATAGGTGTTTGTTTGGGGTATTTTAGGCCATCTGGCATTTAGCCAGTTGGTCCTAGGTCTCAGCTGGTGTGGAAGGCCGTGTTCAGGGACAGGCAATCCCCCCCTGTTGTTTGCGATAGGGGGTGATCAGTGAGACAGTGTGAAGTGACTTTGTAACATCGCTGTCAGGTATAAGTTTCATAAGCAATGTTGCCAATGTTATGAGCAACATTGTTGGTGTGTTGGGGTGGGGATGTGGGCGTTGGTACGCTCTGGTGCCACCATAGTGCTGGTTGGGTATCAGATTTTAGCCTGATTGTGGGTTGTGTTATTAAGGTTGGAGGAGTTGTTTTTCCCTCGTATGGAGTATGGGGGTGTTGAAGGTGTGGGTGATGGGGAATGTGGTTGAGGTCGTCTGGACTGGTGTTGGGGTGGGGATTCCTGTGGGGGTGCGGGGCTGGGGGGGATGTTGATGGTGTTAACTAAATCTATGTTTTTTGGGGGGGGGAGAGGGGAAAAAAGGGGGGGAAATCACCAGTCCTTCAGTTTGTGGTTTTTCCTGGTTGCTTCATTCAGCTGGGGTTGTTGTTGTTGTTGTTGTTGTTGTTGTTGTTGTTGTTGTTGTAGGGTTGTCCATCTGCGATGAATTGGTTTGGTTAATCTTGGTCTGGTTTCTTGTGTCGTATGGCCGGCGGGACGGTTCTGAGCATGATGCTTGCCTGTATTGGTTTTCGTTGTTGTGCCGCTTCTGTTGTTTCTTTTTCTTCTGTACTGTTGTCCAGTTGTTTGCTGTTGTTTCCTCGTGGTTGGGGCTGTCACTTGGTGGGTTTGTCGGTTGCCATTCCGGTGGGAGGTCGAGTTCAAGGTTCTTTAGTAGTTGCAGGGCCTCAGGTATGTTGGTAGCCATGTGTTGCGTTGTATTGGTTGTTACAATGAGGCGGAAGGGGAAGCCCCATCGGTATTTGATCCCTGCTTGTTGGAGACGCTGGGTGCATGGGCGCAGGCTTTTCCTCCTGTTTAGGGTATCCTGAGATAGGTCCTGTAAGGCCAGAATAGGGGTTTCTCCATATCGAAGGTTGGTTGAGTTTTTGAGGTGGTGCCATACCTCTTCCTTCTTTTTGTAGCGTGTGAAGCATACAATGATGTCTCTTGGGGGGGTGCTGGGTTTTGGCATAGGTTTTAGGGCTCTGTGAGCCCTCTCCAAGTCATCTGCCTCAAGTTTCAGGCTTGGGATTGTGTTTTTCAGCCAGTGTATAATTAGGTCTGCTGGGCTTTTCTCCTCTGTTTTTTCAGGAAAGTTGAGGAAGCGGATGTTACAACGTCTATTGCGGTCTTCAAGGTCGGCTTGCTTAATTTTCATCTCTCTGTGTTCTGCTTCCATTTGGTTTACCAGTTCGTCCAATTTCTTGTTCACACGTGCGTTCTCCTCCCGGTATTGCTCTATTATTCTTTCTTGCATTTGGTTCTTGTTCTCTAGAGCTTCCACTTTGGAGGTTAGATTGTTGATTAGTACCTGCATGGGGGCCATTGTGGCCTTCAGTGTTTCTTCTAATCGTGCTTCTAATCTTGCTTCCATTTCCCTCAGATCTCGTTTCATTATTGGGTGGTCATCGTCTTGAAGGGGAGTTACCGTCTTAGCATTGTTTGCCATCTCCCTGGTTGGTGTCATCTCGGTCTCCCTGATTTTGGTTTGAGGTTGGCTTGGCATCCTCTTGGGGTTGGGCGTGTGGTGGTTAGGAGTTGTGGCAGTGGTGATTCCTGGGTATTGTTGGGTTGCTGAGCTGATCAGGCTTTGTTGGTTGGTGGCTTCTACAGAGCATTTGGATTAGGTGGTCATTTGTGTCACTTCTAGCCTGTGTTTTAAGAACTTCTCTAGGGCTTCTGTAGATGCCTCAGCGGTGCCGCCTGGGCGGGGGGGGGGCAGATAAGCAGAGATGGGTAGACTAACGGACAGACAGTTCATATAAAGGGAGGGGGTTAGCAGGTAGAGATGCAAGAGATTAGAGGGGTGGGGCCAGGGGAAATATGTGTTAGGAGGGGGTTGTATATGCCCAAAAGGGGTATTGGGGTCCAATTAAGGTGGAAGTTGGGGTTGGGAGTGCGCTCAGAAACAGAGACAGACAAATAGGCTATATGTAAAGGGTGGAGGGAGAAGAAAGGGAAGAAGAAGAAGAAAGAAGAAGGGGGAGGCGGGGGGGAGAGGGGAGATTGGAGTAAAAGAGAAGGGAGAGGGAGAGACAAAAAGAGAGTTGAAAGAGAGAGGAGAGATAGTACAGTAATATCAGCGGTAAAGATTCAAATAAATGGTGGCTGCAGCAGCAGTGGACCCTCTTTTAAAAAGAAAAGAGATAAAAGTAGGTATATGGGGGAGGGATTATATATATATATATATATATATATATATATATATATATATATATATATAGGGAGGGAGGGGAGGGAGGGGTTAAAAAGGGGTTTAAAAAAAGGAAGGGAAAAAAAGTAGTTTCTCCTTTGTTATGCGGCTTCTCTGTGTTTTCCTTGCAGGTGGGGCTCAGCCACGTGTTGTTGTCCCCCCCCCAGCCTTTTTTGCCTTCCCCGTGCTCACCTACCTCTCCTCTGCTTTCTCCTCGGCAGAGATGGGGGCGGCAACGGTAAGTTTGGGGCTCCTTTTTCTTTCTTTTTCTTCCTCTCTCCCCCTTTCTTTCTCCCTCTTTGCGTTAGCTCCACTGTCCTCCTGGTTTTGGAGCTCCTCTCGGCTGTTGGGGGGGTGGTCGGGTCTTGGACCGTCATTTATAGCATCTTTCTTCATCAATCACTGCTTGCAAGCCAGTTTTCCATACTTTCTTTAAACCTACTAACAGCCTGCTTTGTTTGTCAAGGAAGTTTGTGATACTATCTCACTTTCTCCCTCAAACCAGCATTCAGCATAGCTTGTTCAAACCTTGTTAAATTCCTGTTGGCATGGGATTCTCTCATGACAATTCCCAGCGTCCTTTAACAATAAATCCCACTTCCCAGGTAACTTTGGGAATTATAGTTCTGTGAGGTCTCCTAACAACTCTCAGCACTCATAACAAATGACACTTCCCATGATTCTTTGTGGGGACCAATGACAGTTTAAAGTGGTAAGATGCCATTGTAAACATACAGTGCAGATGGGATCCAGGAAATCCAAAGTGTTGTTTCTTATATGCATATCAAAAGTCCACGAGGTGGCAGCAAAGTCCATCAAATTAGCCCTCACATTGAGTACTCTCAAGCGATGGTGAGCTTTTCAGACCCTGCAATATACAGAGTCTTTCTGTATCATCTTTCTCAAGACATTTTGGCACCTGAGGTTGAAGAAACTAGGCTTTCTTTCACTCAGATCAAAGACCCAGTTTGGCACACTCCCATGTGCATTTGCATACACACACACACAGGTTGGGAGCTTCAATGGTGTCCCTTTGGAGGTTTCCCCTGGGGCAAAAAACCTGGCTAGCTAGTCAGTCTCCCACAGCTATGGCACTGCCTGAGGTGAACTGGAACTACAAAATGCCACCCCTCCTGGTCAGGGAAGAGTGAAGATTGACTTCAAGAACAAAAAATAAAGATCTACATCAGGATCTGCTGTATCTGTAGTTCATGCTGCCTGAAGCAGACACTTCACCCTGCTTTATAGGAGCGAAGTTCTGGGTGCCCAGGTCCCTTTGGCAGCCTCCAATAAAATATATGAGCCTTACCCCACCCCACTGCCCACAGTTGATGGGCTGTGTCATTCAAATGGTGTGCATGCACTGTTAGTTTCTGTTTGTGCCACTGTGCAGCTGCTTAGAGTCACCAGACTCTGTTTACATTCCAGAGACATTCCAGGGTGTTGGAAGTCTCACGGGAGACGGGAGACAGATGTGACCGTTACTGGTTTCCTGTTCCTTTGTTTTGTTTCAGTTGCTCTCTGCTCTCACAGAGAGAGAATGTGTTTTCTGTCTGCGTAGTAAGAAATAAAGCATAGCGATGTAGCCATAAATCTCATCACTTCCGCGTGCTGCTTTGATTCTCTGCTGAATGGGAATGTGCCTGAGCCTCATCAAAGGCTCAGGTCGTTAATCATGTCAGAGGGCGATTCCGAAGGACTCGGCCAGAGGAAGATGAGCTTTATCAGCTCAGTCAAACGCAGATTCTGACATGCACCACATCATGTGATCAATTATGCAGGGCGGGGCTTACCTTTTCCCTGCCCCTGCCAATATTTTATTCAAGTTAGCTCCCCTGCCCTGCCCTTGGGTGGACTTTCCAATGTTATAGTCATGGCCTCTTTCCAACTATCAATGATAAGCAAACTAGCAACCAAGGGGAGGAAAACAATTAGGTGCTTTAAGGTAAAGCCAGCTTTATCCCCATAAAAAAAGAGAGAGAAGGCAAAGTTTTGGGTAGAAATCTATCCAATAATCACACTGATTTCCTTCTGATAAGGAAAATTCTGGGTTGAGAGGCTATTCAACTGCCCAGGTCATCGGGACTGAGGACGTGGGTATGTGTGGTCAGAAAGGAAGGAAGTTCCAGCCAAAAACCAGAGCAAAACAGCTGTTAGTAGACCAAGATCTTTATTGCTGCACAACAGGTCCCCATGAGAGTAAGAACCCCGAGCATGGGGCAACATTACTTTCAAAACTTTTCCCAAATCCCCAGAATACATTTCACCCAGCATCACTTATACATCATTACTACTGTGGGTTAAACCACAGAGCCTAGGGCTTGCCGATCAGAAGGCTGGCAGTTCGAATCCCCGCGACGGGTGAGCTCCCGCTGCTTGGTCCCTGCTCCTGCCAACCTAGTGGCTCGAAAGCACGTCAAAGTGCAAGTAAATAAATAGGTACCGCTCTGTCAGGAAGGTAAACGGCGTTTCCGTGCGCTGCTCTGGTTCGCCAAAAGCGGCTTAGTCATGCTGGCCCACAAGTTCAACATTTGCTGACTTTTCCAGACACCTTTCCCAACACCTCCTAAGTACCCACCACCAAAAGAACAATAACAGTCTTTACATTTCCTTGCCCTCAGGGCAGGGGCGTATGAAGGGGTGGGGGTGCAGGCAGCCCCGGGTGCCATCCCTGAGAGGGGTGACAAAAAGGCACATTGCAGGGGGCTCGGCTCACTGCTGCAATGCATGGCGGATCGCCCGCCCGCCCTGACGATGATGCAGGGCACGGGGGATTGCCCAGCTGTCACCAATGTAGTGCGTGGGGATCACCCACCCTGCCGCCAACACCGCAGCATGAGGCGGATTGGGCTCCCTTCGCAGCTGTCCCCGCAGCGAACACCACAGTGTGCAGCAGATTGCCCCCCCCCCGTGCAGCTCACCCATGCAAGAGGGATTGATATCTGGGAATTGTAGCTAAAGTGTAGGTGGGTTCAGGGGCTGCGGCAGGGGGAGGCAGAAGGAGAGCCTTCAAGGGGGGAGGGGGGAGGAAACAACAACAACCGGGTTCAACTGAAGGCTTATTCACAAGGAAACCTATATTGCCAGCCACCGCTTCTGCCACCATGAAATGGTTGAGATTTGAAAGTGGTTGCCTTGGGGTGGACCGTGTCCAGAGAAGTTTCAGACCGAGTGAGTCTTTGCGCCATTGCCCCGTACTCCCGGGCTGCTCTCTGGGGGTGGGGGAGCCGTGCTGTTTTGCCGGCGGCCTCCCCTTTCCCCTGAGGGCCCCAGGAAGGCTTGGGAGACGCGGGCCCTGATGACGGGACGCCCAACTCCTGGTGCTTTCATGAGTTCCTGCTTCTGCAGTCATGGTGGGAGATAAAGGCAAAAAGAGTCCTTTCCTTGAGGGTTAAAATGACGTTGGAATTGAAAGAATCGGTCAAAGTACTGATTTTATATTAATTTCTAAAGCTAGGTATCTTTTTCTGAGCTGTTTGGTTAAAAGGAAACATTTTGGAACAGTCTTAGATACAATGTATCAAGAGCTGCTCTGCGGGCTCTGAATTCTGCCCGATAGGGGGCGCTGTTCAGTAACTGCAATTGGCTAGCTGGCAAAATCCTGAGCTTCTGATTGGTCGGTTGCCGGCAGCATGCGAATACAGAGTTCATTGATCAGTTTTATACTTTACATACAGAAATCGCATACAAAGAGACAGGCTTTTTGTTTATTAGAAAAGTGTGTGTCTTGTGCTTATGCCTCCAGCCAAGAGAGGACGGAGGACTATCTCATAAGGAGAGAGATAGTTTCCGGCTGTATGTTACTTTTCTAAGCTAAGTCTGCCTTCTGGGATCAGAATGTGAGTAAACTCTTTTTATACTTTTATAGAAGACTGTGTCGTGTCTTCTCTTTTATGAGGGAATAAGGGGGAAATACCAGAACAGTTATTATAGAGGCTTTAGCGAGCCTGAGCAAACGCATCCGCTGTGAGTTTAAAATGGGGAATGTTACTCTGCTAAAATTGTGGAACTTGTTAACACAAGTTTGAAAGGCTATAATCAAACAATATATCCTCTCCTGCATCCCGGAACATTCCCACGGGGGGGGGGGGAGAACTTCAGATTTGTATTGATTTGTATTGATTGGGGGGCACCTGCTTGTGGGAATGTTCAGGGATGCAGGAGATGATATATTGTCTGATTTATATCCTTATCCAACTTGTGTTAACAAGTTCCACAATTCAGCAGAGTAACATTCCCCTTATTTTTAAACTTTGCAGCGGGATGCGTTTGCTCAGGCTCTATAATAACTGTTCTGGTATTTCCCCCTTTATTCCCTCATAAAAGATAAGACACGACACAGTCTTCTACAAAAGTATAAAAAGAGTTTACTCACATTCTGTTCACAATCGGATCCCAGAAGGCAGACTTAGCTTAATGAAGTAACATACACTTGGAATCTATCTCATAAGAAGACAGTCCCTTTGTCCTCTCTTGGCTGGAAGCCAAGAGGGCATCTTTGGCTTAGTAGATGTTGTTTCTTCGATGCGGTGAAAGAGAGAGAGAGATGGCTGCCCTGCCCTGTGCTTTTGTCATTACCTGCACAGGTGAGGCCACGCCCACCTCTAGTCACATGCAGAGGAAGTCTGTCCCAGCCCAGAAGGAAACAGGAAGTTTACCTGCTGGCGGGACAAACATTCCTCCCCATGTGTAAACATGTTCACTCTAGGAATGTTGTACTTGACTGCTCTTGTGTTTCACATCCTACACTGCTCCCCTGGCCCCTCTTGGCTGCGACCATGCTGGGAATCCAGACAAACCCGCCCACCCCCCCGCAGCGGGAGCACGTGGAATCCACCTTTGAACTTCCCCAGATCCGACTTCTGCAAGCCCCCCAGGGCGCTGAGCAGCAGGGGAGAAGGCGGCTCTTGGGTCTTGTCCTTGCCCAACGGTGCACCCAGCAGGAGGTGCTAAAGTCAGGGGTGAACGATGGCGTCATGACACCTTGGGTGGGGCATTGCTACACAGCGCGCATGTGCAGCATGCACTGTATATAGCGACGCCGCACATGCGCTATACATAGTTCGGACGGTGGTGGGATCCCTCCGTAGCCCCTACAGCCGCATGTAGAGGATCCCCTCCCTTTTTTTATTTAAGTACACATTTTGAATGTTGAATGTTTTGAGATTTTATTTGCTTATTGTGGATGTTGACATGTATGAGAAGGATTTTTGAGAATTTATGACAAACCAATAAAGATGATTTTTTTAAAAAATAAAAAAAAAATCCTAGAATCCTAGAACTGTAGAGTTGGAAGGGACCCTGAGCCCTTATGTTGTTATTGCAATAATAAAAAAACAATGACGACAACAATTGCGCAGTAGGCCAGTTTAGCCAGTAATTGCTTGGTGACAGGTTAAGAAAATTACATAGGAAACTGTGTGACGTAGGCAATTTCCTGCCATTGTGTTGTGGTTTTCCTGGTTCAGTTACAAAACGAGATAGAGAGAGAAGCGAAAAGGGCAGTTATGCGGCAAGACGAGGCTTTCAGTGGAAGAGCCCACTCCCCAGTTTTGCTAAGTAAGTCGTCCCCCTTCCCCAAAATGTAGCAAAAGCGCTAATGAACCTCAACCACCTTTACTCTACTGCCGCTTTAAACCACCGGAGTATCTCATTTCGCGGCAACTCGCCGAACTCGGGACGAGGCAAAAGTTTCGCTCCCCTCCAGCCCCCCCCTCGCGATCCTTAGTATCCACCGCTGCCAGGGCCAAAGCTAAATGGGTCGCCAGAAAGCACTCTGGGCTGTGAGCGGTCCTCCCAGGGCTACGCCTCCACTCTGGGCTGCTAGCGATCCTACGGGGGCTGCGCCTCCACTCTGGGCTGCGCCCGATCCTTGGGGGGCTGCGCGTCCTCTCTGGGCTGCGCCCGATCCTCGGGGAGCTGTGCTTCCTCTCTGGGCTGCGCCCGATCCTCGGGTGGCTGCGCCTCCTCTCTGGGCTGCGCCCGATCTTCGGGGGGCTGCGCCTCCTTTCTGGGCTGCGCCCGATCCTCGGTGGGCTGCGCCTCCTCTCTGGGCTGTGCGTCCTCTCTGGGGTGCGCGTCCTGTCCCGGCTGCCTGCGCCGGCGGCACCTTCTTCCCCTGGCCCTTGCAAGGCATCCTGAGCCCTGGAGGATGAAGGACAAGAAGGGAGCTGGAGCAGCTGTCCCGCGGAACCGACTGACCCAGGGCCCTCAGGGGAGTGGAGGAAGATCCGCCAACGGCTGCCCCGAACCGGGGGGGGGGCATTGGCCACTCAGAGGAATCAAGCGGGGCCGGGAAGCTGCCGGCAACTCCCTTTCAAAGGCGCAGGAAAATCTTCCTCTGCTAAATCAGGAAAGGAAACACGGGGGGGGGGGGGGTTAGGGCGCGGAGGGTCGAAAAGGGGTGGACCCCAGGCAAGAAGGGGCTCTACCTACTGGCTGCGCTGGAGGGTCCTTCGCAGCCCCCGGAAACATTTTACTAAGAAATAATAAATTAAATATTCGATTGTCTGTGAAAGAATTCCTTGCAAGGTGAAATGCGTGAGGAATTGAATGGGTGGAAGGGGGAGGGTTGGAGGAGAGAGATAATTTCTCCGTGGCTAGGGGGCGCAATCTGAACGCTTCTGCCAGGGGCGCAAGATCAGCCTGGCCGCTGCGCTCCCTCCCCAGCCGCTCCTTACTTTTCCCAGTGGCGGCCAGGAGCTCCTCGGCGCGGTCCTTGCAGTTGATGGCTTTCAGCACCCTGGCGGTCAGCTTCAGGGCGTACTCCTCGGCGTAGAAGCTGATGAGCAGATCTTTGAGGTCCAGCGCATCCACCTTCTGCAGCCGCCCTCGGGGGATGTTGACGTAGCCCTTGGAGATGGGGAACCTGTTCAGCTTGGCCTTGAACCTCCTCAGCTCGTCCTCGTTCAAGTTCTCCAGGCAGGCCAGCAGGCGGTCCTCCGCGCTCCTCGCCATGGCGCTCCTTCAGTGCCAGCAAGAAACGAAACTTGCTTCGCGGAAGCTGCAAAATTGAAAGCAAGCATCGTGCCTGGGGTGGGGTGGGGGATGGGGATGTAGGACTCGGATTGGTGCAGCGGGAGGAGAGAGGCGTGGCCTGAGTGAAAGCTCCAAAAGGTGGCGGAAACGCTCCCCCGAGGCTCTCGCGCTTTTCTCTGTCTGTTTTCTTAGCACGCTGGGCAGAGACGGTTTCTCCCATTATAAACATTTGCTTACAAAAGGTGCTCTGGCAGGGGCGGAGCAAGGCAGGTGTAGCTGTAGGGCAGCAGGTAGCCTCCTCGGAGGCCCCGCGATCTCTCGCCCCCCCCGAAAAAAAGAGTTCAGCAACTTTTGTCACTGCCAGTTGCCACTGTCTCTTGAGAGTTGGACGTGCCTGCTATAAATAAAATAACACAAGCCAAAACACAATCCATCCTGTAGATTTAAGTCCACAGTATCTGTCCACAGTCGCCTGCTTGTTATCAGAGCCCCAGAATCCACATTCCTTTGTAAGAAAATATGAATTAAAGTCAAACCATTTTTGCAGACAAATATAATAATAAAAAATAATAAATCAATTGGGGGAGGGGGTTGACAAGAAATTTTCCGCACTAGATACCACCTCACCTTGCTGCGCCTGCTTCCAGGCGCCAAGTTGTGCAGACAAACCCTCCAACATTTCTCTGATGAACTTAGGGGCACAACAACAATAACAACAACGTTATTATTTATACCCCGGCCATCAGACCGGGTTGCCCCAGCCACTCCGAGCAGTTTCCAACATATATAAAAACATAACAAAACATTAAACTTTAAGAAAGACTTAATTCAGGGCTGCCTTTAGGTTTCTTCTAAAGGTTCCCTAATTGGGGGTAGCAAAACTCCATACCCTCCAATATTTCTCCGATGAAAATAGGAACATCCTAAGGAAAAGCGGGACATTCCAGGATCAAATCAGTAACCTGTAAATCTGGGACTGTCCTTTGAAAAGAGGGACACTTGGCGGGTTTGCAGTACACGGCTCTTGCAGGAGCGAAATTCTGGAGAGATAGGGGTGGGGGGACTTGGGGGGACGGAGCAGGTTTGTAAGAAATAAAGAGGAAAGCCATGCGAACAGCCAGGCGCTTGTCTGTTCTTGTAAACATCACAGAAATCAGACCCACACACAGGCAACCCCTCGTCCCTTTTCTATAAACCTAAGGCGCGAGTCTTTCATATATTCCGCTCGAGGTTTCTGATAGACTGACAAAGCAAACCTCGGGCTCGCCGCTTAATCTCTTTTTCTCCCATGTCAGAGACTTTTGACGCACGACAGGCAGACATTCAACAGGTGAAAGCTTTATGCGCGCGCGCGCGCACACACACACACACACATTTATTTCTTTATTATTTATTTATACCCAGCCCATTTGGCTGGGTTGATTGGGGGGACACCTGCCCCCCTTGGCTGAGCCCATTCTGGCAACCCAGACGAACCGCCTCGCCCCACCCCCCCCCGCAGCGGGAGCGCGTGGAATCCGCCTTTGAACTTCCCCAGATCCTACTCCTGCAAGTCCCGCAGGGCGCGGAGCAGCAGGCGAGAAACAGAAACTCGGCTCTTGTCCTTCCCCGACAGCGCGGCGGAGCCCAGCAGGTGGCGCTAAAGGAACACGCTCTGTTTCCAAGGTTTCCCTGGCCGTTTGCGTCGGCTCCGATTGGCCGCGCGGGCGGAAGGGGGCGGGTCCGGAGCTCCGGGCTCCAATTCTCATTTTGCTTTCGCTTTCCTCCCGTCTGAGGAACCTTCTCTGCTCTAACAGCTTTCGCTTTCGCTTTCTGTCCTCCGGAAGGGAGGAGGCGAGGCTTGGGGGAGACAGCCTTGTTGCAATTGGGGCTCCTTCCTCTCGAGTGGAGAATTTCCTTCTCCTCTCCCGCCTGTGTCTTTGGCTCGCGGAAGGGCTCCTCGGGGCTCTCCTTCCAGGCCTCTCCCGAAGTGCTGCCCGGGGAGCTGGGACTCCAGAGCCCGCCGAAGGCGTTTAGGATAGCCCGGTTGAGGGCCTTGAGAGAAGGGTCGGGTGGGAAGGATATCGCTGAATTCTTCATTGAGCGGGTAGGCCCTGGAGGCAGTATCCAAATTGTCCTTCCCACGGTCTTTGCATAGAAGAACAGATTCAGAGCAGAGCCCCAGCTGCGGGTGTGTGTGGACCAAGAGTAAGATAGGAAGAGGATGGAGGCTCAGGCAGTAGGAAATTCTGCTTTGAACAGCTGAATGGATTCGGTAGTTGTTGTTGTTTAGTCGTTTAGTTGTGTCCGACTCTTCGTGACTCCATGGACCAGAGCACGCCTGGCACTCCTGTCTTCCACTGCCTACCACAGTTTCGTCAAATTCATGTTGGTAGCTTCGAGAACACTGTCCAACCATCTCGTCCTTTATTGTCCTCTTCTCCTTGTGCCCTCAATCTTTCCCAACATCAGGGTCTTTGCCAGGGAGTCTTCTCTTCTCATGAGGTGGCCGAGGTATTGGAGCCTCAGCTTCAGGAACTGTCTTTCCAGTGATCATTCAGGGCTGATTTCCTTAATTCAGTACTCAATGTTAAAAACACAGGAGCCCAAAGGGAAGGCATGAGATCATTCAATGCATGTAACTGGATCCCCTGGGATAGATCTCTCCATTTCTGCAGCCTCTGCTCCATTCAAGGTCAGCAATAAGGAACCTGTTTTTGGCCTTCAATGCCTTGTAGAGCTGATCCTTGCAATAGTGGTTCCAGCCAGGCACCAGTGTGTAGAGTTCCCTCATTTTTTCTTGGTTAGTTTCCCTTGAAGAGATTTTTTGGTACTGTTCTTCATCCAGGATTTGGCCATGCAGCATATCCAGGACTGCTGCAACATTGGTGGTCCGCTGGATCAGCTGTTCCCGGTGCTGTTCAATGAAATGGCAGTCAGAGGAGCTGGGTGGATGAGCATCTATCAGACAAAAGACGAACAATTCATATTTAAAGGGGGGAAGGTATAGAAGATGCTGCAAGAGACTGACCTCTGGTCGGAGGTGGAGCATCCAGGACTTAGCTTGCCTCCAAGAGCTTCTACCTCCGCAACAATTTTGCTCCTGGGACAGTAGTAATGCAAAGCTCACTGGTCTGTCAGCAGCCATGGAAAGGCAAGAGCTGTGTTGGTCTGCTGGAATCCTTGACCAGGACGTGAGATGCCTGGCTTCATATCTTATCTCTATGGTTATTCACAAAACAACAATTACTAAAACAATTAATGCTAACTTACTGAGCTCCAGAAGGAGTTCACCAATATGGGCCACCCCAGCTTATCCACTGACACTTCTTATATATGTCAGTTACCAAGTGCAAAATAGGACTTTGCAGGTGGGCAGATTTTGGTGAGGCACACTTGTTACTTACATATTATGTTATTCAAAAACCAAGTGTAAAACCTCTCAGACATAAAATTCCACTGACTATCTGCTTTCTAAATCCATGACAATTTAGTATGCAAGAGACCTTTGTCCTTGGGAGAAGACCTGGTTACTTGAGACCATGTTATAGATTCCTACTGACCTTGTGCTGAGTGCAAAACAGAAGGCTTCAAGTCTTCTGAAAGAGGACAGAAAAGAGGGAAGTTAGACAAACTATAATTGGGATATCCTTATCAATCCTTCATCTCAAGCTTTGGTCAAATCATAGAGTCCTTCCTTGATCAAATGTTTAAAGGTGGCTAACCCAGAGTTACCCTGTCTGAAATTTGGCAATGTTAATCCCCTCATGTTTCCCAAGTTTCACCACTTATATGAAATAACAAACAAACAAAAGGCTATAGCTCTTTTGGTTTCTGAATGCAGCAAATGAGATTTTTGAAGATTTGTTTTTTTCTGGATTGCAATTCAGATCAGGACTCCAGATTGGGTTGGGCCAGATCCATATTAATGTGAACTGAACCAGATCTGGAGTTGACCCTGAATCGTATTTCAGTTGGGCGGGGGTGTTGCATTGCCTTAGTATCTAATACTTTATCAAATGCTTACTCTTTGCACCTATTGGGAAGAAGGATGGGATACAAGCACAAACACAGGGGAAGTGAATAAACAATTAAAATAAATAAATAAAACTTACCTTGTGCTGGGGGCAGAACAGAAGAAGTCAACTCATCTGAAAGATAACAGAAAAAGGGAAATCAGAGGGGGAATGTGGCTGGAATGTCCTCCATTAGCCTGCTTCCCAATGGATGGTCCAACCTTTGGTCCTCTTTCAATCAATGCTCACCGTGTCTCACACAGGCCCTCCACACAAGTTCATCCTTCTTATTTATCAGGTTGAGCTCCAGTTCATCCTGCATGTGCTGAGCACACAGTTCAATGTACTGCTGTTTCATGTCTGCATTCAGGTAGTTTAACTTCAGTTCCTGTAAGAATGAGTGAAAGATGGACTTCTGTTGGTCCAGTGAGCAGGACTAAAACAATGGGTGGAAATTGCAAGGAGGTGGATTTTGGCAAAACCTTTTGGAAAACTTCCTAATGGTAACAGTTGTTACCATTGGGACAGTGCCTTGGGAGGTGGTGGCCCCAACTTCACTGGCATTATTTAAGAAGAGGCTGCACAGTCATCTCCAAAGGGATTTAACAGGTATTTGCATCCTTTGGAGAGCTTGCACTGGGCAGGGAGGTGGACTGTAGAGGAAGGTGGAAAAGATGACTCCCAAAGTTCCTTCCGGCTCTATGATTCTATGTGCGAATGTTGCTTAACCCACAGCTTTCCACCCAGCCCTCCATTCAAGAGGGTAAGCAAAAGGCTGAAGAGCTCTGAGCTGAGTTTCTCCTATTCTCATACCTCACAGGCTAGGTACCCTCCCAGCAAAACCTTTCACCCTCTTCGCACTGTACCTTCGGATAGATTGTGACACCATCTAACTTCTGCACAAGGAAGCAAGAGCCAATCTTAAGAGGTTTCATGGTCACAGGATTTTTTTGCATTTTTCGTGAATGGCACTTCACTTCATACTCATGGACAGCCTGGAACGAGCAAACAAAGTCACTTTTGAGACATGCAAAGAAGATGACAAACTGCTGGAGGATTTTCCAACAAACTGAACTGGCAGAGGTTCAGATATTCTCTGGGTAAACGCTTCCAAGACTAACAACATATAAGGAAAACTAGGTCACTTTGACACTCAATACTGAATCTTGGTCAATGGATTCCCTGTCTTTTTTCCACCATGGAACCCAAGAAACCACACATGCAGTTCCTAATTAACCCCCCACCCAGGCACTGACCAAACCCTGACCTGCTTGGCCTCAGCAAGATGATGGCTTCATATGCCCTCAGACCAGATCCTTGCTCTGATCAACAGGATCAAGCGAATCATCTTGTAAATTTTTGGAACCTAGTAGAACTGGAGATTCCTGGTTACCTTTTTAAAGGAAGAGTCATTGGGGAGGAGGTACAGGTGGAATTTTGGAGCAGAGTTTTCCATCTTTTCATAGAGCAGGGCCACAGCGTGCACCTTTATCTTTTGCTTAAACCAAAACTTTTTGAAAACTGCTCCACAGGGAGATAACTTGGGGTTTTCCAACACAGCATGAAGTGGTCCCACTCTGGCTGGCTTCTGCAGACTCATCATCCTACCGACAAAATGTGCTATGAGGACTTGGGAACCCTTTTTACCTATCAGAGGAAGGAATGCAAATGAAACACAGTTTAATAGTAGTTAGCCTGTAGACCCACTGCCCTAAGGTAGGCACTTAGTTCTTACGACCTTTTGTTCACCCATTCCCGAAGACTCCAGAAGGTTCAAAATACTCTACACTGGAATGCTGTTATGCTGTTTCAAGTGATGGCTGACCATCAATTTATCCAGCCTTTTTTTTTTTTTTTTTTGCATAACTGGCTTGCTTTTTTTGATAGCCTGTGATAATAGATGCTGCTTTATGTCTAGCACAGATTGTCTCAAATGAGCATCTGCTCTCTGTTGCCCAGATTCCAATACTGTAAGACATGAACTGGCTCTACTGCAACAAGAAGTTCCTTAGCTGAGGCACTGCAGCAAAAGTGGGTATCCTCAGTCTTGGGGGCCAGAGATGGTCCTCTAGACTTCTCTGCCAGCCCCTTAGACCTCTCCTTCCACTAATCAACAGTTTTGTCTGGATTGAGATTCACTTTCTGCACCCACAATGGATCTGGTGGTCCTTGGAATAAAATAGCTGCAATTCAAATCACACAGCAGCATTTATTATCTGAATTGGTAGTAAGGAATGGAAACTAAAGTTCAAGGAGCATCTGCACGTCTTCCCATAATGCAAATCAAGAGCAGTGATTTACCAAGGTGGAAACCAGAAAACATGGGCTATAGACAGCAGAGGTATTTTGTCCTTGGAAGAGTGTGTAAACACTGAAGAGGTGTATACTCAAGTTCACATGAACTATTCAACTACCATTTATTATTTATTAGATGTGTATCCTGTCCTACCTCCCAAATGACTAATCTTTACCCATTGAAATGAATTGACCCATTTAGTCATTCCTTTCAGTGGGTTTACTCTGAGTAAACGTTAGTCAAACCCAACGCTTGATGCTGATTTATTGCCCTACTGTTCTCACAATCAAAATGGTTTAAGAGGGACAAGCATGTTACAAGTGGGGGAAAACAAGAGCTTAGGTTAGGAAGCCAAGTCTCCCTACTTCTCCCTCCCAACCCATGATAGTCAATCCCATTTAGGATTCTTGTTACAATGGTTATGGAAGCTTTCTCTTACCGTACCTGCAAGACACAAGAAGTGAGGGAGTTGAATAGCTGACACAGACTCGACTGGATCTGCTTGGATGTTGAGCAAAGGGCCGGCAACCATCAACTTCCATGCATCCCACCTGTTCAGGTGTTTAGGCCATGAGTCAAATTGGTATGTGATGGTCACAGCTCCCCTCACCTCAAATATGAGATCAGTATAACAGCAACGGAAAGAGCCAGCCTCAGTAAAGCATAACCTGAAAGCAAGCAAGAAAAAGTCAAATGGGGAAGGGGGTGGAACACATTCCTTTGCTGTTAAGAGAAATCATAACTCGTGTCCTATGTGCTTGCTTGGTAAAACATATCATGTAGTAAAAGTTTAACACTGCCTGAAATTTGTGGTTATTCATCCTTGGTATTCCTGCATCTGATATAGTAGCTGACCCACAGCTTCCTTGAAATAGATCTTGGTCACTGCTAGTGATCTGCCACATAAATGTGCAGCTACAGATGTAACCTGGGTGTGCCTTAGAGAACAGCAACATTCATCATGATTGTGCGATCCACATGAGCCGAGTCTACAGAACATTCCCAGAAGGTAGGCTGAAAAATGTGTGAGATAAATTACTCACTTGTAGGATGTATGATTCCCTTGTAAATCCAGAACCACCTCTGGGATGATTTTTCCTGGAAGAACCTTTAACAAAGCAGTAATGATTAATATTGATGCCAATTCACGTGCACACCCACCCAATCTCATCTGAAAATAAGAATGTCCTTCTTCCCCCCAAATCCTCAACAGGCAGTTTAGTATAGGAGACATTCCACGAAGGTAGGCTGAAATTGACGAACTCCGCTACAAGCTGAATGCACATTGATTTAAAAATGTTAAAGCACCAGAAAAAAATGTGTGGGTTTCAAATTGATAACATTCAGTGGACCGTCTGTAAAATGTGAATAGGACTGATGATTCTACCCGAAACTGAAATCACAGTGTGATAGTACAGAAAGTCAATTGCAATTCTATTTACTTCCATTGCCAACTGTAGGGAAACTGCTTTACCACTATCTATTGACACACACACAAACCAACACCAACGGTTCTAAAAAGTGTGGGATGTATTATTACTAGAGCAGCCAAGTACAACATTTTCCTGTTGCCTAGAATGGACACACAGAGGAATGTGGCTCCAGACAGAGAGGACTTCCTGTCATACCTGCTCTGACGCTTCCTGCCCCTTTGTGTGACCAGGTAGATGGGCATGACCCTGGCTGGCCACACAACCATCTGTCTCTTGGACTCTTGCTCTCCTGGCTCTCAGCCAGTGCGTGGCTCAACCTTCATATAGGATGGAGCCCAAAAGCAGAAAGTCTGAGATGTAGCTCAGACTTCTTTTCACTGTAACCACAAGATAAAGCCTGCCTTCAGATTACTGCTGTGAACTGAATGTGAGTTAAATTTTATTCTTACTCTTAAAGAAGACTGCGTTGTGTTATTATTTTAAGAGGGAAATAAAGGGGAAACTTACCAGGAACAATCCAGACTGGACAAGGCAGAGTGGATTGCTTAATTAAATGATTCTAACGAATCATCAACTTGCTTCCAATAAGGTGCAAAAGGATTCCCCCCCAGCTGTTTTCTCACTAGCATGAGGAAGGATAATGTCAAAACAATATATCCTCTCCTACCTTCCTTAACATCCCACAAACAGATTACTTTCCACAGTAAACCTGAATTTCAAGTTTGGTAGATTCACCTTGAAAGTATCCATGTATTCCTCATTCCTGTGGATGGTAATGCAAATCAGATTGAGTCCAGTCCCTTACCTTACTGGGACACCTGCTACACGGGACACTTCCCCCAAAATCTGCAGTCTCATCTGTCTGACTACTGCTTTCTTCTTCTACAAACTGGGGTTTTTTCTCACCGCAGCACTGAGTGGGCAGGAATCTGGATTGAAATTTGATTCCACTCTGTAAAATAAGGACAATTATTTATAATCCCACATAGCTGTACTGTGATCGGAGGAGAAATTTCATTGTCCTTGAGGATTAGGAAGAACCCTAAACCAGACTCACCTTGTGCTGCGTTTTGTACGACCGCCTCTGTTTCCAATTGTCCATTTCTACGCATTCCACAAATTGGTGACAAGTTTTCATCCCCCTTTCCCGAGTTCTAATCGGCAATTTGTGACCTTTCTCACATTCTTCGAAAATGTGTTCTGGGTCCTTTTCAGGAATTTTCCATAGGTGTTTCCTTCCCGTGTGGATCATCTCATCACTAGACATTGTGACTTGTTGCAAATTACCTGTTGTAGAAACGTTTGTTTGCTTGTTTTGACATCAGCAGAAAAAGAACGAGAACCTCAACAGGGTATGAAAAGCTTCCCTATACGGGATCCTACCGCTTGCCTGCCTAATTTCCCAGGGCCAACTTTCAAGGTCAAGTGACTCTCCAAGGCCGCAGATAGAGGCAAGTCTTTCCTAGCCCGGCTTGCCATTTTTCAAAAATAACTGTTGCAAAAGAAGGTTGAGTAAGAAAGTGTTCTTCAGAATAACGCACAGAAAAGAGATACAATATATTCGAAATTTCGTCCCTGCCGTTTAATGTCCATGTTGAGGTGATGCAATGGAATAATGAGAGGGAGAAGGAGAGCAAAGCGGGGATATGGGAAGGGAGGCAGGGGATTCCCAAGGCGTCCCTCCAATTTTGTCGCCACGCGCTTGTACAGTTGGACCCCGGGAAGCAAACCTCCCCTCTCCCGGCCAACGTTTCCATAGGAGATCTGGGCGAAGCAACGGCTCCCCTTCCCGAGGTCCTTACCTTGCCTGCTGCGGAGGAGGCGCTTCTCCGCCTGGCGCCGGCCGTCGATGGTCCTCCGCGCCTCGGCCGCCACCTCCACGGCGCTGCTCTCGCGGTTGTGGCGGAGCAGCTCGACCGGGAACTTCTCCAGCTCGCCCTCCTCGGAGCGCGCCGGGGTGAGACTCAGGGGGCCACGGCTGGCGCCACGGAACAAGCGGAGACTTGGCAGCCGGGATGCTCTGCCGCAGCGGAAAGAATCCTCTTCAGAGAAGCACCCGTCCCCAGCGCAGCTCAGGAAACATTTCACCGACAGCATTTCCCCCCCACCCAAAGGCCCTGCAAGAGCGGCTTCCTTCTCCTTAACGGGCTACTTCCACATCCCTCAGGCGGAGAAGCTCTGCGCGGGTTTCTGGCCTCTCCCAGCCGCCTTCCCTGCCCGCTTCAGTCGCTCGCCCCGTCGAAGTCCCGAGAGGCAGAGCCCCGCTTCAGACACCAGGGGACTCGACGGCGGTGACGGAGACCGCGATTGCCGCGGCTCGCTCCTGCCCGGCCCCCGCTCTTAAGCAGTTGCTCTGTCTCTGCCAGGACGCCGAAGCCTGCTGGAGGCTTTCTGCGACGTTTCGGTTTCTCTCCTTCGCACGCGACTTCCTCATCCCTGGGATCTTGAGACTCTCGCCTTCTCCGCCTACCGCCCCCAATCGCCTGGGGAACCAGAGGAGCATTTCCGCTTCAGACACCAGCAGACTCGACGGCGGGGACGAGATGGCCTGAAGGGCTTTTTCTTCCCGCTGCTCTCTCTTTTCCGCCCCCGCCCAGCCGTGCGCTTCGGCAGGCGCGCAAGTTGCGCGGCTTCGGAAGGGCTCCGAGGGGAAGGACTCTGAAGTCTGCTCAAGCTTTTCTGAGAGAGGTTTTTCCTACATTGTGGTAGAAGGGAAGGGGTTTCTTGTCCCCGGGATCCAAAGCTGGGAGGAGGCCGGGGAAAAGCGGGAGGAAGGGACAGGACGCAGCAGGTGGTTAAGCAACCCACACCGTGCTGATAAATGAATTTTCAGCCTCATAGAGGTTCATTTGAAAATAAGACATACAGTGGTACTTCGGGTTACAGACGCTTCAGGTTAAAGACGCTTCAGTTTACAGACTCCGCTAACCCAGAAATAGTACCTCAGGTTAAGAACTTTGCTTCAGGATGAGAACAGAAATCACGCGGCGGTGGCACGGCAGCAGCGGGAGGCCCCATTAGCTAAAGTGGTGCTTCAGGTTAAGAACAGTTTCAGGTTAAGAACGGACCTCCGGAACGAGTTAAGTACTTAACCCGAGGTACCACTGTACTGTAGAACCTTTAGTGTCATCCGCCCAGAGATTCAGGCACCTTCTGTGTCAGCTTTTAAAGCCCTGCTGAAAACTGTTCTATTCTGCCTGGCCTATGCAGGAAATTAATGTTCCTTCCATAATGGTTAAGTGATGTCTGGTTTTAACTTTTTTTTGGTTTTTTGCATAGTTGTGCTGCTGTAAATCACTTTTCTATATTGCGTATTAATCAGGGGTCAGCAAACTTTTTCAGCAGGGGGCCAGTCCACTATCCCTCAGACCTTGTGGGGGCCCGGACTATATATTTTTTTTGGGGGGGATGAACGAATTCCTATGCCCCACAAATAACCCAGAGATGCATTTTAAATAAAAAGACACATTCTACTCATGTAACCACACACTGATTCCCGGACCGTCCGTGGGCCGGATTTAGAAGGCGATTGGGCTGGATCCGGCCCCCGGGCCTTAGTTTGCCTACCCATGGTATTAATGGTATAGCAGTATACAAATACTTTTATAAATAAATGCATGAATCTGCTTCGCTCTCTTTTGGGGGCGATTTGGTGTGTGTGATTTGGTGTTGCCTTTTAGGATATGCATAAGTCCCACCAATATTAGCCGAGTTGTACACGAAAAAAGAACCAGGACCTCCTCACCCCTCTCCTTAATTCCAGAACTGTATTGAAGTAGTCAGGATGCCCTAATGTGCTCTCTTTGCATTTGACTTCCTGGCTATTTTGGGAGGTTGCTGATCCCCATTTCCTCCCATTAACATTTAGTTAAACAAGACATGTGATGGGAAGTCATCCTCCTTGGAGGAGAGAGGAGGAAGGATGGTTAGGAGTTGGGGCAACCTATTCTCTGCACCAGGTACAGTGCAGTACAGTGGTACCTCGAGTTACAAATGCCTCAGGTTACAAACGCTTCAGGTTACAAACTCCGCTAACCTGGAAGAGTTACCTCAAGTTGAGAACTTTGCCCCAGGATGAGAACGGAAATCGTGTGTCAGCAGCGCAGCATCAGCAATGTATTCTATTAATGTATTCATTAATAGGGAATCCACAGAGTAACTTCTTTGATACACTTTCTGTAAGACCACAGGACCTCTTTCTCATGTCTCTCACTGCCTCAAAAAAAAAACACCAGATTTGTTACAAAAGGTTTTTTCCCCCCTGCCTAATTTTTCACTTCCTCAAATGATTCTCGGAAGTCTCATAAGCCACAGATTCAGAAGGAAAGCAACAAAATGTTAGTTTCTAAGACCTGAATATTATCCCTTGGGAGCTGTATATTGGAGTCTTCATCTCAGTACAGACGCTGTATTGTGTGAAAGTTAAAAAGGCTAAATAAATAAATAAACAAAAAATAAAAGTTGGGGGGGGCATTTATCCCAATTTGTTTGCAGGGAAATTAGATGGCAGCATTTGCTCTGATTCATTTGCAGGAAGGCTAGATGTTGCTTCAAAGTAAGTGCTGTCTGACATTTCCCACCACATTTTTCTGTCAGTTTCCTTTTGGGAAAGTGAGAATGTTGCACAACAGCTTCAAATCTGCTTTAATTGTGCAAACTGAATTTGCTCATGTGTGGTTGGAATCCCCATTCAAAAATAGCGGCCGTCTTGGAGTGTCCTATGATGCTTTTTGGGAATATCCCTTCTCTTGGCACAACCGTGCACTTAAAAATGCTGATTTTTAGCACAACCCCATTCTTTTAATAATTTCTGGTCCAATTGTCCCCTTATGTAAGCTGTGAGTCTTGCCAGATTTATGTATATGAAAAAACATTGTTCTGGAGTTAGTATATTGGTATATAATGAATGATGCTTTACAGGGTTAAAGAAAAAGAAAAATGGTGTAAAAAAAATAAAAAGTACCAAGGTGGAAGTAATCTAATTAGACACAACAATACAGTAAGAGTAAATTTTTTGAGGTCTCAGAACAAAGGAAGGAAGTCAATTTGTGTTTATGTACGTAATGATATGGTTTTTTCTGTAGATGTGTGCTTTTTTGTTTTTGTTTAGTTTAGTTTTGTCTCCTTTGTTTCCCCCCTTTTCTTTTTCTGTTTTTTTTATATGTTCCGGGGATTTTTGTTTGTATAGCATTATTTTGGATTCAATGTTTGTAATTTTTGTTATGATTCTGCATTGAAAATAAAAAAATTCTTAAAAAAAAGAAAAAGAAAAATGCTGATTTTTGCAGCATGTGGTTTCTGCAGGACTGGAGAGAGAGAGACGTTCTGGTGGGATGAAGCTGGAGGAAAAAACAAATTAAAGGCAGCTGAGCCGGGTGATATATTAAAACGACATCAGAATCATCTGGTTAACTCGGTTACAACTCCACAGGATGAAAGGTGGAGTGATACACCATTATTTGCATTAGTAGCAAATCAGTAACAGAATATTCCAGCATGCCTGCATTTAGCTGTATATGGTGTGACAATTGCCCTTCCCTTCCTAATGCCAGCAGTTGGAGCACATTCAGTGTGTAAAACTTCAGACTAGGCTGATTGGGGAAGGTCCATGACTCAATGGCAGAGCGCTTGCTTCCATGCAAAAAGACCCAAGGTTCAATCCCTTGTGGTCTCCAGGTAGCGCTGGGAAGACCCCTGTCCTGGACCCTGAAGAGTCACTGTCAGTGTCATTAATACTGAGCCAGGTGGAACAACTGACATGAGGCAGCTTCCTGTATTCCTGTGCTCTCAGATAAGTCCAGCAATCCAACCTGGCCTGCATAGATAGGGACTAGGGTTGGCAAGGCGTGCGGGCTTGAAGTTTCAGATCCCTAAGCGTGCCCTTATTTTCAAAGTTTCTTCCTCCTTGAGAGGACTTCTGTTCCTCCTTTTAAAGGCCAATAATTGGAAAGTATTTCTCAACTGAGGGATATATGGCCTTCTGCTGACCTTCATTTCCTTCCATTAGCTTTTAGGTAAGTAAGACATGCAACATGACACCAACCCGCCAGGAGAGGAGACAGCAGGAAGGAGAAGACAAGCTGTCAGAGCTGCCCGAGGTCCCAGCTCACAAAGGACCAACGCCAGTTCGTTGTTATATACAAAAGTCTTTATTTAAGTTCAGTTTCGCTTTCACAGCCGCAGCGTGCAGCTCTACATCTGAAACTCTAGACCGCCGAAGCTCCGTCTGAATCTCCTCCCCCCAGACATCAGTTTAAGACTCTAGCCTTGCTCCACCTCTTCCTTTGCTCTTTCCTCCTCTGGCTCCGCCTGTCAGCTGGGGTCTCGCCCTTCCTAGACTCTTCTGACGCGGAGTCCCCTGAGTCTTCCCCCTGCCTCCGGCGGGCTTTAGGACCTGGTTCCCAATCCGGGTTTTCTGCTGTCCCACGCGCCTGTACATTCGAACTTGGCGCGCGCGCCCAGCCGGCAACCTTCCTCCTGACCGTTACACTGCTCCTGTCACTGCTTCCCCCTTCGGGGAGGCTAGCTGGACCTGACCTCCCCTCCGTTCCCCCACTCTCCGATAGAGGCGTGGTCAGCCCTGACTCATCTTCTTTCCTTGCTGGAGGAGACGCTGGCCCTGACACCTGGGACTCTTCCCCCCCACTACGCTCTGGTGGGGAAGCTGGTCCTGATCTCCCGCTGCTGCTTTGGGAGTCCCCGCTGGCCCCTTGTTTCTGGTGTGTCCCTCCTGGGACCCCCCTTGCCTTGACCATCGGCGCCTCCTTCTGGGAATCTTCTGATTCGCTGGAGAAGCTCATGGAATCTCTCGGGCCACTGTCATACTCCCCTACGCTGCCCTCAGATTCTTCCCCTTCGCTCTCCATTTCCTCTCTCCCCTGTACCTCTGTTCCTGAGCCCCTGACACAAGCCCACAGGTTTCTCCTGATCTAACCACAGTTAGGAAACCAGGCAGCCTCAGGTGTGCAGCAGGTAAGCGCCAGGATTAATGGGCGAAATGCAGAGTAACTTCTTCTCTGGGAAATTGTTTGCAAGACCACAGGTCTTCTCCTTCACATCTCTCATCGAGACAACAGAGTCCTTCAAAACTGTCAACAAACTCATGTAAGACCCCAAGTTAATATCAGTATTCCATTAATGTACAAAATATACCTTTAATTAGCCATCCTAGTTACTATATCATTCCGTCTCCAGCGTCAAACTCAGGCCTGTGCCATTCATACTTTGAAGGCCTTCTAGGGGAATGGATAGCAGCAAAATAAGGTTTGATTAAATTTATTGTGGCAGGGAGTTCTGTAGACCCTGAAGTATAAAAACTAAACGAGCACAAATACCTAAACCTGTTCACTAAAGGAATGAATGAATTTGCCCTTGGACTTCTTGAGTTCCTCCTCCCCAAGTCCTTCAAGATATCCAAAAGATGGCTGTGGATGATCTTCACCATCACACCCATTCAAAGTCAGCACCAGCTGAGCCCTGTAAAAAAGCACAAAACAGGAGAGGCTGCATGTGGGAATTGTGGATAGTAGGAGAGGATATACTGATTAAATATTATCCTTCCTAACTCAAGCTAGTGAGTCATACAGCAGAGTTCATTCCCTTCTATACACAGCAGGAAGCTAGGTGTAAGTGGCTCCTGTCCTGCTTTGCTGCTTTAAAGCGAGCTGTGGAGTAGGGAGGGAGGGACGGGCTCACTTTAAAGCAGCAAAGAGGGAGAGGAGCCGTTTACACGAGAGGAGGCTGCTGGGATTCCTGTGTCAGGTCCGTCCGGGGGTGTGCTGCTTCCCCGCTCGTTGCTCCTTGAGCGCGCATGCTAAAGAAACATAGAGCTCCTGTCCCTCTCTGTCTCGCTCTGATATTATACTGGTAGTTTATTAAATAGTTGAGTACAACATTTCATTCAGAATATCCCCCTCCCCCTGTTTTCCTCTTCTAAAAACTAGGTGCGTCTTATGGTCAGATGCGTCTTATGGAGCAAAAAATATGGTATATTCCTGGTAAGACCCCTTTGATTCCCTCCTAAAAGAAAAAAGACGCAAGAGTCTTCATTATAAGTAATGAAACATTTACTCACATTCAGTTCAAAGTATGATCCCAGAAATAATAATAATAATAATTTATTATTTATACCCTGCCCATCTGGCTGGGTTTCCCCAGCCAATTTGGGCAGCTCCCAATTGAATATTAAAAACACAATACAGCATGCAAAATTAAAAGTTCCCTAAACAGGGCTGCCTTCAGATGTCTTTTAAAACTAGAATAGTTGCTTATTTACTTGACATCTGATGGGAGGGTGTTCCACAGGGCAGGTGCCACTACTGAGAAGGCCCTCTGCCTGGTACCCTGTAACCTCACTTCTCGCAGTGAGGGAACTGCCAGAAGGCCCTCGGCGCTGGATCTCAGTGTCTGGGCTGAACAATGGAGGTGGAGACATTCCTTCAGTTATACAGGACCGAGGCCATTTGGGGCTTTAAAGGTCAGCATCAACACTTTGAATTGTGCTCGGAAACATACTGGAAGCCAATACATGCCTCTCAGGACTAGTGTGGCTTACATCCTTGTAAGGATGGGCCTATGTGCTGCTGGCAGAGAGCCAGCAGACAGTATCAAATGCACCACGAGCAGTGGCCAAAACAGGAGAGAAGAGATGGTTGCATGACTGGGCCTTTTGTTAGGTCTGCAAGGGTCATGCTCATCTACTTGGTCACATGCAGGGGGAGAAAGCTCCAGACCAGGTGTAACAAGAAATTCTACCTTGGCTGGAGTAACATTTCCTGTGTCCACTCTAGGGAAACAAGAATTGTTGTATTTGACTGCTCCAATGGATTACATCCCACACTGCAGAGGTAAGCAGGAAGGAGTGTCTCATTTTGTTGCCATTTCCAGTCCCTCTAGTTAGTGTGAGGGAGGCAGGGAGCTCAGCCTGAGGCCCAGAGTCCAGCCTGGAGCAGCCCCTGTTGCAATTCTTTCTCCCCACTTCTTCGCTACACTGCAGAAGGAGATCTCTTCAGCCTGTGAAGCTCTTTGAGGACTTCTTTTCTGCCTTGCACAAACCTATGCTTAGTGCTTGCTGGTTTTGCAGTGCTTCGTTTTTGCTGGACTGTTGAGAGAAAAGTTAGGGTGGGAAGAAGCTGAAAGAAAAGCTGAGGGGACACAGTTAAGTGACAGAGGATCAGGCTTGATATATATATATATATATATATATATATATATATATATATATATATATGTAGGTTTTGGTGTCTTCGGGTGTCTTCCCGTGTAAGAGTTGGGGTGTCTAGGCGACGTTTCGACGAGGTCTCACTCGTCATCTTCAGGCTGGTGCTTTCGGCTTCTTGTTACTGGAACAGAGCAGGATCTCAGTGTTTGAGTTCCTATAAATACTGTTGAGGGGGTGTGGTGCAGAGAGGAAGTTCCCAGGTTATTGTGTCTTTTCTTCTTTTGTTCCTTAATTACTTGGGGGATATCTTGAGTGATATCTTGAGTGATATTCTGAGTACCACTTAGGTGGGTCATTAAGTGTGGATTAGTTGCTATAGCTTTCGTGTCTTGACCTTTTGAGCTTGTGAAGAGATTTTTCTGAGAAGATGGCTGTACTGCACTTAGTTGTGCTCTGGCTTGGCTTCGTGTATAGGGGCGAGCTGTGGTTTTGTGCCCTGTGCCAGCCAGATCTGTGTAGGGATTGCAGGGGGCACAGGGCACAAAACCACAGCTCGCCCCTATACACGAAGCCAAGCCAGAGCACAACTAAGTGCAGTACAGCCATCTTCTCAGAAAAATCTCTTCACAAGCTCAAAAGGTCAAGACACGAAAGCTATAGCAACTAATCCACACTTAATGACCCACCTAAGTGGTACTCAGAATATCACTCAAGATATCACTCAAGATATCCCCCAAGTAATTAAGGAACAAAATAAGAAAAGACACAATAACCTGGGAACTTCCTCTCTGCACCACACCCCCTCAACAGTATTTATAGGAACTCAAACACTGAGATCCTGCTCTGTTCCAGTAACAAGAAGCCGAAAGCACCAGCCTGAAGATGACGAGTGAGACCTCGTCGAAACGTCGCCTAGACACCCCAACTCTTACACGGGAAGACACCCGAAGACACCAAAACCTACATTCCTGTACCCGTGAAAATCTACGAAAGCAAATATATATATATATATATATATATATATATATATATATATATATATATGAGAGAATGAATGAAACAACTGTGAGATTGGGCAATTTCCTGCCATTCTGTTGTGCTCCCATAACTCTGGTTTTCAGAAATAACTGTGACACTTTTTCTATCAATCTAAAACCAGAACTTATCTGATTTAGGTTGAAAAACCTGTCAGCCTAAAATCCTTGTACGTTTTCTGATAGCTCACTGCTGATGACTGGGGTGTGTGTGTTTAAATGCTGCTCGATTTGGCAGTGGACGTGCCTGTTCCCTACTGGTGCAGCCAAAGCAAGCAGTCCCCTTATTTTTAAGACACCTGCTTAGGGAGAGACATCTCCCTCATGCTGCTGGTGCTTGCAATAAGCAAGTTTCTTCCCCCCACTCTTCTCTGGTGATGGACAAACTGGAAAAGGACAAGGCTCGGCCAGCAGCAATTGCTGATTTTGATGGCAATGGATTGAGGATTAATTTTGTAAATTAAAATTTAAACCTCCTGTCCCACACGTGTTTGAGAAACAGGCAGTGAAGCCCTTTTAGCAGAATAAAAAAAACCCTAATGCAGCTCACTGCAAGCTAGGAATTAGGCAATTGCACCTGTTTATTTGTGGTCAGCTGACCTCCCCTTCTTTGTCCTCATTGCTAAGAATGAACCAGTAAGATAAACAAAAGAGAGCTCATGCAGGGGCAAATGCATAATATTATTTCCTTTGTTGGAAATCCCCCCCCCAAAGCATTAAGGAAGTGACCTCATACGGTCCCTTCTTTATTGATTAAGGAAGAACTGAAGTCACATAGTACATGCAGTTGGAGTTCCTGTTGTCTCTCTTTGACTTCATTGTGGTCTCATTTCCCTTCCAGTTCATCAAAAAGATATGGATTTCTGTTCTTCAGTACTTTGTAAAGCAGATCCTTGCAATAGCGGTTCCAACTTGGCGCCAGCATGTAGAGCGCCCTCATTTTCTCTTGGTTGGTTCCCTTTGAAGAGATCATTTCATACTGCTCATTATTCAGAATGGTGCCAAGGAGCATATCCAGCACCGCTTCAACGTTGCTGGTCCGCTGGATCAGCTCTTCCCGGTGTTGCTCAATGAAATGTTGTTTTGATGAGACTGACATTGGATGAGGTGGGCTTGCCTCTGTCAGACAAAAATAAAAGACAATGCTCTTTTAAAAAAATGGCTTCAGAGGATGTTTCAAGACAGTGAGCTCTAGAGAGAGGTGATCAAAGTAGAAGGCCTAGTTTGTCTTCAAGCTGTCCTGCCTCCCAGACATTTATAGGGATAGAAAATGGCTGAGAATGTGAGAAATAACTCATGGCATGTTCCAGAGGCACTGCTGAGGAACAGTGCAGTAGTCTCTATGTAGCCACTAGCAGCTGGAAAAGAGAGAGAGAGAGAGAGAGAGAGAGAGAGAGAGAGAGAGAATGAGTAGATGCATGAAGCAAGCAGAGACTTCAAGGATGACTTCCAAATCTCACTCTAAAATTTCCCATAGTGAATATGCACCATTCCAGATGTGCAACCCTGGGTAGGTTATTACTGCATTCCTACTGACCTTCTGTTGGGTTAGAAGATTTCAGCTCTTCTGAAAGAGAACAGGGAAGATGCAGTCAGAGAGTGCATGTGGCCTTTTCAAGCTATGGTCTAATCTTGCGTTCTTCCCTTGAGCAAAGCTCACCTTGTCTCACAAAGGCCTCCCAGATGAGTTCATCCCTTTTCTTCTCTATCAGGTTGAAGTGGAACTTATCTTGCCTGTGTTCAGCATAGAGTTCAAGGTACTGCTGCTCCATGTCTGCATGCAAATATTGAAGCTCCAGTTCCTGTGGGAAAGAGGGAAAGCTGTGTGATTATGGCTTAGCCCATGGTCTACCAATTTTAAGGGGAGTAAATAAGAGGTTGAAGGGATCCTGGTATAGCTGTCCCCTTCTCATACCACACAGACTCCCTCCAGGTAACACTTTCCATCATTTTTGCGTCTTACCTTGGGGCAGATTTCGACATCATCTAACTTCTGCACAAAGAAGCGAGAGCCAATCCTCAGAGGCTTGAGGATGACAGAGGGTTTATCCAATCTCCACGAAGGGCATTTCTCTTCTTTCTCATGGACTGTCTGGGAAGCACAAACAGAGTGATTTTTGAGACATGCAAGGGAGATGCCAAGCTGCTAAGCCAATTCCAAGCCTCACCTCAGGGAAGACTTCCAAGTCAACATGCTGCATAACCTGGCATAAAGGTATTTTCTTTACACAATTTGATGACAACACTGTGTCTAGAGAAGAAGACAGTCATTTGGCTTCTGCCCAGCAAAGGAAAGGGGTTTATTTTTATACTAGATATTTGAATACTAATGCTGGTTGGGGGCAGCTGCTAATGTGGGTTCATGTTTGCTAGAACTTCAATCAATCAATCAATCAATCAATCAATCAATCAATCAATCAATCAATATCAATCAATCAATCAATCCAAGCACACCTTGATGAATGAGTTTGCCCACAGTTATTGCATCTAATTATATTGCAAGTCTCGTGCCACTTATCAGAGTGAAAGATTCCCAATTACCTTTCTTAGAGAAGAGTCGTTTGGGAGGAGGTATAGGTGGAATTTTTGAGCTGGAACTTCAAGCACTTGATAGAGCAGTGTGATGCAGTGGACCTTCATCTTCCGTTTAAACCAAGGCTTTTTGAAAACTACTCCACGGGAAGAGAACTTGGGGTTTCTCAACACAGCATGACGTGACCCCACTCTGCTTGGCTTTTCTAGACTCATCCCCTCTTCCGCAAAATGTCCAATGTAGACTTGGGAGCTGTCCCCATCTGTAAAAAGAAGGAACACAAATGGAATATGGGTCAGTAATAGGTAGCTTGCTTAGGGCAGTGGCTCTGGAGGTTATCTAAACATTTTTCAAAAAAATAATTTTTATTAAGAATTTCATCTTAACAAATTATCAAAAACATATCATCTTCATTTTCCCCATTTTCCCCTTCCCCCTCCCCCTCCCCAAGAAAAACCCTCCCTCCCTCCCCCCAAGACTTCCCTCAGCTCCTCTCTCTGATTTTTCAACACATATTATTCTCTGCATAATATAAACTTGTAAAGATCCTTAATTTATCTGTCTATTATGTTAGCAATAATAAATTTGTGTATGTTTATTCAAAACCTGCCAAGGAGTCCAGTTCATTTTGTTGTTAAGTAATTTGTAAAATGTTCCCATTCTTCTTTAAAGCTAGATATCTCCTCCTGCACACTAGCCCTTCTCTTTTCTGCACCAGCCCTCCTGGTAACAGCTCCTTCCTGTTTACCCGCCATCTCTGAGTCAAAACAGGTAATGCTGTACTTGACTGCTCCCAGTGGATTACATCCCACATATGTTATATCGTATTCTTGTTTAGTATTCATTCCTCCAGTTACAGTTATACCATTGGAAGGTTCCCCACCCCCCTACCGTACCTGCAAGGCACAGGAAGTGAGGGAAGTGAACGGCTGCCACAGCCTCGAGTGGATCCGCTTGGATGTTGAGCAAAGGACCAGCGACAGACAACCTCTGTGCATCCCTTCCATTCAGGTGCTTGTGCCATGAATCAAAGTGGTATGTTATGGTGACACCCGCTCCCACCTCAAATATGAGATCAGTGTAGTAGCACTGAAAGGAGCCAGCCTCAAGGGAGCACAACCTGAATGCAACAAAGAGAAAGATGAAAGGAACAGTGCAGTGGCGTAGCGTGGGTGGTCAGCACCCGGGGCAAGGCAAGTAATTTGCGCCCCCTAACCTGTGGATTTGCGCCCCCTAACTCGTGGATTTGCACCCCCTAACCCTAACCCCCAGATGTTGCGCCCGGTGCGGCCGGCCCCCCCTGCACCCCCCACGCTACGCCACTGGAACAGTGATCAGTGCAGTTTCCCCTGCTATTCTATTAGATCAGGGGTGGCCAGCTCCCAAGAGACTGTGATCTACTCACAGAGTTAAAAACTGGCAGTGATCTACCCACTTTTTGGGGGTTCAGGCCAAAGTAGCTGAGCTTTTTTCAGGGAGGAGGAAAGCCCCATTTTGGGGGGGGGGTGCAGGGGGAAAATGTTGAGCTTTTTTTTAGAGGAGCCAAAGTTGTTAAGGGTTTTTTGGGGGGAGCTGGTGATCTACCACAGACGTCCAGTGATCTACCGGTAGATCAGGATCTACCTGTTGGACATGACTGTATTAGATGTATCTGTAGCTCATCTCACAACTATTAATATGTACGGCCTGCATGTTCTTCTCATTCTAATGACAATGTAGTAAAGGTCAATACCACCTGCATGTTCTGCTTCTTTGCTCTTGGCTCATCTGCATCTGATGCAGCTGTTGTGGGATGTGAAACACAAGAGCAGTTAAGTACAACATTCCTAGAGTGAACATGTTTACACATGGAGAGGAATGATTGTCCAGCCAGCAGATAAACTTCCTGTTTCCTTCTGGGCTGGGACAGACTTCCTATGTATGTGACTAGAGGTGGGCGTGGCCTCACCTGTGCAGGTAACGACAAAAGCACAGGGTAGGACAGCCATCTCTCTCTCTGTGACTACTTTTGTCGAAGAAGCAACATCTGCTTAGCCAAAGATGCTCTTTTGGCCTCCAGCCAAGAGAGGACAAAGGGACTGTATGTTTATGGGATAGTTTCCAGGTGTATGTTACTTTTCTAAGCTAAGTCTGCCTTCTGGGATCCGACTGTGAACAAAATGTGAGTAAACTTTTTATACTTTTAAATAAGACTGTGTCGTGTCTTATCTTTTATGAGGGAATAAGGGGAAAATACCAGAACAGTTATTATAGAGGCTTTAGCGAGCCTGAGCAAACACATCTGCTGTGAGTTTAAAAAGGGGAATGTTACCCTGCTAAATTGTGAACTTGTTTACACAAGTTGGAAAGGCTACAATCAAACAATATATCCTCTCCTGCATCCCTGAACATTTCCACAGCTGTGTGGGTGGCAGACCTATGCAAATAACATATTGGAAGCTGTATGGGGATGAGGAGAGTTGATTAGAAGGGTAAGGATAAGAAAAATATGGGCTCCCTTTGAAAGCTCTTTGCTACACAGTGGCCAAGTATAGGGATGAAGCTTTTAGTAAAGAGAATCTCCCAAGCAAACATCTTGCCACACACACACAGCATTTTGTCATAGAGAAGTATTTGGGCTACAAGACTCCCCAGGAAGTAAGTAAGGCTTCTTTCGGTACTGGAAAAAAATGCTTTTAAATGCTGGAACTAACAAAAGGTTGTGTGAGTGACTCTTAGTAATTCTCTAAACCAGCCAAATCCAGTGAGCATGGGGAGGGCTCCAGTCTCCCTTCCATTACCATGGCAGGTAAGCTTTTCTGTAACAGAATTCACCCACCGCACAATCACAACATGCTGTCACAGATGTAAGCTGGTTATATGAAGACCATGAGACCCCAGAGATGTACCTAGGGTCTTTTGTGCCCTTGCAAGGAGCTGTATCAGCAACCCCACCCCCCTGCGAATCACGTTGCCTTTGTGCTGCAGTACGAGAAGGGTGCGAAACATCTGTGTTTGATCTCTCTGAGATGCCGCCACACACACATATACATTGTATTTTTCTGGGGTGATTTTGGGTATGCCTCCGTGAGACCCACATTAGTTGAATGTGTTCTGTAGTACCTTTCCCAGAATTGTCAGCAGACAATTCAATGTTGAAAACATTATTTGAATGTAGAGATTGTAAAAAGATCTCACCTGTAGATTTCATGGTTCCTTTGTGAATCCCAAACCACACCTGGTATGATTTTCTCTGGAAGATCCTGTGGCAAAGCAGTAATGATTAATATTTATGCCATACTGCCCATCCTATCTGAAAATATAGGCATTCTTATCTTCTTGCAGTGCCCTAGTTCCTACACCAAGGAGCACTGCTGGAGCCCCTATAGAAACACTAAACACTATGTCACAGCATCTGCCTTTTGTGTTTGTTTTGGCAATGAGCTATAGCATGGTGATTACAGGCATTGTCTTTTCTTTTCTTTTTAATCTAGACTTTTACCCAAAAATGTTTACAGAATATTTGCCATTCTTTCCAAAGATCTCGGTGTACTTACCAAAGGCAGATGTAACCCAAAAATATTAAATTACCTGCACTCTCTAGGTAAGGAAAGATAAGGATGGGTGGGTGTGCAAGGAAGTAGTGAACCAACATTTTGTAGCCATATCAATGCATTTGCATGCAGGTATACACCCTCCTCTTTAGTCAAAGAATTGCCTCCTGCTCCTTCAGACCCTGGGGACAGGTTGAAATCTGAAGAATTCTATTGAAACATGGGATTATTGCAAACTGATAACATCATAGTTTAAATCCCACACAGAACATTTCCACGCTATATACAGCAATCACAATAGGAGTGCGTACAGTTGGCCATTTGCAGCTCACAACAAAAAACACACACACAATTATTTGGGTTGGAGACACCTGTCCATTCCAAGTACAGTGGTACCTCGGGTTACATACGCTTCAGGTTATAGACTCCGCTAACCCAGAAATAGTACCTCAGGTTAAGCACTTTGCTTCAGGATGAGAACAGAAATCGTGCTCCGGCGGCGCAGCGGCAGCAGGAGACCCCATTAGCTAAAGTAGTGCTTCAGGTTAAGAACAGTTTCAGGTTAAGAACGAACCTCCTGAACGAATTTAGTACTTAACCTGAGGTACCACTGTAATTTGTATTGAATAGCAAACCCACAAACTTACCTAAGCTTGAAATTCAAATTCACAAGTTAGGTGTTAAAAGGGGCTAATACAAATCAGGATGAGTCCAGTCCTTTACCTCTCTAGGACACTGGTAGCAAAATGCACTTTTCCTGGAATTTGCAGGACTTGTCTTTCGGCACGGCCCTTTCTCTGCAAATAGAGCGGATTCTGATACTTGCACCGAGAACTCAGGAATGCCTGTAAAAACAAGTGATTTATTTTTGCACATGGCTGCTGTGAAAATGAAGAAGCAAACCTTGAAGATTAGACAAATGTGAAGTGAATTTCACCTTGTTCTGCTTGTATGAGGAATAGGGGAAAGGCCTACTGAGTTCAGTGGGATGTACTTGCACCCACAGATTGGGACTGTAAAACTTTGGGTCGTCAGGAAATGGAATGCAAAAAGTAGAGGTGGTACTAATTCGGTTGTTAACCCAATCTCTTCTCTTCTCTCTCTCTCTCTCTCTCTCTCTCTCTCTCTCTCTCTCTCTCTCTCACACACACACACACACACACACACACAACTTTGATAACACAGGCATCCTGACATGGATAAATCAAAGTGGGAAATGGAAACAAGAGATGATCTGAAGAGGGATGGAACCCACTGCAATTTTGCTGTAAATTTTTATTATTTATCTCATACTATAAATTCCTATTTATTCTATACTGAAAGTCAGGCCTGATTACAAGTAGAAACCCTGATGAAACTACTTCTAACTAGTAAAAGACATCTGCTCTTGGTCACAGGAGAAAACTGTGTCTGTTTGAGATCACTGGTTGTGTGCACCCATGTGTATTTGTAGTGTCATTTTTCAAAATAATTGCAAAGAAGGGGAAGTGAATAAAGCATGAAAAAGCTACAATGCAAAGATGATAAATAATGTTATTCTTGCCATTTAATGTCCATGTTGAAACGATGCGAAGAAATAATGTGAGGTGGAGGAAGGGCAAAGAGGGGCATTTAAAACTGCTTGAGGGTTGTTGGTTTTTTTACAACCAACTGAGGTATAAATTTTATGCAATAAAATAATATAAATATAGGAAGAGAGACCTGCGATTTCTGAGTCCTCCCTCCAATTGGTTAAGACACACTGAGAATGTAAATAATAAGTTTATGACAAACACGACCCAGCTAAAGAAACCTCTCTTCCTCCAGCCAACATTTCTTCATGAGGAGATAATCAGGCTCAAACAAATGTTCCCCTTTCCGAGGTCCTTACTTGCCCTTCCACGGAGAAGCGTGTCCGCCTGCGGCTGGCAGTCGATGGCCTTCAGCACTTTGGCTGCCACCTCTATGGCACCATCCACATCATAGTGTCTGAGCAGGAGATGGCAGAGAGTCCAAGCACCACGTTCCTGCAGCCAGTCCTGGGTGACAGGGAGATCGCCCATCAGAATGTAGAAATGGCAGAGTTCGCCCTTGAACTTTTTTAGCTCGGACTCATCTAAACTCTCCAGGGTGCACGGCAGGAGACCATCGATGGCTCTATTATAGCTCAAATGGTGACCTGACAGCAGAAGTGACAGCCCAGAATCCTCTTCAGAAGAGCTCCCAGGATGAACCTCAGGGGCCAGAGACTTCTCCAAGCAGAGGGTATTGAGGTTCCCCACCTGGATGCCTGAAATGAAGTGGTTTTCTCTCACAAAGTCACCATAGATTCAGCAGGTTTGTAGGCATCATTGGTGACGTAAGGGTTGTATCCTTCAAAGCCCAGAGCACCGAACAAGTGTATTTGCCTCAGTTGGGCTCTTGGCCTTTCAGAGTCATAAGTGCCAGAGTAGTATCCTTCAAGGTCCAGGGCATCCTCCGAGAAGATGTGTTTTTTTCTCTGCAACACGCCTCTCCCCCCCATTGCGCCCTGCCCCCCCAAAGTCTCTGGGGCGCTCACGGAACGGCGCAAAGGGCTATAGACGGGGAGGATCTGGTGCCGCGGCGTCCACAGCATTCCACCGCCTGCGCTGAGAGATCTTCCAACGGCCCTGACCGACTCCTCTCTCCTTACCGGGCTGCTACTTCCTCTTCCCTCGGGCAGAGAAGCTCTGCGCCGATTTCTGTCCTCTGTCTGTGGGCCGCCCGCCCGCATTCTCGGTCGCGTGGCGTGTCGCGTCCGTAGAGAAGGAACCCCGCTTTCGACACCAGCGGACTCGACGGCGGGGACGGAGCCCGCGATTGCCGCGAGCACGTTCGAAGGGGCGTCTTCCTGCATCTGATTTTCCCAAGCAGGAGCTCAACCCGCTCTGCTGCTACCTATCAGTCTTGTCCCGCTCTTGCTTCCTCCTAGTCAGAAGGAGGAGTGTCAGAAAACCCCCGGGGGGCGGGCTCCTCCGAGGTCGCCTTCCTATCCGTAGCTGTCAACGTTTCCCTTTTTTAAAGGGAAATTCCGTTATTCAGAATAGGATTCCTCGCAAGAGAAGAGAAAAGTTGACAGCTATTGTTTAGTCGGGTCCAACTCTTCGTGACCCCATGGACCAGAGCACGCCAGGCACTCCTGTCTTCCACTGCCTCCCGCAGTTTGGTCAAACTCATGTTTGTAGCTTCGAGAACACTGTCCAACCATCTCGTCCTCTGTCGTCCCCTTCTCCTTGTGCCCTTCATCTTTCCCAACATCAGGGTCTTTTCCAGGGAGTCTTCTCTTCTCATGAGGTGGCCAAAGTATTGGAGCCTCAGCTTCAGGATCTGTCCTTCCAGTGAGCACTCAGGGCTGATTTCCTTCAGAATGGAGAGGTTTGATCTTCTTGCAGTCCATGGGACTCTCCAGAGTCTCCTCCAGCACCATAATTCAAAAGCATCAATTCTTTGGCGACCAGCCTTCTTTATGGTCCAGCTCTCACCTCCAGCTATGCTTGACTGCTATGCCTCTGGATTTTTTCGCTGGCAGCGGATTTGTGGCAACGCCGACAGAGAATTTGTGGCAGTGCTTTTTTCTAAAAAAATGTTTAGGGGTACTCTCATTTTAACTCAAGAAAACCATAATTTTATTGTTCAAATTGGGGAAAATTAAATACAGTAAATGGACAAAAGTACAAAGATTCACAACATGTTTAGGGGTATGCGTGCCCCTGCGGCCTCCCCAGAAAAAAAGCACTGATTTATGATATTAAAAGGAAATCTGAGGTGGAGGCTTTGCCCCAGTTTTGAATATCAAAGGTTGTCATAAGACTCACTGCAGGTAAAGCAAGCAGGCAAACAAAAAAAGCAGAATATATCTGTGGAAACGTGGATAGTGGAAAGCAAGCAAGATGATCAAGGGCCTGGAAACCAAGCCTTAAGAGGAAGGGTTGAAGGAGCTGGGTCTGTTTACCCTAGAAAAGAGGAGACTGAGAGGAGATAGCTGTCTTCAAATATCTAGAGGGCTGTCACATGGAAGAGGGAACAAGCCTGGGTTCTGTTCTAGAGGGAAGGACTCAAACCAATGGCTTCAAGTTACAAGAAAATTCCGACAATACACCAGGAAGACCTTTTGGACAGTAAGAGCTGTTTGACAGTGGAATGGCTAAAGAAACATTGGAATAGAACCCAAAAAGCACTATAAGTTGGAAAAATTTCTCTGTATTTTTTGGATGTCTTGTGGTTTAATTTTAACTGATTTTATCCAGCTGTATTTTATATTGCTAAGTTGCTTTGAGACTTTTTTGTATAGAGACTAGGAAATGTAATAACTAATCATAATCATAAATATTCTTGTTGCTCTCTCCTTTCCAGTGCTCCTGCTCAGCCCTGAGTTTAAGTGAGTGTGCAAGGGCCCCCAGGAAGGAAGGACTCCAAAACCTGCTCAAGATTTTCCTGGGATGTTTTGGTTAGCTCTGAGTTTCTCCAATACTGGGTGCCACTGCCCCATCTTGCGCTGCAGCTGATTTTATGGGTATTGAAATCTACACATGCTTGGCTATTCCAGGAATTGTATCTCTTCTGGATCTAGGAATTAGAAGGAGGTTGAGGTATACAACCTACCGCCCCCCCCCCAAACTTATAACAGTTATGTAGCAGGATCTCTGTCTCAGCTGGCTGGTTCCTGTCTTGGCTGGTCTGGATCAGGATTGTCCGTGTAAATTGGCCATCATGACTCAGCCAAAGCTGAGTTTTTCCAGTGCTCTAACCCAGGGGTCAGCAACCTTTTCCAGCCGTGGGCCGGTCCACCGTCTTTCAGACCATGTGGGGGCCGGACTATATTTTGAAAATAAAAATAAAAATGAATGAATTTCTATGCCCCTATGGGGAAATTAATCCTGCCGTCCAGTCAGCGCTTCCCCTGCACAGCACTGCTTTGAAGCTGGAAGCTGACCCGGGCAGGAATAGCAGAGTAGCAGCGGTCCTGCATCCATGTGAGATGAGGGATAAATCAAGTCCAAAGACAGATCAGTTCTTATCTCTAGAAGCGTTTATTTACAGAGCAATAAATCCATCAGAACATTCCAGCATCTTTCTCTTGTGCTCTCCAAAAGCACACACACAGCCTCTCTGCTGTGCTGCGTCTCAGTCTCAGTCAGAATCGAAAGCAATTCTCTGAACACACACAGACTCTGACCCACTTCCCTGCATCAAGCTCCTCCCAGATACAGGACACCACGGAGTTTTAACCCTGTCAGTTCCAAACTCCACATAACCCAGAGATGCATTTTAAATAAAAGGACCGTGGGCTGGATTGAGAAGGGGATTGGGCCTTAGGTTGCCTACCCCTGGGTTAGGGTGTTCAAAGGGGTGTTCTAAGGGTTAGGGACAGGCCAAACAAACCATTTGCTAATCTTAATGCCCTGACCATGCCGTGAAGGAAAAGACAGCTTTTAGGTAACCTGGTCTGCAGTTGTTTAGAGCTTTGCATGTAAGTAGCAAGACCTTAGCGTAGGCTCAGTAGCTAATAGGTGGACTCCACAGACCTTTTAGCATGGGTGTGATTTGTTCCTGATGAGGAAAGGCCACTCGGCTTGCACAACCCATTAGAATAAATGGGTTTAATATAGCGGTACTTCATTGGCACTAGACAGCGGTATGATGCATTTTCTATTTGACTGTCAGCTAATTTAATACGAAATTCATTACAGAAACAGGAAAGTCCAGCTGCAAAAATAAGTCACAAAACTAATTTATTTGCAAGTGATAGTTTAGTATTTTCAACACAGCAACACCTGCACCCTTTGAACCAGGAAAGCAATTCATCAGTGGCGTAGCTAGCCACTTGGGTGCCCGTGCCGGTGCACACACCCTGCACCTGGGGGCAGGGTGAGTCACCCATGGGGGCAGGGCAAGCTGTCCATAGGGTGGGGTGAGCTGGGGCACACTGTGTGGAACCTCCATGGGGTCCACCCACCACCTCCAGCGGGCAGATGCAAGCCCCATGGTGCTGTTTTGGGCAGCACGGAGCCTGCAGGCACCCGAGCCACTATGGCAGTCCTAGAGCCATGCCGCCTCTGAGGTCACGGCTCCATCGTCTGAAGTAAAATGTACAAGGAGGAGGATAATGAAGCCTTGAGAAGGGTTGGGCAGCAGCTGCAAGAGGCTCCGCAACTCAACTTTGTGCTGATGGATGGTGGCCAGTGAGGGCTGCGGTTGTGGTGTGAAGTTGTTGTTGTTGTCGTTGTCCTCCTCCTCCTTGGAGCAATGGAAGCCCACGAGACCCAACCGTAGCTCAGCTGTGGAGGCATTCAGTCTCACTCTCTCTTCCTCACACAGTAGTTCGAAGGAGAATGAGGTGACAGTGGAGTGTCGCACAACCCCACTCACCAGTGTCCACTCCTAATGACACCAGCACCAACAAAGCTGAAGGCCCTAATGAGAGTGGGGGAGGGAAATGAAGCTGATCATAGGGAGCGGGGGTGTTACAGCTCCATGTGAGAGTGCCTCTCAATCTACAGCAGAACATCATAGAGAGGTGGGGATGAGAATGGTATCTGGGCAACTGCCTAAGGGAGCAAAGGGGTGACATACTTGACAGAGTAGAGAACAGCCTCCTCCAATTACACTCCAGTTCTTATCATGGGAATATTGGAGGGTATGCATGTAAGTTCTTGGGAAAATACATGGTATGGCTTTGTCTGCAGGAGTCCCCTAGCAATAAGGAGGTGGATTTCTGGTGCCTTGAAAAGGGTCTTGTCTTCTGCCTTCCCTTGGGGCCTCATTGCCCTTCCAGGTCTTTCACGAGATGTGGATTTTTGGCCTTCAGTGCCTCATACAGCTTATTCTTGCACTGGAGGTCCCAGCTTGGCACAAGCTTGTAGAGCTCTCGCATCTTGTCTGGGTTAGTTTCCTGGGCAATGATTTTTTGGTATTGCTCCTCACTGAGGACGAAGGCATGCAAACTATCCAGCACCGGTTCCACTGGGATGGTCCGTTGGATTAGCACCTCCCTGTGCCGCTCAATGAAGTGCACGTTGGAAGAGTTTGGAAACTGCGGCCCTGCCAGGAAAGAGAGAAAGAATGGAAATCTTGCTACAGGTTCACACTGCAGGCTTAAGACTGGTTCCCCAACTCATTACCTCTTCCCCCATGCCCTGGGAATTGTAGTTCCATGAGGGGAGGGATTGTGAACAGAGCATTGCCAGTAGCTCACCTGCCTAAAATTCCCAGAATTCATTGGGCAAAGCCATAACTGTTGAAGAAGTATAAAACTGAAATAAGTGAGAGCTGTTGGAAGGGAGCCAAGGCTGGGGCCAGCCCTACCATTAGGGAGAGTGAGGTGGCATCATAATTTGGGGTATCATAAACGACAGCAAATTGTCAGGCAATTAATTCATTACTATTTCACATAGTATTATATTTAGCTTTATCTTTTCTTACTTTAAAGCCCAGGAATTGATAGAGGGTGGGACTGAATGACACTTGGAACCCCTCCAAACTCTACAAATTCTATGCGTCTATTATTGTTGTTATCAGTACTGAACCCAGCTTTCTTCCACAGGGGCAATTTTCCTCACTATCCAAATTCCACTATCCCCATATGGCCTAGGACCCTCATACTTATGGGACCTCCTCTCCTGGTATGCCTCGCGGAGGACCTTATGGTCCACAAGCCATAACACCTTGGAGGTCCCGGGCCTCAAGGAGGTTAGACTGGCCTTCTCAGCCCTGGCCCCAGCCTGGTGGAATGCTATGTCGCAAGAGACCAGGGCCTTGCGGCACTTGACATCTTTCTGCAGGGCCTGCAAGATGGAGTTGTTCCTCCAGGCCTTTGGTCTGGGCCTAGTCTGACCCCCCTCTTTTTACAAGACCCTGCATGTAAGTGACCTCTCTCACTCCTCCAGCCGGGTCATATAAGACCAGTACAAATAACTGGGCCTGGTGAGCACTTAATGTTCCCAACCCCTATAGTTATAATTCGTGGGTTGCCATCATTCTGATCTTAACTTGTTTTTAAGCTGTATTTTAATCAATTGTTTGACTTTATGTTTTAATGTATTATATACTTTGATGTCAGCCACCCTGAGCCCAGTCCTGGACGGGGAGGGCTGGATATAAATAAAATTTATGATGATGATGCCATGAAAACCTTATCCACAAGGCCTCTGTCCTTGGAAGAAGACAAAGTTATGGAACGTTGTCTCACAGATTTATGAATTATGCTTACAGTATCACTTCATAACAAATGACAATAAGAGCAAGTAACAGTTCATATTTTAAGAACTGCCACTCACTTTAAAATTGAGAAGTTCACACTGTAAAACTTAGAGTGAGGAGATCAATGTCAGCAAAAGCTGTTCTGCTTGCCGGATGGAACAATTCTCTTAGTTTCCCTCTGAACTGTGTTCTGCGGATTATTGTGACCCTCCAGAGAGGACTTGAGGGAGAGTGACAAGGTGGATATTGAGGAGAAAGTCCCATTGCATTAGTGGGAGCCCTTCTGATGCCATGTCAGGTTAGTTGCATCTGGGTAAAAAAATTTCTTAAAAACCTAGGTGAGTTGAAAGATCTTCATCTGGCACCAAACAAAACAATAAGCCCAGACAACCTTGTCTAAGAAGGCTGTTGAATAAAGTTACAGTGGTACCTTGGTTCTCAAACTCAATCCGTTACGGAAGTCGGTTCCAAAACCAAAGCATTCCAAAACAAAAGGTGCACTTTCCCATAGAAAGTAATGCAAAATGGATTAATCCATTCCAGACTTTTAAAAACAACCCCTAAAACAGCAATTTAACATGAATTTTACTATCTAACGAGATCATTGGTCCATAAAATGAAAGCAGTAATCAGTGTAAGGTAAGGTAAGGTAAGGTAAGGTAAAGGGACCCCTGACCATTAGGTCCAGTCGTGACCGACTCTGGGGTTGCGGCGCTCATCTCGCTTTATTGGCCAAGGGAGCTGGCGCACAGCTTCCGGGTCATGTGGCCAGCATGACTAGGCCACTTCTGGCGCACCAGAGCAGCGCACGGAAACACCGTTTACCTTCCTGCCGGAGCGGTACCTAATTATCTACTTGCACTTTGATGTGCTTTCGAACTGCTAGGTTGGCAGGAGCAGGGATCGGGCAATGGGAGCTCACCCCATCGCGGGGATTCGAACTGCTGACCTTCTGATTGGCAAGTCCTAGGCTCTGTGGTTTAACCCACAGTGCCACCCACGTCCCTAATAATCAATGTACTGTACTATTAAAAAAGTAAGACAGTATTGTAGATGATTAAAAAAAAAAAATCTTACCTGCACTGATGATAGCCATTGTTTGGATGGGGGGCTTTTATCCATTTCTGCAGTCACACAATCAATCAATCAATCAATCAATCAATCAATCAATCAGTAGCTGAATTGGGTTCCACACAGTCACAAAAACAAATTAACCGGAAAAGCCTCAAAAACCAAAATGCAAAATAAATAGCAGAAACAAAAGTGCCAAACTTAATCCATTCCGAAAGTCCGTTTAACTTCCAAAATGTTTGAAAACCTAGGCGCAGCTTCTGATTGGTACAGGCACCCCAGAAACAATAGCCGACAGCCCCATTAGATGTTCGGTTTCTGAAAATTGTTCGAAAACCAGAACACTTACTTCCGGGTTTTTGGCATTTGAGAACCAAGGTACCACTGTACAAAAGTTATTTTTCATTTTTGTGCAGTGTATGTTCTACTGTGTCACCAGCACTTCCTATTGGGAGGAAGATAAGATACAAGTACGATGAAAGAAACAATTAAAACCTGCTGACCTTGTGCTGGGTGTATAATAGGAGAAGCCATCTGCCCTGAAGTTAACTCATCTGAAAATCAAGAAGAAAAAGTCAGTCAAAGAGGGAGTGTGACCCGTGGTCCTTTTCCATCCTGCCTCCCAAAATATGACTCAACCTCACGATCATCCCTTGTTCAAAACTCACTTTTTTTTAAATGGGCCTTCCAAACAACTTCAGTCGTGCCCTTCTTCATCAGGTAGAAGTTGAACTTCTCTTGCATTTGTTCAGCAGACAGTTCTACGTACTGCTGCAGTTTCTCTGCATCCAGGTATTGAAGATGCAGTTCCTGTGGGAAAGAATGAAACCTCTGTAAGTGTGAATCTGGCTTAGCCCAGCCCACCATTCCAAGGGAGTCAAATTAAAGGGTGAAGAAGGATCCTCGTTGAATTTCTCCCATTCTCAGACTTCACAGTCTTGGTTCTGCCCCATCAAAAAACCACCATCATCTTCATGTCTCACCTCAGGATTCACTGTGACATCCTCTGGAGTACTAAGAGAGACCTGAGAGCCAATCATCAGAGGTTTCAGGGTCACAGGGGGTTTCTCTATTCTCTTTGAATTTACTTCACGCTTATCGACCGCCTGGGAATGGTAAAGAGAGTCACTTTTGACATACGCAGAGAGGGACCAAAATTTTTGGAAGACTAGATGCCTACAACATTCTTGGCATTGTAGCACCAGGCGATGCAAGAATGGGGAATCTGGTGTCCTACAGATGTTGTTGGACTCATATCCTCCCCAACAAGCATGGGCCAAGGATGATGGGTTTCATAGTTCAAGCACATCTGCAGAGACATAGATTCTCCATATGCAATATAAAGAAAATTAAACCACTATGGCAATAGAAACTAAAATGTGGAGCGGAGATTTCCTGGCCTCATGAGGAACTGAAGGAAGCCAAGGCTCTTGGACTGGGCAGCCTGAACGATGAAGTGGCCAAGAGGTACCATGAATCCTGGGTCCACCTGCATCTTCTCTTGATGAGACCATGCAGGAAACCACAGAAGCCATGAAACTTCATTATTTGAATGAAGCATAAGAAGACATTTTAAGGAAAAGTTTAAATTGAGAAGGCAATATGATAGTGTGCTTTATCTCCCATGTGTCAACACTGCAAATCAGGAAGAATGTTTTTCCTCAGGAGTTATCTGAGAAAGCTCGTAACTACCAAGCTGATTCCTTAATGAACGAAGCAGTATTTGTTCATTGCTAAATACGTTTACTCTGAAGGAAGTGTTACTGATTTCAATGAAGGCTTCCAGGAGAATGTGCTTAGGATTTCACAAGTCAGTGACAACCTGTTTGTTTAGAGAACCAGACAGGCTGTGTAACAAATGAAAAGGGCATATTTCAATATTGGAAAAATCACTTTAAACCAACAGTGCTGGTGGGAAGCTAAGTAATCCAGCATTGGGCAACTTGCTAATCTTCTCTCTACTGGCATGTTGATGTTGGGTAGAAGAGATCAAGTCCAACAATTGTGCATAGTCGGGGTTAATATGATCAAGCAAATGATCCAGGCAATCGGGAATACCAGAGATGGAAATTCCTGGTTACCTTTATTATCGAAGGGTCATTGGGCAGAAGGTACAGGTGAAATGTTGGCGTTTCCAGATGAAGCCTATGATAGAGCAGTACAACAGTGTTGATCTTTTGCTTAAACCACTTTTTGAAAACGACTCCAAGGGAAGAGAACTTGGGGTTCTCCAACACAGCATGGTGAGGCTCCACTCTGTCTGGCTTCTCCAGCCTCATCTCCCCTTCAACAAAATGTGCAATGTAGACATGGGAACTATCTTCACCTGAAAAGACAAACATGTTAGCAGTGGGAAAGTGACAAAAATATCATCACTTAACCCTCCCTATTTCATGCAAGTATTCATTTTCTCATTGTCATTTAAGAGGTTTATAACATCATTTCACAGGACAATGTGCTTGCATGGCAGCTTAAAACAGAATGCAAATCACAGAAAATAATAAAACAGCACAGTTGGAACATTTTGAAAAATTGAAACAAATCACAAAAGTCTGGTATGCCAGCACTCCTGACCTCTAGAACCCACCCATAGCATTCTGGAAACATCAATGGACATTTAGGACTCCTCCTATTATGGTTATAATGCTGGAAACTTCTCCCCTGACATACCTTCAAGGCACAAGAAGTGAGGGATGCAAATGGATGCCACAGCCTCTGCTGCATCCACCTTAAAGTTGAGCAGAGGGCCAGCAACTTGCAACTCCTCAGTGTTCTGTTCTTCCAGGAGCTTCAGCCATGAATCAAAGTAGTATGTTAAGGTCACAGCTTCTTTCACTTCACATATGAGACCAGTATCATCGCAATGGAAGGAGCCAGCCTCAGTCGAGCGCACTCTGAATGGCACAAAGAGAAAGATGAAAAGGAAAAGGGGACCCCACTCGGTTTACCTTGGGATCTCAAATTTCAGCAGCTCCCTGAGCAATGCCAAAATTCTGAATAATAGTTGTGGCATCTCCTGCAGAGACCCTCAGGCTCCACACCCAGTGCAGCTGAACTGGCCGTGCTCCCCTAAATTTGCCTTTGAATAGCTACATTTGGGTTGTTGAACCAAACTGTGGGAATGTTGAGGGTGGCAAGAGAGGGTATATTGATTATTAATATCCTAACTTGCGCAAGCAAGTTTCTTTATTTAGCAAAGTGCATTCCCCTTCTTACGCAGCAGAAACTGGTTGCAGACTCGTGTGAGTCTCTTAAGACTATAGGCAATTCAATCTGGCTTGTCCAGATTGAGATGTATTCTATTATTCCTGGTAAGGCCCCTTTAGGTAAAGGTAAAGGACCCCTGACAGTTAAGTCCAGTCAAAGACGACTCTGGGGTTGCGGTGTTCATCTTGCTTTACTGGCCGAGAGAGCCGGCATTTGTCCGCAGACAGTTTTTCTGGGTCATGTGGCCAGCATGACTAAACCGCTTTTAGCAAAACCAGAGCGGCGCACGGAAATGCCATTTACCTTCCCGCCAGAGCGGTACCTATTTATCCACTTGCACTTTGACCTGCTAGGCTGGCTGATTAAAGACCCCTTTAATCCCTCCTAAAAGAATAAAGACACTGCAGTCTTATTCATAAGTGCTAAAAAGTCGTTTACTTACATTCAAAGAGAACACGGTGTGAATCCTGAAGGCAGGCTTAAGGCTTAAAGTTATAAGTATGTACGTACAATGTGCATTTACCCCATATCGGGGAATAACCCAATGCTGGCTGAGAGCCAGCAGTGCAGTCCAAGCTGGAAGCAGGTCGAAGGTGAAAGGTGAAAGAGAGAGGACGGGTGCATGACTTGGCCTCTTATCAGGTCTGGTAAGGTCACAACCACCTGCTAGTCACATGCAAGAGGAAGGATGCTCCAGCCAAGTGCAACAGGAAGTTCAGCTGGCTGGACCCAACATTCCCCTGCATGTCCACTCTAGCAAAACAGGCAATGTTGTACTTGACTGCTCTGGTGGATTACATCCCACAAAAACTAGTAGAGAAGAACAAGATAAATTGATTTTGGGGCAATGGCAATAATGCCAAGGAAGGGACAGGGGACAAGAGGAGCTGAAATGACTCCCTTGCTTCAAGAAACTCATTGGGTTATCTTGGGGCAGTCACGGCCTCTTAGCCTAAAGTACCTCACAGAGTTGTGAGGGGAAAATGGAGAGGGGAAAACCATGCATGCCAACTTGAACTCCTTAGGAGAAAGGTGGAATATTTTTAAGGAAGAGAAACAACAATTCCTCCAAAAATCCAGACTCCAGATTTTTCACCTTTCTCAAACTCTGCATCCTTCTTTTGATGCTACCCCAACCTGAAAAGGGGGTGGGATATATACAACTGGAAGTTAGCAACAGCAGTGCTTCAATGTAATGTTTTTCCCCAGCTCTGCTCCATGGAACCAAGGAATTCCTCAGTGAAGACATCAGGAATGGTGGTTAAGCTTCCTTCAGAGAGAATTTGTCCACCACAACTGACCGTTCACTGCAATATGCAGATCACAGATGTACTCTGCATAAGTTTTACCAAGAACCACCATATGTGGTGACTGTGAGACCCACAGAAACCAGATGTGCTCTGTTGGACAATTCAAAGTAGAAACCACTCCCTGAGGGGAGAATGTTTCAAAAGGTCTGAGAGAGATAGAGATGATAGAGATAGAGATAGAGTGATAGCGAGAGAGAGAGATCACACACCTGTAAGCTTCATGGCCCCTTTCTGAGTCCCAAACCACCTCTGGTTTTATTTTTTCTGGAAGATCCTATAATGAAACCATAATCATTCATGTAGATGCCAGAATCCACATCCCATCTGGAAACGGGGCATTATTGTCTGTTCCTAAGACCCTTGAGACCACACCCTTCTAAAACAGATGTGACACAGGAAGATTCCACACTAAACCGGAATCACAGCATTCGAGTTCTGCAGTAGTGCAATGATCTTTTTAGATGGAAAGTGTTTAAGCACTGGAAAATATGGGATGATTTGAAATGTGACATCAACTGGACTGCCTGTAAGATAAGAGCGAGGCAAGATGATTCCCAACTAAATGGAAACACAGTGTGCTAAGTGTGCATTGCAATGACTCTCACCATGAGTTATTAACACAAGGAAACAGCTGTTTAGATGCAGCCTTATTTCCTGCTACCAGACTCTAGCTTTGAATAACAAATATGTAAATAATTACCTAAGATGGGATAGTTGCTAACCTTAGGGGACTAGAAATTTAAATTCAGTGGCTTCATGTTAAAAATATCTTTGTGTACCTTATTCCTGTGGGCGAGAAATGCACACCAATAGAGGTCAGCCTCTTACCTCACTGGGACACCGGCCACACGGCACACTTTCCCCAGAACCTGCTGAGTTCTCCATCTTCATGCTTCCTTCCCTCTGTAAATATGAGCAAAGCAAGATTATTCCCAACTAAATGTAAGCACAGCAAGGCAAGAAGATTCCACATGAAATTGGAATCACATAATTACAATTGCGCAGAAATGCAATGCTTTGTTTTTTATTATTTTTTTAAGCACTAGGAGCAACCTGTTTGGAAACAGCCTTGTGGCTCAATACCAGCAATTAGTGCCGACTAGCAAGATGATTAATTAATGTACAAAAATACCTAAAGAGGGACAAGGGCTTTTTACAGTGCACAAGAAATTCAAATTCAGAACCTTTCTGTTAGAAGTGCCAATATAGGCTTCATTATCATGGGTGGTCAATGCAAATGAGAAGAATGCCCACCCTTTACCTCACTGAGACACCAGTTGCTTGTGATAATCTCCCCAGAACCTACTGGGTTCTCCATCTTCATGCTTCTTTGTTCCCCTTCATATAAGGGGGATTCTGAGTGTGGTGCTGTAAAAGAATGACAATTATTTGCCTGCTATGACTTTTGGAAGTTGGTTTGCAGGGTGAACACATAAAAATACAGTATTTCTTAAGAACCCATAGGATGTGAAGAGTAGCGCCTTGTGTAAGGCCAAAATTTCCTCACCTCTCTCTTTCCACACTACTCAATTCACTATGTTATAGTTGCAAAGCCCTGCAGTACTCTCTAGAAACCAGTCTCACTGCCCAAAATTCGCCTCTGGTGTGGATTGTGGCTAATGCCATGTTTCTGTCTCAGGGTTGGCCCAATACATTTTTCTACCTGAGGCAAACAAGAAAATACCCCCTATCTAACCTGATTAAGACACTGAACAGAAACCAGGTGATCACTACTACCCACTATGATCTTAGAAACATCCTCTTAATCCTTTAAAAAAAAAAGTATTTCTTCAGTGTTGTTGAGAGCACATTGAGCAGCAGGTTGGCCTTGGTGACTTCCAAAGTCTGTTCCAACCCCAAAAGCTCAGCCTGGGTCAACCTCGTGGTAGAGCCATCTCATCTCTCCTACTGACCTTGTTCTGGATGTGGGCCTGAAAACTTCAGCTCCTCTGAAAGAGACCAGGAAAGAGGCAGTCAGATGGGATGTCCTTTCCAGCCTGCCTCCTGAGCTATGGCCCAACCTTGTGGTCCTCCCTCAGCCAAAGCTCACCTTGCCTCACATGGGCTTCCCAGACCAGTTCATTCGTGCTCCTCTCTATCAGGTTGAAGTTGAGCTTGCCTTGCATGAATTCAGCACTGATTTCGAGGAACTGCTCCTCCATGTATTGAAGCTCCAGTTCCTGTGAAAAAGCTCTGTAGGTGTGAATGTGACTTAACTGATGGACATTTTATCTCCAAATGCTGAGAAGAAGCTGAACTGAACTAGCAGACTTTACTCTGGGCATAATCACACTCAGACTCTGGGTTTAGGAGATGCAAACAGCCATGGTTGTTTTTGCATCTCAGCAGGAGAGACACCAAAAATGTCTCCTTTACCAAGATGAGGATGAAGAAAAAGGAAGTAGTAAATGACATATCAGTGTAGCACCTGAGAGGACGTCAGCACAGGTTAGGTCAGACAGGACAATCTAGGAAACCGGGAAGTCTCTGTACTCCTCTGCCTCCCTTTCCCCATGCAGACATATCTGCCTCAAGTGCAAGCTGAGATGCATCCCAACACTTCCAATGTAATTCCCCCACCTCCCCACCATTCAAAAGGGGGTAAACAAAAGACTGAAGGGATCTTGGTTTGCTTCCTCCCATTGTTAAACCTCACAGCCTTGGTTCCCTCCAGACAACCCCTGTAATCATCTCTGGTCTCCTACCTCAGGGCAGACTGTGACGCCATCTAAATTTTGGATGAAGACGCGAGAGCCAATCTTCAAAGGCTTGAGTGCTCCAGAGGGTTTTGGCAGTCTCCTTGAAGGCCACATTTCCTCAAATTTATAGACATTCTGGGAACGGCAAACATGGTCACTTTGGAGACATGAAAGGAAGACACCAAATCTATGGAACACAGGGTCTCTTTGCTTACTCCTGGATCTCGGATAGAGAGAGATCCAAAAGAGATGTCTCCTCTCCCAAGGATGGCATGGAGAAGAAGGAAGTAGAGGTCAGCAACCCAAAGAATTTCACTCTAGCCTGAAGGAAGGTCAGCAAAGGCTAAAGGACAGTCTAGGAAAACTTAGAGAGTCCTCTCTCTAACTACTTTCACCCATGCAGCTACACCAGCCTTCAGCACATACTGAGTTGCATCTCAGCACTTCCAACAGAACAGACATTCAATAGTATCATTGTTTTCATAATCAAAATCAGACTAATAATCTAGCCTGCCCGGAACACAAATCAGAGTTGGAGATTCTTAGTTACCTTTCTTAGGGAAGAGTCATTGGGTAGGAGGTACAGGTGGAATTTTGGGACTGAGATTTCCAGCTCCTGATAGAGCAGTGCCATGGCGTGGACCATTATCTTTTGCTTAAACAATGCCTTTTTGAAGATGACCCCACAGGTATAGAACAGGGGGGCTTTCAATACAGCATGATACGGCTGCACGCGATCTGGCTTCTTCAGTCTCATCTTTCCTTCAACAAAATGTGCTATGTAGACATGGGAACTGTCTTTCCCTGAAAAGAAACACAAGGGAAACATGGGCAAACAGTTCACTATACTGTAGACTTGAGTTTGGGTGGGAAAACTCACCCCTTCTCCCTTCCTGTTTAATGCAAGTCAAGCCATTGGCCTGATCCAGGAGACCCATTCTATGTTCTTAAGTGTTTCTTTTGTTATTATAATCTAGAGGTGTTTTTAAAAGCCCACATTGCAGAGCAATGTCCTCCCAAAGCAAGTTACAGTCCAAAATACAGTATACAGTAAGTCATACAGTACAAAATATAGTAAGTCAAAGAAAAAAGCAGAATTCTTGCAAAAAGAGAATTCTTGCAAAATCAAAAGAAGCTACAAAAGGCAGATAAAGCATTGTGATCCAGTGAACCAGCCCAGAGCATTATTCAGCCATTAAGGAATGTACCGTACATGATAGACAAAAGGAAGAATCTTAAACAGGAATGAATATTACCACTCTATTCCTGGAAGCTTTTCTTCCTACCATACCTGTAAGACACAAGAAGTGAGGGAAGTGGACTTCTGCCACAGCTTCTTCTGGATCCGCTCGGATGTTGAGCAAAGGACCAGCAACAGCCAGCTCTATCATTTGCCATTCATGCAGGTGTTGAGGCCATGAATCAAAGTGGTATGTGATGGTCACAGCTCCCCTTACCTTAAATATAAGGTCAGTACAACAGCAAAGGAAGGAGCCAGCTTCAGTGAAGCAAAATCTGAAGGCAAGAAAGACAAAAGGGGTTGAAAGAGATTGATGCATCTTCCTCTACTGTTCTGGCTGATACTCTTATAAGCAATTTGGGGGTCATGTCAAATGTGCTCTCTTGATAACAATGATCATTAGCAGTATTTCAGTCCAGCATTGACTGGAATTTTGGTACTTAACTTTTGGCTCTTCATCTGATACTGTGCTGTGGCATGGGCGTAGCCAGGATTTATGTTAGGGGGTACATGCTTTATGTCCACTACTCATCTTCAGGGGCGCCGACTTATAAAAAATATTGGGGGGGCCCATACCGGGGTCCTGCCGCTGGTTCGCTCGGGTAGCCGGGAGAACGCAGTTCGAGGTGGCGGTGTTGGGGAGAGACCCTCGCTCAGGGCGCCACTAGACTTGGCGGCCGGCGGTCTATCTGGGGGGTTTTGGAGCGTATTTCGGCGGAGCGATTGGGGAGGAGGGGGCTTGTTGCCGGATTCTTCAGCTGGGCCGGAGATCCGCTGCTGGGGGGTCCCTGGGCCGAGTTGTGAGCACGGCCTGCTGAAGGGAGATCCAGCCGATTGCGCGACGGGGACGGCCGGGGCTCTCCGGCTAGGGCGCGCGGCTGGCTGGCTGGCTGGCGAGGGAGCAGGTGGGGAGGAGGCGGGGGTCCTCACTCTCTTAGGAAACGCACCCGTGCGCCCGATTGCCACGAAGTCCGAAGGATGCGTGTGTGGAATTAAAAAGCAAAAACGAGATACGGGCAGGGCAGGCAAAGAGTTTTCTGCAAGAGGATGGAGGGCAGGTTGAAGAGAAAATCACTCAGGATGAGACAGTCAAATCAGCCATGATAAAATGGGCTCAGGATATTGGGTATAACATCATGTTTGAGGACTGGGAAAGGTTATGGACCACCGGAATGAAATTCACGGCATGTAATGCCTTGAAGGAAAATATTATGAAAATGATTTATAGGTGGTACATGACCCCAGTCAAGCTTGCAAAAATATATCACCTGTCTGATAATAAATGTTGGAAATGTAAGGAGGCTGAAGGGACATTCTTTCACCTCTGGTGGACTTGTCCAAAAGTGAAGGCCTTCTGGGAAATGATCTATAATGAGTTAAAAAAGGTATTTAAGTATACCTTTCCCAAGAAACCAGAGGCCTTCCTCTTGGGCATTGTTGGCCAGAAAGTGTTAAAGAAGGATAGAACTTTCTTTATGTATGCAACTACAGCAGCAAGAATACTTATCGCAAAATATTGGAAGACACAAGATTTGCCCACACTGGAAGAGTGGCAGACGCAATTGATGGACTACATGGAACTGGCTGAAATGACTGGCAGAATCCGAGATTTGGGAGAAGAAACAACGGAAGAGGACTGGAAAAAATTTAAGGACTATTTACAAAAACAATATAAGTTGTATGAATGTTAAAAATTTACACGATTCGGAAACTATAGCTTCAGCAATTAGATTTGGGAAACAGGAAATTATATTTTAAGTAAGAAAAGGTCAAAATCTAAGGTAATACTATGTTTAATTTAAGATATAAGTAACTGATGAAAAGTATGTTAAATTTAGAGGTATAGTATTTGAATAGTACAAAATAAGGTACGAAACAAGGTAATAATTTGCTGATATCTTTATTATAAAGAATGCAGGGTAAGGGAGATGCGAGGAAGTCCAGTTAGTTATATAAAAAATGTGTTGAATGGTTGGTTTTCTTTTCTTCTTTTTCTTTTTTTCTTTTTCTTTTACTTTTTTCTTCAGTGTATGTTTCTAACTTTGTATTTGAAACCTTAATAAAATATTTATAAAAAAAGAAGAAGAGAAAATCCTTTCGCTTTTCTGGGGCTCAGGGAAGTCTCAGAGCCGGAGGTTGGGGAAGGGACCCCCTTTGCTCTGCCCTCTTCTCCCGTCTTAGATTTGCATGGGGGTCCCCGCCCAAGCTTGCCTGGCCACCGGGCCACACAAGGGCCGCGCTCTATGCGGCACACCTTGCTAGCCGCGCAGCTGTCCTCCGCGGCTGCGGAGCGGCCCTGCGCCGGTGCCCAGCCCCTCTGGGCTCCCGCTGCGCTGCCAATGACAAGCGGGCGACGTCGCGGGCGGGGAAGGCGTCGCTTTCTTTCCCGATCCTGCATCCTCCCAGTCTTCCAGCCCTTTTTTGGGTTGGCAGCTCGTCTCGTTCGCCCTTCTCCTTTCTTCACCCTGCGCGCAATTTTCCTCCCTCGTCTCCCTCCCCATTTCTCCTTCCTTCCTGACTGACTGACTGACGGGCTTGGGCTCGGGCTCAGGCTCGGGCTCCGGGTCGGGCTCAGGCTCGGGCTCGGGCTCGGGCTCCGGGTCGGGCTCGGGCTCGGGCTCGGGCTCGGGCAGCCACAGCGTCGGCGGTGTTGGCGATCGGCGGCGCGGGGGGATGGCCCTCCCGGGGGAGCCGGCGCTGTTCAATGGGATTGCCAAGGAGACAGGCCGGCCGCCCTCCTCCCCCGGCCCGGCGCCCCCCGCCGCGCCGGTGCCCGTTATCGAGCTGGTGCGCGCCGGGCGCCCTATAAAAGCCGCGGACGCGCCCACCGCCGCCCAAGATTATTGGGGGGGCTGAGCCCCCCCAAACGAATTTTTGAGGGGGCTCGGGCCCCCTCAAGCCCCATGGAGTCGGCGCCTATGCTCATCTTCCACAGCGATGTGCACCCACAGGGGCAAGCAGAGTATGCCTTAGAGAGCACCGCAATGTGGGAGCATCACCATATCCATATGCAATGCAGAAAACATTATCTGATGGTAGGAAGTACTACCATTCTCTGATGGTAGGAAGTACTACTCGCCTGTAAGTTTCATGGCTCCTTTGTGAATCCCAAACTTTCTCTGGTCTTATCTTTCCTGGAAGCTCCTATAACAAAGAATAAAGGGTCCGAACTGATACCATATTCCTCCTCCTATCTGAAAATAGGAACACCCACTATGACCACATCAAGGATCCCTTCTTGAGCTCCACCCCACAGCTCCACACTGCTAAAAGCTCTTAATACCTGCTGCATTCTGTATTCATTTTTACTATAGTAATTGGACCTGTGCTGAATTCTGAAATACTGTGTGAACTGCTGATCCATTAAAAAAAACAACAACTTTAAAAGAAGATATAATCTTCCAAAATATCTCATTATGGTGATTATAGCATGGCTGCAACCCAAACATCCATTAACATTTCCTCCCTAAGTACTGATGAGGGGGAAGAAGGGGACACTGTGGGTTGGCACTTGCTGTCCATCCATACCAGATTCTCCCACTCTCCTTTCACCCAGAGAATTATTTCTGGAGACACCTGTGGACATGGCAGTATTGGAAAGTTCTGTACCACAATGCATGCAAATGAAGAAAGATTTAAGCTCCGGGAAACAGGAGGATTGCAATGTAACAAATAGCTGGACCCCCCACAAAATATGAGTGAGGCAAGAAGATTCCAAACTAAACTGGATACACAGTGTCATAAGTGCCCATTGCCCACTTGCCATGGTTTATTAGCACATGGAGCCCCCTGTTTTGATGCAGCCAGTACAACCCTTACCTCGCTGGGACACTGGATGCACATGACGCTTTCTCCAGGATCTTCAGAATGCTCCATTTTCTGGTTCCTCGTTTCCTTTCTGAATAGGAGGGATTCAGACTGCAGCACTGACTGGTCAGAAACCTGGACTTTATTTTTAAACCAATATGACTGTTGTGAAAATGAAGAAAGGTGCAAAAAAATGACCTTGAGGAATAAGAATGACATGAAGTCAAATCCACCCAGTACTGCAAATAGTAGGATCAGAACAGAAGCTGGACGTACCATTTCTAAACATTCCAGGAACCGACAACAAGCTTGTTCTCCCCTTTCCAGGATTATACTTAGCAATTTTTTGATTTTCTCTTTAGAATCTTTCTCCATTTTGAAAACATCCTTGTATTCTTGTAGTGTGATGACAGAGCAAGAGTGTAGGGTGTGCAAAACGAAGTCTAGGTCCTCTTCAAGAATTTCAATCAACTGTTCTCTTCCCTTGCAGATCATCTCATCACTAAAGAATGCGTATCTTTTCAACGACCTGTGGCAGAAACAGAAGCAGGGGAAGAACTGGAACCTGGTTAGGTGGCCAACTTGCAGCCAGTGGGCCATCGGTAGCTCTCAGCTGCACACCTTGGGGCCCACCAAGACTTGGGGAACCTTGTCTTCTTTTCTTAGCCTTAAGCTGTGCAATTTCACCATCATAATCAGGTGTGCCAGCAGGTGAAGAGGGAGCTAAAAGCGTACGTGTGAAATGAGTGGAGGGGAAAGTGGTGTGTGCAAGAGAGAGTGGGAATGAGAATTGTGAAGGTGGGTGTGTCTGTGCACATATCTGAGCAAGTGTGCAGCCCCCAACACACTACTCACCTGCACACACAACCCTCAGGGATAAAAAGATTGCCCTGCTGTCCCCTATTCTAGAACAACAACAACAACAACAACAACAACAACAACAACAACAACAACAACAACAACAACAACAACAACAACAACAACAACAAATTTATACCCTGTCCATCTGGCTGGGTTTTCCCAGCCACTCTGGGCAGCTCCCAAGAGAATATTAAAAACATGATAAAACATCAAACATTAAAAACTTCCCTAAACAGGGCTGCCTTCAGATTTCTTCTAAAAGTCAGATAGCTGTTTACTTCCTTCCTTGACATCTGATGGGAGTCTATGAAATAGACTCCCTCGAATATCCTCCCAGTAACCCCAGTCAGTTCTTATCTTTAGTTCTTATCTTAGCATTATTATCTTTATATGAGCAGGATGGGGGAGGCTGAGAAACAGTCCACACAGTGGCTTTGTTGTAGAGGCAAAATCTAACCCAGACTTCCCTGTTTCACAGCTCACTATATTCCAGCGGCTCTGCACCTTTATGGTTGTGGAGTGAGGACGGCCTGAAAAGTATCTGGCAGCCTGACAGCTTCAGCAGAAAATATGCACTTTGGTTTTACTGCCCAATGGTTGACTTAGAAAGTCATCTGTGGGCAGGAAACGGAAAGGCTCAACATGGTGATTTAAAAAAATATTCTTTCTTCCAAGCAGCCTTTTCCTTTAAAAAGCACGCACACAATTATTAAATTGGTGCTAAAGCATTTATTTGTTTTAAGCAGAAGAGCTTGCTAAATTACTTACAATGTTTACAGTGGTACTTCGGGTTAAGTACTTAATTCGTTCCGGAGGTCCATTCTTAACCTGAAACTGTTCTTAACCTGAAGCACCACTTTAGCTAATGGGGCCTCCTATATACTTTTCAGATATATACATCTCACTGATTTTACAATCATTTTGACATTTAAAAACTTTACTTCCTTCCCCTTCTTTCTGCCGTTCCTTAAATTTATTTTCAATATTTTCTGCATATTCAGATTAACTTAACTTGCTCATGTATTTATCTTCTTTATATATATACTCTTATGTAGCTGCAGGTTATTAGAATAATCCTGCCAGTATTTTTATCTGTTTACAATTTATCTGTAAATATTCAATAAACCATTTCCATTATTTTATATAAAAAAGTTTGTTATCTTGGTTTGTTACTCTTCCGGTAAGTTTCTCCATTTCTGCATATTCTATAAGTTTTTGTATCCATTCTTCTTTTGCTTGGACTTCTTTCCATTTTGGGGCAAGTAACATTCTTGTCATATAATGTTTAAAATTGAAGCGTTTTGCATTTGTTTTGCATTGAGAGTGCAGCTTGGTGTAGTGTTAACTGAGAGGGGAAAACACATTGCTAAAATGGTGGCTTCAGTCACTTAAGTAAAGTGTAGAAATTACCCTTTGGTGGCTCTTTCTGATGAAAGCAACTCCTCCAGACCTTGAATAATTTTTGAAGACAATACTACAGCTGTCCGATGCCTTGAAACGTGTGTTTCGGCGGGTTGCTCTCCTGTTAGATATATTGAGAAAATGAGTACAAACAAACAGTTTTAGTTAATCAAGCCCATGGCTTAGCTGAAGTTCTGCCAGAACCTTCAGGGCCAGGAGGCATATGTAAGCAGAGGGGAAGGGATAATATTGTTCTGAAGTGATGGCATTGATTTTATAAAATCATTGTGAAACTTGAAGAGATACTGATTTCAGAGTCTTCCCTCCGATTTTGTCCAGAATACATATTCAGAATGCTGCACAGATTTGAAACACACCCAAAGCCCTTCCAAGAAGCTTCCTTTACACCCTGCCCCACTCCTAGAAGAAGACCATCAGACTCAGCCAATGTTCTCCCTTCCAAGTTCCTTACCTTTCCCGATGAGACGAAAAAGCCATTCTGGCAAGGGCTCACATTCAATGGCCTTCAGCACCTCTGACACCACCTCCACAGAATAATCCTCAGCACAGTATGTAAGCAGCAATTCTGTGAGCTCCCAAAGATTTGCTTCCTCCAGCAACCCCTTGGGGATACTGACATAGCCTTCCTTGAAGGGGAACACACTGAGTTTATCCTTGAACTTCTTCAGATCTGACTCCTTCAAGGTTTTCAGGGTGACCAGCAGGCATAAATGTGTAATCCTTACTGTTGGAATTATTGGTGTTAGTAGCAGTATTGAACAGAAAAAAACCAGCGTTCCTACATTCCCCTTCTCCTTCTCTTCCTGTTGGAAAACCTTGAATAGGTAGCACTAAGTGGGAAAGGGCCGTGGATCAGTGGTAGATCACATGCATACAAAGGATCCCAGGTTGAATCCCTGGAATCTCCAGATAGGGCTGGGAAATATTCCTGCCTAAAACCTTGGAATGAGCTGGACCAACTGGTCCAATGTGCCCTAAGGCAGCTTTCCATCTTTCTATGATTTCCAATGATTCCAGCAATTCAGCCTGACTCAGAAGACAGAAAAAACTTCAAGGGGGTTAGGAAGGCCTGAAGACTCTATTAATTTACATGCCTCTTCTTAGCTATTTGCAGGCTTCAAACATGAAGGAAAGAAGACTGCATTCCACAAGGAAAAATCTGAACCCCAAATCCAAAGGACCACAAGAAATTCATGTAAACTGTTTCTTTGCTGTTCTCTGCATCCTAAGATGAAGATACCGTACAGTATTTGCAATTTATTAAGCATTGGCAAGGGACACAGGTGGCGCTGTGGGTTAAACCACAGAACCTAGGACTTGCCGATCAGAAGGTCAGTGGTTCGAATCCTCACGACGGGGTGAGCTCCCATTGCACAGTCCCAGCTCCTTCCAACCTAGCAGTTCGAAAGCACGTCAAAGTGCAAGTAGATAAATAGGTACCGCTCCGGTGGGAAGGTAAACGGCGGTTCACCAGAAGCAGCTTAGTCATGCTGGCCACATGACCCGGAAGCTGTACACCGGCTCCCTTGGCCAATAAAGTGAGATGAGCGCCACAACCCCAGAGTTGGTCACGACTGGACCTAATGGTCAGGGGTCCCTTTACCTTTACCTTTAAGCATTGGCAATCCTATTGTTGAAAGCTACTGAGAATTACTGCCATCAGCCAAAAGCTTTCTATAGAAAACAGTGCATGTACTAAAAATATCTCAGCTTGATATTTTTTGTTATTTATTGCTGCACTTTGGGGCTAGGCTAATCTAGGAGCAGGGAGTCTCAAGCCCTGTGGCCAAATGGGCTCCTCCAGGCCTCTCCTTCAAGCCCTTGGAATGCTCCCCAGGCCACACCCCTCACTGACCCCGCCTGGAAACCCTCCTGGGGTGTCTCTGCCTTCCTGGAATGGGGCCTTGAGCTCCGATCAGGGCTGGCGCACTCGTGAGGCATGATCCACAGGAGCAGCAGATCCCAATGCAGATCGTTATTCCCCACCTTGTTCCTGATGTTCCTTCTTCCCTGGTGGGGAGCCATTTTTTCTGTTTCGCCTCAGGCGCTAAACTCTCTTGGGGCAGCCCTAGCTCCGACAAAGCTTCTTTCTGGTCTAGATGGAGGGCAGAGGGATGTGTGAAAATATTAGCCCACTTTCCGCAGGTAACATTGACACCCGTCATTCTGCTCCCTTTCACTGCTGGCCCTGCCTAACATGGGCCTTTGCTGGAAAAGTTGCCCCACCCCTGGGCGACTACAGCCATGGGAAGGAGCTGTGCTGTCAGTACAAACAGAACCCCGAGGTGTCACCACCACCAGCCGGATGGATCCACCCCTCTCCGGAGATCCTTACTTAGCCTGATGAACACAAAGAGAGAGCCCACCGGGGGCTTGTAGTCCATCGCCTGCAGCACCAGCGCCGTCACCTCCACGGCATAAGCCTCACCGTAGTAGTGGATTAATAGATCCCGGAGCTGCCGAGCATCGGCTTCCCTCAGCAACCTTTTGGGGATTCTTCCGACGCCCCCCTTGACCGGGAATCTGAGCAGTTCGCCCTTGAATTTCCTCCAGTCCTCATCCCGCAAGTCCAGCAAGGTGCCTAGAAGGAGGAGCGCGGCGCAGTGAATCGCCCAAGGCTGCGGCTCCAGAAAGAGCGAGGGACCCGCTTTGGGTAGCCGCGTCGCGGGGAAAATGCTGCCCTCGTCGTCCCCCTTTCTGGGGGGAGCTGTGAAGGAGAGAGCCGGGAGATTGAGGACGATCTTCTTCGACATCGCGCTCCTTCCCCGCCAGCCCCAGCGCAGCAGAAACCACGGCCACCCAAAGACCCAGATCTGGAGACTCTGCCAAGGGAAGTGGGTGCCAACTCGCGGCGCCTGACTCCCCGGGGGAGAAAGGCTTGGCGCGAGGGCAGCAGCGGGAAACCCGCTCCGAGCGCCGCCGGCTCTCTCTCCTCTCCTGGTCTCTTTCTGTTCCCTTTGGCGAAGAAACTCGCCTGAAAGATCCTTCCCTCCGGCAGCTGCAGGAGACTCGAGGGCGGGGTTTCGCTTCACCATTCGAGCTCACCTGCTGCCCAGCCCTGCGCTGGAAGAACTTGGCCCAGAGAAAAGACACCGAAGCGCAATTCTCCGAAGGGAAGAGAATTCGCTCGCGCGCTCTCTTTGCGCAGGATCTGAAGCAGGGATGAGCGGCCGGACGGTGGGACAGGAAAACGCCGAGTGTGCGAGAAGAAACTACTCGTCCTTCGCGAATTTAAAGCACCCCCCCAAAAAAAAAGCAATACTGTATTTTGTTAGGGTGCTGGGACGCGTCTGAGAGGTAAACCATGGTTCCCAGGATTCTTCTTGGGGGTGGGCTTGAGATGCGTGTCGGCAGCTTCTAGCGCTTTTGTTGTGCTCTCCAGTGCGAGGTTTCTTTCTCCTTTGGGGAATGTTATTACTAATTCCCGACCCACAAAGGGCTGGAGGAACTCCTTAACCGAGTCCCCCGGTAAGTTTTGTGACGCAACAAGTATTATTATTATTTTTTAACATACAAGCATGTGATTGCAACAGGTAAAATATTCTCTCTAAGCAGATTCAACAGCCACGCGGCTGCACCTTCTGTGTTACAATAAGTAATTGGCTCAGTTATTCCAGCGATTAATATTCCATTTCTGCACCCACATCCTGTCCCCTGGCAGGTTTCAGACAAGAATTCAAGACCTCTACATCCTCCCTGAAATGATGTGAGGAGGGGAGGAGGAGTATCCTCAGCATCCTATAGAGCTGGAGGGAGTTTTGTAGGCCATGTGGCCTGAGGCACAAAATCCAGCCCCACAGCATGTTCAGCAGGTGGCTGTCAAGACTCTGCCTGAAGACCTCCAGTGAGGGAGCTCCTCACCCCAGGAACTGGCTCCATGAAACCATAGGATAAATTCACAAAGTCTCCTGCGGACATTAATCGAAACAAGTCCAGGTATGTATTTTAGGGCACTGTTTTGTGAAGTATTCTCTGCATTTCCCCCCATGCTTTTTGAAACTCTTGTCTAGTGTGATCTCTAATTGCCTCTGTTAATCTAGCCAGTTCAATATACTCTAACAGTTTGTCTTGCCAGTCCTTTTTTGTTGGCAGTTTCTTTTTTCCAGTTTTTAGCAATTTGTGGATATTTACGTTACAATTAGAAAAATCTTAATAATTAGTCATAAACAAACAGCTTATAAGAAGTAAATAAAGAGGCCAGATACAGGATAAAGGAAGTATTTTATTTGGTTGTTTGTATTGTTGTATGTTATGCTCATTGTATGTTATGTTCACGTTTAATGAGGGTGGATTTCTGTATTGGGAAGTGGGAGGTTTATGTTAGGTTGTAAATAAAATTCCAATAAAAATTAAAAAGAAAAGAAACCATAGGATAAATCACTTGAGAAACTCTTTCTGCAGTTTCATGCAAATGCCAAGCTGCATAAGCGACCAGCTGATTTTCTGCAGGAACCCACAAGCCCAAAGGTCATGTATGTATGAATTCATGCCAAACCTTTCTCCACTTTGCTCTCCACCTCTTCAACAAGGAAGAGATCACCGCCCTTCAGTGCATTATACTGATTATAATGTTTAATCTTGTTTACAGTAACATGCCTGAAACTCTCATGCATCAGCAAACTTTATTATCTGGATTGGTAGGCATAAAACTAAAGTTCAACTCCTCTCCTCCCGATTTTTATGGCAAGGAAAAAAACCACGTATAAAATATAAACTGTTAACAGACACCAGAGAGAGGGGTGGATTTGGACTTCCGGATTGGAGAATTTACTACCAGGCTGCATGCTTAGGATGGATAAAAGACTGGGTTGTGCTAGACAAAACAGAGATTCTAGACTTGGAAGGATGGAACAACCACTTTGGATGGCATGTCTATTTAATTTATGATAAAGGGGCAGTAAACAGGGAAGTCCTGAACCACATAGTCAGGAAGTCTCTATATAAAGTGTGGGCAAATTACCGATGGTTGTTAGAACCTAAAATACCATGGTGGTTATCCCCACTAGAAGTACTGGCAGTGAAAAGAGTAAATATGGAAAAGGGCTGGCCAACATATCAACAGTTACTAATAAAAGAGCACGGTGAGATAAAAATAAGACCCTATGGAGAGGTTAAGAACTGTTGTAACAGCTGGCTACAATATAACCAGGTATTGCTTATCTTCAACCAAGATAAAAAAAATAGGATTTGAACAAAAAATGATAACAATAACGATATCTTTATTGTCATTGTCCCTTGCAGAACAATGAAATTGAAAAACTACATAAAACTACATAAAACTACCACAAAACTACATAAAAAACTACATAAAAAACAACATAAAACTACATAAAAAACTACATAAAACATTCAAAAACCCCTAAAAACTCTAAAACCCCATTTTAAAATACACTATACTACAGAGACCCCTTATGCTGCGTTTAGAACCAGAATTGCATTAGTGTAGAAACTGTTTCTCAGGCGGCTAGTCCTGGCCTTTATAACCCTATACCTTTTTCCAGAAGGCAGAAGCTGAAAGAGATCATTTCTGGGGTGCGTACTATCCTGTGCTATCTCTGCTGCTTTCTTATGGCACCTGGCAGCATAGATTTGATCTAAGGTGGGAAGAGTGCACCCAATAATTCTCTCTGCAGTCTTTACAACCCTGGATAGCATTGTTTTTTTCCCTGGCTGTGCAGCTCCCAAACCACACACACAGACCATAAGTTAGTACGCTCTCCACAGTGCAATGGTAAAATGCCATCAACAGGTCCTTTGAGAGATTGTTTTTCCGGAGGATTCTCAGAAAATATAACCTCTGCTGTGCTCTCTTCACCAGGTCTTTGCTGTTCTCTCCCCAGGTTAGGTCGTCTCTCAACTCCATTCCCAGAAATCGAAACACAGAGACCTGTTCCACGCACTTCCCCTCAATAATAAGTGGCTGAATATTCGATTTCCATTTCCTAAAGTCTAAACATCAAAATTACAAAGTGAACTTCCGCAACCAAAGAGGAAAATATCGAAATTACAGTGGTGCCCCGCAAGACGAATGCCTCGCAAGACGGAAAACTCGCTAGACGAAAGAGTTTTCCGTTTTGGAGGTGCTTCGCAAAACGAATTTCCTATGGGCTTGCTTTTTCCCTTCCCCCCCTTTTTCTAAGCCGCTAAGCCACTTATCAGCTGATCCGATCAGCAGATAAGCCGCTAAAAGCCGCTAATAGCACTAATCCGCTAATCCGTCAATGGGCTTGCTTCGCAAGACGAAAAATCCGCTAGACGAAGAGAATCACAGAACGGATTCTTTTCGTCTTGCGAGGCACCACTGTATACAGCTTGCTCCTTGAATGGGAAGTGAAAGATGAGGTAATAAAAGAACCAATGATAAAATGGTCACAAGAGCTGGGCCAGACAATTCATTTAGACAGATGGGAAAGATTATGGAAAACCGATATAAATTTTACAGTGTGCTATTTGATTAAGGAAAATATAATGAAGATGTTTTACTGCTGGTACCTCACCCCAGTGAAACTATAAAAAATGTATAAAAAACAATCAAATCTCTGTTGGAGATGCAAAACAGAGGTGGGGACGATGTATTATATGTGGTGGGGGTGCAAAGTGGTGAAACAATTCTGGATTATGATACATGAAGAGCTTAAAAAGATATTTAGGAGTTCAATCTTTAAAAAACCAGAGGCATTTTTTGCTTGGTTTAGTATCAAGTGACATTCCTAATCTCCCTCCACTCACAGGGTGGTGTGGGGCTGGGGTAGGTGACAATCCATTTGCCATACCTCACAACGAATTCCACAAGCTGGGACTCCTCCTTTCTCACCCAGTGAGGCTGAGGAACTTCTTTGCCTCATCCCTGCAGTTGATAGCTCTGAGGACATCAGCTGTCACCTGCACGGCATAATCCTCCATGTAGAAACTCAGGAGGAGTTGACTCAGGTCCATGGCATCTGCCTTCTTCAGCCGCCCCAGAGGAATGTTGTCGTGGCCCTCACTGACAGGGAACTCATGGAGCTTGAGCTTGAATTTCTTGAGTTCGTCCTCACCCAAGTTCTCCAGAGTAGATATCAGGGAGTCTCTGATGCTCCTCACCGTCGCTCTGCATTGTTGCCGCCCAGAGGCAGGGAAAAGCAGGCATAAAACAAAAGAAGTTCAGCAAAGGGACCCAGGAAGGACTCCTGATTATTTGGAGGTGCTGCTATAACTTCCAAAACTTAGATCAGCACAGAGGGAGCGGGAAGAACTGTAGCTGGAGGGGGTTCTAAAGCTTGGAGAGCCATCTTCGATTGCTGAGCAGCAAAACACCTTAAAGAGCAACTCTCCTGCCTATTCTTTGAAGATTGCAAAGCAACAGCGCTGGCATGGGTGGAACTTCCATGCAGAGTACAAGGCAACATGTCTACCCCTCTCCACACTACTGCAGGGAGTGCAAGGGAGTGCGGAAGAGAGGCACCATGCACATCTGTGTCTGTGTGAGAATGTACAGTTAACTCCCAACTTACACAGATTTCGCTTATATGTATGTGACACCCCCCCCCCCAAAATCAAGGAGATAAGTTACTAACCAACCTTTAGAAGACATCTGAAGGCTAGTCTTGTATAGGGAAGTTTCTTAATGTTTCATGTTTTATTATGTTTTTATATATGCTGGAAGCCACCCAGAGTGGCTGGGGAAACCCAGTCAGATGGGCAGGATATGATGATGATGATGATTAAATAGGGCATCCCTATTTTCATCAGTTAAACACAATGCAGAAAGCAAAAAAGCGCTTCTGTACCAGGAAGATCCTGCACAAAGAAGTTTTTAAGCTCTCCACCTTGCTTACGGGGCTCTGGGAGAATCTCACATGGGCTCTGGTGGCTCTCATGAGAGAGATCAAACACTGGCTCAAAGCAAACCAGCTGAAGTCTACAGTGCATCAAGATGAAATTGACTGAGAAGATGGAACTAAGAGTAATTTGCACTAAGCTTTTTCAGCCCGCCTTAGGTGACTCTCTGTAACTATTATTTAAAGATATTGTAACTTCATTAAGGCAAATGTAAATAAGTCTTAAAGAAACTGTAACGTACCTCCCCACCCCCGCCCAATATCTGCTACTTTCCAGACACAACTGCCTCATTATTCTAATGGTAGTACTGGAAATGGAGTGTGAGAGAAAGGATCAGGCCCTACCTGCTTTCCACTCCATGCCCTGAGTCAGTTCTTCTGGGTGGTGCATTGGTGAGTGTGCCACCACGAGAGGCTGGAAAGAAGAGAGAGTGAGGATACGTACAATGCAAGCAGGTACCTTTGAGAAGATGAATGATCATGGTGAGAGATGAACCCAGGACTTCCAAATATCATCTAAATAGCTCTTCACTCTTCCCCAGTCATGATCCCAAGCATAGGCACCAACTATAGGGAGCCCTGGGGGTCAAGCCCCCCCACAAAAATTTGTGGGTGCTCTGCACCCACAGCGTGGACTCCAACATGACTTCTGGTACAAACTGGCAGTCTTGTCAAAGGTCTCACTAGGCCTTGTACATGATCTCCAAGGCCCCGTGAGGCCTCTGAGATCACGCCTGAGGCCCTACCAGGTCTTCCAGTTTATGTTAATGTTATGTGATGTGATGTCACAATGTCATGTTACGTCGCGGGTGCCATTGGGCACCCATAACCTGGGGCCCAAATTGGCACCTATAATCCCAGAAGGGAGCTGAAAACCAGCAAGTAAACAATGGCTGGGGAAGAAAGTCAGGAATGCAGAAGCTCTTTCAATGTGAAGAATTTGCAGAGGAAGCTTGGCAGGCATTGCAGTGAGCAGTCTACAGTGGTACCCCGCAAGACGAACGCCTCGGAAGACGAAAAACTTGCTAGACGAAGGAGTTTTTCGTTTTCTTAGCCGCTTCGCAAGACGCATTTCCCTATGGGCTTGCTTCGCAAAACGAAGCTTGCCCCGCAAGCTCCGGGGATAGCGGGGAAGCGCAGCGCGTCTTCCCCACTGTCCCCGGACCTCTTTTGAAGCAAGGGGCGGCAGGGAGAGGAGAGCTTCTCCCCGTTGCCAGCCCCGCAATCTCCGGGGACAGAGGGGAAGGCGCGCGCGCCTTCCCCTCTCTCCCTGAACCCCTTTTGAACCAAGGGGCGGCAACGGGGAGAAGCGATTCTCCCCGCTCCCCCTTCCCTTGCTTTAAACAGGTCCGGGGACAGAGGGGAAGGCGCGCGCGCCTTCTCCTCTGTCCCCGGAGATTGCGGGGCAGGCAACGGGGAGAAGCAATCTTCTCCCCGCCACCCCTTGCTTTAAAACAGGTCCGGGGACAGAGGGGAAGGCGCGTGGCGCTTCCCCTCTGTCCCTGGACGGTCTCCATAGGAACGCATTGATTGATTTTCAATGCATTCCTATGGGAAACCGTGCTTCGCAAGACGAAAAACTCGCAAAAAGAAAAAACTTGCGGAACGAATTAATTTCGTCTTGCGAGGCACCACTGTAGTCAGAAAAATCCTGTTCTTATGGGTGCTGGGAGTTGCAAGGAGATCCTTAATGATCGAGTTCATAGGATTCCCTATGACTCTTGAGGTGATACAAAGCGGACTTTAAATGTATGGTACACTACTAGAAGCCTACTGTGGGTGACCACCCCACATGATGACCCCTAATCTGTCATGATCTCCAGAGATCTGATAATGTATAGGGAAGTTTTTAATGTGTGATGTTTTACTGTGTTTGATGTTTTAATTTGTTGGAAGCTGTTTATTCTTATCGTTATCTTCACGTGACACCAAAAAAAGTCCATAAAGCCAAGTTAACTCATCTCTATTTCAGAATGTTTCGTTGCTGTACCATGTAGATAGTACCATATCACCAGCCACTTTTGTGCTCCCATTGGGAGGAAGAGAGGGATACAGGTTAAGCAAAAGGAAATAAATCATTAAAACCTGCTGACCTTGTGTTGAATTCATCTCATCTGAATTTAACTCCTCTGAAAGAGAACAGGAAAGAGACAGTCAGACAGGGAATATGACTAGTGGTCCTTTTTCATCCTGCCTCCCAAGCCACAATCAGACTTGTGGTCCTCCACTGAAAAAAAACCCTCACCTTGTTTCACATGAGCCTTCCAAACAAGCTTATTTGTGTGCTTCTCTATCAGACAGAAGCTGAACTTGTCTTGTATTTGCTCAGCAGACAGTTCTAGGTACTGCTGCAGCTTCTCTGCATCCAGGTATTGAAACTCCAGTTCCTGTGGGGAAGAATGAAACCTCTGTAGATGTGAATAGGGCTTAGTATACCACCCAGTTCTAAGGGAGTCAAATTAAAGGGTAGAGAAAGATCCTGGTATAGTTTCTCCCATTCTGGGTTCTCCCCCGGCAAAACCTTTCTTCTTTGTTTCTCACCTCAGGACAGACAGTGACATCATTCGTCTCCACAAAGAAGCGAGAGCCAATCGTCAGGGGTTTCAGGGTCCAAGGGGGTTTCTCTATTCTGTGTGAAGGACAATTTACTTCATGTTCATCAACCGCCTGTGAAGGGCAAACAATGTTACTTTTGAGACATAAAAAGAGGGCACCAAACTGCTAAAAGCTGGATCTCTACCTCTCCTTTGGCATTCTCACAGCACATAAATATTGAGGCTATTAATATTGTGCATTTGGAAGTGATAGGACGAAATAAAAATTGCCCTCTCCAAAAATATGTTTCAAAATCTTTACTATCAGAACTTGATCTAAAATAAACATTCAACAATAATGTTACATTATAGTTGCATAATAACATCATGTGCTGATCCCAGCACAGGTAAAAATATCTTAGAAATATAAACATCTTCATTCAGAGCTTAAATCAAAGCTTTACCTCTCCCATTCCAGCCTCCACTAGCCTGAGGCTGCATTCTAGAGAGAAAATCATACATCCTTTCTCTTTGGTACTTCAGACAAAGAGCTAATTCACACAACCAAAATGGAGACCTGTAACGGAATACCTCGTGATCTAAGTTAAACACCTCGTGACGGTGGTAGAGATACATTCTCACTAATCATTAACTGTTAGGCACTCTGCAGCTCGGTAGAAGTTTCCATACCACATCACGCTTTTAGTACTACACATACAGAGTTATTTTCCATTTAAATGTGCAATTAAACAATTATACTTAACAATACAGCAGGTGTGGGGAATCTTCAGTCCTCCCAGTTTTGTTGAACTCCTAGTGGCCACAACCTGCATGCCTCCGGGCTAGTGGATGTGGTAGCCCAACAGCATCTGAAGGGCTACAGGTTGTCCAACAACAATATCAAGAAAAATAAACCATTTGGCACGAGAAACTAAAATATGGAGAGAAGATTTCATGCTCATATGGGGGACTCAGGTCAAAGCTCCTGGACTGGCCAGTCTGAACCATGAAGCAGCAGAAAGGGACCAGCAATCCTGGGTCACTCTTCTCAATGCAGGAACCCAAAGAAGGCATCATACTCCAAAATGCAAACAAAACATTTTAAGAAGCAGCTAAAACCGAGAAGCCAATACAGCTTTATCTCCCATGTGCCAACAGCTCAAAACAGGAGGGATAGTTTTGCTCAAGAGCTGTTTGAGAAAGCTCATCACTACCAAGCCAGGCGGGAAGGAGGGCAGCCCAAGATATGAAAAGGACATTTTTTTATATTGTAGGAGTCCCTTTAAAACATCACGGTTGGTGGGAAGCAAAGTAGCTCACTGGAGGACAGCTGCTCATTTCCTCTCTACTGTCATGTTGACGTTGGCTAAAAGTATGGTAAATTTGATCCAGCCCAACAAAGGGAGGTACATTTCACATTCCATGAGAATTCCTGATGCAATATTTTGCTTAGCTACTGGTCAAGAAAATAATCCAGGCAATCTGGAATACAAGAATTGGACATCCCCAGCTACCTTTATTAGAGAAGAATCATTGGGTAGGAGGTATAGATGAAATGTTGGTGCCTTGAGTCGAAGCATTTGGTAGAGCAGTGCCACAGTGTGGACCTTAATCTTTCGCTTAAACCATGACTTTTTGTAAACCACTCCACGGGGAGAGAAGGTGGGATTTTCCAACACAACATGATATGCTCCCACTCTGTCTGGCCTCTCCAGTACCATCCCTTCTTCAACAAAGTGTGCGATATGGACTTGGGAACTGTCTTCACCTGAAAAGGAGCACAAAGGAATAATAAACAAACCTGTTACAAGTGGGAAAGGGTGAACTCATCGTTTCACACTCCCTGTTAATGCAAGTATTTATTGTGTTGTTGTCATCATTGCAATATCATCATCAGTTAGGTTTTTTTTTTGTTTCCTTACAGGCAATGTCCTCTCAAGGCAGCTCACAAAGAAAATATAAAAACCACAGGAAATAAATAGCAGAGTTAAAATTGCAAAATTGAAACAAAGTACAAAAGACAGGTAAGTGAGCACTATTGATCCATAGAACCAACACTGATGGCCCCACAGCATTCCTGATCCATTATTCTTGCTAAGGATTCTACCTATTTTGGTCGTACTATTGGAAGCCTTTGTTTCCTAGCATACCTTCAAGACACAGAAAATGAGGGAAGTGAACGGCTGCCACAGCCTCCCCTGGATCCACTTGAATATTGAGCAGAGGGCCAGCAACATGCCACTCTTCAGTGTTCTGTTTTTCCAGGAGCTCTGGCCACGAATCAAAGTGGTATGTTATGGTTGCAGCTTCTCTCACCTCACATATGAGATCAGTATCTCCGCAACAGAAGGAGCCAGCCTCTGTCGAGCGCACTCTGAATTCCACAAAGGGAAAGACAAAAGGGGAAGTAGGTTGAACATGGATGAAGAGAATTTCTACCGTTCTAATTTATATTTTTGCAAGAGATGCTTCATATGCTGAATTAGAAGTTGAAACTTTTAGGGAAGGAAACCTCCTGGGCAAGCATCATTCTACACACTCAGCATTATGCCATGGAGAAGCAGGTTTGCTGTGAGGCTGCCCTGTGAGCAAAAAACTAGATGGACATGATAACTCCCATGGTCCCTTCCAACTCTACAATTCTATGGTTATAGTCTATGATGCTACCCATATCTTCAAAGTGGAGGATTATAAACAACTGGATATGTGCAACAACAATGTTCCAAAGTAATATTTTCCCCACTGTGTTCCGGGAAACCTAGGAGCTCCTCATTGAAGATTTCAGATAGAACTTACCCATCATGACAGATCTTTCACTGCAATGTGTGTGTCTCTAGGGTAATTTTAGGAAACACCACCATGTATGATGACTATGAGATCAACCAAATGTGTTCCATGGTCTCTGAATCCCAAATGGCAACTCACTGTAGAAACCATTCCCTTAAGGGAGAAAGTTTAAAAACACCACTCACCTGTACTTTTCATGGCCCTTTTCTGAGTCCCAAAACACCTCTGGTCTGATTTTTTCTGGAAGTTCCTATAACAACACAGTAATCATTCATATGGCTGCCAGACCCATTATCCCACCTGAAAACAGAACATTCTTGTCCAACACTCCTGCAGCCACACCAAGGAGCACTGCTTGAAGCCAAACCCACAAATTCACAAAGAGCTGATGTTCTCATTAGGCTAACTAAGCAGCCGTGTGTGTGTGTGTTCCACATCTGTCTCTACAACCACAGGAGAAGCCACTGCAGTTCTGCTTGCAATTCTGCAGAAGCACAATGACTTATGAGCATCAGGAGTCACCTGCCTAGAAGCAGCTATGCTGCCCACATAACAGCCACTAGTAGCGAATAGCAAGATCACTAATTGGTGTACATAAATACCTAAAGAGGGACAATTTCCTTTCCATAGTGAAATTCGGATGCATAACCTTTGCTTTAGAAGTACCAATGTGGGTGGGCAATGCAAATTAGTGGCGGTCCAGCCTCTTACCACACTGGGGCACCAGCTACACATGCTGCTTTCCGCACAACCTGCTGGATTCTCCACCTTGGTGCTTTTTCCTTCCTCTGCAAATAGAGGGGGTTTTGACCGTAGCACTGAGTGTCCAGAAACCTGGACTGAACCTATAAAAGAAAGTTATTTCTCTGCTTAATATGACATGCAAGAAGGAAGCAGTAAGCTGGTAACTGTGTTGTCCTTGAAGTTTTGGAACAACTCTATCTCACCGTGTACTTCAAATAACAGACTCTGAATAGAACCTGGAAATGTCATTTCTACACACTCCAGGAACCAGCAGCAAGCTTGCTCCCCTCTTTTCTGGATAGTGCTCAGCAATTTTTTACTTTTCTGCTTGCAGTCTTCCTCTGTTTCCAGGAAGTCCACATATTCTTTCCGTGTGATAATGAAGCGAGAGTGTAATACATGTAAAATGAATTCTAGGTCCTCTTTGAGAATTCCAATTAATTTTCTTCTTCCCTTGCAGATCATCTCATCACCAGAGACTAGGCCACTTCCCAATGTCCTGTGGCAGAAACATTTATTTATTTATTTATTTTAGGAATTGGGAGCAGGAGGACAAGTTGGAATAATTAGAACCTAGTTAGGATCCAGACTGGGCCTGAGCTTCCCCACCCCTGTTCTGCTGCCCTCACTGGCTCCCTGAGCAAGCTGGGATCTAGCTTTCATTTCTACCTGAAAAACATGCCTAACAATTTGCCACCATTTCACCAAGCACACACAGTCTTTGTGGTCCACTGAGCCCCCTTCTCTAGGCAATATTCAGGGCAAGTGCCCTTGTTGCCAGACCTTAGTTAAAGAACTGGCTGGCAGGTTTCCCTCTGGCCTCGCACACAAACCTTTCTTCAGGGATGACTCTCCCTTTCCCCTATCCATCAGGTTTAAGCGGGCTACTCAACTGTTTGCTGTGCCTCTTTACTAGTGCACTAACATCACCTAGCAACCTTCCTTTACTAGGAAGCTATTACTTCTCACTGAATCTCTTAGCACTATCCATCCCCTTTAGCACACATTTGCTCATCCTGGTTCCTGGATGCAGCTCCCTCCAAGCAAAGGTCTAATTCTGCCTTCTGATACACACAACAACCAGTCATTGCCCTTCCACTGTAAGTTGCAAGCAAAATTTCAATGGACTTACCTTTTCTTTCCTACATCCCTCTGCATTCTGTCCACACCAGGGGGCATGGCACTGTCATCTGCGAGCAAGGGAAGGGAAAGGTCCAAAGTGGTCATTTCTCTTTTTATATATTTAATTGGTGCTAATACATTTATTGCTGATAAAGTGTTTATTTCCTTAACGAATGACCTGGAGAAAACAAATAACACTAGCCATTTTTGCAATGTTTTTCTACCCTAATAAGATGCCAAGACACAAATTACTATAAAGTTTTTATCCTTGACCCAGGAAAAGAAACCTCTCTTTCATTTAGTCCTACTTGTATAATGATATTATCAGACACGACCAGTGTTCCCTCTATCAAATTACTTACCTTGCCAGCTGGTGAGGAGCCTGTCTGCCTGGGATTCACAGCCAATGGCTCTCAGCACCTCAGCCGTCACCTCCAAGGCGTAATCCTCACCATAGTAGATCAGCAGCAACTCACTCAAGTCCCAAGTATTTGCACACTCAAGTAACTCCTTCTGGATTTTGACAAATCCCTCCTTGATGGGAAATTTCTGGAGCTTGGACTTGAACTTCTTCCAGTCTGACTCCTTCAACTTTGCCAGTGTTTTCAGCAGATGGACATGTGGGCGCTGTGCACTTTCTGTTACTAGCAGTATTGAACAGAAAAACCCAACACATTTACATTTGCTAGCATAAGGTGTGGCAATCCCCTTCCCCTTCCCCTTCCCCTTCTCTTCTTTCTTCTTCTTTTTGATAACAATTTTTCTAGTTTTCAATTACAATCCGATAATAGTCTCATTATAATAATACCAACTTATATTACAATTATTAATACCAATCATTCAAATTCAGAATTACAGTCGTACCTTGGTTATCAAATGCCTTGTGACTCAAATGTTTTGGCTCCTGAACGCTGCAAACCCAGAAGTGAGTGTTCCAGTTTGCGAATGTTGTTTGGAACCTGAACATCCAATGTGGCTTCCATGGCTTCCAGAAGCCCCTGCAGCCAATCAGAAGCCACACCCTGGTTTTTGAATGTTTTCGGAAGTCAAACAGACTTCCAGAATGGATTCCATTCATGAACCAAAGCACAATTGTATATAATTTAGATAAGGTGGCCCCCCACGGGCTAGAATTGATGGCTTGATTATTTGCTTGATTTCTGCGTTCCAAAATCTTATTCTCCTTCCCCTTTCTAGAACCAGTTGTTTGGCAGAAGTTCAGCATGCAGCACTTCAGGCTGGCCTAACTGGAAAAGGGCCATTGCTCAATGATAGGGCTTGTCTCAGTTTTCAGGGATAGCTCGTCCCACTTTGTCAACTGAGGCTAAACAGAAATGTGCCACTTTCTGCCTCCCCTCCTCTGCGCCACTGAGTGCCACCTGCTCCACCACTTTCCCCACCACCACAATGCCCCTTTCTCACTGAAACTTGGCAAGAGGGGTGAATTCCACAATACAGTTCCATTTGTCTTCTCCACTCTGGAACCACTTAACTTGGTGAGAAGGGCAGGGGTGTTCTTCAAGGCCTTGACCACCACCCTCTTGCCAAAACTAGGCAGGGTGTTGCATTCCAGTGGTGGGGGAGAAAGTGGTGGAGCAGGCAGGATGTGGGATGTAAACACAGGAGCAGTCAATGACAACATTCCTAGAGTGTACATGGGGAGGGATGTCTGTCCAGCAAGCAGGTAAACTTCCTGGGGACGGACTTCCTCCACATGTGACCAGAGGTGGGTGTGGCCTCACCTGTGCAGGTAATGACAAAAGCACAGGGCAGGCAGCCATCTCTCTCTCTCTCTGCCATTTTCCTTCGATGAGGAAGCATGTAAAGATGCCCTCTTGGCCCTCAGCCAAGAGAGGAGATAAGGCCTATCTTGCAACAAGATAGATTCTAAGTATATGTAACTTTTAAGCCTGTCTGCCTTCTGGGATCATGTTGTGAACAGAACGTGAGTAAACTCTTTTATACTTTTATAAAGACTGTGTCGTGTCTTGTATTTTAAGAGGGAACAAAGGGGAAGTTACCAGAGTAATTATTATAGAGGTTCTAGCGAACCTGTGCACACGTTACCCTTGCGTGCTTAAAGGGGAATGTATATAAACTCTGCTGATATTTTGGGAACTTGTTAGCACAAGTTGGATAAGGATATAATTAGTCAATATATCCTCTCCTGCACCCCAGAACATTCCCACAAAGGGTTATGGGCCCAGTATTGCATATTTCTGCGTATTTTTGAAGGATTGCATTGGATTGTGATTTTGAGTTGAGTAGTATTTTTCTGAGTTAACTTCCTGGTAAGCACATGGTCCATTGTTCCATTGTGCAGTGGGGATTAAGCAACCCCCCTTCCCTCAGAGTTCACAGTGACCCAAGGCAGTGAAGAATTGTTTTGCATTTTGAGATTTTTGAGATTTTGATTTTAAAATTTTGAGAAATTTTGAAATTTTGAAGAATTTTCAAATTTTGGATTTTAAGATGGCTAGAGCAGCTTTTGATAGTGATGCAAGGCTAGGAATGCCTGTGCTGAATGAGTACAATTTCATGCACTGGAAGCAGCGCTTGATAGCATGTTTAGATTATAAACATATTTTGGAAGCTTTAAACCCTCAACCTACGGGATCGTCAGAGGAAGCTATAGCAAGATAAATGCTTGGAAACACATGAACAGCGAAGCTAGACACATAATTTTGAGTGGACTTCGTGATGAGCAGCTATCATTAATAAATAGTACAGATGATGCATCTCAAATCTTAAGAGATATTGAGCGCGTGTATGGAGAATCTAGCATAAACAGCTTCAGAAACTTGGTGTGTAAATTAACCAGATTGAGGATGAATTCAAAAGAGGAATTCACAGAGCACATCAACAAGTTTACTGAGATTATTCAAAGAATTGATCTGACTCCCAAAGCTTTTGATGAGGATACAAAGATAGCATTTTTGTTATCATCACTTGGACCACGCTTTGGCGCATTTGTAAGTTTGATGGCTCATAGACAAGGTCTGACTTTTAAAGACTTGATTGGTTATTTAAAAGAAGAATGCAGAGATAGAGCTGAATCTCCAGTGAGGAATGCTAGAAGCAAGGACAGCAGTTATGCATCTAGGCAATGTACAAAGTCCAAAGAGATGCCTAAGAAAGCGATTTGCTTCAATTGTAACAAAGAAGGACACATTGCAAAGAACTGCAGAGCTCCTAAAGCCAGGAAACCCCACCCCTTTCAGCCAAAAGGGGAAAAGAAGGGGAAATGTGAATGCACATGGTTACTGCAAGAAAGGAATTTAGCTGTCCAGAATCGTGAAAATAAACTGTCAGGGAACTGCCATCAGAGCATCAGGTGGTGGAGGGACTCAGGCAGGATGAAAGAGACTCAACTGCTGAAGCAGGGACCAGCAGGGGGAGGAGTGAGTCTCTGAGGGAATGCGAGCAGGAGGGAGGGCTCAGGGAGGCTTCCAGCGAGAACAGTGGGGAGGTATCGGAGTCTCCCATAGGGAGACCCATACCTCGCAGGAAACTGTCACGCCGTGAGTCCAGGAGACGCGTTTCCGTTAAGGAACTTCTTTGCTGGAAACGCTTCCGCAGACAGCCACTGTCGGACTCTACTAGTGACTAGAGCAGACATGTCTGAGGAGCTCCGTCACACACGGAGGTTTGTGGGGGCGCACAAACTCTGAGGGAGCACGTTTTCACGCACAAGCAGCTAATCAAACCCTCACAGCAGTCCGACAGTCTTTGTACGCTGCCTGTGCAAGAGAAGGCATCATGAGCGAACCAACCGGAACCGGAGGAGCAGGGGCTGGAGCTGGTCCAAGCTTGGAAGATAGATACCGAGCGTTGGAGGTTCAACTGGCCCTGCAGACGGCGAGGCTGGAGGAGAGAAGGGCTCAGGATGCAGACAAGAAGGGGAGAGCCACTCAATTCCCCAGAAAGGTACCAGGATTGGTGCAGAAATTTGGGGGGGACCCCAAGGACTACCATGCTTTTAGGACAGAGATGCAATATGCCCTTAATGTGCAGTTCGATGAGTTCCCTGATGAGGAATCGCGAGTTGCTTTTGTAATTGGGCATCTTGAGAAAGGGGCTAGAGACTGGGTTCGACCCCTAATGGCAACGCACAATGACATACTAAAGGACACAATGAAGTTCTTTCGTGCAATGGATATCATGTTTTCCAGCGATATTGAGGAAGGGGTGGTGCGCAGACAGCTAATGGCTTGTAAGCAGGGGAGTCGATCTGTCCGTGAATATTGGACTGAGTTTACCATGCTGATTCACAGACTGAGTTGGGATTTATCGGCGGCACCCGTTCAAATGCTATTTGAAGAAGGTCTTTCTTCGGGGGTGAAAGACGAGCTGGCACGGAGCCCCAGGGCGGAGTCTATGGATCAGCTGACCAAATCTGCGCTGACCATAGGAGCGCGGCAGGAGGCAAGAGCCTTGGAGAGGCGGGAAGGGAGAGGGGAACGTTGGAAGGAGTTCCGCATTCCAGACATTCCTGAGCCAGCTTTCCCGCCGGCAGAGCCGATGGAAATCGGAACAGCGCGCGCGCGCGCATTTTCAAAAACCAGCGAGGGAGCTAAGAAGGAGGGAAAGGGCCCCCGGAAATGCTATCTCTGCCAACAGCCAGGCCACTTTGCCAGAGTCTGCCCCCAGAGGAAGGAATGGCAAGGGATGGTGGGAGCTGTTGAGGGGGGAGAAGAAGGGGGAGCGGAGCAGGTAAAAGCCAACGCCTGGTTGCCACAATTGGGGCACTGCAGCCAGGCCAAAGAGCAGTGAAAGTGCCCGTGCCAGAAGCTCCTCGACCTGCTCTAGTGATTGAAGTGTCGCTAGAGCTGCAGAATGGGCACCCCCTAAAAATAAAGGCGCTATTGGACTCAGGCAGCTCCTGCAATTTTATGAGCAAGGAGTTTGCTGCTGAACACCAGATACAGACCATCCCTTTAAGCAACCCCCTGCAGGTGACCACGATTGATGGCAGGGAGTTGTTGGGAGGAGGAGTCCGCTTGCAGACTGTCCCAATGATAATGAGGGTGGCAAGGCACACAGAACTGATAGCGTTTAATGTGGCCACCCTGGGAGGCGCTCCCATTATTTTGGGAATGAGCTGGCTAGCTCTACATGATCCGCTGGTTGGCTGGCATCAAAGAGTGGTGTCCTTTGGTTCAGCACATTGCCTAGAACACTGCAAAGGGGAGAAGGGTTCAGTAGGGGCCCAAGCCACCCTAGCAGGGACTGAAGTAATGGGGAAGGTGAAGGTACCACCACAGTATGCAGATCTCAGCGACGTGTTCAGCGAGAAGGAAGCTGACCAACTACCACCTCATAGACCCTTTGATTGTCAGATCAATTTACTCCCTGGAGCACAGCTTCCCGTGGGCAAGTTGTATGCCATGTCAGACAGGGAAATGCAGGAGTTGCGAGGGTTCATTGACAAGAACCTGAAGAGAGGCTTCATCAGAGAGTCCAAAGCAGCAGGGGGGAGCCCAGTGTTCTTTGTGGACAAAAAAAATGCGGACAAGCCGAGACTTGTATGTGATTTTAGGCGGCTGAATGCAGTGACTGAACCGGTGGCGTTCCCTATGCCCAGAATTGATGATATTTTGACCATGGTGAGGAAGGGAAAGATTTTCACAAAGCTGGATCTAAGGGGGGCGTACAACCTGATACGCATAAGGAAAGGGGATGAATGGAAAACCACCATGTTTACCCCTTTGGGGGCGTTTGAATACCTCGTTATGCCATTTGGATTACAAGCAGGCTCCGCGTGTTTTCAATCTTTTATGAACCACGTGCTGGGTCCTTTGCTCTACAAGAATTGCGTTGCCTTTCTAGATGATGTGTTGGTGTATTCTGAGAATGAGGAGCAACATGTGAGAGACGTCAGAGAAGTGTTGAGCAGACTGCAAGCCAACAGGCTGTGGGTCAAACTGGAGAAGTGTCGGTTCCATACCAAGGAGGTGGAATTCCTGGGGTACCGCCTGTCAGACAAGGGATTGGCCATGGATCCCGGCAAGGTACAGGCAGTGCTGGAATGGAAAACACCCAAAACCAAGAAGGATGTGCAGAGGTTCCTAGGGTTTGGAAACTTTTATCGTAAGTTCATCCGCAACTTCGCCCATCTGACGGCGCCCATCACTGACTGTCTCAGCAGTAAGAAGAAGTTTGTATGGACGGCGGAGGCGGAGCGAGCGTTTGAGGAACTGAAAAGGGCCTTCGCCTCTGAAGAACAACTTCTGCATGTGGATTTACGAAAGAAGCTAAGGGTTGAAACAGACGCATCTGACAGAGCCATAGGGGCGGTGCTTCTTCTGCAGCCGGGGAAGGAGGAGTCGGAGTGGCGTCCGTGTGCCTTCTTCTCGCGGAAGCTGAACAAATCCGAGAGGAACTACACGGTGTACGACCGAGAACTGCTTGCTATTCATGAGGCGTTCCGGAGATGGAGGCATCTGCTAGTTGGTGCACAACATAAAGTGCAAGTGTGCACGGACCATAAAAATCTAGAGTACTGGAGAACGGCGCGAGTGCTCAACCAAAGGCAGTTGAGATGGGCCCAAGAGTTCTCCAAATTTAACTTTGAGATTTGTTATGTGCCAGGCCCAGAGAATGTTAGGGCGGACGCTCTCTCACGCAAACCTGAATATTTGGAGGGGGAGGGAGCACCCGAAGAAACCCATATCATTCCAGAGGACCGCTGGGTGTGTGGGGCGACTTTGGTGGGGCAAAGGGAATTGGTAGAGGGTACGGTGCAGGATGCATACGCCCAGGGGAAACTCAGGGATCTCAGAGGGGAGGAAGACAAACCCGGTGGTTTTGAGGAGAGAAATGGGGCATTGTATTATAAGGGAGCGTTATATATACCTGAAGGGGAATTGAGGGAGAAAGTACTCAAGCAGCTGCACGATAGCCCCACAGCAGGGCACTTTGGGCAACACAAAACCATGTGGCTGGTTACCAGGGAATTTTGGTGGCCCAAGGTCAGGGAAGATGTGCGGGAGTATGTGAGAGGGTGTGAACAATGCCAAAGAGCCAAGGGGGAGAGGCAGGCGCCGGCTGGTTTATTAGAACCACTGCCCACACCTGAGAGACCGTGGGAAGCAGTGGCAATAGATTTCATGACTGATCTGCCAAGGTCTAGAGGGAAAACAGCCATCATGGTTGTAGTAGACCTGTTAACTAAAATGGCCCACTTCATAGCCTGCTCACATGCGGTTACAGCAGAAGAAACCGCCAAATTGTTTGTAGAGAATGTGTTTAGGTTGCATGGCGCCCCCTTGAGGGTGGTTTCAGACCGAGGGAAACAATTTACTTCCAGGTTCTGGAGGAAGCTCATGAGCTTACTGCATGTAGAGGTTAATTTCTCGACGGCCCGTCATCCTGAAACCAACGGGCAGGCGGAAAGAGCAAATGGGGTTCTCCAACAATATTTGAGGTGTTATGTTAATGACAGAGAGAATGATTGGGTGGAGAAGCTGGCGTTGGCAGAATTTGCCTACAACAATGCAGAGAACGTTTCCACGGGGATGAGCCCCTTTTTGGCTAATCACGGGTGCCATCCCAGAGCCTTCCCAGGGGGGGAGGGGGAGAACTGGAGCGTTCCAGCTGCAGAACAGTTCGTGGAAGAAATGGAAGCGATCCATCGCCAGCTCCAACTCAACTTAAACAGGGCTAAGGAGGAATATAAGAGGCAAGCAGACAAAAACAGAAGGGAAGGTGAAAGCATCAGGGTGGGGGACCAGGTGTGGCTGTCAACCCAAGGGTTGCCATTCAAAGGAGGTTGTAAGAAATTAAGACCCAAAAAGCTGGGTCCGTTTGAAGTCATACAGCAGGTCAATCCAGTGGCTTTCAGGCTCCGGTTACCGAACCACATGAAGCTGCACCCAGTTTTTCACAGGTCGTTGCTGTCACCGTATAGAGGAGACAGTGAGGGGAGGGTCACTAGGGGACCAGCAATGGAGGAGAAGGAACACAGCTACCATGTAGCGGAGATCCTCGATTCCAGGTGGAAGGGAGATCAAGTAGAGTATTTGGTAATGTGGGAAGGGGAACCGGAGTCGGAAAACACCTGGGTTAGGGCAGAGGATGTCAATGACGAGGTTTTAATAGAGACTTTTCATCAGAGGTTCCCACGTAAACCTCAGCCTGTAGCGAGGTTCCGAAGGGAATACTTTGCCACCACCGACGAGGAAGAGGAGTTGGAGGGGTTCCCAGATTCTGAAGAGGAGGAGGATTCAGCTGGCCAGGACGACGATCGATGGAGAGAATTGTTCGAGACGTCAGAAGATGAGGAAGATTCGTTTCGGGGTTTTAGCCCTTCACCTCCCAGGGGGGAGGAATTGGGAGGGGGTGAGGGGGGCCCTGGAGGGGAGGTGGATGTCAGGGAACTGCCATCAGAGCATCAGGTGGTGGAGGGACTCAGGCAGGATGAAAGAGACTCAACTGCTGAAGCAGGGACCAGCAGGGGGAGGAGTGAGTCTCTGAGGGAATGCGAGCAGGAGGGAGGGCTCAGGGAGGCTTCCAGCGAGAACAGTGGGGAGGTATCGGAGTCTCCCATAGGGAGACCCATACCTCGCAGGAAACTGTCACGCCGTGAGTCCAGGAGACGCGTTTCCGTTAAGGAACTTCTTTGCTGGAAACGCTTCCGCAGACAGCCACTGTCGGACTCTACTAGTGACTAGAGCAGACATGTCTGAGGAGCTCTGTCACACACGGAGGTTTGTGGGGGCGCACAAACTCTGAGGGAGCACGTTTTCACGCACAAGCAGCTAATCAAACCCTCACATAAACGTAATAAATGGATTTTAGATTCAGGTGCCAGTTTGCATTTTTCATATAAAAAGGACTATTTTAATGAGATCAATGAGATAAATGATGAAGAAGGATCTGAAATTGAGATTGCAGATGGCAACATTGTTAAAGCAAAAGGTGCAGGTTCCATGAGCCTGAAATGCAATATAAACAATGAATGCATTGAGAACACAATCTCTAGAGTTTTGTACGTTCCAGAGCTGAGTTGCAATCTAATCAGCGTGTCCACTTTGGACAAGAAAGGTTTCCAGGTCACATTTGGAAATGGAGAATGTAAAGTGACTAGAAATGGCAAAGTGTTTGCTCAAGCAAAGCTAATAAATGGTGTATATGAGCTTGATCTTTCAGAGAACCAGTCTGCAAAAGTGGCACATTCCAGCCAGAAGGATGAAGCAGGTCTGGACTTATGGCACAGAAGGCTAGGACACAGAGACCCCAGCCTCATTCTGGATCTACAGAAAAGAAATCTTGTAAGAGGTTTGCAGGTAAAGCAGAGCAACAAAGCTCCAACAAAGTGCATAAGCTGTATTACTGAGAAGGCTGTAAAACCTTCATTTCCACGTTGTGCAGAACAAAGAAGCAACAAAGTGCTTGACATAGTGCACACTGACATATGTGGACCCATGAATGTTCCCTCACTGGGAAAGAATAGATATATTTTAATATTTCTGGATGACTTTTCAAGATTTTGTGTTGTATATTTCCTCAAAGAGAAGAGTGAGACAGTGGAGAAGCTCCAGGAATACATTGCCATGGTCAAGAACAAATTCCAGAGAGCTCCAGCTGTGTTAATGAGCGACAATGGAGGTGAGTACTGCTCAAATGAAATGCAGGCTCTCCTGGCCAGAGAAGGAATTGCACACGTAACCACAATTCCTTACACACCACAGCAGAATGCCATAGCTGAGAGAAAGTTTAGGTCCATTATGGACATGACAAGGTGCATGCTAAAGGATGCACGTTTGCCACACAAGCTGTGGGCCGAAGGAGTGTACACGTCGGTCTATTTGCAGAATAGACTGCCAACTAAAGGTGCAGAGCGCACACCATTTGAACTTTGGCATGGGAAAGCTCCCAATCTGTCGCACATACGTGTGTTTGGAAGTCCGTGTTACTTCCACGTGCCCAAGGAACACAGACACAAGCTTGACTCCAGGGCAAAAGCAGGTATCCTTGTGGGATATGCTTCTGGAGGCAAAGGATACAGAATTATGGACTTACAAACTGGTAAGACGAATGCATACCATGCGGTTTATTTTGATGAATATGGAAAAGTAGACACTAAGAACACTGTTGTGGATTCTTCCGATGAGTCAGAAAGGACTCAAGAGTTTGTATATTTCCCTTTTGGGACCCCACAAAGTAATTATCTGCCTTCGAGTGTTACAGCGCCCCCTACAGGCAACGCACCAGAAGACACAGAGGACCAGAACCCTGGCGGCACCAGAGACGAAGATAAGGACTCAGATGGGGACATGCCTGCGTTGGAGGAGGATGAGGAAGCTGATGCGGTCGCAGAACCAGAGGTCAGACGCTCATCCATAACCAACAGAGGTGTCCCACCAGTACGGTTGTCCTATCTTGCAGGGTCGGCGTTTCCACAGGAACCTTCCACTTGGGAAGAGATACAGGAGATGCCAGCTGCAGAAGCCAGTCTCTGGAGGAAGGCTGCGCAGGAGGAGATGGATGCACTGCATCAGAACAAGACCTGGACACTCACTGACCTGCCTCCCAGTAAGAAGGCCATTGGCAGTAAATGGGTTTTCAAGGTTAAGAAGGGGTCAGAAGGAGAAGTGCAGCGCTACAAAGCTAGACTTGTGGCACAGGGATTTTCACAGCGTTTTGGTGAAGACTATGATGAAGTTTTCGCACCAACTGTGAGGTACAGCAGCATAAGAATGCTTTTAAGCATTGCAGCCTCCAAGAAAATGAGGGTGAAACACATTGACATTGCTACCACTTTTCTACATGGGCAGATTTCAGAGGAAATTTACATGAAGCAGCCCAAAGGTTTTGTAAAACCACATGAAGCACATCTAGTGTGCAAGCTGCAGAAAGGACTTTAGGGACTCAAACAGGCTGCCAGAGCCTGGAACCAGAAGTTGCATAAAATGCTGACGCAACTTGGGTACAAGCAAGGCGACGCTGACAAGTGCTTGTACAGTAAGTCAAATAATGGACAATTCTCATATATCCTAGCATTTGTTGATGACCTGATTATTGCCACAGCAAGTGAGAAAGACTATACACAGATAGTAAAACACCTTAGCAAGGACGTGGAGGTCAAGGAGCTAGGAGATGTCCAGTATTACCTCGGGATCCAGGTGGAAAGAGAAGAGGACGGCTCATTTCTTCTCAGCCAAAGACAGAAGATCCATGAGCTAATTGAGCACATGCAGATGCAAGATGCACATCCAGTTGCTACACCGATGGCTACTGACTTCCTGAAGAATCAGCAGGGTTCGAAGCAGTTGCCAGACAACAATGACTACAGGTCGGCGATTGGTAAACTTTTGTATTTAGTTACCACATGTAGACCTGACTTAGCTAATGCTGTGGGGATTCTTCGCAGAAAAGTGAATTCTCCCACTGAGCATGATTGGGCAGGTGTAAAGAGGGTGGTGCAATATTTGAAGGGTACCATGAATTGTAAATTAAGGTTACCAGCCGTCAAAGACCCTAAGTTGGTTGGGTATACAGATGCTGATTGGGCTGGGGATAATGCTGATTATAAATCAACAAGTGGTCATGTTTTCATGTTTGGGGATGGACCTGTTGCATGGGGCAGTTATAAACAGAGCTGTGTAGCATTATCTTCCACAGAATCAGAATACATTGCAGCAACAGAAGCCTGCAGAGAGATCGCCTGGATTGATCAACTCATAAAGGACTTTGGATTGGTGAGAAAAGGGCCTGTCAGCTTGCTAGAGGACAATCAAAGTTGTCTAAGCTGACACAGAGTGAGAAGTTCCTGGCCAGAACAAAACACATTGGGGTTAAATACCACTACATACGCCAGATGATCCAGGATGGACTTGTGGAGCTATCCTACTGCAGCACCCAAGAGATGACTGCTGACATCCTGACGAAACCCCTACCAATAGAGAGTTTCCAGAATCTACGTGTCAAGCTGGGACTCTGGGTGGTTGAATAAAGTTGTTTATGTTTTGTGTATGTTGTATTGCCTGAGAAGGGGTATGTGGGATGTAAACACAGGAGCAGTCAATGACAACATTCCTAGAGTGTACATGGGGAGGGATGTCCCTGGGGACGGACTTCCTCCACATGTGACCAGAGGTGGGTGTGGCCTCACCTGTGCAGGTAATGACAAAAGCACAGGGCAGGCAGCCATCTCTCTCTCTCTCTGCCATTTTCCTTCGATGAGGAAGCATGTAAAGATGCCCTCTTGGCCCTCAGCCAAGAGAGGAGATAAGGCCTATCTTGCAACAAGATAGATTCTAAGTATATGTAACTTTTAAGCCTGTCTGCCTTCTGGGATCATGTTGTGAACAGAACGTGAGTAAACTCTTTTATACTTTTATAAAGACTGTGTCGTGTCTTGTATTTTAAGAGGGAACAAAGGGGAAGTTACCAGAGTAATTATTATAGAGGTTCTAGCGAACCTGTGCACACGTTACCCTTGCGTGCTTAAAGGGGAATGTATATAAACTCTGCTGATATTTTGGGAACTTGTTAGCACAAGTTGGATAAGGATATAATTAGTCAATATATCCTCTCCTGCACCCCAGAACATTCCCACACAGGATACTGCCTCTTTGACTTCTGCCACCCTGTGTGCGGGCCAGCTCTGCATGCAAAAAGTTCCAGGTTCAATCCCTGGTGTCCCTAGGGAGGGCAGGGAAAGACTCCTGCTGGAAACATTGGAGAATTGCTGCTAATCAATGTCAGCAGTACTGATCTAGAAAGAACAACTGATCAGACAGTCAAAACAAAGTTGGGAAAACCTGCAAGCTTCCTGGGCTCACAGGCCTGATTTGAAGTATTGTATGTGCAGGGCTCAAGCATGCGGGTGGGGTGGAAAGAAGACACCCGTCTGCAAAGGATCACCTCAACCCCAATTCCAATTCCCAAAGGACAATTTCTTTGGTGTTCTCTACATCACAAGGGCACTGAAAGGATTTTCAGTTTCTTAAGAGATAGCAATGAGAGTGTTGAAATGTAGCAAATTGTTGTTCTCACTCCAATGCTCTGTGTATAAAGTAACCATTGCACTTAAAAGTATTTCAAATAGGTATTTGTTATTTCCCTTCTCTCTGATTGCAGTCAGGGGTGAAAATAGGCTTTCTTTAACCTGGGTCAAAGACTCAGTTTGGCACACACACAATCCATATGCACACACAAACACACCCCTCAACACATTTGTTCTTAAGGGACAGAAAAAGTAGGCAGAGAGTAAAAGGTCATTTGAGGAATCCTAAGCAGTATGATGACTGTATGACCAAAGGGAAAATTAACATCAATTTCAGTAAAAGTAAATTGTTTGCCTGTTGTCTTTGTCCATGGAGTTTTCTTGGCAAGGATACTGGAGCAGCCACGAAATTAAAAGACGTCTGCTTCTTGGGAGAAGGGCAATGACAGGCCTAGACAGCATCTTGAGAAGTAGAGACGTCACCTTGCCAACAAAGGTCCGTATAGTTAAAGCCATGGTTTTCCCAGTAGTGATGTATGGAAGTGAGAGCTGGACCATAAAGAAGGCTGATCGCCGAAGAATTGATGCTTTTGAATTATGGTGCTGGAGGAGACTCTTGAGAGTCCCATGGACTGCCAGAAGATCAAACCTCTCCATTCTGAAGGAAATCAGCCCTGAGTGCTCACTGGAAGGACAGATCCTGAAGCTGAGGCTTCAATACTTTGGCCACCTCATGAGAAGAGAAGAGTCCCTAGAAAAGACCCTGATGTTGGGAAAGATGGAGGGCACAAGGAGAAGGGGACAACAGAGGATGAGATGGTTGGACAGTGTTCTCGAAGCTACCAGCATGAGTTTGACCAAACTGCGGGAGGCAGTGGAGGACAGAGGTGCCTGGCGTGCTCTGGTCCAGGGGGTCACGAAGAGTTGGACACGACTAAACGACTAAACAACAACAACAATTTGCTATCGTTCCCCTTGTGCCTGACTGCAGTTCAGGGTGGGGCAGCAAGGATCCACCCAGGTTCCCCCCTCCAGAAATCCTTACTTGGCCTGGTGATTAAGAGGAGCCTGTCCCCCTCGTCCTCGCAGCGGATGGCCCGCAGGGCGTTGGCCGCCACCTCGACGGCCTCCTCCTCGCCATAGCAGCTGAGCAGCAGGTCTGCGAGGCGCGAGGCATCGTCCTCCTCCAGCGCCTCCTCGGGGATGCGGACGCCGCCCTCCAGGACGGGGAACTCGCGGAGTTTGCGCTTGAACTTCTGCAGATCCTCCTCCCACAAACACGACAGGATCCAGCGCAGGCTGCGGGGGATTAAGAAGCCCTCCCAAGGCTGCTGGGGTCCGTAGAAGAGCGGGGCGGCCGAGATCTGCAGCCGCCTTAATGGCCTTTTACCAGTGCCTTTCAGTGCCTTCAGAAGGAGTGCCTTCAGAAGCTGCCGCAGCAACCCGGCCAGCAACCCGGCCAGCAACCAGGCCAGCAACCAGGCCAGCAACCACCCGATCATTCTGCAGCCACCCCAGCCTCGCTCGCTCGTTTGCTCAGCAGCCCGAACAAAGGAAGGAAGCGGCTCCCGGAGCCCCGGGGAGTGAAAGTGGTCGTGGCTCTTCTTCGTCCCGCCTCGCCCTTCTTGCAGCTTCCTCTCCCCCTCTTCTCACTAGCAGTGAAAGTCTCTCAAAAGCTCCTTCCTCCTAGACTGTCACGGGTAAGCGGGGGCGTGGAAGTGGTGGCGGTGTGAGGGCAGCGACGAACGCCGTGAAGGCGTGAGCGTGAGAAGGGGCTCAGTGCCACAACCCCGAAGCCTACGAAAGACGTCCACGGGCAGGGGCATGTGGGATTGCCCTAAGAAACGTCCTGCTATTCCGGAGCAGAGAGGAGTTGCTTTCTCTTTCGTTCTTCTTTTGCACGGGATCTGCAGCTGGGAGGGGGTTGTGAGAAAGCGCGAGCAGCCGACGCGGCTGTAGCCCCCAAGAGGTATGGACTCACGTCATTTCAGGGGCTTTGGGGTGACGCGATCCTCGCCCTCACCAATAGGAAAATAGCGTATGTGTGACCGCATTGACCAACAGGTACTGTGCAAGCTCTGCCGTGGTCTTCCCCCATCTACCATCCCTATGGGACTGACCTGCACCCTGGACCAAGCACACCATATTTCTAAGCTCCATCATTTTGATTCTTTTGTAGGAAAGGTACACAGCTGGGACATCGTTGTACATATCTTTATGTGTGTCACAAAAAAACAAACAAAAACAAAACACTCCACACCCCAACTTGTGAAATACTGTAATAAAAAGTGGATGTCTCCATTTCTAAGGTGGCAATAGACAATCTTACTTACTTACTTACTGCCCTTTATCCCAAGATCTCAGGGTGGTTCACAGCATAAAAATACAGAATAAAAACACAAAACAAATAGTTAAAACTAAACAATAACCCTGCCTTCCAGAAACACATTTAAAAGGTTGTAGGATATTAATCAGCCAAAGGTCTGGTTAAAGAGGAACGTTTTTGCCTGGTGCCTAAAGGGGTATAATGAAGGTACAAGAGCATTCTGCAAATGGGGAGCCACTGCAGAGAAGGCCCCTTTCTCATCTTGCCACCCTCCAGACCTCTCATGGAGGAGGCACACAGAGGAGGGCCTCAAATGATTATCTTTTTACTACTGGGTGTATTTGTGTTTTACCTTCAGATGTGCTTCTGCCCTTAATTCTGTTTGCAGTTATGGCATTGAGACCGTTTTTACTGACAAGTGTTTAGGGTCTTCAGGGGAAGCTTTACTCTGGGGATTCCACCTACTGGAAGCTTTTGCAGTCTCAGTTTAGTTTAGTTTTTCAATACAAATGTAGGAATTAAGAAGGGAAACTCTAATGATGCTGTAGCCTTGTCCACTCAGGAAACTGAGAACAACATCTACCGGTAGCCTTTTTCTGGCTTCATACCCTGGGGTCTAACACAGTATAGAGAACCAGCTGATATTTCCTGTACAAGCATTTCCCAGTGGAACATAAATTCAGATGGTGAAGGTCCATTGCAATCCATCCATAGGCATCTCTGCAAAGAGGGGCTTTGCTCTTGATACTGAGTGAGTTTCTTTAACCAAACCTGAATCAGGAGGGAAGGGGTATCACACCCAGGAAACTTAATTCTCTCTCAACCCATCTGAAGCCCATTGTCAAGGGTTTACTTTTTGACTGTAAAATATTCCCAATCTTTGTAGCAAAAGCAAAAAAGGACTTTTGCAAATACTGCACAGTAGAGGAAGGAAGAAGCCTTTGATTCAAGATGGGGAGGCACACTTGTTGTAAACAGAAACAATAATAAATTTAAGAGGCAAAACAGAAACCTAGTGGAATGGAGACACTCAAAGGGAATCAATCTTTATTCTGTGTAGTAATTCAGCATGAGATGGCTGAGCTCCACAGTCTCTGCTGCTTTCTTCAAACACCTTCAGGGGATGTTCTTGGTGGAGTTCGAGCTTGAACTTCCCGAGTTTGTTCTTGGGCAAGTTCTCCAGCCTGGACGGCCAGCAGTCATGGAGAGTCCTCATCTTTGCTCTGCTCTGCCACCCACAAGTCACCAGGGAAAAGAGACATAGAAGTGAGAGGGAGGTCTGCTGCCAGTTTCCACATCTGAGATTGGAGTGGAAGGAGGGGGAGGGGTGTGGCCGGAGATGGCCCTAAAGCCTCTCAGAAGGGGACTTAGTTTTCCAGTCTTAAGACTGAAGAGCCAACACTGGAGATCAGAAATAAAGCCTGACTCCTTGCTCATTAAAAGGAAAAGGCAGCATCCAGTGGTGTAACGTGGGTTGCTGGCACCCAAGGTGGGTCAGGTTTTGCGCCCCATCCTAGATGGACTGGGTGGCTGGGGTGGGGGCTCACAGTGCCCATGCAGAAGGTGAACAGAGCCCCTGAGGAGAATGAGGATATGGCAGAGCATTGCACACCCCCAGCCACCACTGTCCACTCCCAATGACACCAGCGCCAACAAAGCTAAAGGCCCTGACAAGGGGGGAGAATAGGGAAGATAAATAGCGAGTGGGGGAGCTAGAGCACCATGCGAGAGTGCCTCTCAGTCTACAGCAAAACTTCATAGGGAGGTGGGGATGGGAATGGTATCTGGGCAACCACCTAAGGGAGCAAAGGGGTTGGGCTTCATACTTGACAGATGGGAGGTGCCAAATTTGATAGAGAGCAGCCTCCTCCAATCACGTCCTGATTTTTATCAAAGGAATGTTAGAGGGTATGTGTAGTGAGTGCTTGGGAGAAGACATGGTACGGCTCTGTCTGCAGGAGTCCCCTAGCAATAAGGAGGTGGATTTTTGGTGCCCTGAAAGGGTCTTGCTTTCTGCCTTCCCTTTGTAGGAACGTTTAGGGAGGCAGGGGAGGATATATTGTTTAATTATATCCTTCCCAACTTGTGTTAACAAGTTTCATCATTTAGCAGTGTAACAGTCCCCTTTTAAAACTAACACAGCTAATAGGTGCGCTAGGCCTGTATAAGCCTTTAAAGTAACTGTCCTGGTATTTCCCCCTTATTCCCTTATCAAAAGAATAGACACAACACAGTCTTCTATAAAAGCATATAAAAAGAGTTTACTCACTTACATCCTGTTCACAGAAGGATCCTAGAAGGCAGACTTAAGTTACAAGAGTAATATACCTGGAGACTATTCCATAAGGGAATAGTTCCTGTGTCCTCTCTTGGCTGGAAGCATCTCATACTGATGCTTTTTTTGACAAAAGCAAAATGGAGAAGAGAGAGATGGCTGTCCTGCTCTGCACTTTTGTTACTTGCACAAGTAAGGTCACGTCCACCTCTGGTCACATGTTGAGAAAGTTTCTTCTAGCCCAGGAGGAAACAGGAAGTTTACCTGCTGGCTGGAAAAATATTCCTCCTCATGTGTAAACATGCTCACTCTAGGAAAGTTGTACTTGACTGCTCTGTGTTTTACATCCCACACCCTTGCGGCTGCATTGCCCTTCCAGGTCTTTCACAAGATGTGGGTTTTTGGCCTTCAGTGCCTCATACAGTTTATTCTTGCACTGGAGGTCCCAGCTTGGCACAAGCTTGTAGAGCTCTCGCATCTTCTCTTGGTTAGTTTCCTTGGCAGTGATTTTTTGGTATTGCTCCTCACTGAGGATGGAGCGATGCAAACTATCCAGCACTGGTTCCACTGAGGTGGTCCGTTGGATTAGCGCCTCCCTGTGCCGTTCGATGAAGTGCACTTTGGAAGAGTTTAGAAGCTGCGGCCCTGCCAGGAAAGCGAAAAAGAATGGAAATCTTGCTACACGTTCACACTGCAGGCTTAAAACTTGTTGCCTAACTCATTTCCTCCTCCCCCACGCCCTGGGAATTGTAGTTTCATGAGGAGAGAAATTGCTAACAGAGCATTCCTAGTAGTTTATGCCTACAGTTCACAGAATTCTTTGGGCAAAGCCATAACTGTTGAGGAAGTATAAAACTGAAATACAGTAAGTGAGAGCAGTTGCAAGGGAGCCAGGGCTGGGGCCAGCCCTACCATTAGGGAGAGTGAGGTGGCATCATAATTTGGGGTATCATGAAACAACAGCACATTGTCAGATAATTAATTCATTACTATTTCACATTGTATTATATTGCGCTTTATCTTTTATTGCTTTAATGCCCAGGAATTGATAGCTCCTACATTGAAGTGGACTAGATGAGACTTGGAATTTACTTGGAATTACTGAACCCAGCTTTCTCCCACAGGGAGATAGAGACCATTTCACTCACTATCCAAAAGCCATGAAAACTTTACCCACAAGGTCTCTGTGCTTGGAACAGTGGCGTAGCGTGGGTTGTCAGCACCCGGGGCAAGGCAAGTAATTTGCGCCCCCAACCCATGGATTTGCACCCCCCAACCCGTGGATTTGTGCCCCCTAACCCTAACCCCCAGATGTTGCGCCTGGTGCAGCCGGCCCCCCCTGCACCCCCCACGCTACGCCACTGGCTTGGAAGAAGATGAGCCAATGGAACATTGTCCTACAGATTTATGTAGTATGCTTGCAGTATTACTTCATAACAAATCAAAAAAAGCAAGTAACATTTTATATCTTAAGAACTGACAGTTTAAAACTGATAAGCTCACACTGTAAAACTTAAAGTAAGAAGTTCAATGTCAGTAAAACCAGTTCGGCTACTGTATCATGAGCTCTCTGTGCTCCTACTGGGAGGAAAGTGGGATACAAATGCAAGGGAAATTAAAACCTGCTGACCTTGTGCTGGATATAGAATAGGAGAATCCATCTCCCCTGAAATTAACTCTCCTGAAAGAGAATAAGAAAGAGACAGTCAAAGAGGGAATGTGACTAGTGGTCATTTTCCATCCTGCCCTGAACCTTGAACAAAACTCACTTCGTTTCAGATGTGCCTCCCAAACAATTTCAGTGGTGCCCTTCTTCATCAGGTAGAAGTTGAACTTCTCTTGCATTTGTTCAGCAGACAGTTCTACGTACTGCTGCAGTTTCTCTGCATCCAGATATTGAAGCTTCAGTTCCTGTGGGAAAGAATGAAACCTCTGTAAGTGTGAATCTGGTTTAGCCCAGCCCACCATTCTGATGGAGTCAGATTAAAGGGCGAAGAAGGATCCTGGTTGAATTTATCCCATTCTCAGGCTTCACAGTTTGATTCTCCCCTAGTAAAACCTTTAAAAAAAAATTGTCTCACCTTAGGATAGACTGTGACAGCATCTGATGTCTTCAAAGAGACCTGAGAGCCAATCATCAGAGGTTTCAGGGTCACAGGGGGTTTCTCTATTCTCTTTGAATTTACTTCACGCTTATCGACCGCCTGGGAAGGGTAAAGAAAGTCACTTTTGACATACGCAGAAAAGGAACTTTGAAAGACTAGAAGCCTACAACATTTTTGGCATTGTAGCACCAGGAAATGCAGGAATGGGGAACCTGATGCCCTCCAGATGTTGTTGGACTCATATCCTCCCAACAAGCATGGGCCAAGGATGATGGGTTTCATAGTCCAAGAACATCTGCAGAGACACAGATTCTCCATCTGCAATATAAAGAAAATTAAACCACTATGGCACTAGAAACTAAAATGTAGAGCGGAGATTTCGTGGCCTCATGGGGAACTGAAGCCAAGGCTCTTGGACTGGGCAGCCTGGACTATGAAGGGCTGAGAGATACCAACAATCCTAGGTCCACCTGCATCTTCTCTTGATGAGACTATGCAGGAAACCACAGAAGCCATAAAACGTCAAGATTTGAATGAAACATAAGAAGATAATTTTAGGAAAAGATGGAGAACGTAATATGATAATGTGCTTTATCTCCCATGTGTTAACATTGCAAATCAGGAAGAATGTTTTTCCTCAAGAGTTCTTATAGACAACTTGTTAACTACCAAGCTGAATCCTTAATGAACAAAGCTGTAGTTGCACATTGCTAAATATGTTTACTCTGAAGGAAGCCTTACTGAAGGCTTCCAAGAGAATGTGCTTAGAATTTTGTTTTCACAAGTCAGTGACAACATTTATTTGACAACCAGACAGGACATTTCGCCTCTAGCAAGCAGGCTGGCTAACAAAGGAAAAGGGTGTATTTCAATATTCCAAACTTCACTTTAAAACAACAGTGTTGGTGAGCAACTAAGTAACTCAGCAGAGGGCAACTTGTTAATCTCTCTACTGGCATGTTGACGTTGGCTAGAGGTTTGGTAAGACAGATCAAGTCCAACAAAGATAGGACTTCCTGTCTGGCTGCCATGATGAACAGCTGCATCCATGCCAGTGGAGCCTTTCCATGTTGCTAATGAGGATAATATGGGAGTAATTATCCTCTCCCCCCCCCCAGGGTTGGGAGGGCTGTTCCACCTGCAGATCATCCGATACCTGCCACCCATCCTGAAGGAATACGGGGGGGGGCAGGGGGCACTGATTGAAATGCACCACATGTTTCGGCAACTCTCCAAAGCTGTCCCAAAAAATTAGACAAGAATTTGTGGAATATTATAGAAAGTTATATGAAAAAGGGAAAGAAAGAATAGAAGATATAGAACAATACATAAGATGTCATGAAATTCCAGGAATAACAGAAGCTAAAAGGGAAATTTTAAATGCACCCATTACTATAACAGAAATTCCAAATGTAATTAAAAACGCCAAATCAGGGAAGTCGCCTGGCCCAGACTGAATACCGGTAGATCTATATAAAAAACTCAAAGAGATATTGATAACATCCCTGAAAGAAGTAGTCAATGATATTTTTAATAAAGGAATTCTTGGAATGATCCATACATGATTCTATTACCGAAACAAGGAAGTGACTTAGAGATAACCTCCAACCATAGACCTATATATTTGTTGAACTGCGACTAAAAAATCTACACAGGTATATTAGCAGATAGATTTAAAAATGTATTAAAAGATATAATTCATCCAAATCAGGTAGGTTTTCTTCCAGAACACCAGATTCAACATAATACCAGGAATATTATTAATATCTGGAGAATATCTGGGGTTTAAAAATGAAAAACAAGCAGCCATGATGTTCTTAGATGCCAAAAAGGCATTTGACAATATCTCATGGAGCTTTATGAAAAAACAGATAAAATTATTGGGCTGCGGGGAAAGGTTTGAAAGAAGTATAGAATTCATTTACTCTACACAAAGAGCAAAACTAATAATTAATGGCAACATCACCGATAGCATAGAAATCATGAAAGGTACGATACAAGGGTGCCCCCTTTCCCCCCTTTTATTTATATTAGTGCTGGAAACCTTGCTGAATGGACTGAAAAAGGAAGAAAGAATAAAAGGTATCAAGATTGGAGAAAAAACATACAAAATAAGAGCATATGAGAATGATGTGATAGTGACAACTGAAAACCCCAAAGAATGTATCCCATTGGCAATAGAGATAATTAATGAATATTGACAATTGGCAGGATTCAAAATTAATAAAAAGAAAACCAACTTATTAGTTTAAAATATGTGGTTAGAGGAAAAACTGGAATTACAGGAAATTACCAGCTTAGAAATCAAGAAAAAAGTAAAATATTTGGGAATTTGGCTGTTAAATAAATGTATTAATCTATATCAAGATAATTATGTTAAATTATGGAAGGAAATTAAGAGGGACCTGGAAATTTGGAGTAGGCTCCATCTCTCCTTTTGGGGCAAAATTTCTGTAATTAAAATGATTATTTTGACAAAATTGATGTTCCTGTTTCAAACTATCCCAATTTGGAGGGGTATGAACTGCTTTTAAAATTGGGAAAAGGATATAGCAAGATTTATTTGAAACTGCAACAAACCAAGAATTAAACACCAAATTCTAATAGACCAAAAGGAGAAAGGAGGATTCTCTTTGCCCAATTTGAAATTGTATCACGCGGCAGCCGGGTTAGTGTGGATCCAAGATTGTAAAGTCTTGAAAGACACGGATCTACTTGATTTAGAGGGCTATGACAATCGCTTTGGATGGCACGCGTATATGATATATGATAAGGTGAAGGTCCACAGGTTTTTTTTTGAATCATATAGTAAGAAAATCACTATATAAGATATAGATAAATACAAATATCTTCTGGAACCCAAGACCCCCTGGTGGACCTCCCCATTGGAAGCCATGGCTGTTAAAAAAAAAGAATATGCAAGGAGACTGGGCAACGTATAGAATGATTCTGGAAGAGAATAACAACAAATTAATGCTGAAAGAATTTGAAAAAATTAGACTATATTTACCAGATTGGTTACAATACTTTCAGTTGAACGAAAGATTTAATATAGATAAAAGAAAAGGATTTGCAAATGAAGCATCTAAATTCCAAAAAGAGCTTCTCCACTGTAAGAGTAAATATATTACGAAAATGTATAATCTTCTCCAAAGAGGAAGTGAAAGGACCTATGATATGTTGGGCCCAAGATCCAATATATACATAAATCTACTTCTACACCAGTGTGGTGTAGTGGTTAAGAGCGTTAGTCACGTAATCTGGGGAACCGGGTTCGCGTCTCCGCTCCTCCACATGCAGCTGCTGGGTGACCTTGGACCAGTCACACTTCTTTGAAGTCTCTCAGCCCCACTCACCTCACAGAGTGTTTGTTGTGGGGGAGGAAGGGAAAGGAGATTGTTAGCCGCTTTGAGACTCCTGAAGGGGAGTGAAAGGCGGGATATCAAATCCAAACTCTTCTTCTTCTTCTTCTTAGACATCTACTTCTGCTTCATTAACTATGCAAAAGCCTTTGACTGTGTCGACCACAGCAAGTTCTTAAAGAAATGGGAGTGCCTGATCACCTCATCTGTCTCCTGAGAAATCTCTATGTGGGACAAGAAGCTACAGTTAGAACTCGGTATGGAACAACTGATTGGTTCAAAATTGGGAAAGGAGTATGACAAGGCTGTATATTGTCTCCTTGCTTATTTAATTTATATGCAGAATTCATCATGCGAAAGGCTGGGCTGGATGAATCCCAAACCGGAATTAAGATTGCCGGAAGAAATATCAACAACCTCAGAAATGCAGATGACACAACCTTGATGGCAGAAAGTGAAGAGGAACTAAAGAACCTTTTAATGAGGGCGAAAGAGGAGAGTGCAAAATATGGTCTGAAGCTCAACATCAAAAAAATGAAGATCATGGCCAAAGGTCCCATCACCTCCTGGCAAATAGAAGGGGAAGAAATGGAGGCAGTGAGAGATTTTACTTTCTTGGGCTCCATGTTCACTGCAGATGGTGACAGCAGTCACGAAATTAAAAGACGCCTGCTCCTTGGGAGAAAGGCGATGGCAAACCTAGACAGCATCTTAAAAAGCAGAGACATCACCTTGCCAACAAAGGTCCGTATAGTTAAAGCTATGGTTTTCCCAGTAGTGATGTATGGAAGTGAGAGCTGGACCATGAAGAAGGCTGATTGCTGAAGAATTGGTGCTTTTGAATTATGGTGTTGGAGGACTGCATGGACTGCAAGAAGATCAAACCTCTCGATTCTTAAGGAAATCAGCCCTGAGTGGTCACTGGAAGGACAGATCATGAAGCTGAGGCTCCAATACTTTGGCCACCTCATGAGAAGAGAAGACTCCCTGGAAAAGATCCTGGTGTTGGGAAAGATGGAGGGCACAAGGAGAAGGGGACGACAGAGGACGAGATGGTTGGACAGTGTTCTCGAAGCTACCAGCATGAGTTTGACCAAACTGTGGGAGGCAGTGGAAGACAGGACGGCCTGGCGTGCTCTGGTCCATGGGGTCACGAAGAGTTGGACACGACTAAACGACTAAACAACAACAACAAATAAACATGAATCAGTGGGAAAAACTGTGGAAAGTGGATATCATATTTACGGTATGTATGAACTTAAGAGAAAATGTCATGAAAATGTTATTTAGATGGCACTTGACATCAGCAAAATTAGCCAAAATGTATAAGAACAGGTCAGAAATATGTTGGAGAGGTAAGAAAGGAATTGGAACATATATGCATATGTGGTGGGAATGTGAAAAGATCAAATAATTTTGGGACATCATATACAATGAGTTAAAGAAAATGTCTAAGATCCCATTCCCTAAAAGACCTGAGGCATTTTTAATAGGTATCATGACAGCAGAAATTAAGAAATTCAGACCACTATTCATGTTCTGAATGCATGGTCTGCACACTACAACTGCAGCAAGGATTCTAATAGCAAGAAATTGGAAAAGCGAAATCATCCCTTCAAAGATTGAGTGGCAAGCCAAATTGATAGAGTACTTACAATTAGCAAGGAGAACGGGAACAGTGAGAGGAAACTCAACACAAGATGTTAATAAGGAATGGATTGTAATTAAGGAATATCTCAAAGGGTACTGTGATAACAAAAGCTTCCTGGCAGATATTGAATGAGCCATGTAACATAAAGTAACTGTTAGAAAACGTTAGAATTAAGATGATGAGTAACAATTTCAGGAAACTGTGTAAATAATAGCTTAAATGTAAAATAGTACAATAAGGACGTGGGTGGCGTTGTGGGTTAAACCAGAGAGCCTAGGACTTGCCTTTCAGAAGGTCAGCGGTTCAAATCCCCGTGACGGGGTGAGCTCCCGTTGCTCAGTCCCTGCTCCTGCCAACCTAGCAGTTTGAAAGCACATCAAAGTGCAAGTAGATAAATAGGTACCGCTCCGGTGGGAAGGTAAACGGCGTTTCCGTGCGCTGCTCTGGTTCACAAGAAGCGGCTTAGTCATGCTGGCCACATGATCCGGTCATGACTGGACCTAATGGTCAGGGGTCCCTTTACCTTTACCTTTAAAATAGTACAATGGGTTCAGTCGGAGGTTTCTTTTGGTGATGCATACTTCAGATGTAAGTACGTTCTTCTCTTCACTCATACTTTTATCTCTTTTATTATTCTTTCTTTCTTTCTTTCTTTCTTTCTTTCTTTCTTTCTTTGTACTCTTTTCAATCTTTATAATTTATGGAAGGTTTGTAATGTAAGTTGATACTGTATGTATTTTAAAGTCTTTTTTGCTTAACAAAACAAACAAACAAACAAACAAATAAAAAGCTGTCGCCATGAGCAGAGGACACCTGTTTTTAAGATGAAATCTGGACTTAATTAACAGGCATGCTCTGAACTAGGGGAGAAAATAAACGAAGGATCAACATTGGAAATGTTTTATTTGGGCTAATTATGAAATGCAGTCAGCGGTGGAGCAAGCCGACTGGGTGCCCAGGGTGGACTGGGGGGTGAGGCCAGCCACTGCGGGCTCTCAGGAGCCTGCCAGCCTCCTCCCCCTCAGTCGCCCTACAGCTGATGGGGAGGCAGCAGGTGGACCTTTTTGGCAGCGGAGTCTGTGCACGCCCAAGCAGCTGTGTCTCTCTCAGGAGAGATGCATGAGTCAGGTGCGCTGCAGGCTCCATGGTGAGTGCCGCCCGGGATCTGTCACCCACCTTAGTGGTGACACCCGGAGCGAAGCATTCCTATTGCACCCCCCGTCACTATGCCCCTGAATGCAGTACGACATTAGATCATTACTCCCTGAACTTCAGAGTATGGGAAGTCATCCAAAAGATAAATAATTTGGCATTGAATAATTGGCTCTTTTGATTATATTATAATTTAGATTGTTTTGTTGTGGTTTTTATTGGATTGTTAAAATGGAAATTTAATAAAAAATATTATTTAAAAAGCTAAGTCACCCGGTGGAGGGCAACTGTGAATCTTCTCTCTAGCAGCATGTTGATGTTGGCTAGAAGTTTGGTAAAACAGATCAAGTCCAACAAAGGTAAGTACAGTTCATGCACCCTAATGTATAATTTTGCATAGCTATTCTGTCAGGGTTAGAGTGATCAAGCAAAAGATCCAGGTAATCTGCAACACCAATCAAAGTTGGAGATTCCAAGTTACCTTTACTATAGAAGGGTCATTTGGCAGGAGGTACAGGTGAAATGTTGGTGTTTCCAGTCGAAGTCTCTGATAGAGCAGTACGACAGTGTTGATCTTTTGCTTAAACCACTTTTTGAAAATGACCCCAAGGGAAGAGAACTTGGGGTTTTCCAACACAGCATGGTGAGGCTCCACTCTGTCTGGCTTCTCCAGCCTCATCTCCCCTTCAACAAAATGTGCAATGTAGACATGGGAACTGTCGTCACCTGAAAAGACAAGCATGTTAGCAGTGGGAAAGTGGCAAAAACCATAATCACTTAACCCTCTCTATTTCACGCAAGCATTTATTTTCTCATTGTCATTTAAGAGGCTTATAACATTGCTTCACAGGACAATATGCTTGCATGGCAGCTTACAACAGAATGAAAATAATAGAAAGCAATAAAATAGCATAGTTGGAACACTGAAAATTGAAAAAAATTACAAAAGACTGGTAAGCCAGCACTACTGACTTCTAGACTCCACACCGCAGGCCCCATAGCATTCTGGAAACGTCAATGGAAGTTATTCCTGTTTAGGATCCCTCCTATTATGGTTATAATGCTGGTAACTTTCCCCTGCCATACCTTCAAGACACAAGAAGTGAGGGACGTGAATGGCGGCCACAGCTTCTACTGCATCCACTTTAATGTTGAGCAGAGGGCCAGCGGCCTGCCACTCCTCAGTGGTCTGTTCTTCCAGGTGCTTAGGCCATGAATCAAAGTGGTATGTTACGGTCACAGCTTCTTTCACGTCACATATGAGATCCGTATTACCGCAAAGGAAGGAGCCAGCCTCTGTCGAGCGCACTCTGAATGGCACAAAGGGAAAGATGAAAATGGAATCAGGTTCAACATGAACTGGGACAACTTCCCCTGCTGGTCTAAACTGATATTTTTGCAGGAGATGCTTCACACGCTGAGTTATGGAGGTAAAAAATGGATGGAAGGATATCTCCTGGTCAAGCATTACTCAACTAAAACACAACTGCTGTGAGGTCGCCCAATAAATAAAAAAGGTGGTTTTTCTTATACTGAGAAGGTGTTTTTAAAATGGTGTCTTCATGCAGAGCAAAGCAAGCTGGTGAAAGTACTAATGTTCTACTAATGTACTAATGAAACTACTAATGTTCTGTTTACCCTTGTGTTGATGATACTAGAACATCAAGGAAATTTCTCATACTCAGAAACCATGGCAAAAGTTCTGTAACCCATGTACCCAATTTGCTCTAAACACCAGACCAAAAAGCACACTGCTTTAAAGTAATTGGGAGAGAAACCATGCATGCCACCACGAACTCCTTGGAAGAAATATGGGGTATAACTTAAATCATATCAATAAAATATTTTAAAGAAAAAATGCAGAGTTCTATATTTTTTCACCCTTCTGGAAATAATAGGCAACAGCAATGCTCCAAGGTAATGATTTTCCAGCTGTATTTGAGGGAACCCAGGAGTTCCTCAATAAAGAGATCAAGATTGGTTCATAAGCTTCCTTCAGAGAGAATTTGCCCACCATGACCAACCGTTCACTGCAATGTGCAAAACATAGATGTATGTTTTAGAGAGCGCCATCATATGTGATGACTGTGAGACCCACAGAAACTAGATGTGCTCTGTAGAACAATTAAATGTAGAAACCATTCCCTGAAGGGAAAAGGTTTTAAAATGTCTGATGGAGAGATCACTCACCTGTATGCTTTGTTGCCCCTTTCTGAGTCCCAAACCACCTCTGGCTTTATCTTTTCTGGAAGACCCTATAATGAAACTATAATCATTTATGTGGATGCCAGAAAGTGGATCCCATCTGAAAAGACGGCATTCTTGTCTGTTTCTAACACTCCTGTGACCACACCAAGGAGCACTGCTTGAGGCCAAAGCCACAACTATACAGTGGTACCTCGGGTTACATACGCTTCAGGTTACATACGCTTCAGGTTACAGACTCCGTTAACCCAGAAATAGTGCTTCAGGTTAAGAACTTTGCTTCAGGATGAGAACAGAAATCGTGCAGTGGCGGTGCAGCGACAGCAGGAGGCCCCATATGCTAAAGTGGTGCTTCAGGTTAAGAACAGTTTCAGGTTAAGTACGGACCTCTGGAACGAATTAAGTACTTAACCCAAGGTACCACTGTACACTGCTATGGCTTCTTCTTCACCTGCTGTGCTCTGTATTCATTTTGGCCACAGTAGACTAACCTAGACTGATTCCTGAAGTACAGTGTGTTATTTAACTGCTGAGAATAGCATTATTAAAAAATGTATGTTTAATGCAACATTTTTCGTTCTGATTTTAAGATCTCATTATACTGACACACATTCAATAATATTCATCACCCAACTAAGTAGGGATAACACAGAAGCAGTATCCTGGAATTTAGAACCAATCTATGCATGTAACCAGGAGTCAAGATGCACTCAGAGAATTATCTTCTGGAGACAGGTGTTCACACACTGACATCTAAAGATGCCTAACACAAGATGAATGTGTGTTAATAAAAAATGTTTAAAGCACTGAAAAATATGGGAGTTTAACAGATGGATGACCACATCAAATGGGCCCTTCTAAACCAGATGTGACTCAAGAGGATTCCACACTAAACTGGAATCACAGCATTACAATTGTGCGGAAGTGCAACGATCTTATTAGATGGATCTTATTAGATAGAACTTAAGACATTCTAACAAATCTGCAACTAGCTTCCTGCTGTGTAAAGAGGGGAATTGACTCTGCTGTGTGAATAAATGCACTAGTGTGAGTTAGGAAGGATAATATTAATTCAATATATGATCTCCTGCTACCCACAACATTCCCACAGGAGCCACCTGGCTAGATACAGCCTTATTTCCTGCTACCAGCCACTAGCAAATATGTAAATAATTACCTAAGATGGGACAAATGCTATCCTTAGGGAACTAGAAATTTAAATTCAGTGGCTTCATGTTAAAAATATCAATGTGTACCTTATTCCTGTGGGCGGGAAATGCACATCAAGACAGGTCAGCCTCTTACCTCACTGGGACACCGGCCACATGGCACACTTTCCCCAGGACCTGCCGGGTTCTCTATCTTTATGCTTCCTTCCCGCTGTGGCTCTATTGGGCCAGCTGCCTTGAGTGGAGTTTGATCCAAAGCTGTAAAAGGAAGACAATTATTTGCCTGACACGACTGTTGCAAGGAGGAAGTTAGTTGAACTGTCCTTGAAGTTTAAGAACTCAAAGTCAAACTCACCATGCATTGCAGAGAGCAGAATCAGAACTGAACCTGGACGTACCATTTCCACACATTCAAGGAACCTGCAACAAGCTTGCTCCCCTCTTTCTTGGATTATACTCAGCAATTCTTTACTTTTCCACTTTAAATTTTTCAACATTTTGAAAAAGTTTCTGTATTCTTTCAGTGTGATAACAAAGCAAGAGAATAGCACGTCATAAAAAAGTTCAATATCCGATTCAAGAATTTCCATTAATTGTTTTCTTCCCTTGCAGATCATCTCATTACTAGAGATTGTGGATATTTCCAATGACCTGTGGCAAAAACATTTATTTTATTTAGGCAACAGAAGGTGGGGAGAGGAGAATTAGAACGTAGTTAGGATGCAGACTGCTCCCTTACCATAAATGCCAACCAGGGTCCTTAGGCCAACCCGCCAATAATTTTCTTCTGGGGACACAACCCCTCAATATTTTCTCCCCACCACTGCCCACCCACCTGCCTTCCCATCTCCCTCCCTTGGTTTGCTGTCTACCCCCAGCCAGGCATCACTCTCTGTTTCTGGCTTTCCTCCAGGAGGAGCAAAGTGGGACACAGCAGTGGCAGGAGGTGCATGTGAGGGTGCGGTTTGTGTGTGTCCATCCCCCACCTGGCTGCCCACCCCTCCATCCATTGCTCCCTCGCTCCCTCTGTGTGTGGCACCCTCCTGTGGTGGGGACAACCCCCCACTCAACCCAGTGAGCATGCCTGGCCAGTGGGTGATGACAGGCATGGGCAAGGCCGGGTGCCAGGCTGAGAGGAGGCAGCTGACTGAGGGAGAGATGAAGGCAGACGAAGAACCCTGGCCATGTTGCCAACACCAACACTGACTGCCTACACTCAATGCACCTGCCTGGGTGCACACCTGACACCTGACTTGACTGGCCTACCCCACCTAAATTCATATTATCATCATGTTATGATGAAACTATGCTAATTTGTCATATTACTATGAAATTGCTTTTGTAGTTGGCTTATGGGTTGCCCTCTAGCCTCCCACCTCAGGGTTGCCTCAAGTTTATGTGAACCATATCACACTTTGCTGTGGTCCTTTTCTTCAACCTTCCCCCAATCTTTGGGTTCCCTGCCCCTTAGGGGCTCGTTTCCCCGAAACAAATTCCAATCCTTACCGTGCCCTCCCAACTCATCCCTCCACGGGGCGGGAGTGAGATGATAATCCCAGCCAAGCTATCCTGACTGTGAGCCATTCACTGACGACCACTTTGTCCCCCAAGCAACTGGAAAGTTCCCTGCCCTCAGACCAGTTTAATGTGGCATACAGGGCTGGAGGGTTTAAAAGGTCTTTCAGATACCAAGAGTCATTTGCTGGGGAGGCTGTAGCTCTTGCTTTCCTGCTTCAACAGCAGGTGTACTAGAACAGATGGCCCACTGAGTTCCCTCCAGGTCTTGTACAGTGGTACCTCGGTCTATGAACTTAATCCATTCCTGAAGTACTTTCTTATAACGACTCTGTTCTTAAACTGAGGCATGCTTTCCCTAATGAGGCCTCCCGCCACCAGTGCCCTTCCACCGTTCGGCTACCATTCTTAGATGGAGGTAAAGTTCGCAAACCACAACACTACTTCCAGTTTTGCGGAGTTCGTAAACCAAATAGTTCCTAAACAGGACTGTTCATAAACTGAGGTACCTCTGTATTCTATGACACAGATAGGATTCCTGCAGCTAGTGGACCACAGGCAGTCCTCAGAAACACTCCCTGGAGCCTTCCAAGGCCTGTGGAGCCCTGCCTCCGTTTCCCAGCTACTAAGCTGTGTGATGGTGCCGTCATCAGGCGTGACAGTAAGTTGAGAGGGAGCTGAAAGTGTGTGGTTTCTGAGAGATGAGAGAAAGTGAGTGGAGGGGAAAGTTGCACGTGTGTGGGATGGAAAGAGCATTGTGAAGCTTATGCGTCTGATTGAGTGTGAAGCCCCCAACCCACCACTTACTCCCACATGCAGCCCTCAGGGCTAAAGAGATGGTCCTGTCATCCCCTGTTCTATGTAATACAGGAACTTGAATATCCTTCCAGCAGCCCCATTCAGTTCTATCTTTATTATGTCAACATTATTACATTTATATTGACTGGTGTGTGTGTGTGTGTGTGTGTGTGTGTGTGTGTGTGTGTGTGTGTAGGCTGAGAAACTGTTCACATAGTGACTATCTTACAGAGCTGGACTTTTTTGCTTCACTGCTCCCTGTACTCTGCTGGTTCCACACCCCTATGGTTGTAGGCCTTTAAAGTATCTGGCAACCTGCCAGCACCAGGGGAAAATATGCATAATAATAATAATAATAATAATAATAATAATAATAATAATTTATTACTTATACCCCACCGTTCTGGCCAGGCATCCCCACCACTCTGGGCAACTCCCAACAGAATATTAAAAACACAATAAAAGTTCAAACATTTAAAACTTCCCTAAACAAGGCTGCCTTTAAATATCGTCTGAAAGTCAGATAGTTGTCAGATAGGAGCCCTGCCTCCATCCCCCAGCTGCTAAGCCTTTAAAGCATCTGGCAACCTGCCAACATCAGTGGAAAATATGCACTTTGGTTTTCCTGCCCAATGGTTGACGCAGAAAGTGGGAAAGATCCAAAATAGCAATTTTCAAAGTATTTTTTTTCCAAAGCAGGGGCACACACACATTTATTAAATTAGTGCTAAAGCATTTTTGTTTTAAGCAGGAAAGCTTGTATTATTTTAAGATTAATGGATTTTACATTTGCTTTGGATTGAAAAGGTTAGCTGAGAGGGGAAAACATTGGTCTAATTGTAGCTAAAATGGTGGCTTCCATCAATTATATAAGTACAGAAATTACCCTTTGGTGGCTTTTTCTGATGGAACCAGTTCCTCCAGAGCTTGATTAATTATTGACGACAAGAATTCAGCTGGCCGGTGCCTTGAAACATGCATTTCGCAAAGTCGCTCTGCTGCTAGATATTGAGAAAGTGAGTGCACATCAGAAGTGTTACTGAGTCAAACCCTTGGCCTATTAGAATTGGAGAAGAAGTCAAGATGAAGCTGAACTGTCTCTTCCCAGTTTCACCTGGGTTAGCATTTATCATGGCATGGGAGTTCTTATCAGGAACGAGATGGCCATGAAAAGGCCTCCTAGGAGCAACTGCAAACTCATGGGAACCATAGTTCATAGTGGAATGAGTTTTTTGCTTCCCAAAGCAAAACCATCATGTTTGCCAGCAGCAGGTATACCTTTCTGGGAAAGGACTGTCTGGCTGAAATTCTCCCTGCACCAAGAGACATATGCGAGCAGAGAGAAATCATATAACACCCACAATTCCTTTCCCCTTATTTTTCACTATTATTTGGCATTGACACACATATTAGGCATTGTATTGCCTGAAAGACAGCACTGGTATAGATTACAGTGGTGTCCAAACTTTTTTCAAAGAGGGCCAGATTTGATGAAGTGAAGGGCTGTGAGGGCCGACCAAAAGGCCGACCAAAGTTGTTAACTGCCACAGGAGGGGCCAGATTAAACCAACCGATGGACCGGATTAGGCCCCCGAAACGGACTTTGGATATGCCTGGTATAGAAGGATTCACTTCCATCTCATACCAGTCAGTCTTCCAGTGATGTGGAGGTATTATTTTGGGTGACCTAGAGCTTAATGTGGGATGCATACACACTACTTGCTCATTCTTTCCAACATTATTTTGGTGGTTAATGTCATGTGTAACCTACTGAAGGCACAAAGGTGGAGCAGACAATCCCAAAAAGAAAGTAAAGTGGGGGGCATTTAAGGAAACCAGTGTGGCTGCATAAGGAGCTTACAGATGAGCTGAGAGTAAAGAAGGGCATGTACAGTGGTACCTCGGGTTACATATGTTTCAGATTACAGACGCTTCAGGTTACAGACTCCGCTAACCCAGAAATAGTACCTCGGGTTAAGTACTTTGCTTCAGGATAAGAACAGAAATCGTGCTCCAGTGGCACAGCAGCAGCGGGAGGCCCCATTAGCTAAAGTGGTGCTTCAGGTTAAGAACAGTTTCAGGTTAAGTACGGACCTCCAGAACGAATTAAGTATGTAACCAGAGGTACCACTGTATAAGAAATGTAAGAAAGGGGAAACCACAAAGGAAGGGTGACAGGGGAATTGGGGTTGCTTGTGTGTAAACCTCCAGCTGTTCCAAACTGCTTAGGGGTGGTTGTGTCTTTCCCTGACTGAGCAGCTTGGGTGCTGCTGCTCAGTCGCTAGCAGAATCCGTGAGTGGGCGTCTCCTAAATTTCCTCCAGCATAAGAATTCCTTAACGGACAACCTCCGCCTCGCCTCTCTGCGCGGAAGCCTTCTGCGCAGAGTGGGCGTGCCGAGTGGTGGTCCTCCACCCTCCTCACTGACTTCACTGGAAGAGTCTCGGAGCCTCACCTCCGAGATGCTCTCTCCCTCTCCCTTCTTCCTGGTGTCACCTGGACTTCCTTCCCCAGATGACGTTCTCTCTCTTCCCTTACTCGTTCCCTCTCCTGCAGAATCTGGGAGCCTCGCCTCTCCCCTCTGCTCTGATGTCAGTTCCCTGACAAAGGGTATATACAAGTAGCCAGTGCTTTTTTTCTTTTAAAAAAAGTGTTAAGGGGTGCTCTAATTTTCGTACTCATATTGAAATACTGCCCCTCAATGAAACCAAACTTAGATTCACAAAATGTTTAGTCATATGTGTACCCCCGCATCCCGCCCAGAAAAAAAGCACTGCAAGTAACCTACAGTTGTATGGTGAAGGCCAGGCTGCTAAAGCTCAGAGTGAGCTCAAGCTTGCAAGAGAGATTAAAAATAATTTTAAAAGGTTTCTCAGGCTATGTTTGAAGCAAGAGGAAGAACAAGCAAGTGTTAGGTCTCTGCGTGGAGAAGACAGAGAAATGCTGTTGGGTGACAGAAAGAAGGTGTAACTGCTCAACACTTCCTTTGCCTCTGTCTTCTGCCAAAAGAAAAGCAATACTCAACTTGCAATAATAACATTATCAATTTTGTAAGGAGGGAGCTGCAGCCCAAGATAGGAAAAGAGGTGGTCGGGGAACACCTAGCTACAGTGGTACCCCGCAAGAAAAACGCCTCGCAAGACGGAAAACCCGCTAGACGAAAGGGTTTTCCGTTTTGGAGGCGCTTCGCAAAATGAATTTCCCTATGGGCTTGCTTCGCAAGACAGTCCTGGACCTCTTCTGAAGGCTGGCGGGGGGCGAAAGTCTTTGTCCCCCCTGCCTGCCTTCCCAGGGGCTTTTAAATCGCCCCGGACAGCGGAGAAGTCCTCCGCTGTCCTGGGGCGATTTTAAAATGCCGCCCGCCAGCATTTTAAGATCGCCCCGGACAGCGGAGAAGTCCTCCGCTGTCCCGGGGTTTTTTAAAATGCTGGGGGTGGGAAGAAAAGCCCTTGTCCCCCCCCCCCAGCCTTCAGAAGAGGTCGGGGGACAGACTGTCCCCGGACCTGGTCTGAAGGCAGTTTCCATAGGAACGCATTAATTGATTTTCAATGCATTCCTATGGGAAACCGTGCATCGCAAGACGAAAAACTCGCAAGACGAAGAGACTTGCAGAACGAATTAATTTCGTCTTGCGAGGCACCACTGTACTTTAAATCAATTCAGATCTCCAGGCCTGATGAGCTACACCCAAGTGTACTATAAGAGTTTACAGATGTAATCTCAGAGCCTCTGACTATAATCTTTGAGAATTCTTGGAGAACAGGTGAGGTCCCTGCAGACTAGAAGCAGATGAATGTTATCCCCATTTTCAGAAAGGGGAAGAAAGAAGACCTAAGTAACTACCACCAGTGAGCTTGATATTGATACCAGGAAAGGTCCTGGAACAGATAATTCAACAGTCGGTCTGTGAGCACTTAGAAAAGGATGCTGTGATTACTAAAACCCGGCATGGTTTTATCCAAAACATGTCATGTCAAACTAATCTCATTTCTTTTTTTTAATGGAGTTACAAGCTTTGTGGATCAGCAGAATGCTGTGGGCGTTGTGTATCGTGATTTCAGGAAGGCTTTTTGACAAATTCTCCCCTGATATTCTTTTGACAAAGCTGGTATAGTGTGGATTGAACAAGGTAACTGTTAGGTGGATTTGTAGCTGGTTGACTGACCGAACCCAAACAGTGCTCATTAATGCTCATAAATCATCTGGGGGTGGGGGGTGACAAGTGGTGTGCTGCAGGATTCTGTCCTGGGCCTGTTGTTGTTTAACGTCTTTATAGATGACTTTTATGAAGGAACTGAAGCAATGCTAATCAAACTTGCAGATGACACCACACTGGGAAGGGTAGCTAATGCTGCAGAGGACAGAATCAGGATTCAATATGACCTTAACAGAATGAAGAACTGGGCCCAAGCTAATAACATAAGTTTCAATAGGGACAAATGTAAGGTTCTGCACATAGGCAGAAAGAACCAGATGCACAAATATAAGATGGAGAACACCTTGCTCCTAGTAGTGCATGTGAAAAGGATCTAGGGGTCTTAGTGGACTACAAGTTTGACATGAGTCAGCAGTGTGATACAGCAGCAAAAAGTGGCTAATGCTATTCTCGGCTGCATCAACAGAAGTATATTGTCCAGATCAAGGGAAATAATAGTATGACTTTATTTTGCCTTGGTCAAACCACATCTGGAATACTGTGTCCAGTTCTGAGCACCGCAACTTAAGAGGGATGTTGACAAGCTGGACCGTGTACAGAGGGGGGCAACCAAGATGAACAAGGGTCTGGAAATCAAGCCTTATGAGGAGTGCTTAAAGTAGCTGGGTGTGTTTAGCCTGGAAAAGAGGAAACTGATAGGAGATATGACAGCCATCTTCAAATATTTTACGGGCTGTAAACGGAGGGAGCATGTTTGTTTTCTCCTGCTCTTGAGGGTAGGACATGAACCAATGGCTTCAAGTTACAAGAAATGAGATTATGACTAAATATCAGGAAGAACTTTCTGACAGTAAGAGCTGTTCAACAGTGCAACTGACTCCCTTGATCAAAACAACAACAAAATCTTTCCAGTAGCACCTTAGAGACCAACTAAGTTACCGTAGTTATTGGTATGAGCTTTCTTGTGCATGCACACTTCTTCAGATGACTCCTTTGAGATGTTATGGACTCTCCTTCCTTGGAGGTTTATCAGCGGAGGTTCTAACAAATCATCAACTTGCTTCCAATAAGTTGCAAAGGGAATGTGCTCTGCTGTTTATCACTAGTGTGAGTGAGGAGGGATAATATCAAAACGATATATCATCTCCTGCCTATCTTAACATTCCCACAATGTCAAGAAGGCATACTCAGATTGGCACATAGGTTTCACGCACACACACACACACACACACACACACACACACAGCCCTGTTCGAGAAGCCTCCTCTCCACCCAGTCCCATCAGACTCAGTCAACGTTCTCCCTTCCAAGTTCCTTACCTTTCCTGGTGAAACTTGGGGGACATTCTGGCAGGGGCTCATGGTCGAAGGCTTTCAGCACCTCTGAAGCCACTTCCACAGCATAATCCTCACCATAGTATGTAATAAGCAGTTCTGTGAGCTCCCAAACATTTGCTTCAACCAGCAGCTCCCTGGGGATACTGACATAGCCTTCCTTGACGGGGAACATGCTGAGTTTGTTCTTGAACTTCTTCAGATCTGACTCCTTCAAGGTATTCAGTGTGGCCAGCAGGCATAATTGTGTAATCTGTACTGTGGTGATTATTGCTGTTAGTAGCTGTATTGAACAGAAAAATCCAGCATTCCTACATCACCCTTCTCTTCCTGTTGGAGCACATTGAATAGGTAGCAATTTCAGACTGGACTAAGTAGGGAAGGGCTGTGGATTTGTAGGTGATCACATGCATGCAAAGGATCCCAGGTTTAATCCCTGGAGCCTCCAGATAGGGCTTGGAAAGATTCCTGCCTAAATCCCTGGAACTAACTAGATGGACCCACTGGCCCAATGTGCTCTAAGGCAGCTTCCCATCCTTCTAGCCTCTCGGGTGATTCAAGGAGCTCAGCCTGGCCCAGAGGAGAGAAACTGATCCAAGAGGGTTTGAAGACTATCTTAACTTATAGGCCTCTTTTTAACTATTTGCAGGCATCTACATTTATTTCCCACCTTGTTTCTGATGTTCCTTCTTCCCTGGTAGGGAGCGGATGCCGTGTAATATTTTGCCTCAGGTGCTAACATGTCCTGGGCCAGCCCTGGTGTCAATAAGGCTTCATTTTGGTTTAGATGGAGGGCAGAGGGGTGTGGGAAGACGCCACCTCACTTTACACAGGGAAGATTTACATTCATCATTCTGCTCATTTCACCCTGGCCCTGCCCCTTCGGCTCTATCTGCCATGGATGCTTTAGCTGAAATCCCTAAATTTCAAGGGGTTGGACTAGATGTCCATTGGGTTCCCTTCCAACTCTTAGATTCTATGATTCTTTGGAATGTTGCCCAGGAGGATACGCGACTCTTCTGCTCGAAAGGTTTCCCCACCCAAGGACGAAGGCAACCATGGGAAGGAGCTGAGCTCTCGGTACTGACAGAACCCGCGAGGCGTCAGCACCATCAGTCGGATCGAGCCCCCGCCCCGCTCCCAGTCCCTTACTTTGCCAGGTGATACCCGAGGGATCGTCCACCGGCGGATTGTAGTCCATTGCCTGCAGCACCAGGGCCGTCACCTCCACAGCATAAGCCTCACCGTAGTAGTCCATCAGCAGGTCACTGAGCTGCCAAGCATCGGCTTCTTTCAGCAACCTTTTGGGGATTCTTCTGACGCCCTCCTTGACCGGGAATCTGAGCAGTTCGCCCTTGAATTTCTCCCTGTCCCCTTCCCGGAATTTCACCAAGGTGCCCAGAAGAAGGAGAGCGGCGGATTGACTCTCCTGGATCTCAGTATTTAAGAGAATGAAGCGACTCGACGGATTTGTGGGAAAGACTAACTTCTTCGCCATTGCGCTCCTTCCTCACCAGCCCCAGCCCAGCAAAAGCCTCGGCCAGAGAAAAACCTCAAAGGTCTGGAGACTCTGTCAAGGCAGAGAGGCAGGTGGGCCCGATCCCCGTGCGAACTCGCCGTGGCTGATGCCCTGGAGGAGAAAGGCGTGGCCGGTGGACAGCAGGAAGCCCGCTCCGAGAGCCCCGTCTCTTGCCCTGCGCGTCGCTTTCTGCTCCCTTTGGCAAGGAAACTCTTGGAGATTCTTCCCTCTGGCAGGAACAGGAGACTCGAGGGCGGGGAGGGCGACAGGGACGTCTTTCCAGCAGCTCACCTTTCGGGCTCCCCAGCCCCGCCCTGCGTTGGAAGAACTGAGAGGTGCTCGGCGGAAGATCTCCGAAGGCAGCCCTCGCAAGATTTGCAGGGGTGAAGAGAATCTGCTCTTGTTTTGAGGAGGTCATAGCACTGCCCTCCAAGAAATACAGAATAACACCCCCGCTGTAATCATGACCATTTTCCAGACACGCACACAGCATGGCAATCGAGCGCAATGGAATACAGTAGAACAAAGTCAGACAGTGAGCGCTTTTATTTTTTAATTGCATGAGGCATAATCCTGCCACAGAAACTTTCATTTACTTACTGCGTGACAGTCAAATATTAAATCGGGGGTGGTGGCGGTCCAGGGGTGCCAATTTGAAAAACACATTAGGGGGGCAGTCAAGCCCAGCCCTGCATAATCAATCACATGACGCAATGCACATGCTGTCAGTTTGCATTTCTTAATGCGGAAAGTATTGATACGATGTGTAGAGATCTTCCCTATTCTACTTAATTCAAGAGGGTTCTGGAAGCTTCTCTGTGTGAAAGAAACAAGCAGAAGGTTCATGCCCATCAACTAGGGTAGGTGGTGGGGTGGGGAAAGCTCCCTAAAATATTTTATTGGGCAGCCGAAGACCTCATAGCCCCTAGGAGTTGGCTCCTATGCTGGGGGTTCAAGGGAGCTCTGAATGCTGCCACTGCTTCTCCTCACTTCTAATGTATAACCATGACAAGATCAGCTTCCTCCAGAATCAGAGCTATTGCAGCAGCTTAAATGAGGCAAGAGCAGCCCTGGCTACCTAGGAGCTCTGTTAGGTCCAAAAGCACTCCAAAGGGTGAGACTGCTTCTTAAAAAACCTGTTATCACCAGGTTGGACATACCTTTACTTCTGGATGAAGACATAGGCAAAGTAGGTGTTGAGTAGTTTTGTCTTTTCTCTGTCATCCAATAGTATTTTTCCATGTTCCCCATGCAGAAGATCTACCACTTGCTTGTTCTTCCTCTTACTTCAGACTAGAAATGGGAAGGCCTGGAAAAAACCTGGAAAAATTGAAAAAACACACAGTCTTTTTCTGTCCCCCCCCCCCCAAAGCCGTTTGGAAAAAACGGAAAACAACTTAGTTTCCCCCCATTTTTCCTGTTTTCCCCCCAGGTCTTCCCATCTCTACTTCGGACATAGCCAAAGAAAACTTTTTTAAAATTATTTTTAACATCTTGCAAGTCCGAGCTCATTCTGAGCTTTAGCCAGCCTGACTTTCCACCTGCAACTGTTGGCTACTCGTGTATATTCTTTCTTTGAGATTTCGCCTTTCTTATACATGCCCTTCTTAACTCTCAGCTCACCTGTAAGCCCCTTATGCAGCCATACCGATTTCCTTAGATGCCTCCCACTTTTCTTTCTTGTTGGTATTGTCTGCATTTGGGCCTTAAATATTTCTCCCTTTAGAAACTCCCATCCTTCTTGGACTTCCTTCTCATTGAATATTTCTGACCACGGGATGAAACCCATTAGATCCTTCAGCTTTTCAAAATTGGTCCGGAGTGCATGTCTGACTCTGTATCCTGAAACCTAGGAGAACATGATCACTTCCCCTCAAGTTTCTGAGCACTTTGACTTCATCAGTCAGTTCCTCCCTATTGGTAAGGACCTGCTCCAAGACAGATGATCCCCTTGTTGGTTCTTCCACCTTCTGGGAAATGAATTTGTCAGTGATGCAATGGAGGAATTTGTCAGACCTTACACTCTTGGCAGAGTTTGAGTCTGCATGGATATCGGGGAAGCTGAAGTCCCCCATGATAACTATTTCTCTCCTTTTGGAATGTTTGGTAATCTGCTCTAATAAGGCATCATCCAAGTCTTCAAGTCTGGCTTGGCGGTCTATAGCAGACATCCACAGTAAGATCACTGTTGTCTCTCTCTCCTACAATTTTTACCCATGAACTCTCAATCTGCTTTTCATGCTCCAGGTCATGGATTTTTCTGAAGTGTACACATCCTTTTTATATAATGCTACTTCGCCTCCCTTCCTGATTGGTCTATTCCTTTTGAACAGCTTATACGCCTCAGTTCCTACAGTCCAGTCATGTGTCTCAGCCCACCAGAATTCAGTAATGCCTATCAAGTCGTATTTGCCATCCTGGATAAAAGGCTCCGGTTCATCTTGTTTGTTTCCCATGCTCTGTGCATTATGGAGAGACAACTGAAACCATGAGTTGTTCCCTGCTGCTGCTTCCTTCCTGCAGTTTCTTGCCCTTTAGCAGGTTTCTGGAGCATCACCTTCGTTTCCTGTGACTAAACTAATATCTTTAGTCAGGAGATACTTCAGCTGAGATTCCTGCATTGCAGGAGGTTGGACTAGATTACCCTTGATGTCTCTTCCAAGTCTAAGATTCTATGATTCTATGATTCTAATGAGATTCACCAGCCTAACACTGCAGATTTTGCTTACACAAGGGTTGCAGCAGGTAACCAGCCCACTTATCCCAGTAATTAATATCCAGATTCTTCACCTACAACTTGTCTGCAGAAAAGTCTCAGACAAGAATATAGGACCTCCACACCCTCCCTGAAATAATGTGAGGAGGGAAGAGAGGAGTATCATCAGCATCCTATAGAGCTGGAGGGAATTTTCTAGGCCATCTGGCCTGATGCAGAAAATCCAGCCCTACAGCATGTTCAGCAGGTCGTTGTCAAGAGTTTTCCTGAAGACCACCAGCAGGGGTGCCAACTTGAAAAAAATATGGGGGGGCAGATAAACCCCACCCCACATAATCGATCACAGTATGTGGTATACACACACCATTTGAATGACATTGTCTGTCAACTTTGGGGGGGGGTCCTCAACTATTTTATGGGGGGGGGCAAAGGGTCCTTGGCCACTAGGACTTGGCTCCAATGACCTCCACTGAGGGAGCTCCCCACCCCAGGATTTGGCTCCATGAAACCATATGAGAAATTTCCAAATAAAACTGTTCCAGCAGTTTCATGCAAATGCTAAGCTGCATCAGAGACCAGATGGATCTCTGCAGGAGCCCACAAGCCCAATGCTTATATACGGATTCATCCATGGCCAATGTTTCTCATCCTTGCTGCCTACAAAGAAGAGATCACTTTGCTACAGTGCAGATTATGCCTCCATAACATGCAATGCTTCAGTGTTTACTCTTGCTGAGACCGAGCCTTTGTTTATAATAACCTGCCTGAATTCTTCATGCTACCAGCAAACGTTATTAACTGGGTTGGTTGGCATAAAACTAAAGTTCAAAAATACAGCTTCACATCTTCCTACAATGTAGGGCAGGGCCAGGTATGAGAAAGCAGCAGGTGTGAATCATAGAAATATAGAGTCCTTGTGCCCTGGGAAGATGTTTGCAGAAACACTTTGGAGGTTCATACTCAAGATCTATTGATGCTGAGGAATCACCATGCTATAATCAGTCAGGGTGATTTCAGAGGGACAGACATGCTACAAAGGGGGAAATACAAGCCTGGGTTTAGAAACCAAGCACCCCTATTTCTCTTTCTGTGTTCCACCACATTATATTCAATTCAACTTAGAATTCCTGCTGTTGTGGGTATTTTCAGATGGTGTGTCATGGCACCCTGGGGTGACTTGAGGAACATTCAGGGGAGCCGTCCTTTCATTAACTTGCAACCTTCTCTATGGTAACAAAAAAAAATCTGCTTCTGATTGTAATCTTGTTTTGCCCTCTCCATGCCCAACCAAAGGGAAGCTGGGCTGCCATGTGGAGTCCATCAGCTCAGCCCTGCAGAGCAGTGGCGTTTCTTGGCTTCCCGTCAACACATGCACTCCCACTTACATGTGTGCCAAAAATAGGGGTGGGACGGAATGGAGAGATTCCCCAGTACATGTGCCTTGTAGCAGATCCCCAGTGTAAGTGTGGTTGGTCAAGGAAGAATGTGTGGTTGGTCAAGGAAGCTGTGGACTCAAAAGGGTTGAAAACCACTGGGCGATGAGCGACACAGGAAGTGAGGATAGTGTATGGAACTGCTTGGACCAGCAACAAGGAATTGTCTTCCATTTGTGCAGGTGCTTAGGCCATGAATCAAAGTGGTATGTTATGGTCACTGATCCTCTCATCTCACATAGGAGATCAGTATCGCTGCAAAGGAAGCAGTGAGCCTTTGTGGAGCACACTCTGAATGTGAGGAAGCCAGGAAAGCAATTCACCCAGCAGTCTGTGTGCCCAGCTCACAGCTGTCCATGTTGCCAGTCATTGAAGCATCCACTACCAGGATCCCTCTGGCCTCTGGAAAAATATCCTCAGAACGTGAAACAACTTCTTTGTTGAGACAGGCCTGCTCAGAGAGCCTAAGGTGACAAGTGTTTTAATATGCACTTTACTTTTATAAAGTTATATTTTTAACTACTGATATTATTCATATTTTGATTTTTTAAAATCATTTTTAATTTCCAACTTTTATCAGAAATTTTAATGTTTATTTGGTATTCTTAAGAAACTGTGAAGGGATTTTTTACAACTAAGTGGTATACACATTCAATTTTTAAAAAATTGACAGCTGAAGAGCACTAATTTGTGTGGGGGTTGCAGCCATAAGAACACATGTTCTGCTAGACATTGCAGGGCTAGTATACACGGAGTTCTTGAACTTCCTAGAGAGGACTCTCTGTGTGTGGTCACTTCCTTTGGCTCCTGTGGGCAGGAACTCTGTAAAAAAGTAGACAATTCTTTATATTTCCTTCTGCCTGTGACAAGACTCTCTCTTTCCACCATGCCTTCAAGCTGAGCAGACCTGTGTGGTTGAGGCTCCTACTTTCAGCCATGTTTGCTAAGACTACTGCAATTTTTTGTAACTTAGAAGTATTTTTCTGCATGCTTTACTACTTTTTCTGTATATGCTGCTTGCATGGAAATGTAAGGAAAGCCTTTTCCAATTATCTTACTAAAATGTGTGGTTCATTCTCTGCAATGGAGGTGAAGAGGAGGAAGGTAAGCAGACTGCAATTGAAAGGGATAGAATAGTGGGTTTGCTTAATTCCTAAGCTTTAGTAAACTGCAAAACTCATAGGTGCTTGCAAAAAAGGCTTCACAGCTAGATTTCATTTGCATTTCTCCCACACACTTAGAAGAGGAGGTTTAGATCGAAATCTACAGATTTAATCCTCCATCCATCTCCCATAGTTTGGCTATCCCTGATGTATCACTTTCCTCCTTCCGGCTCCTTAGCCCCCAAGTAGGCATGATCTAAATTGCTGTCTATGTTGGGGGTGGGCTGCCAACATTCCTCTTTTCTTACCACTTCCTGCAATGCCTGAGGAGCCTCTCTGCCTCATCCCTGCAGTTGATGGTTCTGAGCACCTCAGCTGTCACCTGCGCGGCATAATCCCTTGTATAGAAATTCAGCAGAAGCAGGCTCAGGTCCACCACATCTGCCTCCTCCAGTGTCCCTCGGGGGATGTTGTCATAGCCCTTCTTAACAGGAAACTCATGGAGCTTGAGCTTGAACTTCTTGAGTTCGTTCTCTCGCAAGTTCTCCAGGGTGGACACCAGGCTGTCTGTGATGGTCTTCTCCATCCCTCTGCATTGTCACCCCCCAGAGGCAGGAAAAAACAGACACGCTCTCAAGATTCAAAATGGACCACCCGTCTAAAAAGGTTGGCGACTCCTGCTTTAAATACTGTGATAAAGGATGGTAAGCTACATTTATTAAAGCAAATGTAAGTATGCCTTTAAAAACAGTAACAAACTGAAGCAGAGTATTCATCCCATCATACCTTTATAGATTAGAATAAATCAAGAATATAATGTTACATTTATTCCATTAAAACAGTGTCTGGCTGGCTTTGTACCACATCAAAATTACCATAGCTAGTGGGATGCAGTTCAAGGCATTGGTAAAGAGCAGAGTACAGGTTTAGGGGTTAGGTGAATCTGCAGCGGTAGATAAAAGCTCCAGCCATAAAGAAATTGGGGCATTTCCCCACATTTGGTGGAATCTCTCTCTCTCTCTCTTTACAGGAACACACAGATCTGTCTTCAGAAGTGTTCATCATACATGCAATTTCCCCAATAATTTATCTGAATTCTGAGTAACGACTTTCAGAGCCTCTCCATTGCTTCCCATCCTCCAATACCTGTTGCCCACCTGAGGCAGCTGCTTCATTGTGCCTAATGGCAGGATGGGTCTTTTTTTGGTGAAATGGAGTGGGGGAGAAAGGGTTAAGCCTTACCTGCCTTCCACATTATGTCCAGGGTTAGTTCTGCTGAATGATGCATTGCTTGGTGTGCAGCCACAAGCACCTGGGAAGGTGAAGAGGGAGGGAATACATACAAAGCAAGCAGGGACAACGAATAAAATGAGCATGGTGGGAGATGAGCCCAAGACTTCCAAATCACATCCAAGTTTCTCTTGGATATGTTAAGAAATGATACTCAGTTCAAAATGGAGAAGCTCACACTGTAAAACTTCAAGGGAGGAATTCAACGCCAGCAAAGGCAGTTCTGCTTGCCAGATGGGACAATTTCCCGACTCCTCCCTCTGAACTCTGTTCTGCAGAGTTTTATGACCCTCCAGGGAAGATTGAGGCTCACAGAGCGAGGAGAGGACAAAGTCCCATTGCCCTGGTGGTGCCTTGTGCTGCCATGCTGAATTAGTTGAATCTGGGTGGAAAACGTCTGTAAAAAAACCTAGCTGACTTGAAAGATTTTCATCTGGCACCAAACCAAATGATTAGCCCAGACCACCTTATCCAGGAGGGCTGTTGTTGAATAAAGTCACAAATGTTACTTTTTATCTTCCTGTAGTTCATCTGCTACTGTATCCTCAGCCCTCTCTGCTCCTATTGGGAGGAAAGTGGGATACAAATACAAGGGAAATTACAACCTGCTGACCTTGTGCTGGGTGTGGAATAGGAGAATCCAGCTCCTCTGAAATTAACTCTTCTGAAAAAGAATAAGAGGCAGTCAAAGAGGGAATGCCACCAGTGGTCCTTTTCTATCCTGCCTCCTTGATCCTGCTATGATCCCTTGATCAAAACTCACTTTTTTTTAAATGCGCCTCCCAAACAATTTCAGTGGTGCCCTTCTTCATCAGGTAGAAGTTGAACTTGTCTTGCATTTGCTCAGCAGACAGTTCTACGTACTGCTGCAGTTTCTCTGCATCCAGGTATTGAAACTTCAGTTCCTGTGGGAAAGAATGAAACCTCTGTAAGTGTGAATCTGGCTTAGCCCAGCCCACCATTCCGAGGGAGTCAAATTAAAGGGTGAAGAGGGATTCTGGTTGAATTTCTCCCATTCTCAGACTTCACAGTTTGACTCTCCCCCTGTAAAACCTTTCGTCATATTTGTCTCACCTTAGGATAAACTGTGACATCCTCTGAAGCCTTCAAAGATACCTGAGAACCAATCATCAGCGGTTTCAGGGTCACAGGGGGTTTCTCTATTCTCTTTGAATTTACTTCACGCTTTTCGACCGCCTGGGAATGGCAAATAAATTCACTTTTTAGATATGCAAAGAGGGAACCAAACTTCTTGAAGACTGGATCCCTACGACCTTCTTGGCACCGTAACACCAGCTAAGGCAGGAATGGGGAACCTGATGCCCTCCAGATGTTGTTGGACTCAAATCAACCCTAACCAGCTTGGGTCAGGGATGATGGATGCTGTAGTCCAAGAGCACCGGCAGATACTCAGATTCCACATCTGCAGTATGAAGAAGATTAAACCACTATGGCACCAGAAATTACACATGGGGAACTCAAGCCAGAGCTCTTGAACTGGGCAGCCTGAACTAAGCCTGAGCTAGTTGGCAGAGAGGTACCAGCAATCCTGCGTCCACCTGCATCTTCTCTTGATGAGACCATGCAGGAAACCACAGAAGCCATAAAACCTCAATATCTGAATGAAGCACAAGAAGGCAATTTTAAGAAAAGTTCAGATTGAGAATAAGATAATGTGCTTTATCTCCCATGTGCCAACACTGCAAATCAGGAAGAATGTTTTTCAGTTACAGTTCATGCACCCTAATGAATAATTTTGCATAGGTATTCTCTCATGGTTAGAGTGATCTAGCAAAAGATCCAGGTAATCTGCAACACCAATCAAATTTGGAGATTCCAAGTTACCTTTACTATAGAAGGGTCATTGGGCAGAAGGTACAGGTGAAATGTTGGTGTTTCCAGTCGAAGTCTCTGATAGAGCAGTACAACAGTGTTGATCTTTTGCTTAAACCACTTTTTGAAAACGACTCCAAGGGAAGAAAACTTGGGGTTCTCCAACACAGCATGGTGAGGCTCCACTCTGTCTGGTTTCTCCAGCCTCATCTCCCCTTCAACAAAATGTGCAATGTAGACATGGGAACTGTCGTCACCTGAAAAGATAAGCATGTTAGCAGTGGGAAAGTGAAACTTAACCCCCCCCCATTTCAGCTCCTGCCAACCTAGCAGTTCGAAACACGTCAAGTGCAAGTAGATAAATAGGTACTGCTCCGGCAGGACGGTAAACAGCGTTTCTGTGCGCTGCTCTGGTTCGCCTGAAGCGGCTTAGTCATGCTGGCCACATGACCCAGAAAAACTGTCTGTGGACAAATGCCGGCTCCCTCAGCCAGTAAAGTGAGATGAGCGCTGCAACCTCAGAGTTGTCTGCGACTGGACTTAATTGTCAAGGGTCCTTTACCTTATAATTTCACGCAAACATTTATTTTCCTATTGTCTTTTAAGAGGCTTATAATGTTGTGCCACAGGACAATATGCTGACATGGCAGCTTACAACAGAATGCAAATCAAAGAAAATAATAAAACAGCACAGTTGGAACATTTTGAAAAATTACAAAAGACCAGTAAGCCAATACTACTGACTTCTAGAATCCACACCGCAGGCCCCATAGCATTCTGGAAACGTCAATGGAAGTTATTCTTGTTTAGGATCCCTCCTATTATGGTTATAATGCTGGGAACTTTCCCCCTGCCATACCTTCAAGACACAAGAAGTGAGGGACATGAATTGCTGCCACAGCTTCTACTACATTTACTTTAATGCTGAGCAGAGGGCCAGCGACATGCAACTCCTCAGTGGACTGTTCTTCCAGGTGCTTAGGCCATGAATCAAAGTGGTATGTTATGGTCACAGCTTCTTTCACTTCACATATGAGATCCGTATTACCACAAAGGAAGGAGCCAGCCTCAGTGGAGTGCACTCTGAATGGCACAAAGGGAAAGATGAAAGTGGAATCAGGTTGAACATTGTATTTGAGAGCAGAAGCAGTAAAGGAGTCTAGAAATGTTGTGAAATGCTGAAAAGCTGCAGAATCATTTAGCATGCTGAATCACTGAATCCTGAGGATGAGTCATTCTCTGTATAAATATTGTATCTGTGTGCAGGCAGACCCAGTGTCGCTGGTGTCTCTGTCTGCAGTAACTGTCTGAGCTTTGTGAAGCATGTGCACACTGAAGACTCTGTGTGACTCTAACTCTGTGTATGCTCTAAAGCTAACTTAATCTTCTGTTCACTATGCTGTGAGAGCCAGTGTGGTGTTGTGGTAAGAGCGATGGACTCGTAATCTGGTGAACCGGGTTCGTGTCCCCGCTTCTCTGGCTGACCTTGGGCTAGTCACACTTTGAAATCTCTCAGTCTCACTCACCTCACAGAGTGTTTGTTGTGGGGAAGGAAGGGAAAGGAGAATGTTAGCCGCTTTGAGACTCCTTAAAGGGAGTGAATGGCAGGATATTTATTTTAAATCAGTAAAACTTTTATTCTTTTACTGAAGAAGATTCTGCATTATTAATTTACGCTGCACGTCAAACATGAATTGGCAGAACTTCCACACCTGGTCTAATTGATATTTTTGCAGGAGATGCTTCGCACACTGAGTTATGGAGGTAAAATATTGACAGAACGACATCTCCTGGTCAAGCATCACTCAACTGAAGCGCAACTGCTATGAGGCCACCCAAAAAGTAAAAAAAGGTGGTTTTTCTTATACAGAGAAGGTGTTTTTAAAATGGTGCCTTCATGCAGAGCAAAGCAAGCTGGTGAAAGTAACTACTCATCTTCTGTTTACCCTTGTGTTGATGATATGAGATCATCAGGGAAATTTCTCATACTCGGTAACCACGGCAAGAGTTCTGTAACCCATGTACCCATTTAGCTCTAAACACCAGACCAAAAAGGACACTGCTTTAAAGTGATTGGGAGGGAAACCATGCATGCCACCTTGAACTCCTTGGAAGAAATATGGGGTATAACTTAAATCATATCAATCAAATATTTTTAAGAAAAAATGCAGAGTTCCATATTTTTCACTCTCCTGGAAATAATAAGCAACAGCAATGCTCCAAGGTAATGATTTTCCAGCTGTATTTGAGGGACCCAGGAGTTCCTCAGTGAAGAGATCAGGATTGGTGGGTAAGCTTCCTTCAGAGAGAATTTGCCCACCATGGCCAACTGTTCATTGCAACGTGCAGAACATACTGTAGATCACGGGTGTCAAACACAAGGCCCGCGGGCCAAATCCGGCCCGCCAGACCTCGTCATGTGGCCCTTGTACATTTGAATATCTACTTATATTCCAGTTCCGGGCAAGCGGCTTCTCTGAAAGCCTGGAACCGGCCGCAGCCCCGGGTTTTTATTCCCCTCCCTTCCTTTTGCTGCGGAGAGGAAGCAAGAACTGCAACGAGCCCCGGAGCTGGGAAGAGGGCACGTGGGTGGCTGAGTTGGAGGGTGAAGATTTGGGTTGGGCAAGAAGGATCAAGGGGCGGGAGCGAAAGTGCAAGTCAGGGCTCCCTCGCCACCCCCACCCCCCTCTTAGGACATCCAAGCAGACCCCGCAGCGCAGGCAGCCGTGAATGGGGTGGGGGAAGGCAGGCGAGAGAGACCACCAATCCGGGCCAGCTGTGCCCAAAGAGGGTCGGTGATCCAGCTGCGCCGCAGCCCGCCCGCCCCCCTCCTCCAACGCAAAGATCAGCCACACAAGCTCGCCAGCTGAGCTCCGGGATGCGGGCCTGACCGAGTCCCTGGTGCAGCCGCCGAAGCTAGCAAATGCACGGGAGCGGCAGGGTGAGAAGAAGCTGGGCTCTGGTTAGGCTTCGCCAAAAATGCTGTAGGTGTGAGGCTGCGCGGCGCGCTTTTTATACGGCGTGCTGTATCCCTCTGCCGGAGCAGCGCCTTCTTTTCCCCTCTCCCTCCTGGGACTGGGGCATGTGGCAGCAGAGTGACTGCAGCAGGCAGCCCTGCCCCCTCCCCTCCCCACACCCGCCCCGGCCCCTCCCCCGCTCCCTCCCAGCCGCCAGCCTAGCTGGCAGGTGGCGAGGAGGAGGAGGAGGAAAGGGGTCGCTGGGCGCGCGCTCCATCTCCCTCCAAGGAAACAGCGGGCAGCTGCAGCAGCCAGCGCATTGGCTTCGGAGCGCCTGCCAGGGATTGCAGCAGATGCTGCTCGCGGCTTAGGCGGCTTCCGTGTTCCTGCTTTGGTCCGAGAGGCCGAGCTGTTCCGCAGCAGGCAGGGAGAAGGGCAGGCTGTGTGTCTGCTGCTTCCCTCGGAAGCCCCGAGGTGCAGAAGCCTGGCAATAAAAACAAGAGCAGAAAGGGGCCTGGCGAGGATGCGTTTGGGGCCGGCCCTACTGTTAGGCAGAGTGAGGAGGAGAGATCTTGAGGCGACTGGTTTGGGGGGTGGGGGTGGGGGGCAAGAAGAGGAAGCAAATTCTTGCCTAGTTCACTTATTGTTTCTGGAGTTTTGCTCCCAGGGAGAAGGAGAGGAACCTGTGGGAATTCGCAATATCCGCAATAGCCAGCCTGTACATTTGAATATCTACTTGCCATTATTCTGACTATGTTTCTGCTTTCAGAGCTAGTTATTACTTACATGACAAAAAACAGTAATAATTGAATGCAGTGACAATAATTTATGATAATAAAGAGTGGACACATAGTCCTACAGATACAACCGGCCCTTTGAGGGTGACCAAACTGCTGATGCGGCCCCCGATGAATTTGAGTTTGACACCCCTGCTGTAGATGTACTCTGTGTATGTTTTAGGGAGCACCACCATATCTGATGACTGTGAGACCCACAGAAACCAGATGTGCTCTGTGGAACAATTAAATGTAAAAACCGTTCCCTGAATGGAAAAGGTTTTTAAATGTCTGATGGAGAGATCACTCACCTGTATGCTTCATTGCCCCTTTCTGAGTCCCAAAGCACCTCTGGCTCTATTGGGCCAGCTGCCTTGAGTGGAGTTTGATCCAAATCTGTAAAAGGAAGACAATTATTTGCCTGATGACTGTTGCAAGGAGGAAGTTAGTTGAACTGCCCTTGAAGTTTAAGAACTCGAAATCAAACTCACCATGCATTGCAGATAGCAGAATCAGAACGGTACCTGGATGTGCCATTTCTACACATTCCAGGAACCTGCAACAAGCTTGCTCCCCCCTTTCCTGGATTATACTCAGCAATTTTTCACTTTTTAAAATTTTCAACATTTCGCAAATGTCTCTGTATTCTTTCAGAGTGATGACATAGAAATAGTATAGCACATCTACAAAATGTTCAATATCGGGTTCAAGAATTTCCATTAATTGTTTTCTTCCCTTGCAGATCATCTCATTACTAGAGATTGTGGATATTTCCAATGACCTGTGGAAGAAACATTTATTTTATTTCGGTGACAGAAGGCGGGGAGAGGAGAATTAGAACGTAGTTAGGATGCAGACTGCTCCCTTACCATAAATGCCAACCAGGGTCCTTAGGCCAACCCCCTAATAATTTTCTTCTGGGGACACAACCCCTCAATATTTTCTCCCCACCACTGCCCACCCACCTGCCTTCCCATCTCCCTCCCTTGGTTTGCTGTCTACCCCCAGCCAGGCATCACTCTCTCTTTCTGGCTTTCTTCCAGGAGGAGCAAAGTGGGACACAGCAGTGGCGGGGGGGTGGGGTGGATGTGAGTGTGTGGTTTGTGTGTGTCTGTCTCCTACCTGGCTTCCCATCCCTCCATCCATTGCTCACTCCCTCCCTCTGTGTGGCATCCTCCTGCAGTGGGGACAGCCCCCACCCAACCTACCATGGTGGCAGCCTGAGCAAAGATGAGCATGCCTGGCCAGTGGGTGATGACAGGCCTGGGCAAGGCGGATGCCTGGCTGAGAGGAGGCAGCTGACGTAGGGACAGAGGGAGGCAGAGCAAGCACCCTGGCCGTGCTGCAAACACCAACACCGACTGCCTACACTCAATGCAGCTGCCTGGGTGCACACTGGCCTGACACCAGACTTAGTGCAGCAAGGGGGCGGGGGCAGGGGAAGTAGGCAGGCCTCCCCCCACCCATATTTTGTTTAAGTTGGCGCCACTGTCTCTCACACGGAATCAAACTGTTGGCCCACCTAAATTCATATTATCAACATGTTATGATGAAACTATGCTAATTTGTCATATTATGATGAAGTTGCTTTTGTAGTGTTTGAAATTGGCTTATGGGTTGCCCTCTAGCCTCCCACCTCAGGGTTGCCTCAAGTTTATGTGAACCATACCACTCCTTGCTGTGGTCCTTTCCTTCAACCTTCCCCCAATCTTTGGGTTCCCTGCCCCCTAGGGGTTCTTTTCCCCAAAACAAATTCCAATCCTTACCATGCCCTCCCAACTCGTCCCTCCACGGGCCGGGAGTGAGATGATAATCCCAGCCAAGCTATCCTGACTGTGAGCCATTCACTGAGGACCACTTTGTCCCCCAAGCAACTGGAAAGTTCCCTGCCCTCAGACCAACTTAATGTGGCATACAGGGCTGGAGGGTTTAAAAGGTCTTTCAGATACCAAGAGTCATTTGCTGGCGAGGCTGTAGCTCTTGCTTTCCTGCTTCAAGCAGCAGTTGGACTAGAATAGATGGCCCACCGAGTTCCCTCCAGGTCTAGTATTCTATGACACAGGCAGGATACCTGCAGCCAGTGGACCACAGGTAGCCCTCGGATGCACTCCCTGGGGCCTTCCAAGGCCTGTGGAGCCCTGCCTCCACTCCCCAGCTGCTAAGCCTTTAAAGCATCTGGCAACCTGCCAGCATCAGTGGAAAATATGCACTTTGGTTTTCCTGCCCAATGGTTGACACAGAAAGTGGGAAAGGTCCAAAATAGCAATTTTCAAAGTATTTTTTCCAAAGCAGGGGCACACACACAATTATTAAATTAGTGCTAAAGCATTTTTGTTTTAAGCAGGAAAGCTTGTACTGTTTTAAGATTAATGGATTTTACGTTTGTTTTGGATTGGAAGGGTTAGCTGAGAGGGGGAAACATTGGTATAATTGTAGCTAAAATGGTGGCTTCCGTCAATTATATAAGTACAGAAATTACCCTTTGGTGGCTTTTTCTGATGGAACCAGTTCCTCCAGAGCTTGATTAATTTTTGACGACAAGAATTCAGCTGGCCGGTGCCTTGAAACATGCATTTTGCAAAGTCGCTCTGCTGCTAGATATTGAGAAAGTGAGTGCATGTCAAGAGCTTTACTGAGTCCTTTCCCCTTTCTACATATTTTTAAACATTATTTGGCATTGACACACAGATTTGGCATTGTATTGCACGAAAGACAGGATTGGTATAGAAAGGATTCACTTCCGTCTCATACAGGTCAGTCTGCCAGTGATGTGGAGGTATCATTTTGGGTGGTCTAAAGCTTAATGTGGAATGCATACTTCTTTCCAACACTATTTTGGTTGTTAATGTCATGGGTGACATAGTGAAGACATAAAGGCAGACAATACCAACAAGAAAGAAAAGTGGGAGGCATCTAAGAAAACTTATTAAGAATTATAGACCAATTTCACTACTAAACATGGATTATAAAATATTTACAGGTATCCTGGCTAACAGGCTAAAAAATTCCTTCAACAGGGTAATAGGAAATGATCAAGCCAGCTTTTTACTGGGGAGGCAAATAAGAAATAATACAAGGATAATTAATGACTTACTGGAATATACATAAATGAAACCAAGCAAAAAGGTAGCAATGCTACTGGAAGAAGGCTTTCGACAGCATATCGTGGAACTTCTTAATTAAAACTTTTGAGAGCTTGAGAATAGGAAACAACATCATGAATGGAATTAAGGCAATTTATGACAACCAGAAAGCCAAAATAATTATAATGAAATCACTGAAGAATTTAATATAGAAAGAGGGACTAGACAAAGTTCTCCCTTGTCCCCACTCTTATTTATCACAATGTTGGAGACTCTCTTAATAGCAATAAGGAAAGACCAGGAAATAAGGGACATCAATTTAGGTAGCCGATATTACAAGGTGAAGGCATTTGCTGATAATGTGATTATTACTATAGTCATACCTCATGTTACATCCGCTTCATGTTACATTCTTTCAGGTTACATCCCACAGTGACCCAGAAGTACCGTAAAGGGTTACTTCCGGGTTTTGCCACTCGTGCATGCACACAAGTGCAAAATGACATCCCGTTCGCAACCAGAGGTACCACTGTTCTGAAAACCCAATTGAAGGCATACAAAAAGCACTAGTGAAAATGAATGAATTTGGCGAGGTCTCGGGATTTAAACTGAATAAAAATAAATCTAGATTATTAACAAAAAATATGGAAGAGATGGAACAAGAGGACCTAGAAAGAATAACGGGTCTAAAGACCACAAATACAGTAAACTATCTGGGGGTCTGGATTACAAATAAGAACACTAATTTATTTAAAGACAATTACATAAAAAATTGGAAGGAAATTAAAGGAAATTTAGAAAATTGGAGTAAATTGAAGCTGTCATTATGGGGCAGAATATCAGTGATTAAAATGACAATACTTCCCAAAATCCTCTTTCTCTTTCAGACAATTCCAATAATTATTGGGACAAAATGTTTTAAAGATTGGCAGAGGGACCTGGCCAATTTCATTTGGCAGGGCAAAAAAGCAAGAATGAAATTTAAATTGTTGACGGAACCCAGAGAAAGAGGAGGGTTCGCGGTCCTGGACCTCAGAATGTACTTTGAGGCCGCATGCTGGACTTGGTTGAAAGACTGGATGTTGCTTAGGAATACCGAAGTCTTGGATTTAGAGGGCTGGGACAAGGTTTTTGGGTGGCATAAAAGCACATAAAGGCTTCACGAACCACCTAATGAGGAAGGCCTTATTCGAGGTTTGGGAGAGGAATAAATCCAAAGTTATAACAAAAACCCCTTGGTGGATATCACCTATAGAGTCAACTGACATTCATAAGAATAACTGGCCAACTTACAGAGACTTGGTGGATGAGATAAATTATTGCCCCAAACTGAAAAGGTTTGGAGAACTCAAGCAACTAGGGCTAAATTGGCTAGAATATTACCAGAGATCAGAAAGTTCTGGGACATGATCCATGAAGAAATAAAAAAGTTACTAAGAACTTCACATGGCAAAAGACCAGAAACGTAACTTTTGGGTATACAATGGTACCTCAGGTTAAGTACTTAATTCGTTCCGGGGGTCCGTTCTTAACCTGAAACTGTTCTTAACCTGAAGCAACACTTTAGCTAATGGGGCCTCCTGCTGCCGCTGCGCTGCCGGAGCACGACTTCTGTTCTCATCCTGAAGCAAAGTTCTTAACCTGAGGTACTATTTCTGGGTTAGCGGAGTCTGTAACCTGAAGCGTCTGTAACCTGAAGCGTATGTAACCCGAGGTACCACTGTATTAAATAGTAATATTTCTAGAGAAAATACTAAATTCTTCCTGTATGCGACATCTGTGGTGAGAATCCTGGTGGCTAAGTACTGGAAGGGTAACCAGGTACTGACCAAAGAGGAATGGTTATGTAAATTATGTGAATATTTGGAACTGGCCAAATGGTTGGATATAATAAGACTAAAGCCAATGAATACAGTCAAGAAGGAATGGAAGTGCTTGAATGATTATTTAGAAAGACAAGGTTCTAATGTAAAAATTTGGCTGTGTCTAGAATGACCTCGTGAATGGAAAAAGTACGAAGAAATAAAAGATCAATTATCGGGATGGCTGGAATACCACCAGCTCTTTGAGACATTTAAACAAGGTTTTAAAAATGGATTTAATAACGAGCCCTCAAAATTAGAAAAAGAACTGTTAAATAATAATAACAAAATTTTTTCCAGAATGTACTGACTCCTCCTTGACTGGGAAGGAGTCAGTAAGTTTTTTCCCTGGCAAGGGAAAAAAACCCAGAATTAAATATAAAATACTAACAGATTCAAAAGCGAGAGGGGGATTTTCCCTGCTAGATTTGAAGATATACTTTGAAGCTGCGACTTTCTGCTGGATCAAGGATTGGATTCAGTTAGACAATGCTGATGTATTAGATTTGGAAGGATTTGACAATGTATTTGGATGGCATGCATATTTATGGTATGATAAGATATCGGCTCATAAAGGTTTAAAAAAATCATGTAATTAGAAAATCATTATATCATGTTTGGATAAGGTATAAAGATCTCTTAGAAAGGAGAACACCCAGGTAGATTTCACCAATGGAAGCAAAGGCACACAAAAAGTAAAATATGGAGAGTAAATGGTTGAAATACACAGATTTATTGTTGGAAGATAATGAAGGATTTAAATGGAGACCATTTGACCAAATTAAAGATAAATTGGATGGATGGTTATCAATGAATTGTATAAACTTGATAAGAAAAATGGTTTTGCGACAGAAAAATCCAAACTGGAAACGGAATTGTTAGATACCAATGTTAAAAATCTCTCTAAAATGTATAATTTACTGTTGGAATGGCATACAAAGGATGAACAAGTTAAATCTGTGATGATTGATTGGGCAAGAGATGTTGGACACAATATAATGTTGGATGATTAGGAAAAGCTATGGAAGAAAGGGGTTAGGTTTACTGCATGTACTGTATTAAAATAAAACATTATGAAAATGATGTATAGATGGTACTTAACCCCAGTAAAATTAGCAAAGATCTACCATACAAATGATAGTCTTTGTTGGAAATGTAAAGAAAAAGAAGGTACTTTTTACCATATGTGGTGGACGTGTCCTAAGGTGAAAGACTTCTGGGGAAAGATTTATAATGAGTTGGAAAAAATGTTGAAAAATACATTTATTAAGAAACCAGAAGCCTTTCTACTTGGTATAATAGGACTGGAATTGCCAAAAAAAGATGTTAGACTTTGTTTATGCCACTGCAGTGGCAAGACTTTTATTAGCCAAAAATTGGAAATTGCAAAAAATACCAATAATAGAAGATTGGCAGATGAAGATGTTGGATTTATTGACTGGAAGAATCTGCGACCAGAAAGAAGAGGAGACACAAGAGGATTGGAAGAAATTTAAAGAATATTTAGCTAAATATTGTAATATAAGATAACTAGAAAATTCTTGGAAGCAACAAATAGGCTTGGGGTAGAATAAGAATATGTGTTAGTAAATATTAAGGATTAGAAAGTTAATAAAGGAGAAGAGGTTAGTAAATGTTAGGAGTCAATATTATTAGAAATATGAATTTGGAGAACTGTCATACAGGTGATATAATGAAATTCAGTTAGAGGGGATGCGAGGAAGTCAGTTATAATGTTATGAGAATTAAATATCTGAAGAAATATTTTTTGTGTGTGTTTAGCTTACTGTATTGTACAGTGTTTTTCTTTGTTGTGTGTTTTGTAATGTCTTTTTTGTCATAAATGTGGAAAAACAATAAAAAAATGGGAGGGGGGGGAGAAAATAATCAGAGAGCTTGTCTTGTGTGGGAGAGCCTATCGACCTGACAACCCGTAGCATATTTGAAAAGGATCTAGGGGTCTTAGTGGACTACAAGCTTGACATGACTCAACAGTATGATACAGCAGCCTAAAAAAGCTAATGCTATTCTAGGCTGAATCAACAGAACTATATTGTCCAGAACAAGGGAAATAATAGTATGACTTTATTTTGCCTTGGTCAAACTATGTCTGGAATACTGTGTCCTGTTCTGGGCACCACAACATAAGAAGGATGTTGACAAGGTGTAACGTGTGCAGAGGGGGGCAACCAAGATGATCAAAGGTCTGGAAACAAAGCTTTATGAGGAATGCTTGAAGGACATGTGTATGTTTAGCCTGGAAAAGAGGAGACTGAGAGGAGATATGACAGCCATCTTCAAATATCTTATGGGCTGTCACATGGAGGAGGGAGCATGCTTGTTTTCTCCTGCTCTTGAGGGTAGGACACGAACCAATGGCTTCAAGTTACAAGAAAGGAGATTCTGACTAAATACCAGGAAGAACTTTCTGACAGTAAGAGCTGTTTAGCAGTGCAACTGACTCACTTGGGACGTTATAGACTCTCCTTCCTTGAAGGTTTATCACCAGAGGTTCTAATGAATCATCAACTTGCTTCCAATAAGTTGCAAAGGGAATGTGCTCTGCTATTTATCACTAGCGTGAGTGAGGGGGGATAATATCGAAACAATATATCATCTCCAACCTTCCTTAACATTCCCACAATGTCAAGAAGACATACACAGATTGGCACATAGGTTACACACACACACACACACACACACACACACACACACACACACACCCCTGCTCAAGAAGCCTCCTCTCCACCCAGTCCCATCAGACTCAGCCAAGGTTCTCCCTTCCAAGTTCCTTACCTTTCCTGGTGAAACAAGAGCGACATTCTGGCACCGGCTCACAGTCAAAGGCTTTCAGCACCTCTGAGGCCACTTCCACAGCATAATCCTCATCACAGTATGCAAGAAGCAGTTCTGTGAGCTCCCAAACATTTGCTTCAACCAACAGCTCCCTGGGGATACTGACATAGCCTTCCTTGACGGGGAACATGCTGAGATCCTTCTTGAACTTCTTCAGATCTGACTCCTTCAATGTATTCAGTGTGGCCAGCAGGCATAATTGTGTAAACTGCACTGTGGTGATTATTGATGTTAGTAGAAGTATTGAACAGAAAAATCCAGCATTCCTACATCCTTCTCTTCCTATTGGAGCACTTTCAGACTGGACTAAGCAGGGAAGGGCTGTGGATTTGTAGTAGATCACATGCATGCAAAGGATCCCAGGTTTAATCGCTGGAGGATCTTGAAAGGGCTTGGAAAGATTCCTGCCTAAATCCCTGGAACGAACTAGATGGTCCCAGTGGCCGAATGTGCCCTAAGGCAGCTTCCCATCCTTCTAGCCTATCAGGTGATTGAAGGAGCTCAGCCTGGCCCGGAAGAGAGAAACTGATCCAGGAGGGTTTGAAGACTCCCTTAACTTACAGGCCTCTTCTTAACACTTTAGCGGCTTCTACAATTATTTCCCACCCTGTTTCTGATGTTCCTTCTTCCCTGGTGGGGAGCGGATGCCGTGTAGTGTTTTGCCTCAGGTGCTAACATGTCCTGGGCCAGCCCTGGTTTAGATGGAGGGCAGAGGGGTGTGGGAAGACGCCACCTCACTTTACACAGGGAAGATTTACATCCATCATTCCACTCACTTTCACCCTGGACCTCCACCTCCCCCCACTCCTGGAATTTGGGTCTTTTCTCCTGCTCTGGAGGGTAGGACTCCAGGCAATGGATTCAAGTTCCAAGAAAGGAGATTCCAGCTAAACATTTGGAAAAAGCTTCTGACAGTAAGAGCTGTTCAGCAGTGGAACAGACTCCCACAAGAGGTGGTAGACTCTCCTTCCTTGGAGGCAGCGGTGTAGCGTGGGGGGTGCAGGGGGGCTGGCCGCACTGGGCGCAACATTTGGGGGGGACGCTCGCACTCGAGTGCTAAAATCCACGGGTTAGGGGGCGCAAATTACTTGCCTTGCCCTGGGTGCTGACAACCCACGCTACGCCACTGCTTGGAGGTTTTTAAGAAGAGGTTGGCCATCTGTAATGGATGCTTTAGCTGAAATCCCTAAATTGCAGATGTCCCTTGGGGTCCCTTCCAACTCTTAGATCCTGTGATTCTTTGGAATGTTGCCCAGGAGGATATGCGACTCTCCTGCTTGAAAGGTTTCCCCACCCAAGGACGAAGGCAACCATGGGAAGGAGCTGAGCTCTCGGTACTGACAGAACCCGCGAGGCGTCAGCACCATCAGTCGGATCGAGCCCCCGCCCCGCTCCAAGTCCCTTACTTAGCCAAGTGATACCCGAGGGATCGTCCACCGGCGGATTGTAGTCCATTGCATGCAGCACCAGGGCCGTCACCTCCACAGCATAAGCCTCACCGTAGTAGCTGAACAGCAGGTCTACGAGCTGCAAAGGCATGGCTTCCTTGAGCAACTCCTCGGAGATTCTTCTGACGCCCTCCTTGACCGGGAATCTGAGCAGTTCGCGCTTGAATTTCTCCCACTCTGCCTCACTCTCCTTCAACTCCAAAAAGATGTCTAGAAGGAGGGAACTGGCGGATTGCAGATTCGGGTTCTCAGGATGTAAGAAAATGAGGCCACGCGACAGATTTGTGGAAAAGAAGAACTTAGTCCCCATTGCGCTCATTCTCCGCCAGCCACAGCCCAGCCAAAGCCTCGGCCAGAGAAAAACTCAGAAGATCTGGAGACTGTGCCGAGACAGAGAGGCAGGTGGGCGCGATACCCGGGCCAACTCGCCGGGAAAGAGAGAGGCCTGGCCGGTGAGCAGCAGGAAACCCGCTCCGAGAGCCCCGTCTCTTGCCTTGCGCGTCGCCTTCTTTTCCCTTTGGCGAGAAAACTCATGGAGATCTTTTCCTCCGGCAGCAGCAGGAGACTGGAGGGCGGGGAGGGCGGAAGGGGCGTCTTTCCAGCAGAACTTCAGCCCTGCGTTGGAAGAACTTGGCTGAGCGGTTCTTGGGGGAAGACCTCCGAAGGCAGCCCTCGCAAGATTTACAGGGGCGCTTTGGCTGCAAGACGGGGGGGGGGGGGAGAGAATCCGCTCTTGGTCTCCCTTTGCGCAGGATCTGAAGCCGGGAGGAGCGGCGAGGAGGCAGAGCAGGAAAATGTGGGAGCGCGCGAGAAAAACCTGCTCGTCCTTTGGAAATCTAACGCACCCCACCCAAAGAAAAGGAACCTGTGATTTTGTTCAGGGTGCTGGGACTTGTAGATCTCTCAGAGGTAAACTGTGGTTCCCAGGATTCTTCCTGGGCGTGGGCTTGAAATGCGTGCCTTCTGGCACTTGTGCTGCGCTCTCGGATGCTAGTTTCTTTTGAGGAGGACACAGCGCTCCCCTCCAAGAAATGCAGAATACCCACCCCGCATGTCAGCCACCATGTCATGCCCCACCTTGTAAGGGCTTCAGCTGAGGAGACTGGCACAAAAAACCAAAGAGCCCACCGGAACATTTTCCACACAAACACACACAGAGACACACAGCGTGGCAATCGAGCGCACTGGAATAGAACCAACTTAGGCAGTGAGTGCTTTTATTTTTAACTGCATGAGGCATAATCCTGCCACAGAAACTTTCATTTACTTGCAGCTTGGCAGCCAAGATATTAAACCTGGTGGGTGGGGGTCAGGAGTGCCAACTTGAAAAACAATTTTTTTGGGGGGGTGGGGGCGGGCAAGCCCAGCCCTGCATTATCGATCACATGAGGCGATGCACACACTATCAGTCTGCATTTCTTAGTGCAGAGTGTATTGATATGATGTGTAGAGATCTTTCCTAGTCTACTTAATTCAAGAGGGTTCTTGAAGCTTCTCTGTGTGAAAGAAACAAGCAGAAGTCACCATGATTACTATTTCTCTCCTTTTTGAATGTTTGGTTATCTGCTCTAGTAAGACATCACCCAAGTCTTCAGTCTGGTAAGGTCACTGCTGTTTCTTTCTCCTACAATTTTTACCCATAACCCTCAATCTGCTTTTCATGCTCCAAGTCATGGATTTTTTTTCAAAAATGTACACATCCTTCATATATATTGCTACCCCTCCTCCCTTCCTGATTGGTCAATTCCTACAGTCCAGTCATAAGTCTCATCCCACCTGGTTTCAGTAATGCCTACCAGGTCTTCGTATTTGCCATCCTGGATAAAAAGCTCCAGTTCATCTTGTTTGTTTCCCATGCTCTGTGCATTATGGAGAGACAACTGAAACCATGAGTTGTTCCCTGCAGCTGCTTCCTTCCTGCAGTTTCTTGCCCTTTAGCAGGTTTCTGGAGCATCACCTCAGTTTCCTGTGACTAAACTAATATCTTTAGTCAGGAGATACTTCAGGTGAGATCCCTACATTGCAGGAGGTTGGACTAGATTACCCGTGATGTCTCTTCCAAGTCTAAGATTCTATGATTCTAACCAGATTCATCAGCCCAACGCTGCAGATTTTGCTTACAAAAGGGTTGCAACAGGTAACCAGCCCACTTATCCCAGTAATTAATATCCAGATTCTGCACCCACAACTTGTCTGCAGACAAGTCTCAGACCTGAATGCAGGACTCCACCTTCTCCCTGAAATAATGTGAGGAGGGGAGAGAGGAGTATCATCAGCATCTTCTATGGCTGGAGGAAATTTTCTAGGTCATCTGGCCTGATGCAGAAAATCCAGCCCTACAACATTTTCAACAGGTGGCTGTCAAGAGTCTGCCTGAAGACCTCCAGCAGAGGTGCCAACTTGAAAAAATATGAACAGCTTGCAGATTTAACATATAGAATAAGAGAACAAGAAGTATATACATTAAAAGAAGACTGGAAAATGTTCACTGAATATATGGGTGAAAGTTGTGTTCATTTAAAAACGCTGGTAACATTAAGATAAATTCAACAGTGATTTAAGGTCGTCTAAATGAATATTTTTGCGGACGCGGGTGGCGCTGTGGGTAAAAGCCTCAGCGCCTAGGGCTTGCCGATCGAAAGGTCAGCAGTTCGAATCCCTGCGGCGGGGTGCGCTCCCGTTGCTCGGTCCCAGCGCCTGCCAACCTAGCAGTTCAAAAGCACCCCCGGGTGCAAGTAGATGAATAGGGATCGCTTACTGGTGGGAAGGTAAACGGCGTTTCCGTGTGCTGCGTTGGCTCGCCAGATGTGGCTTTGTCACGCTGGCCATGTGACCCGGAAGTGTCTGCGGACAGCGCTGGCCCCCAGCCTCTTGAGTGAGATGGGTGCACAACCCTAGAGTCTGTCAAGACTGGCCCGTACGGGCAGGGGTACCTTTACCTTTACCTAAATGAATATTTAGAAATATAAATTACAAACACACACACACACACACTATATATATATATATATATATATATATATATATATATATATATATTGGGTGGCCCAGTTGAACCCCACCCCACATAATCGATCACAATATGTGGTACACACAAACCTTTTGAATGTCAATGACTGTCAACTTTGGGGGGGGAATAACATATTTTATAGGGGGGGGGCAAAGGGTCCTTGGCCACTAGGAGTTGGCTCCTATGACCTCCAGTGAGGGAGCTCCCCACCCCAGGTATTGGCTCCATGAAACCATACGAGAAATTTCTAAATAAAACTCTTCCAGCAGTTTCATGCAAATGCTAAGCTGCATCAGAGACCAGATGGATCTCTGCAGGAGCCCACAAGCCCAGTGCTTATATACGGATTCATCCATGCCCAATCTTTCTCTATGTCGCTACCTACAAGGAAGAGACCACTTTGCTACAGTGCAGATTATGTCTCCATAACATGCAATGCTTCAATGTTTACTCTTGCTGTGGCCCAGCCTTTGTTTACAATAAGCTGCCTGAATTCTTCATGCTACCAGCAAACGTTATTAGCTGGGTTGGTTGGCATAAAACTAAAGTTCAAAAATACAGCTTCACATCTCCCTACAATGTAGGGCAGGGCTAGGTATGAGAAAGCAACAGGTGTGAATCAGAGAAATATAGAGTCCTTGTGCCCTGGGAAGATGTTTGCAGAAACACTTTGGAGGTTTGTACTCAAGATCTATTGATGCTGAGGAATCACCATGCTATAATAAATCAGGGTGATTTCAGAGGGACAGACATGCTACAAAGGGGGAAATACAAGCCTGGGTTTAGAAAACAAGCACCCCTATTTCTCTTTCTGTGTTCCACCACATTATATTCAATTCAACTTAGAATTCCTGCTGTTGTGGGTATTTTCAGATGGTGTGTCATGGCACCCTGGGGTGACTTGAGGAACATTCAGGGGAGCCCTCCTTTCATTAACTTGCAACCCTGATCTTCCTGCACTCTCTCTCTCTCTCTCTCTCTCTCTCTCTCTCTCTCTCTCTCTCCCCGAGGAACATTAAGGTGAGCTGGCAGCTTTAACTTTCAACCCATTATCTTCCCAAAATAAAACAGTGACAAAAAAGTGGCAAACACTTTTGCATGACTGTTTATATTTTGAAAATTTCCCTCCTCCAAACAAAAAACCCTCCCCAGCTTCAGTAACTAACAGTTCCTTAGTTTTATACAGAGGGTTTGAAAAATGCAAGAAACCAACAAAGTAGCTGTCAGGGAACTGCCATCAGAGCATCAGGTGGTGGAGGGACTCAGGCAGGATGAAAGAGACTCAACTGCTGAAGCAGGGACCAGCAGGGGGAGGAGTGGGTCTCTGAGGGAATGCGAGCAGGAGGGAGGGCTCAGGGAGGCTTCCAGCGAGAACAGTGGGGAGGTATCGGAGTCTCCCATAGGGAGACCCATACCTCGCAGGAAACTGTCACGCCGTGAGTCCAGGAGACGCGTTTCCGTTAAGGAACTTCTTTGCTGGAAACGCTTCCGCAGACAGCCACTGTCGGACTCTACTAGTGACTAGAGCAGACATGTCTGAGGAGCTCCGTCACACACGGAGGTTTGTGGGGGCGCACAAACTCTGAGGGAGCACGTTTTCACGCACAAGCAGCTAATCAAACCCTCACAGCAGTCCGACAGTCTTTGTACGCTGCCTGTGCAAGAGAAGGCATCATGAGCGAACCAACCGGAACCGGAGGAGCAGGGGCTGGAGCTGGTCCAAGCTTGGAAGATAGATACCGAGCGTTGGAGGTTCAACTGGCCCTGCAGACGGCGAGGCTGGAGGAGAGAAGGGCTCAGGATGCAGACAAGAAGGGGAGAGCCACTCAATTCCCCAGAAAGGTACCAGGATTGGTGCAGAAATTTGGGGGGGACCCCAAGGACTACCATGCTTTTAGGACAGAGATGCAATATGCCCTTAATGTGCAGTTCGATGAGTTCCCTGATGAGGAATCGCGAGTTGCTTTTGTAATTGGGCATCTTGAGAAAGGGGCTAGAGACTGGGTTCGACCCCTAATGGCAACGCACAATGACATACTAAAGGACACAATGAAGTTCTTTCGTGCAATGGATATCATGTTTTCCAGCGATATTGAGGAAGGGGTGGTGCGCAGACAGCTAATGGCTTGTAAGCAGGGGAGTCGATCTGTCCGTGAATATTGGACTGAGTTTACCATGCTGATTCACAGACTGAGTTGGGATTTATCGGCGGCACCCGTTCAAATGCTATTTGAAGAAGGTCTTTCTTCGGGGGTGAAAGACGAGCTGGCACGGAGCCCCAGGGCGGAGTCTATGGATCAGCTGACCAAATCTGCGCTGACCATAGGAGCGCGGCAGGAGGCAAGAGCCTTGGAGAGGCGGGAAGGGAGAGGGGAACGTTGGAAGGAGTTCCGCATTCCAGACATTCCTGAGCCAGCTTTCCCGCCGGCAGAGCCGATGGAAATCGGAACAGCGCGCGCGCGCGCATTTTCAAAAACCAGCGAGGGAGCTAAGAAGGAGGGAAAGGGCCCCCGGAAATGCTATCTCTGCCAACAGCCAGGCCACTTTGCCAGAGTCTGCCCCCAGAGGAAGGAATGGCAAGGGATGGTGGGAGCTGTTGAGGGGGGAGAAGAAGGGGGAGCGGAGCAGGTAAAAGCCAACGCCTGGTTGCCACAATTGGGGCACTGCAGCCAGGCCAAAGAGCAGTGAAAGTGCCCGTGCCAGAAGCTCCTCGACCTGCTCTAGTGATTGAAGTGTCGCTAGAGCTGCAGAATGGGCACCCCCTAAAAATAAAGGCGCTATTGGACTCAGGCAGCTCCTGCAATTTTATGAGCAAGGAGTTTGCTGCTGAACACCAGATACAGACCATCCCTTTAAGCAACCCCCTGCAGGTGACCACGATTGATGGCAGGGAGTTGTTGGGAGGAGGAGTCCGCTTGCAGACTGTCCCAATGATAATGAGGGTGGCAAGGCACACAGAACTGATAGCGTTTAATGTGGCCACCCTGGGAGGCGCTCCCATTATTTTGGGAATGAGCTGGCTAGCTCTACATGATCCGCTGGTTGGCTGGCATCAAAGAGTGGTGTCCTTTGGTTCAGCACATTGCCTAGAACACTGCAAAGGGGAGAAGGGTTCAGTAGGGGCCCAAGCCACCCTAGCAGGGACTGAAGTAATGGGGAAGGTGAAGGTACCACCACAGTATGCAGATCTCAGCGACGTGTTCAGCGAGAAGGAAGCTGACCAACTACCACCTCATAGACCCTTTGATTGTCAGATCAATTTACTCCCTGGAGCACAGCTTCCCGTGGGCAAGTTGTATGCCATGTCAGACAGGGAAATGCAGGAGTTGCGAGGGTTCATTGACAAGAACCTGAAGAGAGGCTTCATCAGAGAGTCCAAAGCAGCAGGGGGGAGCCCAGTGTTCTTTGTGGACAAAAAAAATGCGGACAAGCCGAGACTTGTATGTGATTTTAGGCGGCTGAATGCAGTGACTGAACCGGTGGCGTTCCCTATGCCCAGAATTGATGATATTTTGACCATGGTGAGGAAGGGAAAGATTTTCACAAAGCTGGATCTAAGGGGGGCGTACAACCTGATACGCATAAGGAAAGGGGATGAATGGAAAACCACCATGTTTACCCCTTTGGGGGCGTTTGAATACCTCGTTATGCCATTTGGATTACAAGCAGGCTCCGCGTGTTTTCAATCTTTTATGAACCACGTGCTGGGCCCTTTGCTCTACAAGAATTGCGTTGCCTTTCTAGATGATGTGTTGGTGTATTCTGAGAATGAGGAGCAACATGTGAGAGACGTCAGAGAAGTGTTGAGCAGACTGCAAGCCAACAGGCTGTGGGTCAAACTGGAGAAGTGTCGGTTCCATACCAAGGAGGTGGAATTCCTGGGGTACCGCCTGTCAGACAAGGGATTGGCCATGGATCCCGGCAAGGTACAGGCAGTGCTGGAATGGAAAACACCCAAAACCAAGAAGGATGTGCAGAGGTTCCTAGGGTTTGGAAACTTTTATCGTAAGTTCATCCGCAACTTCGCCCATCTGACGGCGCCCATCACTGACTGTCTCAGCAGTAAGAAGAAGTTTGTATGGACGGCGGAGGCGGAGCGAGCGTTTGAGGAACTGAAAAGGGCCTTCGCCTCTGAAGAACAACTTCTGCATGTGGATTTACGAAAGAAGCTAAGGGTTGAAACAGACGCATCTGACAGAGCCATAGGGGCGGTGCTTCTTCTGCAGCCGGGGAAGGAGGAGTCGGAGTGGCGTCCGTGTGCCTTCTTCTCGCGGAAGCTGAACAAATCCGAGAGGAACTACACGGTGTACGACCGAGAACTGCTTGCTATCCATGAGGCGTTCCGGAGATGGAGGCATCTGCTAGTTGGTGCACAACATAAAGTGCAAGTGTGCACGGACCATAAAAATCTAGAGTACTGGAGAACGGCGCGAGTGCTCAACCAAAGGCAGTTGAGATGGGCCCAAGAGTTCTCCAAATTTAACTTTGAGATTTGTTATGTGCCAGGCCCAGAGAATGTTAGGGCGGACGCTCTCTCACGCAAACCTGAATATTTGGAGGGGGAGGGAGCACCCGAAGAAACCCATATCATTCCAGAGGACCGCTGGGTGTGTGGGGCGACTTTGGTGGGGCAAAGGGAATTGGTAGAGGGTACGGTGCAGGATGCATACGCCCAGGGGAAACTCAGGGATCTCAGAGGGGAGGAAGACAAACCCGGTGGTTTTGAGGAGAGAAATGGGGCATTGTATTATAAGGGAGCGTTATATATACCGGAAGGGGAATTGAGGGAGAAAGTACTCAAGCAGCTGCACGATAGCCCCACAGCAGGGCACTTTGGGCAACACAAAACCATGTGGCTGGTTACCAGGGAATTTTGGTGGCCCAAGGTCAGGGAAGATGTGCGGGAGTATGTGAGAGGGTGTGAACAATGCCAAAGAGCCAAGGGGGAGAGGCAGGCGTCGGCTGGTTTATTAGAACCACTGCCCACACCTGAGAGACCGTGGGAAGCAGTGGCAATAGATTTCATGACTGATCTGCCAAGGTCTAGAGGGAAAACAGCCATCATGGTTGTAGTAGACCTGTTAACTAAAATGGCCCACTTCATAGCCTGTTCACATGCGGTTACAGCAGAAGAAACCGCCAAATTGTTTGTAGAGAATGTGTTTAGGTTGCATGGCGCCCCCTTGAGGGTGGTTTCAGACCGAGGGAAACAATTTACTTCCAGGTTCTGGAGGAAGCTCATGAGCTTACTGCATGTAGAGGTTAATTTCTCGACGGCCCGTCATCCTGAAACCAACGGGCAGGCGGAAAGAGCAAATGGGGTTCTCCAACAATATTTGAGGTGTTATGTTAATGACAGAGAGAATGATTGGGTGGAGAAGCTGGCGTTGGCAGAATTTGCCTACAACAATGCAGAGAACGTGTCCACGGGGATGAGCCCCTTTTTGGCTAATCACGGGTGCCATCCCAGAGCCTTCCCAGGGGGGGAGGGGGAGAACTGGAGCGTTCCAGCTGCAGAACAGTTCGTGGAAGAAATGGAAGCGATCCATCGCCAGCTCCAACTCAACTTAAACAGGGCTAAGGAGGAATATAAGAGGCAAGCAGACAAAAACAGAAGGGAAGGTGAAAGCATCAGGGTGGGGGACCAGGTGTGGCTGTCAACCCAAGGGTTGCCATTCAAAGGAGGTTGTAAGAAATTAAGACCCAAAAGGCTGGGTCCGTTTGAAGTCATACAGCAGGTCAATCCAGTGGCTTTCAGGCTCCGGTTACCGAACCACATGAAGCTGCACCCAGTTTTTCACAGGTCGTTGCTGTCACCGTATAGAGGAGACAGTGAGGGGAGGGTCACTAGGGGACCAGCAATGGAGGAGAAGGAACACAGCTACCATGTAGCGGAGATCCTCGATTCCAGGTGGAAGGGAGATCAAGTAGAGTATTTGGTAATGTGGGAAGGGGAACCGGAGTCGGAAAACACCTGGGTTAGGGCAGAGGATGTCAATGACGAGGTTTTAATAGAGACTTTTCATCAGAGGTTCCCACGTAAACCTCAGCCTGTAGCGAGGTTCCGAAGGGAATACTTTGCCACCACCGACGAGGAAGAGGAGTTGGAGGGGTTCCCAGATTCTGAAGAGGAGGAGGATTCAGCTGGCCAGGACGACGATCGATGGAGAGAATTGTTCGAGACGTCAGAAGATGAGGAAGATTCGTTTCGGGGTTTTAGCCCTTCACCTCCCAGGGGGGAGGAATTGGGAGGGGGTGAGGGGGGCCCTGGAGGGGAGGTGGATGTCAGGGAACTGCCATCAGAGCATCAGGTGGTGGAGGGACTCAGGCAGGATGAAAGAGACTCAACTGCTGAAGCAGGGACCAGCAGGGGGAGGAGTGGGTCTCTGAGGGAATGCGAGCAGGAGGGAGGGCTCAGGGAGGCTTCCAGCGAGAACAGTGGGGAGGTATCGGAGTCTCCCATAGGGAGACCCATACCTCGCAGGAAACTGTCACGCCGTGAGTCCAGGAGACGCGTTTCCGTTAAGGAACTTCTTTGCTGGAAACGCTTCCGCAGACAGCCACTGTCGGACTCTACTAGTGACTAGAGCAGACATGTCTGAGGAGCTCCGTCACACACGGAGGTTTGTGGGGGCGCACAAACTCTGAGGGAGCACGTTTTCACGCACAAGCAGCTAATCAAACCCTCACAGCAGCTTGATGGTGTGTGTGTGTGTGTGTACGCACGCACACCCACCCCATAAAGAGGGATTTAAAAATAACCCTGAAAGTGAGCAGTGTCTTTTGTTTTTCTTACTCCTTCTACCTTCAACATTCCCCCTCCCCTTCATCTCTACCTCTCCCCCCAGGCAACCCCCTCCTCCTTAAGAGTCAGCCAGCTTTATGGGGACAGGGAGAATGTCGCAGGAAAGGATCATGTCTGCATGTTTGTCCAGTGCTATGTGTTTCTTGCTTTTCCTTCTGATCCTAATCTTGTTTTGCGCTCTCCATGCCCCCCACCCAACCAAAGGGAAGCTGGGCTGCCATGCAGAGTCCATCAACTTGGCCCTGCAGAGCGTTGCTTGGCTTCCCGTCGACACATGCCTCCCCACTACATGTGTGCCAAAAATAGCGCTGAAAAGGGGTGGGATGGAATGGAGAGATTCCCCAGTACGTGTGCCTTGTAACAGAACCCCAGCATCAGTGGCTCCCAGAGGGGAGCTGCAGAAAGGGTGTGTGGTTGGTCAAGGAAGCTGTGGACTCAAAAGGGTTGAAAACCACTGGGAGATGAGAGACACAAGAAGTGAGGAAAGTGTGTGGAACTGCTTGGAGGTTGAGCAAAGGACCAGCAACAAGCAATTGTCTTCCATTTGTGCAGGGGCTTAGACCATGAATCAAAGTGGTATGTTATGATCACAGATCCTCTCATCTCACATAGGAGATCAGTATCACTGCAAAGGAAGCAGTGAGCCTCTGTGGAGCACATTCTGAATGTGAGGAAGCCAGGAAAGCAATTCACCCAGCAGTCTATGTGCCCAGCTCAGACCAAGCTGTCCATTTTGCCAGTCATTGAAGCCCCCACTACCAGGATCCCTCTGGCCTCTGCGAAAATATCATCAGAACGTGCAACAACTTCTTTGTTGAGATAGGTCTACTCAGAGAGCCAAAGCTGACAAGTGTTTTAATATGCACTTTACTTTTATAAATAAAATGCCTTGAAAGGGGTCTTGCCTTCTGCCTTCCCTTGGGGCCTCATCGCCCTTCCAGGTCTTTCACAAGGTATGGGATTTTGGCCTTCAGTGCCTCATACAGCTTATTCTTGCACCAGAGGTCCCAGCTTGGCACAAGCTTGTAGAGCTCTCGCATCTTGTCTGGGTTAGTTTCCTGAGCAATGATTTTTTGGTATTGCTCCTCACTGAGGACGGAGCCATACAATCTATCCAGCACCGGTTCCACTGAGGTGGTCCGTTGGATTAGAGCCTCCCTGTGCCGCTCGATGAAGAGCACTTTGGAAGAGTTTAGAAGCTGCGGCCCTGCCAGGAAAGCGAAAAAGAATGGAAATCTTGCTACACGTTCACACTGCAGGCTTAAAACTTGTTGCCTAACTCATTTCCTCCTCCCCCACACCCTGGGAATTGTAGTTTCATGAGGAGAGAAATTGCTAACAGAGCATTCCTAGTAGCTCATCTGCCCACAGCTCCCAGAATTCTTTGGGCAAAGCCATAACTGTTGAGGAAGTATAAAACTGAAATACAGTAAGTGAGAGCAGTTGCAAGGGAGCCAGGGCTGGGGCCAGCCCTACCATTTGGGAGAGTGAGGCGGCATCATAATTTGGGGTATCATGAAACAACAGCCCATTGTCAGACAATTAATTCATTACAGTTTCACATAGTATTACAAAGCAAGCAGGAACAATGAATAAAATGAGCATGGTGGGAGATGAGCCCAAGACTTCCAAATCACGTCCAAGTTTCTCTTGGATATGCTAAGAACAGATACTCATTTTAAAATGGAGAAGCTCACACTGTAAAACTTCAAGAGAGGAATTCAATGTCAGCAAAGGCAGTTCTGCTTGCCAGATGGGACAATTTCCCGACTCCTCCCTCTGAACTCTGTTCTGCAGAGTTTTATGACCCTCCAGAGAAGATTGAGGTGAGGAGGGTGAGGAGAGGACAAAGTCCCATTGCCCTGGTGGTGCCTTGTGCTGCCATGCTGAATTAGTTGAATCTGGGTGGGAAACGTCTGTAAAAAAACCTAGCTGACTTGAAAGATTTTCATCTGGCACCAAACCAAATGATAAGCCCAGACCACCTTATCCAGGAGGGCTGTTGTTGAATAAAGTCACAAACATTACTTTTTATCTTCCTGCAGTTCATCTGCTACTGTATCCTCAGCCCTCTCTGCTCCTATTGGGAGGAAAGTGGGATACAAATACAAGGGAAATTACAACCTGCTGACCTTGTGCTGGGTGTAGAATAGGAGAATCCAGCTCCCCTGAAATTAACTCTTCTGAAAAAGAATAAGAAAGAGGCAGTCAAAGAGGGAATGCCACCAGTGGTCCTTTTCTATCCTGCCTCCTTGATCCTGCTATGATCCCTTGATCAAAACTCACTTTTTTTTAAATGCGCCTCCCAAACAATTTCAGTGGTGCCCTTCTTCATCAGGTAGAAGTTGAACTTGTCTTGCATTTGCTCAGCAGACAGTTCTACGTACTGCTGCAGTTTCTCTGCATCCAGGTATTGAAACTCCAGTTCCTGTGGGAAAGAATGAAACCTCTGTAAGTGTGAATCTGGCTTAGCCCAACCCGCCATTCCGAGGGAGTCAAATTAAAGGGTGAAGAGGGATTCTGGTTGAATTTCTCCCATTCTCTCTCTCTTTTTTATAAGATATTTATTGAAAATTTTAAAATACAAATGAAAACAAAAAGACAAACATACAAAATAACAAACACTTATAAAAACACACATTAATTTTCATTTACATAAATTCCATACCCTTATTTCCTCAGACCTCCTCATACTTCCCTTCTTTGTACTCCAGTTCAATTTGTTAATTCAGCAAATCCTTACCATTAAACTTTTACCCATTTATAATCCTTTTTTTCATATCTCTTAAAATATTACCGCTGGAAACCACTTTTCTCCCATTCTCAGACTTCACAGTTTGACTCTCCCCCAGTAAAACTTTTCATCACATTTGTCTCACCTCAGGATAGACTGTGACATCCTCTGAAGCCTTCAAAGATACCTGAGAACCAATCATTAGAGGTTTCAGGGTCACAGGGGGTTTCTCTATTCTCTTTGAATTTACTTCACGCTTTTCGACCGCCTGGGAATGGCAAATAAATTCACTTTTTAGATATGCAAAGAGGGAACCAAACTTCTTGAAGACTGGATCCCTACGACCTTCTTGGCACCGTAACACCAGCTAAGGCAGGAATGGGGAACCTGATGCCCTCCAGATGTTGTTGGACTCAAATCAACCCCAACCAGCTGGGGTCAGGGATGATGGATGCTGTAGTCCAAGAGCATCGGCAGATACATAGATTCCACATCTGCAGTATGAAGAAGATTAAACCACTATGGCGCCAGAAATTACACATGGGGAACTCAAGCCAGAGCTCTTGAACTGGGCAGCCTGAACTAAGCCTGAGCAAGTTGGCAGAGAGGTACCAGCAATCCTGCGTCCACCTGCATCTTGTCTTGATGAGACCATGCAGGAAACCACAGAAGCCATAAAACCTCAATATTTGAATGAAGCATAAGAAGGCAATTTTAAGAAAAGTTCAGATTGAGAAGGTAATATGATAATGTGCTTTATCTCCCATGTGCCAACACTGCAAATCAGGAAGAATGTTTTTCCTCAAGAGTTCTTATAGACAGCTCATAATTATCAAGCTGATTCCTTAATGAACAAAGCTGAATTTGTTCATCAATAAATCTGAAGGAAGCCTTACTTATTTCCATGAAGGCTTCCAAGAGAATGTGCTTAGAATTTTGTTTTCACAAGTCAGTGACAACAACGTTTGTTTAGAGAACCAGGCAGGACATTTGGCCTCTAGCAAGCAGGGTGGCTAACAAAGGAAAAGGGTGTATTTCAATATTCACTTTGAAACAACAGTATTGGTGAGAAGCTAAGTCACCCAGTGGAGGGCAACTGTGAATCTTCTCTCTAGTAGCATGTTGATGTTGGCTAGAAGTTTGGTAAAACAGATCAAGTCCAACAAAGGTAAGTACAGTTCATGCGCCCCAATGTATAATTTTGCATAGGTATTCTCTCATGGTTAGAGTGATCTAGCAAAAGATCCAGGTAATCTGCAACACCAATCAAAGTTGGAGATTCCCAGTTACCTTTACTATAGAAGGGTCATTGGGCAGGAGGTACAGGTGAAATGTTGGTGTTTCCAGTCGAAGTCTCTGATAGAGCAGTACGACAGTGTTGATCTTTTGCTTAAACCACTTTTTGAAAATGACTCCAAGGGAAGAGAACTTGGGGTTTTCCAACACAGCATGGTGAGGCTCCACTCTGTCTGGCTTCTCCAGCCTCATCTCCCCTTCAACAAAATGTGCAACGTAGACATGGGAACTGTCGTCACCTGAAAAGACAAACATGTTAGCAGTGGGAAAGTGGGAAATAGGGAACCCCTCCCTATTCCAGCTCCTGCCAACCTAGCAGTTCGAAAGCACATCAAATTGCAAGTAGATTAATAGGTACTGCTCCGGTCGGAAGCGTTTCCGTGTGCTGCTCTGGTTTTGTCAGAAGTGGCTTAGTCATGCTGGCCACATGACCCGAAAAAACTGTCTGCGGACAAACACCGGCTCCCTCAGCCAGTAAAGGAAGATGAGCACTGCAACTCCGGAGTCGTCTGCGACTGGACTTAATTGTCAGGGGTCCTTTACCTTTTTATTTCATGCAAACGTTTGTTTTCTTATTGTCTTTTAAGAGGTTTATAACATTGTTTCACAGGGCAATATGCTCCCATGGCAGCTTACTACAGAATGCAAATCATAGAAAATAATAAAACAGCACAGTTGGAAAATTTTGAGAAATTACAAAAGACTAGTAAGCCAATACTACTGACTTCTAGAATCCACACCGCAGGCCCCATAGCATTCAGGAAACGTCAATGGAAGTTATTCCTGTTTAGGATTGATCCTACTATGGTTATAATGCTGGGAACATTCCCCCTGCCATACCTTCAAGACACAAGAAGTGAGGGACGTGAATGGCGGCCACAGCTTCTACTGCATCTACTTTAATGTTGAGCAGAGGGCCAGCGACATGCAACTCCTCAGTGGTCTGTTCTTCCAGGTGCTTAGGCCATGAATCAAAGTGGTATGTTACAGTCACAGCTTCTTTCGTGTCACATATGAGATCTGTATTACCGCAATGGAAGGAGCCAGCCTCTGTTGAGCGCACTCTGAATGGCACAAAGAGAAAGATGAATCAGGTTGAACATTGTATTTGAGAGCAGAAGCAGTAAAGGAGTCTAGAAATGTTGTGAAATGCTGAAAAGCTGCAGAATCATTTAGCATGCGGAATCACTGAATCCTGAGGATGAGTTATAAATATTGTATCTGTTTGCAGGCAGACCCAGTGTCCCTGGTGTATCTGTCTGCAGTGACTGTCTGAGCTTTGTGGTGCCTGTGCACATTGAAGACTCTGTGTGACTCAGTAACTCTGTGTATGCTCTAAAGCTAATTTAATCTTCTGTTCACTATGCTGTGAGAGCCAGTGAGGTGTTGTGGTAAGAACGATGGACTCGTAATCTGGTGAACCGGGTTCGCGTCCTCGCTTCTCCACATGCAGCTGATGGGTGACCTTGGGCTAGTCACACTTCTCTGAAGTCTCTCAGTCTCACTCACCTCACTGAGGGTTTGTTGTGGGGGAGGAAGGGAAAGGAGAATGTTAGCCGCTTTGAGACTCCTTAAAGGGAGTGAATGTCAGGATATTTATTTTAACTCAGTAAAACTTTTATTCTTTTACTGAAGAAGACTCTGCATTATTAATTTACACTGCACGTCAAACATGAATTGGGAGAACTTCCACTGCTGGTCTAATTGATATTTTTGCAGGAGATGCTTCACACACTGAGTTATGGAGGTAAAATATTGACAGAAGGACGTCTCCTGGTCAAGCATCACTCATCTGAAGCACAACTGCTATGAGGCCACCCAAAAAGTAAAAAAGGTGGTTTTTCATATACAGAGAAGGTGTTTTTAAAATGGTGCCTTCATGCAGAGCAAAGCAAGCTGGTGAAAGTAACTACTCATCTTCTGTTTACCCTTGTGTTGATGATACGAGATCATCAGGGAAATTTCTCATACTCGGTAACCACGGCAAGAGTTCTGTAACCCATGCACCCATTTAGCTCTAAACACCAGACCAAAAAGCACAGTGCTTTAAAGTGATGGGGAGGGAAACCATGCATGCCACCTTGAACTCTTTGGGAGAAAGGTGGGATATAACTTAAACCATATCAATAAAATGATTTTAAGGGGGGGAAACCAACAGTTCCTCAAAAAAAAAAAAATGCAGAGTTCCATATTTTTCACTCTCTTGGAAATAATAAGCAACAGCAATGCTCCAAGGTAATGATTTTCCAGCTGTGTTTGAGGTACCCAGGAGTTCCTCAATGAAGAGATCAGGATTGGTGGGTAAGCTTCCTTCAGAGAGAATTTGCCCACCATGGCCAACTGTTCATTGCAACGTGAAGAACATACTGTAGATGTACTCTGTGTATGTTTTAGGGAGCACCACCATATCTGATGATTGTGAGACCCACAGAAACCAGATGTGCTCTGTGGAACAATTAAATGTAAAAACCGTTCCCTGAATGGAAAAGGTGTTTAAATGTCTGATGGAGAGATCACTCACCTGTATGCTTCGTTGCCCCTTTCGGAGTCCCAAAGCACCTCTGGCTCTATTGGGCCAGCTGCCTTAAGTGGAGTTTGATCCAAATCTGTAAAAGGAGGACAATTATTTGCCTGATGACTTTGCAAGGAGGAAGTTAGTTGAACTGCCTTTGAAGTTTAAGAACTCGAAGTCAAACTCACCATGCATTGCAGATAGCAGAATCAGAACAGTACCTGGATGTGCCATTTCTACACATTCCAGGAACCTGCAACAAGCTTGCTCCCCCCTTTCCTGGATTAGACTCAGCAATTTTTCACTTTTTAAAATTTTCAACATTTCGCAAATGTCTCTGTATTCTTTCAGAGTGATGACATAGAAATAGTATAGCACATCTACAAAATGTTCAATATCCGGTTCAAGAATTTCCATTAATTGTTTTCTTCCCTTGCAGATCATCTCATTACTAGAGATTGTGGATCTTTCCAATGACCTGTGGAAGAAACATTTATTTTATTTAGGTGACAGAAGGTGGGGAGAGGAGACACAACCTCCTCAATATTTTCTCCCCACCACTGCCCACCCACCTGCCTTCCCATCTCCCTCCCTTGGTTTTCTGTCTACCCCCAGCCAGGCATCACTCTCTGTTTCTGGCTTTCCTCCAGGAGGAGCAAAGTGGGACACAGCAGTGGCGGGGGGTGGTGCATGTGAGTGTGTGGTTTGTTTGTTTGTGTGTGTCTGTCTCCTACCTGGCTTCCCATCCCTCCATCCATTGCTCACTCCCTCTCTCTGTGTGGCACCCTCCTGCAGTGAGGACAGTCCCCACCCAACCTACCATGGTGGCAGCCTGAGCAAAGATGAGCATGCCTGGCCAGTGGGTGATGACAGGCATGGGCAAGGCGGATGCCTGGCTGAGAGGAGGCAGCTGACGTAGGGACAGAGGGAGGCAGAGCAAGCACCCTGGCCATGCTGCAAACACCAACACCGACTGCCTACACTCAATGCAGCTGCCTGGGTGCACACTGGCCTGACACCAGACTTAGTGCACCAAGGGGAAGTAGGCAGGCCTGCCCCACCCATATTTTGTTGGCGCCACTGTCTCTCATACGGAATCAAACTGTTGGCCCACCTAAATTCATATTATCAACATGTTATGATGAAACTATGCTAATTTGTCATATTATTATGAAGTTGCTTTTGTAGTGTTTGAAATTGGCTTATGGGTTGCTTTCTAGCCTCCCACCTCAGGGTTGCCTCAAGTTTATGTGAACCATACCACTCCTTGCTGTGGTCCTTTCCTTCAACCTTCCCCCAATCTTTGGGTTCCCTGCCCCCTAGGGGTTCTTTTCCCCAAAACAAATTCCAATCCTTACCGTGCCCTCCCAACTCGTCCCTCCACGGGCCGGGAGTGAGATGATAATCCCAGCCAAGCTATCCTGACTGTAAGCCATTCACTGAGGACCACTTTGTCCCCCAAGCAACTGGAAAGTTCCCTGCCCTCAGACCAGCTTAATGTGGCATACAGGGCTGGAGGGTTTAAAAGGTCTTTCAGATACCAGGAGTCATTTGCTGGGGAGGCTGTAGCTCTTGCTTTCCTGCTTCAAGCAGCAGTTGGACTAGAATAGATGGCCCACCGAGTTCCCTCCAGGACTGGTATTCTATGACACAGGCAGGATACCTGCAGCCAGTGGACCACAGGTAGCCCTCGGATGCACTCCCTGGGGCCTTCCAAGGCCTGCCCAATGGTTGACGCAGAAAGTGGGAAAGGTCCAAAATAGCAATTTTCAAAGTATTTTTTCCCCAAGCAGGGGCACACACACATTTATTAAATTAGTGCTAAAGCATTTTTGTTTTAAGCAGGAAAGCTTGTATTGTTTTAAGATTAATGGATTTTACGTTTGTTTTGGATTGGAAGGGTTAGCTGAGAGGGGGAAACATTGCTATAATTGTAGCTAAAATGGTGGCTTCCGTCAATTATATAAGTACAGAAATTACCCTTTGGTGGCTTTTTCTGATGGAACAAGTTCCTCCAGAGCTTGATTAACTTTTGACGACAAGAATTCAGCTGACCGGTGCCTTGAAACATGCATTTCGCAAAGTCGCTCTGCTGCTAGATATTGAGAAAGTGAGTGCATGTCAACGGCTTTACTGAGTCCTTTTCCCTTTCTACATATTTTGAACCATTATTTGGCACTGACACACAGATTTGGCAAAGGATTCACTTCCATCTCATACAGGTCAGTCTGGGTGACCTAAAGCTTAATGTGGAATGCATACTTCTTTCCAACACTATTTTGGCTGTTGATGTCATGGGTGACATACTGAAGGCACAAAGGCAGACAATACCAACACTACAGTGGGAAGACTTTTATTAGCCAAAAATTGGAAATTGCAAGAAATACCAACAATAGAAGATTGGCAGATGAAGATGTTGGATTTTTTGGAGCTAGCCGACCCGACTGGAAGAATCCAAGACCAGAAAGAAGAGGAGACACAAGAGGATTGGAAGAAATGTAAAGAATATTTAGCTAAATATTGTAATATAAGATAACTAGAAAATTCTTGGAATCAAGGAATAGGTTTTGGGGTAGAATAAGAATATGTGTTAGTAAATATTAAGGATTAGAATATTAATAAAGGAGAAGAGGTTAGTAAATGTTAGGAGTCAATATTATTAAAAATATGGAGAACTGTCATACAGGTGAGATAAATAAATTCAGTTAGAGGGGATGCAAGGGAGTCAGTTATAATGTTATGACAATTAAATATCTGAAGAAATATTTTGTGTGTGTGTTTAGCTTACTGTCTTGTGAAGTGTTTTTCTTTGTTGTGTGTTTTGTAATGTTTTTTTGTCATAAATGTGGAAAAACAATTTTAAAAATGGGGGGGGGAATAATCAGAGTGCTTGTCTTGTGTGGGAGAGCCTATCGACCTGACAACTCATAGCATATGTGAAAAGGATCTAGGGGTCTTAGTGGACTACAAGTTTGACATGAGTCAGCAGTGTGATACAGCAGCAAAAAGTGGCTAATGCTATTCTCGGCTGCATCAACAGAAGTATATTGTCCAGATCAAGGGAAATAATAGTATGACTTTATTTTGCCTTGGTCAAACCACATCTGGAATACTGTGTCCAGTTCTGAGCACCGCAACTTAAGAGGGATGTTGACAAGCTGGAACGTGTACAGAGGGGGGCAACCAAGATGAACAAGGGTCTGGAAATCAAGCCTTATGAGGAGTGCTTAAAGTAGCTGGGTGTGTTTAGCCTGGAAAAGAGGAGACTGAGAGGAGATATGACAGCCATCTTCAAATATTTTACGGGCTGTAAACGGAGGGAGCATGTTTGTTTTCTCCTGCTCTTGAGGGTAGGACACAAACCAATGGCTTCAAGTTACAAGAATGGAGATTATGACTAAATACCAGGAAGAACTTTCTGACAGTAAGAGCTGTTCAGCAGTGCAACTGACTCCCTTGGGACGTTATGGTCTCTCCTTCCTTGGAGGTTTATCAGCAGAGGTTCTAATGAATCATCAACTTGCTTCCAATAAGTTGCAAAGGGAATGTGCTCTGCTATTTATCACTAGCATGAGTGAGGGGGGATAATATCAAAAAGATATGTCATTTCCAACCTTCCTTAACATTCCCAAAATGTCAAGAAGACATATTCAGATTGGCACATAGGTGTCTCTCTCTCTCTCTCTCTCTCTCTCTCTCTCTCTCTCTCTCTCACACACACACACACACACACACACAAAACAAAAACAAAACCCTGTTCTAGAAGCCTCCTCTCCACCCAGTCCCATCAGACTCAGCCCACATTCTCCCTTCCAAGTTCCTTACCTTCCCTGGTGGAACTTGGGGGACATTCTGGCAGGGGCTCACGGTCGAAGGCTTTCAGCACCTCTGAAGCCACTTCCACAGCATAATCCTCATCAAAGTATGCAAGAAGCAGTTCTGTGAGCTCCCAAGCATTTGCTTTCTTCAGCAGTTTCCTGGGGATACTGACATAGCCTTCCTTGATGGGGAACATGCTGAGATCCTTCTTGAACTTCTTCAGATCTGACTCCTTCAATGTATTCAGTGCGGCCAGCAGCCATAATTGTGTAAACTGCACTGTGGTGATTATTGATGTTAGTAGAAGTATTGAACAGAAAAATCCAGCATTCCTACATTCCCCTTCTCTTCCTGTTGGAGCACTTTCAGACTGGACTAAGTAGGGAAGGGCTGTGGATTTGTAGTAGATCACATGCATGCAAAGGATCCCAGGTTTAATCACTGGAGGATCCAGAAAGGGCTTGGAAAGATTCCTGCCTAAATCCCTGGAACGAACTAGATGGACCCAGTGACCCAATGTGCCCTAAGGCAGCTTCCCATCCTTCTAGCCTCTCAGGTGATTGAAGGAGCTCAGCCTGGCCCGGAAGAGAGAAACTGATCCAGGAGGGTTTGAAGACTCCCTTAACTTACAGGCCTCTTCTTAACACTTTAGCGGCTTCTACAATTATTTCCCACCCTGTTTCTGATGTTCCTTCTTCCCCGGTGGGGAGCGGATGCCGTGTAGTGTTTTGCCTCAGGTGCTAACATGTCTTGGGGCAGCCCTGGTTCAGATGGAGGGCAGAGGGGTGTGGGAAGGCGCCACCTCACTTTACACAGGGAAGATTTACATCCATCATTCCACTCACTTTCACCCTGGACCTCCACCTCCCCCCACTCCTGGAATTTGGGTCTTTTCTCCTGCTCTGGAGGGTAGGACTCCAGGCAATGGCTTCAAGTTCCAAGAAAGGAGATTCCAGCTAAACATTTGGAAAAAGCTTCTGACAGTAAGAGCTGTTCAGCAGTGGAACAGACTCCCACAAGAGGTGGTAGACTCTCCTTCCTTGGAGGCAGCGGTGTAGCGTGGGGGGTGCAGGGGGGCTGGCCGCACTGGGCACAACATTTGGGGGGGACGCTCGCACTTGAGTGCTAAAATCCACGGGTTAGGGGGCGCAAATTACTTGCCTTGCCCTGGGTGCTGACAACCCACGCTACGCCACTGCTTGGAGGTTTTTAAGAAGAGGTTGGCCATCTGTAATGGAAGCTTTAGCTGAAATCCCTAAATTGCAGGTGTCCCTTGGGGTCCCTTCCAACTCTTAGATCCTATGATTGTTTGGAATGTTGCCCAGGAGGATATGCGACTCTCCTGTTGGAAAGGTTTCCCCACCCAAGGACGAAGGCAACCATGGGAAGGAGCTGAGCTCTCGGTACTGACAGAACCCGCGAGGCGTCAGCACCATCAGTCGGATCGAGCCCCCGCCCCGCTCCAAGTCCCTTACTTAGCCAGGTGATACCCGAGGGATCGTCCACCGGCGGATTGTAGTCCATTGCCTGCAGCACCAGGGCCGTCACCTCCACAGCATAAGCCTCACCGTAGTAGCTGAACAGCAGGTCTACGAGCTGCAAAGGCATGGCTTCCTTGAGCAACTCCTCGGAGATTCTTCTTCCATTGACCGGGAATCTGAGCAGTTCGCGCTTGAATTTCTCCCACTCCCCTCCCCCCTCCTTCAACTCCTGCAAGACGTCCAGAAGGAGATACCTGGCGGATTGCAGATTCGGGTACTCAGGATTTAAGAAAATGAGGGCACGCATGTGATTTGTGGAAAAGAAGAACTTAGTCCCCATTGCGCTCATTCTCCGCCAGCCACAGCCCAGCCAAAGCCTCGGCCAGAGAAAAACTCAGAAGATCTGGAGACTGTGCCAAGGCAGAGAGGCAGGTGGGCGCGATCCCCGGGCCAACTCGCCGGGAAAGAGAGAGGCCTGGCCGGTGAGCAGCAGGAAACCCGCTCCGAGAGCCCCGTCTCTTGCCCTGCGCGTCGCCTTCTTTTCCCTTTGGCGAGGAAACTCTTGGAGATCCTTCCCTCCGGCAGCAGCAGGAGACTGGAGGGCGGGAAGGGCGGAAGGGGCGTCTTTCCAGCAGCTCGCCTTCCGGCCTCCCCAGCCCAGCCCTGCGTTGGAAGAATTTGGCTGAGCGGTTCTCGGGGGAAGACCTCCGAAGGCAGCCCTCGCAAGATTTGCAGGGGCGCTTTGGCTGCAAGACGGGGGTGAAGAAAATCCGCTCTTGCTCTCCCTTTGCGCAGGATCTGAAGCCGGGAGGAGCGGCGAGGAGGCAGAGCAGGAAAATGTGGGGGCGCGCGAGAAAAACCTGCTAGTCTTTTGGAAATCTAACGCACCCCACCCAAAGAAAAGGAATCTGTTATTTTGTTCAGGGTGCTGGGACTTGTAGATCTCTCAGAGGTGAACTGTGGTTCCCAGGATTCTTCCTGGGCGTGGGCTTGAAATGCGTGCCTTCTGCCACTTGTGCTGCGCTCTCGGATGCTAGTTTCTAAGGGCGGCAGCTGAGGAGACTGGCACAGAAAAACCAAAGAGCCCACCGGAACATTTTCCACACACACAATCACACACACAGCGTGGCAATCGAGCGCACTGGAATATAACAAACCTAGGCAGTGAGTGCTTTTATTTTTAACTGCATGAGGCATAATCCTGCCACAGAAACTTTCATTTACTTGCAGCGTGGCAGCCAAGATATTAAACCTGGTGGGTGGGGGTCAGGAGTGCCAACTTGAAAAATACATGGGGGGGGGCGGAGAAGCCCAGCCCTGCATTATCGATCACATGAGGCGATGCACACACTATCAGTCTGCATTTCTTAGTGCAGAGTGTATTGATATGATGTGTAGACATCTTTCCTATTCTACTTAATTCAAGAGGGTTCTGGAAGCTTCTCTGTGTGAAAGAAACAAGCAGAAGTCACCATGATTACTATTTCTCTCCTTTTTGAATGTTTGGTTATCTGCTCATCCAAGTCTTCAATCTGGTAAGGTCACTGCTGTTTCTTTCTCCTACAATTTTTACCCATAACCCTCAATCTGCTTTTCATCCTCAAAGTCATGGATTTTTTTCAAAAATTTACACATCCTTCATATATAATGCTACTCCTCCACCCTTCCTGATTGGTCAATCCCTACAGTCCAGTCATAAGTCTCATCCCACCTAGTTTCAGTAATGCCTACCAGGTCGTATTTGTGATCCTGGATAAAAAGCTCCAGTTCATCTTGTTTGTGTCCCATGCTTTGTGCATTATGGAGAGACAAATGAAATCATGAGTTGTTCTCTGCAGCTGCTTCCTTCCTGCAGTTTCTTGCCCTTTAGCAGGTTTCTAGAGCATCACCTCAGTTTCCTGTGACTAAACTAATATCTTTAGTCAGGAGATACTTCAGCTGAGATTCCTGCATTGCAGGGGGTTGGACTAGATTACCCTTGACGTCTCTTCCAACAGTAAGATTCTATGATTCTAACCAGATTCACCCACCCAATGCTGCAGATTTTGCATACAAAAGGGTTGCAACAGGTAACCGGCCCACTTATCCCAGTAATTAATATCCAGATTCTGCACCCACAACTTGTATGCAGACAAGTCTCAGACCTGAATGCAGGACCTCCACCTTCTCCCTGAAATAATGTGAGGAGGGGAGAGAGGAGTATCATCAGCATCTTCTATGGCTGGAGGGAATTTTCTAGGTCATCTGGCCTGATGCAGAAAATCCAGCCCTACAGCATTTTCAACAGGTGGCTGTCAAGAGTCTGCCTGAAGACCTCCAGCAGGGGTGCCAACTTGAAAAAAATATGAACAGGTTGCAGATTTAACATATAGAAGAGAACAAGAAGAATATACCACAATATGTGGTACACACAAACCTTTTGAATGTCAATGACTGTCAACTTGGGGGGGTCACATATTTTATGAGGGGGCGAAGGGTCCTTGGCCACTAGGAACTGGCTCCTATGGCCTTCAGTGAGGGAGCTCCCCACCCCAGGAATTGGCTCCATGAAACCATATGAGAAATTTCCAAATAAAACTCTTCCAGCAGTTTCATGCAAATGCTAAGCTGCATCAGAGACCAGATGGATCTCTGCAGGAGCCCACAAGCCCAATGCTCATATACGGATTCATCCATGCCCGATCTTTCTCCACCTTGCTGCCTACAAGGAAGAGATCACTGGCCCAGCCTTTGTTTACAGTAACCTGCCTGAAATCCTCATGCTACCAGGAAACATTATTAGGTGGGTTGGTAGGCATAAAACTAAAGTTCAAAGTACAATGTAGGGCAGGTGTGAATCATAGAAATATAGAGTCCTTGTGCCCTGGGAAGATGTTTGCAGAAACACTTTGGAGGTTTGTACTCAAGAACTACTGATGCTGAGGAATCACCATGCTAAAATCAGTCAGGGTGATTTCAGAGGGACAGACATGCTACAAAGGGGGAAATACAAGCCTGGGTTTAGAAACCAAGCACCATTATTTCTCTTTCTGTGTTCCACAACATTATATTTAATTCAATTTAGGATTTCTACTGTTGTGGTTATAACATTGTTTTTAAACTAGTGTGCCGGGGCACATTGAGGAACATTCAGGGGTGTCGTCCTTTCACTAACTTGCAACCCTGATCTTCCTGCATTCTCTCTCTCTCTCTCTCTCTCTCTCTCTCTCTCTCTCTCTCTCTCGTTCTGAGGAACATTCAGGGGAGCTGGCAGCTTTAACTTGCAACACATTATCTTCCAAAAATAAAACAGTGACAAAAAAAGAGGGAAACACTTTTGCATGACTGTTTATATTCTGAAAATCTCCCTCCTCCAAACAAAAACCCTCCCCAGCTTCAGTAACAAACAGTTCCTTAGTTCTACATAGATGGCTTGAGAAATCACCATGCTAAGGTAGCAAAGTAGCTTGATGATGATGGTGTGTGGGTGTCCACCCTATAAAGAGGGTTTTAAAAATACAGTGGTACCTCAGGTTAAGAACTTAATTCATCCTGGAGGTCTGTTCTTATCCTGAAACTGTTCTTAACCTGAAGCACCACTTTAGTTAGTGAGGCCTCCTGCTGCTGCTGATAAATAATTACCTGACATTCAGAAGACATCTTAAGGCAGCCCTGTTCAGGGAAGTTTTTAATATGTAATGCTGTATTGTTTTTAACACTGATTGGGAGCCGCCCAGAGTGGCTGGGGAAACTCAGCCAGATGGGCGGGGTATAAATAATAAATTATTATTATTATTATTATTATTATTATTATTATTATTATTATTATTATCATACGCCGCTGCATGATTTCTGTTCTCATCCTGAAGCAAAGTTCTTAACCCGAAGTAATATTTCTGGGTTAGTGGAGTCTGTAACCTGAAGCGTATGTAACCCGAGGTACCACTGTAGCCCTGAAAGTGAGCAGTGTCTTTTGTGTTTCTCACTCCTTCTACCCTCAACACCACCCCCTGCTCTTCTCTACCTCTCCCCCCAGGCAACCCCCTCCTCCTTAACAGTCAGCCAGCTTTATGGGGACAGGGAGAATGTTGCAGGAAAGGATTGTGTCTGTATGTGTGTCCTTTGCTGTGTGTTTATTGCTTTCCTTCCCCATGGTAACAAAAAAAAATCTGCTTCTGATCCTAATCTTGTTTTGCCCTCTCCATGCCCCCCACCCAACCAAAGGGAAGCTGGGCTGCCATGTGGAGTCCATCAATTTGGACCTGCAGCACATTGCTTGGCTTCCCACCGACACATGCCTCCCCACTTACATGTGTGCCAAAAATAGCGCTGAAAGGGGGTGGGACGGAAGGGAGAGATTCCCCAGTACGTGTGCCTTGTAGCAGAACCCCAGCGTCAGTGGCTCCCAGAGGGGAGCTGCAGAAAGGATGAGTGGCTGGTCAAGGAAGCGGTGGACTCAAAAAGGTTGAAAACCACTGGGAGATGAGAGACACAGGAAGTTAGGAAAGTGTATGGAACTGCTTGGACCAGCAACAAGGAATTGTCTTCCATTCATGTAGAGCCGGCATAGGCAAACTTGGCCCTCCAGATGTTTTGGGGCTACAATTCCCACCATCTCTGACCACTGGTCCTGTTGGCTAGGGATGATGAGAGTTGTAGTGCCAAAACATCTGGAGGGCCAAGTTTGCCTATGCCTGGTGCAGGTGCTTAGACCATGAATCAAAGTGGTATGTTATGATCACAGATCCTCTCATCTCACATAGATCAGTATCGCCACAAAGTAAGGAGTCAGTCTCTGTGGAGCACACTCTGAATGTGAGGAAGCCAGAAAAGCAATTCACCCAGCAGTCTGTGTGCCCAGCTCACACCCAGCTGTCCATGTTGCCAGTCATTGAAGTACCCACTACCAGGATCTCTCTGGCCTCTGGGAAAATATCCTCAGAATGTGAAACAACTTATTTGTTGAGACAGGCCTGCTCAGAGAGCTAAAGCTGACAAGTGTTTTAATATGCACTTTATTTTATAAATAAAATGCCTTGAAAGGGGTCTTGCCTTCTGCCTTCCCTTGGGGCCTCATTGCCCTTCCAGGTCTTTCACGAGGTATGGGTTTTTGGCCTTCAGTGCCTCATACAGCATATCCTTGCACCGGAGGTCCCAGCTTGGCACAAGCTTGTAGAGCTCTCGCATCTTGTCTGGGTTAGTTTCCTGAGCAATGATTCTTTGATATTGCTCCTCACTGAGGACGGAGCCATACAATCTATCCAGCACCGGTTCTGCTGAGGTGGTCCGTTGGATTAGCGCCTCCCTGTGCCGCTCGATGAAGTGCACGTTGGAAGAGTTTGGAAACTGCGGCCCTGCCAGGAAAGCGAAAAAGAACGGAAATCTTGCTACAGGTTCACACTGCAGGCTTAAGACTGGTTGCCCAACTCATTCCCTCCTCCCCCATGCCCTGGGAATTGTAGTTCCATGAGGGGAGGGATTGTGAACAGAGCATTACTAGTAGCTCATCTGCCTACAGTTCCCAGAATTCTTTGGGCAAAGCCATAACTGTTGAGGAAGTATAAAACTGAAATACAGTAAGTGAGAGCAGTTGCAAGGGAGCCAGGGATGGGGCCAGCCCTACCATTAGGGAGAGTGAGGTGGCATCATAATATGGGGTATCATGAAACAACAGCACATTATCAGATAATTAATTTCACATAGTATTATACTCAGCTTTATATTTTATTGCTTGAAAGCCCGGGAATTGATAGCTCCTTCATTGTAGTGGGTTGAACTAGATGAGACTTGGAATCCCTCCAAATTCTATGCTTCTGTTATTGTCGTTATAATTACTGAACCCAGCTTTCTCCCACAGGGAGAGAAGAGACCATTTCGCTCACTATCCAAAAGCCATGAAAACTTTGCCCACAAGGTCTCTGTCCTTGGAAGAAGACGAGCCTATGGAACATTGTCTCACAGATTTATGTATTATGCTTGCAGTATCACTTCATAAACAAATGACAATAAAAGCAAGTAACAGTTAATATTTAAAAGAACTGACACTCGGTTTAAAACTGATAAGCTCACACTGTAAAACTTAGAGTGAGGAGTTCAAGGTCAGCAAAACCAGTTCTGCTACTGTTTCATCAGCCCTCTGTGCTCCTATTGGGAGGGAAGTGGGATACAAATACATGCAGAGAAATAATTAAAACCTGCTCACCTTGTGCTGGGTGTGGAATAGGAGAATCCATCTCCTCTGAAATGAACTCTCCTGAAATAGAATAAGAGGCAGTCAAAGAGGGAACGTGACTGGTGGTCTTTTTCTGTCCTGCCTCCTAAGATATGACCCAACCTCATGATCATCCCTTGATTAAAACTCACTTTTTTTCAAATGCGCCTTCCAGACAATTTCAGGTGTGCCCTTCTTCATCAGGCAGAAGAAGAACTCGTCTTGCATTCGCTCAGCAGACAGTTCTACGTACTGCTGCAGTTTCTCGGCATCCAGGTATTGAAACTCCAGTTCCTGTGGGAAAGAATGAAACCTTCGTACGTGTGAATCTGGCTTAGCCCAACCCGCCATTGTAAGGGAGTCAACTTAAAGGGTGAAGAGGGATCCTGGTTGAATTTCTCCCATTCTCAGGCTTCACCATCTGGGCTCTGCAAAACCTTTCATCATATTTGTCTCACCTCAGGACAGGCTGCGACATTCTTTGAAGGCTTCAAAGAAACCTGAGAGCCAATTGTCAGAGGTCTCAGAGTCACAGGGGGGTTCTCTATTCTCTTTGAATTTTCTTCACTGTCATTGACCGCCTGGGAAAGACAAATAAAGTCACATTTGAGATAAGCGGAGAGGAAGCCAAGACTAGATCCCTACAACTTTCTTGGCATTGTTACACCAGCTAAGGCAGGAATGGGGAACCTGATGCCCTCCAGTCAGCAAGAGTCAGGGCTGATGGGTTTTGTAGTCCAGTAACATCTGCAGAGACACAGATTCTCCATCTGCAATATGAAGAAAATTAAAGCACATGGCACCAGAAACTAAAATGTAAGGAGGAGATTCCCTGGCCCAGGGCTCTTGGACTGGACATCCTGGTGGCCGAGAGGTACCAGCAATCCTGGGTCCATCTGCACCTTGATGAGTCCATGCAGGAAACCACAGAAGCCATGAAACCCATGAAGAAGGATGTTCTTCCTCAAAAGTTCATTTAGATAGCTTGTATGAATTAAGCAGAATTTCCTCATCACTAAATCCGTTTACCCTGGAGGAAGCCTGATTTCAGTGAATGTTTCCGGAAGAAATCCATTGGGACTCACAAGGGAGGCTAAGGACTGAATTGTTTCACAATTCAGTGACAACACCGTTGTTTGGAGAACCAGACAGGGAATTTGGGCTTTAGCAAGCAGGTTGTTTAAGAAGTGAAAAGGGTGTATTTCAATTTTGGAAAAATCACTTTAAAGCAACAGTGTTGGTGAGAAGATAAGTAACCCAGCAGAGGGCAACTTGTTAATTTTCTCTCTACTGGCATGTCGGGTAGAACTGATCAAGTCCAACAATTGTTCATAGTTGGGGTTAATATGATCAAGTAAATGATCCAGGCAATCGGAATACCAGACTTGGAGGTTCCTCGTTACCTTTATTATCGAAAGGTCATTGGGTAGAAGGTACAGGTGAAACGTTGGTGTTTCCAGTCGAAGGCTCTGATAGAGCAGCACAACAGTGTTGATATTTTGCTTAAACCACTTTTTGAAAATGACTCCAAGGGAAGAGAACTTGGGGTTTTCCAACACAGCATGGTGAGGCTCCACTCTGTCTGGTTTCTCCAGCCTCATCCCCCCTTCGACAAAATGTGCAATGTAGACATGGGAACTATCTTTACCTGAAAAGGAGCCCAAAGGAAACATAGACAAACATGTTACAAGTGGGAAAGTGAAAAAAAAAATCACCATCACTTAACCCTCACCCTCTCTGTATCATGCAAGTATTTATTTTCTCATCATCATTTAAGAGGTCTATAGCATTGTTTCACAGTACTGTATGTTCTCATGGTAAAGGTAAAGGGACCCCTGACCGTTAGGTCCAGTCGTGGACGACTCTGGGGTTGCAGTGCTCATCTCACTTTACTGGCCGAGGGAGCCAGCGTACAGCTTCCAGGTCATGTGGCCAGCATGACTAAGCCGCTTCTGACGAACCAGAGCAGCACACGGAAACGCCATTTACCTTCCCGCCAGAACGGTACCTATTTATCTACTTGCACTTTGATGGGCTTTTGAACTGCTAGGTTGGCAGGAGCAGGGACCGAGCAATGGGAGCTCACCCCGCCGCGGGGATTCGAACCGCCAACCTTCTGATCGGCAAGCCCTAGGCTCTGTGGTTTAGATGACAGCTCCAACATGTCTTACAACAAAATAAAAAGCATCACAAAAACAGTAAAATAGCAGAACATTTTGCAAAATTGAAACAAATCAGAAAAGACAATTTAGCCAGCACTACTGATCCCTAGAACCCACACCACTGGCCCCCAAACATTCTGGAAATGTCAATGGAAGTTATTCCTGTTTAAGCTTCTTCCTATTATGGTTATAATGCTGTAAGGTTTTTCCCATGTAATACCTGAAAGAGACAAGGAGTGAGGGACGCAAATTGCTGCCATGGCTTCTACTGCATCCACTTTAATGTTGAGCAGAGGGCCAGCGATCTGCCACTCCTTGGTGTTTTGTTCTTCCAGGTGCTTAGGCCATGAATCAAAGTGGTATGTTATGGTCACAGCTCCTCTCACTTCCCATATGAGACCAGTAACACAGCAATGGAAGGAGCCAGCCTTTGTGAAGCGCGCTCTGAATGGCACAAAGGGAAAGATGAAAGGGGAATCAGGTTGAACATGGATGAAGAGAACTTCCTCTGCTGGTCTAATTGATATTTTTGCAGGAGGTGCTTCACACGCTGAGTAAGGAGGTAAAAAAAATTATGGAAGGAAATTTCCTGGGCAGGCACCACTCTGCACACTCAGGATTTTGCCACAGAGAAGCATGTTTATTATGAGGCTGCCCAAAAAGTATTCTTCTGATACTGAGAAGGTGACTTTAAAATGCCTGCGTTCATGCAGAGTAAAGCCAAGTGGTAGGATTAACTACTAATCTTCTGATTCCTGGTGTGTTGATGATACTAGAACTTCAGGGGAAACTATCATATTCATTGAGCAGGCCAGGGGTTCTACAAGCCATGAACCCATTTTGCTCTAAACCAGTATTTCTCATAGTGGGTGATCCCACCCCCTGCAGGGTGCTGGAATGATTGAGGGGGGCAGTGGGAGCTTCAGGTGCAATTGGGGGGCATTGAATAAAAATAAGGGGGCGGTGAAAGCATAAAGAAGAAAAAAGAAGAAAATTTTGAAAAAACATATGTTGTGTAATGACGCTTACCGCAACCTGGGCACTGTTGTGGGACACTGACAATGCCTCCCCTTGATCTGACGGTTGTGCTGGAGGTGAGGGGTTTTCCTGGGTTTGGGTGAATCCATTTTAGCTTCACCCAGGCCCAGGAAGTGGATCGCGCCTTGACTGCCTATTTGGCCAATGGCAGGCAGGCTGCGACACTGGCCCCACCCCTGGGGCAGATTGAACTGACATGACAGGCTTCACTCTGGTCCTCCTCATAGGTTTTTAATCCTGGGCCTAGTCCACCTCCTCATCCAGTTCTGAAAAACCATTTGTACATGTTTCATCCGTTCTGTAACAATGCTTACCAATGTAACATGGAGTTAAAGTTGTAGTGATTATTTTCCAAATAAACACACAAAATGCATGTTATAACTGATCAGTGGTCAAGTCCACCAGCGGGTCTTATATGCGCTACAGTACAAAAGTTTTAAATTGCATTTCCTTCATCATATTTAGAGGAACATGGGTGGAGACAGCAACCATATTTGATGACTGTGAGACCCACAGAAACCAGATGCGTTCCGAAGAACAATTCAATGTAGAAACCATTCCCTGAAGGGAGAAATTTTCAAGAGATTGGGGAGAGAGATCACTTACCTGTAAGCTTCATGGTCCCTTTCTGAGTCCCAAAACACCTCTGCTTTTATTCTTTCTGGAAGATCCTATAATAAAACCACAAGCATGAATGAGGATTCCAGAATCCTTCTCCCATCTGAAAACGGGACGTTCTTGTCTATTTCCAGCACCGCTGTGACCATACCAAGGAGCACTGCTTGAGGCCAAAGCCACAACTAGGCAGCCGCGCCCTCAGGTTGCCGTCGTGGTCCTCCTCGCTACCCATCTCCAGCCTTCGGAACTCCCCCTCTACCTGGGCTTCCGCGAAGCGTCCCCTGGGAGTCTTCTTGGCCATCGCGCTCCTTCCCCGCCAGCCCCAGCCCAGCCAGCGAAAGACCCAGATCCGGAGACTGTGCCAAGGCAGAGAGGCAGGAGAGCCAGACTCTGGTGCCCAACTCGCGGCGCCTGATGCCCCGGAGGAGAGATGCCTGGCCCGAGGGCAGCGGGAAACCCGTCGCTTGCTGCTCCCTTTGGCGAAGAAACCCTTTGAGATGCTTCCCTCCGTCCGCGGCAGGAGACTCGAGGGCGGGGCGAGCGCAAGAGGCGTCTTTCCCGGGAGCGCTCGCTCTCTTTCCCAGCAGGTTCTGAAGCAGGGAGGAGCGGCAAGGAGTTGGAGCAGGAAAACGTGTGAGCGTGAGAGAAGAACCTGCTCCTCCTTTGGGAATTTCAAAAACACACAACCCTCCCCCTCAAAAAAAAAGCAATCCTTGAAGTTGCTTGGGGGAGAGCTGGATGAGAGTGAAGCAGCCAAACAGCTGCTCAACGAGGAGGAGCACAGAAAGGGCGCCTGCAGGACCCAGGTATTACAATAAACAATTATTTTCTTACCCAGAATCATCTCTTTGAAATTGAAATTACAGAGTCATGAGAAATTGAAGACCAAAGTACGAGATTGGCTCCATTATTATCAAATAATGGAGGTTTATAAACAAGACAGGAAAATTGGTTTCCAGGTGGAGAAATCAAAATTAGAAACAGAATTGTTAGAACCCAATGCCAAGAATTTGTCTAGAATGTATAACTTGTTGCTGAAATGGAATACACAAGATGAAACAGTTAAATCTGCTATGATTAAGTGGGCACAGGACATTGGTCATAACATTATGTTTGCTGACTGGGAACAGTTGTGGACCACCAGTTTGAAATTTACGGCATGTAATGCCTTAAAGGAAAATATTATGAAAATGATTTATAGGTGGTACCTGACCCCAATCAAGCTTGCAAAAATTTACCATTTGCCTGATAACAAGTGTTGGAAATGTAAAGAAACTGAAGGTACTTTTTATCACCTTTGGTGGACGTGCCCGAAGATTAAGGCTTTCTGGGAAATGATATATAATGAAATGAAAAAGGTACTTAAATGTGCTTTCCCTAAGAAACCAGAGGCCTTTCTCTTGGGCATTGTCGGCCAATTGGTGCCAAAGAAAGATAGAACATTTTTTATGTATGCTACAACAGCAGCAAGAATACTCATCGCAAAGCATTGGAAGACTCAAGATCTACCCACTCTGGAAGAATGGCAGATGAAGGTGATAGACTATATGGGACTGGCTGAAATGACCGGCAGAATCCGTGATCAGGGGAAAGAGACGGCGGAAGAAGATTGGAAGAAATTCAAAATTTATCTTAAGAAACATTGTAAAATTAATGAAAGCTAAAATGTCGAGGTTTTAGGGAAAAAAGGGGTTTACAACTGTAAAAGATTAAGTAAAAGAAAAGAATATGGGAAAAATTTGATAAAACCAAAAGCTAGGATTTGCTGAAATAAGTTTGGAATTTGGGATGTAGAAAGGGGAGGTATGGGGAAGTCGGTGAAGTAAGGTTTAAGAAAAAGGGATACGAAATTATACATGTTTGTTTGTGTGTTTGTTTGTTTGTAGTGTGTATTGTTTGTCTTTATAAAAACTGAAAAACCAATAAAAATTTTATTAAAAAAAAACCCAGAATCATCTCTGTGTATGATTGCAACAGGTAAACCCTAATCTCTATCCAGCAGCCAAATGTTGCATATGAAAGGGTTGCAACAGGTAACTGACCCACTTTTGCCAGTAATTCATATTCCATTTCTGCACCCACATCCTGTCTGCTGACAGCCAAGAATGCAGGACCTTCACATCCTCCCTGAAATAATGTGAGGAGAAGAGAGAGGAGTATCCACAGCATCCTACACAGCTGGAGGGAGTTTTGTACGCCATCTGGCCTGATGCAGGAAATCTAGCCCTACAGTATGTTCAGCAGGTGGCTGTCAAGACTCTGCCTGAAGACCTCCAAATGAAGGAGCTCCTCACCCCAGGAATTGGCTCCATGAAACCATGAGAAATTTCCAGACAAAACTCTTCCAGCAGTTTCATGCAAATGTTAAGCTGCATCAGAGACAAGATGGATCTCTGTAGGAACCCAAAACCCAAAGGTCATATATGGATTCATCCATGTCAGTTCTTTCTCCACCTTCCTGCCTACAGGTAAAGATAAGAGGTTAATTAACCCTTGGACGGTTAAGTTCACTCAAAGGTGACTATGGGGTTGTGGCACTCATATTGCTTCAGGCCAAGGGAGCTGGTGTTTGTCTGCAGACAGCTTTCCAGGTCATGTGGCCAGCATGACTAAACCGCTTCTGGCACAATGGAACACTGATGGAAGCCAGAGCACACGGAAATGCTGTTTACCTTCCTATCACAGTGGGACCTATTTATCTACTTGCACTGGTGTGCTTTCAAACTGCTAGGTTGGCAGAAGCTGGGACAGGGCAATGGGAGCTCACTCGGATCGCAAGCCCAAGAGACTCAATGGTGTAGACCACAGTGCCACCCTACAAAGAAGAGATCACTGCCCATAACATGCAGTTCTTCAAAGAAGAGATCACTGCCCATAACATGCTTAATCTTGCAATGGGTCTGGCTCTGTTTACAATAACATGCTATCAGCAAACTTTATGATCTGGATTGGTAGGCATGAAACTGAGGTTCAAAGAGCAGCTTCACATCCTCCTACAATGTAAGATCAAGGGGGGTGGAGTGACTGTGCTGAGAAGACAGGTTGCAACATTTGGGACTTTTAGTTCAGGGAAAGGGCGAGTCAGAGCTGACATGATTGAAGTTCATACGGCATGGAGACAGTGGTTGGAGAAATGTTTTTCTCCCTCTCTTCCCTCTCTTGTATCACGAGAACCTGGTACCATCCAATGAAGGTGAGTGTTGGAAGATTCAGGACTGAAAAATGAAATTACTTCTCCATGCAATGCAGAGTTAAACGATGGAACTTGCTCGCACAAGAGGCAGTGCTGGCTACCAACCTGGATGTCTTTAAAAGAGGGTTAGACATATTAGTGGACCGGGGGCTGTTGTTGGCTGCTAGCCACAATGGCTGCCCTCTGTCTCCAGTTGGAGGCAGCAATGCTTCTGAATAGCAGTTGCAGGAAACCACAGGAGGGAGGAGTTGTGAGCCCTTGTGCTCAAATCCTGCTTGCTGGTTCCTGACAGGCAACAGTTCGGCCACTGTGAGACCAGGATGATGGAGTATATGGGCCATTGGCCTGATCCAGCAAACTCTTCTAATGTTATTTTGTGTCCTTTTGTAAACCTCTAAATTAACCATTATCTCTTTTCTCACTTGACTGTTGTAAGGACAAAGAAAGCAGAACCCTGAATCAAACTAGCCATGACCTTTTGTGGCAACCACACAGGGTCCCCGGACGTTTAACGGTCTAATGATCCCTGTGCCACCACTGTGCTCGCTTCCCCGCTGCCACCAACCAGTTACACTCTGGTAAAACACTGAGTTCAGTCAGTTATTAAAAGTGAACAAAAAAACAAAAACAAAACAAGTTTATTTTACAAACATTAACAAGTTTATGGTTTCTCAGATAATATTCCTGTTAACTTTAGTTTCTTTACCGGCCTATACCTTTCTAATACCTTCTGACGGATTATCTCAACTGTTTGACTGACTCCTCTTAACCGATTCTCTCTCTCACACACACCAGGCTAGCCCAACCCACAGACTTATCTTCTCTTGTCTCTTCTAACTCCAGACTGTCTTCTCAACAACTCTAACTCCTAAAAAAACCCCTCTGTGCTTAAACCTTATGCAGTTAACTCTGCCCCCTGGGTTCCCATTGGTTAGTCATTTTACAATTAGTTAACCCTTTCCCTGTGAACCCAGTATTATGTTACACACCTAGGAGGGCAAAAGCCACACCTATATATTGCCAGGCCTGATTTGAACCTGCTTTGTCACTTCTACACATTCCAGGAACTAGCAACAAGCTCTCCCCCTCACCTTTCCTGGATCACACTTACCGATTTTTAACTTGCCTTTTTGAAATGTTCAGCATTTTGAGTGAGTTCTCTGGGCCGGCGCTATCCTCAGTCTGTCTGAGGCAGGTGCCTCAAGCAACACTCTGGAAAGGGTGGCATATTTGCATCTGGGTGCTGTGCCCACTCCCTGCCCCCTTGCTTGTGGCGCTGTCACCTCCTACTCCCTGGGACAGTTTCTTCAGGAATGCAGGAAAGCTTTCCCTCCTCACCCACCGTTTTCCTTCTCCATTTCGTCCCCCTTGCTTTCCTGCTTTATTCCTTCTCCCTCTGTTTTCCTACTCCATTTCACACCCTGCTTTCCTACTTTCCCTCTCCCCCCATTACAATAATCATCCTACAATACTAATCTATTTTCCCCTGCTGTTCAAAGTTCACTCACTTTATTAAACGACAATTAATGTACCACCTGCTCTCTCTGAGTGTTTTATCAAATGACCTCTCAGCATTCCAAGGACACTTTTAGACTTTTCCATGTAGGATTCAGAGAATCATAGACTTGTAGAGTTGGAAGGGACCACGATGTTCCTCTAGTCCAACTCCCTACAATGCAGGAAGTTTTCACCCAAAGCGGGGCTCAAACCATGAGGCACAGAGGAGACTGTGGTGTCTTTATTATATTTGGTTTATTTACACATATACCATATACAGCCTGAGCCTACTGTTCAAAGCATTACATTCCAAGAGGGTCCCTTGCTTCTCCCATAGGTGCAGCAGCTTTGAATCCAAAACAGAAATCTGCTCTCCCATTTATAGCCTTTCAGCCCACATGATTCTTTGCCTCCACCTTCTTGCTAGTCACCACTAATAGACCCAAAGGATTTCCCCTCCTGTCCACACCAGGCAAACCTATTGGCCTTTGTTCATCTAACTCCCTTTGGCTCAGGGTGGGCTGCATCCAGAAGATTATTTGCCTGGTTGGTGGCTTTCTTGATTGTCATCACGCTGCCTTTGTTTGCTTATGACTTGACCATTATCAGGCTGCCTCATGAGTAAGCTGTCTTGTGTTATTTCCAACACTTGCTAGATCCAGGGATTTAGGGGGTTGCTTAAATACTAACCCTTTTCGGAATCTAGGGATTTAGGGGAGTCTGACCGCCTCCCTCAGCAAACTCATAACCATACATTGTGCTGCATCCATGGCTTTCTTGAATGAGGGGCTTTGCTTACCATATACAAGAGAATTTTAGTGTGGAAGAGGCAGGCCTGGAAATCTACTGCAAAAGTCCTCTAGAAGAATGCTATACCAGGACTGCCAGTTCTTCTCTCTCTCATACACACACACACACACACACACACACACACACACACACACACACACACACATTACACACTGCCTTTCTCTTTGTCTTACTGAGTCGTTTTTAGGAAGTACTTATATAATAATAATAATAATAATAATAATAATAATAATAATAATAATAATAATAATATTTATATCCTGCCCATCTGGCTGGGTTTCCCAAAAGAATTAAAAGCACAATAAAACATCAAACATTAAAAACCTCCCTAAACAGGGCTGCCTTCAGATATCTTCTAAAAGTCAGATACAGTGATACCTCGGGTTAAGTACTTAATTCGTTCCGGAGGTCCGTTCTTAACCTGAAACTGTTCTTAACCTGAAGCATCACTTTAGCTAATGGGGCCTCCCACTGCTGCCGCGCCACCAGAGTACAATTTCTGTTCTCATCCTGAAGCAAAGTTCTTAAGCTGAAGCACTATTTCTGGGTTAGTGGAGTCTGTAACCTGAAGCGTATGTAACCTGAGATACCACTGTAGTTGTTTATTTCCTTGACATCTGACGGAAAGGCACTCCACAGGATGGGCACCACTACCCAGAAGGCCCTCTGCTTGGTTCCCTGCAACCTCACTTCTCGTGGGGAGGGAACTACCAGAAGGCCCTCAGAGCTGGACCTCAGTGTCCGGGCTGAGCAATGGGAGTGGAGATGCTCCTTTAGGTATAACACATACTTAACACACAGAGTGAGTCTTTAAACTGTACAGCTTAGCACCAGCACATAGCCAAACAGGATCAGGTCCAAAACGAGTGTGATAATTTGCAGGGCTGATTTTTCTTTGGAAAAACAGCAAATTTTAAATTTGGTTAACAAAACAAACAAAAAACAAACCCTTGAGCTAACTTTCTGAAATTTGGCAGTTCATTCCCTCTGGAGGGACTACCATGTGTCCAAATTACATGCACCTATGGGGAAAAACAAGTAAGTTATGGCCATTTTGGTTCTCTCATTCTGAGTGAATGAGAATACTGATGATTCAAATATCTAGGTTGTGATTCAGATCCAGGGTCCTGATTGGTTCATATTGGGTCTCGGTTGCGCCTAATCAGGACCAGATCCCAAACTGATTGTACAATGCTTGCATCTGCATTTCCTGATAGTAAACACCACTCCCATCAATGCAGTCCATTGGACCAGCTGCTTCCAGTGTCCCTTGATGAAATGTGGCACTGATGCAACACGTTGGCTGGGGCTGATGGGAGTTGTAGTTTGGAACATCTGGAGGGCAAGAGGCCAGCCAAAGCTGAAACTCTTCTATCAGTATGCATTTTCCTGGACAGCTGGAAACTGTAGTTTCATTGGAAGTTTGGGTTTTTTTAGGGAGATAATTGTTAGCAGCTAACTAGACTACAATTCCCAGGATTCTCTGGGGGAAGCTGTTGTAAATAAAAATATGCCCTTTTCCCTTATGGGGTATCCAAGAGCCCATATAGAGTCCTTACATAGGTTCCCTATTGGTAGGAGAAAATAACAGAGGCCAACCAGAGAATATTGAGAAGCAAAGCAGCTAGTAAGCTTGATCTTTATTGATCTGTTGCAACAGGGTGCTCCCCTCACACGCAGGAGAGGAAGAGCACCCACAAAAATGCTTTGCAATGGCTTATAAAGACTTTTGAAATTCCCATCCTCTAGATCAAGACCACCCCCAGAAACATTATGCATACATCACAGAAGGGGTGTAACGTAAGACCACCCCTCAGATACATCCCACCTACATCACAGAAATTTTAATGTTGTTTTTCTCCTGTTGTTGTTTATCTCCTGTCTAGCAGGTTACTTGATTGGATTTCCTGGGGAGCCTGGCCATTCTTTTGTAGTGGTAAAATACTTATTTCCTAGGCCAGGTCACAGGCTCACACCTTATTCAAACACAGATTAGGACAGGATTTGTGAAGGAAGAGACAATGGGGAGGCTTTTCCATTTTTACCATGCAGAGAAACATTTGCTCAGTTTAGGAATCAAAATGGTTCCAGGTTGGCTTTCCTGTGCTGATCTATGTACGTGTGGTTATGAACGTTGCCATATATCTAAAACCATAAAATTCCTATCACAAAGCCAATGCATTATAAAACTGGCAAATGTTTGTGGTATTGAAGTGTTGTAGAGGATTCTGGGTGGCAGCCATGGTTGGGCTGAGACAAAACAATTTGGCTTCCAGATATTTTTGGAGATTGTCAGGATCAGTTACAGATAGGTAGCCGTGTTGGTCTGCCATAGTCAAAATAAAAAATTCCTTCCAGTAGCACCTTAAAGACCAACTAAGTTAGTTCTTGGTATGAGCTTTCGTGTGCATGCACACTTCTTCAGATAAAGCAGATAAAGGATCAGATAAAGCAGGAAAGGGATCACCATTGTTCCCTGAGGAGGGCTGACAAAACGCAGAGGTTTTAACAAAGAATGGCTAGTTCCTAGGAGAGAGAGGGAGAGAATTAATAAGTTTATATGGAAGCGTAACACTTTTTTAAAAATCATTTTTATTGATTTTCCAATAAAATCAGCCAATCAACATATCCACATCATTATCCAATTAAAAACAATAAACTAAAATAAAAAAGACCAATTTGCAGTCCAAATTGTTAATTATTAATTTTTCTGGGCTCCCCATAGTCTGGACTTCTGAAGAATATCTCAAAATCTTCGTTCCTGTCTCTTCTTGTTCTTTTCCTAATTTCCACATTCTGATCTTAACACTTTACAGCCCAGGCTATGCGATTCTCAATCATGTCAAAAAATCATATATCCTTTCATCCATCGAATACAGCTTTATTTCTGAATATTTTTTTCCAACTGTCTATTTACCACCACAGCTTTTCCTGACTTCATTTCAATCTTCCAATCCAGGCTGTTGTCCAAGTTTATCATTTGAAGTTTAACGACGCAGCAACTCCCAAGTTGTTCAATCACTCCAATCTGGAGAAGGATATTTTATATAATAATCAAAAGACACTTGCAAAAATGTACAAACTACTTTTGAATTGGCTAAGAACGGAGGAGGATATCAAAGAAATTACAGTAAAATGGGAGAGGGACCTGGGACATACAATCAAACCCAATATTTGGAATGAATTATGGACTAAAAATATAAAATTCACGGCTTGTTTCCTTATAAGGGAAAATCTTATAAAAATGTACTATAGGTGGTACCTGACCCCTGTAAAACTTGCAAAAATAAATAAATCAAACAATAACAAGTGCTGGAGATGTAAGGAACAGATAGGAACATACTACCATATGTGGTGGTCCTGTCTAGAGATACAAAGATTTTGGAATATGATTTATGAAGCGATAAAGAGATTGTTAAAAACTACATTTAGCAAGAAACCGGAAGAATTTTTACTAGGAATGGTTTCAGATAATATTCCCAAAAATAAAACCAGGCTATTTATGTATGCAACGTCAGCAGCAAGGGTTATAGTGGCAAAACACTGGAAAGATAAAAATACACCCGCTAAATATGAATGGGTAGTCAAATTGTGTGAGTATTTGGAGCTCACAAAGCTGACAGATGCAATACGAGATAAACCTAAAAAAATGGTGAAAGAAGAATGGGAATGTTGAAATAATTATTTAGGGGACAAGGGCTCAACAAGAAAGACCTGGTTATGTTTAGAATGATACCGCATAGAGAAATGCTCCCTGATACCAAGATGAGGGATTCCTTTGGAATGCAGATAGAGAGAATTGATAAGAATAATGATCTATTGTGAGCTTGACGGAAGGGTACAATAGATGAGCTTTCCTGTTTTGGCTCATCTTCCTTTTTCTTCCCGCCCCCTATTTTTCTTTTTTCTTTCCCATAGTTGCTTATGTTCTGTGCCATGTACTTTGATTTCTTTGTAGTTTTTTTAGCTTTTTCATTATTATTATTATTATTAAGGATTTTTTTTTTGTAATTTTGGTTGTCTATATTTATATGTATTTGTTTAAAGCAAAATAAAAGTATCTAATAAAAATACCGTATTTTTCGCCCCATAGGGCGCACCGGCCCATAAGGCGCACCTAGTTTTTTGGAGGGGAAATAAAGAAAAAAATTTATTTTCCCCCCAAGGTGCGAGGCTGGGGCGGGAGAAGCCCGAGCTTCCCCCGACCCCAGCCCCCAGAACAGGCTGCTCTCCGCAAGCCGTGGGAGCCCTCCCGTGGCTTGCACAGAGCTACCCGAAGCCCCGGCACAACTGCTCAGCGCGCCGGGGCTTCAGGATGAGAGGCAGCGCTGCGCAAGCCGGGGGAGCTCTCCCGCGGCTTGCGCAGAGCTACCCAAAGCCCCGGCGCGACTACTCAGCGCGCCAGGGCTTCGGGGTGCAGGCAGCTCTGCCCAACCCATGGGAGCCCGGGGGAACTCCTGCGGGCTCCCACGGGTTGCGGATAGCTTCCTGAAGCCTGGAGAGGGAGAGGGGTCGGTGCGCACTGACCCCTCTCCCTCTCCAGGCTTCAGCGAAAGCCTGCATTCGCCCCATAGGACGCACACACATTTCCCCTTCATTTTTGGAGGGGGAAAAGTGCATCCTATAGGGCGAAAAATACGGTAATTTTTTTTAAAAAAATCACTCCAATCCAGGCTGTTGTCCAAGCCTTTCTTTTGAGATTTAATGATGCAGTACCTGGAAGTGTAACACTTAAATATGGTACTGCCAGGAGAAGAAAGGGAGGATTCACAGCAAGTGGCCTAGCCAGTCTCCAGACCTTAATCCCATCGAAAATCTGTGGAGGGAGCTGAAGGTTCAAGTAGCTACACTTCAGCCTTGAAATTTTGCTGACTTGGAGAGGATCTGCAAAGAGGAGTGGGACAAAATACCTCCTGAGATGTGTGCAAACCTGGTGGCCACCTACAAGAAACGTCTGACCTCTCTAATTGCCAACAAGGGTTTTGCCACCAAGTACTAAGTCATCTTTTGCAATGGGATCAAATACTTATTTCACTCATTATAATGCACATCAATCTCTGACTTTTGTCTTCTGGGTTTCTGGGGGTTTCCCTGTTGTTATTCTGTCTCTCACAGCTACAATAAACCTACCATTAAAATTATGGACTGGTAATTTCTTCGTCAGAGGGCAAACGGGCAAATTTAGCAGGAGATCAAATACTTTCCCCCCTCACTGTGTATATATATATATATATATATATGTATATATATATATATATATATATATGCTTTCGTAGATTTTCACGGGTACAGGAATGTAGGTTTTGGTGTCTTCGGGTGTCTTCCCGTGTAAGAGTTGGGGTGTCTAGGCGACGTTTCGACGAGGTCTCACTCGTCATCTTCAGGCTGGTGCTTTCGGCTTCTTGTTACTAGAACAGAGCAGGATCTCAGTGTTTGAGTTCCTATAAATACTGTTGAGGGGGTGTGGTGTATAGCCTCCAACGTTCTGGGCAGAGAGGAAGTTCCTAGGTTAATGTGCCTTTTCTTCTTTTGTTCATTAATTACTTGAGGGATATCTTGAGTGATTACTTGAGTGATATTCTGGGTACCACTTAGGAGGGTCATTAGGTGTGGATTAGTTGCTAAAGCTTTCGTGTCTTGACCTCTTGACCTTGTAAAGAGTTTTTCTGAGAAGATGGCTGTACTGCACTTAGTTGTGCTCTGGCTTGGCTTCGTGTATAGGGGCGAGCTGTGGTTTTGTGCCCTGTGCCAGCCAGATCTGTGTAGGGATTGCAGGGGGGTGCAGCATCCGGAGGTGCCACTATGGTTTGGCTACTGGATGGTGTCTGTAATTTATCTGTGGAGAGGGTCTGGGTTTGGGTCTGGTGTGGTTGATTGGAGATGGCGTTCTGTGTGCCTCTGGTTCTGGTGTCGGTTTTTGTGGGGAGGGCTAATTTCCAGATGTCTGGCAGGCGGGACGTGTCGTCACGCTTGTTCATGTTGTGAGGGTGTTTCTCTATCTCGATGGCTTCCATGATTATTCTCTTGTGGTGATGTTCCATGTTAAAGAGCAATTTGGAATCTGCAAAATTAATTTCGTGTCCTGTTTCTTTCATGTGTTGGTAAAGAGAGGAAGTTTTTTCTTCTTTTTTGACGGCATTCTTGTGTTCTGCGATACGTGCATTTATTCGTCTGTTTGTTTGTCCAATGTACGTGGCTGGGCAGACTTTGCAGGGTATTTCATAGACCCCTTGGTTTTCTAACTGGATTTTATCTTTTGGAAGCAATTTACACAAAGAAGAACAGAAAGCACTCACCAACCTGAGGAAAGACAACAACATAATCATTCTCCCAGCAGACAAAGGTAATGCCACTGTTGTGATGAACACATCGGACTACCAAGCAAAACTATCAAATCTACTCCAAGACCCTACCTACCAACCTATAAAAACAGATCCCACCACCTATCTGGAAAAAACCACCAAATCCAAAATAAAAGCCTCTCCTATCAGTGAAGAAATCCAGCTAAGAATCATCCCCAGAGAAAAATCATCCAGATGCCCCAAACTCTACGGTCTCCCCAAGATACACAAAGAAGGAACACCACTCAGACCAATAGTCAGCTCCATAGGCTCACCTCTACAAAATCTCGCTAAATTTCTCGCTAAGCAACTTCAGCCCTATGCAGAATCTATCGCTTCACACGTTACAAACTCCTTCCAGTTCATAGAAACAATAAAGAAGCAAAACCTACATCCCGATGACCTACTTGTGAGCTTCGATGTTGTATCTCTCTTCACACAAGTGCCCATTAATGAAGCCTTGACAGCCATTCAAAACAAATACAATCCCCCCGAATACATCCTGGACCTGACCAACCACTGCCTAACCAACACGTACTTCATCCACAATGGACAAAGATACAAACAGATAGAAGGAGCACCTATGGGATCACCCCTCTCACCGGTCATCGCAAATCTGTACATGGAACACTTTGAAACCAATGCTTTAGACAAGTCAGAACACAAACCCAAACTTTGGCTCAGATATGTTGACGACACCTTTGTAATTTGGCCACACGGGAAGGAAAAACTAGATAGCTTCCTCACACATCTCAACAGCCTACACCCCAAAATACAATTCACTATGGAAATAGAAGCCAACAACCAACTTCCCTTCCTTGACGTCCTAATCTACAAAAAACCTGATGGCTCCCTAGGACACACTATCTACCGGAAAAAAACACACACCAACCGCTACTTACATGCACAATCACACCACCACCCTGCACAAATAAACTCCGTAGCCAAGACTCTCATCTCCAGAACCAAACGCCTGGCTGACAAAGACCACTTGACAACTGAGTTACAGAATCTCTCAAATGTGTTAATCGCCAACGGATACCAGCAAAACAGGGTTACGAAGCTAATCCAAAAAGAAACACCCCCCAAAAACCAAGACACAGAAGAAAACAATGGCATGGCCCTCCTTCCTTATATCAAGGGCACTACAGATAAAATTAGCAAAATCCTCCATAAACACAATATCAAAACAGCCTTTTGCACCAACCAAAAAATAGCCAATATCCTCAGAAACCCAAAAGATAAAATCCAGTTAGAAAACCAAGGGGTCTATGAAATACCCTGCAAAGTCTGCCCAGCCACGTACATTGGACAAACAAACAGACGAATAAATGCACGTATCGCAGAACACAAGAATGCCGTCAAAAAAGAAGAAAAAACTTCCTCTCTTTACCAACACATGAAAGAAACAGGACACGAAATTAATTTTGCAGATTCCAAATTGCTCTTTAACATGGAACATCACCACAAGAGAATAATCATGGAAGCCATCGAGATAGAGAAACACCCTCACAACATGAACAAGCGTGACGACACGTCCCGCCTGCCAGACATCTGGAAATTAGCCCTCCCCACAAAAACCGACACCAGAACCAGAGGCACACAGAACGCCATCTCCAATCAACCACACCAGACCCAAACCCAGACCCTCTCCACAGATAAATTACAGACACCATCCAGTAGCCAAACCATAGTGGCACCTCCGGATGCTGCACCCCCCTGCAATCCCTACACAGATCTGGCTGGCACAGGGCACAAAACCACAGCTCGCCCCTATACACGAAGCCAAGCCAGAGCACAACTAAGTGCAGTACAGCCATCTTCTCAGAAAAACTCTTTACAAGGTCAAGAGGTCAAGACACGAAAGCTTTAGCAACTAATCCACACCTAATGACCCTCCTAAGTGGTACCCAGAATATCACTCAAGTAATCACTCAAGATATCCCTCAAGTAATTAATGAACAAAAGAAGAAAAGGCACATTAACCTGGGAACTTCCTCTCTGCCCAGAACGTTGGAGGCTATACACCACACCCCCTCAACAGTATTTATAGGAACTCAAACACTGAGATCCTGCTCTGTTCTAGTAACAAGAAGCCGAAAGCACCAGCCTGAAGATGACGAGTGAGACCTCGTCGAAACGTCGCCTAGACACCCCAACTCTTACACGGGAAGACACCCGAAGACACCAAAACCTACATATATATATATATATATATATATATATATATATATATAAATACAAACTGCTTAGAGGTGTTTACAGCTAAAAGGTATGCAAATTCTGTTAAGTAAGTAAAATAAATGAAGAGCTGAAGGGCACTAGATTGGCTGGCCTTGATATAAGGCTTTCCTCCTTTCACCCCCATGAAGAGATGGCCAGAATCAATCACCCCCACCTTACAGTGGGTGGGGCATCAGGGGCGACTGGCCCTCTATTTGCCTTCCCTCCCAGCGAGTTCCATGAGATGGCCCTCCTTCTTTCTTACCTCTTCCTGGTGAGGCTGAGGAGCCTCTCTGCCTCATCCCTGCAGTTGATGGCATTGAGCACATCAACTGTCACCTGCACAGCATAATCCTCCATGTAGAAACCCAGCAGGAGTCGGCTCAGTTCCATGGCATTCGCTTTCTCCAGTGGCCCTTGGGGTATGTTGTCAAAGCGCTCTGCAATGGGGAGTTCACTGAGCTTGAACTTGAACCTGTTGAGATCATCCTCCCTCAGGTTCTCCAGGGTGAACACCAGGTGGTCTCTGATGGTCTTCTTCATCGCTCTGCATTGTCACCCCCAGAGGCAGGGAAAAACAGGCACAAAAATAGAGAAGATCAGCAAAGGGACATGGAAAGGAGCCACACCATCTGCAAGTGCCGCCAACTTCCATAACTGGAATTGACAATGAGGGAGCAGGCAGAGAATAGGTGTGGCCTGACATGCTCCTAAAGTAGCAATTCTCAACCTGTGGGTCCCCAGATGTTGCTGGACTACAACTCCCATCATCCCTGAGCTCTGGCCTTGCTAGCTAGGAGTGATGGGAATTGTAGTTCAACAACATCTGGGGACCCACAGGCTGAGAAAGGCTGTCCTAAAGTTTAGAGAGTCATCTTTGATCAGCCATGTGGACCAAGCATCACAATGCTGAGATCATAGCTAAACCTCCTCCTGCTCTTAAAGGTTAAAAGGCAACATCTGTCCACTTCAGGGTGTCCTGTGTGCTGTTTGAGAGAGCGTGTTTCATTCCATTTCAGTTAATGAACTGCTTCCTATGAAACTGCTGAATCTACTTTATAATATATAAAACCATTCCAGATCCAATACTACTGCCGACTGGGGGATAAAGATCTCCACCAGTTGAAAAAACAAGGTCTTCAAAAAGAGCATGGAGACAGTGCTTAACTGATGCGTAACAGCAGTGAGTTCCAAAGGGCAGCTGCTGCCAGAATAAAGACTCAGTTCAAAAACGGACCTCCTGAAGAGATGGTTCCAGCAGGAGGTTTTGTCCTGAAAAGTGTGCAGTAATCCCTGGGGTATAATAGGGGCAAATCCATCATTTTGGCATCCTGATTTCACACTGAGTAGTAGTAGTAGTAGTAGTATTTATTTATTTATACCCCTCCCCAGGTTTCCCCAGCCACTCTAGGCAGCTCCCAACAGAACACTAAGTACAAAATAAAAATTCAAACCGTAAAAAATTCCCTAAACAGAGCTGCTTTCAGATGTCTTCTAAAAGTCAGATAGTTCTTTATTTCCTTGACATCTGATGGGAGGGCATTCCACAGGACCGGCACCACTACTGAGAGGGCCCTCTGCCTGCTTCCCTGTGAAACTCATTTCTCACAGAGAGGGAACCGCCAGAAGGCCCTCAGCCTTGGACCTCATTGTAGTGTTTTGTACGAGGAAGTGTTTGACTGTGCATGTGTAAAGTGGAGATTTATGTGACACTGCATGTCTGAGTTTTGTGCCTTATGCCTGGTGAGCCTGCATGCTCCATAGGTGTGCTTCTGTGCAATGCATGCGCAGTATTTGTGTGTGTGATCTCTGTGTGTTGTGTGCACATACATTGGCCATGCCCACCAGTGGCCTGTGACCCTCAAAGAGGTATCTGACCATCCTCAGGCCAAAAAGTTTAGCTGGCCCTATCTGAAAAAATTATGTCTCCCCCTCTTCTGCTGCCCCATTCCAAATTGAGCAACAGGCTAGGCTTATAATCTCTTGGCCATGGAATAAGAAAAAGCAGCCGTCTCTCTCTTCCCTGGAGGGAACCTTCTATGCAACTGATAGGTAGAGTGACCCAATTTAGCTTCTGTTAAATTTGCATGTTTGTATGTTTCTGCCCCTCCAGAGACCGCACTGCAGCCCATGCATAAACAGCACCACCCCTTCAATATCTGCTGCCTCTCTGTGGCAGCTGCTTCATTGTCCCTAATAGCAGGACTGGCCTTTCATGAGGAACAGTTAAGCCCTACCTGCTTTCCACACTATGTCCTGATGCAGCATGGGACATAGTGAAGCAACAAGCACCTGGAAAAACGAGAGAGAAGGTGTGTTTATGAAACTTGCAGGGACTATGGGAAAATCATAATCACTGGACATGAACCCAGGATTTTCAAATCTCTCCAGCATTTTGCATCATGAACAAGTGTGTTGAGTTCACTACCAACAAGCAAATGGGAGCAGGGAAAGAATGTCAGGAAAATCGTAGCATTCCCAGTGTGTTCAATTTGCAAGGTTGCTGTCTTGACAATTTCTGGGCTGGACTGAATTATTTCTTTTTAAGAAAAATCCCAGAAAAAGTGTGCCTGGCATAGAAGCAAACCCTCTACTTAGAAAAATGTGATTGATGCTGTGTGGAGTGATAGTGAGGGTGTTGGGAGTTGTTAGGAGATGCTTAACAAATTACAGTTCCCAGGATTCCCCACCACTGTTGAAATGATGTAAGAGGGCTTTAAAAAAAAGTATGGTGTGGGGATGCAAGCCAACTATGGCTGGCTGTGCTGGCTGTTGACTCCCAATCTATCATGGCAGAGGTTTCCTGGCCGAAACTATGACTAATCAAATAAGACAGTCCTAATATTCTATGAAATGCATTTCTTAAGGAACTCTCTGTCCCCAGTACTGGAATTATGAATAGACAATAAACCTTTGTGAATAGTAGTTAAGGAAAGGGTTCTCTGGTTCAGGGGGCCATGCATATCTGGGGAACTATAGCACATTCCCCATTCTCACCAGAATGATGCCCCATCTTGATAGGAGTCTGAATGCACTCACACCTCACATAATAAATACTTCATTCATTTTTATCTGAAGTCTCACATCTCTAATCATGTCTTATTAATCATGTCATACTCATTTCTATCTTCTCTCATTTTAAAACCCAAGAAGAATCAATTGTTCTTAATAGTGCCATGAGCTTTCCTTTCTTCTGCGGGGAGAGTTCATACCACTGACTACCCAGCTTTTAAATCCATGAAAACTTTACCCACAAGGCCTGTGCCCTGGAAGAAGGCCCCTTTTAAGGACTTTGTGCTACAAATGTTACTTATTTATACCTTGCACTCAGCACTCAGCTATACAGCTGCTAATAAAACGTTTTATGAGTGTTGTTAAGTGCAATATATAAATGTGACACTAGATGGTGAAAGAGAGCTATGGAAAATTCAATGTAGATTTCAAAACATTTTTAAAAAAGCATTTTCACAGTGTTTTTTATATCTATGTAAATTTTACCTTATATTGCCACTTCATGACACAAATTCTCCAGCTGGCTCACAAGGAAAAGCAAAGCAACAAACACACACATTAACATGCAGTTAGAAAACCAATTAAACCAATTTAAAAGTGACAATTTAACAAATAACACTCAGCTGAAAACTAAGAAGCCCAGGCTGTAAAACATACAGGGAGAAATTAAATGTCACCCTCTTGCCAGACAGAGCTATCCCTCCCCAACAACCAAGTATACACACCGTACCCTTTCCGGCTATTCTGGGGGTTCTCCTTGATCTTCCAAAGTGCATTTTAGGGTAGTGGCGGGTGAAGGGAGAAAAGCCCAATTGCAGTATCATGAGCATTTGCACTGGATTCTGTTAGCACACTGGGTGTGCTGAATCCAAGCCAAAGCTGTTTCTACAAAATTTAGCTGCGTTGAAAGACCTTCATCTGGCACCAAAGGAGACTATAAAGCAATGGGGAACCTGCACCGGTAGGCGATTCCCTAACATTACAAAAGTGACTTATCTATGGTACTGTATCACCAGCCACTCTGTGCTGCCATTGGGAGGAAGCTGGGATTTAACTACGAGGAAATAAGTAATTAAAACCTGCAGACCTTGCTCTGAGCTTGAAGGAGAAGACGTCATCTCAGGAGACTTTAACTCTTCTGAAAGAGCAGAGGAAAGAGGCAGTCAAAGAGGGAATGTGACTGGGATGTCCTTTATCACCCTGCCTCCCAAATTATGGTCCAACCTTCCAATTTTCTTCCAACTAAGCTCACCTTGTGTCACAAGGGCCTCCCAGATGAGTTCATTCTTGGGCTTCTCCATCACACTGAAGTTGAACATGTCTTGCATTTGCTGAGCAAACAGTTCCACATACTGCTGCAGCTTGTCAGCATCCAGGTATTGAAACTCCACTTCCTGTGGGGAAGCATAAAACCTCCTTATGTGCAAACAAGGCTTAGCCCAGTCGACCAGTCCAAGGGAGTCAAATTAAAGGGTGACGAGGGATCCTGGTGGAGTCCCTCCTGTTCTCATACTTCACAGCCATGGCTCTGCCCTAGCAAAGCCTTTTATCATCTTTGCGTCTCACCTTGGGACAGACTCTGACATCATTTGTCTCCACAAAGAAGTGGCAGCCAATCGTCAGAGGCCTCAGAGTCCAGGGGGGTTTGTCTATTCTTCGTGAAGGGCATTGTGCTTCGTGCTCATGAACCGCCTAGGAAAGGCAAAGGTCACTTTTGAGACATGCAAGAAAGGTAACCAACTTCTGGAATACTGGATCCCTACCCCTTTCTTGGCTTTGTTGAAGCATGCAAGGCAGGGATGGGGAAGCTGCAACCTTCCAGATGTCATTGGATTCCTATCAGCCACAGCCAGTGTGGGTCAGGAATGATGGGTTTTGAGCCCAAGAGCATCTGCAGAGACACAGATTCTCCATCTTCAATATAAAGAAAACTAAATCTCATCAGAAACCAAAATATGGACAGGCAATTTTCAGACTGCATGGGGAGCAGTTTCTCTCATGTGCCAGCCTTGCACACCAGAAAGAATGTTCTTGTAGAAAGCTTGTAACTACTAAACGAAGCAAGGAGAATTTGCACATCACTAAATGCATTTACTTTGAAGGTAGTGCCACTGATTTCAGAGAAGGCTGGGTGTACTTAGAACTATAGAATAAACATATTTTGTTCGCACGATTGACTAACCATGCTGTCTATGGAACCAAGCAGGGCATTTGGAAAGGAGGTTGCCCAGCAAATGAAAAATGCTTATTACACTGTTGGAAAGCTCACTTTAAAAACCACTACTGGTGGCAACCAAAATAACTCAGTTGGAGAGCAACTGCTAATCTTTTCTCCAGCAGCAAGTTGATGTTGGCTAGCTGTTTGGTAAATTAGCTCAAGCCCAACAATGGGAGATACAGTTCATGAACCATGACACACTCGGAGGCATAATTTTGCATAGCTACTCTGTCAGGCTTACTATGGTCAGGCAAATGATCCAGGCCATCTGGAATACCAATCAGAGTTGGCGAATCCCGATTACCTTTCTCAGAGAAGAGTCATTGGGTAGGAGATACAGGTGGAATTTTGGTGAGCTGAATCGAAGCATTTGATAGAGCAGTGCTACAGTGTGGACCTTTATCTTTCGCTTAAACAATGACCATGACGTTCTCAAAATGGCTCCACGGGGAGAGAAGTTTGGGTTTTCCAACACAACATGATACGGCCCCACTCTGTCTGGCTTCTCTAGACTCATCCCCCCTTCCACAAAATGTGCAATGTGGACTTGGGAATCACTTTTGCCTGGAAAGCAGCACAAAGGAAAAACAAACAAATGTGTCACAAGTGGGAAACTGTGGACCATCTGTCACCTGGTGTCAGTAAAGTCAACTATTTATTCAAAGAAAGAAGGCAGGCCTAGTGAGCATAGCAACTCATTCTGGTAGATCTAGCCCCCATGAGGCAGTTCCCTAAGGCTCCTTTCCCCCTGGGTCCTTCCCAAGCAATCTGAGACTCCGTCGCCATATCTGTATTTGCTCTGCTCTTTTCATACCTCTTTCGTGGTGCAGGTGACATTTTATGTAGGTGAACAGTTATGGTGTGAGGCACCAGCTTGTGAAGGCAATTTGGGGGGTGGGGTGAAAACATTGTGACGTTGCATGCATGAGTATAGCACCTCCCTCCCTAAGCCAGGCAGAAGCTTCCTGGGCTTTGGGAAGGGGCACCAGGTCTCTGAAAGGATGCTGAAGCCCTGCTGCCTTCTTCCCAATGTTAGGTGGGCTTTGAAAAGGGGACGGGAAGGCTCTTGCACCCATCAGAGTAATGTGCCTCTCTCCCTGAGGCAGGCAGAAGCTTCACAGGCTTTGAGAAGAAGGTGCCAGCAGAACACTTAGTGAAATATACTCGGAGTCGCGTGTGGATTTCATGCTCTTTATTCAGCTCATAGTAGTGAGGAATGCAAGTTCCCCCAAAATATCTGCTTTATACACATTATTACACAATGGGCCACACGTGATTGGCTAATTCTGGGATTCTCCTGTAGGCCAATCAGGTTGTGGATTCACTTCCACCTGGAGCTGGATTGGGTGGCTCCTGCGGACCAATCAGACTGCTGCATTGTTCTAGGACCAATCAGACTGCTGCATTCTGGACCCTATTGTTCTAGGACCAATCAGACTGCTGCCTTCTGGATCCTATTCAACTCAGTACATAACACCCCTCCCCTCTAAGTTCCAGTCCTGCCCGGGAGGTCGCATTCATAGTCCTCAAGGTATGCCAGTGGCCTACGTGTGCGTTGCGGCCTGGGGTGTTCCCTGGTCCGGGCTCCAGGTTCTGGCTCGTGTTCCAAGGAGGCTGGCTGTGATGGGGTTGTTTGGTCTGGTGCAACCGGCTCGCTCAGTCGTGGTTCTGGTTCTGGTGTCCTTTCGGCCTCACGGGTCCTCTCTGTATTTACTGATTCTGCCTCTCCTGCTGGCCCCTCCTGCTCTATGGGCCTCACTGCCCCGCTGTTCCCTTGGGACTCCTCTGACCTGTCCTCCTCCTGGGTTTCTCCCGGGAATCGTCGCCGTATCTGGTCGCAGTGGCGGCGCCAGCATTCCCCCCCCCCTGTTAGCACTTCGTACAACACGGGGCCAGTGACCCTGGTGACTGTGGTGGGCCTGCCCCAAAATTCTTTGCGTACACTGGGTCCTGGGCCACAAAGGTCCAGGCGTTCCTGCCTCCCCCCACCGCTACCTAATCCTGAGCTCTGTCAGGGTGAAGGCAGTCCAGTCTGATTGCGAGGCGCCTGCCCATTAGTAGTTCAGCGGGGCTCCGGCCAGTGGTTGAGCTGGGGGTGCTGTGCTGTGCTAGAAGGAATGTGGCAAGGTGGTACTCCCAATCCCCTTGCATCATGCGGCGGATGGTGTCCTTGGTGGTCCGCACCATGCGCTCTGCTTGGCCATTGGTGGCATGGTGGAATGGCGCCAAGCGGATGTGGCGGATGGTGTTCTGCGCTGTGATGGTCTGGAATTCTCCTGACGTAAATGTGGTTCCGTTGTCTGAGATGAGAGTGTCAGGGAGCCCGTGGGTTGCAAACAGCCTGCGTAGTACCCGGATGGCTCCGGACGTGGAAGTGGATGGTACCAGTGTGACCAGCCATTTGGTGTAGGAGTCCACCACTATGAAGAATGTCTTCCCCTGAAAGGGGCCAGCGAAGTCCACATGCAGGCGTGACCATGGTGCTCGGACGGACTCCCAGGACTGGACTGGGGCCCTTGGGGGATCTGGGCGGGATTCTTGGCAGGCCTGGCAGTGTTTGACCCAGGTCTCTATCTCTCCGTCAATCCCCAGCCACCACACATAACTCCTGGCAAGGGCCTTCACTCTCACTATCCCTGGGTATGTCTTATGTAGGGCTGTGAAGACCCTTTTGTGGAGGAGCTGGGGAACAACGACCCTGCTTCCCCATAACGGGCACCCCTTGTGGGCCAACAGTTCATGTTTGCGGGTTGTGTAGCCAGTGAATTCTGGCCCGGGGCTGCTGCTGCGCCATCCCCTCCACACCCAGTCAAGGACCCGGGAGATGACCCTACCTTTCTTGGAATGGTGCACAACTTCTTGTGCCTAAATGGGGCAGTCGGGAAGCAGCTCCAGGCTCATAACCTCTTGTGCAGGTGCTGGGTCAGGGCCTGTTTCCGGTAGTGGTAGCCTGCTGAGGGCATCCGCATGGCCCATCGCCTTCCCAGGTCGGTGAATCAGTGCATACTGGTAGCTGGCAAGACCCTCCTTGTCAGTTTGAGAGTAGTTCCGCTCAGTTGCGTCGAGTGTCTGGGAAAAATACGCCACCGGCACCTCTCTTCCATCCAGGCGTTGGTGTCCCAGGACAGCGCCGATGCCGTAGGGTGAGGCATCGCATGCTAGCACCACCGGCAGCTTCTCGTCGAAGTGTGCCAAGACCAAGTTTGAGACGATCAAGTCTGTGACTGCCTGGAATGCGGCCTCCTGGCGCTGGCCCCACACCCAAGGGGCCCGCTTGTCCAGGAGTCCAGTAGGGGCTCTGCTACCGCTGCCTTGTGGGGAAGGAAAGTATGGTAAATGTTTAATAATCCCAAGAAGGCCTGAAGTTCAGTCTTGCCCTTGGGCGCTGTGGCATCACAAATGGCCCGTACCTTGTCCCCAGTTGGGTGGACCCCTTCTGCGTCCACCATAAATCCCAGAAAGTCCACCTGAGGCACTCCTAGTAGACACTTTTCCCACTTCACCTTGAGACCCGCCATCTGGAAACGGTGGAGAACAGTGCGGAGGCGGTCCTCAAACTCCTCTGGCGTGGGCCCGGCAATCAACACATCATCGAAGAAGGGGGTGACACCAGGAATCCCTTTGAGGAGAGAGTCCATTAGATCCCTTTAAGAAGAGAGTCCATTAGATTCTGGAATATGTCTGGTGCCACGCTGACACCGAATTGTAGCCGCTTTACCCTGAATGCTCCTCTGTGCGTCACAATCGTCTGTGCCTCTGCTGTGGCTTCATCCACTGGCAGCTGTTGATAGGCTTGGGCCAAGTTCAGCTTGCCGAAAATTTTTTACCCAGCCAGGGTGGCGAGGACATGGCTGACCACTGGCACTGGGTAGGCGTGGGCCGTGAGGGCCTTGTTTGTGGTACATTTGTAGTCTGCGCAGATGCAGACTGAATTAGGCTTGACGGGTGTGACAATTGGGGTTTCCCAGGGGGCATTAGGCACAGGCTCCAGCACTCCTTGCTCCACAAGCCGGTCCAATTCCTCGTCTATACGGGGTTTCAGGGCGAACAGAACCCGATGGGCCTTGAACCTGACCGGTCGTAATGGGGGGCATATACTGTCCCAATTTCCCATCGAAAACCTCCAGAAATTCCTTGCATATGGCATCCATGTCCACTTGTAAGCTAGTACGGTTCACCCCAGGGACGGCTAGCCCCAGTGGTCCAAACCATGCCAATCCCAGTAAGCTAATGCAGGGGCCCTTGACCACAAGCAAGTCCAGTTGCTGTGTCCATCCTCAATATTGCACCCTGAAGGTCCCCACCCCCATTGTGGGGACCTTACGTTTCTGGAAGTCCCGGAAGGTGAATGGGGCTGGCCTGAGTTTGGGACCCCCAGTAGGGCAGTTTCCTTAAGGTTCTTGCCGAGATTATGGATAGAGTTGAACCCGTGTCAAGCTCCATGTGGCACGGAGCCCCTTCTATCTGTACCTCTACATAAATTTTCTCTGCTGGGGTGGGGCAACTGGTATACCCGGCAGTCCATGATCTCTGTCGAGTTGCCTTGGTGTGTTGGGCCCCGGGGCCTGGGGCCCTTGGATCGGTCATCTGAGGCCTGGCCTCGGGTGGGCTGAGCCCAACACACCCAGGCAATGTGTCCTGATTTCCTGCACTGCCTGCAGTCTGAGTTGCGGAAATGGCAGGTCCTTTTCTCGTGACTCTCTCCACAGCTTACGCAGTTCCCTCCTTTTCGTTGAGGCAGCTGTGGTCTGTGCGCTGCTTGAGTGCACTGCTGTACTCGGTGCACCACCTCCCTGTCAGATCCTGAGTCGTCAGCGACCCTCGGTTCGGACAGGCTCGGCCGAGCCTCTTGCGTCGACCTCTCGGCAGCTTCCGTTGCCAGGGCTTCCTCCAGCGCGACCTGGAACATTAGGTCCTTCCTGGCGTAGAGGCGTCATTGAAGCTTCTCATCCTTCAGGCCACCGACGAGGCGGTCACAAAGCATGTCCTCCAGCTCTGAGAAGTTGCAGAACCGGGCGGCTTGGCAGAGAGAGGTCACAAACCCAGTTATGGTTTCCCCAGGGGCTTGCCGCTTTGCGTACAAGGCATTTTGACAAGCCACCACTGAGGGCTGCGGCGAGAAGTGCCCCTTCAGCCGTTCCATTCTTGTATTGTAAGGAACAGTAGTGACATCTTCAGACGCAAGGAGAGCCCAGGTGATTTCAAACGTCTCCTCTCCAAAGATGCTGAAGAATATCGCCCTCTTCTTGGCATCTTCTTCGTTGGTGACCCCCTTGGCCTCTAGGAGGAAGGTGAAATGGGAGGCGTACGCTTCCCAGTCTCCTGATGCTGAGCTGAATGCCGAGAAGCTGCTGTTGGATGCCATTCTGAGTTCCTTGGGGCCCGGAGCTGAAGCCCGGATACACGGTGTGAGGCAGCGGTGCGGCAGGTGGCGGTGCTGTGTGTGGCAGTCAGCTCAGCAGGATCCCATCCTCGTCGCCAGTGAAATAAACTCGGAGTCAAGTGTGGATTTCATGCTATTTATTCAGCTCATAGTAGTGAGGAATGCAAGTTCTCCCAAAATATATGCTTTATATACATTATTGACACAATGGGCGGCACGTGATTGGCTAATTCTGGGATTCTCCTGTAGGCCAATCAGGTTGCGGATTCACTTCCACCTAGAGCTGGATTGAGTGGCTCCTGCGGAGCAATCATACTGCTGCATTCTGGACCCTATTGTTCTAGGACCAATCAGACTGCTGCATTCTGAATACTATTGTTCAAGGACCAATCAGACTGCTGCCTTTTGGATCCTATTCAACTCAGTGCATAATACTTAGGAAACTAGCCTCTTCCCCCAAGTCCACTGACCACATGCCACTGTACCTCTTCTGGTTCTGGGAGACCAGTGGGGAAGGGAGCTTGTCGCAGCAGGGAGGAGAGACTCCCCTGGCTTCTTCAGCAGCCTGCCTCACATCTGTCTCCTGGTCCACCTCCTCCAGCCTCAACTTCAGCCTCTCCCTGCTCAGTAAAGTACCTCAGTTTTTTAATGTCTCTGTTGACGAACATTTTGGTTTTTGAACGGCATAAACCCGAAAGTAAATGCTTCGGTTTTTGAATACACCATGAAAGTCAAACAGGAAACGCAGCTTCCACTGAGTGCAAGTTATTTGTTTCCCTATCTGCAAACTACCTTAGTTTTTCAACGTTTCAGAATTTGATTACGTTCAAAAAGCGAGGTACTGCTGTATTTATTTTGTTGCAAGCTTTTTTACCTGTCATACCTGCAAGACACAAGAAGTGAGGGAAGTGAACAGCTGCCACAGCCTCTGCTGGATCTGCTTCAATGTTGATCAAAGGCCCAGCGACAACCCAGTCCTCCGTGTTCTGTTCAGCCAGGTGCTTAGACCATGAATCAAAGTGGTAGGTGATGGTCACAGCTCCTCTCACCTCAAATATGACATCAGTATAAAAGCAAAGGAAGAATCCAGCCTCCGTGAAGCACAGTCTGAATGGCACAAAGGGAAAAATGGAAAAAGAAGTGGATTAAACACCAGCTGAACACCCTCTGCATCTTCCTGATGGGAAGCAGCCTGCCTCACATCTGTCTCCTGGCCCACCTCCCCTCTAGCCTCCACCTCTGCCTCTTCCTGATGGGAAGCAATCCCCACTCCAAACTCGCCCCCCCAACCTTCCAGGGAGGAGGAAGAGGAAGACAGTATGGGGGGGGTGTCTTTGCTCTCCTACTGTTAAGGCTCGCTGGGTTCTGGAAGATGGAGGGTCTGGAATACTTTCTAATGATAACGTGTTAGCGGTGCGTTGCTCTGGCTCTCCCATGATTTCCCAAATTTCCCTCTCATCTGACTCTGAGCTGTGACCTCCCTCAAACCCCTGTTCTAAATCTATACTGTCTTCCTCGTCTTCCTCCCTGGAAGGTTCGGGGGGGGGGGCGGTCTCCACCACTCCTCCTCTGCCCAGTCCCTGACACAGATGTAGTTTGGGAATGTTTTAGAGAAGTGTTTCCCAACCGGTGTTCCGCGGCACACGAGTGTGCCGTGAGACGTTGCCTCGTGTGCCGCGAGATGCCTGGAGGGAGGCGGGCAAGTCGGGCGGCGAGAGGCGGGGCGGCGGCGGTGAGGAGAGGCCGCGCCTCCTGCTGCTGCCTGGCGCTCCTCCTCGCAGCCGGCAGCGCTGCCTGGGCGCCTCCGCGCGACTCTGCCTCGCTGGGTTTGGTCTCCCAGCAGAGATGGGTCACACGCGCACCTCCCTCCCTCCCTCAGCCTGCGCGGAGGGAGAGCCAGAGAGAGGCATCGCTCCTGCGCGGCGGGAGAGGGAGCAGCCGGAGCGATGCCCCAAACGAAGGCATGGGACCGGAGGGGAAATCCTCTCCGAGGAGGATTGAGCGCAGCTGAGAGAAGCCTTTCGAGGAGCTGCCGTGTCCCCTGGAAACCCCCTTCCCAGCTCTGCCTGCCTGCCTGCCCAAAGCTTGGAGGTTCCCCGGCAAGGGGGAGGGAAAAAACTTTCACTTTTGTGCGTCCCTCCCGGCGTGACGCTGCGCGCTGACGTCACGGGGCGGGGCTTTAATGGTGGTGTGCCGCGAGATTTTTTTTCAGTAAACAGGTGTGCCGTTGCCCAAAAACGTTTGGGAAACACTGTTTTAGAGAGTACCACCACATGTGATCATTGCGAGACCTTCATATACCAGATGTGTTCTGCGGAACACTTCTCTGAAACCTAAAAAGAAAATCAACTTTCCCTTAAAGGAGAAAGCTCTGCGAGATCTGAGAGAGACATTGCTCACCTGTAACTTTCATGACTTGTTTCTGAGTCCAAAAACACCTCTGGTCTGATTGTCTCTGGAAGATCCTGTTACAAAATAATTTATCATTAATATGGGCACCAGACCCCTTTTCCACCTGAAAGCAGGACATTCCTGTTTGTTTCTAACACCCATATGACCACACCAAGGAGCACTGCTTGAGGTCAAACCCACAAATACAAATATAGCTACTGTATTTTTTGCTCTATAACACGCACCAGACCATAACATGTTCAGTTTCGGTTTCAGTTTCTGTTAATTGGTTCTCGTGAGAAACTTGCAGATTCTAGCTTCTCCAATTAACTCAAGCTGGAGTCAATTTACTCTTGGCAGAAAGCCCAGGTCTGCTTGACCTAGAAACTACTCACTCTGATTGGTTAACGAGCAGCACTCAACTCTGTTATCTAGGGATTGCTAGCACAGTTTGATGTGAGGTGTGTTAGGAGTTAGAAGTGCTGTGTATGGTTATGAGAGAGAGAGAGAAAGAAAGAAAGAGAGGGTTTATTTTGCTTTTATTTGTATGCAGAAACTCTGCTGGTTTTATTTTTCCTTTTAATAAATCCTGTAAATAGTTATTCTGAGTCTAGCTGACTAGTCATTACTGCCGCAACTAGCTTCTTCGCTGTGCAGGAAAACTCTGCTACGTTTGGGCTAAAGCCAATAGGGCTATGCCTGACACTCCAAAGTTCCATGAGGTTATGGGCATTGTGCTGCCAGCCTGAGTTGTGGTGGTGTCAGCATCAACGGCGTTGGTTCCAGTAGTTCCAGAAGTTGTTGTTCTCTGGCTGGTTCCTGACCGTGGTGAGCTGGTGACGCAGCGGACACAAGGACAACAGCTGCAGCGTGTGAGTGCTGGGTGCTGTGGTTCCTGTTTTCTCTCTCGGTGGTCGTGAGTAGCTGGTTCCGGGTTCCAGGGACATCGCTTTCAAGATGACCTCACAACCAGTTCAGATGGCTTTTGAGCGTCTGAATGACTCCAATTACTTGCTGTGGTCGGAACGCATGCAGGCAGTGCTGCAGAGGGATCGTCTCTGGCAAGTGGTGAGTAAGTTTCCTACGAAGCCTGATGATGAAGACCTCGATAAAGACCAAAGAGCAAGGGCCACAATTGTCTTGGGACTGGAAGATTCCCAGTTGCCGTATGTGAGGGGAATCAAGACAGCTAGAGGTGTGTGGCAAGCACTTAAAGAACTCCATGTGCGTGAGACAGCGGTTTCCAAGCTGTTCATTCGCAAGGCATTGTACAAGGCAATGTTACAGCCTGGGGTTACAATGCAGGAACACCTACACAGTTTACAGTTAAAGTTTTCTGCGCTACAGGAAAGAGACTGTGCATTAGACCAGCAGGAGAAGGTGGCTATTATTTTGAGTTCTCTCCCGGAAAGCTGGGATAATTTAGTTTTGTCTCTAGAAGGCATACAGGAGCGTGATTTATCAGTCAGTTACGTTACTGGGCGTTTGATTGAAGAATGGCAGAAGAGGCAAGAAAGGTCGTTGGCTGCAGAGGCTTCTACAGGCGGGCGGTTTGGAAGGAGTTCTCATGCCGTGCCAGAGGTGAAGCAAAAGCAGCGTACTGGTGAGGAGTCAGCGTTTGCTGTTAGGCGTTGTTTCCGATGTGGGTCTTCAGCGCATCTAAAACGACAATGTCCGGAGTTGGTCAAGTCTCAGTTGCCGGTGCAGGAGCAGAGACGAGATCAGCAGCAGCAGCAGCGTAAAAAGAAATTCTTCAAACGAAAACAGTCGGCTCAGCTGGTGACCGGCGAGGTCAAGAGTGCTGATGAGAAACAAGCGGTCTGGGTGGTCGATTCGGGAGCGTCTCGCCACATCGTGAATTCAGATGAATTATTTGTTTCCAAGAACTCAGCACAGCGCAGCCAGGTGGCTCTAGCAGACGGAAGTACTTCCGAAGTGATTTCGGGGGGTGCGGTTTTTGTTCCTTGTCTTCGTGAATGCCTGCAAAATGTACTTTGTGTGCCGTCATTAAGGAGCAATCTGATGTCTGTAGATTGTTTGCTAAAAGCTGGGTTTAAAGTGTATTTTGAAGGAGACAGTTGCATTATTAAGAAGGCTGGTGAGATTTTAGGCACTGCTAAGTCAGAGGGAGGCTTGTTTTGGCTTAAAGCAGGATCTCAAGTTGCAGCAGTAGTCAGTAAATCTCAGCCTGCAGTGAATAACAAAGCTATACATGACAACTGTGTGCACTTATTGCATAGGAAAATGGGGCATGCTTGCTGGAAAAGTGTACTAAAAATGTCTGAATTGGCTGATGGGGGTAATTTAAAGAGTTGTAACAAGTACCTTGATTGTAATGTCTGTAAAAAGGTTAAAACCCACAGAGTCTCTTACCCCAGAAGTGACAGAGTTAGTGAGTCACCGCTACAGCTGGTTCACATGGACGTAATTGGTCCATTTGCTGTAAGCAGGGGTGGATCGCGTTTTTCACTAACAATTGTGGATGACGCCACGCGTTATTCTTGGGTTTTTCCCATGAAAAATAAGGGTGACGTGTTCACTAAGTTTAAAGGCTGGGTGGCATCTGTGGAAAGATTTCTGTCTGTTAAACTCAGAAGGATTCAGACGGACAGAGGTGGCGAATTTATGTCAAATGCCTTTAGAGATTGGTTACAAAAGCGTGGCATTGGGCATAGAAAAACAAACGTTTTTTCCCCAGAGGAGAATGGCGTTGCAGAACGAAAAAACAGATCTTTACAAGATATGATGTTTGCCATGCTTGATGATGCTGATTTACCCATGTCTTATTGGGGGGAGAGCATGCTCACCGCGTGTTATCTCCAAAATAGGCTCTTTCATCAAACAATAGGTACAACCCCGTACTTTAAATTGTTTCAGAAAAAACCCAAAATTGACCATTTGCATGTGTTTGGATCAAAAGCCTGGGTATTAATTCCGAAACAAATGAGGAAGAAGGGAGATCCTAAGACCAAACAGCTAGTGTTTGTGGGTTACCAGGAGCTGGGAAAAGGTTTCCGCTTTGCTGAAGGGACAAATGGCATTGTGATCTCCAGGAATGCCAGTTTTTGTGAACATAGTGGCTGGGAGAGACTACATGCCAATACTGAGGTTTGGTTTGAACCTTCCCAGGAGCTTCATGACTCTGAAGGTAGACACAGAGAATCAGAGTCTGAGGGGGAGGAAAGTTCAGATAAGAGCTCTCAAGAAAGTGGAGTTAGCCAGAGACCAGTTGCTAAGCAACAAAAGAGAGGTCGTAGTTCTGAGGAGGAAAGTGGGTCAGAAGAAAAATTTTCTCCCAGAAGATCTAAAAGACAAAACAAAGGAGTGCCTCCGGTGCGTTTTTCTCCTGATACTGCAAATGTGTTTAGTGTAAGTGCAGAACCCAAGAGTTTTCAGGAAGTGTTAAAGTTACCAAAAGAGAAGGCAGAGCGCTGGAAACAGGCAATGGAGGAAGAGATGTCCTCTCTGAATGAGCACAAGGTTTTTACACCAGTAGCAGCGCCTGAGGGGGCAAAGATTGTAGGCTGCAGGTGGGTGTACAAACTTAAACCTCTGGTGACAGGAGAGTACAAATACAAAGCTCGTTTAGTGGCTCAAGGATATTCTCAGAGGCCTGGAAAAGATTATGACGAAACTTTTTCCCCTACTGCTAAGGGGGACAGTGTAAGGCTGATTCTAACGCTTGGAGCAAAGAGAAAACTCCTGTTAAACCATTTTGACATTCAGACTGCATATTTACATGCATCAATATCAGAAGACCTGTATCTAGCCGAACCGCCTGGTTATGAGACAGGTTCCAATAGAGTGTTGAAATTAAACAAAGCTCTATACGGTCTCAAACAGGCTGCAAGATCTTGGAACAGATGTTTCCATGAGGCCTTAGTGTCATTTGGTTTCAAGCAGAGTACAGCTGACAATTGTGTTTATGTACGTGGTACAGGCAGTGATCAAGAGTTTTGTCTGATTTATGTAGATGATGTTTTGTATGCCTGTAAAACAGATAAACAAACTAAAAGATTTGCCAAGCAATTGTCCAGTAAGTTCAAAGTGAAGGACTTAGGCCCGGTTAGGACATATCTAGGGTTGGAAGTGTGCTGGGCCCAAGATGGCAGCTGTCTAATTAGTCAGCAGAACAAAGTTAAACAACTACTGACTACATACAGGATGCAGGATTGCAAAGGGGCAGCGGTGCCTATGGATCCAGGTTTCATAAAAACACTTCACGTAGATGAGAGTCCTGAATTTGAACATCCTGATGTATATCACTCTGTAATTGGAAGTTTATTGTATCTAGCACAGTGGTCCAGACCTGATATTAGCTACGCAGTAGGCATATTAAGTAGATTGGTCTCAAAACCCACACTAAATGCCTGGAAAGGGGTAAAACAAGTTCTGAGGTATCTCAAACAGACAATTGGCTATATGTTACAATTAAATTCTTCCGAGGATGAAATGTTGAGTTGCTACTGTGATAGTGACTGGGGAAATTTGCCAGATAGAAAATCTGTCACAGGACTAGTCATAATGGTCGGTGGAGCTTTAATCAGCTGGCGGTCACGCAAGCAAGACGTTGTAAGTGTGTCATCAACGGAATCAGAGTACGCCGCATTGAGTGAATTGTGCAACGAGGTGATTTATTTCAAGCATTTGTTAGCAGATTTAAATGTAAATTGTGGAGAACCAGTACAAGTTTACATTGATAATCAAGCTTGTATAACCTTAAGTAAAACAGAGGGTTTCAAATCGCGTTCCAAACATATCTCTGTAAAATACCAAAATGTACGTTGCTGTGTACAAGACAATGTAATCACCTGTACTTATGTGTCAAGTGAAGAAAATGTAGCAGATGTGTTAACTAAACCATTGGCAAAGATAAAGAACAAGCGAATGTGCAAGGGTTTAGGTTTGCTGGAAAAATAATCTCCTACATAGGTGTATTTGGTGTTAATTGTTCAGCAGAATCTGTGAGGGGGTGTTCAGTTTCGGTTTCAGTTTCTGTTAATTGGTTCTCGTGAGAAACTTGCAGATTCTAGCTTCTCCAATTAACTCAAGCTGGAGTCAATTTACTCTTGGCAGAAAGCCCAGGTCTGCTTGACCTAGAAACTACTCACTCTGATTGGTTAACGAGCAGCACTCAACTCTGTTATCTAGGGATTGCTAGCACAGTTTGATGTGAGGTGTGTTAGGAGTTAGAAGTGCTGTGTATGGTTATGAGAGAGAGAGAGAAAGAAAGAAAGAGAGGGTTTATTTTGCTTTTATTTGTATGCAGAAACTCTGCTGGTTTTATTTTTCCTTTTAATAAATCCTGTAAATAGTTATTCTGAGTCTAGCTGACTAGTCATTACTGCCGCAACTAGCTTCTTCGCTGTGCAGGAAAACTCTGCTACGTTTGGGCTAAAGCCAATAGGGCTATGCCTGACACTCCAAAGTTCCATGATAACACGCACGTAGTTTTTAGAGGAGGAAGACAAGAAAAAAAAATTCTAAATGAAACAGTGGATGTATGGTTTTTGTGATTCATGCTGTGGCCACAGACATGTGATCTGACAGTGAGTTTGGAGTAGCCCAATGCAAAAATCCTGAGGATCCATGTGGATCCATGCTTTGTAACCACATTTTTGCACCACTGCGACCCTAGGCAACTGTGGGTGCGTGATTTTTTGGTGCAAGATGTAGCCATGGACATGCTATGTGATCTGATGGTGAATTTGGGGTGACCCAATGCAAAAATCCTGAGGATCCATGTGGATCCGTGCTTTGTCACCATGTTTCAAATGGGGAGGGAAGGAAAAACACAGAAGGGACAAGGAGCACAAGAGGGGTGTGCGGAGAAGCAGCTGGTTAAGAATGCAGGGGAGGGGTTTAACAGGGGGGGAGGAAAGGAAGGCAAAAGTTCCCCCCCACCCAAGCCAGCCCTCTCTCTCTCTCTCCCACCTGCATATTTTTCGGCTGCCTGCGAGTCCCTAGAGCACGGAGAGGAGGAGGTGGTGGGCTGGAGCCTGCATGCAGTGTGACTAGGAAAGAATTAGAAGGAAGGACTCAATCCTTTCCTCTTTGTTGAGTTTGAGCAAACGCAGCAACAGAAGCGGGTGGGCAGTAAGACCCTGAGGCAGAATGCAGGAAAGCAGCAGCTTCCGCCTTCCCTCCGCCTGCCCGATCTTATTTTTGCCTGATTTTTGCCCCTGCGCTCCGGCGAGTCAGCTCCAGGGACCACACATTCGCTCAATAACAAGCACAGACATTTCCCCTTACTTTTTAGGAGAAAAAAATCTGCGTGTTATAGAGCGAAATTTACGGTACTTTGTTCTGCATTCATTTTGGCCATAGTAGTTCTCACTCAGGTCTTACAGTTTCTTATGAAAGGTTTTTTCTTTCACCTCAGCAGTATTCCCCCTGTTCCTTACACAGAGCCCCTGCACAGGTTTCTCCCTATAAACGTTTAGGGATCTTTCTCTTTCATCTAAAAAAAATTAACAATTATTGAGTTTATTTATAACATACACACACACTTGTCAAACTGGACATGAAAATAATAATACAGGTACAGAATCAAAAGAGAAACAAACAACAAATAGAAACAACAAAACAACACAACACAAAACAAAAAAGTACAAATAAACATAACGTACGAAAACGTATACAAAACAAATAGTCAATTTTATACATACACCCCCCACCCACAAATCATATTTCAGTTCTTCTTTTCTTCCAATTGACTTCCTTCATCCTCATCATGGTTTTTTTATCGTTTTTGGTAAACTGTCTCCCTTTTAGTTCATTATTACCCCTTTTTCTGTTTTTAACTTAAGTACCATAAACTATTTTGCAGAATTTAATGGAAACTAGTCCAAGTATTAATTTGAGGGCACTGCTTTTTAAGATATTCTCTGTATTCTACTCATTCTTTTTGGAATTTTTGATTGGGTTGGTTTGACTCCTAACAGCCTCTATCAATCTGGCCAATTCAATATAATCAAATAATTTGTCTTGCCATTCTTTTTTTGTTGGGATTATTTCTTTTTTCCAATTTTTGGCAATTAGTGTTCTTGCCACTCCCGTGGCGTAAAAGAATATTTTATTATTTTCTCTGGCAATATCTGTGTCTTGTTGTTGTTTAGTCGTTTAGTCGTGTCCAACTCTTCGTGACCCCCTGGACCAGAGCACGCCAGGCACTCCTGTCTTCCACTGCCTCCCGCAGTTTGGTCAGACTCATGTTTGTAGCTTCGAGAACACTGTCCAACCATCTCATCCCCTTCTCCTTGTGCCCTCAATCTTTCCCAACAGGGTCTTTTCCAAGGAGTCTTCTCTTCTCATGAGGTGGCCAAAGTATTGGAGCCTCAGCTTCAGGATCTGTCCTTCGAGTGAGCACTCAGGGCTGATTTCCTTAAGAATGGATACATTTGATCTCCTTGCAGTCCATGGGACTCTCAAGAGTCTCCTCCAGCACCATAATTCAAAAGCATCAATTCTTCGGCAATCAGTCTTCTTTATGGTCCAGCTCTCACTTCCATACATCACTACTGGAAAAACCATGGCTTTAACTATACGGACCTTTGTTGGCAAGGGTGTCTAGTTTCCTCAATAAAAAAGCTTCTGTTTTCTTAACAAAGTTTTGTTAAACGTTTTCTTTAACTCTTTGTACATGATATCTCAGAAGCCTTTGATTTTATCACATTCAACACATATGTATGAGACACATGTATTTGTTACACCTCCAACACAGATTTGGTTTTGTTTTATACATTTTACATATTTTTAAAAAGGTAAAGGACCCCTGACCATTAGGTCCAGTCGCAAACAACTCTGAGGTTGCAGCGCTTATCTCGCTTTATTGGCCGAGGGAGCCGACGTCTGTCCACAGACAGTTTTTCCAGGTCATGTGGCCAGCATGACAAAGCCACTTTCAGCGAAACTAGAGCAGCACACAGAAATGCCATTTACCTTCCCGCTGGAGCGGTACCTATTTATCTACTTGCACTTTGACGTGCTTTCGAACTGCTAGGTTGGCTGGAGCTGGGACAGAGCAATGGGTGTTCACCCCGTCGCAGGGATTCGAACCGCCGACCTTCTGATCAGCAAGTCCTAGGCTCTGTGGTTTAACCCACAGTGCCACCTATGTCCCGAATAAGTCCTTATATGTAGCCCAATTTAGTTCCATATTTTTCTTTTTTACCGTTATCGCTTCTAAGGGTGAAATCCACCAGGGTGTCTTCGGTTCTAGTAGTTCTTTGTATTTTGCCCATACTCTGTATATCAATTTTCTTATGATATGATTGGTAAATCCCCTGTGAACTTTCACCTTTTTGTATCCTAAATACGCATGCCACCCATAGCGGTTATTAAACCCTTCTAGGTCCAATAAGTCTCCATCCTGTAGCAATATCAACTCTATATATATATATATATATATGCAGGTTTTGGTGTCTTCGGGTGTCTTCCCGTGTAAGAGTTGGGGTGTCTAGGCGACGTTTCGACGAGGTCTCACTCGTCATCTTCAGGCTGGTGCTTTCGGCTTCTTGTTACTGGAACAGAGCAGGATCTCAGTGTTTGAGTTCCTATAAATACTGTTGAGGGGGTGTGGTGTATAGCCTCCAACGTTCTGGGCAGAGAGGAAGTTCCCAGGTTAGTGTGCCTTTTCTTCTTTTGTTCATTAATTACTTGAGGGATATCTTGAGAGATTTCTTGAGTGATATTCTGAGTACCATTTAGGAGGGTCATTAGGTGTGGATTAGTTGCTAAAGCTTTCGTGTCTTGACCTCTTGAGCTTGTGAAGAGTTTTTCTGAGAAGATGGCTGTACTGCACTTAGTTGTGCTCTGGCTTGGCTTCGTGTATAGGGGCGAGCTGTGGTTTTGTGCCCTGTGCCAGCCAGATCTGTGTAGGGATTGCAGGGGGGTGCAGCATCCGGAGGTGCCACTATGGTTTGGCTACTGGATGGTGTCTGTAATTTATCTGTGGAGATGGTCTGGGTTTGGGTCTGGTGTGGTTGATTGGAGATGGCGTTCTGTGTGCCTCTGGTTCTGGTGTCGGTTTTTGTGGGGAGGGCTAATTTCCAGATGTCTGGCAGGCGGGACGTGTCGTCACGCTTGTTCATGTTGTGAGGGTGTTTCTCTATCTCGATGGCTTCCATGATTATTCTCTTGTGGTGATGTTCCATGTTAAAGAGCAATTTGGAATCTGCAAAATTAATTTCGTGTCCTGTTTCTTTCATGTGTTGGTAAAGAGAGGAAGTTTTTTCTTCTTTTTTGACGGCATTCTTGTGTTCTGCGATACGTGCATTTATTCGTCTGTTTGTTTGTCCAATGTACGTGGCTGGGCAGACTTTGCAGGGTATTTCATAGACCCCTTGGTTTTCTAACTGGATTTTATCTTTGGGGTTTCTGAGGATATTGGCTATTTTTTGGTTGGTGCAAAAGGCTGTTTTGATATTGTGTTTATGGAGGATTTTGCTAATTTTATCTGTAGTGCCCTTGATATAAGGAAGGAGGGCCTCAGAAACCCCAAAGATAAAATCCAGTTAGAAAACCAAGGGGTCTATGAAATACCCTGCAAAGTCTGCCCAGCCACGTACATTGGACAAACAAACAGACGAATAAATGCACGTATCGCAGAACACAAGAATGCCGTCAAAAAAGAAGAAAAAACTTCCTCTCTTTACCAACACATGAAAGAAACAGGACACGAAATTAATTTTGCAGATTCCAAATTGCTCTTTAACATGGAACATCACCACAAGAGAATAATCATGGAAGCCATCGAGATAGAGAAACACCCTCACAACATGAACAAGCGTGACGACACGTCCCGCCTGCCAGACATCTGGAAATTAGCCCTCCCCACAAAAACCGACACCAGAACCAGAGGCACACAGAACGCCATCTCCAATCAACCACACCAGACCCAAACCCAGACCATCTCCACAGATAAATTACAGACACCATCCAGTAGCCAAACCATAGTGGCACCTCCGGATGCTGCACCCCCCTGCAATCCCTACACAGATCTGGCTGGCACAGGGCACAAAACCACAGCTCGCCCCTATACACGAAGCCAAGCCAGAGCACAACTAAGTGCAGTACAGCCATCTTCTCAGAAAAACTCTTCACAAGCTCAAGAGGTCAAGACACGAAAGCTTTAGCAACTAATCCACACCTAATGACCCTCCTAAATGGTACTCAGAATATCACTCAAGAAATCTCTCAAGATATCCCTCAAGTAATTAATGAACAAAAGAAGAAAAGGCACACTAACCTGGGAACTTCCTCTCTGCCCAGAACGTTGGAGGCTATACACCACACCCCCTCAACAGTATTTATAGGAACTCAAACACTGAGATCCTGCTCTGTTCCAGTAACAAGAAGCCGAAAGCACCAGCCTGAAGATGACGAGTGAGACCTCGTCGAAACGTCGCCTAGACACCCCAACTCTTACACGGGAAGACACCCGAAGACACCAAAACCTGCATTCCTGTACCCGTGAAAATCTACGAAAGCAAATATATATATATATATATATATATATGCTTTTTCTTCATACTTGCATCTGTACATCAAAGACATACCTTCCTTATTTTACATAAGTCAATTTTGTCAAAACGAAAATCCAACAAAAGAATATGTCTTCCTACAATACATTTAATACATAATCTTGACCTCCTGTCCTTCCCAGTTTTTCCACTCTAATAAACCTATTGCCTCAATATATTACTAATGAAATAATAATTTTCATACATATATAAATCTGTTTTCTCCCTTTTAACCTATATGACTCACAGAGATTACTCAAAGGCTGCTACCGAGTTCAGATTGCAACAATTGTTCTTTAAATATCTCCTTAGAGGTTCCCAGTTTGAAACGAACTCCTGTTTTGACTCCTCTTTGATTTTTTCAGAGAGACTGTCTAATTCAGCATATTCTACCAGCTTTAGTAACCATTCAGATTTAGTGGGAATTTTGTCACTCTTCCAGTGTTTTGCTATAAGTACCCTTGCGGCAGTGGTGGCATACAGAAACATTTCTTTTCTTCCTAACAATGTCTGGACCTGTAATGCCCAATAAAAATGATTCTGGTTTTTTCAGAAAAGTTACATTTAACATTGTTTTGAGCTCTCTCTATATATATATCATTCCAAAAGGTCTTAATCTATTTACATACCCACCACATGTGGAAGGGAGTTCCACCTGGTTCTCTACATCTTCAGCATGTATTTGGAACATTTTTGTACATTTTGGAAAGTTTACAGGTGGTTAAATACCATCGATACAGCATCTTTTGGAGGTTCTCCCTTAACATAAAACATGCCATAAATTTCCAATTAACTTTCCGTAGGTGTTCCCATTGGCTCATCTCTATGTTGTGGCCAAAGTCTTTGGCCCATTTAATCACTGCTGATTTGACCTCCTCCTCCTTGACTTGCCAGTCAAAGAGGAGTCGGTATGCTTCAGAAAGGGTTTTGGTCTTATAGTTTACTAGGTCGGATTTGAAACTCCATCGCAAATCCTTTCTTTTTATCATTTTTAAAAGTTTCAAATAATTGATAATATTGAAACCAATCCGACACTTGGTCTCATATTTCTTGAAAATTTTTAAGTTTTAACTGGTTTTCTTCTTCTTTTAATAATTATATATATACAGGCGAATTTCCGTTTGTGTTCTTCCTTCTCACTGCAAGTGCTTCAATTGGTGAGACCCACCAAGGCACTTTTGGTTCAAGAAGGTCTTTATATTTTTCCCAGACCATGTAGTGGGATTTTCTGATATGATTCAAAAAGTTGCTGTGAACTCTGAATTGCCCATAACCCAGGTAGGCATGCCAGCCATGCCTGTTGTTATACCCTTCCAGGTCTAACAATTCCGGGTTTTTGAGTGTGCACTACTCCTTTAGCCAGGTGAGACAGGCCGCCTCATAATACAGTCTTAAATCCAACAGGGAAAAGCCTCCTCTATCCTTAATATCAACTAAGATTTGATGTTTAATTCGAGGTCTTTTCCCTTGCCAGAATATCCACTCTTTTAGCCAATTTAAACAAACCGAATCTTAATACAAATTTAGGACAGGTAATGCCAATCCACCTCTGTATTTTTTACCTATTAAAAGTTTATGTTTTAATAAACTTTTATTCTTGGTTTTTTATACTGCAAAATAAATTTTGATAGGTCTTTTTGCCATAATTTGAAACAGCCCTTCCTCCAATGATTGGTATAATTTGAAATAAAAACATCATTTTAGGCAACATGTTCATTTTTACTACTGATATCCTGCCAAGAGTGATAGTCTTAACTTATTCTACATCTGCAAATCTCTTTTAATTTATTTCCAAATTTTTGTATAATTGTCCTTAAATAGGTTACTATTTTTGTTTGTTAGCCATATTCCCAAGTACTTAGTTTTATTTACTATTGCCAATCCTGATATCTTCTGTAATTCTTCATTTTCTTGCACAGGTTTCTCACTATTAGCATTTAGGGATCTTCCTCTTTCTGTTTCACTTTAGACAGATCACACTAACACACACGGCCCAAATGAGTATCCTGAAAACTCTCTCTTGGCAGCCATTCCTCCTCCTCACACACACAGAAAGAAGCAGAAAGACAGTTGAAGAAGACAGTTACTGGAATAACAGTTGGAAGAGAACGGAATGTCTCTTATGTGACCCACAGTCAGCCAATCACATGAGAGATACAGTGAAAGGACGGGCGCCCCCCCCCCAAAGTACACAGCCATTTAACATAAGAAAACATCTCCATTCCAGGAAATGGGAATGCAGTGCCACAGAATAGGTCTTCAAAGAAGCTCTAGTCTGTGTTCAGACGGACTCATTCTGCCAACTTTCTTGTAGTCACCCTCTCGACACACTTAATCATTACCAGCTCCCTAGAGAACCAGGCGGCTGGTTTGGCTCCAGTTCCTGAGCTGGGACACTCAGGAGTAATCTGTCTGGCTGTGTCTTGCAGATTTGGAATGAAATGTCTAAACAACAGCTATACGCAACTGCGGCCGCCCGAACCTTAATTGCAATGAACTGGAAAGGGTTCCAACGAGAATAGACTGGCAGACTAAATTACTAGAATATGCATAAATGGCACAATTGACTAATTGGTTGAGAGGTAATACAAAACAATCATTTATTCAAAAATGGGACATGTTTAAGATATATTAACAAAAATATAACAGCAGTGTGACATCTATGGCTACATTTGAGTGACCCTTGTGTAAAATAATAACAAAGAAATAAGCAAAATTGGTATATGTTGTAAGAATGTATAGAAAATATAAATAGATGAAGGTAATAATTATAAGTACACTCGATATTAGAAATGTTAAACGCACTGGGAGTTGACGGGAAGTCTATTATACTTTAGTAAGAATGTTGAACTAAAGAGATTGTATAAGGTTGAATCTTTTTTATATGTATATTTACATAAGATTACTTACATAAGATCATTTTTTGTTTGTTTTTTGTTATTTATGAAACTCAATAAAGCACTGAATTGGAAAAAAAATAATAATAATACTTTTTTTTACCCCAAGTGCTCAGAAAAATCTGTCAAAATCTTTCTAGAATTTCTACTTTTAGTTAAGCATTTTTATTCATTTATTTGATTGGGGGGTGGCAGCTGCCCCACCCCCACCCCCAGTCTGGGCCCATGTGTTCAGCCACTTACCTCACAGGGACACAGATTACACACAACACTTTCCCCACAAACTGCTGGGTTTTCCACCTTACTGCTTCTTCCTTCCTCCGCAAACAGGGGGGATTCTGACTTCAGCCCTGAGAGGCCTGTCCCCTGGACCAATTTTTTACCTGAGCCTGTAAAAGACAATTCTTTACCTGACATGACTGTTGCAAGGAGGAGGAACTGTCCTTGAAGTTCAGAAAGTACTCTAAGTCAAACTCACCATGGACTGCAACTAGCAGAATCTGAATGGAGCCTGGATGTTTCCTTTCTACTTCTTCCAGGAACCAGCAACAAGTTGCCTCCCCCCTTTCCTGGATCATATTCAGCAATTTTTGACTTTTCTCCTTGGAGTCTTCCCCTGCTTTCCAGAAATCCCAGTATTCTTTCCGTGTGATAATAAAGCCATAGCTTAATAAACCTATAAAGAATCCTAGGTCCTTTTCAATAATTTCAAGTAATTCTTTTCTTCCCTTGCAGAACATCTCATCACCAGTGATAACGACTCCTTCCAGTGACCTGTGGCAAAAACATTTATTTGATTTTAGGCATTGTTGTGGGGAGACAATTAGAGCTTGATTAGGAACAAGCTGGGGCTTAATTTTTCCACCCCTAGTATACTGCCCTCACTGATACTCTGAGCATGCTAAGCTCTGCTTTTCCTTTACAACCTCGAAAATATGTTGATATACTCCACACTGAAAAGAAATCATGATGTCATTTGCCACCCCTTTTTTAATGGCCAAGAATATACAAAGTATTCGTGATACATTTTGCACTCCTATCTAGGTTGCATCCAAATGAGGTGCCCTTGCTGACTTTGTTATTAGGCAGCCCATGATGAGGGTGAGGCAAGCTGCCTTGGGGGGGGGCATACCTGGACCCTCCTAAGAGGGGTTGCAGATCTGCCTGCCACTGCCTCTGTGACCAGCTCTTCCACAGACCCTCTTGCTGCCTCTCTTTCTCCACCGACCGCTAACTCACCACTTCCTCCTCCTCCTCCTCAACTGCACATCTGCCCTTCCTTGCAGGTCTCTGTTTTGAAAATGGAAGTGTTACAACTTCATCCACACCCCTAAGGAACAAGGAAGGCAAAGTTGGAATAGAGTGATTTTCAAAATGGAGACCTGAAAGGAAGCTGTAAAGAATAGATTTCAGAAATATACTGGCAGGAGAATGGGGCAGTCTTTCTAGCAGAAAGAAAATTTGGCTTGCTTATCTACCAAGTTAACAAGAGGCTTCAAAGCGACTCATTAGCTTGACTGCCCATCTTCCAGAGCCCCCCACCCACAGATCTGGATTCTGTATACATTTAGGTGTCGAATTTCAAAAGGGGGGGGTTAGCACGGACATCAAAAGAGAAGCGCAGAATGACCGCTCTGGTAAGTGTGGGGTTTTTTTAGAGGTCTGTAAGGGCTCTACAGACCTCAAAACCTCAAGGGGGATACCTTGGGGGGCGGAGCACCCAGCGGCGCCCAGAAGTGCTCTCCTGCTTCTCGGGTTTTTAAGTAAGAATCCGAGGACGGGATAGAGCTCTGGGCACAAAAGGGAAGCACCTACCTCGCGCTGTGCAGTCTCAGGCTTCTGATGAAAAGTGTTAAACTTCCACGAGGAAACTGAATTCCAAGAAACAAGATACATTTGAAATCTGACTAATGGAAGGAATTCAAGGAATTTGGTCAGCTGAGGGACATAAAAATAGAGTCCGTCCCAGCCACGGTGTTAAGATGGTGCAGAGAACAAAGACATGAGAACAATACGGAAGTGAAAGTTTCCTGCTGAGCAAGTGTAAGCTGAAAGTTCTCAGAGGCAGCGTTCTGAGGCAAGTATCATTTTACAACGCTGGAAGAGGGATAAGAGCTTAAAAGGAACTTTGTTTCTCCTCTTCTTTTGAGAAGACTTGGTGACTTGGCTGGAGAAACAGTAGCATTTTGAACCTCAGCTCAGAGATTTAGATACTTTGTATAAATCCTTGTATAAAGCAAAGGGGAAGAAGTTGGCAACATCGGAAGGGACTGACAAAGGAAAGTGGAGCAGCTAGAGTTTTAAAGTGCTGCAGGAATACCTATGTTTTTCTACTTCCCTTTGACTAAATGGATATAGAAGAGGCTTGAAAATAAACTGTGATTATTCTCATATCCCCATTGGAGTACGAAGGGAGGAAGAAAGATTAACTGGGGAAAATCTTCCTATATTTAAACACTGTGAGGATTAAGCCTTCAAGTGGCTAGAAAATTAACATTCTGGCTCCCTGATTGGATTACAGTTATATTTGGATTTATATGGACTTGTATGGATTTTTATTTGGACTCATATGTTGGACTGAGCCCACAAGAGGCGGAAGAAAAGAAGAGGATAGAAAGGACAGAAGAGGATCCTAAAACTGAAACAGTATCTGAGATGGTCAATCCATGCTGGAATAAACATTTAGGACTGAGTTGACAAATGATCAAAGTGTAGAAGGGGACATTTAAATTGTGATATCATCTGGGACAATGTCTATATATTTCTGATGTGTGCCATTTCCTGTTTTTCTCCTTTTCCTTTTCTTTGAAATAATATTTGATATACAGTTTGAAAAAATATTTGATATACAGTTGATATATGTTTAAAGGGGTGAATTTTGAAGTGTGTGGTTAAGACAAGAACTAAAAGTCACTGTGAAGAGAAGGACCCCTAGGGGCCATTGTTGTTTAAACTATAACTAGTGACAAATACAATTTCTAGCTCTCTGGTGTAACTGCTCCCCCTAGTGGTGAAAGTATATAACATTGAGTTATCTGTTTAAAAATGTCAGGGGAAAATGGGAAAAAAATGGAGGAACCCCAGGTGACCGAAGACAGTCAAAACAGAAAGAAATTAAGGATTTGGACATCCTTTGGCTAAAAATAAAGGAAGAATTTAAACAAAATGAACAACACATGGAGAAAAAATTGGCAGAAGTGCAAGAAACCCTGAATAAGAAAATAGAGGGAGTGGTGGGGGACTTGTCAAGTAAAATCAAAGACTTAACGGTTAGATCTAAAACAACAGAAGAGCTAGCAAAACAAACTCAGAAGGAAGTTAAGGAAAATAGAAAAGAGGCAGATAGAATTAAAGAGGAACTGGTAGAGGTTAGTAAAGTACAAGAACAGACCTGGGAAAACATGGCTCTGATGGAGATGAGGCAGAAACAGAAAAATTTAAAATTTAGAGGGGTAGAAGAAGCAAATGAAGATATTAAAACAAAAATGATCAAAGAATTGGCAAGATGGATGGATATGAAGGAAGAAGAAATTGAGTATACAATTGAGAATGTGTTTAGAATTAAGGTGAGATCAGTAAAAGCTAAAACCAAAAAACTACCTGGAGATTGTCTGATGATTTTTAATTCATTAGAGATGAGAAATGCAATTTTGAGAATGAGTTACAATAACAAGTTATTAATCGATGGAAGACCAATTATTATATTTAAAGAGGTTCCTGTTAGATTTCTACGAGGAAGAGATGGGTACAAACAATTGTTGACTTTACTGAAGAAAAATGGAATCCAACATAGGTGGGAGTTCCCTGAAGGAATCTCTTTTTACTACAAAGATACAGTGGTGCCTCGCAAGACGAAATTAATTCGTTCCACAAGTTTTTTCTTCTTGCGAGTTTTTCGTCTTGCGAAGCACGGTTTCCCATAGGAATGCATTGAAAATCAATTAATGCGTTCCTAGGGAAACCGCCTTCAGACCAGGTCCGGGGACAGTCTGTCCCCCGACCTCTTCTGAAGGCTGGGGGGGGGGACAAGGGCTTTTCTTCCCACCCCCAGCATTTTTAAAAACCCCGGGACAGCGGAGGACTTCTCTGCTGTCCGGGGCGATCTTAAAATGCTGGCGGGCGGCATTTTAAAATCGCCCCGGGACAGCGGCGGACTTCTCCGCTGTCCGGGGCGATTTAAAAGCCCCTGGGAAGGCAGGCAGGGGGGAGCAAAGACTTTCGCCCCCCGCCAGCCTTCAGAAGAGGTCCAGGACCTCTTTCTTCTTGCGAAGCAAGCCCATAGGGAAATTCGTCTTGCGAAGCAACTCGCAAACGGAAAACCCTTTCGTCTTGCGGGTTTTCCGTCTTGCGAGGCACCACTGTAAAAGATTTAGATTAACAGACCTACAAGAGGTAAAGAAATTTTCTAGAAGATATGAGAAAGAATTAGGTAAGATGGAAGGAAGCCTTGCTGGGCCCAGACCCACCGGAGCAGACCCCTACAGCGAAGAGGAAAACAAAAAGAATAAAAAGAAAGAAAGAAAGAAAGTAGATGAGGAAGAAGGAGAGGGAGGAGAAGCAGAAGAAGAGGAAGAGGAAGAGGAAGAGGAGGAAGAAGAAGAGGACACTAATAAAACCACCCGAATTTAACTTTTTCTCTCTGTAACAAAATTATTAAGGAAATGACGTTGAAATTGATAACTTGGAATATTCATGGGTTTAATGACAAATCTAAACGAAATAAAGTTGAACATGTTTTGGGAAAAAAAGAATGCTGATGTAATCTGTTTACAGAAAACTCACGTTGCTAAAAAACATAGACATATTTTGATTAATAAAAGACTGGGTAGAGAGTTTGTAACTTCCGATGTTAACAAAAAAAGAGGGGTGGTGCTATATATAAAGGAGAGATTAGATCCTAAATTGATCTCTAAAGATGAGGAGGGGAGAGTGATTGTGGTTCAATAACATTACAGGGTGAGAAGATAATCCTTGTGGGAATATATGCCCCTAATGGAAATAAAGCGGACTTTTTTAAAAGACTAGAGGAAAGACTGATAGAATTTATGGATCAGAAAAATAATTCTGATGGGAGACTGTAATGGAGTGGTAATGCCAGAAATGGACAGAATGCCAAAGAAAAAAGTATAAATGAGGGTAAACTCCCTAAGACTTTCTTTGAATTGGTTGAAAATTTTGGTTTAATAGATATTTGGAGGTGGAAATACCCAATTACAAAACAGTTCACTTTTTTCTCGGAGCCCCACCAAAGCTCAAGCCGGATAGATTATGTTTGGGTATCTAAAGAATTAGTCTCTAGAGAAAACAAAATTGAGATTACCCCACAAACTCTATCTGATCATAACTCAATCTATTTGGAATTAAAAGGTAAAGAACAATCCTCTTTTAGATGGAGGATGAATGATACATTGTTTGAGAACCCAAAAATAGTAGAGAAAGCGAAAGAGACAATAAAGGAATATTTTGACTGGAACTTACATAGAGAAACTAGTTTGGAAACTGTGTGGGACGCGAGTAAAGCGGTCATGAGAGGCTTCCTAATTCAGCAAAACAGCCATAAAAAAAAGAAAGAGAAAGGAAAAAAAGGAAATTTTGACTCAACTCATGGAAAATGAGAAAAAACTGGTAATAAAACCAAAAGATGAACAAACTAAGCAGATTATTAAAATGCTACAAACTCAGTATTCCATGCAGGTGAACCAAGAAGTGGAATGGAAATTAAAATTAATGAGACAGAAATATTTCGAATCAGCAAACAAAACTGGGAAGCTATTGGCTTGGCAGCTAAGAAAGCGTCAAAGTCAAAACATAATCAACAAAATCAGGATAGGGGAACAGCTGACGGAAGACCCAAAAGAAATAAGAGCCTTTCAAGGATTTTACAAGGAGCTTTACAGGAAAGAAAAAGAAGATATAAAAAAGATAGAAAGATACTTGGAAATACATAAAGGAAAACAGATTTCACCAGAAGAAAGATACACTGCATGCACACGAAAGCTTATACCAAGAACTAACTTAGTTGGTCTTTAAGGTGCTACAGGAAGGAATTTTTTTATTTGGACTATGGCAGACCAACACGGCTACCCATCTGTAACCAGAAGAAAGAGAACATTTAAATGCCCCAATAACAAACCAGGAAATCCAAAGGTCAATAAAGAAGATGAAACAAGGCAAAGCCCCAGGACCGGATGGGCTCACCGCTAAGTATTACAAATCACTTAGCAAATAGCTGATACCGGTACTAGGGGAAGTAATGAATGCTATTTTACAAGGAAAAGGAAAAATACCGAACTCCTGGAAGGAGGCATATATAACGTTGATCCCCAAACAAGACACAGACCATCAGAGTGTTAAAAACTTTAGACCAATATCATTGTTAAACAATGATTATAAACTTTTTGTGGATATTATGGCTAACAGATTGAAGACAATACTAAATGAATTAATTCATAAAGACCAAGGAGGTTTCCTACCAGGCAGGCAATTAAAAGATAATGTGAGACATATCATTAATATATTGGAATACCTGGAGGTAAGAAATGATAAGCCAGCCGTACTAATGTTCATTGATGCTGAAAAAGCATTTGATAATGTATCTTGGTCATTTATGAAGAAGAGTATGGAGAAGATGGGGATTTGTGACACCTTCTTAAGAGGAATTGAGGCAATTTACTCGGAGCAGAAAGCGAAATTAATTGTGAATAACACCTTGACAGATTCATTTGATATTACAAAGGGTACCAGACAAGGGTGCCCACTGTCTCCGCTACTGTTTATTATAGTGTTGGAAGTATTAGTAAATTGCCTGAGAGGAACATCAGAGATAAAAGGGGTCAAAATAGGTGCCAAGGAGTTTAAACTTAAGGCCTACGTGGATGATCTGGTATTAACTTTAGAAGAACCCCAAGAAAGTGTCAACATAGCATTGGAGGAAATGGGAAAATTTGGACAACTGGCAGAATTTAAATTGAATAAGAAAAAGACGAAAATGTTGGGCAAAAATTTGGAAAGGAGCAAGGTAGAAAGGTTGGAACAAGAAAGTAAAATTAAGGTGGTCAAAAAAGTAAAATATTTGGGAATTTGGATGACGGCAAAGAATATAAATCTATTTAATGATAATTATCAACCAGTGTTGAAGGAGATTAAAAGAGATTTAGAAATATGGGATAAATTAAAGCTGTCAATGAGTGGAAGAATGTCAGCAATTAAAATGAATTTACTTCCGAAAATGTTATTTTTGTTCGAAACAATCCCGATAATTAGAGGTCTAAGACAATTCAAAGAATGGCAAAAGACTCTCTTGCGCTTCGTATGGCAAGGGAGAAGACCAAGAATTTAATAATATTGACGGACAGGAAGGAAAGAGGGGGGTTCGCTGAACCTGACTTGAAACTTTATTTTGAAGCAGCTTGTTTATGCTGGATAAAGGATTGGATAACTCTGGAAAACCCAGACTTGTTAGATTTGGAGGGACACAACAATAGATATGGGTGGCACTCTTACCTCTGGTATGGGAAAGCAAAAGTGCATGGAGGGTTTACAAACCATATGATAAGGGGTGCTCTTTTTGAAGTCTGAGACAGAAATAAGAACTTGCTGGAAAGGAAAACACCGTGGTGGGTGTCACCAATCGATATGTTAACGGTTAAAAAACTGAACATGGAAGGGAGACGGGCCAAATACGAGGAGATTCTGATGAAATCTGAGAAAGGTTGGAAATTGAAGCCCTACAATTAAATTGCACAAAAATTGACAGGATGGTTGCAATACCATCAGGTCAATGATGTTCTTAAAGACAATAAAAAATTAAGATTTGAAGATAAGAAATCGAAATTCCAAACAGATATTATAGACAGTAAGCTCAAACCACTCTCGAAAATGTACAATCTTTTATTAGAATGGAACACAAAAGATGAATTCATAAAAGAAGCCATGACAAAATGGGCTATTGACTTGGGACACAACATAGACTATGATGCATGGGCTAAACTTTGGAACGAGACTCTAAAATTCACTGCATGCTCTGCTTTAAAAGAGAATGTTATGAAAATGGTCTATCGTTGGTATCTCACTCCCACCAAGCTGGCAAAAATGTATAGGACAAGTCGCAAAACTTGTTGGAAATGCAAAGAAAAGGATGGCGATTTTCACCACATGTGGTGGTCATGTAATAAAATAAAAGTGTTTTGGGAATTGATCTATAATGAGTTTAAAAATATGTTTAAATATACTTTTCCAAAAAAGCCGGAAGAATTTCTGCTAGGTTTGGTGGGAGAAGATATTAAGAAGACAGACCAAAGATTATATCTGTATGCAACAATAGCAGCTAGAGTTTTGATGGCCCAAAAGTGGAAGTTACAGGAAATTCCGACTGTAAGGGAATGGCAGATAAAGCTGGTGGAATACACTGAAATGGCAAAATTGACACACAGAATTCGCAGTCAGGAGGAGACGAAGTACCAAAAATAATGGAGTAATTTTATGGTTTATATAAGTGAGAACTGCAGAAATATGAAAACTTTGGCAGGATTGAATTAAATCTTACGTCACAGAGTAATTTTTAACCAATGAAACTGTGAATTATAGATTGGAATAAGAAAACTTGCGGAAGGGAAGGATGGAAGTTAACGGCTCTATGGAGCATAAAGTAGGATATATGTAATATGTAATAAGATTTGATGTTTTTGTTGGTTGGTGTTCTTAAATCTCAATAAAAAGCATTTGAAAAACAAAAACAAAAAGGGGGGTTGTGTGTGCATGTGTGTACATAACATGCATTGTGGAAAAAGATTTCCACCCCTGGTTAAAGACCCCTCTTAACTGCATGAGATTTCCCATTTCTTTTTCCTCCTCCATGAGAGGAGAAGCTGATCGAGGAAGGATGCTGCTAAATGAGGGTCCTCTCTCTCCTCCAGTCACAATGGCTCCTGCATCTTTGGTGGCTCTCAGGTCACCTTGTGTGTGTGTGTGTGTGTGTGTGTGTGTGTGTGTAGAAAGAGAAAGAGAGAGAGTCCCTTAGCAAACTACAATTCCTGGGGGAGAACCAATTTGTTTTGCCTCAGGCACCAAAATGTCTGCATGAAAACCATGCTCCATAATAATAAGCAGAAGCTTGAAGTCATAAAAATGGCTGAGAAGTTGCCCTCTGGACTCACACAAGCCTTTCTCCAAGGCTGCTTCTCCCATTCCCCCATTCATCAGGTTCCTGAGGACCACTGAACTACTTGTGTCTCTTTACTAGTACACCAACATCACCTAGCAACCCCGTTTCCTAGGAAGTGATACTTATCACTAAATCCCTTAGCACTGTCCATTCAAGTGACACATTTGCCCATCCTGGTTCCTGGATGAAGCTCCCTCCCAAGCTAAGATCAGATTCTCACACCATCCAATCAATGCTCGTCCACTGTAAGCTGCAAGTAGAATTGCAATGGGACTTACCACACAATGTTCTTTCGTACATTCCTCTGCATACCATGGGACATAGCACTGTACTCTGTGGACAGGTAAGGGAGAGGTCAAAACTGGCTGTTTCATCCCCCCCCAGCAGTATTTTGCTATATTTAATTAGCACCAGTGCATTTCTTGCTGGGTAAGCACTTTTCCCTTTGACTATTGATGTATGTGTGACTCTAGCCCTTTGGAATTCCAAAGGGTATTCCAAACGGTATGGATATCACACCGTGAAATGTATATAAGAGAAAGAGTAGGGGCGAATGGTCAATTGACACTTGACAGCTCTAGCTCTAACAACAAATGGAGTAGGACAAGCGTGCTTATCGGCACCTCTGCTGTTTAACATTTATGTAAATGATGTAATAACTAGAACTAAAACAACCAGAATTTTTTCCTGTTACAGCTTTATCTCATAAGGTATCCATCTTGCTATATGCCGGCAATATGGTGCTATGAACACAAACACGTGGGTATGAGGCGATTACTAAAGAACTTTGGGATAGTTTGTCCTAACAAAGGTTTGAATATAAATTATTCCAAGACAAAAGCTGTAGTATTTGAGGCACAGCCTGTGAAGCATAAATGGTTCCTAAATAGACAAATAATTGAACAAGTGAGACATTTCAATTATTTGGAGATTTGTTCTCCGATAGGAGTATTTGGTCACACCATATAGCAGCACTTAGGCCTTGAAGACATCAAGATCTGCACAAGCAATTCTTAGTTTTACCAGAAGCAAAGGCAGCAATATGATTGCCCTGCACTGAGAACATATAATGGTTAGGTGCTTCCACAGTTAACGTATTGGGGAGAAATTAATTTCTAAGAAGACTACTCGGTTTACCCACCCCCAACTCCAGCAGCTAGTATCGGAGCAGAAACAGGAACTATGCAAGTACAGTGTCAAATTCCTATGGTCTTATTTAGGTATTAGTTTAAACTCTGTAATATGGAAGACATTTTGTGGAACAACAAAAAATACAATGAAATATTTCTTAGGAGTCAAACTGTGAACAGCAAATGATAGCACCTGATATAATTCCCTTTTAAAAAGCTCTTTAAAACTGTTCCTTGAAACAAATCTGAAGGTTTTTTACGTGCAAAAAGTTATACAAACAATCCATAAATCATTATTCTCCACACAGTTGTATTTAATTAAACATGGTTTTGAGAACTATCTATATGATTTACCATTCTGCTCACTTAGGAAAGCATTCATTCATGGCTCTGCATTTTCAGACTATGCCCTCAGAGTATTTAGAGGGCGGCTACAGGAAAATTCTGGCAGAAAAGCGACATTGTATATGTAGCATCCAAGCAATAGACCTATACCACTATGTAGTATACTGCCCTATGTGCTCTGAACCAAGAGCTACGTACATTTGTGAACTATTGTGTAAGTTGCCTGAAATGGATGGTCATGTGAAGAGAATATATTTGTTGTCTGGCTCTGATTCGTTCGTGACAGGCAATATTTCTAGATAGGCGGTTGCAACCCCAAAATTGAGAAGAACATTCATCTAAGATTATATGGTGGACTGTAAAGTATGGTCAGCAATGTAATACAGTGGAACCTCGGTTGTCGAACATAATCCGTTCCCGAAGATCGTTTGTCTTCCGAAATGTCCGACAACCGAGGCGCAATTGCCGGTTGGCAAAATCCATTGAAAAAATGGAGAAACACGCCTCAGAAGCCGTTCGACTTCCGAGACATGTTTAAAAACAGAAGCATTCACTTCCGGGTTGTCGGCGTTTGAAAGCTGAAACTTCTGAAGCGTTTGCCAACTGAGGTTCCACTGTATAGAAACTTATTGGGCTTATTATTATAATTGGACTATTGGAATAAAAGAAAAAGAAAATGCCCTTGGTTACAGAAATGTAAACTACTGATATTTCCATGATCTTTCACTGACCATTTGTCTATGGAAAAAAAAGATGGAATCTTTTACTACCCCAACCTGCAAATATTGCCTGGGTAATAAATGCCAGAGGCAAAATTGAATGCAATTCTGGGGCATATTATGCCAAAGGTTGGGGGGGTTTCTCCAGAAGAAAAATGGTAAGCAGTCCCTGGATGGGGGGAAAAAATGGGGGGGTTGTACATGTGATAATTGCAGTGGCAGAGGAAGGGGGGTGCGGCAGGCGTGGTCCACCCCAAGTGTCACCACTGAAGGGAGTGACAAAATGCCAGGCAGCACTCACCGCGGGGCCTGCAGCACGCCCAAGCCACATGTCTTTCCTGCCCAAACGGTCCACCTACTGCCTGTCCCCCAGCTGTAGAGCGGCTGAGTAGGAGGAGGCAGGCAGAATCTGGAGGCCCCGTGGTGTGCCCCGCCCCTATGGGCAGTACACCCTGCCCTGGAATAAGTTTTTATGGAGAAAACATCACTAAAATTGTAGCTTCTGTCAATTATTTAAGCACATACATTGCTCTTAAAGAGCTTTCTGATTAAACCTTTCTTGAGCTCCTGAATTATTTTCCATGTACAGAATTGGGCTGATCTGAAGGAAGGTTAACCAAAAGTTTATTGAGGGGTGGAAACCCTTTTCCTTATTTATAATAATCATCTGATGTCATCCTCTAATAATGGGCATGCAGCATGTTCAGCAGACAGCCATTTGGAGACTGTGCTGTAGTGGCAGTACTGAATAGAAAATTCAGGGAACCTCCTTATACCATCGTAAAGCATGAGAATTCCTCCTTCTCTTCCTGGAGAAAGCTATTTGCAGGACATTCAGCAGGAAGCACTTCTGGAAGAGCCATGGCTCAGTGGCAGAACACCTGCTTTGCAGGCAGAAGGTCCCAGGTTCAATCCCTGGTGTCTCCAGGTAGGGCTGCAAAAGACTCCTGCCTGGAACCCGGGAGAGCCGCAGTCAGGCAATATTAGCAATCCTGAGCTAGATGGATCCTGAGGCCCATTTGGGACCTTCCTCTGTTCCAGAGATGTTAGGATGGCCTGCAAACTTTCTGAACTTACAGGCCTGATTAAAAATTTTTTGCAGGGCTCAAGCAGGAAAGAAAAAGGACTTTCCCTTCTACAAAGGGACAAACTTAACTGTGTGTCCAAAGAACAGCCAGCCCTTTTGCTTAAGGCTGATTCTTTGCTGTTCTGTGTGTCCTAAGGGCCCTGAAGGTATTTCTAATATTTTAAGCAATAGCAATCAGACGGTTGAAACATACCATATTCTTCCATATGCGCTAAATGCCTGGCGCTAAAGTAAAGGTATTTCCAAACATTCCAAGCCCATGGTTGTTTTTCCTTCCCTTCTTCGCGGCTGCAGCTCAGCGCTGGGCTGGCGCAACCAGGGAAGGAAAGATCTGTTGTCAGACTGAACGGTTGCGAAGGTCAGGATCCAGCAAAGCCTTACCTTCCCTGACCGAGAAGAGGAGCTTGTCCACCTCTAGCTTCCGGCCCAGGGTGCTCAGTACTTTGGCCGCCACCTCAATGGCGTAAACTCCGCCGTAGTAGCTGAGCAGCAGGTCTCGGAGGTGAGGGGCGCCTGCCTTGTGCAGCGCCACATCAGGGATGCGGACGAAGCCCTCCTCGAGCGGGATCTCGCGCAGTTTGCGCCGGAACCTCCGCCGCTCTTCTGGAATCAAATGCCGCAGGGAGAATTGCAGGAAGCGAGCGATACAGAACAGAGCAAGAAAAAGATTCTGATCCTCAAAGTGAAACTGCTGGGCGAACGAGTGCGGCAATCCCGACGTGTTGAGGTCCCAGTCATCGTCGTCGTCGTCGTCGCTGCTGCTGCTGCTACTCTGACGTCCACCACCCTCGAGCCATTGGGACCCCTGGAACTTGAGGAGGGAATCCACCTCCCTCTCCCCCTTCTTCTCGGTGAACTTGCCGGTCTCTTTCACCTTAAACATCTCGCCTTCTTCCTCCAGGGGCTCCTTCGGCCGCCCACCACCCACGAGCCATAGGAACCTCTGGAACATGAGGCGGTAATCCACCTCCCTCACCCTCTCCTCCTTGCCCCCCTTCTTCTCGGTGGTCCTGCCGGCCTCCTCCGTCTTCAGCTTCTCGCCTTCCTCCAGGGGCTCCTTCTGGCGCCCACCGCCCTTGAGCCATCGGGGCCACTGGAACTTGAGGAGAGGATCCTCCTCCCTCTCCCCTTCCTCCCTCTCCCCCTTCTTCTCGGTGAACTTGCCGGCCTCTTTCGCCTTAAACATCTCGCCTCCTTCCTCCAGGGCCTCCTTCCGCCGCCCACCACCCACGAACCATCGGAACATCTGGAACATGAGGCGGGGATCCTCCTCCCTCTCCCCCTTCTTCTCGGTGGACTTGCCGGCCTCTTTCGCCTTCAGCTTCTCGCCTCCTTCCTCCAGGGCCTCCTTCGCCCAGGGGTCTTCGGGGGTCGCCATGGCGCCCCTGCCCAGAGGAAAGTCTCGCCCCGCGGCAGAGCCGGAGAGGACGCAGCGTCCGAAGGAGGAAGAAGGAAGTGGGCGACGCCCTCGGGGAAGCGGCTCCTCCGCGGGCGCTTGGCGGGGGCAGAGTTCATTGGGGCGGAGACTCCCGAGGTTCCCTCCCTCGGAGCAGAGAATCAGTGCTGGACCTGGGAAGGCGAGAACGTGGGAAGGGCCTTCCCGGCGCTCCCAGAAGGCTGGCTGGCTGGCGGGGGGAATGAAAACACGCCGCTTCCTTCCAGGTTTGGCTCAACCTAATCGCCACCAGCATCTCCTCTCTCCCCCCGCTGCCAAAAGGAGCACATCCGCCCTTGCTGAACCGCAGGACCCAGAAAGGCAGAAACGGAACCGCCAGGTGAGCAAAGAAAGAGGGTGGAGCGCGCCTCTTTCTCAGCGCGGAAGGGAAGCCCTTGGCCGCCGCCTCTTCCTCGGAAAACCCAAAGTGCCTGCCCACCTTCTGGCTGCGGGATCCCGAAGACCGTCCGCCGGTGCAGGGGGGGCGCAACCGGGGGTGAGGGCAGCGGGGCCTAGATGAAGTAAAGCAATAGAAAGGACTAACTGAACAATCACGTCGGTTCTGCCCCCTAACAAAGGTCTACCCCCCCCCAAAAAAGCCCTGGCTACGTCCACACGCCGGTGCCTGAAGGACACCCTCGAGAACCTGGAGAAAGACGAGCTGCAGAAGTTCAAGTCCGCTGAAGGAGCGGATGCCAGACACGTGAGCCTGCTCCGGCTTCGCTACTACACGAAGAAAGACGCCCCACACCTGACCGCCCAGATCTTCAATGGGATTAACTGCAGCATAGGAGCCAGGGCCCTTTGCCCCTCCTAAAATATTTGAGGGGGCCAGGTCCACCTCCGAGGTTGACGGTCATTGCCATTCAAAGGGTGCGATCTTGTGATTATGTGATACCCGCACCTGCCCCCATTTTTCATTCTAGTTGGCTGCCCTGAACTGCAGCGACCAGGCACAGACTCCGGGAAGTGGATTGGACTAGGGATAGGAAGGAGAACTCCCCCAAGTTCTCTGGTAGGTCGGTCCTGATCAAATTATCTGGATCTGTAGGGAGCTGGTTAGAGGAGGGCTTTCTTCGATATCTAGCGCAGGTGCCCAGAAATCTTGGGTGGACTTCTGTGCATCCCAGACTATTCCTCTCATTTCTTTCAAATAACCAAATTCCCATGATGAAGTGTACCAAAAATTGAGAGAGACTTCTTGGACCAGTTTCCTTTGGATGAAAGAATATTGGAAGCTTATGCAGGCCTAATGAAAAGGACAGAATGTTATTGGTAAAATATCTTTATTACAAAGTACTTTTATTTACAATGTACAAACTGGAAAGGAGAAATGTTAGGAAGCCCTAAGGCAAACCAACCCAGGAAGTTCAGAGGTGGACAGGCTGTCTCTCTCTGGCTTCATCTCCTAGGATTGAAACCTGCTCCTCCTCCCAAGATGTACATCTCCCAGCAAGAGAAAAGGTCCTGTCAGGAAAGGAAGATGCACTGAACTGCAGCCTCAGGAGGGACTTTGCTCACCAGAGGCACTGTGCTTAGTGAATGAGACAGCTCTGCTGTGGTATGTCAAACACAAGAGCAGTTAAGTACAACATTCCTAGAGTGAACGTTTACACATGGGGAGGAATGTTTGTCCAGCCAGTGGGTAAACTTCCTCTGCATGTGACTAGAGGTGGTGTGGCCGCACCCGTGCAGGTAACAACAATAGCACAGGGCAGGGCAGCCATCTCTCTCTCTCTCTCTGGCTACTTTAGTTGAAGAAGCAACATCTGCTTAGCCAAAGATGCTCTCTTGGCCTCCAGTCAAGAGAGGACAAAGGCACTGTCTCCTTATGAGTTAGCTTTGAAAAATAACATACACCTGAAAACTAAGTTTGCCTTCTGGGATCCAATTGTGAACAGAATGTGAGTAAACTCTTTTTATACTTTTATAGAAGACTGTGTCGTGTCTTTTCTTTTATAAGGGAATAAAGGGGGAAATACCGGAACTGCTTTGTGTGGCTCATTGGTATTTCCCTGGAGGTCTGGAAATTGAAGCTCTGTTGGGAAAGGCTAGGGATTTTGTGGGAGAATTCTTAAGAGCTCAATGGGCTAAAATTCACAGTGGGTAGCATGATGAAGAGGTGGATCTAGTGTGTGGCAGCTGTGAAAAAGTCCAATTCCATGCTGGGGATCATTAGGAAAGGAGCTGAACTTAAAACTGTGAATATCATACCATTTTGCAAATCCATGGCCAACCACATTTGGAATACTGTGTACAGTTCTGGTTCCACACTGCAAAAAGGACATTGTAGAGTTGGGAAATGTTCAGAAAAGGGCAAGCAAAATGATTGAGGGGATGCAGCAACTCCCATAGGAGAGAGGCTGCAGGGTTTCAGACTGTTTAGAGAAAAAGTAAGAGAGGACATGATAGAAGTTTATAACATTATTCAGGGTGTGAGGAAAGTGGACAGGGAAATGTTTTTATCCCTTTCTTGGAATGCTAGAACCAGTGAGCATCCAATGAGGTTGGAGTTTGGAAGACGCAGGACAGATAGAAGTCCTTCACACAGCGCAGAGTTAGACCATGGAACTCATTTCCACAGGAGACAGTGCTGGTCACCAACTTGGGTGGTTTCAAAAAAGTTACTGGACAACTTCATGGAAGACACGGCTCCTTGCCATGATGGCTGTGCTCTCCCTCCTCAGTCAGAGGCAGAAATGCTTCTGAATACCAGTTGCTGGAAGCCACAGAAAGGGAGCGAGTTGTTGCACTTGCAGGTTTCCCACAGCCATCTGGTTGGCAGCGGTGAGAACAGGATGCTGGCCTGATCCAGCAAACTCTTCTTAAGTTCTAAGGCACAGGTTTCAGCATGAACTACTTCCTGGAGGAAGGAAAAAAGGGATCATTGAGTACATGTGTGAAGCAATTAAATACTGTCAGGAAATGAAGAGAAAAGAAGCCCCCAAATTTCTAAAGTGTGGGAAACCTTTGGCCCTCCAAATGTTGCTGAACTACAACTCCCACCATCCTGGGCTCCATTGGCCAAGCTGGCTGGGTGTGATGGGAGTTGGTTCAACAACTTCTGGAGCTTCAGCGGTTACCTGCTCCTGCTCTAGAGAATGATCTTCAACTTTGGGCCCCCAGATGTTGTTGGTCTACAAGTTCCATCACCCCCAGCCAGCTTAACCTGACCTCCATTTGCCTTCCATCCTAGCAAGTTCTGTGAGCTGGAATTCCTTCTTTCTTACTCAGTCTCAGAGAGGGAGATGAGCCTCTCTGCCTCGGGCCTGCAGTTGATGGCTCTGAGCACCTCAGCCGCCACCTGCACAGCATCTTCCATGTAGAAACCAAGCAGCAGCAAGCTCAGGTCCAGGACATCCGCCTTCATTAGCCTCCCTCGAGGGATGTTGTCATAGCCACCCCTGATGGGGGAATCGCTGAGATTGAGCTTGAACCTCTTGAGTTCATCCTCATCCAGATTCTCCAGGACGGACACCAGACGTTCTCTGATGGTCCTCCCCTTCACTCTGCACTGGCGCCTCCAACAGCAGGCAAAAGCAGACACAAAACAAGAGAAGCTCAGCAAAGGGATACGGGAAGGAACTACATCATCAGGAGGTGCTCTCACCTTCCATGACTGTGACTGGCACTGAGGGAGGAGAAAGAGGGGTGGCCTGAAGTTGCTTTGAAGTTTAGAGAGCCATCTTTGATCAGTGATTTGAGGTCCGAGCAGCACAATGCTGGGATTGGAGCTAAACCTCCTCCTGCTCTGAGGGGAGCCTTGTATGCAACTGATATGTAGAGAGATACCCAATTTAGCTTCTGTTGACTTTACACATTTGCATGTTCCTGCTCCTCCAGCAACAGCAGTGCAGCCGATGCCTAAACAGCACCCCCCCCCCAACATCTGCTGTCTGTCTGTGGCAGCTGCTGCATTGTCCCTAATAGCAGGACTGGCTTTGTGTGAGGAAAGAGAATGTCAAGCCCTACCTGCTTTCCACACCATGTCCTGAGTCAGTGCGGCTGGAAGCAGCATGGGTCAGAGTGCAGCAACAAGCACCTGGAAAAGAGAAATTTAGTGGATTGGTAGGAAACAAGGAGGGATTATGGGAAAATGATAATTATGGGACATGAACCTGTGCCACGATTTCGGGTCTCAAATTATAGCAGCGCATTGTGCAACATCAAAATTTTCTAGCCCCCACTTCTCACCTTCTATTCTACATTATAGCAGCGTGGGGTGCCAGGGGGCATAAGCCCCACGTGCACAATTTTTACAGGGCCCAAACCAGACACACAGTGATCCCTGTTCCACCCTGCCTGCCGTGGGGGTCTCCCATGATCCTTCCTTTCTTCTGCGGGAAGAGAGTGGCCATTATGCCAGCTTTTAAATCCATGAAAACTTTACCCACAAGGCCTCTACCCTGGGAAGAAAGCCACTTTTTAGGACTCTGTGCAATAAACCTTACTGTGTTACACTTATATTGCCACTTCATAACAAAAGTTCTCTAGCTGGCTCACAAGGAAAAACAAAGCAACAAGAACACACATTAACATGCAGTTAGAAAACCAATTAAACCCATTAAAAACAATATTTTAACAACTGACGCTAAGTTGAAAACTGAGAAGCCTAGGTTGTAAAACATACCAGTAGAAATCACGCCCCCATTCAGGGATCTCTGTCTGACCCTGCCTGCTGCCGGACGTTTCTGTGCTCCCATTGGGAGGAAGGTGAGATTTAAGTATGAGGAAATAATTAAAACCTGCTGACCTTGTGCTGCATGTAGAAGAGGAGACGTCATCTCAGGGGACTTTAACTCTTCTGAAACAGAACAGGAAAGAGGCAGTCTAAAGAGGGAATGTGACTGGCATGTCCTTTATCACCCTGCCTCCCAAATTATGGTCCAACCTTCTGATCTTCCTCCATTCAAACTCACCTTGTGTCACATGGGCCTCCCAGATGAGTTTATTCTTGCGCTTGTCCATCACACGGAAGTTGAACGTGTCTTGCATTTGCTCAGCAGACAGTTCCACATATTGCTGCAGCTTGTCAGCATCCAGGTATTGAAACTTCACTTCCTGTGGGGAAGCATTAAACCAGGGGTTGGGGAAAAAATTTAGCCACGGACTGGTCCACTGTCCCTCAGACCTTGTGGCGGGCTGGAAAAGCGACACGCGGGGGGGGGGGAGCTGGAAGAAGAGGTGAGGGGGGCAAGTAGCCCTCCTCCCCACCCCCACCCCCAGCTTACCTTCCCTGGGGCTACCACCACCGCTGCTTCTCGTGGGTAGGCAGAGTGAGCTTGTCCACTCCACTCTCTGGCCCACAGGAGCACCAGTGCAGCGGCAGCAGAGGGAAGATGAGCAGTGCAAAAGGGCTGGCTCTGGAGAGGGGCTGCTTAAAATGTCAGTCAGCCAGTTCAGTCCAGCCCCCTTCCTTCTCTAGGCAGGGTGGGGAGAAGCCAGGAGGGAGGAGGTGGTGCCTCGGTATGTGTGATAGAGTAGGGCGGGGATGGAATGGCACTGGGGGGGGGGGATGGCGCAGCCCAAACGAACAGAATCCCCACGCTGATCCACGGACAGTCCATGGGCCGGATCTTGAAGGCAATTGGGCCTGATCCAGCCCGTGGAACTTGGTTTGCCAAGCCCTGCATTAAACCTTATGTGGGAATCAAATTAAGGTGTGACGAGGGATCTGGTGGAGTCCCCTCCATTCTCATACTTCACAGCCTTGGCTGTACCCTAGCAAAGCTTTTCATCATCTTTGTGCCTCACCTTGGGGCAAATTTTAGCACCATTTGTCTCCACAAAGAAGCGACAGCCAATTCTCAGAGGTCTCAGAGTGCAAGGGGGCTTCTCTATTTTCTGTGAACGACTACGTGGTTCATTATCATCAACCGCCTGGGAAAGGCAAAGAAGGTCACTTCTGAGATATGCAAGAAAGGTAACCAACTTCTGGAAGACTGGGTCCCTACCCCTTGCTTGGCTCTGTTGCAGCTTGTAAGGTAGGGATGGAGAACCTGCAACCTGTGGATTCCTATCAGCCACAGACAGTATAGGTCAGGAATGATGGGCTTTGTAGTCCCACAGAATTTAAAGGGACACAGGATCTCTATCAGTAATATAAAGAAAACTAAACCACTTTGGTAGTAGAGGCCAAAATATGGACAGGCAATTTTCTGACCACCTGGGGAACTCTATTCTGGACCCCTGAATTTGTGGGATGCAAAACACAGGAGCAGTCAATTACAACATTCCTAGAGTGTACATGTTAAGACATGGGGAGGGATGTCTGTCCAGCCAGCAGGTAAACTTCCTGGGACAGACTTCCTCCACATGGGACCAGAGGTGGGTGTGGCCTCACCTGTGCAGGTAATGATAAAAGCACAGGGCAGGGGTAGCCATCTCTCTCTTGCCTCTCTCTCTCTCTCTGCCATCTTCCTTCGAAGAAGCAACATCTAAAGATGCCCTCTTGGCTCCCAGCCAAGAGAGGAGAAAGGGACTATCTTCCTATAAGATAGATTCTAAATGTATTTTACCTTTTTAAGCCTGTCTGCCTTCTGGGATCCTATTGTGAACAGAACGTGAGTAAATTCTCTTTATACTTTTATGAAAGACTGTGTCGTGTCTTGTATTTTAAGAGGGAACAAAGGGGAAATTACCAGAGTGATTGTTATAGAGGTTCTAGCGAACCTGAGCACACGTTACCGTTGCAAACTTAAAAAGGGGAATGTCTTACTCTGCTGATATTTTGGGAGCTTGTTAGCACAAGTTGGATAAGGATATAATCTCACAATATAGCCTCTCCTGCACCCCTGAACATTCCCACATAATTGGCCAGCTTGACCTATGAAACAGCAGAGGTACCAGCTATCCTGGGTCACCCTGCTAACTCTCTTGAGGAGGCAACACAGGAAACCATTGAAAGCATTACACTTTGATCAAAACATAACATAATATTCTTAGGAATACTTGAAATTGAGAAGGCAATTTATCTATCATGTGCCAACTTTGCAAACCAAAAGCAACATTTTCCCTTATGAGTTCTTGGAGAAAGCTCCTAGTAAATACCAAGCCAATTCCTAAGCAAATTCAGTGCCAATGCTGTTGTCTATGGAACCAGGCATGGCATTTGCCCTCTGGAAAGGAGGCTGCCTAGCATTGGAAATGTCACTTTTAAACATCACTACTGGTGGGAGTCAAAGTAACTCAGTGAAGGGCAACTACTGATCTCTCTAGGGGCATGTTGATGTTAGTGAGAAGTTTCGTAAATTAGTTCAAGCCAACACAGGGTGGTACACTTCATGAGCCATAACACACTCTGATGCATTATTTTGCATAGCTACTCTGTCAGGCTTCCTATGATCAAGCAAATGATCCAGGCCATCTGGAATACCAATCAGAGTTGGAGAATCCCAGTTACCTTTCTCACGGAAGAGTCATTGGGTAGGAGGTACAGGTGGAATTTTGGTGGCTGGAACTGAACCATTTGATAAAGCAGTGCCACAGTGTGGACCTTTCTCATTAGCTTAAACAATGGTATTTCCGAAATGGCTCCACGGGAAGAGAAGTTTGGGTTTTCCAACACAACATGATACAGCCCCACTCTGTTTGGCTTCTCTACGCTCATCCTCCCTTCCATAAAATGTGCAATGTGGACTTGGGAACCATCTTTACCTGGAAAGAAGCACAAAAGAGCAGGTCAGCAATAAAACACCTTGTTTCAGTGAAATAAACCCTTTATTCAAGGAAACAAGGCCATCCCAGGATGCCAGGCCTAGTGAGCACAGCAACACATTCCAGTAGATTTGGCCCATAGAGGCAGTTCCCTAAGGCTCCTTCCCAAGCAATCTTAGATTACATCACCACATCTGTATTTGCTCTGCCTTCTTCATACCACTTCTGATTCTGGGAGACGAATGAAGAAGAAAGCTGGTCACATCAGGAGGGGAGACTCCCTGGCTTCTCAGTGGCCTGCCTCACATCTGTCTCCTGGCCCCATTCCTCTCCAGTCTCCACTTCTGCCCCCAATTTTGCACTGCTCTCGGTCACAGCCTCTTCCTGCTCACTAAACCCTGTTCCCTCTCCAATCCCCAACACCACCTCCTCCCAGGCTGCTCCCTCTGATCCCTCATCATAGTCCCACCAGCACTCTTCTGGCTCTGAGCCTTCTTCCCCTGGGGGTTCCCTTGGGGGTTCCCCAACGGGTGCCTCCCACCACTCCTCTGCAGCCAGCCTATGCATGACCTCCCCTGAGTGTGGATGACAAAGCTCATCACTGCACCCTTCCTGTTACATGCAATATTTATTTTGTTACAAACTTTTTCGCCTGCCATACCTGCAAGACACAAGAAGTGAGGGAAGTGAACAGCTGCCACAGCCTTTGCTGGATCTGCTTCAATGTTGATCAAAGGCCCAGCGACAACCCAATTCTCCGTGTTCTGTTCGGCCAGGTGTTTAGACCATGAATCAAAGTGGTAGGTGATGGTCACAGCTCCTCTCACCTCAAATATGACATCAGTATACAAGCAAAGGAAGGATCCGGCCTTCCTGAAGCACAACCTGAATGCCACAAAGGGAAAAATGGAAAGAGAAGTAGATTGAACACCAGCCGGACACCCTCTGCATCTTCCTGATGGGAAGAAATCCCCACCCCAACTACTTGGACTCGATAATATTTAACTATAAAATATCATGGTGCTGATCAGTGCCAGGGTTGCAAGTTCAATCCCTGTATGGGAGAGATGCATATTCCCGCATTGCAGGGGGTTGGACTAGATGATCCCCTGGGTCCCTTCCAACTCTACAATTCTATCATTCTATGAAGATTAAGAATAGACCTATGCACACTTAAACCCCTATGGAAAGCAGTGCACAAAAATAATGGCTTGGCGATGTGGAATATTAATGCCAGGATCACAACTAAAAAGTGGGATGGATGGTTTGCATCCCAGCAAATGTCTGGACAGTGTAGCAAATCATAAGTAGAGACAGTTATTTGGACGAAGGGGCAATAAAGCCCAGGAAGTGGAGAAAGAGAAAGCAGGACAATGATCTTCCTTCATGAAGCTCCTTGGGTGGTTTTGGGCTAGCCACTTTCTTCATGTTTTGCCAGATAGGGCCATGAGAGGTGCTGGGGCTGAGCACATATTATTTTTACCTTTCACCACACCAGACCTTTCTTTGAGTCAGAACTCTCCGGAACTCAGTTCCGGCATCTCTCAGGTGGGTGCTAGTGCCATTCAAAGAGAACAAGGGAGGCATTCATGAAAGCTTTGGAAGATCACCTGTATCTTTCATGACTCCGGTCTGTGTCCGAAAGCACCTCTGGTCTGACTGTTTCTGGAAGACCCTGTAACAAAACCCTTATTAATTAATGTGGCCGCCAGACACCTTTTCGCATCTGAAAACAGGGCATTCTTGTCTGTTTCTAACATCCTTATGACCACACCAAGGAGCACTACTTGCGGTCAAACCCACAAAAAACACCTCTAAAGGCTCTTCTGTATCTGCTTTGTTCTGCATTCGTTTTGGCTGTAGTAGCCTGACCGTACAATGCTCAGAGAAATTGGGGGGGGGGACCCAAGAGTTACACCTCAGGCTGTACAGGCCTCAGTTAGCAAGTTAAATGTTAAAGTTTATGGCAGTACAATTAGCAAAAGACTGAACAAATATAGTTTGTTTGGAAGGGTAGCCAGGAGAAACCTTGTTTTTCAGCCACAGGACCTGGGAACATTGCAGTCATTGAGTCAGAGTTAACTCCTCTGTATACCATAGTATTCTAGAGTCAAACATGAGGCCATCCAAGACAGCTTAAAGCTTGGCCAAATTTGGGTCATGCATCAGGACAATGATGCGAAGCATGCCCACAAATCTACAACAGAATGGCTGAAAAAGAACAGAATTGGGGTGTTGTAATGGCTCAGTCAAACTGCAGACCTCAACCCAATTGAAATGCTGTGATGGGACTTGAAGAGACCTACACATAAACAAATGCCAGCAAACCTCAATGAACTGAAGCAATGTTGTGAAGAAGAGTGGGCCAAAATTCCTCCACAACGATGTGAGAGACTGATAAAGTAATACAGAAAACAAGTAATATAGAAAACAATTACTTCAAGTTATTGCTGCTAAGGTGGTTGTGTAAACTATTGAATCGTAAGGTGTACTTAGTTTTCCACACATGGCTTCTCCATTTTGGCTTTATTTCTGTTAAATAAACCATGGCATGGTGTTAGACATCATGTGCTACCTATTTTGAAGACCTGCTAAGGAACATATGGTTGTTATTATGTCCTCCTATGTAGAACCACAGAATTCAAAAAGGGTGTACTTTCTTTTCCCCCATGACTGTAGAGCAGGCATAGGCAAACTCGGCCCTCCAGATGTTTTGGGACTACAACTCCCATGATCCCTAGCTAACAGGACCAGTGATCAGGGATGATGGGAATTGTAGTCCCAAAACATCTGGAGGGCTGAGTTTGCCTACGCCTGCGGTAGAGAGGCAAATTGGGCATGGCCAATACTGATGAAGATGGCTGCCTAAATCCTTAACTCCAGCAAAGGCCAGAATCAAACCCTCTTACAAAACCAACCCTGCATTTACTTTTCATCATAAATTTATTATTAATTCTTTGGGCATGTCGGTGATTCTGAATCAACAAAAAAACAGGCAATCTTTCTGATTTCTTCAAGCTGTGCAACTGCAAGCAATCTAGTACGGGTCCACTACAGAAACAGACACAGACTTCTAGCAACATGGCAGACACTTTGAGAAATGTGGGAGACCAAGCAGAAAATGGTGATTCTAGTCTTCGTCAGAAATGGAATCAGGTGGATTAGGGGAATGCTGTGGACGTAGTGTATCTTGATTTCAAAAAGGCTTTTGAAAATGTTCCCCATGATAGTCTTGCAGGGAAGCTGTCAAAATGAGGGCTGGATGACCGTTAGGTGGATTTGTAGCTGGTTGACTGACCAAAGGAACACAGAGAGTGCTCATTAATGTTTCCTTTTCATCCTCAGGCAAAAATGAAAAGTGGGGTGCCAAAGGGTTCTGTCCTGGGCCTGTTGCTGTTCAACTATTATTATAAACAACCAGGGGACTTGGCTCCAGTTGCAGAGAAGAGAAGCTGCCCTGGTCATTTCTCCATTCCAGAAATCCATCAGAGCTTTGACAGAACCACCTGCCAAGTATCAATGTGTATGCAAGTAAGATGTCCAGTCACCTACCTCACTGGGACACAGGTTACACACGACTCTTATGCCAGAACATGCTGGGTTTTCCATCTTGGTTTTTCTTCCTTCCTCTGCAAATAGTGGGGATTCTGACTGCGTCACTGAGGAGCCTGTCGCCTGGACCAATTTTTTACCTGAGCCTGTAAAAGACAATTCTTTACCTGACATGAATGCTGGAAGGAAAAGGAAGGTAGTTGAACTGTCCCTGAAGCTTAGAAAGTACTCTAAGTCAAACTCACCATGGACTGCAACTAGCAGAATCTGAATGGAGCCTGGATGTTTCCTTTCTACTTGTTCCAGGAACCAGCAACAAGTTGCCTCCCCCCTTTCCTGGATCATATCCAGCAGTTTTTGACTTTTCTCTTTGGAGTCTTCCTCTGCTTTCTGAAAGTCTCGGTATTCTTTCTGTGTGATAATAAAGCCATAGCATAATTCACGTAAAAAGAATTCTAGGTCCTTTTCAATAATTTCAAGTAATTCTTTTCTTCCCTTGCAGACTATTTCATCACCAGTGATAGCAACTCCTTCCAGTGACCTGTGGCAAAAACATTTATTTGATTTTAGGCATCGTTGTGGGGAGAGAATTATTATTATTTTTTTATAAATTTTTTATTGCGTTTCTTTTCATAGGTTCACAGGTTCATTTACATAGCAACATATAAGAAACAATTTTTATAAATAAAGAAAAATAGAAAAAGAAGAAGAAATTAAATATGTTTCAAATCATCTTTCAACAAATTACTTTCTATTGGACCTCCTCACGTCCTCCCAACATTGCGTTCTTTAATCTAGCAATATCAGCAATTTATTACCTTGTTTCACCGCTTATTGTACCTTTAAATTTATTATGTTGCCAATTTCAAAAGTTTGTAATTTAATTTTAATACCTTTATAATAAACATAATATATTTGTTTCAAATTTGTCTCCTTTTTTTGTCATAACTTACTTTATCATTTACCTAATCAAGTTGCAGAAGCATAACGTTTCCTAATCGTGCACAATCTTAACATTCAAACAGCTTATAGTATTTTTGCAAATAGTCCTTGAATTTTTTCCAGTCCTCCTCCATTGTTTCTTCGCTCAGATCTCGGATTCTGCCAGTCATTTCTGCCAACTCCATGTAATCCATCAACTGCGTCTGCCAGTCCTCCAGTGTGGGTAAATCTTGTGTCTTCCAATACTTTGCGATAAGAATTCTTGCTGCTGTGGTTGCATACATAAACAAAGTTCTGTCCTTCTTTAACACCTTCCGGTCCACCATGCCCAGAAGAAAGGCCTCTGGTTTCTTGGGGAAGGTATATTTAAATACCTTTTTCAATTCGTTATATATCAATTCCCAGAAGGCCTTTACTTTCGGGCAGGTCCACCAGAGGTGAAAGAATGTCCCTTCTGCCTCCTTACATTTCCAGCATTTGTTATCAGACAGATGGTATATCTTAGCCAACTTGACTGGGGTCATGTACCACCGGTATACCATTTTCATAATGTTCTCTTTCAAGGCACTACATGCCATAAATTTCATACCGGTGTTCCACAACCTTTCCCAGTCCTGTGCCCATTTTATCATAGCAGATTTAACTGTCTCATCCTGTGTATTCCATTTAAGCAGCAAGTTATACATTCTCGAAAGTACCTTAGTTTTTGGTTCTAATAACTCCGTCTCCAGTTTCGATTTCTCCACCTGGAAACCAACTTTTTTATCCATTTTAAAGACCTCTTGAATTTGAGCATAATGTAACCAATCTCGCACCTTACTTTTTAGTTTGTCTTGGCTTTGTAGCTTCCAATTGTCTCCAACTCTTTCAATTAATTCCCAATATTTTGGCCAGTAGGCCTCCATATTGGGCCTTTTTTTGAGAACCTTGGCTTCCATCGGTGATAACCACCTCGGGGTCTTACTTTCTAGTAGATCCTTATACTTCATCCAGACGGCAAAAATTGATTTTCTGACAATATGGTTTTTAAACAATTTATGAACTTTCGCCTTGTCATACCACAAATATGCATGCCAACCAAAAGCATTGTCAAACCCTTCCAGATCTAGGACATCGGTGTTCTCCAACAAAAACCAATCCTTCAACCAGCAGAAGGCTGCAGCTTCATAATATAACCTTAAGTCCGGCAGGGCAAACCCCCCTCTTTCTTTTGAGTCAGTTAGTATTTTAAATTTTATTCGGGGCTTTTTGCCCTGCCAGACAAACCTAGATATATCCTTCTGCCATTTTCCAAAGCATTCCACTCTGTCCACGACCTGTAGGGTTTGAAACAGAAATAACATTTTCGGCAAAACACACATCTTTATAGCTGCAATTCGACCTGACAAGGTAAGTTTCAATCTTGACCAAATATCCAAGTCCTTTTTAATTTCCAACCAACATTTTTCATAATTGTCTTTAAATAAATTTAGGTTTTTGGTGGACAAAAATACCCCCAGGTACTTCACTTTTTTAACCACACTTAATTCTGTTTCTTTCTGGTACCCCTCTGTCTCTGTAGGTGTCAAATTTTTGGCCAAAACCTTAGTTTTTTGTTTGTTTAGCTTGAATCCCGCCACCCGACCAAACTCCGAGATAAGTTCAAGAACTCTTTTTGTACTAGATTCTGGCTCCTGTAATGTTAAAACTAGGTCATCTGCAAAAGCTTTCAGTTTGTACTGTTTCGCTCCGACCACTATACCCTGCACCAACCGGTCCTCCCTAATCATGTTCAGCAACACCTCCAGGACAGAAATAAATAACAGAGGAGATAGAGGGCACCCCTGTCGTGTCCCTTTTTCAATTTTGAGTTCCTCCGACACCACATTGTTCACTATCAGTTTAGCTTTTTGTTCTGAATAAATTGCTTCTAATCCATTTTCAAACCCCCGCCCCACTCCCATCCCTTCCAAATTTTTCTTCATGAACATCCAAGAGATGTTGTCAAATGCTTTCTCCGCATCAATAAAGATTAGCACCGCCCTTGTGTTCCTAATCCGCAAAAGCTCCAATATGTCAATGATGTTCCTGGTATTATCAGACATATGTCTACCAGGGAGAAAGCCTGCTTGGTCCTTGTGAATTACTTCATTTAGTACTTTTTTAAATCTACTTGCTAAAATGTCTGCGAATATTTTGTAATCCACATTCAGGAGTGAGATGGGACGGTAGTTCTTAAGCTGAGTCTTTTCCAATTCTGACTTGGGTATCAATGTGATGAATGCTTCTTTCCACGTTTCCGGTGCCCTCTTCCCCTCCATAATCTGGTTGCAAACCTCCAACAACGGTTGTATCAAAAAATCCTTCAAAGTCTTATAATATTTGGAGGTGAGTCCATCCGGGCCTGGAGATTTGCCAAGTTGCATATTCTGAATGGCACCTTCAATTTCCTGTTGAGTTATTTTGCAATTGAGAATTGACCTTTTATCTTGGCTTATTTTAAGTAGTCCATTTGTCTTTAAAAATTGGTCTATTTCCGATTCTTTCTGAGGCCCCTGTGCATACAGATCTTTAAAGTATCTGTGGAAGCACTTCCTTATTTCTTCTGGTTTCTGAACTATTTTTCCTTGAATCTCTAAGTTTGTAACCGTATTTAACTTTTGCCTTTTTTTCAGCTGCCAGGCTAGCAGCTTTCCACATTTATTTGCTGATTCAAACGATCTCTGCTTCATTTGTTTGATTTTCCATTCTATCTCTTGGTTAATCAATTTCGAATATTGTACTTGATGGAATTTAATTTCTCTTAACACCTCCTTTGACTTTGGTTTGGTTCTCAACTTTTTCTCTCCTTCACTTATTTTCTCTAAAATTTTCTCCTTTTTTCCATTCCAGAATTTTCTCTTTATTGTGTTCTGTTGTATCAGAAACCCTCTCATAACTGCTTTACTTGCGTCCCAGATTGTTCTTTTCTCCACCGTAGTGTTCAAATTTATTTCAAAATAGTCCTTTAGCGTTTTTTGGGCCTTCTTAACAATCTCTTGGTCCCTTAACAAGGTGTCATTCATCCTCCATCTGAAGGATCCGGTTGGCATAAGTCTCAATTCCATTTTCAAAGCGTTATGGTCGGAGCAGGTTTTTGGGCAGATTTCCACTTTTCTTGTTTTAGGTGCCAGCCCTCTAGATATCCAAATTTGGTCGATTCGTGTCCATGACAGATGGGCCTCAGAAAAGAAGGTTCCTTCTTTGCCCAAGGGGTTCTTTGTCCTCCAAATGTCAATCAAATCCATATTGTCTGTCATTTCAAAAAACGTTTTAGGAAGTCTGCCGTCTGTTGTCAAATTTTGATTTTGGGATTTGTCCATATTTGTTGACACCACCCCATTCATATCTCCCATCACAATGATATTAGAATAGTCCAAATAATCCAGCATTGTCTCATGCAGCTTCTTATAAAATTCTGATTTTCCATCATTTGGCGCATAAATTCCTAATATCAAAATTTTCTCCCCTTGTGTTTGAATTTCAATTGCAAGAATTCTTCCATAGTCGTCTTTAAATAAAAGTTTTGGTGACAGGTTCTCCTTTGCATATATTACCACACCTCTTTTTTTGACTTTGTCTGATGAGATAAATTCTTGGCCTAGTCTTTTGTTGATTAATACTTTCCTGTGGAGCCTAGTCACATGTGTTTCTTGAAGACATATTACATCCAATTGTTCTTTTTTTAGGATATGAAATATCCTCCTTCTTTTTTCCGGAGAATTCCCGCCATTTATATTCCAACTAAGTAGCTGCAGAGACATCCTGTTCTATTTAAGTTGCTCTTAAGATGGGGTGTCTTCCTTTTCCTCAGATCCCGAGGGTGCAGGCGTAGACCCACCTCCAGGCGGTGTTGGTATAGGTAGAGGTGGAAGCCAATTTGCTCCTTTTTGGAGATCTTCTCCGTGGTCGTGAAGGAACTTTTGGTTGTCTTCAGGTGTTCTAATTTTAACCTTCTTTTCTTTGTAAGTAAAAGATAATCCTTGTGGGAACTCCCACCTATAGGGTATTGCGTTGTGTCTCAGCAATTTTGCTAGTTCTGTATAGGTGGCTCTGAGGTCCAACAGCTGTCTCGGGATATCTCTATAGATTTCCACCCTTTTGTCTTGTATTTCAATTGCTTTTTTAAAGTGAAGGCCTAGGATCTTGTCTCTCTCTTCCTTTGATCTTAGAATTATCAAACAGTCTCTAGATCTGTCCTTCCTTACCAATCTTCCCAGTCTAAATGCCGAGACAATCTTGAAGTCCGTTGTGGGGAGAGAATTAGAGCTTGATTGGGATACAAGCTGGGGCTTAATTTCTCCACCCCTAGTATACTGCCCTCACTGATCCTCTGAGCACGCTGAGATCTGCTTTTCCACTGCAACCTGGAAAACATGCTGATTTATTCCACATTGAAAAGAAAGCCATCCCTTTTTTAACGGCCAAGAATATACTCAGTCTTCGTGATAGTGATACATTTTGCACTGCTCTCTAGGTTGCATCCAAGGCTGATGCCCCTGACGACTTAGTTTTTATACTTTCTGCATGCAAACAGAGCCAGGCTGCCCATGAAGAGGCAGCTTATTTCACCTTGCTTGGGTGCCTCTTCGCAGCCCACTAACTCTCCCCCCTCCTCAGTTGCACACCTGTTTTGACAATGGAACTGTTACGACTTCACTTGTACCCCCAAGGAACAAGGAGGGCAAAGTTGTAATGGAGTGATTTTCAAAACAGAGACCTGAAAGGAAGGTGTGTGGCTGGTTTGAAGCTGTGCTGGTGGCCCAAATCTGTAAAGGAAGCTCAATCCCATCAGCTGCCTCTCTTGTTGTTGCTTCTCCCTCTCTCCCTTCTGGGCTATAGTATTATTATTATCAAGCTGGCTTCCAGGCAAGGCAGCCTCCTTTCCACCAGCAGAAGGAAATAGCCACTAGCCACCCCATCAGGGGGTGGGGAACTGACAAGCTGGCAACTCAGGATTTGATTTTAGGGTTTTTTAAAAGTCCAAAGTGAGGAACCCTTCTGCCCCTGGGCAGCTATAAATAATGGACTTCAGAAATATACTGGGAGCAGAATGGGGCAGTCTTTCTAGCAGAGCTAGCTAATCAACCAAGTTAACTCGAGGTTTAGCGTGAGAGTCCTCCTCCTGGAGCCCACCACCCACCAATTGGATTTTGTATACATTTAGGTGTTGGTTTTGAAAAAGGGAAAGTGTGTGCATGTGTGTACATAACATGCGTTTTGGAAAAAGATTGCCATCTCTTGTTAAGGACCCCCCTGGATTGCATGTGACTTCTCCACTCTTTTTATTCCTCCTTGAGAGGAGCAGAAGCCCCAGCACTGCCTCCCCCCACAGCAGGGCGAGGGTCTTCCCTGCCACTGATGCTGCTCCTGCCACTGCTCATTGCTGGTGGGGCTGCTGAGAAGGAAAGAAGGCAGGAGGGAAAGAAAGAAGTGACTTTCCCCTGTGTTTTCCAGCACAAACCCTTAGCAAATACAATTCCTGGGGGAACACCAATTTGATTTGCCTCAGGCTCCAAAATGTCTGGGGCCAGCCCTGCATGCAAACCATGTGGGAATGTTCAGGGATGCAGGAGAGGATATATTGTTTGATTATAGCCTTTCCAACTTGTGTAAACAGGTTCACATTTTAGCAGAGTAACATTCCCCTTTTTAAACTCACAGCGGATGCGTTTGCTCAGGCTCGCCTCTATAATAACTGTTCTGGTATTTTCCCTTTATTCCCTCATAAAAGATAAGACACCACAGTCTTCTATAAAAGTATAAAAAAGTTCACTCACATTCTGTTCACAATCAGATCCCAGAAGGATTCGGAGGGGAGAGACAGCTGCCCCCCTGCCTACGTCCATGGTCACAACCACAGAATATTGAGGGGATCCAGACCCCTCCTTGAAATCTGGGGGGTTGTCAGTCCCCTGTCCCCCTTGCTTATCACCGAATCTCTTAGCACTGTTCTTTCCAGAAACACATTTGCCCATTCTGGTTCCTAGATGCAGCTCTCTCCCAAGCTAAGGTCTAATCCTGTCTTCTGAAACTCATAGCATCCAATCATTGCTCTTCCACTGTAAGCTGCAAACAGAATTGTGATGGACTTACCACACTTTTTTCTTTCTTACATTCCTCTGCATAACAAGGGACTTGGTACTGTAACCTGTGGGCAGGTAAGGGAGAGGTCAAAATTGGGTGTTTTTATCCCCCCGTCTTTTTCTGTATTGAATTGGCTCTAGTGCATTTCTTGCCGGTTAAGCGCTTATTTCCTTAACCAATGACCGGGGTGGGGTATCACACTAGCGGGGTGTGTGTGTGTTTTTCTACCCTAATGAGAATTTCAACATATTTGGGAAGAGGCTTAGACTGTAGACCTTCTAAATACCACTTGTCAACAGTCAAAACACTCAGAACCAGAAAACACTTATTCAGAGAAAGTTTGGGCCAACTTACTGACACATCCTTGACCTTTCATTGATAATTTCTCTATTTTAAAAATGATGGAATCCAATCTGGTAAATTCAATGCATTTCTGGGGCATTTTATGCAAAATGGGGTGGGTTTTTTGTTTATTTGGGTTTCCAGAGGAAAAATAGTACCGCATATACTCGAATATAAGACAACTTTTCCAGCATACTTTCTGCTGTGCTGCGCTGTGCCTCCCCCAACCGGGCTCCTATGCCTGCTCTTGCAAGCGGCAGAGGGACGAATAGCGAGAAAGGAGCCCTTTCAGGCTGCTCCTTCCTCCTCCACCGCCTTTGCCACTGTCTGCAGCGGCAGAGGAGGAACAAGCAGGAAAAAGGAGGATAGGGGCTGGAAAACAGCCAAAAAGTGTTTCCTCTGTCAACGACCAGGGCACTTTGCCAAGGCTTGCCCGCAGCGTCAAGGCTGGCAAGGGATGGTGGGGGCAACGGCCAAGGAGGAAGGACAGGGGGCCAAGGAACAGGGAAACAATGATTCCACAGGAAAGGAAAGCCAAGGTCGTGACGATGCGTCTGGGGGAGGAGAAAATCCCTCCACAGTACGCAGATTTTGAGGAGGTGTTCAGCAAGCGGGAAGCTGACACGTTACCCCCACATCAGCCGTACAATTGTCAGATCAATTTAGTCCCAGGGACCAAACTGCCGGCAGGTAAGCTGTAATCAATGTCCGACTAAGAAATACATGATTTGAAGGAGTTTATTGATAAGAACTTGAGGAGGGGTTTCATCAGGGAATCCAAGGCGGTGGGAGGGAGTCCTGTGTTCTTTGTGGACAAGAAGGGGACAAATGAGCACCGCCTAGTGGTGGATTTCAGGATTGTCAATTCCTTGACGGAACCCCTGGCCTTCCCCATGCCGAGAATCGACGACATTTTGGCGAGAGTCAGGCGTGGCAGGATTTTTACCAAACTGGACCTCAGGGGAACGTACAATCTGATCAGGGTGTGGGAGGGGGATGAATGGAAAACGACCATGTTTACCCCCCTAGGGGCATTTGAATATCTTGTTATGCCATTTGGATTACAAAGTGGAAGCCCCTGTTTCCAGGCATTCATGCACCATGTACTGGAGTCCCTACTGTACCGGAACTGCGTCTGCTTTTCAGATGACATACTAGTCTTCTCGGAGATGAGGAACAGCACGTAAGAGATGTCCTGCAAGTGTTGGAGAAGCTAAAGGAGCATCAGTTATGGGTCAATCTGGAGAAATGCCAGTTCCATATTTGGGAAGTGGAGGTCCTAGGGTACCGGCTGTCAGATAGGGGACTGGCAATGGACTGGGAGAAGGTGAGAGCCATTTTGGAAAGGGAAAAACCCAAAACCAAAGAAGGATGTACAGAGATTTCTTGGCTTCAGCAACTTCTACAGAAAGTTTATCAAGAACTTTGCCCATTTGTCAGCGCCCATAACTGATTGTCTCAGTGGGAAGAAAAAGTTTATGTGGACTGAGGAGGCGCAAAGGGGATTTGAGAAACTGAAGAATGTTTTTGCATCAGAGGAGCAGCTACTGCACGTGAATCCTGACAAGCCATTACAGGTGGAAACTGACACCTCCGATCGGGCCATCGGAGCAGTCCTGTTGCAGCAAGATGCAGGGGGGGATTGGAGGCCTTGCGCCTTTTTCTCCCGGAAACTGAACAAATTGGAGCAAAACTACAGTATCTATGACAAAGAATTGTTGGCAATTTTTGCGGCTTTTAAGCAGTGGAGACACTTCCTGATTGGGGCTCAGCAGCAGATACAGGTGCATACAGATCGCAAGCACTTGGAATACTGGCGCACTGCGCATGTGCTTTACCAGAGGCAGAACTGTTGGGCGGAGTTTTTGCCAACTTTAATTTTAGGATCCAGTACGTCCCGGGAGAGCAGAACGTGAGGGCAGATGCGTTATCTCGGAAACCAGAGTACTTGGAGGAAAAAGAACCCACCCACCCCCACCCCCCGTGGCTAGGAATACGTTACAGAAGGACAAATGGACCTGTGGAGGAGCACTAGTGGAAGAAGCAAAACTGGTGTGACTCACCAGAGAAGATGACTTTGCTCAAAGGAAATTCAGCGAGCTCAAGCGGGGGTTGGGAGCAGGGGGGGTTAAGGAGAAAGGGGGGCTGTTGTTCTACAGAGGAGCATTGTATGTACCAGGAGAGTCCCTAAGGGTCAGAGTTCTCAAACAGCTCCATGACAACCCCACTGCTGGGCATTTTGGGCAACACAAGATCATATTGTTAGTTACGCGGGATTTTTGGTGGCCCAAAGTAAGGGAGGATGTGTGAGATTATGTGCGAGGATGCGACATTTGTCAAAGGGCAAAGGGTGAGAGGGCGGCGCCAGCGGGGTTGCTAGAACCCTTGCCCACACCCGGGAGGCCATGGGACGTGGTGTCCATAGACTTCATGACGAACCTGCCCATATCCAGAGGTAAGATGGTGGTGATGGATCTACTAACTAAGATGTGTCACTTTGTGGCATGTTCCCATCCAGTGACAGCGGAGGAGACCACCAAGTTGTTCGTGGATCACGTATTCCAACTGCATGGGGTCCCTTCGAGGGTAATTTCAGACCATAGAAGGCAGTTCACCTCGTGTTTCTGGCACAAGCTCATGAGTTTGTTGGAGGTAGAGGTGAGCTTCTCGACAGCAAGGCACCCAGAAACTAACGGACAAGCTGAGATAGCGAATGCCCTTTTGCAGCAGTACGTGCGCTGTTATGTCAATCAGGCAGAACGATTGGGTGGAGAAACTAGCACTGGCAGGGTTTGCGTACAATAATGCTGAACATGTGTCTACAGGGATGAGTCCCTTTCTTGCCAATTAAGGGTGCCACCCCAGGGCCTTCCTAGGACGGGGGGAAGAGGCTTGGAGTGTGCCGGCCGCAGAGCAATTTACGGAAGAGATGGAGGCCATACACCAACAGCTCAAGATGAACTTGGAGAGGGCAAGGGAGGCATAAAAGAAAGAGGCCAACAAGCATAGAAGACCAGGGGAGGTCATACAGGTGGTGTGGGATGTAAACACAGGAGCAGTCAATGACAACATTCCTAGAGTGTACATGTTACAACATGGGGAGGGATGTCTGTCCAGCAAGCAGGTAAACTTCCTGGGGACGGACTTCCTCCGCATGTGACCAGAGGTGGGTGTGGCCTCACCTGTGCAGGTAATGACAAAAGCACAGGGCAGGCAGCCATCTCTCTCTCTCTGCCATCACCTTTCCAAGAAGCAGGGTGCCCTCTTGGCTCTCAGCCAAGAGAGGAGAGGGCTATCTTCCTATAAGATAGATTCTAAGTGTATTTTACCTTTTTAAGCCTGTCTGCCATCTGGGATCATATTGTGAACAGATCGTGAATAAACTCTTTTATACTTTTATAAAGACTGTGTTGTGTCTTGTATTTTAAGAGGGAACAAAGGGGAAATTACCAGAGTAATTATTATAGAGGTTCTAGCGAACCTGTGCACACTTTACCGTTGCGAACTTAAAGGGGAATGTCTATAAACTCTGCTGATATTTTGGGAGCTTGTTAGCACAAGTTGGATAAGGATATAATTAGTCAATATATCCTCTCCTGCACCCCAGAACATTCCCACAGGTGGGAGACAAGGTGTGGTTGTCATCCAGGGGCTGCCCTTGAGGAGGAGGTGCAAGAAACTGCAGCCTAGGAGAGTGGGCCCCTTTGAGGTCATCCAGCAGGTCAATCCAGTAGCATTTAGGTTGAAGCTGCCAGACAACATGAGAATACACCCGGTTTTCCACAGGTCCCTGCTGTCACCTTACAGGGAGAGGCAAGGCTGCCCAGGGAGGGGGCAGGAGGTACCCACCTCACCAAACGTAGAAGAGAGGGAACAATGCAACAGTGACGGAGAGACTTGACTCCAGGTGGAACAGACATCAACTAGAATATCTAGTTGCCTGGGAGGAGGTGCCCAATTCTGAAAATGCGTGGATTTCTGAGGGGTGCGCAACAGAGGAGTTTCTCATAGAGGAATTCCACGCTCTCTTCCCAGACAAGCCCAAACACTCGGGGAGGTTTTTTGGAGAAGTGTTTGGACCCACAGAGGATGAGGGGGACTTCAAGGGATTCCCACCCTTGGGGGGGGGGGAATAGTTGATGAAGTTGCTGAGAGCTCTGATGAGGAGAAACACCCCGAGGACTCTCCAATGGGGACGGGGTTGGGGGGGTTGAGAAGCAGTTTTTGAGGACACAGAGGATGACGATTCTTTCCTTAGATTCCCACCCCCTCCTCCCATCGCCAGTGAGGGTGAGGTAGTTCAGAACCCCACCGATGGGGGGGGGTTTGAGGGGGGTGGATGTCAGCCTCCTCTGGCTTCTCCCTTCCAGACTTGAAATTATACTATGAAGCAGCTTGCATCACGTGGATTCGGGATTGGATAAAATTAGAAAGAGATGAAATACTGGACTTGGAAGGACATGATAATAGATTTGGTTGGCATTCATAATTATGGTACAGGAAAGATATAAAAAAGGTTTTCATAATCATATAATAAGAAAAACACTTATAAAAGTTTGGAATAAATATAAAAACTTTCTAGAACCAAAAAACCCATGGTGGCTCTCACCGGTGGAAGCATTAGCATTAAAACCACTTAGTAAGGGAGGAATTGGCTGACATAGAGAATTATTAATAGAGGCGGGAAAAGGGTTAAGGCTGAAAGGCTATGAGGAACTGAAGACCTTTTTACAAAGCTGGCTACATCATAGACAATTAAATGAACAGTTTAAGGAAGACAATAAGAAAGGTTTTAGTTATACAGTTTCAAACTTTCAAAAAGAGATAGTCGAGAGTGACACAAAATTACTTTAAAAAACGTATTATCTCCTACTTTATGGGGAAACGTTAGATGAAATGGTAAAATCAGCACAAATAAAGTGGGCTCAGGGTTTAGGTCATAATATACAACTTGAAGATTGGGAAAAGATGTGGAAGGTGAACCTAAAATTTACAGATTGTATCTTACTGAAAGAGAATTATATGAAAATGATATATAGATGGTATATAACACCAGAGAAAGTGGTCAAAATGTATAAAAAGGGATAAGAAACTTGTTGGAAATGTAAAGAAAAAGATGGGACATTCTATCATATGTGGTGGGAATGCAAAAAGATTAGAAATTATTGGGAAATGATATATAATGAATTGAAAAAAATGTTTAAAAAGACTTTTGTTAAGAAACCAGAAGCATTCCTTCTAGGAATTTTAGACCAAGATGTAAAAAAAGAAAATTGGAAATTATTTATGTATGCAACAACAGCGGCAAGAATTATATTAACACAAACTTGGAAGACAGAAGAAATACCAACAAAAGAACAATGGCAAGGGAAACTTATGGAATATGCAGAACTGGCAAAACTAACAGAAAATTTACATGAAAAGGACAACAAATACTTTAAAGGAGAATGGGAACCATTTACAACATATATGAAGAGGCAACATAAAGTAATGGACTCATTGGCAGGGTTTGAGTAAACAATAACAACTGTTTACAACAACAAAAAAATAAGACTACAGTGGTACCTCAGGTTACAGACGCTTCAGGTTACAGACTGTGCGAATCCAGAAATAGTACCTCAGATTAAGAACTTTGCTTCAGGATGAGAACAGAAATCGGGCGGCGGCGGGAGGCCCCATTAGCTAAAGTGGTCCCTCAGGTTAAGAACAGTTTCAGGTTAAGAACGGACCTCCAGAACGAATTAAGTTCTTAACCCGAGGTACCACAGTATATGTATTGAGCAAATTTTAGGGAAACAATATGCAGGGTGAACGATATGGAAATAAAACAAAACGGGAGTATGAGGGAAGTCCAGGGGAGGAGGGTGGAAATATGATAAATTGTTAAAGATATATTGTTAGAAGAAGTATACATGGAAAAATCAATAGAAAAGAAAGGTGAAAGTGACCTTTTCCTTCTGAATTTCACCAGTTGCCTCTCAATCTGAAACAAAATTGACAATGACCTGAGAATTCTTACAAGGAAAAGGATGGCTGTGAAAAGCACTTTATTCTAGTCTAAATATTTTGGCAATTTTTTTGCTGTTGGGTCCATATACATTAGAAATTTGGAAGGCTATGATCCACCGACAGTCTCCTGGGGGTGTGGCTGTATCACTGTGGGTGGAGAGAAGCTTACTGTGGGGTGCACACTCTCAGCTCCTCATTATTTTTAATATATAGGCTATTCTTGGCAATGGCTGACACCCTTGACAGTTTTTTGGACCCCAAAAATCACTGGGTTGGACACAATGCCATCTTGTAGAGGCCAGTATCCTCCATACTGAGTGTCTTGTTTGAAATGGTCCAAAGCTTATGGTGGTCACATTTCTACTTCCTTGTTCTTTTTCTACATATTTTGGCTATTAATTTTAATGGGTATTGTTCTGTGTGTCCTAAGGGCGCTGAAGGTATTTGTAAAGCCACAAGACTGCTGAAACGTTCCAAATTATTCCAAATGCGCTAAATGCCTGGCGGCTGGCGCTAAAGTAAAGATACTCCCCAAAATTGCAAGCAGATGGTTGTTTTCCTTCCCTCCTTCACTGCTGCAGCTCAGCGCTGCTGTCAGACTGATCGGCTGCGAAGGTCGGGATCCACCAAAGCCTTACCATCCCTGACGGAGAGGAGCCTGTCCGCCTTGTCTTTGCGACCAACGGTCCTCAGTGCTTTGGCCGCCACCTCGACTGCGTAACTTCCGCCGTAGTAGCTGAGCAGCGGGTCTCCGAGACGAGAGGCGCCTGCCTTGTGCAGAACCTCCCCGGGGATGCGGACGAAGCCCTCCTCGAGCGGGATCTCGCGCAGTTTGCCCAGGAAACTCCGCCGCTCGTCCTCATTCAAATCCTGCAGGGCCCATCGCAAGGCGCAAGAGATATGAAGATTGCTCCTGGGGAGGCACCAGAGGGAAAAGTCGCCCCCGCTGCTACTCGGGTGCCCAGCATCGTAAAGGCTTCGGGACCCCTGCTGTCTCAGCAACTTGAGGAGGGGATCCTCCTCCCTCTCCCCTTCCTTCCTCCCCCCCTTCTCCTCGGTGGACCTGCCGGCCTCTTTCGCCTTCAGCTTCTCGCCTCCTTCCTCCAGGGGCTCCTTCGCCGAGGGGTCTTCGGGGGTCGCCATGGCGCCCCTGCCCAGAGGAAAGTCTCGCCCCGCGGCAGAGCCGGAGACGCGGCAGCGTCCGAAAAGAGGAAGAAGGAGGCAGGCGACGCCCTCGGGGAAGCGGCTCCTCCGCGGGCGCTTGGCGGGGGCGGAGAATCCCGAGGTTTCCTCCTGTCGTGTAAAGAATCAGCGCCGGACCTGGGAAGGGTCTTCCCGGCGTTCCCAGAAGACTGGCTGGCTTGCTGGCAGGGGGGGGGGGCGGCAAAATGAAACACGCCGTTTCCTTCCAATTTGGCTCAACCTCTAAAAGCGTATCAGCCACCAGCATCTCCTCTCTCCCCCGCTGCCAAAAGGAGCGCATCCGCCCTTGCTTAACCGCAGGACCCAAAAAGGCAGAAACGAAACTGCCTGGTGAGCAAAGAAAGAGGGTGGAGCGCGCCTCTTTCTCAGCGCGGAAGGGAAGCCCTTGGCCGCCGCCTCTTCCTCGGAGAACCCAAAGTGCCTGCCCACCTTCTGGCTGCGGGATTCCGAAGACCGTCTGCCGCTGCAGGGGGGGGCGCAACCAGGGGGGCCTAGATGAAGTAAAACAAGAGAAAGGACTAACTGAACAATCACGTCGGCTTTGCCCCCCCAACAAAACTCCTACCCCCCCCCCAAAAAAAATCCTGTGAACGCCCACGCGCCGGTGCCTGAAGGACCCCCTCGAGAACCTGAAAGATGAGCTGCAGAAGTTCAGGGGAAAACTGAAGGCAATTCCAGTTGATGGATGCATGCCATTCCCAGAGGGCGCTGAAGGAGAGGATGCCATGCACGTGAGCCTGCTCCAGCTTCACTGCTACACGGAGGGGGACGCCCCACACCTGACTGCCCAGATCAGGGGTCCCCAAACTAAGGTCCGCAGGCCGGATAAGGCCCGAGGCACTCGTTTATCTGGCCCAGGGTCACCCACTGCCACTGCCCGCTCTTATCGGTGCTGCGCTGCGCGGCTGCCCACTTCCGGGTTGGAGGAGCACCGGAAATAGCTTGTGCACATGCGTTATTTGCACATGTGCAAGCATTATTTCCAGTTCACATCTGAGTTGGAGGAGGCGCTGGAGACACTGGCCCGAGGCGTGGTATGTTTGCTGACCCCTGGCCCAGATCTTCAGTGGGATTAACTGCAGCATAGGAGCCAAGTCCCAGGGCCCAAGGTCCCTTTGCCCCCCCTAAAATATTTGAAGGGGCCAGGTCCACCTCCAAGGTTGATGGTCACAGCCATTCAAAGGATGTGATCTTGTGATCCATTATGTGGGGTGAGGCTTACCTGCACCCCTGAACAGCTTAATCAAGTTGGCTCCCCTGAACTGCAAGTGGCACCTTTGGGAAAGCAGCAGCAAAGGTGCTTGGCAGGGTGGAGTCCGCGGGCTCTTTGGGCACCTGCAGCAGGTGGTGCCAACGCTGGAGGGAGCTTGCAGGAAAGCCTGCCTGTTCGCTCTTTCTTTCTTTCTTTCTTTCTTTCTTTCTTTCTTTCCCTCCCTCCCTCCCTCCCTCCCTCCCTCCCTCTCTTTCTGCAGACGATTGGGGGCTGGGGGCATTTTGGGCTGCACTAAGAAAGATGTCACCACCCCAGCACAGAAGGAGTGTTTTTTCCTGTTTTCCTCCTCTGCTTTGTCTTTTGGCAGGGGAGGGGGAAACTCAACGCTTTCTCAAACGCTCCGGGTTCCATCAGTGCCTTAGTTCTCTAACAATGGTTAAGGAAACATGATGCATCTCAAGGGTTTTCCCATCTGTCGGCAGCTGCTTCCTACTGCTACCCAAGCATTGCTCTTCTGCTGTAAACTATGAGTAAAAATTGAAATTGACCTTCCACGTGTGTGTTTTCTTTTCTGTGTGTAGTTTCTTCCATTCACACCACAGTGAGCAAGAAACGGATGCTGCAGCCAAAATGACCATTTCTGTTTACTGTACATGTGTATAAAGGGATTAATAGACTTCATAAATTCCTCTGTGAACACCTCTATGAATTGTTTTTCACTGAGCTTCTATGGAAGGAAATTTAGACAAAGGGTTTCACATTTCCTCCTTGCCTCAGATCATACTCTTTTTTGTTTGCCTGCTGATGGAAATGTGTTGTTTGCTCTCGCTCTCTCTCTCTCTCCCGGGGAAGCATTGCAGAAGAGCTAATAAAGTGGAACAATGGCTGAATTGGAAATAAATGACTGAGATAATTCCAAACAAATCCCCCCTGATAGGTCACTCCAGCCCACTTTTTCACCAAATGAAGACACCTCTAGCCTGTATAATAAACATAAATCTGCCCTTATTCCCTTATGGGGGACACAAGAGCCCTTATAGAGTCCTTTGCAGGTTCTCCATCGGTCGGAGAAAATAAGAGGCCAACCAGAGAATATTGAGAAGCAAAGCAGCTAGTAAGCCTGATCTTTATTGATCTGATGCCCCCCTTCACACACAGGAGGAGGACCCAGAACCAAGGTGTGTCTGCCCTTATATAGACATTTTAAATTGCCCGCCTTAGAGTCCAAGACCACCCCCAGAAACATCATACCTACATCACAGAAGAGGCTGTCTACAACAGAAATCTGAGTGTGTTGTTTACTTCCTGTCTGGCAGGTTATCTGTTAATGCTTACTTGATTGGATACCCTGGGGAGCCTGGCCAGTCTTTTATAATGATAAATACTTAGTTCCTGAGCCAGGTCACAGGCTCAGCCTATTCATACACAGACATACCCTTAAGACAGGATTCGTGAAGGAAAAGGCAATGGGGAGGCTTTTCCATTTCCTTGACCTTGCAGAGAAATCATTTGGTCAGTTTGGGAGCCGAAAATGGTTTCAAGGCTGTTTTCCTGTGCTGCTTCAGAAATGTGGTTTATATATTTATGTACGTGTTTGCTTGGTACATTTATGAACATTTATTATATATTTCTTTAGTCCTGTCCGACTCTTCGTGACCCCATGGACCAGAGCACGCCAGGCACTCCTGTCTTCCATGCCTCCTGCAGTTTGGTCAAACTCATGGTCGTAGCTTCGAGAACACTGTCCAACCATCTCGTCCTCTGTCGTCCCCTTCCCCTTGTGCCCTCATATATATATATATATAGAGAGAGAGAGAGAGAGAGACCTTACATTTTTTGTTTCACCTGGAACTGAAAACATAATCTGTGTTTATTTAAAAAAAAAAAAAACCACCCAGAAGGCACAAATATACTTATTCAACAGACACTCTTACCTCATTTACAAAACAATGTACGGAGTTGCTAAACTGTTTTCCCAACCCATCCACAAATACACAAACATATACACATTTTGCCTGCCAATTTGGGGGAATTTGGACAAGGCAGTCTGATTATAAAATGGGAAACCAAGTATGGGAATTTTGTGATATTGGACTAGGGACAAAGGAGGTCCACCATTGCTGGATTGTCCTGCAACATAGCAAGTTGTCTTATACAGTGGTACCTTGGTTCTCAAATGCCTTGGTTCCCAAACACTGAAAACCCAGAAGTGTTCTGGTTTTCGAATGTTTTTTGGAAACCAAATGTCCAATGCGACTGTTGGCTATTGTTTCAGGGGTGCCTGCACAATCAGAAGCTGTGGCTTAGTTTTCAAACATTTCAGAAGTCAAACGGACTTCCAGTTTGCGTTTTTGTTTTTGAGGCTTTTTCGGTTAATTTGTTTTTGTGACTGTGTGGAAGCCAGTTCAGCTACTGACTGATTGTGTGACTGCGGAAATGGATAAAAGCCCCCGCCCCCATCCAAACAATGACTATCATCAGTGCAGGTAAGAAAAAAATGTAATTTTACTTTTCCGCATCTACAATACATAGTACAGTACATTGATTATTGCTTTCATTTTATAAATCAATGGTCTTGTTAGATAGTAAAATTCATGTTAAATGCTGTTTCAGGGGTTGTTTTTAAAAGTCTAGAACGAATTAATCCATTTTGCATTACTTTCTATGGGAAAGTGCACCTTGGTTTTGGAACGCTTTGGTTTTGGAACAGACTTCCGGAACAGATTAAGTTTGAGAACCAAGGTACCACTGTACTGAGTCAGATTATTTGCCTGATGTAGTTCAGTGCTGTCTACACTGACAGAGTTTTCCAGAGTTTCAAAGAGGAGATTGAACCCAGGACCTTCTACATGCAAAGAAATTTATCCCTTAAATTGTATGGCTGCTGCAGAGAAAGAGCTTGAGAGATCTGCATCCATTAGCCGCCTCCTCCTCCCTCTAAACTATCACCAGCAAGTGACCACGTGGCTGCAGTGGAGGAAGAGGTGGAGCAGAAAGCTTTCTCCCTTGGTTCAGCTGAGCAAACAGCTGCCATTCGGTTCCTCTCCTCCCTGAAATGTTTCATTCAAGCTCATCGTACTCAGAACCATGTAACTAAGAGCTAGTGCTAGAGGTGCTTGTTTTCATCTTCCCTCCTCTTCTCTTTTTCCTTTTGGATTCTGAATTTTAGATTGCAAGCCGGTGAGGTAGGACTTTTAATCTGCATACAAATCCTTAGTCAATTTTAAGTATTTGAAAAATGATAAATATAGTATCAATAACAAAATGTACTAGTTTATTCGCCACCTCTTTACTGGGTGGAAAGGTTAGAATCCAGGCCCCTGGTTGTCTGTTCTTCATATAGGAGGTAGAATCATTTTCTCTGGAGCAGATTTCCTAAACTTTTGGGTATCAGGGGCCCATTTGGAAATCTAAGAAACTGCCATGGGCACTACAAAATCCCAATTCACGGGGGGGGGGGGGGATGGCAATGCTCAGAACCTACCCACTCAAAACACCTCAAACATCTCACAAAAGCAGAGAACAGGTTTCCAAACAAGGACCCCCCCCCAAAAAAATGACCCACCAACCACCAGTTTTTTACAGAAAAAAATTAATCTGGGAGGGGCAGGGGACATTGGCAGGCGCCAGTGGGTTCTCTGAGGGCATCATGTGGGATGTGAAACACAAGAGCAGTCAAGTACAGTGGTACCTTGGGTTACATACGCTTCAGGTTACAGACTCCGCTAACCCAGAAATAGTACCTCGGGTTAAGAACTTTGCTTCAGGATGAGAACAGAAATCGTGCTCCAGCGCCGCGGCAGCAGCAGGAGGCCCCATTAGCTAAAGTGGTGCTTCAGGTTAAAAACAGTTTCAGGTTAAGAACAGACCTCCAAAACAAATTAAGTACTTAATCCGAGCTACCACTGTACAACATTCCTAGAGTGAACTTGTTTACACATGGGGAGGGATGTTTGTCCAGCCAGCAGGTAAACTTCCTGTTTCCTTCTGGGCTGGGACAGACTTCCTCTGCATGTCACTAGAGGTGGGTGTGGCCTCACCTGTGCAGGTAATGACAAAAGCACAGGGCAGGGCAGCCATCTCTCTCTCTCTTTGACCACATGCATCAAAGAAGCAACATCTACTAAGCCAAAGATGCCCTCTTGGCTTCCAGCCAAGAGAGGACAGAGGGACTGTCTCCTTATGAGATAGTTTCAAGGTTTATGTTACTTTTCTAAGCTAAGTTTGCCTTCTGGGATCCGATTGTGAACAGAATGTGAGTAAACTCTTTTTATACTTTTATAGAAGACTGTGTCGTGTCTTATCTTTTATGAGGGAATAAGGGGGAAATACCAGAACAGTTATTATAGAGGCTTTAGCGAGCCTGAGCAAACGCATCCACTGTAAGTTTAAAAAGGGGAATGTTACTCTGCTAAATTGTGAACTTGTTAACACAAGTTGGAAAGGCTATAATCAAACAATATATCCTCTCCTGCATCCCTGAACATTCCCACACATTATGGTTCCTACAAGCACCGAGGGGGCTAAACAGAAAGAGAAAATAGAATTGGCCTTTATCAAAGAGGACAGCTTGATGTTCCTTCTCACTCCAGTGTCCCCAAGTCAAATGTGACGGCCTCCTCCAGGTTCTTCCCACTGTCGCTACCTGCATTTCCTTCCCCAAAGTATATTTCCTTGTTTTTCTTGCTCATACAATAATAATAATAATAATAATAATAATAATAATTTATTATTTATACCCCGCCCATCTGGCTGGGCCTCCCCAGCCACTCTGGGCGGCTTCCATAAAAACCAAAAATACAGTAAAATGTCACACGTTAAAAACTTCCCTGAACAGGGCTGCCTTAAGATGTCTCCTGAATGTCAGGTAGTTGTTTATCGCTTTGACATCTGCTGGAAGGGCGTTCCACAGGGCGGGCGCCACTACCGAGAAGGCCCTCTGCCTGGTTCCCTGTAGCTTTGCTTCTCGCAGTGAGGGAACCGCCAGAAGGCCCTCGGCGCTGGACCTCAGCGTCCGGGCAGACTGATGGGGGTGGAGACGCTCCTTCAGGTATACTGGACCGAGGCCGTTTAGGGCTTTAAAGGTCAGCACCAACACTTTGAATTGTGCTCGGAAACGTACTGGGAGCCAATGCAGGTCTTTCAAGACCGGTGTTATATGGTCTCGGCGGCCGCTCCCAGTCACCAGTCTAGCTGCCGCATTCTGGATTAGTTGTAGTTTCCGCGTCACCTTCAAAGGTAGCCCCACGTAGAGCGCATTGCAGTAGTCCAAGCGGGAGATAACCAGAGCATGCACCACTCTGGCGAGACAGTCCGCAGGCAGATAGGGTCTCAGCCTACGTACCAGATGGAGCTGGTAAACAGCTGCCCTGGACACAGATTTGACCTGTGCCTCCATGGACAGCTGTGAGTCCAAAATGACTCCCAGGCTGCGCACCTGGTCCTTCAGGGGCACAGTTACCCCATTCAGGACCAGGGAATCCTCCACACCTGCCCGCCTCCTGTCCCCCAAAAACAGTACTTCTGTCTTGTCAGGATTCAACCTCAGTCTGTTAGCCGCCATCCATCCTCCAACCGCCTCCAGACACTCACACAGGACCTTCACCGCCTTCACTGGTTCTGATTTAAAAGAGAGGTAGAGCTGGGTGTCATCCGCATACTGATGAACACCCAGCCCAAACCTCCTGATGATCTCTCCCAGCGGCTTCATATAGATGTTAAAAAGCATGGGGGAGAGGACAGAACCCTGAGGCACCCCACAAGTGAGGGCCCAAGGGTCTGAACACTCATCCCCCACCACCACTTTCTGAACACGGCCCAGGAGGAAGGAGCGGAACCACTGTATAACAGTGCCCCCAGCTCCCAGCCCCTCAAGACGGTCCAGAAGGATGCTATGGTCGATGGTATCAAACGCCGCTGAGAGATCCAGCAGAACTAGGAAACAGCTCTCACCTTTGTCCCTAGCCCGCCGGAGATCATCAACCAGTGCGACCAAGGCAGTTTCAGTCCCATGATGAGGCCTGAATCCCGACTGGAAGGGATCCAAATGGTCCGCTTCTTCCAGGCGTGCCTGGAGTTGTTCAGCAACCACTCGCTCAATCACCTTGCCCAGGAATGGAAGATTTGAGACTGGGCGATAGTTGGCCATCGTGGCCGCATCTAAAGATGGTTTTTTAAGAAGCGGTTTAATAACCGCCTCTTTCAGCGGGTCTGGGAAGGCTCCCTCACGGAGGGAAGCATTCACCACCCCACGAAGCCCATCGCCCAGTCCTTCCCGGCTAGCTTTTATAAGCCAGGATGGGCAAGGATCCAGGAGACAGGTGGTTGGTTTCACTCGTCCAAGCAGCCTGTCCACATCCTCGGAGGTAACAGATTGAAATTGATCCCACTCAACTTGACTAGACAGAACTCTAGCACTCTCCCGCCCCGGCCCTGCTCCCACGGTGGAGTCTACTTCTTCCCGAATCTGGGCGATTTTATCTGCAAAAAACTTTGCAAAATCATTGCAGGAGAACATGTGGCCCGTACTGGGCCCCGATGTTGCAGGTGGTTCCGCTAAATTGTGAACCACCTGAAAAAGTCTCCTGCTGCTGTTTTCTGCAGATGCAATAGAGGCGGTGAAGAAAGATACTACATGGCTTCAAGGTAGTCCCCTGACATGCCGAGGCGGAATTCCTGTGCCCCAGAACGGGGCTGTGCCTTGGCTGCCTCTTTATCCTTCCAGGTCGGCAACGAGGAACTTGTTTTTGATCTTCAGGGCCTCGTACAGCTTATCCTTGCAAGCTTGGTTCCAGCTGGGCAGCAACCTGAAGAGCTCCCGCATTTTTTCCTGGCTGGTGCTTTTGGCGGAGATCTTTTGGTACTGCTCGTCATCCAGGACATCGTCCTGCAGCAGCACGTCCAGGATCCCCTCCACGGTGGCCGTCCTCTGGATCAGGGCCTCCCGGTGCCGCTCAATGAAATGCTGCTCCGGTGGGGCTGGAGGCTGTGTCTCTGCCAGAGGAAGAACCGGAATCAAGGGATCCAGCCACACACCAGACATTCACACTTGTCCTCTCTGTGAGGGAAGACTATGGGATCCTTAAGGGTGTGCACAGGCGGGGGAAGGGCCACAGCTCAGCGGCGGAGCGTCTGCAGGGGATGCAGAAGGTCCCAGATTCAATCTCTAGCATATCCAAGTAGCAGTGGGAAAGCTAGTCAGGGTAGACAGTACTAAGCTAGATGGACCTAAGGGTTGACTCTACACGAGGCAGATTCTTGTGTTGTTCCTGTGTACAGTGGTACCTCGGGTTACATATGCTTCAGGTTACATACGCTTCAGGTTACAGACTCCGCTAACCCAGAAATATTACCTCAGGTTAAGAACTTTGCTTCAGGATGAGAACAGAAATCGTGCTCCGGCAGTGCAGCAGCAGCGGGAGACCCCATTAGCTAAAGTGGTGCTTCAGGTTAAGAACAGACCTCCAGAACAAATTAAGTACTTAACCTGAGGTACCACTGTATGTGGAATCTGTGGGAATGTTGTGGCTAGTAGAAGAGGATATATTGATGAAATGTTACCCTTCCTCACTCATGCTAGTGAGTTAGCAGCAGAGTACATTCCTCTTTGTATTTTATGTGCGTCTGCCTCGCTCCTCTATGCAATATCCTGGTGAGCTCTCCTCATTTTCCTAAGGAAAGCTCTTGCCATTGGCTAAGTAAAGAATACAGGCACAGCTGCCTGTGCTTTTTCCATGGCTAAGTATGGCTTACTGCAAACGACTATTCCCATTTTGTGTGTGTGTGTGGGAAGCCTGGACAATTAAAGCAGCATGAAATTGACAGGCATTTGCAGTACAGTGGTACCTCGGGTTAAGAACTTAATTCGTTCTGGAGGTCTGTTCTTAACCTGAAACTGTTCTTAGCCTGAAGCACCACTTTAGCTAATGGGGCCTCCTGCTGCCGCAGCGCTGCTGCTGCACGATTTCTGTTCTCATCCTGAAGCAAAGTTCTTAACCTGATGTAATATTTCTGGGCTAGCAGAGTCTGTAACCTGAAGCATATGTAACCTGAGGTACCACTGTAGTGTGGATCTGGCTTAAGTGAGAGGATTACTGCAGGCTGGAGCAAAGGCCAACACCTAGCAGAGACCTGGAGGTTAGCTTATGGATGTTGATGGGGGACGGACAATATTTAAGAAGATAGAGGCTGGAGCTCACCATTTCTTCCGGAGGTGGTACTGGTGGAAGGCACAGGGATCTGAGGATTACAGCAAGCAGCTGGAACAGAAAAGAGAGTGGATGTTCTGAGTTTTCCGTTCCACACAAACATCATTCATTATTATAGACAAAATTAAAAATGTTTTCTTTCTGATACCTCATTAGATTTTTACCCCAAAACTCTTGATGGCAGGGCAGTTCCACCAAAGGTACCTCTGGGCCCCCCAAACGAGCTCCAACCATAATCAGGAATGGATGGAACTGGAAACATTTCCACCCATTTAACAGAAGCATAACACCATCTCTGCATTTCAACGGATGTGATTTTTAGATGCATGAAACGAGCAACCCTTTCGTGATTATAAGGCCACTAAATATCAGGAAACTAATTTTTGGAAATGTAGAAAGGAGAAAAATACAACAGCTGAGAGGCAGCCATCTAAAATGAAGGTGATGTAAAGATGCACAGAGGATGCAACGGAAAATAGTAAGATATTGAATACCTGCTATATGCATTTATTCTGTGGGAATTTTGAAATACTTCCAAATGGAGAAAAGTGGAAAGAAGATCATAGCTTCCAGTCTGCAGGACACGTATGCCAAGACACGTGGCATGGGTGGATGTGTTTTGACAGTCCTGTGGTTTTAAGTTTTAATTTGTAACATTACTGAAAAGAAAAGCCCTCTGTGGACAGAATTGAGTGATTGAGAAATATATTAGGTACGATTTCCAAATAGGATTTAATTTCCATATTGGGGTGGTACTGCCTGCTCCACAGTGGAACCCTCCCTGTGGAATGCCCTACCAAATGAGGTCAAGGAAATAAAGAACTACACAATTTTTAGAACGCATCTGAAGGCAGCCCTATATCAGGAAGTTTTTAATGTTTGACGTTATCTTACATTTTTATATGTGCTGGAAGCCACCCAGAGTGGCTGGGGAAACCCTGCCAGATGGGCGGGGTATAAATAATAAAATTATTATTATTAATTATTATTATTATTATTATTATTATTATTATTATTATTATTATTATTATTATTATTATGGTAGCGAGGAAGAAGGTACGTGGTGAGGATCTGCTGATTTCAAAATCACTCCTCCCCCTCTTTCTGTGGCTTTCCTTGCAAAAGTGTACCTAATATTTCAGAGGCGCCTCACTAGACCGTGAAGAAAGAGCTCCTCGGACCAACTCCTGATGAGTTGATCGGGACGGATCTGAAAGAGAAGCTGGGAAAGTCCCCCCCCCCCGCCTCCCTTCCCCTCGTCCAATGAGATGATCCGGATCCACGCTTGTCTCCCGGCCAGGCCTCCCCCTCCTCCCTTACTCTTCTCGCCGCCTCCACGGAGCTTCTGCGCCTGGTCCTTGCAGGGGATCTCTTCCAAGACCTGCGCGGTGAGGCGCAGGGCGTAATCCTGCTTGTAGTAGCTGATCAGCAGACTGGACAGATCCACCGCGTCCGCCTTCTCCAGCCGCCCTCGGGGGATGTGCTCGTGGCTTTCCTCGAGCGGGATCTCGGCCAGCTTCGCCTTGAACTTGCGCAGCTCGCCGTCGTGCAAGTTCTCCAGGGCGTCCATCAGGCGCTGCCGGGCGCTCTGGGCCATCGCGCCCCTTCAGCCCGAGAGCGCGCCGGGGAGACCCAAGGAAGGAGGCCCAGGATCGCCCAGGACCCGTTTCCGTCCTCCGAGGAAGAGGGAGGAGCCGGAGGAGGAGCTGCCGCCGCTTCCTTTCCGCGCTGAGAAAGAGGCGAGCACTGAGCAAATGCAAGAAAATGCCTCCGCGTCCGTTTGCTCACCCGGCGCTTTCGCTTCTGCCTTTCGCGATCCTGTTTTTTGTTTGCAACACTTGACTCCTGCTGGCTAAGTTGAGATGAGCTGTTTGATAGGGCGAGCTTGTTTTTCAATAGCCGCAGGAGGAGGCGCGCCGAACCACCCCCCGGTTTAAAAAGACCTAAGAAACTTTTGTGTACAGTGGTACCTTGGGTTACATACGCTTCAGGTTACAGGCTCCACTAACCCAGAACTAGAACTTTGCTTCAGGATGAGAACAGAAATTGGGCTCCGGCGGCGCGGCAGCAGCAGGAGGCCCCATTAGCTAAAGTGGTGCTTCAGGTTAAGAACAGTTTCAGGTTAAGTACGGACCTCCGGAACGAATTAAGTACTTAACCCGAGGTACCACTGTACTTGACTTAGGAATTATGGGGTTCATTTGCCTCCCTGCAGCCTGCCTTGGCTAGCAAGCAGGTAAACCATTTAAAAGCTGTTCCAGCTTCATTAAGTAAAGCATTTTGAATGCTTGTGTAGGAGAAAGGAGGTGTCAGAGGCTATAATTATTGGGCTTCTTTCAGAGGTTTTTAGATGGGATAGATCTCACAAAAGATCGCATAGCTGGAGGGAGCTCCTCCAACCTGTCAGCAAGATTGCAAAATCTCTAACCACGATCTCTTTGCTCAAACAGAAACCTGAAGATCAAGCTGACTTTCTGATTTTTTCATAATAAAAAAATTCCTTCCAGTAGCACCTTAAAGACCAACTAAGTTAGTTCTTGGTATGAGCTTTCGTGTGCATGCACACTTCTTCAGATACACAGATACACAGAAGTTGTGTATCTGAAGAAGTGTGCATGCACACGAAAGCTCATACCAAGAACTAACTTAGTTGGTCTTTAAGGTGCTACTGGAAGGAATTTTTTTATTTTGACTATGGCAGACTAACACGGCTACCTATCTGATTTTTTCATGCATACAATAAGGAAAACGCTTTCCTTTTTCACGCAAAACAACCTTTGGCATTCTGGGTTTTTGGTGCTTAGCAGCAGGTGCAAGAGCGATTACTTATACTGTACAGGAGTGCCCTCGAGTGGCCAGATGGAGGTAGCGCAGTCCTAGCACGCTGCCTTTAGCCTCCTTTCCCAGTGCTAGCTACCAGGGCCGAATCCTGGCTAGTTTCCTAGCTGGAAGGAGCTGGAACCTCCCGCATAATGTGAGGTTGCTCAGGCAGCCTCTCTGCCTGCACTAACCATGGTGTAGATAGGGCCTAATATTCTCACGGGGGGAGGGGGGGACAGGAGCTCCCGATGGCAAAGGGTATCATTGCACGGACTTTAAAATGTGGCAAGCCAGGCCTCCTGCTTTTGGGGTCCCTCCTGGTCATTCCACTGCGGTGGGTTCCTGGGCAAAGTCCTACCTTGCTGGACTAAATGAACACACATCTGACAGTAGAAAAAATCAGAAGTATTCGCAAACCAGTAGAAGAACATTTCAGATTACTGGTGACTTGAAAGCTGCCTTTCTCCAAGAGAGGAATTATGGTCACTGGTCTTATTCTTCTTATTCTTCATAGCACTGATTCAGGGATGGAGAACCCACCTCTGGCTGACTTGCTACAGGCTGTCCTTTTTGCATTTCATTGGCACTTCACTCCACTTTCCCACCTGCATGCACATTGCACATGTACTCCCGCGAACTGAGGTTAATGCTTCATTCATCTGATGAAGTGGACCCATGAAAGCTTATGCCATAATGAATATGTTGCTCTTTAAGGCGACTCCAGATCCTTGTTGCTATTCCTGTAATGGCTTTCCTTGTAGAAAATGCTGAACTAGGTGAGTGATTGGTCAGGCCCATTTGAACAGATCTTTTGTTTATCTGAACCAAGTATATCACCCATTCGAGCAGAACGTTTGACTGTCTGATACTAATATTTATTATTATTTATTGAATTTATATCCTGCCCTTCCTTCCCAAGGAGCCCAGGACAGCAGGTACACAATTTAAAAACCAAAACCAAACATTCTAAAACAGTTAAAGCATTCTAAAAGCAATTACAATTTAAAAAAAATCAAAAACAGATAAAAGTTTTAAAAACAACAACATTCTAAAAGCAGTTGCAGTTAAAACCATTCTTCCATCCAGTGGTCTCATGGTTTTTGCCCCTTTGAGCAGATGTTTTGTTTCTTCAAACCTAATATTTCACTGACACACCTCTTGGCTCTGCTCTGGAGTCATCTTTGTGCAAACGTTTCCTGGAAACCAGGCTAATAGGGGAATGCTGCCGACTCAGGGTGCTTCCAGACTGTTGCTATTTTCGGGTGGGATGCAATCACATATTAGCAATTTCAGGTTGTGCAATGACAGTTGACTGGGAGGTCCTGTGCAATCAATCCGCTTCCCCCAAAGACCAGACTTTTTGTGATAAGGAAAGTGAAGGGGAAATGTGCTGGAAAGTGTGGGATAGGACTTACTTGGATGCAAAGTCATCTCACCTCCCCACAAACAAATCAGAAGCCAATGCTCTTTCAATAGCAGTAGTGTGACTGATGCAACACTCATGCAACGCAGAACAATAATTATACATAATTATACATACTTTATCAACCTTCTGAGGAAAAATGCAAAACATTAAACAAAGCCACAGAGACTTGCGAACTACCCAACCTAAGATGAACTTATAATGTCTGGTTTCAATAGATTTTTCAAATGCTTAACTCAGTCTTTTAGATAAGTTCATGAAGATACCAACCAAAGATAAGTTCGGTGTTATTCACAATACCGAGAGATGCTAGTGGAGTTGTAGACAATAAAGTTGTAGACAGGGTGCCGGCGTTTTGCACCTGTTTCGCCCTGGCAGTCCAAATGATCAAGAGGCCGCTGTCCGCCCCCAATGGAGCCCTTTTACTGGGGCTTTCAGGTAGCACACCCCCAAGATAGTTTTCCAGGCTTCTTCAGCGGCCTAATCTCAAAGTCTTGATATGTATATTGATACTCAATCTTATAGAGAATACTCTTTCTTGGCTTAAGCTTAAGAGACTGATTTGCTTAGCCTATTCAATGCTCATTCAACAGCCAGCACTGTCCAATCTCCCAGCAAACAAATCATTACACATTCATCCAGAACAGGCCATCTAGAAACAAACCCAGCCAGGAAGTGAGGAGGCGCTGCAAGTCAGCCACTAGGTGCCTCTGTAGGGCTGCTTCAAGGGAAGAGCTTGACAAAGTTTGCAGTTGGGTGGCAGCATGGAAGGCTGCATAGCCTATGGCAGGGGTCAGCAACCTAAGGCCCATGGGCCAGAAGTGGCCCATGGAGTTCGTTTGACCACCCCATGAGCCGCCCCCGAACTGAGTTGCCTGCTCGCGCACTGCGCTAAACTGATGTGGCATGGGGACTCGCTTCCGCAGCACCAGAAATTACGCGATCCAGCCCACGGAGGGATCTCTGCAGGACCAATCCGGCCCAGGCAAGATAAACCTTGCTGACCCTGGCCTATGGTACCAAAAGATGCTGGGTGGTTAATCACTCTGCACTGGACCAGTTGAGAGGGAGACAGGCTTTCAGATTTAAGGCTCAGGGTCACGGCCCCCATTCCTTCAAAGATTCCTCACTAGACCTGAAGCTTGGACCGCAACTACTAAGACACCAATCTTCCTAACTTTTCTCGCAGGGTCCTTGTAAGGTCCCTGGAGGAGGAGGGGATCATGTAAAATTGTGTCAGTGCTGTGCCACTTCAGATTGCAGGCAGTGCTTCTGGAAAACAGATGCCAGGGTGATGCCTGGGCTGGAACCTTTTCTCCCTGACAAACCTGGACCAGAACACACCTGGGCCTCCATTTTCAGTCTGAAGTGATAACAGCAGGGCAGGGAATCTCCAAACATGGCCCACCAGGCTGCTTTTGGGAAGCCACTTCCCCCACACTACACCTGATGTCCTATGTTATGTCAGGTGTGGGGTAGGTAAGGGCAGGGCTTCAAGAGAACCATCCAGACAAAGTGGCTTCCCAATTGACCCTTTGCTGGAGCAGGGCCCACTCCCAACTGCCTGTCAGTGGATGGTTGGTAGGAGGGCACCATTCTCAAGTCGGCAGGGAGCAGTTTCCATGCGGTGGAAGCAATTTCTCCCTCACGGAGCTTCTTTTTTTGAAGCCAACAGAATCAGAGGTTGAAAGGAGCAACACAAACTGGCATGCAAACCGTCAGGTTGGCAAGGCCTCTTGTGCTGCCGTTCCCAAGCATGGGAACTCCACGTCTGAGAGTTTGACAGGTGGGTGGGACAACACAAAGTTGGCCCACAGGCAAGGCCGTATTTAGGTTTGATGAGGCCCTAAGCTACTGAAGGTAATGGGGCCCTTTATATGTCCAGCTGTCCTCTGTCAACAACAAATTGTCGCTGTTTTTTGTGTTGAATATATGCTATATGGTAATTTATGGACCTAGTAGGTATCTATAGCCATTTGCACATAACAAAATATGTATTATATCAAAGCAATTGTTGAACTGAAATACAATTAAGAAGAAGTATCCAGTTTTTTCCCCCTTAAATTTTTTCAGGCCCCCTAGAGAGTGGGGCCCTAGGCTTTAGCTTGTTTAGCTTATATGTAAATCCGGCACTGCCCATAGGGGCAGAAAAAAAACCCATCCTGATACACAGTCGTGGTGCAGGTTCACCATCTAATCACCTCCTGTACCCAGTGTTCACCCCAAATACCACCCAGTCCATGACTCACCCAGAAGATCGAGCTTCACCCCCCACCCATGTCTTATTCCACCCAGCTCAGTTCCCTCTGCCTGTTCCTGAAAATCCCCAAATGCCAAATGTAATGGTCAAGTTGCCTGTCAGTCTGCAATATCCTTTGCTAGGAAACTCTAGAGCTTCCACTTTCCCCAGCCCTCAGCTGCTCCATGCACTCAAGAATGCAACTAAGGGGCTGTCCCTTGCCCGCCCGCCCCCCCCCCCCGCATGGGAACAAGCAGGGAGTTATGTATTTTATGCAACAATGTCGGGCCTTTGCCTCTAGGAGGCGCCCTTGAATCTGCAGAGAAGGCTGCATCAAGGAATGAATATTCTTGGGCCAAGTCATTTGAGTGGCATCTTTGGTGAGGGGGAGGAATCCTCCCACGCACCAGCCGCCTTTTCCTCCAGGGCACCCCCCGCACCCCAGCCTTCCCAGAAGTACGGTGCCCTATAGAGCTATATATAGTTAGAACTGGGTGGGACCAAGGGTCATTCACTTGGCTTCTGTGCCCGTCCCGGGATGGTTGGTGTCTCCTTGCTGCCTTTCTGATCTCGGGCTGTTCCCTCTCTGGACGCTGCTGCCTCTCTTCAACGCTTGTCTGTCCTAGTAAGATCTTCCTTTCTTTCTTTTTCTTTCTTTCTCTTCCGCTTCTTACTTCATGCCTTTAACCATGTTCCAGATACATCCCCAAAAGCTAGAGGATTGGGCTGGCGTTTTATTTAAGGGTTGGTTAAACAGATAATTTTTAATTAAAAAAAATACCTGGTGGGTATTGCAGGTTCTTCAAATGTGGGAGGGAGTGACGGAGGGGAGAAAAGGCCAAACGCTACCTAGTTGAGTGCAGCAGATAAGACGAAAGTCTTGGGCAGCACAGCCCCTGTTCTTTGCAGCCAGCAAGTACCTATCTGGCATTTGCGCCCATTTTTGAATTTATTGCTGGGCCTCCACTGCAAGCATAAATTAAAGGTGAGGTGGATGCTGCAGGTTGTTCTGTAAAAGGAGATTAGATGAGCCAGGTGGTCCTAGGCAGAAAGGCACAATATGGAGAGTTATAATATAATTTTGGAAGGACTCTGAAGCTGGGACGTCTATACCTTAAAGCTGGATCTGATGCTTAATCCTTGGGAAATCTAGGTAAGGCTTTCAGAGGGCTTCTTGCATCCCTTGAAAGGCTAAGCTAACATCCCAAAGGTGCCACTTTCAGGGATGTGATGGAGCAGGGGTTGCCAGCATGGTGCCCGTGGGCACAGCGATGCCATTGAATTCTCCCCCTGGTGCCCACAAAGCCTCTGGTCATATAACCCACTCACTGGCCCCTTTGTCATGCGGTGATGAGGGCAGTTCCTTTTTCCTCCCTCAAAAAGTACACAGAGCTGCAGCAGGAAGAATGTTACTCTTCTCCACTTCCCCTTTCAGACCTCTCTGCTTTTCAAGGCTTAGGTTAATCCACTGAATCCAACTTTGCCCAAATTCCTTTGAAAAAGGAAACACATGTTTTCTCTATTGCCATCTAGAATTAGCTTATCATGAAAGTTCATCAGGATGTTTTTACTAAAATGCATTTCCCCCTCATATAATGCATTTATAGGTGTTATTTTCACTAATATATGCATGTTTATGTACACCTCTCTCTGATATGCACCTTTACCTATGCACCTGCAATGCAATTATGGTTGGAGACCTGCGTTGGAAAAGTTGGAGAAGTGCAGCATTCAGTGGTTAGGCTGTGTTCATGCATTGTTTCAGGAAATGTGGGTTAGGCAGCCACACATTAAATTGCCAACACAACTTCATTTCTCCTGCATCTATCATTGGGAGGCAGTGTGGAGAATCGAGCAGAGATCCAGGAAGCCTTCACTTCATATCCCTGCTTAATGCCCAAGGTCATCACTGGGTGACTTTGGCTTAATCAATGTCAATCTCTCAGCCTAACCCACAACACAGCTTGTTCTGATAAACCTGAGAAGGGGCAAAGAGAGAGAGAGAGGAACAGTGTATGCTGCCCATGCTCCTTAGATGAAAGGCAGGATAGAAATAAAAGCCGGTCACAGAGACGATAAAATTGAAGACTGCAGATGTAAACTACATTGTCTAGATCCGAATTTACAGTGCCATGCAGCCCAGAACACTGCAACAACCAGCATCACGAACGCTAAGCAGTTTATCGGGAAATGCAAGAATATACCACAAGGCAGAGCAGGGCTCCTGTTACCATGGCAGTTTCCCCTTCTGAACTATTTATAGGGCATTTGTCAGCTTGGCCTGTAGATTATCCAGCAGCTGCTTTGCAGGCATCACATTCCTCTCCGGCTTGCAATAGTTCAGCCTGAGTCAGCCCTGAGTAGGACGGGGCCTGGGAGGAAGAGGTGGCGAAAGCAAGGAAATCACGGGGTGCTTGCTCAGAAGAACTGCACTAGCCTTCTGCAATTGAGCAACAAGCCTGGGATTCCCACTTTGAGAAAGGCACCAGCTTTGGGTGCTTTATCATGCAGGACAGTTGCTAAGAGACTGAGCTGTGAATCAGGGAGAGCCTGGGTTGAAATGGGTTTCCTCCCACAAATTCACACCCGGCTTCTCAAAGTTGGGTCCCAAGCGGCTGTTGGACTACAACTCCCATCATCCCTCGCTAGCATGTCAGGAATGATGGGAGTTGTAGTCCAACAGCAGCTGAGGACCCAGGTTGAGAAACATTGACTAAGGTCACATCCACACCATGCATTTAAAGCATCATGATACCACTTTAAGGAGTTCCTCCAAAGGATCCTGGGAGCTGTGGTTTGTTAAGGGTGCTGAGAGTTGTTAGGAAGTCCCTATTCCCCTCACAGAGCTACAACGCTCAGAGCGGTTTAACAATCAAATCCCTCTTCCCAGGGAACTCTGGGAAGCCTCTGGGAAGTAGAGGTCTCATAGTCTGGTTGAGGAAGATGCACTGCTCTCTTCTCTGGCTGATCCTTTATGATCCACTATAATCTCCGCAGTCTCTCTGGTCTCTCTCACCAGAATCTCCTCTGTCTCTCCCTCAGTCTCCAACTCCCCTCAGAATCTGTATAGAAGCTTCTCCGGCCTAAAAGAACTGTGATGTTACAGTAACAATTCTAAATGAGTCAGTGCGGTACAGTGGTTAGAGCGTTGGACTAGGACCTGGGAAAGACCAAGGTTCAAATTCCGCACTCTGCCATGAAGCTCACAGGGTGACCTTGGGCCAGAGAGTCACTGCGTCTCAGCCTAAACTACCTCACAAAGTTGTCATGGGGATTCGATGAGGAAAGAGAGAACCATATATGCCACCTCGAGCGCAAAGCTGAGATATAAATGCAACAAATAAATAATAAATAGTGGTAGTAATAATAGTGTATTTCCAATTTCTGGTGGGTGCCTGCCCCAGTGCAGAGAATAAGGAGGCACTGGCGGTCTGATATGTGTGTGGTTAAGCGAAATAAAAATAGAACATGGGTTCAAAATCTCAAGTGCAAGCTCTTTTGGCCCCAGGTTCCTGCTCTTTCCGCCACCATGTCGAAGAAGCCTCTCATTCAGGGCATGCACCAGGACCTCAGCTGCCCCATCTGCCTCAAGCTCTTCCAATCTCCCGTGACGGCAGAATGTGGCCACACCTTCTGCCAGGATTGCTTGTCCAAGGTGCCCAAGGAAGAGGATGGCAAGAGCACAGGGTGTCCCACCTGCCAGGCCATCACCAAGGTGGAACAGCTGTGCATCAACCAACAGATGGAGCACCTGGTGGAGAGCTTCCGGCAGGTGCCCCGAGACCACTGCGAGGAGCACCTGGACCCCCTGAGCGTGTACTGCGAGCAGGACCGGCAGGTCATCTGTGGGGTGTGCGCTTCCCTGGGCAAACACAAAGGACACAACATCATCACTGCAGCTGAGGCCCACCAGAGGATGAAGGTAGGTATCAGTTTTTGAAGGCCTTCCTATCTGGCACCAGAATTACCTGGTCTTGTAAATCACTCCAGTGGACAAACCAGTTTAAACTGAGCAGTTTATCATGCATACCCTCCAACATTTCTCTGATGAAAATAGGGACATCCCATTCCATAATGATAATTCTACTATTTATACCTGACACATCTTACCAGGATGCTCCAGCCACTCTGGGCAGCTTCCAACATATAAAAAACAGAACAAAACATTAAACCCTTCCCTATACAGGATTGCCTTCAGACGGCTTGGGGGGTCGGATAACTCCGGACCCTCCAACATTTCTCCAATGAAAATAGGGACATCCTAAGGAAAAGTGGGACATTCCAGGATCAAATCAGAAACCAGGATAGCTTCTCTGAATCAGGGACGTTCCTGGAAACTAGGGACAATTGGAGAGTCTGTATCATGTGGTAAAACTCTCCTATGGTCTGCAGACGTTGGACTACAACACCCATCATCTTTGTGCATTGGTTAAGCTGTCTGAGGATTATGGGAGTTGTAGACCAACACCTGTAGACCTACGGTTGAAAGCCCCTGAGCTAGCCAACATGGTGCATTCCAGATGTTGCTAGACTCCAACTCACATCAGGCTCAGCCTGCATGGTCAGGGATGATGGGAGTTGTAGTCCAGCACCATCTGGAGAGCACCATATTGGCTACCCAACTGGACAGAAATCTTCCCCAGCCCTATTGGAGATGCCAGAGATTTGAGCTAGATATGCAAAGCATGTTTTTTGTACCTGAACTAAGACCTGTATTTTTGTGTTTTTAATGGGACTTTTACTCCAAATGTGAGGTTTGCATCTCATGCTAGTCCTGCTCAGAGCAGACCCAGTGAAATGAATAAATTGCAACCACACCCATTAACTTCAAAGGGTCTGAGTCAATCTAGCATTGGCTACAACCTGTGTGGTTTACCCTGAGTTCTCAGGTTTGCAACCAGGGTGGGAGAAAGAAATCCAGCTAAATAACTATTTGTTTTAAATGATAGATATAGCAGTGGTTTCCTCTCTGGATTAGACCCGCATGCCTTATTCCCCTTTTCTTTTCTTGGCGTAATTTTAGAAGCAGCTTCCTCAGCAACAAGTCCAGTTGCAAGAGGCCCAAGTCCGCAAGGAGAAGACAATTGCCCTCCTGAATCGGCAAATAGCAGAAGTGGAGGTGAGTGAAGTTATCTGTAAGGACACATTTAATCTACCAACATATCAGAGGTTTGTTTTTTTACAGGGTTAACTAACATGACTTCCCCACAAAGAATCTTGAGATTTGGATTTCCGTAGGAGTCCCAATAGTCCTCTGTGGCTGGGGCCGGCCGCATCATAGGGCAGAGTGAGGCAAGTGCCTCAGGCAGCAGGTGCTTAGATTGAGATATGTGTACCTCATGGCATGTTCTACAGCCACTAATTCGCCTGCTGCCCTCAGGTGCTCTGGAAGGTGTTCTCCCATTGTTGGGGTTGGCGTAATATTCAGCTGACAGACCAGTTATCGTCTGTATGTGGAAGGGGTGGCCACCATGTTGTCCTTTGCCTCAGGCAGCAAAATGCCTTGTGTCGGCCTTGTCTGTGGGAGATCCCCATCTGCTCCTCACAGACAGGGCCAGTCAGAGGAGGAGAGCAGGAGAGCCATTTGACCTGAGCTCCAAACTCAAAGGAGGCCTCAAATTTAGACACTTGCCAATGGGGGGCATTTGAAAAGGTTCACAACTTGCTTTTGTGACACACACTTTCAGCTAGAAGCTAGAAAACCTGGAAGTGGTCAAGGCTCCCTGGGACTTCTGAGAGGCTCTACTCACAAAACTACAATTCCCAGTGGTCCCCTGGGAAGTAAGGAATGGCTATGAAGCCACTTTGTAGGGTTGATGTGTGCCCAAAGTACATTTAATCAGAATATTTAGGAAGCCTTGTTTGATAAAATCCTGCCTACCGTATTTTTTGCTCTATAAGACTCATTTTTCCCCTCCTAAAAAGTAAGGGGAAATGTGTGTGCGTCTTATGGAGCGAATGCAGGCTGCGCAGCTATCCCAGAAGCCAGAACAGCAAGAGGGATTGCTGCTTTCACTGCGCAGCGATCCCTCTTGCTGTTCTGGCTTCTGAGATTCAGAATATTTTTTCCCTTGTTTTCCTCCTCCAAAAACTAGGTGCGTCTTGTGGTCTGGTGCGTCTTATAGAGTGAAAAATACTGTATTTTTCCTAACTGCTCACTGGTGAAGAAGGGATTGTTAGTTCTGTGAGTGCCAGTTAACACTCAATTCCCAGCCTGAAAATTATGTTTCTTCATGTGGAGAGAAAGCCCTGAAGAAAGAATATTGGGAACTGTAGTTACCCTTCACAGAGCTACAATTCCCATCGCCCTTAACAAACTACAGTTTCCAGGATTCTTGAAGGCAGATGTGCTTTAAGGCATGTACACAGCCTTAAATATCTTTATAAATTAAGTCATTTAAGTCTCCACAACTCATTTTCCTCCTGAGTAAACTACCACCTCAGCAGCTAACTTAAACACCACGGGATTTGCAATGGAGGCTGCATGGGGTTTCATTTCATGCCAAAGAGGATGCTGGGAAAGAATGACACAAAGCTGAGCGAGAACCCAAGATAAAACGAAGGCTGCTATTTGGCAGGAAGAAAATGCCAAAGACTAGGGCACGAAGTGCAGAAGTGATCCCAGGAGCCCTCTTTCTCCTTTCCCAGGAGACGGTGTCGCGCTTCAAGCATCAAGTGTCCGAACAGCTGGGGGTGATGCGAGCCTTCCTGGGGGCTCTGGAGGCCTCTCTGGGCCGGGAGGCAGAGCAGGTGCAGCACCAGGCCACAGACGCCTTGCAAAACGAGAGCAAGACCATGAACCGCTACCTGGACCAGCTCAGGCAGATGGAGGTCGTGCTGAGAGAGGTGCAAGACGAACCACAGACGGAGTTTCTCAGGGTGAGGCTCTTCAGGGCCACAAAGGTCCTCATCCCTGACTTTTTCTCTCTTTATTTTGGTCATAGTGCTAATGAGTCACTACATATATGCAATTCCTACACCGCTTATGCAATTGGACATTCTTTTCCTTGTCCGCTTTTTTTTAAAAAATATAATTTTGTTATTAGGTTTTTTGGGCAAAAAACATTTTTTATACATATAAAACATAACATTTTCAATCAACAAAATACAGAGTTCTTTCAAACTCTTAGACCCCCCTCCATCCCTCCATGGGTTCCATCTTTAATATTATGTTTACTGCATCTTTTACCCTTATCTAGCTATTAGATATTTGATCCAATACTACAGATCATCAAGACAGTCCTTTGTAGTGTTTGCAGAATCCTCCCTTACGCTCCCCAGTTTTGTATCACCTCCAGTTTAGAGGAACGACACCTCTCCCCATTTCAGCCTAAGACTACAATTAAAAATGTTGGAATAGCAGCCAAGCAGCACCTAATTCTGCCACTTCCCACAAGTCACCCAGAGTCTCCATCTGAAATCCTAGTTGGTATCATGTTTAGAAAAGGAAACTTGAAACATTGGGGCTTGTGGGGAAGGCATACATAATTGGGTTACATAATTCATAGTTCCAAAATACTGAACTTCCCACCCCCATCTTAGAACCCCCAGGTACCAATTTTATCTTTTCCCCCTATGATTTCTCCCTGAAATACACCCATCCTCACATGATCAAGGATTTTAATGTTTTATTTTATACGGTGTATAAAAATTGTATTACATAAACAAATGAAATTAAAACATTGCTGATTTTTCATTGTGCTTTTATTGCTTTCTTTTCTTTTCTTTTCTTTTCTTTTCTTTTCTTTTCTTTTCTTTTCTTGTATTTCCTTAATACAATAGTGAACAACGTAAGAAATGAAGCAGCAATAGAAAAATACAATTAAAAACCATACAGCACATTGTGATTGCTACAGAAGGCAGAAAAATCATTTAATGCTCTGCCAAGACTTTTCAAGCAATTTTCAAGTGGTCCATGGGGGAAAGAAATTTGATACCTACTGGAATAGGGCATAGCAGCTGCTTCTTATTATTCTAATCTAAGCTCTTTCTTTTCTCTGCAGAAATACTGTATGGTGGCCAGCAGGTGAGCAGCTGTCCCTTTCTAAACCCTGAGTTCTGCCTAAGCTTGACCTGACCCTGTCCTGCCCTCACCCACCTCCTCATGAGCAGAACAAGACCTTCACTCCACATATATAACATTCCTCCAGACCTCCTGGGACCCTCTGTTCCTATGTTAGGATCAAACCATTCAGAAATATGCCATCCATGAAATGCCAATGACTGCTCTTGTGCAGATAAGACACAGTTTTCATTAAGTGGCTTATTAATCTTTGTTAATAAATGGTAGATAAATACAGTGGTACCTCGGGTTACATACGCTTCATGTTGCATACGTTTGAGGTTACACACTCCACTAACCCAGAAATAGTGTTTCGGGTTAAGAACTTTGCTTCAGGATAAGAACAGAAATTGGGCGCACAGCGGCAGCAGGAGGCCCCATTAACTAAAGTGGTGCTTCAGGTTAAGAACAGTTTCAGGTTAAGAATGGACCTCCGGAACAAATTAAGTACTTAACCCAAGGTACCACTCTAACACAGTGAGACAACCTAGCTCTGTATTAAGTCAGTCACCTTTCACCATACCACTCTTTACAACAGCAACAAAAACTCACCTTTTTTCTTCTAGAAAAAGAGGTGCCAGAACTCACCATGAAAACTTCCCTTGTTCTCTGAGAATGGCAATGGTGCCCACCTGAGAGGTGCTGCAGGAAGAAAAAGCCCTGCTTTTTCTTGATGTAAGCACTTTCAGGTGCTTTCCAATAATCTGAACACCATTCTAGTTCAATTTGATCCTCAATAGGACAGGTTTTCTTTTGCATTACACTTGTTTTACTTGAATACTGTGTTGAAACCTGCATTATAATGGAATGCAGTGTGGAATGCCAGCCAATCCCCCAGCTCTGCTATCTTCAAAAATGTTTCATTCTCCTTACTTTCTGTTTAAAACAGAGAGAGAGAGAGAGAGAGAGAGAGAGAGAGAGAGAGAGAGAGAGAGAGACTGCATTCTGTGCCCAATGAGAATGCTCAGTCCTCATTTGGTTGTTTGCAGGGCTTTCCTCTCTTGGCTATTTCTTTACTTATATTTATTTGTACTTCTGCAAACCTTTGTCTGACCAGCATTTTGGGATGCTCTTTCCACTGCTGAAAATCTTCAGAACTTGAACTGTGCAGAGCAGAGCAGGGTTCCCAAACTGTGGTCCATGGGCCATCAATGGTCCGCAAGCTTCATTCAGGTGGTCCTCAATGTGTGTGTGAAGTTCACTTACAATTTGAATTCTATGGAATTCAAATGGCAATATGGTGGTACCTCGGGTTACGTACTTAATTCGTTCCAGAGGTCCGTTCTTAACCTGAAACTGTTCTTAACCTGAAGCACCACTTTAGCTAATGGGGCCTCTTGCTGCCACCGCGCCGCCGTAGCCCGATTTCTGTAGTTATCCTGAAGCAAAGTTCTTAACCTGAAGCACTATTTCTAGGTTAGCGGAGTGTGTAACCTGAAGCGTATGTAACCTGAAGTGTATGTAACCCAAGGTACCACTGTACAATACAAGAAATAAAATAAGCAGTTAAGATACAATTAAAAACCATACAGCACTGAGCACAGCACTTTACAGTTGCTCCAGCAGGCAGACAAATAACTTAGTCATCTGCCAAGACTCTCAGCAAGTTTCAAGTGGTCCATGGTGGGGAGGGATTTGGGAACCACTGGTGCAGAGCTTTAAAATAGCAGTGTGAAAGTTTAGAGGAGGAACGATGCCCTTGAATTTCTGGAGGTGGGGGAGTGGCAATTTGGGTTTCTATTCCCCCCCACCCCCCAATGCACACCTTCTTTTCCTTTCTGTAGATTGCAGAAGATTCTTGGAGAGTCCCCTCCAATTGCTCGCATGGACATCCAACTCCCCATCATTTCAGATGAGTTCAAGTTCCAAGTCTGGAGGAAGATGTTCCGTGCACTCATGCCAGGTAGAGATCCAAGGAGGGAGGAGCTGTTGGACAAGGCTATGTGTACTTTTCTGAACAAGGTTTTTTTAAAAAATTATCCAGGTAACCCATATTCCACACCTGCGGAAGCTGATACCTGCAGCTCAGATAAATTATGCAAATGCAGGAAATCTGCATACATTCATTGGTTTCTACATTAGCCAATCAGTGAAAGGAGAAAGGGACTCAGCAGGACAATACAGCTTTACCCTTGAAGCACCAGAAATCTTAGGAGTGAATCAAGAGTGCCATGACTGGACGTCCTTTGACTTTTTAATACTAAAAGCAGCTGTGGGAGCCTGAAGTTCTGCCTACAGCAGTGGTGTCCCATTCCCTGCTGTTTCCCTGTCCTACATTGCCTCCCCTCCTAGAAGCTACTAGAAGGGGGAACAGGTATTTATTGTGCTCATCTCTCCCCCCCCCCCACTCCATCAAACTGCACTAATAGCACCTTTGAGAGGGGTGATCTTGATCAGGAAAACTATGCAAAGGAAATGACATATCTTGCAGCATCTGTAAGACCAGTCAAATTCCCCTCACAACCGAAAAACCAACATCCTTTTGTGGTGCATTGTGCAACTTAGCACATTAAAATGAGCAATGATTCCAAGTATTTTTGTTCCAAAAATAAAGCATGGAAATCCCATCTGTAGATTTACTCCTTGCCTTAAGAAAAGTAAATGAAGGGAAAAGTCATGGCTCAGTGGTAGCACATCTGCTTGGCATGTAGAAGGTCCAGGTTCAATCTCTGGTGGCATCTCCCCAGAGAGCACCTGCTAGTCAGCTTCAGATGTCCATAGTTGCACTTGTCCCCTGACCTCACCTTCTTCCTCCTCCCCAGCCTTGGAGAACCTCACCTTTGACCCAGACACGGCCCAAGCTAACCTGGTGGTGAACGAGAACGGCAAGCGAGTGGAGTGCGTGGAGCACAAGCAAGCCGTGAGCACCGATGACCCGCAGCGCTTCGATAAGTCCAACTGCCTGGTGTCGCACCAGAGCTTCTCGCAAGGCGAGCATTACTGGGAGGTGATAGTGAGCGACAAGCCCCGCTGGGCTCTGGGCCTCATCTCGGCCGAGGCAGGGCGCAAGGGCCGGCTCCATGCCACCCCCTCCAATGGCTTTTGGCTGGTGGGCTGCAAGGAAGGCAAGACATACGAGGCCCATGTGGAACACAAGGACCCACAGTCGCTGAAGCTGGAGGGGAAGCCCTGCCGTATCGGCGTCTACCTGAGCTTTGATGACGGCATCCTTGCCTTCTATGATGCCAGTGATGAAGACAACTTGGTTCCCATGTTTGCCTTCCACGAGCGCTTCACGGGCACTGTCTACCCCTTCTTTGATGTCTGCTGGCACGATAAGGGCAGGAACAGCCAACCCTTGGTCATCTACACTCCAGAACCAGAAGGGCCGTAGTCAACCCTGGGAAGAAGTTATCGGCACCACCAAACCTAGTCAGCTCTTACTTTATAGACACACCAAGCCATGGCCTCTCTTTAAATGTCCCCAAAGTGTGTGAGCCACATCCCTAGCCCATTCGAAAAGACACCCATATTGCCTCTGGGTATAAGCTTGCTGGAACGGAAGTGTCATAACTTCAGCATAAACACGGGATCTGGCACCAAGTCTGGAATCCTAGCCGCCTGATTGGTTTCCAAATGCAACTTCTCTGCCCTTGTAGTCCACCAAGTAAAACGGGGGGAAATGTGGGCAGCATCTGCACGCTCAGAAATGAGTGAGAGCCTGGGCATGCCTCCCAGTGGCTGGGGGATGGGGGTCTGGTGGCCCTAGAGAGCTCTGTACCCCAGTCCAGTGCCTGCTGTGCCCCTTCCTCTCTCCCAACACCAGCCATCTTAAGTCAAGCTCCATGTCCTCCGTTCCATCCACCCATTTATATCTGCCATCACAATACAGAAGAGTCCCTTCTTTTCTTTTTTCTTTTTGAAAGCCTGAGTCTTGGAGGCACAATAAATTGGTGTAAAGAAACAAGGAGGTCTGTGCCAATTTACCTTACATGCTTCTTCTTTTTCTACTTCTTCTGAGCGCTCAATGTCATTTTTAAGGGTCTCAAGCTTGGACCTTGATTGATACACTCAAGAACATAAGATGAGTTCTGCTGGATCAGGCCAAGGCATTCAGAAACATACAGTAGAGATAGTATACAGTAATCATGGCTAGTAGCCTTCTCTTCAAATCCTCCTCTAAAGCCATCCAAGAGCATATCTTGTAGGAGCAAGTTCTGTAATTTCACTACACGCTGTGTTAAGAAACACTTCAATTTGCCTGTCGTGAATCTTCCAAACATTCTTTATTGGACGTCCACAAGTTCTAGTGTTATGAGAGAGGGAGAAGAGCTTTTCTCTATCCTTTTCCTCCATTATTTTATACACTTCTACCAGGTCAGGTCCTCTCTTACTAACTAAGGTGTTTTGAGAGAAGAATCACTTTGCATTTCTATCAGCATGCACACAAACACACGTGATTTAAACACATTCCTTTTATCCCACTGTCAAAAAACCAGCTTACTGAACATGAACGTGGGTGACAGCCTTCAAGTGTCTTTAAAAACAGCTATCTTGTCTTTGGAAGGTGAAGAAAGGGGCATTTTCTTTCTAAAAGAGAGGAACTCCTCAGACAATGAGTAGTTCATGATCTGTCTACTTGTTTCAAAACAACTATACTTTCTGTTCCTAATATGTACAAACAGGAACTCCAAAAGGTTTGCCGAATGAAGTCACCCACAATACCCTTTCTCTCTCTACTCAGCAGATACGCATTGCAAAATGATGTTGTTCTGTATACCCCTTTAACTGCTACGGCTTCCCACAAAGTTTCCTGGGAGTCGTAGTTTGAATAACGAGCATGCAGTTAAAAATCCCTGGCAATTACAATTTCAATGGGAGGGCAAAGTGGTTTCCTCACAGTGGCTGACCAGATATTTATGGAAAGACCACAAGTGGGACTTGAGCACAATAGCAACTCTCCCCAGTTGGGAGCCCCAGAAACAGGTGTTCAAAGGCACACTGCCTCCAACAGTGGAAGGAGAACATAGCCATCATGCTCAGGAGGCACTGACTAAAGGTAAAGGTAAAGGGACCCCTGACCATTAGGTCCAGTCACGGATGACTCTGGGGTTGTGGCACTCATCTCACTTTATTGGCTGAGGGAACTAGCGTACAGCTTCCAGGTCATGTGGCCAGCATGACTAAGCCACTTCTGGTGAACCAGAGCACTGCACGGAAACGCCGTTTACCTTCCCGCCGGAGCAGTACCTATTTATCTACTTGCACTTTGATGTGCTTTCGAACTGCTAGGTTGGCAGGAGCAGGGACCGAGCTACGGGAGCTCACCCCGTCGCGAGGGTTCGAACCGCCAACCTTCTGACCAGCAAGCTCTAGACTCTGTGGTTTAGACCACAGCACCACCTGCTTCCCTAGGCAACTAGTAGGAATTTATTTCCAAATAGACGTACATGGGATTGCAAATTGCTCAGAATTGGAATCCTGAGCCTCATGAAAACTCACCAGCATTTCTGTGCAAATTTCTCTAAAGATACAGATTTTTGCAAAGCATTTCCCTCTAATAAACATGTATTTTTGCTTGTTCTTTTCTCTGCTATATGCATTAATATGCACATTTTACCCAGGTTATATGCATTTTTGTGTACATTGCGTGACGAGAACTGAACTGCAAACTTCAGAGAAGCACAAATTTCAAAAGATGGCTGTGTTTTCATTTATTACTTTGGAAATTAGGTGATTTCACCTTTAAGTGTGAATCAATTTTCTCCCACACCCCATCCCTAATTTACATACATGTAAATTTCACATGCTGCATTACACACACACACACACACACACAGTTGTCTTTTAAAAGTAAAATAGTTGCTTGTTGCCTTCACATCTGCTGAGAGGGTGTTCCACAGGGCAGGTGCCACTACCGAGAAGGCCCTCTGCCTGGTTCCCTGTAACCTCACTTCTCGCAGCGAGGGAACCGCCAGAAGGCCCTCGGAGCTGGACCTCAGTGGAGCTGGACATGGTGGTGGAGACGCTCCTTCAGGTATAAGCATTTAATCAATATAACACTCTTAAGCTGCTATAATCCATCTACTGATTATATCACTCCTGCTGTGGACATCAGCGCAAGATAAGATGCTGCAGATGAAACCCCTGCTGCAGCTCACCAGAGAGTCAGACCTCACCAAGAGAGCCCGGATGCAAAGCTTGCTCAGCACGGGAAAAGGGGAAGTGGTTGAGGTGTAATAATTTATCTTCCTGATCTGCCTCCTTGCAACACTCTAGATCTTACTCCCTCTTCGAGATCATCTCCTGCAACGGAGCAAGAAGTTGCAAAACAAAAAGGCAGAGTCTGGTTTTTTCCCCCATTAGGCACCAGGCCATCTCTCAATCTTGAATCAAAAGTCAGAAGGACCGAACTGGTTGAGCTCATGTTATTCACATCCTCACTATACTGTATTGACCCGAATATAAGCCTCACCCGAATATAAGCCGCACCTTTAAAATTCAACTGGGGGGGGGGGAGAGAAAAAGACAATATCCTAATATAAGCTGCTCCCTTAAAGTTCTGCAGGCACTCACACCCCTAAATGCTAAATGTAGAAGAAAATCTTATGCGTACTAGAGAGGACCCACAAATGGGTTAAACACCTGTTCGTAGCACCGTAAATGCAAATTAAATGCAAATAAAAAATCAATACTGCACTGTAAAGCCAATTTTTGTAAGGTCACAAATTTAAGCCGCACTTTAACTTTTCATGGTCAGAATTTGGGGGGAAAGTGTGGCTTATATTTGAGCAAATACAGTACATTTAAGCACATTTGATGCACATTTAAAACATATGGGTTCCCTCAAAGAATCCAAGGGGGCTGTGGTTTACCCACTACAGAGCTACAATTCCCAGCACCTTTAATACTTCCCAGGATTATTATTATTATTCACCATCTGCATATGTCCTGAGGCAATATATTTTGCACATCAGCTTGGGATATATGTGGAAACTGACTTATTACTGTTACTATTATTACTATTACTGTTTAATCACCTTCCACATATATCCCAAGGTGATGCACAAAATAAACAGCTTGGGGCAGGGGACAGCTACAGAGCACATACAAAAAATAAAAATAACAAAAATTCAGTGGACTTTCAACAGGGGTGCTGTTCCTCAGATCTTGGGGTGTCAAATCTCAGTGATACCCTGTGCAACGCTCAAAATTTGCCCCCTGCCTCTTGCCTTCCACTCTACCTCATAGTTGTGGTGCCTCCTGTGGTACCCCCATGTCTCCTCACTCCCTTAAATCTGCCTCTGTCCTCAGGATCCTGGTATGGTTGCTAGCCTTGTAGTGACAGTATCACCTAGTTTGAGCCTTGCTGCAAGTTCGCAGGCAGGAAGTGTCTCATACCTCACCTATAAGCGAGTGAAGCACAGAGGGGAAAAGGCAGGAAGCACCCACACTCAGGCAACAACAATTGAATAATATTTTTTAAAAAAACAGAAAAAGTAGGAGCTTTGGCAAGTACCAAGGGGAGTGCCTGAGGGCACCATGGTAGCCACAGGTACCATGGTGGGGACCTCATCCTGAGACAATCATACAATCATAGAACTATAGATTTAGAAGGGACCATCAGGATCATCTAATCCAATGCAGGAATGTGCAGCTTTCCCATACGGGGATTGAACCTGCAACCTTGGCGGTATCAGCCACCCCACTCTAACCCACTGAGATGAGTCAGTGGATGCTGGTCCATTAGGGCAAATGAGGTCCCTTCCCCACCAGCCTTTGTCTGTCCTCTATCTGCCTGTATATCCAGTCCAGGGTATACCTACCTGCCTTTCAGCTTCTTCCTTGTAGATCTCAGCAGGGAGGAGGACAAGGGCCAAGCTAGAATTAGCTGCCTCTGCCTGCCATTGGCTCTGGCTCCAACTACTACTGGCCTTCTGCCCTACCAGTCCCAATGGGCACCAGGAACCACTGGAGATGTTGAGACAGAGGCCAGACAGACCAAAGACTCTGAAACAGATACAGATACAACACACAAGTTTCCTGCCACATAATGAGTGCTCTTAGGGAACAGAGTTGAAGGGGACGAGCCAGTCAGGACAAGGTGTCCTAAGTCCATATCATATTGGGACTTGATTGCCGGAGGTGTCCTTTCTCTCAGTCCCATGAGGATAAGCAATCTCTTGCCAATGAGGACAGGCAGTCTCACCAAGGATCAGTTCCTCTGCTGTGCCTGCCTAGAGGAGAGCCAGTGTGGTGTAGTGGTTAAGAGTGGTAGACTCGTAATCTGATGAACCGGGTTTGATTCCCCTCTCCTCCACATGCAGCTGCTGGGTGACCTTGGGCCAGTCATACTTCTCTGAAGTCTCTCAGCTCCACTCACCTCACAGAGTGTTTGTTGTGGGGGAGGAAGGGAAAGGAGAATGTTAGCCGCTTTGAGACTCCTTCGGGTAGTGATAAAGCGGGATATCAAATCCAAACTCTCATAGAATCATAGAATCTAGAGGATGCACTCATTTCACTGTGACCTACGAATGAAATAAAAGGAGCCAGTTGTTCTTGTGTGTAGGTGGAGTGCCAGCTGAACCAAGCATCTCCTTTACTGAACCAAAGGACTTTACTATTAACAAATATTAAACAAATAGCTACATCTGCTGATAAAGTTGGTTTACAACAGAAGAGATGATAGAGTGCTACATATCCTGGGGACAACAAAAAGCACATTTGATTGCAGACTTTGAATCCACCTCTTTTCTTTTGCATAACTGCTATAATTTCCTCATTTTCTTCAAATCCTTCCTCAGAAGCTGCCTTTCATCCCCTACTGGAACAAAGCTAAAATAGGTGCCACTGAATTGAATGCCTTTATTCTACGCTTCCTCACTTGTCTCTGCTGTACCATCATTTTAACTTCATACTGTCAAATGCCATACACACCAATGTATTACTACAGAGGTAGTAATAGTACGGGAAGTACGGGAAGAATTTTTAAAAAATCCTGTTTGCCCAGGCATTTGGTGGCTGAAAGATATTGTTCTCAGTTCACAGCTGTGGATTAACAAGGTGTGAGGGTTTGGGCCGCTAGTTACAAATCTGTTGAATGGTCCCATTGTCCAGAGTGAAAGGCATTTGCCGTAAGTCAACATACTGAAGGTCATTCTTGCTCTGGCTCCAGCAGATTTCTCCTTATGCTGACTGCAGGACATTTTGGCCAGAATAAAAACACAGACTTTTCTCTCAGCACACAGGTCTGCCAGGCAGGTGTATCTAATATGTCAGTGAGATACCTCTGGTTTAACTCCAGTGACTTTTATATGGATAAAGAATGGTTGTCATAACTATCAAAATCATCTCACAACATGAATGTATAAATGGAGAATATAATAGAAGAGGAAATGTATTGATGGAGTACTATATTTGGCCACTTGTGGGTGAAACCTCACATCCCACATGCTTTCATCTACCACTGCTCTTGACACAGCTTCCCCTTCGATCCCTTGTTCCACATCCCTCTGTTTTGCAAAGGGCACTGAAGTTTGCTTCATCCGACCGCTTTTTTTCATACAGGGTCATAACTTTAACACCCACTTCTGGAGGGTGTGGTGATGCCTAATCTTTCTAATCACCACCCAGCCTCCCCAAGGCTTCTGCACAGCCAACACTTAGCCAAGGATGGACTCTCTGCCGCTGCTCATCTATTTGTGTGCTACAGGTAAGTGCCTCCTTATTGTTATTTGGAAAAGCGGAGTCTCTGAGCTAGAACAGAAGTACTGGGGCAAGACCAGTTGATTTTCTTGTAAACAAAAACCCACTAGGGCAGAGCAAAGCAGAAGTACACGACAGAGGGCAAATCACTCACCCTTGAAAAAGAACAGAATGCATAGCAGTGGACACTTTTTTAAAACTACAGAATTGGATCTGCTAGCTTCAGCCAGCAGATTAATCAGCTAAAGCTGGGTTGATTAATCATTGGGGATATTTGTTACTATGGTTACTGTTGTTACTGCTGTAGGAAATAACAAAGGTTGTATAAAGGGGGCTTTCCTGCTACTTCTATATAATAATAATAATAATAATAATAATAATAATAATAATAATAATAATAATTTATTTGTACCCTGCCCATCTGGCTGGGTTTCCCCAGCCACTCTGGGCGGCTTCCATAGAAACCAAAAGTACACTAAAATATCACACATTAAAAACTTCCCTGAACAGGGCTGCCTTAAGATGTCTTCTGAATGTCAGGTAGTTGTTTATCGCTTTGACATCTGATGGCGGGCGCCAGTACCAAGAAGGCCCTCTGCCTGGTTCCCTGTAGCTTTGTTTCTCGCAATGAGGGAACCGCCAGAAGGCCCTCGGCGCTGGACCTCAGTGTCCGGGCAGAACGATGGGGGTGGAGACGCTCCTTCAGGTATACTGGGCCGAGGCTGTTTAGGGCTTTAAAGGTCAACACCAGCACTTTGAATTGTGCCCGGAAACGTACTGGGAGCCAATGTAGGTCTTTCAAGACCGGTGTTATGTGGTCTTGGCGGCCGCCCCCAGTCACCAGTCTGGCTGCCACATTCTGGATTAGTTGTAGTTTCCGGGTCACCTTCAAAGGTAGCCCCACATAGAGCGCATTGCAGTAGTCCAAGCGGGAAATAACCAGAGCAATGTGGTAGCTTTTATTTATTAAATTGTAAGCGTTCTCACATTTCCTCTAGTATCTGAAAAGACCCATGTAGTGAAGTTTGATAACATTCAAGTATTGAAATTCAAACAGTTCTCTAATATGGAGATAATTAATCAATAAAAAAATTAATAGCTTGACATCCCTAATTTTCTTGTACCAGACCTTCCTAGAGATATATTAACTGGGTTCTCACAAACATATCCGTTACTGTTAATCTGTGAAGAGGAAAACAGGCTTGTTTTACTGGTCCCACCCATTAGGACATGTATGCAGGTAAATTTCATTTGTGTGGCTGGGAAGGGAACCCGCCAGAATTTAGGGGTTCTTATTATGTGCTGATATCCTAGAAATGTGAGGGGGATTCTGTATAGATCATATTTAAAAGTGGACTTGCCTAATTCACACTTCCCCAAACAATTTGCAAACTGAAACACAGTGGAGGAAATGACTTGCAAAAATGTCTATATTAGGCAAAAACTGCAAACAAAAATATTTATATTGAGAGAAATCCACTTTAAAATGCTGGTTAATTTTTGTGGGGGCTTTAGAAAAATAAACAATTGAAGTGATGTGAAGTTGGAAGGATGGAAAAATGAGAAACTGAACAGGAACAGCTGGCAGGCAGGGAAAGAGGGCTGTGTCCTGCCTTAAATAGGGCAGGCCATGCCCCCAGAGCCAGCCGATTGGCTGGTCAGGGGATGACAAGGCCGGGAATCCCCCCAATCGCACGTAGCTGGGCTCCAGCCACCACGCGTGGTGGGGCCGTGAAGCCCACAACTCCACCTCCTTCGAAGGGTGGAAGTGGCTTTATCAATCCTATGAGACCCTTATACATGTAGAAGCTGTTCCGATCTTCCAATGGAAACATGGAAGTCAGAGATGGAACCAGTCAGTTCCATGCCATGCAATCATGTCCATGAAAATGGTTGCATGTGAAATGCCTTTGAAAATGGAGGTTCCATTTAGCTCTTATATCCATATATCTTGAAATTGTCCTCACCAGCCTTTCAGCTGGTACAGTGGTGGGCTTGGGGAAGCTAGGGATCGGGAAGCAGGTTTAATTTTGTTTGCATTTTAATGAGAAACTTTCTAATTTGCACTTCTCAAAATGCAGCTATCCTTTGAAATACAATTGTGTGATACAGTTCTGCAACCATTGTTTACAAAAATGCATGCATTAGGGGAATATATATATATACAAAAGGAATATATTAGTGAAAATGATGTTCAAAAATGCATTGTACTAGGGAATATACTGACAAAATGTGTATTTTTAGATTCAGAAAAAGCGTTTGACTGGCTAGAGTTTGACAGGCTAGAAAGACCTTTTCTGAAAGAATGTATGATCAAATATGATTTTGAATCTGAATTATGTAAATGGATATGAATTATCTATAATGCTCCAATATCAGAACTAATGATCAATGGTCAAAGCTCCTCATTATAACAGATGTGCTGTTTATAATGACTTTAGAAATGTTAGCTGGGGCTATCAGGCAAAAACAAAAAGATACACGACAAGGCACACCAAATATAAAATAAGTTTATATGCAGGTAAGGTGGCCATATTTCAAGAAGTAAAACTCCAGACACAATGGTTTTGGGGGGAAAGTTATTGTGCTTTTTGATGATATCCAAAAATTCTGGGTGCTACTTCAGCTCTGGACGTATGGCAACCCTATACACAGGTAATATGGTAATATTTCTGACAAATAGAGAAGAATTATTGCAATAAAATTAAATAACATTTCAGGTATAAAGTTAATTTAGCTAAAAGTGAATTATTCTCCTTAAATGTTGATATTGGGTTGGTCAAGAAGATAAATGGATCAACAGTTAGAACATTTGTGAAAGTAAAAATCGCTTCAAAATGGCAAGATCTTTATGAGATGAATCGCCATCCTCTGCAGAAACAAGAACAAAAAGATCTAATGAGTTGGGATGAGGTAAACCATTCCTCATTGGTAAGGATATAATAAAAATGAATATATTTCCAAGAATTCTACTCTAGCTACAAAATAAGAAACCAAGAGTATCTAGGAAAGTTGCTAATGTGAATAAGAACTAAGGTAAGCTGAGAATTCCTGAGATAAGTTTTTATTAGGACTCTGCAGGATTGACAAGGTTGATTTTATTATTTATTTATAAATAAATTTCTATACCACCCTTCATCTGAGTATCACAGGGCAGTTTATAATATAAAAATACACAGCATAGCAGCAAACAGAAGCAATATACTCACACACAGTTTAAAAGACCTTGGAGAAGAGGACTATTTTTGCCTGATGTTTAAAGATATGTAAAGAAGGTGACAGGTGAGCTTCCCTGAGGAGAGCATCCCATAAATGAGGTGCAATGGTATAGCTCACAGGAAAGATGTAACAGGCCTATGGAAGAATAGTCAACAAAATCTAATATCAGAAATATTTTACAGGCAAGCAGGAAGGATAGAAAAATAGTGTATGATAGAGGGTGTATTTTATACTCAATACTTAGTCAAAGTATGTATGTAGGGCTGGCATATGTCTGGAATTTCTGCCACTCCCCCAAAAAGCTCAACAACTTTTGTGTCTGGATTTTCACTTTTTGAAATATGGTAACCCTAAGGTATAGTATGCTTTTATTTGTAATGTGTGTTTTGGATTATGCAATGAATGGTTGAGAAGAAGAAAAAGAAGAAGAACAAGAAGAACTGCTGCAGAAATTTGGAGGACTGAATTTGAAATGGAAAAGTTAGCAACTGAGAGAACCAAACTTCACAGACTGGTCCATCCCTAACAGGAGCTTGGTGCAATAAACTAAAATATTACACAAGTGCATTTGACCTCACCGATCAGAGCTGGCCTGCCTGTGAGCTAGGCTGAGGCAGTTGCCTCAAGGCAGCATGGCTTCCCCTAAAGAATCCTGGGAATATATACTGTGTTTTTCGCTCCAAAAGACACACTTTTTTCCTCCTAAAAAGTCTGTGCGTCTTATGGAGTGAATGTCTACGGATGGCGGCGGGATCCCGCTGCAGTCGCGAGCAGAGGATCCATATATCCTTTGGTCATCAGACTCTTCTTCGGCCAGAACCATGCAACTTAGTCATTTCCTCCCTCCCCCAACTTCCTGTCACCAAGGATCTCTCTTCTCTATTTGTTTCACAGGAGGGCCTATGTCCGAGGCCATAGCATAAAGAAAATGTGTTGCAAGTACTATCTGCGTGGGTTTGCAGTGTGACCCAGCATAAACAAATTCAAAGGTCACAAAGCCAGTTAGTCTGGCAGAGATAACCAGGCGGTTACTTCCTGAACTGCATTCTGAAGAATTAGGCTTTCAGCATCCTAATTTCCCCCCCTACATCAGCCATTCATTGCTGTCTCATGCCCTCCTTCACATACACCCATTCCCCAGAAATTGTGATGTAAACCTCATGGGGCATCACCCTTTTTCTAATTAGAGCCTCTGTGATTTGGACAGTGTACTAATGGGCAGAAGCTCAACAGGCCTAGCTTTTCCCTTCTCATCACCATAACTCCATTGTGTTTAGGTAAAGGAACACCTGTTGGATTTACCTGTCATGCATTGGTAAAGGCACGGTATCTTCCTCAAGATCAGGATCCACTATCAGAGAAAAAGTGGGGATGTTATGCTTGGAATGAGCAAATGTGTCATTGTTGCTCTTTCTCCATTTCTCATTTTTCCAATCTTACACTCACCCCGTCTTGACTGACAATATGCATTGCCTGCTGCTCTAGGCACTGACCCAAAGACCTAGAGTGAGCAAAAAATTAAATATGAAAGGAAAGTGGGCCACATATAGAGATTTATTGATGGAAGTAGAGTGAGCAAGTGGGTTCTCCTTACAACTGCTCCTAACAAAATCCCAGTTCAGGGGAGACCCTCAGATGCCATTTGCCATCTAGCAGCAGCAGATCATGGACAGCCCACTATAATTCAAGACACCTCCTTACAGGTGTCTCTTGATCACCCTCAACTATGGGTTGCCAGACCCAAAGTTTGATAATCATCCCAAACAGGGGTAGCCAATGCGGTGCCTTCCAGGTGTTGAACTACCACTCCCATCACTTCTGACTATTGATTGGGGGGCTGGTGAGGAGTAGGAGTCCAACAACACCTGGAGAGCAATATGTTGGCTACTCCTGCTCTAAGATTTAGCTGGTTAATCTAGCCCAGCAGTTGCCAAACTATTTTGGCCTCTTTGGGGTCTCCTCCACCCTGGAGAGAGGCCTTATAAATGCTCAGAACATGGGCAGAACTTCAATTACAGCACCAGCCTTCAAGCACACCAGGGGAGAGGCTCAGACTGTGATAGGAGGTGTCCTTCCCTGCCAGGTCTTATCGCACACCAGAGAGCCTATGAAGTGGAGAGGAGATAAAAATGCTCAGAGTGCAACAAGGGCTTTACTTCTCCATTCAATCGTATTAAACATAAAAGAATGCACACTGAAGAGAGACTTCACAAATGCTCAGAATGTGACACTAGGCCTTTGAGTGATTAAAATTTGATGTCCTTTTCAATGGGTTTGTGGGGTGTCCTTTTAAACTGGTTTCCTTCGGCTTTCATTTTTATTGTACATTTTGTGTTTTTCTTTTGTGTTTTAATGTTGTCAACTGCCCTGTGATCTTCAGATGAAGGGCAGTATACCGATTTAATAAATAAATAAAACAAATAAATTCCCTCTTTCTGTATAAAAAAAAAGCTTGAGAAAGTTCTTTGATCATCCCTTGCAGTGCTGACGCCATGCCATGGATTCAGTTTGGATACCGAACAGCCAACCGTCTTCCAGGAAGCAGCACTGGGCTTTGGGCAGAGTGTAGCGCAGTTCGGAAGCGGAAGAAATGGAGGGTATGCAACTGCTGGTTCTCTGGGTCGTTGGAGAGCTTTCTGTCTCATCATTCAGTCCCCAGGAGTGGCAGAAGAGACAGCCCTGAATTGTCTCCATGTGTTTTTGCTCCCGCAGGCTGTTGGTTGGTGCCCCACTCCAGAAGGGGGGAGTGAATGAAACGGGTAAACTCTACAAATGTCAGCCGGGGCCAAGAAAATCAGGCAGTTGCCAGGAGGTCCATGTGCAAAGTGAGTATGTCACTTGGTGGAGTCTGTGTTCCTGTGGAGTTGCAAAAGAAGAAGAGAATTGGGAGCCAAGACTTGTGGCTTAAGTCTGGAGCAAACACCCAAGGCTGCGTGCCTCTCTTCTGTGATTCGGCAATCGCACTGCCCATTGAGCAAGAACAGAAATTGGCTCTGAGAATTGTGTTGAATCCAAAGGGGCCAGACTTAAACAATGCATTCAGTGTGTGATCACATTTCTGTAGCTTTCACAATTTTTGTTAATAAAACAGCAGCCAGAGAATGCCTGATCTGGATCTAGATCAAGGTGCATGGGTGGTCAATCCTTTCCTTCTGTGCTCCCCCCCCCCCACAAAAATCTCCAGCTGCACCCCCCACCCCACCCCCCAGAAGCTGCTATTTGTCCCTGATATAAGAGCAAATGATTGATGATATCAGGGGAGGAATATGGAGCAGAATCCCACTATGGAGAATGAGCAGGAGGGCCCTGAAACATTGCAAGGCTAGCTTACCATAAGGTTGCCAGACGTCCCTGTTTCCTTGGGACAGTCCTTGGATTTACAAATCAGTCCCCATACAAAATCCATTGAAGTTGAAAATTGTCCCCAGATTCATTGGAAAAAATCTGGTAACCTTAGCTTACCACATTTGGAAGTGATTCTGGAGTCTTTCCAACAAGACTACCAAGTCCAGAGTCGAAGGCTATGTACACACCACATATTTAAAAGCACCCCCCAAGAATCCTTGGAACTGTAGTTTGTTAAATGTGCTGGGAATTGTGGCTCTGTGAGGAGTAACAACAGCTCCCAGGATTCCTCGTGGCAAGTGCTTTAAAATGTAGGGTACATCTGCAGCCTCTACTTATATCTAATGGCACTACCAGGTGCAAGAAACAAACTGAAGAAAATTTGGAGTAAAGCTTTGCATTCAGGGGATACGGGTGGTGCTGTGGGTTAAACCGCAGAGCCTAGGATTTGCTGATCAGCAGGTTGGCGGTTCGAATCCCCGTGACTGGGTGAGCTCCCATTGCTTGGTCCCTGCTCCTGCCAACCTATCAGTTCGAAAGCACATCAAAGTGCAAGTAGATAAATAGGTACTGCTCCGGTGGGAAGGTAAACGGCATTTCCGTGCGCTGCTCTGGTTCGCCAGAAGCGGCTTAGTCATGACCCAGAAGCTGTACGCCGGCTCCCTCAGCCAGTAAAGCGAGATGAGCGCCGCAACCCCAGAGTCGGCCACGACTGGACCTAATGGTCAGGGGTCCCTTTACCTTTTGCATTCAGGCAATGGCATTGAAGAGGTTAAAACCTCCCTTTGTATCTGGTTTGAGGTCCCGCACAGCTGCTATTTTTAAAAGCAATTTTTAAAAAGTAATGGAAATGTTTTCAGGCATTGCTGTATTGTCTAATTTGACCACTGTTTAAAGTCAGGATGTCAGGAGAAGTCAGAATTCCTAAGATGCATACTTTTCAACATCCCCAGTTGTCCAGGAACTTAGGTTTTGTGGTACCTCCCCATAGTAAAACAGTGCCCCTATTTCGTCACCATTTTTGTGTGTCAGAGAGATGCTGAGGTATGCTTTTAGAGATGCACTAATGATAGTCTACAATGTACCGTATTTTTCGCTCTATAAGACGCACCAGACCACAAGACGCACCTAGTTTTTGGAGGAGGAAAACAAGAAAAAAATATTCTGAATCTCAGAAGCCAGAACAGCAAGCGGGATCGCTGTGCAGTGAAAACAGCAATCCCTCTTGCTGTTCTGGCTTCTGGGATAGCTGCACAGCCTGTTTTCACTCCACAAGACGCACACACATTTCCCCTTACTTTTTAGGAGCGAAAAAGTGAGTCTTATAGAGCAAAAAATATGGTACAAGGGGGATTGTGAAAGTTCAAGAACACATTCTGGTCAGGCAAAACCATCCAGGCAAGGCCCTGAGCAGGACAGATGAGGGGTGTGGCTTGGGAACAGTCCCAAAGTTGAGACAGAGAGGTTTATAGGGCTGCATTCAGCCTCAGGGCTTGAGGTTCCCCATGCCTGCCTTAGCCCTGTGAGAACGTTGGCATATGGAGCTACTTTTGATTGACAGGAGCATTCCAAGGCAGTTAAAATCCGTTAAGTGTCAGTTAGAATTTGAAGCGGGGAGGGGCTATTAGAGGCTGTGAGGCCAGTTAGAGTTTGTGAAGGAAGAGAAGCCAGAGCAAAAGGAAGAAAGAAAGATAATAAAAATTTAGAAACTCAGGGATTAACAGTTGGCTATAACTACTTCATAGGGATTGCTGGCTAATGAAATAACATCTGTAGGTGCATTCATATTTTTTTTAAAAGAAAAGCTATTGGCAGGTTTCTTAGACAACAATTGTCTGCCTTCTCCATGAGACTGAAATATATTTCTACTTAACACTTTTGCGCTGTGGCATAAAGATTATTTAAATATGTTTGCCAAGAGAAAACAAGCCAAGCCTATGCGTATTTATTTACAGTACTCAAAGAGGTTTACTCCCAAGTAGTCAGTCAAACATTTATTTGTTTAAAACTAAAACAATGCAAGTAAATTTGCATAGAGTTTCAGCCTATGATGTAATATAAATGCTCTATTAATAACAAACAAGTGTTCTTGCATTGATAATGGTAATATTCTGTTAGCCTTATCACCTTAGTACACATTTCTCCTTTCAGGACCCACTGATGCTGTGAACATGTCTCTCGGTATGTCTGTCTCTGTCCAAGACTCCCAGTTGCTGGTAAGCAGCAAAGTCCATGTCAGGGATACAGGTTCCCTCAGAAGTACCTGTATAAACACAAGTTTAGGTATCTGTGCTTCTTTAATTTTCCTTTCAATAGCCTCCTAGTAACCAGGATGGTAAGCTTAGGCATGAGATGGAGACTAACACTGGAGACAGGATGATCTTTTAACAAATATTATTGGTTTATTGAAGGGATACTATATGCATAAAGTGATAGTGACACATTAGGGACTTAAAGGTGCTTGTTGACATTTTCCGAAGACTCTTTTACCTCAGGTCAATTTCCAAAAAACACCACAGACAAAGACTCCCACAACCCAGTGCAGCCACTGGGGACAATCTGTACCCCAAAGCTCCTCTGGTTGTACTCCGGGCTGTTTGGACAGTTTAGCCAACTTTTTAAAAAGCCACTTGTGTCACCTTCCTCTGATAAGACTTTTATGCAGGGCAGCTTCTTAAGACCAACTCAGTCATCACCTCCCTTCCCCTGATCTTCCCTAGGAAAGTATTGATAATACACTGGGTGGATACCTCCAGGCTTCAGTATTCCTCATAGCTTTCCTCTGGTCTGTCTTCCCTTCAACTCCCTAACTAACTCTCAGATATGCCACTAAGTAATAACAACAATAATAATAATGTTAAAAAGCAGCTGCTGCTAATAAAAGGCCTGCAACTTCATAACACTACAAGCTGTCAAGATTTGCCTCAGAATATTCTTTCTTTCTTTCTTTCTTTCTTTCTTTCTTTCTTTCTTTCTTTCTTTCTTTCTTTCTTTCTCTCTTTCTCTTTCTCTTTCTCTTTCTCTTTCTCTTTCTCTTTCTCTTTCTTTCTGAAGCACTGCTTCTTAATTCTGTACCACCCTACTTGTAGGTATATCATGGACTCATAATGTGAATACCAGTTACTGGATATCACAAGTGGGGAGAATTGCTGTTTCATTCAGGTGTTTCTTTCAGGCTTCCCACAGGCATCTAGTTGGTCAATGTGAGAACAAAATGCTGGACTAGATGGGCCATTGGCCGGATCCAGAAAGGCTCTTCTTATATTTTTTAAGTGAGCGAAGGAACCCTCTCAGTTATTTCACAACCCTACATCCAACCTTAAGTTCCCTAAATAATTCCTTAAGTTCCTTAGGAAATTGCAAAAAAAACCAACCAATATCACTTTAGACCTACTGTAGTCATGGCAACCTGCTGACCTGTGGAAAGGAAGGTAGCAGCAGGGTGAAAAACCTTTGACTATAGTGACAGTGAAATGCTGCTGTGAGGAACATGCTCAACAGATCACTACATCAAGATAATTGGGTTTGGAATTTTCTTTCAAAGGTCTGCCTTGTCTGCCCCATGGCACAACCCCCTCCCCCACAACTGACACTTTACCATCATGCCTTGCTATCTCACTATGCCAGGGCTTGGGTTCAGCTCCCCCCTCAGAACCTCATCTAATGCCAGGGTTTCATTTAAGAAGGGCTTGCCTTTGAGCATGTCTGAGTTAACCAGTTGCCAGCTTGGTCTCCACACATCTGAGCATAACTGTACAAGATTTTCAAGTCTAGTAGTATGGTATATGCACAGGTTTGAACTCCATCTCCATAAACTAGCTAACTAACTAACTTATCATTACCATCTCCTCACCATTACTGACGACTCTCTTGGTTCTGCAGGTGTGTGGTCCCACAGTCCATCAGACTTGTGGGAAAAACATATACCTCAAGGGCTATTGCTTTCACCTGGATGAAAATTTGAGGGAGATACAACACTTTCCTAAGAACCAGCCAGGTGAGATTGAGAAGCAAGGAAGGAATGAGCAAATATAAAAGTTAGATACCACTGATGGAATGGCAAGAGAAGGACTAGTGGTTAAACAACTCACTGGCCTGAATGTCTAGAGGTTGGGGGAGGAAACAGAGATTGGGAACAGGATATATGGAAGTCCCAGGTATCAGTTGTAGTAGTTATGTGCATTGGTGAATGTTGATCACAGGTTTTCTGGCAGTGGTTTTCTACTTTTAACATGTAGAAACTCAGCTAGATATGCTTTTTCAAGCATGGGAGTGCAGTGACAGGGAAGATTTGCCTGTTAAATTACTACTTATCACCACACAGGACCACCTCTTTTGTAAAAAAGGTGGCAACACTTTGGTCAGAATTTGGATGGTATTCAAATAAATCCTGAACTCAATGAACTTAATGAACGTAAGTTAGTCATGTCCATTAACTTCAATGGGTCCACTCCGAGTAGAACTAGCATTAAATACGACCTTTTTAAAAAAAGATTGGGTCAGCTGAACAGGTTAACTAGCTTGGAAATATCAGTAGGCCTTCCCACTACAACCACTAGTAGCCAGAGGTACCCCCACCTCAAAAAAAAAATGTGATTGTATAGCACAATGACACAAGTGTTATGTGAGTTTCTTGATTTTGTGCCCCTCTTTTACATGTCTCAATCTCACCTCTCCGCCGTTTAACTGGTGTTTCCTCTCCTAGAATGTCCAAAACAGCTCTCTGACATAGTGTTTCTGATAGATGGTTCAGGAAGCATCAAGCGCCACGAGTTTCCACAAATGAAGACATTTATATCGGAGGTCATAAAGCGTTTTGAAAATACTGACACCCAGGTAACATTGGGATGTGGGGTAGTTTTCTTTTCAGTTTCTGGCATGGATTTTGCCTTTTCACATCTTCTTCACATGGAGTCAACATTTTAATTGAGCTATCTACTACAACCCCAAGGTATCATTCCTGGTCAGTGAGTGCCAGTTCAGACCCCATGAGTGTGTATGTGTAATTAAGATGTTTTTGCCCAAACAGGCATCACTGTACACTTGTTTACATTGAATTGCATTTGCCATTTAACTGCCCTTTCACTCACAACCACATTTCCCCTATGTCATTGGAGCCAATGTGCACCATGACCACTGATTCCTCCCTATCTACCAGGCTATCTGGGTAAAGGACAACTTCTCTCTTTTGTGCCAGGCAGGCAATTCACCTTGTGGTGCTATGCCCATCACACACTTTCTAATAATTTAATCACTCACTACAGGATCCTTCCACCCCCAGAGAAATATCTTAGGATGAGAGGATAGCTATTTGTCCCACAAGGAATGGGTCCCTTCTAAGGGAATGTTTCCCTCTTCCTCAAAATGACACTCTCCTTTCCCCAAGACCCTCGTTTTCTCTGACAGCAGGGGAACTATCATTAAGGGAGCTACTGAAGGTTTCATGCCTCTTTTAGCTTTTCCAGGTCTGCTGCCTTCGCCTCAACAGAACAAATGTGAGACACTTCATCCGCATGGGCTCCCTATAGCTCACTTTAAAATATTGTCCATCCATCTGGTCAGTCTCACATTCCAATTTCTATCCTGCCAACATCAAACAGTCAATCATGGCAACATTAAAAAAATGCCAGTTATGTCAGAGTGGACACCATGAATGTTGTATTTTAAAAACTAGTTTAATTCTCAACTCACAACTCCCCTCCAAAACTGAGCAATAATAGGACAGAACTACTCGTTATTATTGGATAAGGTTTCATCTAGCTCTGCCCATCACTTGAATGCATATCATTAACGCAGAATATCATCAGTGCATGTCAGTTCAAAGGTCCACTGTGAGTTGGGCAAATTCTCATTTCCAGAGATCCATTACCAGGCTGTATTCCATGATTCAGCAATTATGCCAAAGAAGCACATACATAGTAACATATCCTGGGAATTTTAGAGTTCTGTTTTCCTTTCTCTCTTCTATTTATTTAAAGCTGGTTTCTACCCATTATGACTGCACTTAAAAATGTGTGGGAAAGTCCTGTTGAAACCCGAGAAGTCAAACAGAGTCTTAGGCAATGTTCACATAAGTGGCTGAAAATGTAGCAAAGTCATTTTCCCCTACTGCATTTCAAACCACATTTGCACAATTTGCACATTTGCACATATTGGAGAAAGGGCAAGTATGTCTTCACCCAACACACATGGCCTTTCTGATTTCTCCACCCCTTACACACACACAGAGAGAGAGAGAGAGAGAGAGAGAGAGAGAGAGAGAGAGAGAGAGAGAGAGAGAGAGAGAGAGAGAGAGAGAGAGAGAGAGAGAGAGAGAGAGAGAGAGAGAGAGAGAGAGAGAGAACTCATATTCACAAAGCTGTCATCTGTGTGTATGTGCTTCTCTGCACATCTGTGAAGGGTATCCCAAATATTCACACTACTGCTTACTCCGCACCCAGTTTTCTAGTCAAATTGAAGCTAGTTTGAGGGAAGACATGCATCAAACTGCTGTATTTGACAGGAAACTACAGGATCACCATGGATTGTGGCTAATATATTGTGAATGTGGCTTAGAAAACTTGCAGTGTGAGTGCACTGGATGTAGAGTAAGCAGTAACATGTCCATACTCTTGTTAGGGTTTCAAGTGGCCCACTGACTGAGCTGATTTATTGTGCCTTCAATAACTTTTTTAACCCTTCCCAGGTTTACTAGAAACTGAATTTAATATTGCAAATGGAGGCAACTTTGCTTACTGTGCAGAACTTATATAGGTTGCAGGCTTCAGATTTTCTTTCCCACAAAATTTGGATACCGCATCAACTTGGATACTGTATCAGATGAGAGTTTATACAGCTTTGGTTGTAGCTCTCTGATCATTCCTCAAAACAGAGCCAAATGCATACATTTCATGTACATTATTTCCCTCAACCATGTATCCAAATCCTTTCCTCAGTTTCCACTCAGCTGCTGTATCTAACATCTTTCACTCCTATTTTAGTTTGCCTTGGCCCAGTATTCAAACGAATATCAAGAACACTTCAACTTTCTTCGATTCAAGAACACTCGAAATCCCGATACACTTATTACACCAATTAGACAACTGTTCGGGACTACTCACACAGCTACATTTATACAGAAAGTGGTGTAAGTATCTCCTTTGTGTTCATCTGTTTCTGCATGAGATACTGTGTGCTTCCATTCAGTTTGGAATTATCATCTGTCAGGGTTCAGGGAATCCTTTCCCTCCCCCACTGGAGGCAAAAAACACACAAAAAACCCAAACAGGTAACAAGAAGAGTGCTTACCACGTAATTTGTTCAGGATTTACACACAGAGAGAAAGGAATGTACTCCCTAATTAATCAATAGCGTAGCTCTGAATAATCTCTCTCCTTTTACTCTACCTCACCCCTTCTCTACGGTGGCTGCATGAGGCCCTTTGTTTGTTTGCTTTCTGCTCTTCCACTTTCACAGCCCTCCACTCTCAACTGGAGCTACTGAAAAAAACAGAAAAACAAGAAACTCCCTAACCTTTCCAACCTATAGGCTACTAATCAAAACAAGATCAACAATATTGTCAATCTCTCACAGCAAGCACTCAGCCCAGCTGAGGAATCAGTCCTTTCACGTGGACTGTCATTCTGCCCTGCCAAATCCCCACACATGATTCAGTTCTATGGGGACTTGGAAGCATTTTTCGCCGTTTACGCCTGAAGGAGTATTTTCAACACACACAACAACAAGACAAATCAGAACAAACAACAACTTCACAACACAGCACCTCTCAACCCACTGGAGAACAACAACCACCCTCCCAACAGAACACTGACCACCAACTACCACCAAAAAAGTGTTACACAAAAAGGGACTCCACATGGACCCCTCCTGATGGATGCAATACCACACTGGACTTGTACACTGACTGCTTCCGCCACAGAATCCAAACAGATGTGACCAGAAAACACCATCGCTTACAACAAAATGTAAACCATGCTGAAAGGAGAGCCATAAATAATCTCAGAAACAACCCAGACATTATAATTAAAGAAGCAGACAAAGGTGGAGCTGTCGTCATCATGAACAAAACTGACTACATTCAGGAGGCTCACAGACAACTTTCCAATACCGCCTTTTACACAAAATTGGACTCAGACCCCACACAAGAATACAAGAAAGAACTGAACAAGATTGTTAAGGAGCTACCCCCACACATCCAAAAACAGATCCTCACCAACACACCAACAGAACCTCGACCAGGAACTTTCTATCTTCTACCTAAAATACACAAACCAGGAAATCCAGGACGCCCCATCATTTCAGGTATTGGCACTATTACAGTGGATGTCTCCGGTTATATGGACTCTGTTCTGAAACCATATGCCATCAGTGCTCCCAGCTATGTACGTGACACCACAGATTTTCTGAGGAAAATACAATCTTTAAATAATCTTCCCAACAATACTATACTAGCTACTATGGATGTGGAATCTCTGTATACCAACATCCCACACAACGATGGTTTACAAGCTATAAGGAACACCATTTCAGATAAAACCACAGCGGACTTTGCCACCAAACTCTGCCAATTTGTCCTTACCCACAACAACTTCAAATTCGGTGATGACCTGTTCCTTCAGATCAGCGGCACAACAATGGGCACCCGCATGGCCCCACAGTATGCCAACATCTTCATGGCAGATTTAGAACAACATTTCCTAAACTCCTACCCACTCAAACCTCTCTTGTACCTGCGATACATTGACGATATTTTTATCATCTGGACACATGGTCAACAGACCCTGGACACCTTTCACCAGAAATTTAATGATTTTCACTCCACAATCAACCTAACTATGAATCAATCCATGCAAGAAATACATTTTTTGGATACTACTATAAAAATACAGGATGGGCGCATAGACACCACCTTATACCGTAAACCAACTGACCAACAAACATATCTACATGCCTCTAGCTACCATCCCAAACATACCAAACAGTCCATTGTATATAGCCAGGCACTACGTTACAGCCGCATCTGTTCCAATTCTACAGACAGAGACTCTCACCTAAGAGATCTACAGCAAACCTTTTTAGAACTAAAATACCCAGCAGATGAAGTTAGACAACAGATCAACAGAGCCAGACTGATACCCAGAGAGAACTTGCTGCAAGACAGACCCAAAAAAGAAAATAACAGAACACCTCTAGTCATCACATACAGCTCCCAAGTTAAAACAGTACAACGCATCATCAGAGATCTACAACCTCTCCTGGACAATGACAGTTCTCTTTCTCAAGGTCTGGAAGGAAGACCTTTCATTGCCTACAGACAGCCACCCAATCTTAAACAACTCCTAACCCACAATAATACTACAACCAGACTTAACACGGACACTGGCACCAGAGCCTGCAATAAACCCAGATGCCAACTTTGCTGCCACATACACCCGGACAACACCATTACTGGCCCCAACAACATCACACATACCATCTCGGGACTATTTAATTGCTCATCGTCTAACATTGTGTATGCCATCAAATGCCAACAGTGTCCTTCAGCTCTCTATATTGGACAAACAGGCCAAACCTTACGCCAAAGAATAAACGGACATAAATCTGACATCAAGAATCACAAAACAGAGAAACCAGTAGGAGAACACTTCAATCTCCCAGGACATTCTATACAAGATCTCAAAGTAGCTGTTTTACTACAAAGGAATTTCAGAAATAGACTGGAAAGATAAGCTGCTGAATTGCAACTCATTACCAAACTTAAAACCATGGAGAGACCTGGTCTGAACAAAGACATTGGATTCTTATCTCATTATACATGACTAAGCCATTTTTCACCTTCTCACCCCTTGCCTTTTCCTGTAAGACCTATTGCAGTCGTTAAGAGTCGTCAACAGGCTCATCTCAGCTATCTGCCAATCTCCCATTCCCACCACCCTTCTGAGTAATACCCCTCCCCACCTTCTCACTATATAGAAGGATCTGGCAACTTCTGTTTCAGTGTATCTGAAGAAGTGTGCATGCACACGAAAGCTCATACCAAGAACTAACTTAGTTGGTCTTTAAGGTGCTACTGGAAGGAATTTTTTATTTTGACTATGGCAGACCAACATGGCTACCTATCTGTAACTACAGCCCTCCTGGTTCTAGGAGAAGTGAGGTTGGAAATGCTTTCTAATGATAACGTGTCAGCCAGCTGTTCTGGATCTGCTGCTTCCCCCCTCCTCCCCTTCCATTATTTCCCAGCGCTGTCATGTCTCAGGGTCATGACCTTCTGCAAACTACCATTGTAAATCTATACTGTCCTCCTCTTCTTGGGAAGATTCAGGGGCGGGGGGGGGGGGGCTCCACCATTGCTCTTCAGTCCAGTCCCTTACATCATCTTTCATTCAGTCACTTTTTAAAAAGGATCCGCACCATGTAATTTCTGAAACACTGGTATTCCAGAGTTTTTTCCTGTGTTATTCTCTGATCTTTTTTTAGACCTGGTTGGTGTTGATTCCACACACCCACACACCCCACACACTTAAAATCCTTAAGTTTTAAGCACTTATTTTGTCTGCTACTTGGTTTGCTGCTTATTTATAACATTTCACTTTATTGCTTACTCAGCTTTGATTTGTATGTCACGTTTTTAGAACTCAATGAAGTATCTGAGAAAGAGTTTTGTTTATTGTTTCGCCTTCATACTCCTTCCCCACCACCAGGCGTGAGCTCTTTGTCCCAGCAAAAGGATCCCGCAGTGGTGCCTCTAAGATTCTCATTGTGATAACAGATGGAGAGAAATTTGAAGACAAGCTGGAATATAGTGACGTGATACCAGAGGCTGACAATGCTGGCATCATCCGTTTTGCCATTGGGGTAAGAAAACTAAGAAGCAAATCCACAAGACATTACAAGGAAGTCAGGTTAGAAGAGTGGAATAAGTAAAACCAACTCCCCCTCCCTGCCTCCTGTACCTGTTATGCCAGCATGGTGTACAGTTATTAGCAAGATGGACTATTTTAATTCTGAAAAAAGCTTCACCTCTTCATTTTGGCGAATCAAGCTGCATTTAAAAGCAGGCTGCTCTATTTTCTTCTGGTCAGTTGGCAATGAATTGAAACAGTATGGACAGAGCAAATAGAAAGAAATTTATTTTCTCTCTCTCAAAATTTCCAAAAAAAGGTATTTCTTCTAAATGCCTGTGATCAGAGCCTGCCTGCCCATGAGGGAAGGTGAAATGCCCACCTCAGGTGGCAGAAATGCAAGAAGCACCAACAAGAGAGAGGTGTTCCAGCATGTGGCCCTAAGTGGAGAAGTCAAGTGAGCAGCAATGCTATGAGGAGTGCCCTGGCTCCTGACAAGTTTGGCAAGAGCTGGGGCGTTCCTGCACACCACGTTTGGCTCCCCCTCCCCAATGGCAGAAGCAGAGTGGCAATACTTTGAGGAGCGCTTCAGCTCCCACTGAGTTCAGATAGAGCCAGGGTGTGGTGGCAGCAGAAGCAGAAGCATGGGGCAAGTGGAGGGACAGAAGGTGGCAACTGGGGTAGCTCAGATGGCAGAGCATGAGACGCTTAATCTCATGGGTTCAAGCCCTACATTGGGCAAAAGATCCCTGTATTGCAGGGTTTGGACTAGATGATCCTTGTGGTCCCTTCCAACTCTACATTTCTATGGATTCCTATTTTGCCCCAGATGATGAAATGGGATGGGCCATCCCTGGCGGTGATGACACCATAATAAAAATAAAAAGCGGCATATAAATGAATGAATGAATGAATGGCTTTATTTCAGCCACCAACAAGAGGCTGGAGTAAAATAGAGGTGGAGGAGGGAGTTGCAGAAGGATAAGGGCAAGAGAGAGACCTCCCTCTCCATAGGGACCAGACATATATTTGAGAGTGGAAGTTGAGAGTTCTTCTTAGCTTGGATTGCAATTGACAGTAGAGAAGAACCATGGAAGAAACAGACAAGTTCAAAGTTGAGATATGTATTACTATATGCCAGATTTGTATTCTAAGCAAGGCAGTTACAAAGTTTGGTGGCATCATTACATTCAGTACATTTCATTCTCTACTTTGCCCCCTCCCCCTCCTCTCTGGCATGCTGTTAAAGGTTGGAGCAGCTTTTTCTCAAGGCAGTCCAAGGCAAGAGCTCAACACAATTGCCTCTTACCCGCCCTCGGACCATGTTTTCTCTGTGAACAACTTTAATGCTCTCAAGGACATCCAGAACAAGCTTGAGGATAAAATTTTTGCCATTGAAGGTACCAAATGCAGCAGGTGGTTCTAGGGATCTAGAGATAATGCTAAGATCTGTAGCTTTTGACTTGTGGTTGGGAGACTCTAACTCAGTCCAAATCTGGACATGAATCTAGTCCATATTTTATTGACCATTACCCTGCCTAAATGAAATGGAGACAGCTCACATTCACATGACGACAAATAGGCTTGTTATGAGGTATATGTCTAGTTCTTTCTTACAAGAGGTAATAATTAAACATGGTTGGTAACACAAGATTAGTGTGCCGATCTTTATATTAAATATTAGGAGGTGAGGATATTTACTTGTAGCTTCCAGGTCATGTTCAAGAGAAGAGCTAGTAACAGAGTTAAAATAGCTCCTAATGGAGGTTTCTTTTTACGTTAAGCTATGCGAACTGCACTGATGCCATGATCTGCAGGAATAAAGCATGGAAACAGTTCAGATTAGCATACTGTTACAGGCTCTGGATGCCAGCACTTCAACTACCTTTTATATCCCACCTTTTTCTCCAAAGAACTCAAAGTTCCTCCTCAATTAACCCTCACAACAACCCTGTGAGGTAGCAAAAGGCTGTGACTAACCCAAGGTCATCCAGTGAGCTTCATGGCTGAGTGGAGATTTGAACCTTGGCCTTTAGGTCCTAGTCTAACACTAACCACTACATAAAGCCTCTCTTGAATACCATGTCACATAGTATCATTCCATTGTCTACTCCAGCCTTCACCAACATGGTGCCTTTCAGATGTTTTGGTGCAGACTGGTGGGAATTGTAGACCAAAACATTTGAAAGACACAAGGCTGGCAATCAGGAATCAAGGTGTATGAGGAGAAGAGGAGATGTAAATCTTTTTGCTTGAATCTAATCTGATCTTATTTATGTAGTACCTATCTATTGATTTACATGTTCTGCCATAATGTGGAGTAATATATAATTATATTGATATTGAAAAATCCAGATATTTTTGGCCAACTTTTGAGAATTGTCTATTACGAAACTCTAAGGGATAACATTAGGAGAGAATTAGGCCCAGCAGGGTCCTAACTTGACCCAAAACAATGCTGTTTCCCCACAAACCACAACCATCTACCTCAAACCCTGATGTGAGGTGGGAAGCAGGAAAAAGCATGACTGCTTTCACTTTGAAGTCAATTTCCAAGCAGTTTGTATCAAAGCAAATGGACTTTGAAGGTGATGTTGTCACCCAGCATAAAGTGACTGGTATGTGCAAACTAGGCTTGCAGGTCTGTGAGAGGATTAGGATTTGGCCTACTGGTTAGTTTCTCACCTGTATACTAGAATATCTATGTGAGGGAGCAGACATTTTCCTGCTTGGTTTGAGAGGGTTTAACATTCCCTCTGCACTTTCCCTCCCCATTTATGGTCTTGTTCTGATCAACCAGAGGCTATCTTCTGCCACACCAATAGGATGAGGTTTCACCTCTGTCTACAAGACTCCATCCTCAGTTAGCTAGATATTACCCCTTAGCTCTCAAGTTCTACCACCCTGCATCTCTTTCTTCCCATCTTTCGTCTACAGGTACACATTCCCAAGGTGGTACATCCCAAAGCTCCTTCCAGTATGAGATGTCCCAGGAGGGATTCAGTTCCTTGCTAACTCCGGTGAGTCACTTTAATCCCCTACCAATTCTTCTTTTTTGTAGGTTGATAAATCTCAGCTTTCTCATCCCAATCCTCCAAAACAAGCTAAATTTGGGCACATAGAGGACCAGCCTGATACACTGAAATTTAGATTTAGGTGGTACAGGACTCCAGATTCAAATGCCCACTTGGTTATGAAGATATGGCAAATCACTGACAGAATGAACTCCTGCTAACACAATATAGAATATATACCGTTCCAACTTTTGAAGAGGTAGGTAAGTTTGTGGAGTTAAGTCCTCTTGGAAGCCTGACCTGATTGGGACATGAATTGGTCTGACCAATCCAGTGTTGGGATGACTCTTGGAGACCTGATTTGACCAAGCAAGGTCAATGCAATTGTGACTGTAGAACTGGCTCCTCAAAAAGTAAACATTTTTTAAAAAAAATAATACTCTAGTATAATAATAAGAGTGCTCATGCAGTCTACATTTTAGGATTATCCCCTCCTGCTGGTTAACACCATCTCTTCTTTGCTGATTTGGTATTATTATCTCTTCCACTCCTTGTGATGAATTAGGTTGGACCCATTTTGGGGGCAGTAGGAGCCAATGACTGGTCTGGAGGACTCTTCCTATATGGGGACCCTGATAAACCAGCCTTTATTGATGTGCCCAGCTCCACTAAGGATATGAAAGATGCTTATCTCGGTAAGTGTCAAAAACAAATGTTATTTCTTTTTTGTGCTCTAAGGCTCTGCATGAAGTGCTGGATGTGTTTGTCTAGTTTGGTATCTGGTAGGAAGTTCAGAGAAGTCACCCCTTTATAATAGAGGTGACTAATCTGTGACCCTCCAGATATTACTGGTAAAAGGTAAAGGTAAAGGGACCCCTGACCATTAGGTCCAGTCGTGACCGACTGGGGTTGCGGCGCTCATCTCGCTTTATTGGCTGAGGGAGCCGGTGTACAGCTTCCGGGTCATGTGGCCAGCATGACTAAGCTGCTTCTGGCAAACCAGAGCAGCTCACGGAAATGCCGTTTACCTTCCCGCTGGAGCGGTACCTATTTATCTACTTGCACTTTGACATGCTTTCGAACTGCTAGGTTGGCAGGAGCTGGGACTGAGCAACGGGAGCTCACCCCGTCACAGGGATTCAAACCGCCAACCTTCTGATCGGCAAGTCCTAGGCTCTGTGGTTTAACCCACAGCGCCACCTGGACTATAGTTCAAATCATCCCTGACCATTAACAATGCTGGCTGGGGCTGATAGGGGTTGGAATCCAACATCATCTGGAGGGCCACAGGTTAGCTATCCCTGTTTATAGAATTGGGCTCCTTTGACATTTTAATTTTCTCCTACATACTTTTTAGGTCTGAACTTACACAAGACTTTTCATACTACAAGCCCCACTTTAGAGTACCACTTTAAGAGGCATGTGATACACAGTCCTAGTTATAAAGAGGAACATTTGCAATGCTGTACAACTGGGAGTGAGAAACCTCTGGCCCTCCACTTATTCCTGAATAACTATCATCAGCATAGTCAGGGAAGGGAATTGTTGTCTAACATCTGAAGGGCCACAGGTTGCCCACTTCTGCTTTATGTGAAAATTAGGAGAAAGTTGCTTGTAATTATTCTAGTCTCAAAAGTCGCAACATGAGTTAAGTCTAATATAGCTTCTCCTTTAAGTCAGCCTTCTCCAACCTCATGCCTTATTAATGTTCTGGACAAATGTCATTAAATCCAGTAAACTCTCAAGGAAAATGAGTTGCAGCTCAAAATGTTTTGAGCATACCAATTTAGAGAAGGCTGCTTTAAGGTTATCTTACTCTTCATGACATTACTACAGGCATACATTAGACTCTCCAGCTGTTTAAGCAAATTAACACTACAGTATAGTAACAAGAATAATGTTCATCATTTTATTACAAAATTGTTAAAAGTGTAATATAATGCAATAGTATGCAAGACAAGGTTGACTACCAATTTTACTACAATTTTTTTTAAAAAAATTCTCAAAATCAAGCTGTCACTGAATCCAAAGGACCATTAAATATGCCTGAACTTTTGACAATATCAGCTTTTAAAATTCTAACAGTAGTGGCATTTAGCTACTACTTACATTAGAATTCAGGCCTCCCTACAATCACATTACCTATACACAATTCTGTACAGTTTTTATACTGAATCTAACAATGAGCTGCACTTGACTTCACATTCTTAGCAAAATCATTGACTTTTTGAGCACAAAATCTTTACAGCAGCTTTATAACTTCACTCTTCATCTTCCTCCTCCTCCCCTTCCCCCTCTTCATCTTCTTTCTCCTCCTCCTCCTCTTCAGGTTCTACTTTCTTCTTGGAGCCTGCTGGCCTACCTGGACCTTTCTTTCCTACATCACCCTTCCCCTTGGCACATCCTTCTCACACTTCTCCTTTAGTTTTGCTGCCTTCTGCTCAAAGGGCTGTTTGTCTTTTGCTGTTTGCTCAGACCACATTTCTCCTAGTTTCTTTGCCAATAGACAAACCTGGGTGGTCACTTTATCTTTGGGTGATGCTCAGAACAAAAGAGGAAGAAAGCAGGTGGTGATCTTTGGGGGGCATTGGTGTCCTTTTTCTTCTTCTTCTCCCCTTTAGAAGGAATATAATTTTTCATCTCCATATCATAACAAAGTTTGTCACCCTTTGCCACGTCTTCAAACTTGCCTTTTTCTTTTGCCGACATTGTCTGCCATCTCTTGGAGCATTCCTTGGAGAAGTCAAAAAAGTTGACTGAAGTGTCCAGGTGCTTCTTCTTATGCTCATCACGGCACGTTTGCACGAAATAAGCGTATGAGGACATCTTGCCCCGGGGCTTGTTTGGGTCGCCTTTGCCCATGGCTGGGGCAACGGTTCCTGATCAGTGGGGAAAGATGTCTGTGGTACTTAGCCCCTTGCCTGGCAGAGCTGAGGAAGAGAAACAGCGGCTATTAGCGATGTCGGGGGGGGGGTCAAGTAAAGCACATGGATACCTTCCTTCACCGCAATCGAATCATGTTTTATTGATGTTTTAATGTGCTGTAAACTGCTTTGAGATATTTCTTGAAAATATACACACACACACACACACACACACACACACACACATATATATATATATATATATATATATATATATATATATATATATATATATAAAACTACAGTATAGAGGAGATTCTGTCATTGCCAGTTGCAGCTATGTTTTCTCCTTGTACCTGTCTCACTGCCTTTGTGTCCCTACAAGGTTATGTGATGCAGATGGTTCAAGTGAACGGCCAGATCAGCTTTGTGGTAGGAGCCCCTCGCTACCAACATGCCGGCAAAGTCTTTTTGTTCAGCCGACAAAATTTGAAGTGGCAGAAGACATCAGAGTTGTCTCCAAAGGAGGTAAGAAGGCTTCGGGATGAACTGCGGGTTGTGTCAGTGCATATCTGAGCATGTTTCCTTTGCCTGTGGCAATTAAAGTTGACCATGCAGCCCACAAAACGGGATCTCCCATTGAAATGACTTCCCTTAATTCTGACAAACTGTTTTTAATTCTCACTGTACATTTGAATAACAGAACAGAGCCTCAGTCTTTATATTTTATGGAACTCCAGGCAGGGATCCACATGTGTTCCTCCAGACCTCAGTATCTGACCCTCAAGACTATCCCCAGGTCACACACCCTCATTTGCCTCACCCCTTACTTCATCTGCTTTGGCCCCTGCTTATGTAATGTTGCATGCCATCCCCAATCTCTGAGTGGTGTGAGATTCCAAGGAGTTCCAGGCACACTTACCCAGAGTTCATGTTTCCTTTCAGCAATGAGGCACAGTGGAGACTTTGGTGCTTTTATGATATAAGGTTTATTTACACATACAGTGGTACCTCTACTTATGAGCACCTCTGGTTTCGTATCCTTCGGGATATGCACATGGCAAACCCCGAAGTATTTTTCTGGGTTTAGCCACACACACATGCGCAGAAGCGTTCTACCGCGCCATGCGTATGTGCAGACTAGGCACCTCTGGTTGTGAAAACCTTGGGATCTGACCAGGGCTCTGGAATGGATCCCTTCCACAACCGGAGGTACCACTGTATACAACCTGAGCCTATGATGAAGGGACTCACGGGATCAAAGCCCCATAAGGTTCTTGCTTCTTTCATAGCTGCAGCTTTGGATTCAAACACAAGAGCTGTCTGGCACAGAATCCCCTTTTATTGACATTTTTAAAATGGCCCATCACTTTCCTTTTGTTCTCCTTAGTAGCTCTTCTCCCAGACAATTTCCTGAACTTGGGAAGCTGACTGGCTTTATATTTTAACTCTTGCTAAATCCTATGTCTGGCACTCAGGTTACCACCCCAAGCATTGATTAAATTCCAGCACCCTTTGGTTCCATAAATTTAGGGGAAGTCATAAACCCACAGTATTTGTGCCTGACTTGAATGTGCCATTGAGCTATGATAAGGCTTCTTGCTTTCCTTGATGGAGGCTAGAGAGGAATGTGTGGGTGTGAAGAAACTAGCCTACTGTACAAATGTAGCAGTCACATTTATTTCTCCACCCACTTTTGCCTCTGGTCCCACCTATTACTGGCAGGTGGCCTCAGAAAGTTTCTCAGAAAGAAATGTGGCCCTCAGGCAGAAGAAGGTTCCCTCTTCCTGATTTATAAGTACCACAACAACAAAAGTAACTTTTGAAGTATCTAGAGACTTGGGCAAGGTGTTTGATCCTGGAAGTGTTGTAGTTGCAAACAATGAACTGGTTGCCATTTCAAACCATTTTAACTGTCATTACTCTCACCTAGGGAATTCTGGGCACTGCTAGCACATGAAATCTTTAGCATCTTTATAAAACTTTAGTCTCCAGTGTTCTTTTTGGGAAGCCATGACAGCTACATCTGTCTCAAAATGGTTGAAATGTGCTGCTGCACCATGTTTGCCTACAGTATAAATTTCCCTCTCTTTTAGTCCCAGGCAATGAATGAATGGATGGGAGAGTCCACTGGATGGGGGAAAGAAGAATAGAAGGATGTGTAAATGCCTGGGGTCAGGGAGATCAAGAAATGGAAAAAGTTTAACAATGGTGATTTTTAGTCCCCCCAGATTGGCTCTTACTTTGGTGCTACGCTTTGCTCCGTGGACCTTGATAGAGACAAAAACACAGATCTGGTTCTTATTGGTGCTCCCATGTACTATGACGGCATGGCAGGAGGAATGGTCTACATCTGCGAGAGGCAGGTAGGTGAAGGGGAATGCAGGCCTGCCCTTTGTACGTGGTGGCACAAGGCAACTACCAAGAGCAGTTATTTGAGGGCAGGGATGTAAGAAGGCATCCTTTCCCACTCCACCCTGTATTTATCGAATGCAGCACTGTTCTGTTCCGCTGCAGTTTAGCTCCCACCCATGCTATTTGTCTCACTGTCCAATGTGGCAAAATTCCATAACTTTCATAGTGTACATATGTAATTAAACACATAAACAGCATAAGTTACATTACCATGAAGTTATTCCAGCCTATGCATTTCATTGCAAAAGAAATGTAATGCAAAGGTGCGGGCAGGGGAGAGGGGAACATAGTGACATATCATTTGTAGACTGAAAACAACAAGAACAGTGAATACTGATTGTATTCACTAGATTTGTTTCCATTCCAGAAATGGGATGAATACATGAACATCAGCAATTTCTTCTCCCATTTTTCTTTTCATCAGAATTTTCTATCATCCCTATTTGAGCACAGCTGTTTTTGTAGCAGTGGGACATCAAAAGTATTTTCCTTTCCTAGAGCACGTTTTGTGCTTTGGTTTCTTTTGCGAAAGCACAAGAGGTTTGAAGGAAGGCTGAGCAGTGCTAATTAAACAGCGGAACAGACCCCTTTATAAAGCATCACATTGTTCTGTATTTCTGTACTCCTGGCTGCTGACAGCTGGCAGCTAAAGATGTAGAGTGAGGTCAGGGAAGGACACCTGGAATGTTGTGGTGTCACACAGCACAACTTGCAGCTCTTCCAAGTTGCAGGGTGGAGGAAGCAGGGAGATGGTGTTTGAATGTCATGTTTTTCAATGACATTCATGGATTTTTCCAGCCCCGATAGCAGGGGAGAGGAGAACTGGGACATCCAGCAAAAAACCAGATAGATAGATAGCTGCTTTACTTATAGAAATGAAGAGATGGGAAAAGTAATTGGCGCCCACCAATGGGGACGGTCAGAGCCCAATGTAAGCTGGTCTTTTTTCATCAAGGGCTCCAAATTGTCTTGGGCTAGTCACACTTCTTTGAAGTCTCTCAGCTCCACTCACCTCACAGAGTGTTTGTTGTGGGGGAGGAAGGAAAAGGAGAATGTTAGCCGCTTTGAGACTCCTGAAGGGGAGTGAAAGGGGGGATATCAAATCCAAACTCTTCTTCTTGCCAAATGGAAAAATGGGAAGTGCAGAAGGGACTACTTCTATAATTTCTATAAATTACAGGGCATTCACTGTCTTACTAGTTTGATTCCTTTGAGTCTGTCCCCCTTCTGGCACAAGGGGGTGCCATGGAACAAACAGTGCAGGAGATTGAAAATAGAAGGAACAACTTCATCAGAACTATTTTGGTTTCAACCCCTCAAGTGTCCCCTTTCATCATTTGCCAGGAGGATGGGTTTTTCTGCAGCCAGAAATTGCGGGGGGCAGCCAAACAGCCCTTGGGACGCTTTGGAGCCAGCATAGCAGAAACAGGTGAAATAACTGGGGACCAATGGACGGATGTGGCCATTGGGGCTCCAATGGAGGATGAGAACAGAGGAGCTGTGTACATATTCCATGGGAGCAGAAGATCCATCAACCCAGCATATAGCCAGGTGAGCCCTCAGCCCCTCTACTCCATAGCAGGAAGCACAGGCAACTGTCATTTCACTGTCTGGTAGTCCAAGAAGGCTGAAGCTTGAAGCAGTTACTTTATCAATGAAGGAGCTCAGACTGGAAGTTTATATAGGAGCTTGAAGCTCCACCCCTTCCTGTCTAATGATCCAGGCAGGTACTTCCATGCATGTTCCCCTCCTCCTGGGTAGCCTCATGTGCAGCTAACTGGGCACTTCCAACAGCCCTGAAGTTCCTGCCTGGCTCACTGTCACTTTAGCTCCTGTGTCCCTGGGGTAGATTGGGGTGGTGGGGGTAGTCCAAGAACCAGCCAGGAACACAAACATCTGGGATGAGTGACCCCCAGTCTTGGGACAAGGTCATCTAGATCCAAAGGCTCTTCAGGGTCACTGGTGGTATGACTATATGCTGGAGGGTCCTCCTCTAAGGAGACCTCAGGCACCAACCTCTCCTTCTTTCTCCTGCTCCTAGCGCATCCAAGGCTCTCTGCTTCCCAATAGGCTCCATTACTTTGGCCAGGCTATTGGTGCCGGGAGAGATCTGACTGGAGATGGACTCCTAGACATAGCAGTGGGGGCTCAAGGAAGAGTGCTGCTGCTGAGGTAAGGAGCTTCGGGAGTCTTGGAGCCAACTTTTTTTTAAAAAGTCTGCATGCACACTTCCTTTGTAGTACATTAGAGAGTAATCAGTCTCTCATTAATATTTTTTAAAAGGAATTCTAATCAAGTAAAATGACACTTTTAAATGGTTGAGCAAGCAGTAGTGTCAGTCACAAGCAGGAATGGCAAGAGCTCTCTGGACTGATCCAATGTATTTTGGTGGCTGAGGTGGGAGATGCAAATGGAACTCCTCCCCTAACTAATTATCATGGAACATAGCTCACATTGATAACAAAGAAGTCTATGCAGGAGAACCTTAGAGTTGATGGTGCCCTTTGTGTCTTCCATTCTGCTTCCCTTAATGGCAGAGTTGGCACCCACAGTCTAAGTGAGCTGTTGCTTTAAGTAGGGACACCTTTGAAGACCTCATTCAAAACCGCAACTTTTGTACAGCTTAGTCCTGCTCAGTAAGCCAGGGCAGTGATGGCATTTCCCCTGTCATTTGAATGCTGAGAACATGCAATATCGCAGCAACAGAAATGTCCCACACAGCACAAGATGATGTGCAGACTGGACATGTGACAATTGTTTGGAATGCACTTCTTTTAAACACTTTGCAAATATAACCCATGGTTATGTGAACCCACATAATGAACCTCTGCCTCCCTCCAACCCAAATTCCTACCCCATTCTGTCTGCAACAGGGGTCGGCCCGTGGTACGAGTAATACCCACTATCACCTTCACCCCGAATGAGATCCCCATCGCTGCCTTTGAATGCCAGGACCAGGATGTTCTGAACAAGGAAGTCAGTAAGGCAACTGTCTGCCTCACTGTTATGGCGGATTCTCGGTTTACACAAGGTAGTCCTAAAGCACTTTGAGGGAGCAAGCTGGGCTTGGGTGCTAGCTGACAGTGCACATAACATGCTGAGGACAGGAGGACCCCTCAGTACAAGAAGTGGGGCAACAGAGAAGCTGGCTTGCCACACAGTTTGATTACCCATCATTACCATATTCCTGTGGCTTTTCAAACTGTTCCTAGAATCCTCTGGGTCCCTGAGAAACTTATCAGAAGTTCTTCCATGTTGCAATTATTAATGATGGACAGCTTCCCATCAAAATAGCTTGCTTGCTGCTACTGACTTTCCCATGCAATGTACATCTGAAAAGGAATACTGGTACAATTGGACACACTCCGGGTGAACTTCTGCTTTGTGTGAGGTAACAGTGAAGTCCCAGAGGCTTACTCCACACCCACATGCACTGAATGTTTCACCCTGGAGCACAACTCTAATGCCTTGTTTGAAAGCTACTGCCAGATTCTGACGTGAGCCCTTCATTGAGTCCAGTGCCCCTAGAGAGCCCAGAAGGGAGGGTGTTAGCAAGGAGATGGCCCCCAGTTATAAGACCTAGTATTGTGAGCTTCCTCTTAACTTGGTAGGCATTTCATTCCTCAATACTGGATGCATAGCTTTAGCTGCGAGCATCAGAAGTTCACAAGGATTTTGTGCTAAAGGGCCTTTGCAGAGAATCTGCACAGCACACTGTATCCCTCAGTATCCTATTATCTGTGTTGTCTTTTCAATTCCTCTCCCTCAGGCAGCAGCATTTTGAACACCATTCAGTACAAGTTGAACTTGGATCCTGGCCGAATGAGGGTTCGGGCCATTTTTAACGGAAACCCAGACTCTTCCACCATCACCAAGGAGATAAAAATGGGACTGAAGAGACACTGTGAGGAGTATCGCATAAAGTTGCCGGTGAGTTCAGAGATCCAGTGGATGTTTAAAAGCAAAGACAAATGTTGGCATTTGGGTCCATGAAACAAGTGTTGTCACCACTAGGATCTCAGTTTCTCATTTTTCCAATCTTAAATTCACTTAAATTCACTTTGCAGCAATTTCTGATTTTTAAAAAAAGTTATGAAAATTAATCCATATTTTAATGCATTTTTTCTTAATAAACACATTTTTATATGCAGTTCTGACTAACATACACAATTTTACAAAAGGTTTTCCCTGATGTAATACATTTTGTGTGCTATTTTCACCAATGTGATGTACACTACCCCTAACATATGCATTTTTGTAAACATTGGTTAGTTGGCAAACTGCATAGCAAAATTTGGATAAGTGCAAATTTCAAGGGATAGCTGTATTTCTGTTTGAATGTTGTTTTGGAAAGTGCAAATTTGGTAGATTCAGCTTCAAATGAAACCTGGATCAAATTTCTTTCCCATCTCTAATCATAAAATAAAGCAGATCCTCACTTATTTTTATTTCTTCTCCCCCTCCATTACGCAAGACCTGCGTAGAAGACAGCTTCACGCCCATAAACCTCCGGTTGAATTATACTCTCATTGGAGATCCCATTCCTGGTGCTGACAACCTGCAAGCCATCCTAAGCAAAGATAGCTCCCCTATATTTACAGCACCGGTGAGTCCACACACGCTCTGTTTCCTGTCTGGTTGATTAGTCTGTAAATGGAAGTGGCAGAGATGAAGGGCTTAATTTATATAGGGAAATGGTCTTTGATCATTTTCCTTTCTTACCACTTCCCATTTTTCACCATTTCACACTGTAAGTGTCTTCCCTGAAACTCTCCTTTAGCAGCAAGAAGAACCTCCAATATAGAAGGGCCATTGGTTGCACATTCTAGCTAAAAAAATCTCAGCAGTTCAGTTGACTAAATGTACTTGCTCTTCTCCCACTGCTTTTCCCTAGAGAAAACTGCTCTTTAGCATTCGTTCAGAGCAAATTCAATCATAGCAGGGCAAGGGGGAAATTGCTTGGAAAACTTCTAGGTGGAAGTTTGGATGAACCCTAAGTTTCATAGTCTGTTATTAAATGCAGCTGGCTGTCACTAGGGTGCAGGGAAGACTTGTACTCCTAGGAAGACTTAGGTTCAGATTTCCACTCAGTCATGAAACTCATTGCGACCTTTGGCTGGTCTCTCTCTCAGCCTAACCTACCTTGGCGGGGTTGTCACCTAGAGCGCCTTCAAGTGGAGATTCCCAAAGGTTTCCATTGCCCCTTTTCTGCTTCAGACATTGTTGCTTTAAGAAGTCCCATGCACCTTGAGGTAGCAGCTCCTGTTGCTGTCTTCCACCACCCATCTGCTCCCCCATTCTATATGTTAATTGGTGGTGGGGAATTCCTCTTCAGTCTTCCCTTTCCTCAGTCACCTGAACAGTAGGAGTGGAAACCACAGGGAAGAGAGATAGTACATGAGGTTGTTGTATGAGAGTGTGTGGGGTGGCCCAGCCCATTTTGGTTTTGGCCCTGCCCACAGCTGGCAGGCAGCTTCCAGAAGGTTAGGAAAGTGGGAAATGTGAAAACATTTTCACATTTCAGCTCTAGACAACAAAATGTTACTAGCTTCACCCATCCTCAAACTCTGGCAATGTTTGTACCCATGGGCATAGCCAGGATTTTTGTTGTGAGGGGCAGGACTTTTGTTGGGGGGACAGGACTTTTGTTAGGGGGACAGAACCGATGTGATTGGTCAGTTAAGTTAAGCATTTCTATTGCTTTACTTGACCTAGGGGGCAGCTGCCCCTCACCCTCCCTTGACTATGCCCATGTCCGTACCCCACCCTTCTTCTCTTCACAGCTACATTTTCAAAAAAATTGTGGTGCAGATGGAGTCTGTAAAGACCAGCTAAAAACCTCCTTCAATTTCTCAGGGTAATGTATGTTTTTCTTCTTCATGTCACCCTACTCTGCTGCCCAGAATCACTGAACCTGGTGCATTTCAGGTGCTCGTGACTTCAGCGTTAGAGCATTGCCGGGTAGAATGCTAGGTCTCATCTCTTAGCCTCCCCCCATAATTTCCTCTCTTCATGGCTTAATTAGAGCCAAGATGCAGAATACACTTTGATTTCCAAGGCTCGTCTCTGAAACACATAATAATAAATGTAGTGACAATAATGTAGTAACAAAGGAGGATGGGCATGTAGAGAGTGTTCCCTCCCCACCCCCCTGAGGTTCCGTGGGCTGGGTCAGGGTCTCCACAATGGAGGGAATGACTTCCAGGCAGGACTGAGCCCTTATTGTCTTAGGATAAGGCTATTAGCAGCTACTACCCCGGAAGGCTATGATCTGCCTCCACTGTCAAAGGTCATATGCTTCTCAATACCAGTTGCAGAGAATCACAGGTGGGAAGAGTCACTATTGCACTCAGGTCCTGCTTGTGGGCTTCCTATAGGCATCTGGTTTGCCACTGTGAAAATTGGATTCTGGTCTGGATGAGCCCTTGGCCTGATTTAGCAGGGTCTTCTTACTTTCTTAAGCTTAGAAGAGACCCTCTTCTTTTTTTCCTTCAGCCTGGACACGCTGGTGGTGGGCCTGACCCCTGAGCTCAATGCTACAGTCTTCATTCGGAATGATGGGGAGGATTCCTATGGCACCACTATAACCTTCTTCTACCCTTCCGCACTGTCCTACCGCAGGCTCTCGCTATTGAAGGTATAAGAGGCAAAAGGTGGCAGTTCGGCAACAGGGGATCGGGGCTGGCCTAAAAGTTTGTTGCTCACTATCTTAACCAATTCCCCAATCTGATCCCTCCCACTGCAGTCCAACAGGAGAAATGTGGCTATTAAATGTGCTTCTACCCCTTCGGCAGAGGATGACCCCATGAGGAACACCACCTGTAACATCAACCACCCCATCTTTCGGGCTGGGGCTGAGGTAAAGTCCTTCTGTAAGAAAGTGAACCAGGGAACTGTGGTCATCTGGTTAGGAGCTCTACTGTAACAGAGTAGACTCCTCCTCTCTCCCCAAATAACACCTGGCTGCCCTCTCACTCATTTATTGTGTCATCATCTGTTGCAGGCTATTTTCATTGCCACCTTTTCCATCTCCCAGAATGCAGATCTAGGGAGAGAGATACAGATCAATGCCACAGCTGGCAGGTAAGGTTTGATGTGCCTGACTTGGGAGATGTTCCTATTTGACCAGCTTGAATCAGTTTCACTTCAGTTGTCATGATGGCTAGGCCACATTCAAACTGGTTTGTAATGCAATCCCAATAAATTCTAATCAAGCAAGTCCCATTGAGTTACGGTAAATGAAACTTACAGTCACATAAGATTTGCAGACTTAAATGTATAATGATGGTGTGTTCTGGGACTCAGAGAGTGTTCATTCATAAATAATAATTTATTGTTTCTACCCCACCCATCTGGCTGGGTTTCCTCAGCCACTCTGGGCATCTTCCAACAGAAGGTTAAAAATGCATTGAAACATCAGTCATTAAAAACTTCCCTAAACACGGCTGCCTTCAGATGTCTTCTGAATGTCATATAGTTGTTTATTTCTTTGACATCTGATTCTTTTTCATTTCCATGTGATAAAAAATAACAACCATACAGCAACTTGCAATACTTGTATATGTATTTTTTCGCAGATGCATATATTGTATGCATTTAGAAATGCATATTTATATGCCACACTTTTGAGCTAAGAATTACATTGTAACATTCTGAGAAGCATGAAAACTAGAGGATAACTGCATTCCAATTTGCATATTAGTCTAGGAAATACAAATCAGGTCGTGTGTATCCCTAATACATTCTAACAGGCAGTGGGATGGGGGAGAAATTTGACCCACTTCACATTTGCAAGCAAATCTACCGGATTCACCACCATATTCCCCAAACAGTATGGAAACCAAAACACAGGCACCCTTTAAAATCTGTACTTTTCTGAATTTTGGAATGCAGTTCTCCAGTCATGGAATGCTGACAAAAATGCATATGCTAAGCTAAAGTGTGCGTAAAATAGGTTAGTAAAAATAGCATACAAAAATGTATTAGATTAGGAAAAATAGAAATATTAGGCAAAATACACTTTGCAAAAATGTGTATATCATTCAGAATTACATAAATAAATGTGAATAAGAGAAGTTTGGACCCAGATACTGGTGAATTTTCATGGGGACTCTTTAAAAAAACACAGACTGATGTGGAGAACTGAACTTCAGAATGAAAAAGAGATAAAATGAAAGCAAAATGAACAGATTCGCCAAGCCCTAATGTTGTAGAACCACAGTGCATGTAGCAGTGTATGATGGGGTAGTGGCATATGTGATAAATGTTCCAGTCTTAACTCTGCCTCTCTCTCTTTTTTCTAGTGACAACAATGGCCCTGTCACTCCGGACATGATTCACCAAGCGAAGCTGCTTGTCAAATATGCAGTATATGTCTTTGTTAATGCGTACGTGACTGCAAGTATTCTGGGAGCATCCCAGCCCACCACACAGCTGCCCTTCTCAGCTCACTATTGACTGTCAGAAGGCTTGTTTGCACACCCACTGTTTTTCTTAGGGCTGGTGTCTTAGAATAATGATCCTTCTGTACAAACAAGAAATTCCAGCCATATATCCTTTCCTAATTATCATGGGTCTGTGTTTCACGGTGGCGCTATAATTTCAGCCACTAAATGGAACCCACCCCCTTTTCGTTTCAGGTGTTGAAAGACCTAGATGAAACAGCATTTGCTGGTTTTCCAGGACTTGACTGGCTTTCAAAAGATTTCAACTTCAGCAGATAGCTTACCTTATAAGCCTATAAAGCAGAGATAGGGAACCTATTACTATATTACTATTACTATTATTATTATTACTATTACTACTACTACTACTACTACTACTACTACTATTACTACTATTACTCAGTCTGATAGCAACACTGACCTCATACACGCCTACTCCTTCTGCCTCCCCAAGAAGCTGCACATTTTCTATAGTGGTTTAGATACTTTGGTGGAGGGTAAAATAGTGGTCTTCTTGCAATCCTTTTGTATTAATCCCTAACAAAGTAGTTAGCATCCATCTGGTGATATTTCCACATATATTTAGAAATCAATTTCTATTCCAATGTATATTGAATTTTCAGCTTCCTCATTTTCTTCTGTTTAATGAATTATTTTGGATGAATTCAAGCGTAATGAATTTGAATCTTTTGGAATTTGCCACTTCTGATTTATTGGATAACCCCCATTTTGCACGTAACTGGCCAATTTCTATTTGCTGGCTATTGCCCTGCAGTGTGATACTAAGCATGTCTACTTGCAAGTCCCACTGAATTTAACAGGGCTTCCTTTCAGGTAGATGTGCATCATAATAATAATTTAAATATTTTTATTATTTATACCCCAGCCACTCTGATCAGCTTACAGCATATATTGAAATATAATAAAACATCAAACATTAAAAACTTCCCAATACAGGGCTGTAGTTCTTTATCTCCGTGACTCGGAAACTACAACTAATCCAGAATGCAGCAGCTAGATTGGTGACTGGTGAGTGACTGCTGGGATCATACAGTATAACACCAGTCCTAAAGGATTTTCATTGTCTCCCAATGCATTTCAGAGCACAGTTCAAGGTGTCGGTGCTGACCTTTAAAGCCCTAAATGGTCTCAGCCCAGTATACCTGAAGAAGCGTCTCCACCCCCATCATTCAGCCCGGACACCAAGGTCCTCCTCCAAGGGTCTTCTGCTGATTCTCTCACTGTGAGAAGCAAAGTTACAGGGAACCAGGCAGAGGGTCACCAATCTAGCTGCTGCATTCTGGATTAGTTGTAGTTTCTGAGTCACCTTCAAGGTGATATCAGCATAGCTGATATCAATCATTTACTCACTTTTCTTGGTTCAATCAGAATATACTCATTTAAGGAGGACATGCTAAAATGAATGGCATTGGCTGCTAGAAAATATTGACCCCATCTAAATTGCCATAGCAATGCTATGCTTTGATCTTCCAAAAAGCCATTGGAATGCATTGGTCAAACCTATATTGATTGCTTTATTACATAGTGATTTTTCTCAGACCCCCACCTCTTTTCTTCCAGTGCTGATGTGTCAACCAAGTATGTCAATTTTTCTGCTGGTCAGGAAGACGGAAATCAGACTGTGGAACATCGCTATGAGGTGAGGGGTTTGTGGAGCATTGTGGAATTAAGAATTTGAAAAAGGCAAAATTTATGTGGATCAGGTTTAAGGAATAAATCCAGACCTTCAGCTAAGGGCTTCATAGCAGCACAACACAATATGTCATACTGGAGCCACTCTGGGGAGTGTGGTTGGCTGCATCCCTCTTGCAGGACATCATCTTGTATTATGTTGCTCTGAAGCTGTTTTGGGAAATGTAGGCAGAAAGAAGAGGCATGGTGGATGTGTGCAAGCAGCACAGAACAAGCTCCTTGGTTTAAAAGTTTAAAAAGAGGGAAAGAGCCCTCACCCACCTTGTACATCTGCTATCCTGGCCCCAAGGCTACCACTGCTTGAGCCATATAGTAGGCGAGAAGGGCTTGGCAGTACAACAATCATTTGTAGGATGGGGATGGGAAAATATGTCACATTTGGTTTCTATCAGTTTCTCAAATTTCCAGTCTTCAGTTCTCCACATTTCCACATCAGTTTGCTTAAAAAAAAGAAAAGTTCTCATGAAAATTCACCAGCATTTTAGTTCAAATTTCTCCCAATATACATGCCGTATACAATTTTACCTAATTTACACATTTTTGCAAAGCAATCTTCCTGAATAAAATGCATTTTGGTACATTATTCTGTGTGTGTGCGTGTGTGTGTGTGTGCGCACGCGCGCATTACCCTAGTATTTATATATGCATTTGGCTGGAGAACTGCATCTCAAAATTTGGAGAAGTGTGCATTTCAAAGGATGACTGTTTCATTTTGCACATTGCTTCAGAAAGTACAAATGTTTTTTCATGTTTGAGGTTTTACTACTGTATGTTTTTATATGTACTACAAGCTGCCCAGAGTTTCCCCAGCCAGATGGGCAGGGTATAAATAATACAATTATTATTATCATCATCATTATTAACTTAGGTAGATTTGACTTTAAATGCATATTGAATTGAATTTCTCTTCCATCCTTATTGTGGAATGGGGAAAATATATCTTGGTTAGTGATAGCAATGGGCTGATTGTTGGGCTCCTGTCACATTTATACAGGATCTTCTTCTTGTTTAGGTGAAGAACACATATACACGAAAGGTTCCTGTCTCAATCACGTTTAAGTTCCCTGTGCAACTGAATGGGACATGGGTGTGGAATGCATCCGCGGACATCCTTCCTGAGGTATATCCTTCTGAGACCAAATATGATTTCTTTTTTGTTAATAGGACTGAATTAAGTACTGGTGTAGCAATAGTATACAACCAGAAATTTTTCAACCTTCATAATACTAGAACTTGGGTTACGCAATAAAATTGATTGGCTGGAAATTCAAGGGGGACAAAGAAAATACCCCTCCACATATCACATCAATTTATGGCTCTCCAGAGTGGGCCATCTCCTTCTCCATGTTCTAGCGGCAGGGCTCATTCAGCAAGCTCCTTTTGTATGAATGAAGCCCCTCCCAGTTTCAATCCTGCCTATTCAGTTCCTGTGCTAGATTTGAGTGAGATTTAATCGGAGAATCTTTTTAAAGCCATTTTGAGAACCTCTCCAGGCTATTCTATAAGTAAATAGAGGCAAATTAGACAAAATTATGGAGGATAGCCCTATCAATGGCTGCTGGCCATGAGTGGAGAATGGATCCTCCAGGTTCAGAGGCAGTGTTGCTGACTAACAGGTGCTGGGACAAACAACAGTGGATGGCTGTTTCCATCACGGTCTACTTGTGAGTTTCCTAAAAGTACCTGACTGGCCATTGCTGGACCTGCTGTTCCTTTTATCTGATTCGTGAGAGCAAGTTTTATGTTCTTCCCTACCTGCTGGTTCCATGGTCACAACAAAAGAATTAAAATCTGCCCTCTACTCATAAGCATGAACAGTGTCAGACTTCCATTGCTGCTTAACACGCCTCTTCCCACTGTCATTCTCAGTACAGTTGAACCATGCTACCTAACCTGTGTTAAGAGATATTCTGCATGTGCCCTGAGCCTTGAACTAGCATACTTGTTTAGACAAACAGTGTGGAAATACATGAATTACAAGTGAAAGGCTTCTGTGATGGCTATTCTTAGCCCCTTACATATATGAAATTTGCTTTCCCTTTCCCTAGATGAACCACCTAGCTCAGTGTGCCCCTGAAGCAGACACCCAAGGGGCCAAAGATTTTGTGGCAGAACTAAGAAAGAATTCCATTCTGGTGAGTACATCCCCACTGAAAAGTACATCCCCTTATTTCAGAAGCACCTGGACTGGGTGACTCTGGGGACCCCTTTAGGTTAAGGGGTAGCTATACTCAGCATCAACACTTTATCTGAGGATATCCTTGCACCTCCTTCCAGGACTGCTCTGTGGCCGTCTGTAAAACGATCCGGTGCAACATTCCATCCCTGGGGCAGAAGAAACCACTGGAGTTCAGCATCAACGGGAAGATGGGATTCCAATGGGTCTCCCAGGTATGAAGGCCACTGCTGGGGCTTTATTGGTGCAGGGGTGGGAAGGTCATGTAAGATGTTAACACGCTTCTGTGCGGCACACCCAAACCAGCTGCATCTTTGGGTGCAGCCATTCTATGAACCCCAGGAACTCTTCTTCAGTGGTGACCAGACTTCTCAACAGAACCCTCACCAAATGACATTTCCTAGGATTCTTTGGTGGACCCTATGACAATACGTTATACAAATAATTTAAGTTGCTGTATAGTAGATATTCTCACAGTCAGTTACATCTCTATACCACCAAAGGATCTTTCAGGCTTCCTCTGAGAGGGTTTGTCTCTGTCTTTCAGACCCAGCAAAAGAAAGTGACCCTGGTGAGCTCAGCAAAGATTTCTTATGATGAGAAAATATATACCCAGAAAGAGGGCCTTCCACAGAATCAGGTAATGATGGGTCAAAAGGAGACACACTGTCCAAAGGCCATAGCTAGGAGCCAGGACATCTCCAGATGTTGTCTAGAAGGAGCTGGGAAGGAGTTAGCATTCCAGGCTACCTTTTGTAGCTCTGGATGAGGCACGGTTCAAATGACGTCACCAGGTTCTCCCTCTCAGTTTTTTCCCTCTTACCCTGTAGGCGAATACTATGGTGGAATTCCTGGAGCCTTACAACTACCTTCCTGTTATCATTGGCAGCAGTGTGGGGGGACTCATTCTTCTTGCCCTGATTGCTGTTGTTCTTTACAAGGTGAGGACTGACATTTAGAAGTATGCTTATAAGTGAGGGGAGGGCCTTTGGGAGTAACTTTGGCCCACATCAAACACACACAAGTAGGGAGATGGCTGGGGCAGAAAGCTGCCACACCTAAGTGGGGGTGCCCAGTGTACAAACGTGGTCTATACTTGTTTCATTGATTCTTCTGGTGCCATTTACCCATTAGCCCCAGGATGAGCAAACCCTTCATCTGAATTTTCTCTCTCTGTGTGTTTGTTGCTCTCTTCCCTTCTTTCAAGGTTGGCTTCTTCAAACGACAGTACAAACAAATGATGGAGGCAGGAGATGGTGAGGTGGCGGGATCCCCACAACAAGACAGTGGTGCTGGCCCCAGTTCTGCTGCTACTAAAGGATAGCCAATCCCACAACCCATGCCTTCTATAGGGTATCTTATAGTATGCCCACAATAATCAAATGGACTGAACAAGATGAAATAATTGCTCCTGAACATAACTGAGGTCTGCTTCATAGATTGCATTTTCCTTAAATAGAAAGAAGTTTGATGGTAGAAAATGACCGTTGCATGTATCACAGTTGTTCACATGCTGAGTTATGTTGGGGGGTATGTATGTGTGCACACAGATAAATATGTACATGTGACATCATTACAGGTGATAACCTATGCAGGCGTCTCCCCACTTACATGGGGGTTACATTCCCAGGTACTGTGCATGTATATACAGTCATACCTCGGGTTACAGCTGCTTCAGGTTGCGTTTTTTCAGGTTGCAGACCGCTGAAACCTGGAAGTACTGCAGACAGGCAGACGCGGGTTGTGAACACTGCGGGTTGCGAATGTGCATCCCGCATGGATCACGTTCGCAACCTGAGAGTCCACTGTACGTGAAATCATGTGTAGTGGGGAACAGCATCTAAAAAGCGGAACTCACTAAAAAGCCATGAAAATTACTCCCTCCAAACCTCCTTTCTCAAACTCCAATTCTCCAAGGCCTCAAAGATCAGTGCAAGGGCTTATGGAATTACTAGCTATTTTCCCACTATTTTCGTGCCATTTTTGCAGTTTTTCTGTTCTTTTCAAGCCATTTTTGCCCTGTTCACACATTTTTGCAGTTTAGATTAATTTATTTAATTGTTTCCCAAAACTTCACATGTTCATGCGCAAGTCAAACATGCATAAGTGGAGAAATGCCTGTACCAGGAATGGACAACTTGTGGTCCTCTAGCTGTTGCTGAATAGCTCCCTGATGGGAGTTGGAGTGTAACGCCAGGTGGAGGACCACAGGTTCCCCACTCCTGACATACACACAGTCAGTGGCGTAGCGTGGGGGGTGCAGGGGGGGCCTGCCGCACCGGGCGCAACATCTGGGGGGCGCGCGGAAGAGACACGAGTGCTAAAATCCACGGGTTAGGGGGCGCAAATTACTTGCCTTGCCCCGGGTGCTGACAACCCACGCTACGCCACTGCACACAGTCCTACAAAAAAGTGCTTTTTATGCAGGAAAATATGCCTATCATGGCTTTGAAAGCTAGGGATCATGGCTTCTAATCCCTATGTCTATGGGCTGGCGAAGTTCAGTCATACGTTGCAGACGTGTGAGAAAGAGTGCCTTATGTTTGTAGCACATCCAGCAATACACCTGTGGTAAAATGTTATTGTCCTTATAAACGTAGCAGACTGAAAAGAATGTGAACGGCAGCATCTTAGCTGCTGGACGGGAGACAACCAAATTTATGTGGTCAAGGGGTGAGGCATAAGTGTCTTGCACAGTTCCTTCTCAATCTTCCATAGCAATTATTCATTGGTCCCTGCCCTTGTACTCCAGATATAACTATCTCTACCCCCAAATTCTCCCAGCTTTTGCAAAAAGAAAGGGGAGAGGTTTTGAATAAATGGATCATGGAAGAAAAAAAAGGGCAAATATCTGCAAATGCACTTATTACCCATAAATTAATCCTGGCCCTGGGTTTTAAGATCTCAGGCACAGCATTTAGATGAAATGCTTTTAGGTGAAATGCTGGGATTTTTCTGCCTGGGGACCATGTTCCCTTACTGGAGATAGATGTATCAGATTGTTCCTCCTGCAGCTTAATCTGCTGTGCAAACAGTTGCTGCCTGAAGAAGTCTCGTGGTTGGTTGTTTCTTTCATTCACAGTTATGCTGCATCTTGGACTTGGTATGTGGATATAAATTTATAACTATCAACATTAAAAAAAAAAGAATTACATGAAGAAATTTGAGCAAAATACACATGAAGTCATCCAGGTCTTTAGGAACTGTAAACATAGGAAGCACAGCAATGCAAGCAAGATCAGCTGCAATCCTGACGGATTTTTCACTGTTAATTGGCTATCAGGACTTCTTCAGGGGTGGGGTTGAACATCTCAAAGCTAACCTCAGCAGCCCTGGCTGAAAGCTATCATCTAAAGCACTAGGCATCAACTGTTTCCCAGCTGACCTCTTTCCCCTGAAAATTTGGCAGAAGAACAACACTCCCCGCCACGCACACATTCCTCCAAACTGCCTCCAATACAATACAATTTGAAATACCAAGAAAGTGTCCATCCATCAAAATGTGATTTTATTATCCCTGGAAACCTGTCTCAAAGCAGTAATAAAGTTATACAGGGATATATGCCTCCCTGTCCTCCCGTAAGAAAGAATGGCAGTGGTTCAGTGGTGGCTGCCTCCTTCATAGCCTGTGGGCAGTGGGTTGGTATGAGGGTTATGAAAGAAGGTGTGATTTCCATCACCCCAGGGGAAAGGCTGAAAAAGAAGGAGAGAGAAAGAGAACTGAGGGCTAGATTGCCAGTACCCCCCTTCCATCTATTTATTTTTTAAATTGCATACCCCTTAATATAATGAAGAAAATCATTACAATGATATTTTTTTAAGCAGCTTGCACAGTATGATGTAAAATAGCAGACAACTAAAAGCACAGAATAAAAACCAAACTCAGCTGACATTTTAAAAGACTAAACAATAATTCACATGGTGTCCTTTGAGTATCAATATCCCAAGCCACATAGCTTGACCTATCTGTTTTGGAAAATGATGCTCCCTAATCCATTACCAGAACTCTCCTGCTTAATTCTTACCTTTGATCGGAGGCGCAGGTGATGATATGGGATGAACTCAGGTGGTTCATGCGGGTGATTTGCTTGTTGCAGATAGACATTCAACATGCAGACACCCACTCCAGGAAGTGCCACCACAAAGGATAAGATTTTCCATGTTCGCACTGCATCACAAATAGGAAAGACAGGATAATCCCAAATGCAGAGCATAAACTGCAGCAGATGGCATTGGTGTGCTGTTGTAGCATCCACTTCCTTGGAGCAACACAGTGACTCCTTGTGTTTTCCTGAGCCACTGACACATTTTGATTCTCAGGGGGCAAGTACCCTCTGCCCAGTACCTACTCTATGATCTGCTGTTGCACAGTGCCCTCTAACAGAGAAATAAGGTCATTCTCAAGGTCCCTTTCTTTGCTGTCCTTTTTTGTGGAAAACAGATCAGATACCAAATCACCGGCATCTTTCCAAAAGTACAAACCCAGAGGGAAAGCAATGGGGTAGTACATTTCAGTTAATTGGCCGGGGGGGGGGGGTAGAGAAAAGAGCACTTATAGAACTAGATAGTGGAAGATGCCGTCACTTTAATATGTACTTAGCTTCCTAGGACAGACACGTCTCCAAACCTAATAGGGACCCCATTCCAAAAGGCATATGCTAATACATAATACCTTGCATAGTGTCCCAATAACAGATTATTAAAGGAAGCAAAGGTCTTTTGAAACAAAAATTGGGCAAGGGACAGGCAAGTAGAAGCAAGGAGCAAATAAAATCTCAGGCATCATTTATGTCCCCCAAGTTAAAATAAAGTTTCTTAAAATTAATTTTTAAAACTGTACACTTTCCCCTGAACCATTAAGGTAAAAGAAAGAATAAATAGGTAGCAATCATGACCTAAGAACAGTGGTGCTGCTCAACAATTTTTCAGTAATCATTTATGCTATTGGCCTTGTCTCTTACTGAATTCACTTACCACCTGACCCATCACCATGGTGCCCACTAGCTGCTGCTGTGGCAAGCTTTCGTCCGTGGGCCACCAGTCGTGTGGCCCTCCACCAGGGAATCATGTGTGAAGCCAAGGACGTCCGAGGTTGTCAACAATAGAGGTCTCTCCTCGTCGGGCTGGTTGGTCTCTCTTCACTCTCCTGTGTTTAAGGCCTTCCTGCACACTCCCTATACCACAGCCCTCTCCTCCCCTTTGCCAGACCTGACAGTTATGCCCATCTGACCATGCTTGGCCAATCAATCTGAGAGACAAACATAGCCCAGCTTGAATATTATCCAGGAAGACCATCGACTAACACTTGTTTAAAGACCAAGGTCTCATTACCCTTGGCTTGAGGCCCAGGAACCAACCAACCTCTTCTCCCCACCCTTGGATTCCTGGGGTCTATTTATAGCTATACTCAAAGCAAATGCAGACTGCCCAGTCTTCAGAGAGTGTCTAGCAGGGAATACTCTAGTTGCGTTAATAAGATAAGAATGGGGCTACTAGGACACATTGTAAGTAACATATGACAAAGTATGTGCTGAAATTTAACTTGTCTGATATCAAATTGAAATTTGGTGTTTGAGATAGTATGACATTTTTTGCAAAATTCTGACATGTTTCCCCAAACACTGTTACTTCCATCTAGGCTGGTTGAGCATGGGCTTCCTCACTTTCATGTTTCTGCCCCTTTGACAGATTTATTTTCCTACCATGCTTTGCTTTTAGTTGTCCACCAGAGCCTAGCTCTCCCTTTTTCTAAACCTTTAAGAACCCAGACTTATCCTATTCCGGCCTTCAGATCTCTCTTCACTGCCAACTATGTGACTTCTACATCAGTAAAGAGCATCAAGTATTGGCAGTGGGATTCAGTGCATATTACACAGCTATGTGACATCATGAAATGCAAAGGTGCAACATTGCTGGGAGCTGGAGTCCGGAGCAGGTCAGCAATAAAACACCTGGGGCTAGTGAAGTTAACACTTTATTCAAAGAAACCAAAACAGCTCAGACCCAGTGATCACAGGAACTCTTCCCAATGGCCTCCCACCACTCCTCTGCATCTAGCCAGTCCATGACAAACATGCAGTGACATCCCTGCATTATGGCAACTCATCCACAACCCACCCAGTTCCAAAGAATGCCCTCCTGCTACCAAGGCAGCAGCTCACCCCCACCCCCACCGTACTCTACCACCCAAGCTCTGATGCCATCCTCACTCTTTAACAAATGACTTTCTACCATCTTTGAAATATATTTCTCTACAACCCTGTAGTATAGTCCCATGGCAATATACCTGTTGCAATATTCTGCTGCAACAGAAACAACAGTGTGTGGCATCTTGAAGACTTAACACATTTATAACAACGTAAACTTCTGTGGGCTAGAGTTTAATAAAACTGGAATCAATGGGGCAGGGGTGCTTTTCCAAGTTTGTTTGTTGTTTTTTCAAATCAGTTTTTAATTACCTTATTTTACTATTTTGAGATGTATTTCTCTTTTTCACACTGCTGAATGCTTCCGTTTTGTGTAAGGTTGTCTCTAGGGGTTGACAAATCTGTCAATTTCGGTTTCTCTTCAGTTTCTTCTTTTTTACATATAAAAATAATTTGATACTGCTATTTATAAAAAATAGAGTTGTTTACAACAATTGAACACAAAAACAATACAATTCAAGTTGTTAAATTTGCCACACTTCCTTTTTTAAAAGACAGTCCTCATGGAAATTCATCAGCATTTTAATCCAAATTTCCTCTACGATACATTTCTGCAAGCAGTTTCCCCATAAATTTAACATATTATTTCATTTTATACATGCTTTCCTATAATCCACACTTTTTTTTAGTCAGAAGACTGCATCACAAAGTTCTGGGAAGGGCAAATTTTGAAGCCTAGCTGTGCTGTGATTTATGCATTGTTTCAGAAACTGAATTAGTTAGGTTCACATGAAACAGCAAACCAAACCAAATTTCTCCCTCAACTCTAGTTGTCCACACCACTATCTCTTAGCTTTCCCCTCAAAAACCCACAGTACCAGCATAATATTTCTCAGCTTCAAATACAACCACTGCCTTCAATTTCCTTAATCATTGTACTGCCTAAATGAAAAAGTGCTACCAAGGACACTGAAGACTCCATTATTCCCCTTCAATAGGCTTTGGATCAAAAATTGTTCAAGAAAACCCTAGTCTGACATCCTCAGTAGCATTTTTGCAGCACAATTGAAGTAGCCTTCCAACTCTACTATCAGCCCACAGAATTAGATGTAAATTTGTGCTAGAAAATGTGGCACATTATGCTGGGGATAAACTGTAATACTGTGGTCCTTTTTTATATCCAGTCTGCTGAAGGGGTAAAAGGAGAATCTCTTTAGTTAAGGAGAAATGTCACAATACATGATGATGGTCAAGAACTTAGATGTCTTTTAAAGGAGGGGGAGGATTCACAGAAAATAAGGCTATCAAAGAGCTGCAATGGATCCTCTGAATCCCAGTCACTAGGGAGCAACAATGGGGGAAATCTATTGCCTCCAAGAACTGTTTGTCTCAGAAGCATCTGGATGACCACTATGGGAACCTAGACATTTGGTCAGGTCCTGGAAGGCTCTTCTTATGTCCTTAAAATGGGCTTTTGAGGGTTACCTTCCCCAGAGTATCAAAAAGCCGCAGAGGAACAGGAGGTTTATTAGTAGACAGTGTCTTTGCTGGGAGAAGAGGTGTCTAGGTCTTGAGGGGTGGGTTGTGAGGCGGGATCAGCAGCTTCGTCACCAGCCCCAGCCTCAGTAAGCATCTGCTTATATTGGCGCTTGAAGAACCCAACCTAGAAGGAAAGAAAGGAGCAGGGAGCAAGTGAAAGAGAAGAATAATGTTACATTTCACTCTTGTAGAAATATAGTGCTTTATTTCTGAGATTGTGGCATAGAAATCATACCCTTTGATTGCAGCAGAAGCCATTTGCCTCCCACCCACCTGGGATTACCCCACTGAGGAGAGCAAAGCACTCTGAACATGCTCAAGAAGCACATGCTTTCTGTTGTCACTTCACAAACAGAAATGCAGGCATTACCAGCCTTTTGGGACCTTTACAAATGAAAGAAACTGTCATGGGCTGCACACACACACACACCACAATTTACTCTATTGGCTATACTAAACTGCTGCTTTTAAGCCTAATTTCAGTGAGGGGGGCAGGCATAGCAGACCATTTTGGAGTTAGAGAAGGCTTTTGTAGATGCCTGTGGGCACCACATTGCTGGTTGCCACATTGTTGGTTGTCCCCCAAGCTGGTGAGGCTCACTTGATTCAGTGTTAAATTGAGTAGTGTCAACAGCCCAGCCCTGTGGAATGCACTTCCAGTAGAAATTTACAGGCACCTTCTATATTAACCTTTAAAGTTTTGCTGAATACTTTTCTTTGCCACCAGGCTTATGCAGACAATTAAGAAAAACATATTCTGTAAAAGTTAGTTGATGACCTGTGGTTTTCCTTTTTTTAAAGTGTGTGTACATACACACGCACATTGTAAACCACCTCAAATTTTTTTAATGAAATTGCAGTATAAACAAATAAATATATTCTTTTTTTTAATATTTTATTAAGGATTTTCTTGTTTTACAGAAGTGTAGTGCCTCGTTTTTGGTTTTTTTTCCCATGTAACATTTTTACAAATCCATTTCATTTGTTGAGGCATTAGGGGGAAAAGAAAAGAGAAAGAGAGAAGAAAAGGGGGGGTGGAGAGAGGGAAGATGGATGGGGGTGGGGTCGGGTGGCGGTGTTTCTATTATGTTTAATGTGTGTAGAGTTTGGTGTCAGCGTTGTTTGTGTTGTTCACTTGTGTTCCTTTGGTGGTGAGAGAGGTTGAGGTTGGCCTAGGGTGTGATTGTTTGCTTGTGATTGGCTGTGGTGATCTTTGTTTTCGTGTGTGGGTGAGGTGGGTGGGTGTTTTGGATCAGGTTAGCCATATTGATATGTATGCTGTTGGTGGATTATTGTCACTGTCCTGTTGGGCTGTGTGTGTAATAAAGGGGAGCCATAGCGGGGTGAAGGTGTCTTCTTCTGTTTGTCCCCGTGTCAGTTTCAGTTTATTAGTTAATTTTTCTAGTAGAGCTGTTTCCCATACTATTTGGTACCATTGGTCCATGCTTACTCCTGACAGGTCTCTCCAGTGTCTGGTTATGGTGTTTCTGGCTGCTGAGAGCAGGTGGGTTATGAGTTCTTTGTGGTGTAAATGGGCATTGTTGTCTTGGAAGATGTTTAGTAGGGCCAATTCTGGGGTGATGTCTATTGCTTGCTTAGTTATTGTACATATTTCTTGTATGGCTGTCGTCCAGAATAGTTGGATTTTGGGACACTCCCACCACATGTGGAAGTATGTGCCTGTGGAGGTGCACCCTCTCCAGCATTTTGGTGAGGTTCCTGGGTGTATTAGCGCTAGTTTCCTTGGTGTTAGGTACCACCTGTAGGTGAGTTTCAGTGTGAGTTCTTTTCTTTTCGTTGATATGGATTTAAAGGGGGGTTTAGACCACATTCTGGTCCATTGAGTGGGGTTAATCTCATAGCCTATGTCATTCTCCCATTGTTCTTTGATTGCGTCTAGGGGATTTGCGGGGTTTTGGAGTATTGTTTTGTATATTGCGGATACCGTCCCTTTACCGTTTCCCTTTGTTGTTAGGAGGAGGTTTTCGAAGGTTGTCAGGGGCCTAGTTGCTGCTGATTTTACTGTTGGGTTGTTTAAGAGGGCATGTAGTTGGTGTTGTGTTAACCAGGGCATTTGGGTGTCTTCTAGTTTGTCTTGTATTTCTTGTGTTGACAGGGGTTTGTTATTTTTATAAAAGTCTATTAGGCGATATAAGCCTTTGGTTCGCCAGGTTTTTATCTGGAGGTTTTGTGCTGCATGGTGGAATAATGGGTGGTACGCCAGGGGGATTAGTGGGGATGGGGTTGGGGATAGTTTGCCTATTTGTGTTTTCCATGCTTTGAGCATGGTCTGTGTGTACCTGTTAAGTGTTGTGGGAATTTTCTTTAGTTTGTTTGGGAGGAGTGGGTATGTTGTGGTGCAGGTGTTTTCAATTGTGTCCCTCTCTAGGTGTACCCATTGTTTTGTCTCATCTTCTAGTATATATAGGATTATATGGCGTATTTGGTTGGCAATGTAATATGCTTCTATGTTGGGGATTCCCCATCCTCCTTCTGAGGTGGGGAGGTGCAGGTATTTGGGGCTTATTCTTGGTTTTTTATGTGAGAAGATGAAAGAGTGTAGTTTTCTCTGCCAACTGCGAAGTTGGGTTGAGGGGATCCAGATTGGGAGGGTTTGGAATAGGTAGGTTAGTTTTGGGAGTGTGATCATTTTGATCATGGCTATTTTGTCTGAGAGAGTGAAATTCATGTTATTCCATCTCTTTAGGTCTTTGTTAATTTGTTGCCACAGGGGCTTGTAGTTGTGGAGGTACAATTTATTGAGGTTTCTGGTTATTTGTACCCCTAGGTATCTGAACTTGGTGTGGCAAAGTTTTATTTTGGTGACCTTCGTGAGTTCTTTTTGGGTGTGAGGAGGGGTGTTGAAGCACATAGCTTCTGACTTTGTAAAATTTACCTGTAGGCCCGACACCACTGCAAATGTGTTGAGTTCTCTGATTAGGGAGGTTGCTGTGCTTATGGGGTCTGGTGTTGTGACCATTAGGTCATCTGCAAAGAGCCCTAATTTATAGGTTCTGCCTTTTATTTCCACTCCCTTGATGTCTGTGGCTGCTCGGATGCGGATTGCTAGGGGTTCCAGAGCCAGGATAAATAAGAAGGGAGACAGTGGGCATCCTTGTTTCGTGCCTCTTTGGATAGCTATAGTATTAGAATCCATATTGTTAGTTCTGCATTTTGCTGAGGCTTGGGAGTATATCTGTTTGAGGATTTGTAGGAAGTTGGGGCCAAATTTCATGTTAGTTAGTACTGCTAATATGTATTTCCACTCTAAGCAATCAAAGGCTTTGAGGATGTCTAGGGACATAATTGTCAATGGGAGTTTGGTTGCCTTGCTGTGTTCGATCAGGTTCAGTAGTTTCCTGATGGGGTCTGTTATATTGCGGCCAGGGACAAAGCCAATCTGGTCTGGGGCTATTAACTTGTGTAGAAAGATTTTTAGGCGGTTGGCCAGGATTGATGTGAATATCTTGTAGTCTTGGTTTATTAATGAGATTGGGCAGTATGATTCGACTTTGAGGCTGTCTTTTAGTGGTTTTGGGATGGAGACTATTTTGGAGTGGGTCCAGGTTTGGGGATGGGGCCCCCTTTTATGATGTCGTTGAATAGGCGGGTCATGTAGGGCATCAAGGGTTCTTTAAATTTCCTATAGAATTCTGCTGTGAAGCCGTCTGGGCCTGGGGCTTTATGTGGTTTCAGTTTTTTGAGGACCGCATCTATTTCCTCTGGGGTGATAGGGCTGTCCATGAATTCCTGTTCCTCATCAGTTAGGGTAGGCATGGTCAGTCCTGCTAGAAATTTTTTGATTTCCTTCTCTGGTGGGTTATGGGAGGTGTATAGGTTGGAGTAAAATTCTGCAAATTCTGAGATTATTTCTTTGGGGGAGAATGTTATGTTGCCGTCTTTTTTGGTGATGCAGTGTATTCTTGTTTTGAGTGCTTTTTTCCTACATCTATTTGCTAGTAATCTGGAGTTTTTCCCTCCATATTCGTAGAAGCGTTGTTTAGAGTATAGAATGTTGATCATTGTTTTGTTAATTTCTAGGGAGTCTAGTTCTCTCCTTTTTTGTTCTATAAGTTTGAGGAGTTTTTTAGATCCTGTTTGTTTGTAGCGTGATGAGAGGGCTGTGATGTCTTGTTCTATTTTGCTAATTTTTGAGGAGGTTTGTTTTTTAAGGAATGTTTTCTCTTTTATGCAAGCTCCTCTGGTGACCGCTTTCATTGCGTCCCATAGGAGGGGGGTTGTTATATTGTTTACATCATTTTCCTTGAAGTAGTTTTGGAGGGTTTTTGTGAGACTCTCTCTAATTTGTTTGTTTGTAGTTAGGATGGGGCTGAAGGACCATGATGGGGTGGTTTGTGTTCCTTCTCCTATTTTAATGATGACTTCTACTGGGGCGTGATCTGTGATTTTAATGTTACCTATGTTTGTTGATTCTACTGAGGGGATCAGACCCTGTGTGAGTAGAATGCTGTCCAGTCTGGACACTGTATCATGGCGTCCCGATTGGAATGTATGGCTGATGTCTCCCGGGTTTTGCTCACCCCAAATGTCGTAGAGACCCCTGTTTTTTAGCATTTTTAGTAACTTGTAAGAGTTCCTAGTTGTTGGGGGTTTCCTTCGGAGGAAGGTTGCCCATGGGGTTGTGGGGTGGATATCTTTCAGGGATAAACCTTTCATATTTAGATTGAGGTCCCCTCCTAGGATTGCTTCCCCTTCAGAGAAGGAGAGGAATTTGTTTAGTGTCTTCTGGAAGAATTCTAATTGTTTCATGTTTGGGGCATATATGGAGCCGATTGTCAGTTTCATTTTGCCATCAAGTGTCCCTTTAGCGAAAATGAATCTGCCTTTTTTGTCCTTGAGGACTGTTGTGGCAGTGAAGTTCAGGTCTCTACTGAGTATTATGGCTACACCGCGAGCTTTCCATAAACAAATAAATATGACACATATGTGAGCCTGACATCTTATTTCAGGTGGGTGTGGTTTGCCGAAAATGGCCTCACAGACCAAATTCAGAAGCCTTACAAACCTTCCCCACATCTGGATTAAGCCCTCCTTCACTTCTCATTAGATTCCCCCTGCAACTCTGCCTCACCTTGTAGAGGACTGCAGCAATGACAGCAAGAAGGACAAGCCCTGCAATGGCACTGCCAATGATCGCAGGCAGGTAGTTGTAGAGCTCTATTCGTTCCACCATGGTCTGCACCTGGGTGGGAAGAAAGTGAACAGAACCAGACTAACCAAGACATCCTGATGTCATCCTCTAACCCAAGTGCTGGGGCGAGTGGGAGGCCAGAGGTCCAGCTGCCAGTTTTCTGCTCTTACTCCCTCCCTCCCTTAGTCCAACGGTAGACATCTCTGGCAGAAAAACCCAGGAGTTTAGACCCCAGCTATAAGCACTGGGTGATGCTGGTGCTCCCCCTACCCTGAAAGCAGCGTCATATCCTTATAGTTCAGAGTCTAAAGATGTCTAAAGACTGCCAGTATTTTGCAGGAGGGATTAAAACACATACCAAAATGTAAGGTTTGCACAACTGAAGTGGATTAAAGGGTTTTGTTGCCCTAGCGCAACAAATCCACTTCCAAAAAATACTAGACTTTTTGTGGTTTGGAAAGTGATGGGGAACTGCATTGGAAAGTGTTGGGCAAACAACTGATTACTGGGAAGATGCATAAACACTACAAAAGCAAATCAAGATTAATGCAGAATGAATACTTGCCATATCACAAATGTTCAGTAAAACCACTGTCTAACTCTCGAATGTTCAGTGCCTAACCACTGCATAAGCTTTGTGCAAGCAAATCAGAATGAAGGATGAATAAGCAGGTTATCTGAGGAAGTCCTAAAATTAACTAAGTGCACCACTGCCCCCCCCCCCATTACCTGGGCCTGTGCAAAGCCTTCCTTCTGTGTGTATTTTTTCTCATCATAGGAAATCTGTGCCATGCTCACCAAGACAACTTTCTTCTGCTGGATCTGGGGAAGAGAGAGCAATTCCTTCTGAGAGAGGGGAATCCCTTGTCAGGCACTGACAAGCTGCTGACCAGCAGAGCAAATTAACATTTTGCAGGTCACAAATTTTTTTTGTTTTGTTGTTGTTGTTGTTGTTTTAAAAAACCTCAATATAATACCCATCAATGGCAACCTCTATACCTGAGATGCCCACTGGAAACCGACATCCCCCTTGATCCTGAATTCCAGCGGCTCCCGTGTCTTCAGTGACAAAATGTCACAACGGATTATCTTGCAGGAGGCTACAGAGCAGTCCTGAGAGAGGTGGAAAGATAAACTGGGGTGAGCAAATCCAAAGGGAAAACTCACTGCTGAGCAGATATATCTTCAGCCAGCATGCAGCATGGCAATTCAACATCCTGAAAACATCTACTTTCTTTTTATTAAAGAAGTTTCTAGCCACCATAGTTCCGAGGATGGTCTCTGCTGTTATTATAACATGCTTTAATCCCATTCTTCCTCCAAGGAGTTGTCTCTCCACTCCTGTTATCATCCCAACAGTTCTGTGAGGCAGGTTAGACTGAAAGAGAGTAGCTGGCCCAAGATCATTCAGAAAGTTTCATGGCTGAGTGAGGATCTGAATCCAGACTTCCCTAGCCCTAGTTAAACCCATCTAAACACAACATCACACTAGCTCTAGATAGCTAGGAGCTTCAAGTCCTGCTTTTGGGCTTCCCACAGGCATTAGCTGGCTACTTTGAGAACAGGCATTAGCTGGGTGGAAGGGGCCAGTGATCTGATCTGGCAGGGCTCTTCTTGTGTTCTTTTATATACAACGGATGTAGGTGATCCTGGGGAGAGGCTGCAGTATGCTAAACTCACCAGAAGGGGGAGGTCCTTTGTCACTGGGAAATCTTTGGTGCCAGCACTTTCTTTCTCCAAGACACACTTGGCAAACTGAGAATGTGGGAAAAGAGACAGTTTAAATAATCAACCTTCCTTCTTGGAGGTCCTAGGTTCAAGCCAGCCCCACATCTGGCAGGCTGGGAGTAGGGCATGGCATGCTTTACCTATTTCCCCAACAAGATAAATAGGTGAGCAGAGGCACTTCATTAGAGATTAGGGGTATTATACATTGGGGTGGTTAGAGAATGAGCAGATAATTATACCTGGGAAGAGACAACCTGAGACACATTCCACACCTGGATCCCTTTCAGTTTTACAGGGATCTGAAATGTCACAGAGATGGGGACATTTCGTTGACGGAGATTTTTCACCTGAAAGTGAAATAGACACTGTTCAAGGCAGACACAACACACCATGGGTCCTGGATGTCTTCTTCCACCCCACTCAGTACCATTTGAAACCTGGGCAGTGCCCAGCTCCCTCCCATTCTCCCTGTGTCCCCATCAGGCACAGCCACCCTGGGTCAACCCATGGACCACACCAGATCCAGTCCCAAATTAGTTTGGGGGCAGAGTTAAAGCTTAATTAGTGGTCAGAAGACTAATTAAGCATATGGCCGACAGGGGAGAGGACCCAGTGCCCTTTTCCAAGCAGCTTCTTCTGCAGGGAATTCTCAGTACCCCAACCAAAGTCATTTCCAGGTAGTCTGTTTATTTAGCATTCGTCCTGACTGGTTTGCACCAAGTCTGATTTGGGAAAGAAGCAGGTTTGTTGCACAAGAACCCCAAATCAACTTTCATTAAGCAACTTGAATTTGCCAGTATATGACTGAATCTCACTCAAAAATAGTGACAGACCAGAAGCACCTCAAACTACAATGCCCTGGATTATTATGGCAGGCTAAACGAATATAAAACTAATATAAGTCTACAGAAATCCTGGTTTCAAGTAATCTCACTTTTAAACCTCATTCTTGCCCATCATTCCCTTATTATTCTCTCCTTGCCTGTACCATTTTCCTCTTCCTACCAACCACCAGCCACCCTTTGCCATCCCCTTTGCCCTTCACCTCATATCGATGTTCCACGTTCTTGCTTGCATCCTCTTGGCCAGCTGTGAAGTTAATGTACTTGGTTGACTCCTCAATGCTGTGAAGATGAAAGAGAAATGAACATCCGTGAGAAAAGGGACCAGGCTAGGATGGTGATGGGAAAGGGATATCTCAGAGGTAATATCCTTGTGAGTAGGAATCAGGGTTAGCTCTATTAGAGGGCACTCTACAAGCACCGCTTTACCCCTGAAACATCCATAGTTACTTACGCTGTGACAATGATATACACAGCATATTTGACAGGCAACTCCGCTTCGTGAACCATATCCTTGGTGATGTTGCCACCGTTGTCACTGGGCAAGTGGAAGACAACAGATATGTTAGTTTTTTGTTTAAGGACTTGAACATCATGCACTATTTCATCATGCTCTGCTTCATATTAGTGTTTCCATCATTACTACATCGAGCACCACTGCCCTGTCACAATGCAGCCAGATCAGTTTCACACTTCTCTCTCTCCCCTCCAAACCCAACGTGCCCCTTACATTATAAGAAACATGGGGTCCACATTAGGCCACATAAAGCTGCAAAACTGTGAATATCACCTGTTGGCACTGGCCATGATCCGCAGAGTGTCCCCTAGATCAGCATCTGGGGAGACGTCAAATGTGGCAATGAAGATAACCTGCAATACACCAACATATGATATGATTTCTTATTTCTACATGTGAAGGTTTATATGTATGGAGGGCTTTCCTTAGAGAAGGTAGTCTATACCTGGACTGCCCTTAACACATGAACCTGCAATACTTTGAGTGAGACCACCGGCACATCTAGGCTAATCTTGCCTACTCTGGCTGGCAGCAGCTTCTGAGGGGGAGATTTATTCACCCTATCCTGCTGCCAGCATGGTGTAGTGGTTAAAGTGCTGGACTAGGACCTGGCAGACCAGGGGTCAAATCCCCACTTAGCCATGAAGCCCACCGGCCAATCACTGCTCTTCCAGCCTAAACTACGGCACTTCACAGGATTGTTGTAAAGATAAAATCAAGAAGGGGAGAAGTGTACATGGCACCATGACCTCTTTGGAGACAAAAGGTGGAATATACTGATAACAACCATCACCACAACAACAATAATAAAAATATATGCTGAAGATTGAACCTATGACTCAGTGTACCACTCATGCTGTTCTATGACCTTCGTTTGCCTCTACTTTTTTGCAAAGCAGCAGTAAGTTTTATTTATTGGATCTGATTTTCAGGTTGGAGGGTTTGTCGGAGGGGTAGCAATGTTGAGTTAAAAATACTTCTTTTTTCCTTTTGGGGGGGGCAATTATTAAAATCATCTTCAATGACATTTCAATCTCTCTTTTAAGAGAGTCAGGCCGTTCTTTCCACACTGAACAAAAAACAACAACTCCCTGCACATAGACTAGTGCATCAGGTAACGGTAAAGGACCCCAGGGCGGTTAAGCCCAGTCAAATTCGACTATGAGGTGTGGCGCTTAACTCCACTTTCAGGCTGAGGGAGTCAGCATTTGTCCGCTGACAGGTGGTTAGGCAACAACCCTTTCCCTTAACATGCTAACTTTCCACAGGCAGTTGAGCTTAGACTTAGATTTAATCATGCAATGTCCTCTGACATGCTACAATTCCAGAAGGATACCTGTTTTGTTTTTGTTTGTTTCTCTCAATGTGACAGTTAGCCTTAAGGTAGCGCTTATGAACACATCTTGTGGCATTGAATTCAAAGAATATAATATACCTTTGCTTTACTGTAGAAAATTGGATGATTGACATTGCAGGTGGTGTTCCTGCTGACATCTTCTTCAGACGCAGTAACTGAATGGCACTTAACACTCACGACCCTCCTGCTGAGCTGAGAGAGGGTAGGGCATTCATCATTTATGAATGGATCCAGACAATAATTCCCAAGCAGCCCCCATCCCTCCACCTGCTCACTGTCCCTGCTCTTCCCCATGCTTGCATCCCTACTGCTTTGCTCACCTGTGGTAAAGTGACCTTGCGGTAGGATAACCCTGCAGGGTAGAAAAAGCCCAGTGTGGTGCTGTAAGAGTCCTCTCCATGATTCTGGATGGAAGCTGTTACATTGAATTCACCAGTCAGACCTACAACTACAATGTCCAAGCTATGTGTAGAAAAGAGGGATGTGTGCAGGATTAGAGGTCTCAGATACATAGAGATTTTCAAATATCCAAGAGATTTAGACTCCTCCTAACAACCCTGAAAACCCAGTGTTTGTAGGGAGGTTATACAATAATGTGCACTGATTCTGAATTCATCCCTGACTTATTTGTCTTCCCACTAATAATTCGTTTTACCCACACTTTAATAGTGCATTTCCCCATTTCCTTCCTGACTGCATAAGGTGTTTTTTTTTGGGGGGGGGGATTTGTTGCACCAGAGCATTTTAATTGACATTAATTGCACCAATCTCAATTTCTATCCAGTATGTGCTTGAACTCCTCCCACAAAATACTGACAGTCTGGAGGCAATTCTCCTATGTAGTCCACTCGATTTGAACAACAAAAATAAAACCAATACAATAAGAGGGCATGCATTAATGTTTGCAAACACCAAATATTGAGCAAACATACTAAATGTTTCATCTCATCCCACTTCATGGGCACTGATTTATTTTGTTAGAATTTCTGAGCAATACTGGGTACAAGGCCGCCAGTTACCAATGTGAAAGGTGGGTGTGAAAGTTGTGTTAAAATCAACCTGGTAATGGTAAGGCAGAATATAAATCTAGTGACTGACTGGAGAAATAACTCACTCGTAGGTGAGAAATGGCAGGTCTGTGTATCCTGGAACTATTGGGGGGGAGGGAATATCCCTATCACAGTAACAAAACCATGAGACAGAGAACTTAATTTTTTTGAGTCCTGATGCCCAGAAAACTACAGTAGATATATTGAAGATAATGGAGAGACAAAACAGAAATAGAGAGAGTAAATATTTTCCTACCCTGAGAAATTAAATGAAGCTTCTAAACGGTCTTCACATTTCCCATCAGTGCCACAATTTTTCTCAAAGTGGAGCTGTAAAAGCATGCAGGTCACAACATTTTACTTTTGTAGGCACAGAAATTTTTAGTGGAGAGAAGAATTAAGCACCAAAAACTAATGATGGAACCCAGTTCCTTGGTGGATGACCTCTACTCAGGTCCAGCCAAGCCTTTCCCTCTCCTGTGTTTCACCCCCACAATCACCACCTCTTTTACATTGTTCATTTACACATGACAAACCATATCCACCACCCCCACTGTGCTTACACAATAGCTCAAGGCCACAAGGTTGTCTAGATGAGGGTGTCAGTGGCACCTAGGAGCAGTAAGCTGGGGGAAGGCGCCATGAGGACCATAATACAGTGGGCTCACTCAACAAGGAGCAGGGATATGCAAATTGGTCTTTCAGTTTCTCATTTTTCCAGTCAAAAGTTCAGTTCTTCATATTTCCACTTCAGTTTGCCTGCCTCATCAGCAGTTAGTGTGAATTTATCCTAATATACAAATTAATGCAAACAATTTCGCCTAATATAAAACAGGTTTGTATGTTATTTTCGCAAATGTATGAATTTTTATGATTCCTTTACCCAGGTATTTGCATATTTCGGGGGGGGGCAAAATATGGCTGGAGAACTACATGGAAAATCTGGAGAAGTGTGGAATTTTGAAGGATGACTATGTTTCCATTCATGAATTGTTTCAGAAAGTGTGAATTAGGCAGATTTGCCTTTCAATGCAAATAGAACTGAATTTCTTCCCCATCCTTAACTAGGAATCCTGCTATAATGTTGCTGACTCTCATATTGTAATAAAAAGACTTGGGACTGTATTACTCACCAGTGCTGTGTGGTTCTTTTCTGAGTCTTTGCTCAGGATGGGCTGTAGTGTGGGGGCTTTAGCAATGGGCTTCCCTACGAGACTGAAATTGAGCCGCAAGGTGACAGGCGTCAGAGTATCCTCAATGCAGATCTAAAAGATTGGAGCACAGAAAGAGACTTCCTTAGAATGCATACTGAATGTATACACTCTGCACAAAAATAGAGTTTCTGCATGCCAAAAATTAAGTTTCTCTTTTCATTGCATGATAATATCAGGGAAGGTCTACTTTACATATTGCTTCTGAACCAAAAAGATGTATCCGAGATAGTCAAAGGGATGCTATAAATATTTCAATTTCCCCACCAGCCCTTTTCCCCTCTGAAAAAGAAACAGAACTGAAAATAACTTGGTGGCTTTGGATTTCTCAAATTTTTACTTTTCTGTGTGGCTTTCCTGCAAGCCAGCAGAACACTGCACCAGCAATGCACTTATAAAGTGTGTGCCTCCCTAGCAGAAAGTAAACATGCAATTCCAGTACTGCACTGATATGTGCTTATATAGTAATGGATACAAGCCATCAGAGTCTGCCAAGAAATAAGGAATGACTGTATAGGATGCTCTTGGCCACATTTACAATGCTATGCTCTGTTCACCATCTAGTGGTGAAACAAATCAGAAGAACTGCCGTATCAGGCTCATCTAGTCCAACTTCTCACAGGGACCAATCAAATGACTATGGGAAGCTCACAAGCAGGACCCATGTACAACAGTGCTCTCCCTACTCACAATTCCCATATAGATTGGAGATGAAAGACAGAGCCTCTCAAATTTAAGACACTTTCTCCAGACAACCTGTTTATTGAGCATTCATCCTCATTGGTTTGCACAAAGTCTGTGGTAAGATTATATGACGTTGGCTGTTTATGGATAATCCATTCCAACTTGTTTGCAGGGAGATTGTATGAAGTCACATCAAACAAGTGTTATTCCACACTTTCCATCACATTTTCCCATTACTACCCCTTTTTAAATAAGTGGGTCTGTTGTGCAAGGGTGCCAAATCCACTTTAACTGTGCAACTTGAATTTGCCAGGGTGCACCTGAATCCCACCTGCAAAATAGCAAAATAGTGGATGGTCTGAAACCCCCCCCCCCAATATTGCACCTCAGATATTTAAGGGAATTAACGCTGTGCATAAGGCCAAACTTACAGGCAACTCAATTGGGTGGTTCTGGCATTTATTCTCAAGGCCTATCTGAATGTTTGTAGTCAGGACTGATTTAGAGTTGAAGGTGGCTCGAATCTTTGTTCTCTCGTGGTCTAGGGCCAAAGTGTAGTACAGGTCACTAGAGATTTCACCTGAGAAAGAGAAATAAGAGGGTAGGGATTGGCATGAGAAAAGAAACAAGGGAAAAGTTGGGAGGGCAGGAACAGTGAAGCTCAGATCTGAGGGCAGAATGTGGCCCTCCACACCTCTGTATCTGGCCCTTGGAATATCACAAGCTATAACCTCTCACTAGCAGTGGCGGAGGAAGCTGCTTGGGCGCCTGGGGTGGCGTGCCCAGGGGCGCGGCGCACCACAGTGCCTCTAGAGTCTGCCTGCCTCCTCCCACTCAGCCACCCACTCAAGGTACGGGATACAAGTCTCTTCCCATGTCAAGGAATCTGGGGAAGGGCAGATTACAGAGGAATGCAGCTCCCCCCCCCCTTTTTTTTTTGGACAGAGGTTTTGTATATTTAAAAAGCAGGTGGAAGTCAGCACTAAAATTTTCCCCAGCACTAAAATTCCATGCTGGGAAAAGCTTCACATTGATTTCTGTCTTAAAGGCACAGATTCTGCCCATTGGGAGGCGAGGGCAAGAATTCCCATCCTGCCACTGGCAACCCTAGATCTTCATACAGATAAGGACATCCAGGTAAGGATGGACTCAGCACCAACTGACTTGACTGTGAAGGCCTAGAGTTGGTGTCAGACTCTTTCTTGAATCTTTCCAGCAGGGGAAGATGAGACCTAGAATTCTACGCTATGCCGAGACAGAGAAAAGGCACATCTGAGATGGGCATCTCTTAACCTTTTCAATGTGTAGAGAGGCATGTGGCACAGTCCTCTGGATGAATGTGGTGGGATGCTTGACTTCATCTCATGACAAAAACTCCCATCACACATAAGTACACGAGGGAGAGGACTTTACCCAAGATGGTTCAGGTTATGCAAAGAGAGCTATACCACTTCCCAACCCCACTCCATGTCCCACATAGGCTTATGCCAGAGCAAGCATTGTGGCCTCACCTAGTTTATCCTGAATAGCTTTAGCAATGGTAAAGCACACTTTTGCCATGCTGGCTTCAGCCTTGAGAGATTCCTGTTCCTGACACTGGAAGTTTGAGGTGGGGATTAAAGGTGGGAAGAACTCAATGGAGACCGACACATGTAGAACAGGACGTGTCCTGTCAGTAGGGATAGGGGAAAAGATCAGTTTGGTTAGGATTTTAATACCAACTTACTTAATTCATGCCTTCCAAAACAGTACAGGAAGAAAAACATAGCTATCTTTCAAAATGCAGCACTTCTCTGAATTTTGTGATGCAGTTCTCCAACCAAATAATGTTGGGGAAAACTGTAACATTGGGGGAAAGTGTTAGACATGCCCATTAACCTCAATGGATCTACTCTAAGTAGGACTAGCACTGGCAACAACCATTTGAATTTTGCAGGTGTTGAATTTGGTACCCACTGCAATCACAGCATTCATCTAGCTGTATTTAAGAATATTTTTAAAATTATTATTCCTACAGCCATTTGCACAGTTTTTGCACTGCCATTTGATAGCTTTTGTGTGTGCTGAAAACTGTAAGCTGTGCTGAGCCTCTTTATTAAGATAGGGACTAAATTTAAACAAGGAAATAAAGAAGAATATGTACTTCTATGTATAACATTTACCTCTTTACTGGGGCATCCATGGAAATGACTTTTCTCCTGTTCAGAGGAAACAGAATAAGAACAGGAAGGGGAGAGAAAGGCTTTCCCCGCTCCTCATTCTCACCTCAATAACAGGACCCTTCCTTTTTGTCCAACAGCAATATCCTTCAGGCCATCCCCTGTAAGGTCTGTTCCTCCACTGACAGCTTGACCAAAGTACAAAAACCCTCCAGAAAACTTCAGCCCTTCAATGCGCTGCAAACAAAAAATGAAGGATGCAAAATGGAAAGAGGGTGGCCTCAAGGCCAGACAGAGAGACTCTGTGATCCTCACAAAACAAGGTTAACAACAAATGAGGCATCAAAAGATCTGTACATATTCCCAACTGAAAGACAGCCCATCAAAATATTATACTATGCTTTTCTTTTTAAAGAATATCAAAACCTAGCAGCGTTCTAGTATGGAATGGTGTAAAAACAGACACAAACATTTCAAGTGAGTACAAATCGTCTTGAGAATTTCTCTCTTAGGTTGCTTTCACATTAGAGCCCTTGAGTGATACTGAGGCATTGTTTTTCCACACTTAGCTGAAAGTGTGGAATTCAAGAGGTCCTCCACACAGTACTATATTATTCAGCAATGCCTTTCCCCCTGCTCAAGAATCTTCTACAGTGTTTACTTTGGAGTAGTTCTCATTCTCTTAAATTCCAAGTCACATTAATCAAAACATTTTTCCAGTTCAGTCCAGTTAATTTATTTCTAATGAAAGCAGGTGGAGGGCTAGTAATTAATAGCCTCTGAATTGCCCCTATGTCTTTTTCCATTCCTAAAAGGGATGTAGAATTACTAGTTTCTTTCATGTTATTTTTCACAATAAAATTATTTGTTGAAAATATTTGCATATTACCCTCCATACCCAGGATGCTTCACAGTAAGAATTTATAATAAAATGCAATTACATAATTAGAAAGACATAAAAACTAAAAAATATTAAAAAGCAGTTAAATTAATTAATTAATGCAATGATAGAGATAGATAGATAAATGATAGATAGATAGATAGATAGATAGATAGATAGATAGATGATAGATAGATGATAGATAGATATAGATAGAGAGTTAGATAATAGGCTTGCTCCAGATGCAGTCATTCTAAAAGTACTGAAATTAACAAAACTTCATTGGATCAGTTCTAAGTCTGAATAAGCCTAGATCTAACCCATAGAGAAATTAAAGCCTACCTCCCATGGGAACAGAAACTGACCTAGGACCAACCCAAGTTGCTTTTAGATCACATGTTTATTGAGAATTTATCCCAATTTGTTTGAGGGTAGGTTACATGACATCACAAGAAGTGGGCTTGCTTTGTAATAATGTCAAATGTCAATATGTGATTGAAGCTGACCTGCAAAACAGTTACCATCTGGAATCACCCTAAGAGAAGCCATTCAAGTGACAAATTTAAGAGGTTATCCTTTAACTGCAATCAGCATGAAGAAATAAAATAAACAGACCCTCCAAGATGAAAAATTTAAATTAAAGTCAGAGGAACCATGAAAAGCCTCCATAGCACTTTGCCAACACTGGAAAGGTTCGTGCTGCAAAAGTATTTTATTCCCCCCCCAACCAATCCACCCAGTGTTAAACACTGGATTGCATCAAATAAACAACACTGACTGGAATCTCTATAAAAACGATTTCAGAGAAATTTCAGAGAAAAGGACCAGTATAGCAACTCTAGATGTACCTCTAAGTGCACAAAGAATAGGGAAAAGGAGGCAGTTGCATTGAGCAAGGGCCTCTTGGGAGGCAGCACAAGCAAGGGAGGTCCTTTGTAGGCTGGAACTGGTATTGAGCTCACCTGGAGGTACTTGGGGTTGATAGATGTTCGTTTCCCCCCAAATATATATAAGGCTCCTACATTCTCATTCTCCATGGGTGCCCCAATCGCCACATCCATCCATCTATCCCCGGTGATGTCACCTGTTTCTGCCATGCTGGCACCAAAGCGACTGAAAATGTGCCCTGCTTCTCCTTTCAAAGTCATGGTGCAGTGAAGTCTTCCTTGCTATACAGAGTAGTCAAATAAAACACTTGAAACATTTCCAAGCAAGCAACCCCACCTCAAGGTCTCAATCTAATGTACTCTCCCCATCTTCTCCCTTACCTTAAAATGACAGACATAAACCCTTCCACCTGTAATAGCATCATAGTACATGGGGGCTCCAACCAGCACCAAGTCCGTATCAGTGTCTTGATCAAGGTCCACAGAGCACAGCGCCGCTCCAAAATAGGATCCAACCTGTGGCATCAGACAAATGTCCCCTTGAGTTTCGCTTCTACTTTCCATTCCCAGACCTGTCTGCCGCTTATGACTACACAGCCAGCACATGGCCCTCAGCTGAGTAATCCAGCCCTTAACAGCAACAAAAGAAAGTTCTCCACTTCTGGCTTCTATCTTGGAGCCATTTTCATCATATCTCATTGTTGACGCCATAGCTTCCTCACCTACATTCCAGGTTCAGAAGCTTTCTCAACAGTCTCTCCATTCCACCACCAGTCTCCTTTGCCCTAGCCCAGCTCAGTTCATACCTGTTCTCCAACAGCCTCAGCTGTTAGTTGCCACTTCCCACTCCTGGCCGCTTTCTCAAAGAGAACCACTTTGCCCACGTAGTCATAGCGGGGGGCTCCCACTACAAGGCCACTTCTCCCATTAAGCAGGACAGCTTGGGAAGAATAGCCTAGAGCAGGGGTGTGCAAAAGGTTGATTGGGATCTCCTGGAACATCTCTGGCTGCTTTGCAAGGGTCTCTCCCTCTCAACTACCCAGTAGCAGATCAAAACAACTTTTCCCCACCTAGATAGCAAGGGGCCCAAGGTCACTTCATGGCTGACTGGGATCTCAGCCGCAATTTTCCCAGCCCTAGCATGATGCTTTAACCACTATACCACACTGTCTCTCAGTATAGCATACAGCTAGTGCAGTTGTTTACATAGAATTCTTATAATGAATTATTTGATGCAGGAATCTGAAGAGTGGAGACGGGGGGAAATGTGTGGTGCTAAGAGTATCTAGGTGGTAATTTCTATCTGTGCTCCTGAATGGAGAAAGGGTAGCATCTGCCAAGATGCAGCTGCCTCTGGGGTGGAAATGTACCACAGTAAAACATGGTAAACTTGGGGTGGGGGGAAGGCAGCAGAAGCTGGTCCATTAGGGTGAATGGGGCACTGCCCCACCAACCTCAGTCTAACCACAGCCAGCCCCCAATCTGCCTGCTTTCTTATTTCCAACCAGTCAGGGGGTGACTCTGCCTGTCATTGGGTCTAGCCCCACCTACTGCTGCTCTCCCTGCCTTCTGCCCCAACAGTCCCCCCCCCCATGGGCACCAACCACCACTAGCTGGAGAGTTTTGTTTTAATACTTACCAAGATAAGCATTCTTCATCTCCTCAGTGGTGCTGGAGGCATTAAGAAAGCTTGAGTCTCTGTTACTGTTCTGATACAGAAATAGGCCTCCAGACCAGTCAAATGCTCCTACTGCTCCCAAGACAGGACCATCCTAAATCACAGCAGGCAACACAGCAGGAAGAGTTGTCCACAAATCAACATCAACAGGAGGTAAAAAGTAAAAAGGAGGATTAGGGAAAGATGAAAAACTGAAAGATTAAAAAAAAAAAATCCCTACAACTGCAATTGAACATTACAGTAAGTAGCACTACCACTGCTGAGCCTGCCATCTTTTCTCCCTTTGCCTCACCAGCATGGTTGTGTGAGCCTAAAGCAGTAACGCAAATTTCAATCATTTTTAAGCTTGTTGCTAACTGAGATTGAATTCAGCATCCTGTGAATATTCACTTTCAATTTTATAAGCAAGTTTCTGACTCTCAAGGTTGCAAGTAAGAGTATAGAAATATCTCTTGCGGCCATGTCCTCCCTCCATTATTCTTTAAGACAAGAACATCAGGCTATAAGATGAGCGCTGCTGGCCCATCTAATCCAGCATTCTGTTCTCACAGTAGCCAGCCACATGCCTATGGAAAGCATGTAAGCAAGACCTGAGCACCAGAGCACTCTCTGAATACAAGCAACTGGTATCCAGAAGCATACCATCTCCAACTTTGTATTTCCTTTCACTGAGGAAAATAGGTCCATGCTGATGGAACAACAGAATACAGTAATAGAAATGGGATCATGCAGTTAATCTATGAATATATTCTTCATTAACAAAAATCATTCTGCTTGCAGGCATTTCGGACTCTCCTGGATTCTTCCTGCAGGCAACTTTCTTCCTCCTGAGGTTGCTGAAGTACAACTGCCACTATCCCTGGCCATTGGCCATGCTGACTGGGGCAGATGGAATCTGTAGTTCAGCAAGATCTGGAAGAACAAAGATTCCATATACCCTACTCTAGGGGCCAGACTCACCCGGGTCAGTAAGGCACTGAATCCTTCCTGGGACATTTCCATCTGGAAGGAACTGCTGCTCTGGAATTGGGTACCTGCAAGGAAGCGTGGGAACAGGACACAGACAAATGGGAAGAGCACATAGGAGAGGTTATAAGAAACCCCTGTATTTGTATTGCCAAATTCCACCCAGGTGGAATCTACACAGATATAAAAAAAAACGCTGTGAAAATGCTTAATTTTTATATTATTATTTTTTGAAAAATACATTGAATTTGGCATAGCTCACTGTCACCATCTAGTGTCACATTTGTATATTGCACTTTACAACACATTTAAAACATTTTATTTGTAGCTGTATAGTACAGTCCACAATCTCCAAACTGTGAGAGGTTTCAGGGGTGCCAATGCACAACTCAGGTTTGGTTTCCCTAGAATGAAACTCACTGGAATCATAGAATTGTAAAGTTGGAAGGGACCACGAGAGTCATCTAGTCCAACCCCCTGCAATGCAGGGATCTTCTGTAAATCTGTGCCTGACAAGAGTAATGCTGTAAGCCCCTCTAGTGTAGGCTCAGGTTGCATATATGTGTAAATAAACCACATATCATAAAGAAACCACAGTCTTCACTGTGGAAGTGGTGACATGGTTTTATTTACACTACAGGCTAAGTATAGGGTAAACGAGCTAATGGCATTAACACTCCAGTGGATCTTGCTCCCCTATTAGATTTTTGGGCAGGGCGGGGCAAAGCCATGGCTTTGGATTCAACACAAAGAGAATTCAAGCCTCTGTGGCTCTTTCTCAGCCACTTGAATATGAGATTGCCCCCCAGGTTTATTGTTTTCCTACACCTAATGACAGCACCACCTCCAGCCAGGGTGAGGGGAACTGCCCTCTTCAGCCCACTTTCTGAAAGCATCTCCAGCTAGTAGTTTCTGTATCAACCAGTCTCTTGGATTCCTTAGTTAAGCAAAGTGATACCTAAGAAACTTGGCTAGAATCATTAAGTTAATAAAGAGACTGGCTTGACCTTGTTGGAAGTCACTTTTCCTATATTAAAATATATACAAACACCAGTCTTGGAGGGATGACTTTTAGACTAATCCCCCAATCCTATAACAATATATAGCATCCCACACAGTTAGAGGCCAAAGCTGTTCCCTGTTTTAGCAGCAGACACACCAGATGGCGCTATAGCAAGCATGAGGAACACGTGGACCTCCATATATGCTGTTGTATTCCAGGTCCTGCTTGTGGGCTTCCTCTAGGCCAGCCTTTCTCAACCTGTGGATCCCGAGATGTTGTTGAACTACAACTCCCATCACCCCTAGCTAGCAAGGCCAGAGCTCAGGGATGATGGGAGTTGTAGTCCAACAACATCTGGGGACCCACAGGTTGAGAACCGCTGCTCTAGGCAAATGGTTAGGCACTATGAGAACAGAATATGGGACTATGGTATGATCCAGCAGGGCTCTTCTTATGTTCTTAACTCCCATAAGCCCAGCCAGCAAGGCCAAGCGTCCAACAACGTCTGGAGAACCCAGGTTTCCCATCTGAAGCTTAGAGGACTTTCCTTTTGTATGACATATTGAGAGGTAGTATTCCAAGTGCAGGCTTTTAACCCTAGGAGATCTATGTTCAAGTTACACCTTTATAGCAAATAGCTCATTTATCTCAGTCACAGATCTTCATCTGTAAAATGGGAATAATACTGACTCGCCATATAGAGTGATTGCAAGGCCAAACAAAGTAAAGACCACAAACCCCTTTGCAAATTAGAAATGTCATATGATCATGGAATAAACCATTCTCAGTGATACACAGTTCCAGACAAGGACTGGCAAAAGGGACTTCAGTGCCTCCTCTGAGTGCTAAGGTTCCTGTTATTACCTTCTATGGCAAAGATCTTATCCTGTAGCTGATCCTGGATGCCTTTCAGGGCATCAAAATTGTGCACTGCAAATACATGCTCATTGTCAGGTTCAGAAGCGATGGCATTCAGCTCTTCCCTGGCACGTTGAGTTGAGAAAGCATTGCCAACCTTCATCAGACAGAAGAGAGAAAAGATGTGAGCATTTGGTCCCTATGCAGGTGAGCAATCCACTTGGCAGGAGGGCAGGTAACTGAACTAGCACCCTCCATCTCTATGAATTTTATGTTCTAAGGGTATATCTGTACTTCAGACTTAGGGTAGATCTACAACATACATTTAAAGTACATTCAAACACCATTGCTTCCACCAATGAATTCTGCTAAATGTAGCTTGTTATGGGTGCTGGAAGCTGTAGCTCTGGGAGAAGATAACCATAATTCCCAGGATTCTTTGGCAGAGGTCATGAGCATTATATAGACGTTGAATGTGCTGTAAACATATGGTGTGGATCTGCCCTTAGACCAATTTCACGAGGAAGTCCTAGAAGTCTGAACAAGTGGGTGGTGCCAAGTAGGGAGGAGCAGGGGGCCAGAGCTCCCCCAGAATTTTCAGTGAAAGTCTGGACATTGGCTTAATTTCCAAAGAATGATACCAGTCAGTCATTAATATGATTTGAGCTTCTTAGCTGCAATTTCACTACTCCTACTTCAACAGGGGGGTAGGTGGGGTTGGTAAGCAATGTGAGCAGGGGCACAGCCACAACTATAAAGCATAATGAGCTAAATGCTCAGGAAATGTGAAATTAGCGCTGCCAACAAGAAAAGCTATAAACATCCAAATAAAAGCAATTAAATAACTGATTTTGTGGAAATTCACATACAGTACTGTTTAGTAAACCTAGAAGACTCCTTGCAGAATCCTCACCCCAATAGCATAACGGATAATTCCTGCTCGTTCAGCCTCTGGCACCACATTCCTATACTGCAGTTGATCATTCTTTTGACCATCTGTTATCACAACAAGAATCTTGGTAGATCCATTTCTGGAGCCTTTCCTTGGGATAAAAATCTCCCTCCTTGGAAAGAGAAGAGAACTGGATAAGGACTTCATTGTTTGCATTTCCCTAAAGCAGCCTAGAGGAGAAAACAAGAGTGGATAGAGTAAAGATGTAACGCTGGGGAGGAGAACCTGTTTACCTCCAGATGTTGCTAGCCTATAGCTCTCCTCATTCATCACCATTGGCCATGTTGGCTGGGGCTAATGTCCAGCAACATATGGAGGACCACAGAGTGCCCATCTCTGAGGGCAACCTCTTTAAAAACAGGCTTCATGCATTGAACTTAAAGGGGGGGTCTTACTGTATCAAAAATTGCTTCCTAATACAAATGTGAAAGCCTAATTGATGATGTTCAAATGTTTCCTCAGTTTTCTCTCCCATGTGCACACTGATCAGGCATTAACTTAAAGTGCTTCCCCCGCAGACATATAGTGTGGAATTGCCATTCTTCATCCACTCACTTTTTGTGGTGCATCCACACATTGCCTATTCTTCCAGTTTTCTGTAGACAACAGAAAGTCTGACTTTTCCTAAAAGCAGCTTTCCCAGAAGGGAAAAATAGCAGAATTTCCACAAGTGTAAATGCCTTTAGTGCTATTCTTACTCCTCTCTAAAAAGGCAGAGTTGAGTTTAGACATGGGCAGCGACATAGTGAGAAGAATATCCTATGAGAGCTCAGCACACGTTCATTACATCAGAAGTGTGAAACCTTTTGCAGACTGAGGGCCAAATTGTTTTCTGAGAAACCTTCCAACATCCACATGCTAGTGGTGGATAGAGCCAGGAACAAAAGTGGGGGTGATAATGTAAACATCACAGTACAGTACACTACAGTAGGCTACGTTCTATGCACACCCACACACCCCTCTCTGTCCTCTACCCAGACAAGCAAAAAGCACTTTTGCCTCTGGACCTGTCCATCACTAGCGTGTGGCCCCTGAAAGACTGCCCAGATGGGATTGTGGCTGCTAGAGGGACTACAAAAGAGCCCCTCCCAATATTGGTTGGGGGCCTGAGCCACCATCCCAGGGATGATCAGGTAAAAGCTGATTGATAATGGGAGATGTACAGCCGGTTTACTAGGACTTAGCAACCAACTGCACAATCTTAAGAACATAAGAACAGCCTGCTGGATCAGGCCAGTGGCCCATCTAGTCCAGCATCCTGTTCTCACAGTGGCCAGCCAGATGCCTATGGGAAGTCTGCATGCAGGGCCTGAATGCAACAGTACACTCTCCACTTGTGATTCCCAGCAACTGGCATTCAGAAGCATACTGTCTCTCACCATGGAAGCCAGGCATAGTCATTGTTGCTTGCATCGATTGAGCATGAATTTGTTTTGCTTGCTGTGTCTAGGAAGCAAAGTTTTTCTGTGGATCTAAGCTAACTGAACTGAGCTGAGAGCTAAAGTTTGGAAAGAGATAGAGAGGGAGTGTGAGATAGTGATGAAGCTGAGAGTGAAGAGGATGAGCCCTAAACAGCAAGCTTCTAGTTCTTCTCCCAGCCTGTATGTAATATTAATGAACTGTTGGGACACCTTTTGAATTTATTTATTTTTTTGTTTGATATTGGACCACAATGATGTTGGAACATCTTAAAAACTCTTCACAGGTCTCTAACCAGCAATTCATTGTGATAACAGAACTGAACCATTACTCATGCCTAGTTTGTGCCTAAAAGGGGAAGAGATGGAGCAAGCTGTTTCTGCAGAGAAATAAGGTTCTTGAACATACACAACTTTTCTGATGGCAGTGGCTGTATAGGTCATGCCGCGATTTTGTGTGATACCCAAGACATTATTAGAAGGATCTGGAGCATTGAAATCAAAGTGTTCTGTGAAGCCAGTGGAATACTGTGCCAGGGCAAACTAACAAGAGAAAGACAAAAAAGGGAGTTAATGAATAGGGCTACCTGGTCTCCAGAGGTCCAAGAAGCAATCCTATACCCTCTTACCTGGGAAGAAGCCCCACTGAACTCAACAAGACAATTACTTCTGATTAGAACATAGTAGATTGCACTGTAAGAGACCCTTAGTGAGTGAAACCTGGGAGCTGGCTGAAGTAGCAGGCCAAGCCCCTCGGAGTGTGATAGGTTAAGGTCTTGTCCACACTTCCATTTGTGCCACAGGTTCTAGGCACAGGTCCGTGATTTGTAGGCACAGGTATGAGTGGGGTTTTTTGTTTTGTTTGTTTTGTCCCACCAGTTTCCCACCAGAAAACCCGCTGTTTGCCACTGAATCTAAGGAAGTGTTTGGCTTTTAAACATTTGCTCTGATTCAGCAGTAAAACATGGGTTTCCCCAGGGAAGGTGCAGAGACACACAAAAAAGTGCTTGGACACAGATCTGGAAAGCTTGAACCTGTGCCTAGAAAGCACAGAGCAAAGGTAAGTGTGGATAAGCTCTGAGGTTGACTCTTCAGGGGAGGTATGGGAAACCTTTGGCACCTCAGATGTTGCTAAACTACAACTCCGAACAGCACCAGCAAGCATAACCAATGCCTGGGGATGGTGGGAGTTATAGTTCATCAACATCTGGAGGACTAAAGGTCCCCACACCTCCAGGTCCTCGGGCAGCGCTCTGTCACATGATCTCATAACCAGTCCTTTTAACCGGAGAATAGAAGCTGGAAATTTCTGCATGCAAAGCCTGCTGCCCCACCACTGACAGAGGGCCTTGCATGCGCCACAAGCAACACTTGCAGGATTGTCAAACTTTACAATTAACATGTGGTATTAGTGCAGTTTCCTGCACAGGGTTCACAGCTGGGCGGGAAAGCAGTTACTTTCATCAACAGCAAAAACACCCCTTTCCCTCTTGCATTCACAAGTGACAGAGGGCTGGTTAACAGAGTGTCCTGCTAATTGACATTGTAGCCTACCCAAAAAGTGATTTTCTGTGGTGGCATTGCACCAGGGGTGGAGGAAGGGGGGTGAGATGGGTGCAGGCTGCCCTAGGTGCCACCATTGAGGGGGGTGACAAAATGCTGGGTGGCACTCACTGCGGGGCCTGCAGTGCACCCGAGCCATGCATCTCTCCTGGGAGAGATGTGGTGGCTTGCGCGCATGCAGGCTCTGCACTGTCCAAACAGTCCACCCACTGCCTCCCCCCCCAGCTGTGGGCAGCTGAGTAGGAGGAGGCAGGCAGACTCTGGAGGCCCCACGGTGCGCCCCGCCCCTATGGGCGGCTCACCCTGCCCCTGGGCACGCCGCCCCAGGCGCCCGAATGGCGCCCGAACGGCTTCCTCCACTGCTGCATTGCACAGAGAAAAAGGTAATGTTGAGCTGCTTCTATACTTGGAAGTGGAATGAGGTGGCAAAATGAATTGTACCACTTTCAGGCTACAAATTTGGGGATTCCACTTTTGATTGTGAACACAAACACAGAGCACCCAGCAAACAAAATACGAGCACAGCTGGAAGAAAGATTCTAGCCTAGCCCTTTGAATGCTATGCTGGCTTTCTGTTTGCAGGGAGGGAGTTTAATTTTAAAGTAGGTGTTGTTGGACTCACATGGCCATCAGTCCTAGCTAGCATGGGATGATGAAAGTTGCAATCATGGATTTCCTCACTATGGCTTTAAAGGCTCCTTGCAGTTTTGTCCAATAACATACAGAGGGAGCTAGGCTTAGGAAAAATCCCACCTGTGGCTTCTGCTGTATCACAGAGGGTGTTCTTCATGCATGCAAGTTTTTCATAATATCTGTGCAACATGAAGTCCATATCCCCACCGCCATTTAATCAGGATTTACTCTTTCCATAGAAAATAAATTAAATTAAAAACAAACTTGTTGCTATCAATCCATCTGCAATATATTAACAATCTGTTTGCTATATTATGTCCCTATCTGGAAGAACCCTAACTTGAATGTACATGAACTTTGCCAAGGAAACTCTGGGATGTTTTGCCACTGCAGACACATTTCAATGTCACATCAGGAAGCCAGTAATTCTGTATGCTGGTCCCATTCAATCTATCAAGATGGAAGAAACCCAAACATGAGAATTGTGGGGGTAAAGATGAGGCAGTGACAGATCATCTGGCATGCAGCTCTAGCTTTCAGTTCACTGATAACATATGACAGCCACACGAACATTAAAAAGAGAATGCAATGCAATGCCATGCATGCTACTTAGATCCTTTGATTTTAATGAGTCTACTCTGAGCATGATTAACTGAATCTCACCCAGAGTTCAAAGCACATTCTGAATTCTCTAAACCACTTTTTAAGTTATGTGTCTGCACACAGCAGGCACGTCCCAAACCTAGTTTGTTTTCTGTATAAAATTGGAAACACAGTTTCACTCTAACACCCCAAAAGGATTACATTTAGAGTAAGGAAACAAACTGTCTGCTCCCAAAAGAGCCCACCGCCAATATGTTTCTACATGTCACTGTTCTGGCTAACAACTCCTCAACCCACCTAAAAACCACAAACTCAAACTAGCAACTCATGCAGATATGCAAGAGATAGCCTTCTCCAAGGAGAGATATTTGCTGTGCCTCTGCACTGGGACTGACTGGTGGATGTAACTACAGCCAGCCAATGGTGCAATGGAAAAACCTTTGGAAGGAGGCAAGAATGAAATGAAGATTTATGCAAATCTAACGCAGCAAGCAGCGTTATCTGTGGGTGAGTGCTTTGCACTCACAAAAAAACTCTCATGCTTAAAATAATGCATTTAGTACACTTGCAAAAGCCCTCCTACTAGTTGGTGGAGCCAGGAATGTAGGTTTTATATAAGGAACTGAAGTGTTGCCAATACCCACAGCTAACAGAAGGTGCCTACATGGGGCCAGTGCTGGTCTTCCTCCCCCCAGGAAAGGACTGACCTCCCAAAACACAATAAGATTGCATGATGGTGCCCTCCAGCACCCCCCTCGTGTCCATTACCCGCGTGTTCCTGCCAGACAACCTCTTGATGACCTCAGAGACAAACCACTTCATTCTTTCGAAGTCCTGGTTACTGACGCTGCCTGAGCCATCAATCAAGAACACAATGTCTGTTGGGTGGGTAGTGCATTCTGGGGGATACATAAAGGAACATTTCAATCTACCTTATATCCAGTGGTGTGGTGGTAAATTCTGAAAGCTCATCATGACAGCCCCCCGCAGCCACACCACCAAAGAGAGTTTATGAACTCCCCAAAGGAGAGTCCAAAAATGCAGGCAGCTGAGTTGATCCATTCTTACACACACACATGCGCACACCAAAGTTCAACAATACATAGCTTAATACCCAATTCATTAGGATCAGCACAACTTCAATCCTATGCACTATTAAGCAAACCAACTTAATTTTCACTTCCTGAAACAATTGCAAACCAAAACATGCAATCCTTCTAAACTTGCACTTCTCCAAATTTTGCAGTGCAGTTCTCCAACCAAGCATTGTGTACATAAATGTGTATATTAGGGGAAAGTGTGCATAAAAATACATATATGAATGAAAATAACATGTAAAATGCATTAAATAGGTAAAATTGCTTGCAAAAATGTGTACAGTGGTACTTCAGGTTACATACGCTTCAGGTTACACACGCTTCAGGTTACACACTCCGCTAACCTAGAAATAGTGCTTCAGGTTAAGAACTTTGCTTCAGGATAAGAACAGAAATCAGGCTCCGGCGGTGTGGCGACAGCAGGAGGCCCCATTAGCTAAAGTGGTGCTTCAGGTTAAGAACAGTTTCAGATTAAGTATGGACCTCCAGAATAAATTAAGTACTTAACCCGAGGTACCACTGTATATTAGGAGAAATCTACGCTAAAATGCTGAAATTTTTTCATAAGGACGTTGAAACACGCAAACACACACACACACACACACACACACACACACACATACAGTGTGCACTATGGAAATAAGAACTCAACCTGAAATTTGCAAATTGAGAGTCCAAGAGCAATTGACAGATTCACTCATCCCAAGGTCTCACCTGGTAAGATCTCTGGAAATTGCTGGAACTTTTGGAGCTTTTGATCCAGAAGGAAACAGTAGCCGTTCAGATACATGTTTGTTCCACAGGCCCTGTGTACTGTGGGGCCGCACACCTTCCAAGTGAACAAAGAGAGAGTTTTCATGATGTGTTCAAATTTGCTGAGTATGCTATTTGACTAGGAGAGGATTTTAATCTGGGCCCATTCAAACTCAATTCTTTCCCTCCAACAATGCTGATTTCCCACCAGAGTGCCAAAAAGAGAGAGAGAGAGAGAAGAATTTACCAAGATTTGAGAATCCCTGGCAACCAAGGACAGACCAAGGGACATATTGACAGCATCTATAGGCCCTGAAAGAAATAATAGTAATCATGCTGAGATTATTAATCGTTTAGAAGGGAGAAGAACAACTATATTAACTCAGTGGCAGAGCATTTGCTTTGCACTCAGAAGGTATCAGGTTCAATCCCCAGCATCTCCAGGTAGGGCTAGCAAAGAACCTTCTCTGAAACCCTGTACAGCAGCTACCAGACAGTACTGAGGTAGATTGATAGGTCTTTGCCCTAAGGGGCTTACGGTCTAAAAACAGGTGCAAGGAAACAACAGAGGGCATGGGGAAATGGAAACAGAGATAAACAGGGGGAGACAACCTGGTACCTTCCGGATGCTGTTGGGCAGCAAGTCCTGTCATCCCTGGCCACTGACCATTCTGATTGGGACTGATGGGCACTGGAGTCCAACAGCATCTGGTGGTCATCAGGTTGGCAAAGGCAGCTTTATAGCAATCTCAGATCTGTAGGAAAATGTCTGAGAGTCTCGCTCTGACCTCAGGCTACTATAGCCTTACATTTTGGAAAATAGTCTCACTTCCTCCTCGTTGTCTCTTCCCACAAGATCTCACTTCTCTTGAACTGAAACTCAGACATCCTACCTCCAGTGGCGTAGCATGGGGGGTGCATGGGGGGCCGGCCGCACCGGCCGCAACATCTGGGGGTTAGGGGGCGCAAATCCACGGGTTGGGGGGCGCAAATTACTTGCCTTGCCCTGGGTGCTGACAACCCACGCTACGCCACTGCCTACCTCTCTTACACAATCCAGTCCCAAATTCTGTAAAAAAAAACCTTACTCACTCCTGCAACAGCGACCACAAGCCCAGGCTACCCTGACCCCATACCTCCCTCTCCCCTCTCTCTGAGAGAACCTGAACCACCATTTGGCTTTTCCCAGATAGGACCAGCTTCATTTGAAACTTAGAAGTTACCTACGTTGGATGTTAATCTCCGTACAGGCACTTGAACTATAGGTGCACCGGTAAAGTTTACCAATTTCGTTCACTCGTCCATGCTGAAGTGGGGCACCGACAAGCACCCTGAGGTGAGGGGGGCAAGAGGCAGGTGATTAGTATCTACACAGTGACTATGATGTAACCTGAGCCAGGTGTGGGGAACCTTTGGCCCTTCAGATGTTTCCACAATTCCCATCACCACTGATCATTGGTCATGTTTGCTGGAGCTTGTTGAGAGTTGTAGTTCAGCAGCATCTGGAAGGCCACGGGCTCCCCAGTCCTGCCCTAAGCAAAGAAAGAAAAGACAGTGCTCTGCCCAAAGGAGCTCACGAGACAACAAAGAGAGAAGGGAGAGAAGGGAGTGGCCAGCTAAGAAAACAAAGAATGAACTTGAGCCAAACCAGTTACTTTGCTTCAGCTGAGAAACAACACTAAGGCATCAGGCCAAAAGCTGCTCAGACAAGGTGGGCTTGGGAGGGAGAGGGAAGTATGGGCGGGGGGGGGGGATTCCATGCATACAGGTAGGGGTGCGAGCGAAATTACATTCAATTTGCATTTTAATAAGAAATGACCTAATTCACATTTCTTGAACCAATACATGGACTGAAATACAGCTATCCTTCACAATTCACATGTCTCAAAATTTCACAATGAAGTCCTCCATTAAAGTAATGGGTAGAATTCAAAGTAGCACTAAGGAAATAACTCCATCAGTGCGAGCATTTTTGATTGCCTGATGGAACAATCTCCCCCCTCCTCACTCCACACACTGTTCTGGGGGTTTTCCAAACCCATCTCTGAGCCAGTGGGGGGGGGGGTATGGAGGAAGAGAGGGGAAAGAACCATCACACTATCAGGACTTGTTGCACTGACTCCCACCAGTGCAACTATTTAGTTGAATCTATCCCAACATGCATAATAATGCATATAAAAGGGGGAAGTGTGCATAAAAAGCCACACATTCATGAAAATGCAGTTCAAATGCACTACATGTTTCCTAGTATTAGTCAAAGCTGCATGGGAAAATGTGATTATTAGAACTTTGCACCATAGTGTTGAAGAGAGAGAGAGAGAGAGAGAGAGAGAGAGAGAGAGAGAGAGAGAGAGAGAGATGTAGACTGCTACAGAATTTAAGATTGGAGAAATGAGAAACAGAAATTGAAATGAACAGATTCATCCATCCCTATAGACAGAATAGCACAAAAGAATCTTAACAGTCATTCAGGAGAAAAGGAAAAATGTGAAGCAACTGTGGGTGGTGGAGCTGAAGAAATATAGGTTGCAAGTAGGGAAGGAAAGCCTAGGAAGTTAGGGGTCAGGTCAGGCCACTGAAAATGTCACAATGCATACAAAAAGTGTTGCCAATTAAGGGCCTTGCTGTTTTTGTTCCCCAGTGCCATTTGCCATTTTTTCATCTTCCTTCCGAGCCCTCCTCCTATGTTCCCAGTAACCCTGTCCCTGACACCAAATCAGCTTCCTCTTACTCATTCCTGGTCTGTGCCACGCTGCTCCCAAAGCTCTGAGTTCTTATCTGAAAGATGGTTGGTGTAGCCACATCCACGCTAAATCCGCAACACCACGACACCAGCACTGCAAGAGTTAAAGGGACTCTCAGTACACCACTTACACACACACACACAACCCATTCCAGATTGATTTTTTTAAAAAAATATTTTGTCTTTTCCAGATACAACAAGAAAAGTGAGGACCCATACCCCACAAGAGGGTACATCAAAGTTACTGCTGTAAGGTGTTTAGATAGGTCATCATTACACATACTAGTTGAAGGTTTATTTCTATAGATCTCCATGAGATGCTGGAGGCCTCTATTCATGCTCATTTTGAGATACGTAAGAAATAAAGATAAATCAAGTTGGATAAAAGGCATCTGTAACAAACGAACATTGGTCAATTTGCCCATGAAAATCAAGTCCCAAAGTTTTTCCAGCCAAGCCTCAAATCTGTATCCAAGGAATACCAATAGTTGGTTATAGTATGCTGTGGTGCAACAGTCATGAGACGAATAACAAAGTCCTTATGGAAAAGTCTGAGGCATCTGAATCAACCCCTCCAGGTTAATTAACCCAGAACAATTACTATTGTTGTTCAGCATTGGAACTGAGTCAAGGCTCAGATCCAGACTTCAATCTAGGCTGAAGACAATGTGTTAAGGCAGGGCAGTTAACAGCATGGTTGGCCCTCCAGATTTTGCTGGACAACAACTCCCATCATCCATGGGATGATGCTACCTGGGACTGATGGGAGCTGGAGCCCAACAACATATGGAGGGCACCACATTGGTTATCCCTGGAGCATGTAATGAAATACTAAAGTCAAAGGCACGTCCTCATGGAGCTGAAAGCAATTGGTCTGGGGAATGCATGCTGAAGGAAATTATTTACAGTAATTCAAATTTACATTCCTACAGGAATCTCAAAAGGTTGCTACAAACAAGGCCAATTTTTGTTTTTTGATTTTTTTTTAAAAAAACTTTCCAGTTCTCATCAAAATTGCCCAGTTTTTCTCACATTCTATTCATTTGATTGTACATAGCTTCTCTCTTGGATGGAGAGAACACACAAAGGACAGAGTTAAGGTCAGAGTTGCCCCTACTCTGCAGCACGGTCACTGCATGAATTGTGTGTTTGTGGAGCAAGTGAGGCTAGAGCAAATTTATTTCAAACAATGAAGCCGTTTCAAGCAGGTGAAAAGAAGTAGCAGGAAGCTGCTTCTTTTTTTTAATGCTGCTTCCGTAGAATGCAAAGAGACAATAACTTTGACTACCATACAGGGTTATTGTTTTGCAACTAGGTTTCACAAGAAATAGATACACTTTGTTTTTTTCTGATCTCATTTTGGACCAAGCAGGTTGCTTTTTAAAAGATTTGGATGAGCACCCACCCAACCCAGTTCACACCCTCAGACTCCCTTGCTGTTATCACTTACCTGTGCCCAGGTAAAAAAGAAGTGCTGGGAGATCCATGCCTAGTATTAGTTAGACTGGGATGAAATGACCAGTGGAGAAGAGTAGAAAAGCAGGGAGCCCAGCAGGCGATGGAGCTGCTTTGAAGGTAACTGGCAGCTAAACAGCTGAATACATAATGTACAGAAGTGTAACTTTATCTGATACAGAGTCTGAGAAGAAAGCCCAGCCCTCAAGGGGAGGGGGGCGGACTAGAACAGATTGTGTGAGTCAGAAAGTGTGGCTACTGGAAGGGGGTGGGAAAATGAGCGAAATGGAAAGCCAGCAAGATCAGAGGCCAAAGAAGAGAGGGCCCTGAACTGCCGTGTTAATAAAAGGAGGCTTTTTAAAACCACCGGCAGCTTATGCTGGGATGAGAAAAATTGGACCTGCTTGTTGAATTCTCTCTCACACATGCAACTAGTTGTTTTGTTTTATACATGAAGTTTAACAACAAAATTGAAAGAAAAAGAAAACATCAAAAGCTCACATTAAAAATATAATGACATCCATCTCAGTTTAAACATACTAAGCCCCATTTGCACTGTACATTTAAAGCAGTAAGGTAAAGGCAAAGCGAACCCTGACCGTTAGGTCCAGTCGTGGATGACTCTGGGGTTGTGGAGCTCATCTCGCTTTTCTGGCTGAGGGTGCCGGTGTACAGCTTCCGGGTCATATAACTAGCATGACTAAGCCACTTCTGGCGAACCAGAGCAGCGCACGGAAACACCGTTTACCTTCCCGCTGGAGCGGTACCTATTTATCTACTTGCACTGCGTACTTTCAAACTGCTAGGTTGGCAGGTGCAGGGACCGAGCAATGGGAGCTCACCCCGTCGTGGGGATTCAAACCACCAACCTTCTGATCAGCAAGCCCTAGATAGCATACCACTTTAAACACTTTATATCTTTCCCCAAGGAATCCTGGGAACAGTAGCTTTTTAAGGGTGCTGAGAATTGTTAGGAGACCCTTGTTTCCCCCCCCCCCCCCAAAGAGAGGTTTAACAATCAACCCCTCTTTCCAGGGAACACTGCATGAGCAGATGGGCAGCTGGAGAACTTGTAAAGAATTGCAGTCAGCAGTGCAGTAGAAAGAGCCTTTGACTGTTCAGAAGCCAGCCAGCGGGGGAGACATGGGAGAGCTTGAGGAGGGAAAAAGTGCCTCAGAGAAGGCTGAACTACAGGCTTGAGGTGAGAGGTGAGAGTTGCTGCTGATAGATTTCTTCACTCCATATGAAGAAAAAGGTCAAGAGGAGAAGTTGGAGGTGTGTGCCTCTGCAAGCAGCCAGCATCTGGACAAGTGGCTGTGTAAGAGAAAGGTCAAGAGTTGGAGGCATGTGCATGTGCAAGAGGTGACTGGGAAGAGGAGTTGCCTTCAAAAACCTTCTTCGAATCTCCAACACTAGTAGAATCTGTGTTGTCAGTGCATCTTCAGCTCAGGGGGCCACATCCACGCCATACTTTTAAAGCACATGGCTTTTTTTGCTAAAGAACCCTGAGAACTGTTGTTTGTGAAAGGTGGTGGGAGTTGTAGTTCTGTGGTGAGTAAACTACAGTTCCCAAGAGCCTCTGGGGAAAGCTATTTGCTTTAATTGTGCACTGAATAGGTTTTAAGGTGTGGGTGTGGCTAAGGTCTCACTGACTCAAAGCCCTCAGTAAAAGTACAGAACCCCCGCCCCAGCCATGGGAGCCAAATTCTAGAAGACAAGGTCCCTTCCCCCCGCAATAAAATACTTGAGAGGGCTGCCCCCCCAAGAGTTGGTGAGCATTGTCATTCAAATGGTCACATGCACTGCATCATGTGATTGACTGGGGGGGGCTTAATTGGGCCCTCCAATTGGCACCCCTTTCACCCCAATGCCACTGGAGTCAATAGCTCCTGAAACTGGCTGGGTTCTTTTAAACATAGGCTTCACTTACATTCTGAGCTGTCCAGGATGTTACCTTCTTTGCTTCTTTTGCCTTCTCTAAATTTGATGTATTCTTTCCCTGAATTTTCTGTGAACTCTGACTCACTGAATAGTCTCATTGGAGCTCAGCCTGACCTTGTTCCATTGGACCTCTCTGCTTATTGACTTTGCACTCCTGGAGCCTGACTCCCAGTTGGTCCAGTCTTACTTCCTAGACTGAAATTGGACTTCCAGGATATTATTTTGTATACTCATTATCTTTTTCACACCCACACCCACACCCACACACCACTGGGGCTGGAACTCCTCAGCCCATGACCCCCTACCCAGAAAGGAACATTGACACATTGACCTGTCCTTAGGCCACATTTGTCTCACACATTTAAAGTAGTAAAGCAGCATTCTACATTAACAGCTTCCTCCAAAGAATCTGGGGAACTGTCGTTTGTTAAAGTTGCTAAGAGTAGCTAGAAGACCCTGTTGTGCCACCAGCCCCCATCTGTGCACTGAGATGCTCTGGCAGTCCCTGCAACCCTCTGCACCACCTTCCCTCTCTTAATAAGATGTACACCTATGAGCTGGCTTTTGGATGGGCAGTTCACGAATCCCCCTTTATTCCTGCTGCCACCACGGATAACATATATCTGAATACTCCACCTCTAGCCTAGCCAAATGTATGGCTCAAGCTGTTTCAGACCGGTGTGTTTGGCCCCCTTGATTCTGAGGGATAACTTTAAATCTCCATGGGAAGGGGAGATAGTGGAGGAAGTGCAGAAGTGCGGATTGTCCTCCCTTTATATAGAGTCCATGACGTATAGCCATGCAAAGGCGGTGATCGCTCAAAGATTAAGGGATATTGCCAGACAGGAGGACATAGCCCGTGTGAAACCTGGGTTGTTTCTGGGGGAGCAGTTGTATTGGGCTGCTCCAGCTCGCTACCTGGCGGATATCCACTACGTGGAATACCGCAGATTATTTACTGCGGCTAGGCTGAATGTTCTTGACTCGGCGGTCCTGAAGGGAAGATATGGAGGAGTCCCATATGACCAGAGATTATGCCACTGTGCATTGGGTGAGGTAGAATCCACAGAGCACATTTTACTGAGCTGTCCCTTCTACAACGATTTAAGACAGTATCTTATAACTCCATACTTACCTCAGCTCAGTTCCCGACAAAGAGGGAAGCAGACAGCATATCTGCTTAATAAGTCTTCTGGGAAAACAACTTAGTCAGTGGCTAAATTTCTTTTCCTGGCACTCAAGTGTCGGAAACATATAACTGAATGCCTTGATGTGGGTTATCTGTGAGAGGTCTAGTACTGTGGCCCTACCTTATTTATGTACCCCTATGATGTTATAGTTTATAATTATTGTGTAATGTTTTATTTCTGACTATCGGTCGAATAAAGGAATTGCTTGCTTGCCTAGCCAAATGAGAAGTAGGCAGTGCCATGCAATTAATTTCTTAAACATAAATGATAAACAATGCTTATATAATCACTTGGTGTACATAAGCATATGGTTTCAATTCCTCTTTCTCTTTTTCGTTGCTTTGTTTCGTATGCAGCACTGGCTTCTATATTACTGTTCCTGTCAGGGCCGGCGCGTCCAATTTTGCCACTTGAGGCGAAATGGGAAGTGCCGCCCTGCCCTGCCGCCATGCCACACAGCCTGCCTGCCGCCTCTGGCATTGCTTCACCCCACCTCAGGGGTGGGCCATGTCTGGTTCCTCTACTAACTAACCAGCCCTGCTTCACACCCACTGCCAACTCTCCTCCCACCCTCATTCTGCTCTTAACTGAACTCTCAACCGACTCTCAACTGCCAGCATTCAAATTCCTTTTCAAAACTCCCATCCAATCAGCATGCACCACCAACATTCCAAACTCACTCCCCCCCCACCTTACTTCACCTTAATTCTTCCAACAGGCTTCCCTTTACATTTACCTCAGTTACACTACTGTTACACACAATATTATATACCAGAACCTCACAGACCTCTGTTGCTCTTGTACAGCTGCAATTCCCAGAATGGTTTAACAGTCAATCCCTCTTCCCAGGGAACTCTGGGAATTGTACCTCTGTGAAGGGCAAAGTGCTGTCCCAGCAACCTGGCTTTATTCTCCATTGGCTTCTACCAATATAAGTGACTTCCTGCATACATTTCTTCCCAGGTCAGCCATTTCATATAATGGTTCACATCAATCAAACAAACCATTGTTGAGTTGCATCACTAAGTAGCAAGTCAGGGAAACCTATGGCCTTCCAGATGTTGCTCAACAGCAACTCCCATCATCCCTGGTTATTGGCCATGCAAGCTGGAGCTGATGGTGATTGTGGTTCAGCAACAGCAAAGGTTCCCCAGACCTGCTATATTGTTTTAAATCACACTTAATCCTTCCTCTCTGAGAGTATGGTCCACAGAGAATGATGCCTTTGATTGTTTCCTATAAAGCTGTCCAGTGTTGAAGCCTGCTGGTTTTTATCAAGGCTGTGGAACTGTCGCCAGTATTTCCTGGAAGCAAAATTAAAGTTTTGGCAACACAACATTTCTGACGGTGTGAGTTGCAAATAACCATGATAGCTCCGTATCAGCAGAGGTTCACCTACTAAATTTCTGTGGGTCACAGACTGCTGCTGAAAAGCATAGGAGGTGGGCAGTTGATAAGCAATTTATTTTTAAAAGGTCTGCTATCTATCTTAAACTGCCCACATTTAAAAACCACATTCATTTTCCCCCATTAATATTTTTATTCATTTTCAGTTCCACTGTATCCACCTACTGCACACACCAACATATAGGGATAACAGCAACATGGAAAGAAATGCCAAATATATGGTGTTAACTACATGGTCTTAGACTTGCTGGTGGCTTCTCTTTCTCTCTTTTGTTAGGTTCATGACTTGGCCATTATTAGCTTGGTTCCCCTTGATGGTTCCTCTCTCCCAGGTGGTTCCCTGGACAGGGAAAGCTGAGGCCAGCTACTTAAGGTCAAATTTCAGTTTAACCTTCCAAACATTAATTAATTCAAACTTTTATTTGACCCAAGTATTTAAGGGGATCTGGTCCCCCACAAACTCATAACAGTATGTTTTAAAGTTTTGTAAATTTTGCTGATTTTATCATTTCAGCTTTTTATAAACTGATTTGAGGGGTTGTTTTTTTTCCCCAATCAAGTGGTATGTAAATTTTTATGAAATAAATAAATGGGTTTTGAATTTTTCAAAGAACATGGAGAGGGGCTATCAGCGGAGACTCTAGACACCCATTCCCTGCCCCCAGAAACACACACACTGAAATCCTACAAACACACATAAAAGCCTTACAGGCATAATATGGAAATGATTGCAGCTAATCCTAAAGCAGCAATCCTAACCTCTCTTATCTGGAAGTAAGCCCCATTGAACTCAGTGAGACTTAGCTCTGAGTAGACATTGCAGCATACATACACATGCACACATAAACATAAACACAGGCCCCATATGCACTATACATTTAAAGCAGTGTTATACCACTTAAAACAGTTTTGGCTTCCCTCAAAGAACCATACAATTCCTGGGAACTTTAGTTCTGTGAAGGGGATATGTGTCGTCTTATAACTCTCAGCAACATTAACAAACTTCATTTCCCATTATTCTCTGGGGAAAGCCATGACTATTTAAAGCAGTATAACGCTGCTTTGAATGTACAGTGGTACCTCGGGTTAAGAACTTAATTCGTTCTGGATGTCCATTCTTAACCTGAAACTGTTCTTAACCTGAGGTACCACTTTAGCTAATGGGGCCTCCTGCTGCCGCCGTGCCACCACTGCATGATTTCTGTTCTCATCCTGAAGCAAAGTTCTTAACCCGAGGTACAGTACTATTTCTGGGTGAGTGGAGTCTGTAACCTGAAGCGTCTGTAACCTGAAGCGTATGTAACCCGAGGTACCACTGTATAGTGAAGAAAGAACCACACACACACAGGACTCAGCTATACAGCTGCAAAAAAACCCACACACATTTTAAGTGTGTTTTAAGTGCAATATACAGTACAATGTGAAATTAGATGGCGATGGTGAGCCTTATCGAAAATTCAATGTATTTTTAAGAACGGTTTTTATATGTGTGGAGATTCCACCACAGTTTCTAGTGGGGTTTACCTTCAAAGTGATTAGTTTATTAAATCGGGCAAATATTTCAGGAGCTCCTCTGAGGTTTTCATTATTCATGTTAACTTTTAGTCTTGTTCTTTATAGCAGTTTCTTTCAAATGGGAGCTGCTGTGTGATGAAGTGGGGGGCACTCATCTTGATCCCTCCATCACTACACCCAACCCCCCTGAATATTTCCTAATGTGTGCTCATTCATAAGAGTCACTGGCAGATCAGCTATTATCTCCCTTCCCTCAGATTGGATGACATTATGGTTAGATCACTCTACATAGACTTGCCACTTTCCTCTAGTCGCTAAAGAGAGCGATCAGTACCTGTGTACTCCACACCAAGCTTAGGCCAGTTTGACTGTATACGTCTTTAAAATATTCTTACTAAATTATCATGGCAGTCACACAATATCATTTGCATTTTGTGAAATTAATACTACAGTAAAAGGGGGGGGGGATGTAGTTTGTATTAACAATGTGCCAGAAACTACTGAATCCTCACCCTGCTTTCAGTAGTGAGTTTTTTTGTGTGTTTGCTACATTTCCAACCCAAGTGTTATACGAAAGAAGATGAAAAGCTCTATTGTTATTGGTTCCCGAAAGTTCACTTTAACTTGCCATCCACTTTGAAGAAAGTGCTTTACCTGTCAGCCTCACCCACCTCATAGGGTTGTTGTTTAGATAAAACTGGGGGAACAGAGAAGAACCACATATGATGCCTTTTACTCATTGAAAGAAAGGAACAATATACATAAGGAAATGATGCAACAGATACTTTTGTATGTCTAAGTGGCCCAAATCAGTCCTTGGATTCCAGCTGCCCTTTCTATTCTGGTTCCCCACAAAAGTATCAAAGGAACGAACAGAAAGCAGAAGGATTATGTTCCTCTTCTCAATTTGTTGCTAAGGTTTGCAAAATCCTAAATCTTGATTCTTGCCAAAAAAAAAAAAAAAAAAAAAAACCAAACAAACCCAGAGATCAATCATCCCAAATCAAGATACTGCTTCTGGGCCAAGGGTACAGCAACTGATTCAAAACTTTCTATCTTTTCCAGATCACAACCACCTTAGCTCTAATGAAGGTTAAGTAAAGCTGCAGAAACAGTGATCTTATAAATTTTAGCACTACAAGCTTTACAAGGTTGGTTGGCCTTGCGGTTCACATGGACTGTTCACACCTGGTGTGACAAAAAAAACCACTGGGAAATATGCACACGCCAACACTAGAGAAGGGGAATTCACAGCTGAGAAACAGAACTACACATTTCACCAGGTGGCAGGAAATACTGAAGGCTTTCTGACTGCTAGTCACCTGATTTTTTATTCACCTTTAAAAATACCATAGGCAAAAGCCAATACAGTGGTAGCTCGGGTTACATACGCTTCAGGTTACATACACTTCAGGTTACAGACTCCGCTAACCCAGAAATATTACCTCGGGTTAAGAACTTTACCTCAGGATGAGAACAGAAATCGTGCGGCAGCAGCGGTAGGCCCCATTAGCTAAAGTGGTACCTCAGGTTAAGAACAGTTTCAGGTTAAGAACAGACCTCCAGAACGAATTAAGTACTTAACCCGAGGTACCACTGTAGGTGTAACTAACCAAAGCAGTTGCACTTGCAGTGTCGTCGCAATGGGGGCGGCGGGGGGAGGTGTGCCCCCAGTGCCATGTCTGGGGGGGTGACAAGAAGGCACTATACAGGGGCTCGCCCTGCCGTGGCAGCGCGAGCAGCCATTGCGCCACCGCAGTCGCATGTGGAGGGTCCTCCGTTTGCGGCTGCAGCCGTGAGCAGAGGATCCTGGCACCGTCCGTACGGCGCTGAAGCAAACCGCTATGTACAGTGCATGTGCGGCATTGCTATGTATGGCGTATGCGTTGTACATAGGGACGTCACACATGCACCCTACATAGCAATGCCCTGCCTTTGTGTCACAATGCCTTTGTGCACGTGAATAAAATATTGAGGGGGGGTTGAAGCCCTGCTCTGCATAATCAATCACAAGACGCAGCACACACAACCATTTGAATGGCAATGGCCACCAACTTGGGGGTGGGCAGCCCCATTAAATATTTTATTGGGGGGCTGAAGGGACTCGGCCCCTAGTAGTCAGCTCCTATGGTTGTAGGAACATGGTCCTCCCAGCAAAATATACTGGGGAAATGTAATTTCCTTGAAATGAAAGCAGGATGCCTGCATTAGACCCTTGCAGCAACAGAATGAGGAGGACTGAGCATGATAAAATAGTTGCCCCTGCAAAGTTCCCATCAGCTACATAAAAATATTTTTTGCTTCTCAAAGCATTGCTCAATACTGCAGCTCTTTTCCATCTCTCTCACACGGCCCGCTGCTGTGGCTTTGCTCACGATGTTGTCAGGTGGCTGCAGCCCATAAGTGCACATTCTGGCTGATACAAGCCACATCACAGTGGTTTGGCTGCTTTAAAACCCACTTCCTTGTCTCGTGAACATCTAACTGCTGTGCCCCCTTTTCTTTGTCTTTTAAAGAAAAGGAGAGAAACATTTGCTCCCTAGGATCTATCCATTAAATGTGCCACACTTTAAAAAGGCAATTTGGTGTCCTTTTCCTACTTAATGCGCAACATACTTCATGGCTGGATATCCATAAAGTGATTGCAATGGGATTAGCGGCTGGGCTAGATGTGCTCTTAGGGTCTTTTTCAGCCTCGTGACACTTGATGGTTTGAACAGGAGAGTGCTAAGAGAACCAGGATTACTTTGGTGGCCTGGCAAAGTGGCAAAATACTTTTCCACATTACTAAGGTTGCTGCCTCTAGCTCTTTCGGAAGAGGAGAGCATTTTGGAAAGAGGCCTAAGCCTTATCCCTCACTCCTCTGAGCTCTGAAATGTGCTGACTGAGTCTGTGTGAGCAAAGATAACATATTGAGAAGCTACATCAGGGAGAGGTTTAGACAAGAGTCGGGCTGCAGGTCAGAGTGTAAAACGCAGCTCTTGAAATATCACTGGGGTGCAAACCTTCTCCCTCACTCCAAAATTTGGTGACAGTCACGGTATGTTAAGCATGCCATGAATCTACGCCGAATCTATATGTGAATAAACCATGTATCCCAGAATGCCTTAAGAGCGGCTCCAGATTGGTATATTCTGTCAAAGGTTTCTGACAAATACAGTGCAACAGTGGTGGATTTATTCTGCTTTAGTTTGTGTCCTGATGTTTCCCCAATGCTAGCACATTATTGTCATCTGGAAAGGAAAAACATAAACCTGAACGTTGTCATAAGGGCAATCCAGGCAGAGAATATAACAACTCTTGGTCAGCTGTTAAGGCAGACCCACTATCCTGGTAGACCTTTCAGAATCAGCAGGGATACAGATGCATGATGGAAAGGGTAGCTGGAAGGCTCATTTTGGCACCTGAGGTGAACCACAAAATGGAGTGAAGATCTACCTCAGGAACAAGGGGGGACTAAAGAGCTACATCGGGAACAAGGTTTAGAACAAGGGTTCACCAGGAGGCTGCTGTAGAGGCGGTCTAGGGAGGAGCTGCCAAGGAGACAGTAGATCCAGACTTCAAGGAGTGTGCTGCAGCCGTCACTGTCACTGCGGAAGTGGCAGCAAAGTTATCCCCACCACAGTAGAATTGAATTTTTTTAAAAATATCACATATATGCACGCCTCCACTTAACTTATAAGAGGACTCTAGAAAGGGAGCTGGCTCCTGAAAAATAATAACTTTAGCAACTCAAGCTCACAAAATTTTAACAAGACATTGTCAAAAAGCATAAACACACAAATCAGGGACAGTGATTTGCCCGAGACAGGGAGGAGATAAGAACTGTCTCTAATAAACAGGGATAACTGAAGCATTTGTCATATTCCTCCAGGACTTGAATTTTTAAGGGATATATGCCAAGAACACATCATCTAAAATTGGCAGAAGTGACACATCAGTGAGAGCTAGAAACTTTATTTTCCCCACCCAGCAAAAGAAATAGACACAAGCTGATTAGTCTGACCAAATATAGCCCTGGGGGAGAAGTCTGTCATTCATCCGCTTGTGGTAAACTTCCTTGCTATTTAAAAATACAGATATATGAAAAATTCAACTTCCTCTTTCCTGTACTTTGGCGACCAGTGGGGAGGTGATGCAGAGAAATAATAGCAGGACAGAAATGACTATATGGGATTATTTATGGCTGAGTCCAGCATTGCAATACCACTTTTGCGCAGTGACGTGAACTCACTGCATTTGCAAGCTGACCTTGTGTTTCTCTTGGAAGCAGACGGGAAGAAAGAAATTCAAAATTAAAATGACACCGTCATCACAAATATGGTATCCTGCTTGTTTCCTTTTTAGATAGATAGATAGATAGATAGATAGATAGATAGATAGATAAGAGAAGTGTATTGGGGTCAGACCTGAGGAAGCTTTATATGTAGAGCTGCACTCCATGTTATTGGACTACAACTCCCATCAGTCCAAGCTACTTTGGCTAAAGGCCAAGGATAATAGGAGTTGTCATCCAAAAAAAAAACTTCAGAAGAACATCACACTGGCTATTCCTGACCTAAATAGCAATATATTTGTATAGGTTTGTTGTGGGTCAAGTCTGATTTATCCATGAAACCCTTAAAGACTTGTGGTTCTGTGTCCAGTTTCTTTGTAAGATAATTGCTTTAGCTGGCCAGCTAAGTAGCATAATTTACATGTCCAAAGAAGTTGCCCTGTTGCCTTAAGGGAAAAATTGGAGCAACCCTCTTCCATCCCTCACCTAATTGGAAGTGACTATACCTTGTAAGGTAGAAGAAAAATAGCCAGAGTATCACCAGAGATTGGTGAGTTAATTGTGTTCAAGGTCCTTGCATTAATTTACAAGGTTCTTGACAACTTTGGCGAAGGATCCCTCAGGGACCACTTGATCCCTCATTCCAGGGGAGTCACTGGGAGTTGTTCCCCCGTGGCTCAGATGTACCCACCAGGTGCAAGCATTCGATATTATGGGCCCAGTTTTATGGCACTCTCTTCCAGATGTGATGAGTCAGCCCCACCTACTGAATTCTTTTTTTTATTCCAGCATGCATTTTAACTGAAGTCTGGTTTTATAATTTTAACTCTTCGTTGCATTGCATCAGATTGTAATTAAGCGGCATATAAACTGTCAAAGGAAATAAGGAATCAATTAATATTTCCAAAGAGCCCTGTTGACATCTTTTATACCAGCTACTAGAAATCACAACGGCGGGGACGGCGGAGCGCTCTTGCCAGCTCGCTGGCTTTCCCAAAGGCATCCCATGAGAACAGGGGTGCTGGATTAGATGGGGCTCTGGCTTGATCCAGCGACAAGAGGGCATTCTGCTAACTTGCTGCAAAACATCATGCTTAAGAAAAAACCACCATCAGCAGCGGCAAAGCGGGAGAGCAAAGAGTTAAAACCACAGAGCGACCGCGGCATTCCCAGCTTTCTGCCAGCCAGGCTGGTGGTTCCTGAAGATGTTGGAGATCGCTGGAGGAAAAGAGAAGGGGAGCTCTAATAAAGGGTGCACCTTCCTCCGTGGCTGCTCCTCCCTCCAGCTGGGCTTTGCTGGCTGGTGGATGCTTTAAGCCACCTGGGGAGGCGGCTTGTGCTAGGAGCCATCCGGAGGGGGAGGCGGGGATGGTGATGTCAGGGGCACAAATACCCTGAGTTCGGTAAGTTGGCCGGGCGTGATGAGGACTGATGTGTGCTATATATATGTATATGATCATAGCGTTGGGAGCCCGACGATCATCTAGTCCAGTCCTCTCTGCGATGCAGAAATATGCAGCTGGCGCATACGGGGATCGAACCTGCAACCTTGGCGTTCTCAGCAACACGCTCCGACCAGCTGAGAGAGAGAGAGGCGGGCAGAAAGGAGATGAACGGCGCAGGGAAACGGCAGTGGAATGCAGTGGGTGGGAGAGAAGATATAATGGGTGTTCTATAGTATAATTCTTAGGAATGAATTGTAGCTTCACTTGCGGATATTTAATTATACATTGCATGCCGAAAAAGAAAGATAAACAGAAGGGAGGACCAAAAGGAGAAAATGCACATCTCACTGCAGGATTCAACATAGTAATTCTCCCCCAGTAGTTGCAATGGCAAAGTCCGCTAAACATTTATAAAGAAACCCTCATTTATTTACAGCACAGTGCTAAGCAAGTTTGGTCAGAATTGAGTCCTGAATTCAAGGTGAGTTACTCCCAGAAAAGTGGGGTTAATATTGCAGCATTAAGGTACTACAAGGGGTTGAACCTTTGATCTTAATTTTATTTACTTACAGCTTTATTAGTATTAGTTTATTTTATTTATTTTATTCATTAAATTTATATATTCTCTTACAATAGTGCCAGCTGCTTGCTGCCTGCCTGCCTGCCTGCTATTGTCCTCCAGCCTCATTTTATTCCAGTACAGTACTGGATAAGCAGCTGCAATATCTCTCTAGTTTTGTTGTACATTCTGATTCCTTCCTACAGGTGTTTAAAACTACTAAGGGTATAATATAGTGTTCTTGAGTGCTCAAAGTCCTTTGTGTACAATGATCTCAGTAACCCTTACAACCACCGTGTAATATAGGTCGATATTATTCCCCTCATATTGTAGCTTGGGACAGGGTGGGACTGGGACTGAGAATGAGAAATAGCAAGCAGTGTAAAGGTAGCCTTTTTAATAATGTGCTTTAACTTCTGTAGTGGGCTGACCATCATGGTGGTTGTGTGAATTATATGACCTTGCTGTTCCCATTTTGCAGATAAGGGCCTTATTAAATACGGAGAAGTCAACATTTGGATCCATCTTCAGAATCTACTTTATCAGTGATTCCTTTGGCCCAGTCCTCTGTTTTGCGTGCCCTTACATAATGCTTATTCCTTCCCTCTCTTTGTTCTTTCCCTGTGTTGAATTATAGACTGTAACCTTCTCAGGACAGGGACCTGTTTTCTTGTACTGTGTAAAGTTCTATGCACACTAATGGCACTATGCAAATAAATAATAAAAAAAACATGCATGAGGGAATCAACCTTTTTATAATAAATTGAGTGGAGCATACACAGACACACACACACGTACACACATACAAATAGCATTTTACAATAAAAGCTCAGTTAGGAGTTGAAATTACACTAGAGCCATTTTTTACCATGTTTATATTGTGCTTTTCTCATTTTTACATTTAACTTTTATAAAATTAACTCAGATTAACGTTTTTGTATTGTCGTGTAGTTCAGGCATTTTAGTGCTCTCCCATCATTGCTTTTTGTTGTTGTTGTTGTGGGGAGGGGTGCCCGAAAAATAAAAGGTTGAAAGCAAATGGGAAGAAAACAGCATATTTCACCCTACCTCATCCATTAGAAATGCCGCTAATTTAAATACAAAAGGCACACACAGGAAACCAGTAGAAAGGATTTTGTGGGGGGACCAATAGTAAGAACAGTAAGAACCAAGGTACATTATATAAGATAGAGGATACCAAGGAAAAGAAAAATAGAGAGGGGAAAAGAGAAGGGGTGGGGAGAAGAAAGAAAGAAAGAAAGAAAGAAAGAAAGAAAGAAAGAAAGAAAGAAAGAAAGAAAAGGGTGGAGAAAAGTGAGAGAGAGAGAGAGAGAGAGAGAAATTGTATATGTAGTGCAGAGGAAAGGTATTTGAAAATGGGTTGTGTGTGTGTGTGTGTTATCGCCAACCCTTTCATTCCAATGACTTATAAAAAGGACCCATCATTTTAAGAACTTGATCTCTGGTTGGTTTCTGACTTCTCGAGTAAGACATTTTAATGCATTTTACCACTTCTCATAATTTCTCTGGCCAGTCTTTGCATTGGGGGTGGGGGTCACTTCATCTTCCAGCATTTAGCTAGGCAAATTCTGGCTTGTGTTTCTTAAAATGAATACTGCACTATACATACCTATTTCCTTGAATGTCTGAGCATTGTTTTGGTCTGGACCCCCAGCCACCTGCCCCATTTTCACTTTCTTCCCCGCACAGAACACATTGTATTATTTAACAGTGTTTGCTCTTCTTTTTGGAAAGCCCAATAAAAAACTAATAATAATAATTAAAAAATTCCAAGAATTCTGAATTTTATCCCTCTGAGCAAAATACAGTAGGTTAGCTTTCTATATGTATGTGTGTGCTTTGAAATTCATGGTTGCTGCTAACATATCTAAAATAAAGGTATCTTCTAATGAAAATGAGTTACTAAGTATAAATACCATTAAAGAAATTGTGGAAAGAAGTACAATATTAGCTTCCCAAATTGCAAACCAGGGGTCAAAGCATTTGACATAGATGGGTAATAAACTCCCTTTTAGGCCCCTAAACTCATTGGGTTTGGCCAAACCTACCTTACCTGCACCATTTGTAGCCTCTTCTATATCAAAAAGTTCTCAGGGCAGCTGAGTTAACCCAAAAAAGTTAAAAGACAACAATAGTAAAATTAATAGAATACAATGTGAAGCAGAATTTAAATTCCACATTAAGCTCAGAAACAAAAAGGGGAGTGTCAAAAATGAAAACAGCAAGATTTAAAAGCCCTAGGAAATTAAGGTTGGTGCCAAGGAAGCCTCTCTGTGGAGGGCATTCCACAGCTGGTGTGCCACCACTGAAAAGACCCTTCGATTCATTTGACATCTCTCCCCTGCTGGGGACACTGCTGAAGATCCTCCAGCTTTGATCTCAGGGTCCAGGTAGGTACGTTAGGAGAGGCGACCCTTCAGGTACCCCCGTTCCATGCTATGAAGGGCCTTAAAACAGCATTTTGAATCTGTCCCAGAAACAGACTGTGAGCCAATGCATATGCCAAAATAACATGTATGGTGTAAGATGTTTTTAACACTCAGCCCCAGCGAGCAATCTTGCTGCCATGTTCCTTACCAGCCGGAGTTTCTGGATAGTTTTCAAAGGCAGTCCCCTCCACCTCACAACATGTTGTAATAACCCAGATGCGAGATTACATGGGCATGGATCACCAGGGCAAGGCTTTCTCTGCCTTGGTATAGTTATAGCTGTCCCAGCTCCTGCCAACCTAGCAGTTCGAAAGCATACCAGTGCAAGTAGATAAATAGGTACCGCTGTGGCGGGAAGCTAAATGGCGTTTCCATGCACTCATGGCTTCTGTCACGGTGTCCCGTTGCACCAGAAGTGGTTTAGTCATGCTGGCCAGATGACCCAGAATGCTGTCTGTGGACAAACACCAGCTCTCTCAGCCTGAAAGCGAGATGAGTGCCACATCCCATAGTTGCCTCTGACTGGACTTAACCGTCGAGGGGTCCTTTACCTATAGCTGGGGTACAAACCTAGGCTGGGAAGAGGCACTCTGAGTTAATGACTAAGATTGCTCCACAAGTACCTCTGAACTACCAAACTGACCCTTGAGGGAGAGTGCAACCTCCTGCAGAACAGGTTGAACACAGAGGAACCACGTATTAACAGTACCAACAACATTTTGTCTGGATTGAGCCTTGTTTTTTGGCCCTCATCCAATCCATTTCCACGTCAAGCCACTGATTTAACAACACACCTCACCTGGGTTTTGATGAAAAACATAACTAGAACCCAGAGTTACCTGCAAATCCCCCAATGACCTCACACAGTTAAATAGCATGTTTTGAAGATAAAGAGGAGGGGATAACCCAATTTATGGAGGTTAACCTGACCTTTTAAAAGGGACTGTTTGCTCCTGTAAGATCATTTAGAATTAGATCATCTGAGGAAATTCTATTCATGGTACCACACTACAGAATGTCATAGGGAAGTGACCCCAAACCAGGCATTTTCTATTGTTGCCCCTCTTCTATTAAAGTCCCTTCCCTCTGCCATACATTGCTTCAAATATCTTCTAAAGGCATATATTTTCACCAAGACCTTCCCTGACCAATAAGATTGGGGCCTGTTTTTATCTGTTTGAATTCCTGTTTTTATATGCTTCGATTTGCTTTTACATTCCATTTTGCTGGTTTTATGTTGTATTTTGTTTTAAAGATATTGTTCTGCTGCTTTTAAATTGTACACTACATAGAGATTTTTAAAATATTAAGCAGGTTTTCAACATAATGGCAAGGAAATAGAAAAGACTCCTAAATGATTCTTGACAGAGCTTGTGCGATCCATAACCCCATTTCTGTGGTTTTTTTTCAGTCTCAGTCCAGGATCTCATGTCCTCCAGGCTCCTAGAATGGAGCAGGAAGAGGATCTGATTACCCAGAGTTCAAGGGATCTACCTGAGGCTCCTAGAGGACACATAGCAAGCGGTGGGCCTGGGATGGGGGGACTTGCGGGCGAGCCGGCCCCTTACAAGTGCTCCGTTTGCCGAAAGAGATTCAACAAGACATCCAACCTGGTCCAGCACGAGAAGATCCACACGGGCGAGAAGCCCTACAAATGCTCGCAGTGTGGGAAAAGGTTCACCCGGAGCAACAACATGGCCGAGCACGAGAGGATCCACACAGGAGAGAAGCCTTTCAAATGTCCCGAGTGCGGGAAGACCTTCAACCGCAGCTCCATTCTCCTCAGGCACCGGAGGATCCATACGGGAGACAAGCCCTACAAGTGCCCCCGATGCGGGAAGAGTTTTGACGAGAGCGCCCGGCTCCGGGTGCACCAAAGGACTCACCTGACGGAGGTGGCCTACCTCATCGACAGCAACGGGGAGGCCACGGCCATCGACACGAGCGGCGTGGCCCACAGCTGCTCCGACTGCGGCAAGACCTTCAGCCTCTACTCCAACCTGACGAAGCACCAGAGGATTCACACGGGCGAGAAGCCGTACCGATGCGCCCAGTGCGGGGTCCACTTCAGCGAGGCCTCCAACCTGATCCGCCACCAGAGGTACCACGCACGAGACAAGCCCTTCCAGTGCCCCATGTGCCAGAAGAGCTTCGGCCAGAGCTCGCACCTCATCCAGCACCAGCGCATCCACACGGGCGAGCGGCCCCACAAGTGCCCTGACTGCGGAAAGAGCTTCATCGAGAACTCAACGCTGAGGAAACACCAGCGGATCCACACCGGGGAGAGGCCCCACCGGTGCGTGGAGTGCGGCAAGAGCTTCAGCCTCAGCTCCCACCTGGTGACGCACCAGAGGAGCCACACTGGGGAGCGGCCTTACAAATGCGAGGAGTGCGGGAAGGGCTTTGCCGACACATCCTCCCTCATCATCCACCGGCGGAGCCACACTGGGGAGAAGCCCTACAAGTGCGACGTGTGCGGCAAGGCCTTTGTGCTGAGCTCCGTCTACCTGAACCACCGCCGGACTCACACTGGGGAGAAGCCTTTTGGCTGCCCCGACTGCGGCCGCGCCTTCCGCCAGTGGTCGCAGCTAGTCATTCACCGGAGGCTCCACACGGGCGAGCGGCCCTACAAATGCCCCTATTGCAACAAGGGGTTCTGCGACAGCTCCACCCTGACGAAGCACAAAAGGACCCACACGGGAGAGAAGCCAAACACGTGTGCCGAGTGCGGGGTGAGCTTCGGCTCGAAGGCGCAGCTGGTGGAGCATCAGGCGCTGCACGGGGGAGAGGCGTCCGCTCTGGCTATCCTGTAGCCCACAGCTGGCCATTGAGAACCTTGCCTTGGAGGTCCAGATGCCGTTGGACTCTTCTTCCCATCATCCCCGGTAGCTGTGGCCAGTGGTGAGGGATGATGGGATTTGTAGTCTATCAACATCTGGATGCGCCATTCTTGCCTTTATTTTTGAGGTGTGTATGGGATAGCTCTACTGGCTGTTTGCTCATCTCTGTATTCATTCTTGACCCTTTGCCTTCCAGTGCCAGTGAGCATGGCAACCTTCGCCCCGTCGCTTAGTGTGAGGTGCGTTGGTTGCTGGGCATGCAAACAGGTATGAGATGAAGGTGGACATTGGAGTGGTGACTGGTAATGTCACACAGGCATTGATGCCTGCCAGAAGCAGGGGAAAGCAGAGGTGTTCCCCTCATTGGTTTCCACAGATGGGCACATAGGTGGGGACTCCTTTCACAAACAGGTTATTATCCTCCCCTCACTCTTTACTTTCAAATGATGCTCCTATGTGCACCAGCAAAACAGTGCACAGACTCACAAAGTATGGAATGTTGAGAGATGCACACTTGAGATTTTTATTTTTTTTAAAAGGGAGTAGAAAACCTGTCCTCTGTTTTTTCTCTGTGTAGAATTTTGAGAGTATAAGAACAGAAATTTCTCTAGCATAGCACTGTTATTAAGGGTTAAGAATTACCACAGCTGCTATTTTTTTCCTGCATTCCACTTGGTGATACAAAATATATTTTTTTCTCCTTGTGAAAGGAATATCCCACCATCCATGGATTTCACGGAAGAGACCCAATGTGCCAATTCAGTGTGTGTCCATAAAAGTTTTTTTAATTGTCTTTTTACATTTTTTAAAAAAATGTCTTTGAAAGGACCCCAAAGCCAATAGCACTGCTTCCTCGGGTATAAGGAGCAGCATGGGAACTTTTGGCCCTGTTTAAATCACCCAAAGCTTGCTCTGTTGTCACACAAAATATACCGTATTTTTTGCACCATAACACTCACTTTTTTTCCTCCTAGAAAGTAAGGGGAAATGTCTGTGCGTGTTATGGAGGGAATGCCTACGGGTGGCGGGGGGGGGGATCTGCTGCAGTCGTGAGCAGAGGATCCATGGTTTCCCTTCCTTCCCTCCTCCGTAGCTCGCTTTGAAACAGCAAAGCGGGAGAAGAGCCGCTGAGTGGGGAGGAGAGAGGGGCAGAGAGCCTGCTTCTTTAAAGGAGCAAAGCGGGAGAGGAGAGGAGCCGCTTACACGAGTGTAAGCGGCTCCTGTTTGGTTGGTTCCTTTAGAGCAAGCAGGCTCTCTGTCCCTCTCTCCTCTCCACTCAGCTCGCTACATAGCAGCAAAGTTTTTCAGCTCGCTAAGCTGGGGATGAGCGGGGAGGAGGGAGAAAAGCAGAGCCTGCTTGCTTTAAAGGAGCAAAGCGGGAGAGGAGAGGAGCCTTCTCCCCTTATAACCCTCTTCTTCATTATTAACAGTATCCTTCTCCACCCACCCCACACGTGCTCCTTGTCCCTTGAGTGCTTTTCCTTCCCTCCCCACTTAAAACGTGGTTACAAAGCACGGATCCACATGGATCCTCAGGATTTTTGCACTGGGTCACCCCAAATTCACCATCAGATCACATAGCATGTCCATGGCTACATCTTGCACCAAAAAAATCACGCACCCACTGTTGCCTGGGGCCGCAGTGGTGCAAAAACTTGGTTACAAAGCATGGATCCACATGGATCCTCAGGATTTTTGCATTGGGCTACTCCAAACTCACTGTCAGATCACATGTCTGCGGCCACAGCATGAACCACAAAAATCATACATCCACTGTTTCGTTTAGAATATTTTTTTTCCTTGTTTTCCTCTTCTAAAAACTACGTGCGTGTTATGGTCGGGTGCGTGTTATAGAGTGAAAAATACGGTAGTTAAGATTAACTATGGCTTGTTGAAAGAAGCTGACTTCAAACCACAAGAAGCTGACCTATTTTCAACAAGTGGGGCTGTCTCTGTGGCTCTCAGAGGGTTGGCTCAGCCTTAATCCAGCCCTCAGGCTAAAAGGGACCGTTGCCCTGCACTAAACTATGGTTTAGCTTTCGTGTGAAATGCACATGTGCAAAAGTAATCCAAACATTTTCCAAAACACTATATTTTTGTGTTTGCCCTTGCATTTGTCAATTCTGTTTTGGTCTGTTCGATCTTCAAATGTTTGTTTCCTCCGAGTGATGAAATTTGAAGTTATGCAAGAGCTGAATGCTTGATTTAATGGAAGCTCCTTCCAGGAGCTGCTCTAACGTTCAAGAAAATCCACAATGCTTCATCTTGTAGGGATATTTGGTTTTCCCTTTGGGAGACTAATATTTTGAAAGAGTGGTGGGCCAAAGGGGCCAAAAACAGACTGGACATTATTCCATAATGTTCTGTCAGCTCTGAAAAGAAAGATGGCCAATGATGGTCTTCTCTTATGGCCTTAAAATCCTTCCAAGAAGGATTGCAATATTTAGTCAATTATTTGATTAAAAGCATTTATAAAGGAGATGCCCCCACAATTAATTGGAAAGAAGATCAAGATGCATTTAATTGACTCAAATGCCTGATTTCTAACACCAGTATCTGGGTATTAGAAGTGGGGGTAATGAAACTAATGGGGCACTGAATAACTTTCCCTAAGTTTTGTTGTATAGCACACTAGAGCCTAGAGAGGGGATCAGCAACCAGAGCCCCCTGGGACTAATCAAATTTTCCCAGAGGATGCTTTCTTTTCCCCAACATAGAAGGCAAAGAGATGTAGTAATATTGCCATCTGTGGGATCCTCCTCATGCTGATGGAGGGGAGGAGCTTGAGGGAGTACCTCGATTCGCCCATCAAGAAAACAAGTGTTTTATTTTTGAATATGAGACCATTTAGCTTTGGACGGTGGCTTAAGGTCCAGACCAAGATCATCACACTTCGTTCCTATTGAAATCAGTGGGAGCAAAGTAATCTTGACTACCTTGTCCCATTGATTTCAGTAGAAGTGCAACTAGCTTGGATTCAGCTCATTTGAATTATGGGTGAGGCATGTGGGTGATGATGAGTTATATGAAACTTTGGAAGGAGAAGTGATGGGGACAAAAACATCCCTCAGGACTGATTTTGCGCCTTGGCGTCAAACCACAAAGAGAGGAAGCTGTGCTCTTTCTGTGAGAAGAGGACCAACCAGCGTAGAACCTCTGAAGATCTTCCCTCCAAAATAAGGTGCCCTTCAGGTCTTCGCCCTGTTGCTCTTTTTGTGGTAAAGACGATTAGGAATCACTTGAAAAGTGCATAGAACTGAAGGAGGAAGTCGAAAGAATGCCACTCTCTGCATACTTCCTCTGTCAGCACTGTGCTTCTCAAGGCTTAGGTTATTTCTCCTGGATTCGGCTGTTACCCAGTTCCCTCGGAAAAGCAAAATGTGTGTTGTCAGGGGTGGGGATAGAGAAGTGGCCAGAGGGGATGATGCCCAGGGACCTAAACGGACTGATAATCCCTCTCCTAAAGAAAATATTTTCATGATAATATTTTCATGCTATTGGGGAGAAGGAAAAGAGTTTATTTTGGAGTGCAAAGTTTTCCAATATCTACCACACTTCCTTGTAAGTCCACTTTTTAGCTGAACCACCACACATGACAACTGTCTGGATTCTTTTTTTTTTTAATATACGTGAATTTTATTATATAATATACAGCAGTGTGAGGGTAAAAAGTTGGCGGCAGAAGGAAAACCACATGCTCCTTGGACTCCCGACCCAAGTTCTGTCATAATAAAAGCCTCAATTTGGGTTTACACCGTAAGATTTATTTTTTTTTAAGTGACCCTGATAAAGTAAAACTGCAAGCTCAGGCACATTCCCCCACCCACCCATTCCCTTCCTCCTTGATTCTTTAAAACCGAAATCAAAAGTGTTTTAATTATTTGCAATCCAGGGCTTTTTAAAAACTGCAACATGCAAAGGGAGGGGGGTGGGATGCCACTTCCTTTCCTCAACACCAGCCGGTCATCTACCCAAAGCTGCTACATTAGGGAGGCTTTACTCTTGCCATACCACTAACCTCCTTAGGACTCTATGGGTCCCTAAGGGAGAGGCATCTTCCCAAATCCCACTGACAGCTCACAGATATAACCCTTGGGGTGGTGTCAAACCTGATTTTACATAAACTCGCCCCAAAATCTCTGCCACTGAAGGATGGGCCACAGAGTTACTGCTGCCTCTCCCCTCTTGTAGTTGAACCATTTTAGATCATACTTGATCACAATCGTAAGTGCTTTAGGGCAGCCCCGAAGTGAAACAGCCCCTCACCTTGCACCCGAAAGCAAAAGCGGTAAAAGATACCAAAGGACCTGGAAGTAAAGGGTTTTTTCCCCCACCTCCCACCTGAACGGCTTTTATGGCTTGAGAGTAGGGAGATGGGTTTCAGGTGCTTCGTTTCTGACACACTACCAGACGGCATTACGGGAACAGACTTCACAGGGAGCGGAGGGGGTGTGGCTTCTTTATGGCCCCGCCTTCTAGCTGGATGACATCGCCAGCTAGTCTTGTGTGAGTTGCGGCTTAAGGCACTGCCTCCTGTCTGAAGCGCTGGCGCTGTGTGGGTGTGGCTTAAAGTAGCATGTGACAGGGGGTAAGGGCTAAGGATTGGCTGCTCGTGGCTGCGATGGGATTGGCTCCTGAGTAGAGTGGGAGAAGTGGACAAGTCCAGCTTCTCGCCTTTGGCTAGAGGCGTGGCTTTGGCAATCGTGTGGTGGCTCCGCCGGGGTGGAACCCATAAGGCACAGGCCTCTCCCATGCGTGGCAGTGGGCGTGGCTCGTTCAAAGGCTGGGATTGGTGGGCCTTCCCCCTTCCCATGCTGGTAGCGGGCATGGCGCGGCCGTGGCGGCCTCCTGGTCACCCAAAGAGCTTGATGAAGCAAGGGTGGCAGTAGGGCTTGTCGTTCTGCTCCTTGAAGGTGCCCTTGTTGAGCTGCTTGAGGCAGAAGGCGCAGACAAAATGCTCGGGGTGGAACTTGCGCGCCATGGCCGTGATGCAGCGGCCAGTGATGGGCTTCTCGCACCCCGAACAGAGCGAGCCGCGCTGCTTGTGGTAGTGGATCTCGCAGAACGGGCGGCCGGCGTGCTCAAAGAAGCTCCCGTTCACAAATGGAGTGTAGCACTCCTGCAGCAGGGACAAAGGCAGAGGCGTTTCAGCAATTTGAAATGCAACGTGAAAAAAATAGTTTAAAACAACTTACAAAAATACACCAGGGCCTAAAAATACACATCTTGGGAGTCAACGGCCAGGGTAAACAGGTGCACCTTCAGCATTCGCCAAAAAATGCACATTGAAGGTGCCACACACCCCTGTGTAGGGAACAACTCTTATTTAGTGGTCCAGCTACATCTTGTTTTCTACATCTTGTGTATTTTTTATTTTTATTTTTGGTGCTCACACTTTCAGCATGGTCCTCAATTTCCCTTTTTGTTAACTTATGTTTGCTTTACCAGAATTTGTGCTCCTTTTCGTTTCCTCACTTGGGCAAGACCTTCCACTGTTGAGGAGAAGCTTTGTTGCTTGTAAACCACGTGCCAATATCTTATTGGACTTGATCGCTTCCTTTCCTACTTTCTAGATGAGCTTCTGTTATTGTGGCTTTAAATAACCTCCAAATTGGGGGTGGGGGTGGGCCTGGATAAATTTATCCCTCTTAACTGCTCTTAATTATTTTAAAAAATCAATTCCTCTTTTGAAATCCAATGGGATAATGCTGGATTTTCTCAGGAATATTCAATTGAGGTGATAGCACTACGGTCAGTGCCACTCGCATCTCACACCAAGTCCTGGACACTGTGGTTTGGATCCAATGTTAATTCTACTCAATGTAGACCCATTGAAACTAATGGCCAATACTAATTTAGGTCCATTGATTTTAACTGGGCTACTCTTGAGTACAGGGACGCGGGTGGCGCTGTGGGTAAAACCTCAGCGCCTAGGACTTGCCGATTGTATGGTCGGCGGTTCGAATCCCCGCGGCGGGGTGAGCTCCTGTTGTTTGGTCCCAGCTGCTGCCCACCTAGCAGTTCGAAAGCACCCCTAAGTGCAAGTAGATAAATAGGTACCGCTTTCTAGCGGGAAGGTAAACGGCGTTTCCGTGTGCTGCGCTGGTGCCGGCTCGCCACGCTGGCCACATGACCCGGAAGTGTCTTTGGACAGCGCTGGCTCCCGGCCTCTTAAGCGAGATGAGCGCGCAACCCCAGAGTCGGTCACGACTGGCCCGTATGGGCAGGGGTACCTTTACCTTTACCTTACTCTTGAGTACAATTAGCATTGGGAAATGGAAGTTATCCCCCCCAAAAAAATCCAGATATCTCAGCTGCCTCCCTCCACCAACTGCTGTTCACATCAGCAAGGCTTCCTTAGCATCAGCCCCCTATTCCCCACTACCACTAGCTGAGTTACCATCCCCAGAGTGAAGAGGGATAGATTCTTAAACATCTCTGGAAATCGTAGCTCTGTGAGGGGAATAGGGGCCTCCTAACAACAAACTACAGCTCCCAGAATTCTGTGGGGAAGCTACAGCTGTTTAAAGTGCATCACAGTGCTTTAAATGTATTGAGTAAACGCAGCCCATGTCCAGATTTTCATTCGCTGATCCCCAACACCCACCCACCAATTTTTGCAGGAAAGGTTCCCTGAGGGACTTTGGGTGGAGCCCTAATTAACCCATCACTTTCTCACTTGGCTGCCTCCCTCATTGGCTTCCCCGCACCCCCATGAAGCCCTGCCAGCCATAGGGCCCCTGCCCGGACATGCATACCCTGCAAACAAAGCATTCTGGGTGCCACAAGGCATTCAGGGCCGAGATGTAGTTCTCCAAGATGGCCTGGCTGCACCCCTGGCAACGGGTGGAGAAGAGCTCGTAGAAGTCCTGGCGGCAGTACTGCTTCCCGTCCTTCTCGTGGAAGCCTGCGGGGAACAGCAAGGGATCCTTGAACTAAGCTATTGCCGCGTGTTTCCGTGGATGGAGGATTGGAGTGGGCTGTCCACACTTTTGCCATGTTCACTATTGCAGACCCTCCAAGCATCCCTATTTTCATGGGACAGTCCTGGAATCACAGAACCCCTGAATGTCCTGCTTTTACCTTAGGAAGTCCTCTATTTTCAGTGGAGAATTGTCGGAGGGTAGGCAATTGGCATACGACCCCGGGAAGGCTTCCCACAAGAAAAATGGGGCCCTCGGGGTGAGGAAGTTTCCCTGTCTCTGCTCTAGCCATGTTGTCTCATAAACTACAGTAAGCTTACACGTAAAATACAAACGGGCCTATAATTCTTTATCCCCTATTTCCAAGGAAGACTAATCATGCCTCTGTGTGTGTGAGTGTGTTTTGTTGTTTTTCTTCCCCGCCCGTCATTTGAGGGGCCACTCACTAAGGCCCCGCCGACACTCACCTTCCTCCCCAAAGGGCCGCCCACACTTGACGCAGCAGAAGTGCTCTGGGTGCCAGTTCTTATCCAATGCGGTCACCATTTTCTACACGAGTCAGGTGGATGCAGGGCAGAGGGGGAAAGGAGGTCACATCAATGAGGAAACAGCAACTTGGCAGCAAAGCAGCAAACTAGACATGACAGGCCTGTGTTTCCCAGGTTTGGCCCCTTTGGTGTCTCCTTGCCACTCTGGCACCCACAAACGGTCTCCATAAATATCCCCTCCCAAAAAATGACAATGTGCAAGAGATCATTTGCACCTCCTGTTCAGTTCCTGTATGGACTGGAACATGCCCACATGTCCATTCCACTGTGTGGTCCTATCTCTTCTCCCACTCTTTCACACGTGGCAGCCATTTTGTGTTGTGCCATGCTGCCACCACGGCAGCCATTTTTTGACCGGCGCCCACAGCACTTGCTCAAAAATCCAAACGTGCCAAGAAAGCAGGCAAGCCCTGTATACTGTTGTCATATTCAGTAACATTTTCTGGATTACACTGGATTCAGACACACTGCCCATGCCTGGAGTGCCGTTTTAGGTTTCATCAGGAAGGGAGAGGAATGGAGTTTTGGTCTAGGGTTCAAAGGATTGCTCTTGATATACTCCAACTGTAAAAGTGCAAAAGGACCAGGGGGCAGGGAGTGGTGTACTTTAAGAACATTTGGCACAATTACTTTTTTTGCAGCACGTAATGACCAGAGATCTAGGAGAAATGGTCTGAATCACCAAAGAAGGCAACAGCAGCCCTCTCCACAAAAGAATAAAACAGAAATGATGCCTCAGGGTGGTCTGTCTTGCAGCATGAAACTGAAGGAAATTAATGAGGGGTAGCCAATGTAATGCATCAAAATGTAGTTGGACTACAACTCCCATCATTCTTCACCATTGGCTTCACCTTCTGGGGCTGATGGGAGCTGGAGTCCAACAACCCCCGGAAGGTACCATGTGCACCAGCCCTGAAATAATAGCTCAGTCGGTAGAGCATGAGACTCATAATCTCAGGGTTATGAGTTCAAGCCCCACATCAAACAAAAGATTCCTGCCTCACAAAGCTTGGTTGCCTCTAACTGTGATGTTATTTCCCTGTATAATTTTCTTTTAATATGCTTTTTTGTGCAAATCTTGTGGGAGGCACTGAGAGTCTCTCGGGGCTGTACAGTATTCTACAACCATCTGTAAGGAAGTAGGGACCAGCTGAGGGTTAGGGCAACTCACGTCCAGGATGGGTTCATTGCAGAGTCCACAGCGGGGTGAAAAGAGCTGGAAGTAGTCCCTCTCGCAGTAGGGGGCGCCATCCTTCTCAAAGAAGTTGCTGCCCCCCATCTCCTTCTGGCAGTGGCTGCACACAAAATGCTCGGGGTGCCAGGTACTTCCCAGTGCTGTGACCACCTGGGCAAATGGGAGCGGGGAGAGGAGGCAGGGAAAGCAAAGATCCATCTGAGTTCAGGTAGCGACAGATGATTCTGGGGCTCACGAGTTTTGAGAGGGAGCACGTCATGCGTACCACACAGGGTGGCGCGCCTCTGTTTCTCATGCGACATCCAGCAGTGGCCAAGAACTTCCAAAGAAGTTGGGAGCGACAATTGTGGCAAGATTCCGTGGCCCTTGAAAATGGCTGACAGCATGCACAAAAACGACTTGGTTGAGTAGTCCCTCCCCAATCCCAAATCCATCTTTCTCCAGCCTGGTCTTCCCCCTGCTTCGGCCTTTGGCAATCATCTATCCGCCCCACCTGATGACCCCTCCAAGGAGAAGCCCGTTCTCCACCACCAGCTGGCACTCACCTGCCCTGCAATGGGTTTCTGGCAGGATGCGCACAGCCCCTTGGCAGTGGTGGAGATCCCTTGGCGGCTGAGATCTGACTCCAGCATCACAAGCATGCTGTCCAGGTTTCCGCTCGGCTGTGCTGGGGAGGTCTGTGAGGGCGCAGCAGCGGGGCTGGGGCAGACGGATGAGACCACTGGCAGCTGCGCTGAGGAGACTCGGGCAGGAGCTGGAGGGGGCGACACAGTGGTGGAGGTGGAGGCTCCTGGGAGCTAGAAGGTCAGAGATGGATATGGTTAGAGCTGAGACTTCTCTCTCTCAAAAAAAAGACATTTCCAGACAACTTTGAATATTTCCTCTCTTCCCGCCCCGAACCAATAGAGAATTTCCATCCTCCCATCAAGCATATTTGGGTGAAATGGCCTCCTCAGTTTTGAAACCCATGAATTTTGGCACACTTGTGTGTCTAGCTTTATTATTGCTGCATCTTACTTCATTTTCGTTGATGGCAGGAAATGCCCCCTGCTCCTTCCAGTCCTCCCTTTGCCCATTGCTCCCTTCATCAACCAAGAATATTCTTTCTTTCTTTCTTTCTTTCTTTCTTTCTTTCTTTCTTTCTTTCCCGCCCATCTGGCTGGCTTTCCCCAGCCACTCTGGGCGGCTTCCAGCAAAATATTAAAATACAATAATTTATCAAATATTAAAAGCTTCCCTAAACAGGGCTGCCTTCAGATGTCTTCTAAAAGTCAGATAGTTGCTTATTTATCTAGTGGGAGGATGTTCCACAGGGCAGGAGCCACTATGGATAATGTGCACTAGCTACAAAGTGCCATTTTAAAGAAAACAGTTAGAAAATTCCACCTCCTCCAGCAGAATATTTGGCGAAATCCCCCTCCCCTCAATTTTTCTGCTTGCAAATAGCAAGTGGAATATTTGACTGGCAATTGTCACTTCATTTAAATGGCATAAATAGCTTTGGCAACTTTGCTAGGTTTAGCTGCCTCACTTTGCAGCCATAATGACTAGAAACTTGCCTTTAAAAAGAAAGAAAGAAAGAAAGAAAGAAAGAAAGAAAGAAAGAAAGAAAGAAAGAAATAAATCTGGGCTTTTCCGGTTTGTAATTATGCACACAATCCCTGTGTTTGCAGGTTCCTATCACCAAATCATGAACAGCCCTGGAAGTAACCCCACTCCACCCCTTCTTCAGCCCCAGTGGTACCCGAGCCCCACACTCACATTGCTCTGGACCCGGAAATCTGACAGGGAGGCCATCAGTTTGTCCAGCTCCAAGGTGGCAGACGTAGCCGATGGCTTTGCAGGTGGAGGAGCTGTTGACCTGAGAGTAAGAACGCAGCATCAAGGGGCATGAACAAAGATCCAGTTCTCTCAATTGCAGTTTGATTCTGATATATTTTACAGATCCTTCATTTTAGTGACACGGGTTCAAAGCCCACTTTGGCAGCCATCTACAGACACACTGATGGCTTCTGTACTTTAGTATGGGGAATCCACCAGCATGGCTTCCTTTACCCCAGTAGTACTGGGACAGGAAAATTCTCCCTTCCACGAAACTCTGAAAGATACAGACTCTCTCTCAGGTGAGGGAGCTGGCAACACCAGGTCCCACCTCTCCCATAAGCTGTAGTCTGTATATGGGAATATAGTAGCAAACCCATCCTCACTGGGATGCTGTGAAAGCAACTCAAAGTGTTTGCATTTGAACCTGGTTAAGATCTTAGGAATGTCTGTGGGGTAGAAGAAAGAAGGCAAACTGTACTAGGGCTGCCATACATCCAGGATTTCAAAGGCAGAAGTGACATCTGGGGACATCATGAGATTTATTTGAGTTTTTGTAATAAAAAAAAAAAAAAAAAGCTCAGCAATTTTGGGATTTGAATGAATAAAAATGTTTAGGAAAACTCAGCAACTATCCTGGTTTTTACTTTTTGAAATATGGCAATCCTAGCCACACAGCAGTGGTCCAGAGGCCTAATTAGGCCCATGAAGCCACTCCCCTTAAACCACACCCACATGACCTGGCACCAAATGTGGCATCAGGTATGGAAGTGGTTGCAAAGTAACCAATCGGGAGCTTAAAGTGAGCCCCCAATTGTTCCTTTGCAAGCAAGGCTCCCTCTTGGTGCTGATCAGCTGACAGGAATCCCTGCTGGGGCCAGAAGTCTAACTTCGAAGGAACCTGCTGTAACCATCAGCAGAGGAAAAATGCAAGAGGGCTTTAAAGGCCTCTGTGTAACCAATGATCAGCTGGGCCCCTTGGAACTTTGGCAGCTGTCAGTCACCTGACACCATTCTGGTCCCGCCCACCTGTCACTGTTGGCCCACAAAGTGGGATGGCGGGAATTCATAATCTACCCCCCGCCAGATCCAGTCCCCCACCTCTGCTCTATGGCAAGGCTGGGGAAACTATGGGCCTCCTGATATATTCTGGACTCCGATTCCCATCCTCCCTACCAGCTGGTCATGGGAGTTGGAGCTGATGGGAGTTGGAGTCCAGCAACACCTGGAGAGCCGCAGGTTGTGCCTACATAGATCACTGGGATGAAAATGGGATTTTGCAACAAACATCTGTTTGCCAAGACCCAAAGCACAGCTCTTTTGGTGCAACGCCTTTGCTTGCCATTGATCGCCCATACTACCCCATCAACCATCTGCTTACCGGGAAATGGAGCTGCCGTCTATAGATTCTTCCGGCCTGTCTTTGCCCTTGTCTCCGCCTGGGCTTTTGCTGGTTGGGAACTGAGACATGATTTCATCTGGGATGAGGAGAGAGAGAGAATGAGAATACATCTTTTTATCACTTGTCATTTCACATCCTTGCCAGCAGATGGCAGCACTGCTGCACTTCTAATAGCAAGAAGAGCACTCAAGCAGCACTTTGGTCCAGGGCCAGGACTCAGAGCCACAAAAGACTGGAACCACTCCATAACATGGTGGCAGCGCCTCTGAGAATTTGCAGAGTGCCCCCCTCACACCGCTTAGCATGTCTTGGATGAGCCTAAAGGCCTTTCACCATCTGAATGTGAGGCAATGCATTCTGCTGCTGTTTCACTGCCTCTGTTCAAAGGATTTTGTACTGTCTTGATTGCAATGTATTTTGCCTCTTGCCTTTTGGATTTGATATCACGCTTTATGTTTTCAAAGCTTTGTAAGTCGCTTATTACAAGTAACCAGGCAGAGGGCCTTATCAGTGGTGGCACCCACTCTGGGGAACAACTTCCCATCAGATGTCAAGGAAATAAACAACTATCTGACTTTTAGAAGACATCTGAAGGCAGCCCTGTTTAGGAAAGTTTTTAATGTTTGATGTTGTATTGTGCTTTTAATTCTGTTGGGAGCCTCCCAGAGTGGCTGGGAAACCCAGCCAGATGGGTGGGGTATTAATAATAATAATAATAATAATAATAATAATAATAATAATAATAATAACTCATAAACCGAGTGGATTAATAATAATAACAAAACCAGCCAGTTATCACCAGGAGTTTCCGCTTACACTGTCTTTAAAAAGGTAGAAGATGCAGCCTCTGCAGACCTGTCCCCTCTGTCCATCTCCTGCTGTATCCAGCAGGGGTCCAGTTTTACCTCACAGCCTGGGCTCGCCCTCCCAAGAGGCAGAGTGAGGCAGCAGCCTCAGGCGGCAAATTCTGAGTTGCAGAAAGTGGCTAGAAATGTGTGCCATGTGGTCTGCCTCAGGTTGGGACCTGGCCGCCTCATGCAGGAACAATGGAACAAAGCACATGGCACAGGTGGAAGCTGCAATGTTGTGCTCCGTTGCAGGAAATAGCAAGAGCCCCACGGGGCCCCACAGCTCATGAGGCCAACCCCTACTGCTCCCAAAGTTAGCATGCAAGAGACATCCCTCAGCTACAGCGTCCTTCAAGCTTTGTTCCCCAGATGTTGTCGGACTACAAATCCCATCATCCCAGGCCAGCTTAGCCAGCGGTCAGGGAATGATGGGAGTTGTAGCCCAACAAAGAATGCTGAGAGCACAGGACACCCAGAGCAAACTGTGGGCTGCTTGTCGAAAACAGGGAGGCTGGTCCAATTGTCCTGACAGGGTTGAAGGGAGAGAGCTCCATTAGGAGAGACGAGATGCAAGGCCTAAGGGGAGCAGAGAACGTCACCCTCAGGGCTTCATCTGAGTCACAACAAATCCCGGTTCAGCATCGGGACCTGAGCCAGTGCCAAAGCCTGGAGTGTGTGACCTCATTGCTAAACGAAAACAATGCAAGGGCAACCATTGCTTGCTCTCAAACCCTGGAGATTGGAAAGGGACCCTGGCAGGCAGGATAAATCAGCTCCAAGGGATATTTAAGAACACAAGAGGAAATCCTCCTGGTCCAGCAATTCATGGCCAGCCTGAGAAACTCACAGACCGCAGGCTGCAGCAGTCGCTCCTTGTTCCTCATTCCCAGCAGAGGTATGCCACAACTTATACGCGCTCTGTTTTAAGCTGTCAGTGGGGAAGGGCTGTAGGAGCTCAGTGCCTTGCGATCCAAAAACCCCAGGTTCAAACTCCAGCACCTCCAGGTAGGAATACCACTTTCCTGAAATTTTAGACAGCTGCTGCCAGCCAGTGTAGGAGGTGCTGAGTTGATGCACCATGCCTCTGACTCAGAATAAGGCAGCTTCTTACGTTCCCCATTGTGGTTTGTGTTTTTAAACCTACACTAGCATCTTCTCGTGGCAGCGAGTGAGAAATGCATGCACACACAACAGATAAATAATTCCTTTCACTGTTCCATTAGAGTCTTTGCCTCTCTCTCCTTCTCTCTCTCTGGAAATCCACCCCCCCCCCAAGCACCATTTCATACCCCACTTGCCATACCTGTGATGTTGAACTGGGTCGCGTTGAGTTCCTGCAGGAGCCGGTCCAGTTCACAAAGTCCCGCTCCGAGCACGCCGCTGGAGGAGGAGAAGGGCGGAGGGGCCCCTTCCTTGGGCTTGGGCGAGCGAGGCTTGCAGACCGTGCTGGAAGAGGCACCCGCATGAGAGAGAAAGAGATGGGATACATTAGAGAGAGGTGGGGGCGGGGGAAGGAGAGCTCAGGACTCACACACACACCCCACCCCAAGGAGGAAGATGCAGCATCCCTCCGCTCCAGAGAAAGATGGGGAAGGACGGAGCAGTAAAAGGGAGGCAGAGGGGTGGCAGCTATTTATAGGATCCCTCTGCTTAATGGATGCTCTGGAACGAGGCCAGGGGAGCTGGGCACAGCTCCCAAGGAGGCCAAACTCCTTGTCGTATTTCTTGCTTCCCACACCCTGGTGCTTGTGGTCCTCCAAATCGGGCCAGGTTAAGGGCCAGAGAAAAAGGTGTTTCTGATATTGGAAGGGAGATTTTGATGCTCGCCACTTCTCCCATCAAAGAGCTGTAGCAATAGGCGGAACGGCACACACTATGTAAGATTATAAGCAAGAGGCCTGCTGGATCTAGGCTAGGATCTTGTTCTCGCAGTTCTCTGGGAAACAGCGCCTGAGATGCAACCACTTGTGATTCCCAGAAAATGACATTCAGAGGTAGGAGATTCTCTGCACCTAAATTCTCCCTGGTACAACTGTTAATGGGAGAGAGAGTCCCAGTCCCTGATCAGAGGCACATTTAGGGGAGCGTAACCAGTTTGGTTGCACTGGGCCTGGTTATAAATGGTTTCGCCTGGCGCCTAAAGAGATGTGTAATGAAGGTGCCAGGTTCTTGGACTACAGCTCCCATCAGCCTCAGCCAGCAAGGCCAATGGCCTGGGGTGATGGGAGTTGTAGTCCAACAACATCTGGAAAATGCACCACTGTTGTTGTTATTGTTATTGTTGTTGTTGTTGTTGCTGCTGCTACTGCTGCTGCTGCTGTTCTGCCCATCTGACTGCCACTCTGGGCAGCTTCCAACAAATTAAAACACAATAAGGCATCAAACATTACAAAACTTCCCTGCCACAGACACTGTGGTTCGTAGGATTTTCTCCACCATCTTTTCTTAAATAAAAAAAGTCACCTTCCTTTCACAGCTTATATCCCTGGTCCCACACCCCCACATCTTTGTTCTCCTGCCCCTCTCATAACCACCTCACCAGACTGTTTCCCTTCCTTGCATTTAAAAGTCATGCTTTCACCTTATTTGGGGAAACGGCTGAGGAAATGGGAGAAATGGTTCCCCTAAACACAGCCAAGGTAACGCTAGGGACATAAGCCCTCTCTCGTGTGCATGCACAGAGGCCCCACAAAACAACCCACTGTTTACCTGTACAGGTGTTCCTTGTCACTTCCGCCCTGCATGGTTGATGCTGGGAATGGGTCTACCGGCATGGCTGTGGTCCCAGCCTGAGATTAAAAGGTGGAGATGGAGGTTGTAAAAGCAGAGGAAAGAGTTTGCATCTTGATGTGCTGGACAGACACAGACTAACTAGAAGAACATGAAGCCTCTGAATAATCCACATGCAAAGACAAAACATCTAGAGATGGACAGTTTTCTTTCTTTCTAGAGTGTTGGAAGCAGCAAGGAAAAGGGAGCGCTGCTCATCTGGGTTCTTATCCTGTTCCTGAAACTTGCAAAATCTTGATCAGCGGGACAAAGGAAGTATTTGGGGAGTTAAGCCTGCCTCAAGTCATACATACAGCTGTGCATCATTTGGTTGGTGAGCTCACTGCAGAAGTGCACATTTTGTTTAGACATACTAGTCCAGGTCACACATTCTGGTAAACCAGGAGTGAGGAGTATCAGACCTATGGACCAAATGCAGCCTTCCTGGCCTCTCTGTGTGGTCCTTGGGACAATCTCCAGGCTCCTCTTTGGCCACACCCCTCTCCCCAGGTCCCACCTATGACCAGCCCTAATGTATACCCTCCGTGGGTGGTTTTGCCTGGCTGGAATGTGTCCTTGAACTTTGATCTTGCCTCTTGCTTTTTTCAACAGATAAGTGCAGGAGCGTTGGTAAAACTTGCCTACTGTACACAGGTAAAAATTTGCATTTGTTTCTCTGTCCATTTTTGTCCCTGTCATGCAGCTCCTGGAATGTGACCCAGGAGGAAATGTGGCCCTCAGTCTGAAAAGGGTTCCCCATTCCTGTGGCAAAGCCATGCTTGAGTTCCCTCACGTCACAGTAAATAAACCATAGTTCTCATGTCACAGTAAATAAACCATAGTAAATGGTTTACCATGATGGTACACAGAAGAAGCAAACCATGATTAGCAGTACATCTGAAACAGATATCGGTAAGCTAAGAATTAAGTGTGACTGGTTTGCTGGGAGAGAAATAAACATTGACCCCTGGTAATGCTAAGCCAGAGATCATGGCTTGTTTCCTCCCAGCAGGAGCCCAGAAGACAAACAGACCAGAAAGGTGTGATCATGGAAAGCCATTAATTATAATTTACCATGAAGTACAAACAATGATGGAGCTCGGGGGGGGGGGGCTGGAGCTGTGTGTTTGCGGCTGTGCACAGTGCTGATTGGCTGGGAATTAACAGCGTCACTAACTCAGCTCCTCCCCAAAGAAGCTTTTCAGTAGGGTAGTTGTGACCACTAGGCCACCACCACAGCCAGCAATCAGACACCCCTGCTATCAGCATCTCACTCCTTACATACCCAATCAACCACTGCACTCTTGCAGATACCACCTAAGCAGGAGTTCACTTCCTCAGGATGTAAGAATTCAGTAATCCTTTTTGTGGCACCTTTCCTTTTAGAATTCCCTCCCCGTGAATATCAGACAAGCACAAACTCTGATATCTCTTTGGTGCCTACTGAAGACCTTCCTCTTTTAGCAAAGCCTTTTTACTTAAGATTTTTCCCAGACTGCATCTGTTTTAAGAAAGTTTTATTTTTTATCCTTGGTCATTTGCCACCCTGGGCTCCTCTAGATAAGATTAATTAATTAATGCTTACTTTTATTGTATATTTCTCAGTGAAATGTTCTCATCAACTTTTTTTGAGCATTAAAAGTTTGTTATATTTTGGAGCTTTAGTGAATTATATCAGGATTTACTATGGCAAGGCATCATTCAAATAATTGATCATTAGTTTTATGGACAGATGTTCTGTTCCTTTAAAGAAACAAACAAGAGTGTTTACAGTCATACCTCGGAAGTCTAATGCCTTGCGACTTGAATGTTTTGGCTCCCGAATGCCGCAAACCCAGAAGTGAGTGTTCCAGTTTGCGAACATTCTTTGGAACCCAAACCATCCAACGTGGATTCCGCAGCTTCCGATTGGCTGCAGGAGCTTCCTGCAGCCAATCGGAAGCTGCACCTTGGTTTCCAAACGTTTTGGAAGTCGAACGGACTTCCGGAACGGATTCCATTCAACTTCCGAGGTACAAATGTATTCCCAAAGCAGCAACTACATACATAACTCAATGGCAATGCCTGTCAGCTTGTTTCCTTTCCTCCCATAATACCTTTCACCTCCCTTCAAACAAGTTATGGTTAAGCACTGATACTAATGAGAGGGAGTCACTCCGTGAGCTAAGGTCTGTTGCCCCACAGAGCTCCCCTGCCCCCTGCTTAACCTCCCCAAGTGCTTACCTGCTGCTGAGGGTTGTTGTACGGTGGAGGAGTTGGCTTGGGGTCTGGGGTCCCGTCTTGGCTCAGCCCGTTGGGGTGGGCTCCTCCGGAGTCGGTGAGCAGGACCGGGCGTTTGGATATATGGGAGGTTGTCGTCTCCAGATCAGCCAGGAGAGCATCTAGTACAGAAAGAGATGAGGCAGGTTGAGAATGGGGGGAATAGCAGGAAAGGGCAGACAGGAAGTCAGGAAGGGGGCATTCTAGGAATATGGGGAGACCTGGGGAGACTTTGATGTAAACATGAGGGACAGAATAGGGGAGAGGAAGGGGCAAGAGGGGAGAGGATCACTACCAATTCCAACTCACTAAGCAGAAAAAGCAAGAATCCTCATTCTGAGCAATGCCACTGCCCCCCCCCCCCAATATAAGGACTTTAAAGGAGCCCTGCTAGATCTGTCCAAAGGCTCATTTAGTAGGAAGGAGCAAACATAACCGTTATAGTTTCTTTCAGTTTCTCAGTTTTCCATTCTTAAGTTTAGTTCCGCACATTTCTTCATCCGTTTGCGGGGGGGGGGTGTTTAATCCTCATGAAACTTCACCAGCATTTAGTGCAATTTTCTCCTAGTTTTTGAATGCAATTTTGCCCAAAAAGACACATTTTTTGGCAGACCAATTCCCCCCCCCCATATATTGTACATGATTTTCACTCATATATTCATTTTGAAGCACCTCCTAAATATATGGAGTTTTGCACCCATGACTTGGCTGGAGAGCTCCATTGCAAAATTTGGAGCAGTGCAAATTTCAAAGAATGGCTGTGTTTTGATTCGTATACAGTTTTGGGAAGTGTGGATTAGGTAGGTTCACTGCAAACTGAACTGAATTCCTCCCTTGTCCATACTATTTATCCAACCATCTTGTTCTCACAGTGGCTAGCCAGATGTCAATGGGAAGTTTGCAAGCAAGGCCTGACAGCATCTCTCCCCAGTTGTGATTCCGCACAATGGGTGCTCAGAGGCCTCGGTAGCCACAGGTAGCCACAAGTGTCTTCTGGAATGGGAATAATGCCGAGGACTGCAACCAGTCCTTTCGACACAATCTGAACCTTCCCTCCACACAAACATACCAAGGAAAGTTCCCCCCAGAATGACCCTCTTTTAGTAAAATCTGGGGAGAGACAGAAGTCTCTGGTTTTCTCCTCTTCCAGCAGCTGAATGTGCAGGGAGAATGCTAAAGTTAGGCTGCAAGACCCCAAAATAAGCTGCAAGGCCACCCCCCGGCCAGGCCTGCTGTCTCAGAAACACAAGCAAGCAAGCCAGCAGCTGGCTTTTCCTTGTGTTTAATACTGAAAAGGAAGCATAGCCTGAATTTTCATTATTTAAGCAACCATCTATTGCGTCCTTTTTATCTATTGGCCCTGATTGGGCCTAAGGGACATGATCCCCTTATAATCCCATCCTGACTGGTTCTGTACTTGCCACAGTCCAATGCCCTCTCTGCATATATTGATGGGGAAGGATAGTCTTACAGCAAGAGGATAGACTTGACACTGTTTGCCCTGGTTTTTCCCCCTTTTAATCTAGATATCAAGGTACACTCCTGCGCAAGAGAGGAGGCGTGCGCAACTCCTAAAGCATTTTATTAAAAGAGAATGGCAACCAACCAACAGCAGATCAATAGGATCCAGCCTAGGCTATGCCTACAACAGGAAGCTTACGCAGAGTCAGACCACTGGTCCATCTACCTCAATACTATTGACACCTACTGACAGCAGCTCTCCAGGGTTTTAAGGAGCCCTAACTAGAGATGCTGAGGATCAAATCATCCAAAGCACGCGCTCTGAACTTTGTCCCTTTCCCTCTCACAACCGCATTCCTCACTGGAAGGAATACTGTGCTTTCTCAGGAAGTTTAGCATTCTCCCTGGTACAAATCAGCAGGATTTGCACACTCAGATAGTGTCACATCCCAGCAAACTTCAGAGAAGATACGAGGAGTGGGCTGGATGACAGATCCGAAAGAAATGCCTGTTTGTTTATGAGTCATTGACTCCACAAAACTTAGAGTGGCCTATGCAGAATTGCCAGGCAAGCTCCCATAGCCAGGCATTGATCAGACCCAGAGCTGCTTTCCTTGAGCAAAGTGGGCACGTCATGCGCCTTCAGAGCCTAGGCGGAATCCAGAGGAATTCTAACGCCACTTACATGGGAGCAAGCCCCATTGAATCCATGGGGATTTATTTCTGAGTGTGCTGCTCTGGTTCGCCAGAAGCGGCTTAGTCATGCTGGCCACATGACCCGGAAGCTGTACGCCGGCTCCCTCAGCCAATCAAGCGAGATGAGAACCGCAACCCCAGAGTCGGTCACGACTGGACCTAATGGTCAGTGGTCCCTTTACCTTTAGACATGGTTAAGATTGCAGCCTAAGTCTCACTAAAACTAGTGGAACTTAATCAAAACCCATTAATTTCAATGAGATTAAAATGTGGTTGACTTCCCCCAGAACCATCCTATGCTCTGAGATCCAATTATTTATTTTTGTGTGTGTAATAAAGTACACAGAGAGGCCTTCTCATGAAGCAACACAAAGCAGATTGGTCATTTTCTTTTCTCCAGCCCTCCAGTTCTGATTGACATAAAGAAAAGGAACCCAGCTAAGGTTCTGAAGTAGCCAGTGCCTATAAGGCTAAAGTCACTAGTCCTCATTCATCCCAAAGAACTCAAAGCATCCTGATTCCAACTGTTCCCCCTGACAACAACCACTAAAGAACCCAGGGATTATACCAGGCATAAGCAAACTCAGCCCTCCAGATGTTTTGGGATTACAACTCCCATCATCCCTGACCACTGGTCCTGTTAGCTAGGGATAATGGGAGTTGTAGTCCCAAAACATCTGAAGGGCCGAGTTTGCCTATGCCTGGATTATACTGTATTTATTATACTGGATTATACTGTAGCTGTTTTACTACAAAGGAATTTCAGAAATAGACTGGAAAGAGAAGCTGCTGAATTGCAACTCATTACCAAACTCAAAACAATGGAGAGACCTGGTCTGAACAGAGACATTGGATTCTTATCTCATTATACATGACTAAGCCACTTCTCACCTTCTCACCCCTTGCCTTTTCCTGTAAGCCCTATTACAGTCGTTAAGAGTCGTCAACAGGCTCATCTCAGCTATCTGCCAATCTCCGATTCCCACCACCCTTCTGAGTAATACCCCTCCCCACCTTCTCACTATATAGAAGGTTCTGGCAACTTCTGTTTCAGTGTATCTGAAGAAGTGTGCATGCACACGAAAGCTTTTACCAAGAACTAACTTAGTTGGTCTTTAAGGTGCTACAGGAAGGATTTTTTTTATTTTGACTGTATTTATTATTATTAATCTGCATGGAGAGAGACTGATGGGCAGTATGAGGGCCCTCACCAAATACAGGAATTTTTTTACCCAACACAGGGCTTGAACCCACAACCCTGAGATTAAGAATCACAACAACCTTGTGAGGTAGGCCGAAGTTGATGTATTGTTCAGAACTGAAGGGATGTATTTTTCTTGCACATGCTCAGAGCCTTCCTCACAGAGTCAAAGCCTTAGAATTTAAACCACGTTCTTGGGACAAGCCCAGGAAATTTTGACCTCAGCATTGAATTCTCCCTGCATGGGCTTACAAGTTTGTTGCTTTCCATCAAGTCTTCTTGCCCGCAGAGACTTAAACTTTCCGTTTCAACTGCAGGCAAAGTTGCTCAGCCTTCCCCCACAATCGCTCTTTTGTACAAAAGACCCCCTCCCTGCAATTTTCCCACCCAGAGTGAGATGTCCACCACAGAGGCCTTTTTGAGTTCCCTAAACCCAACAGACCATCTGTGGCAGATCAGATGTGCATCTGGGACAAGAAGTCTGTTCATCCTCCTGGTCTCAGCCAGCTTGTCCCAAGATGCCAGGAGCCAGCGTCTATATAAACAAGATGCCGACATGGTTCTCAAGTGTGCCCAACGCCGGTCTGCAGTCCTGGAATAATAAAGATATTGACAAGGTGCCCCTCGCCACCCGCAACCTGATGGCAGTTGTAGTCTGAAGCCTGTGGAGGTCCCCTCCATGAAGTCCCCTCCATCCCATTCGCCCAGTCCATTTGCTTTAATACATTGGCTCTAAGGCAGGGACTGTACCACTCCTGGGTCCAGCCTAGACTCCAGCGCACACTGCAGATGCTACAGAATAAATGTTAGCAGCACTTGGGCCGACAACAACAAAGCAGCAAATGTTATTACAAAACCACCAAGTCAGGACAGTCTGTATTATTGCTGGCCAAATCTTCTTTTTTCCTTTTAACATTCCTAATTATTGCAATGTTCCCATTTAATTAAATGCCCCGGTTTCATAATTAAATTCACACGTGCAACCCAAATGTATTCCTGGACGCACAACACACACATCTTCCCTCCAGATTCTTTGCTTCAAAGCCCCAAGCAACTGGCTCCCAGGGATCCCCTTCTAATCTGACCCTGTGGATTCCTGATCCCCCCAGCCGGCATGCTCTTTTGACCACACAGGCTATAATTATAATGGATCCCTTCCAAGCCATGCTCTCCCATTGCAGGGACAGCCAGCATTTCTGGAACAGCCATTCAGAAGTCCTCTTAAAACTCAGGCCTTTGTGGTGTCAAATAAACCTCCATAATAATTGATTCCCCCTCCAGTGGGTCTTTTCCCAGATCTGCGCTGGATCTCCATCTTTCAACATCCTTTTTCTGTATCCCTAACCATCTATTTTAATGCACATTTGGAGCAGAGCACAGAGATCCTTTTGAAGCCAGAAAATGTCAGGAGTTTGGATTTGATATCCTGCTTTATCACCACCCTAAGGAGTCTCAAAGCGGCTAACAATCTCCTTTTCCCTTCCTCCCCCACAACAAACACTCTGTGAGGTGAGTGGGGCTGAGAGACTTCAGAGAAGTGTGACTGGCCCAAGGTCACCCAGCAGCTGCGTGTGGAGGAGCGGGGAAGCGAACCCGGTTCACCAGATTACGAGTTCACTGCTCTTCTGCTATGAATCGTCTAGTCTAGTGGATCTGAGGCTGCAATCAGTTCCTTCCCCATGCAGAGACAGTCACGTTATTATTATTATTATTATTATTATTATTATTATTATTATTATCACCACCCATCCCCTCCCACCCCTTGCCCCTGACACACAGCCCTCTTGCTCCCTTCACCAAATCTCCAGTAAATTCACCCAGTAAGCTTACTCAAGCCAGAGTGTGCCTCTTCTTCCAGAGGTCACCTCAGGCCAAAAAGAGGAGGGGGTGTCAGAAGGAGAGAGATTTGGAGAGCATAATTAGAAAGAGTGGATCTTTAACTGTTATTCCAGCTGTTTGCTGGAGTGTGCGAGCATAGAATAAGGGGGAAGGGGGGAAATCTCTCTCTCTCTCTCTCTCTCTCTCTCTCTCTCTCTCTCTCTTCTTTCCTTCCTTCCTTTCTTCCTCTCACTCTCTCAACTTTGCCTCCCGCCCCTCTCTGGCTGATGTCACAGCGCAGAAATGTGTCTAAAGCTGAGAAGCAAACCACAGAGGGAGAGACACAGGAATGTAACATACAAGAGGGGAGGATAAGAGACATGGGGACTGGGAGCAGGGCGGGGAGGAGAGGGGGAAGAGCCGACAGGCAGCCATAACCTCCCTCGGAGCACTGATGCTTCACCCCGGAGCCAGCAGATGGAATCAAAGAGGACCATCACTTCTCAACGCTCACTACTGATTAATCCACAAGAAAGCCGTTTCTGTGCTTGAAGCTGAAAAATCTCAACACACACAAACAAGGAGTCTGTCCACTAATGCGCACAGCTGCTGTTTATTTCGGTTTCTTTGTTCCTTGCATGTTTTATCCACCCTTCCTGCAAGAAGCTTCAAGCATTTAAATGGCAGGACAATCCTCCGAGGTAGGCCAGGCCTGAAAGACTATCATAGGCCCAAGGCCGCCTAGAGAGCTTCCAGGGCTGCCTTAGGAGAACTTCCTGGTGGGATGCCATCCCACCTGAATCAGATCTGCCTCTGCAACAGAAAACCAGCACCCAAAACCGGACATGATCTCCTTGTAATGGGAGGGGTAGAGATTAGGAAATAACTCTCCCCCTCTTCCTCACAGGTGCTCCCTGAAAAACACAGGGCTCCATCGCTTCTTTGAGCAGTCTTTGTACAACACCCGCTTGCGCATAAGTCCAAAGTCAACAGTTTAAGTGCAGCCAATCCGTGTTATATGATCTTCTTCAGCCCACACAAGAGAGCGAAACTGCCCTGGGATGAGCTCTCTCACCCTGCCTTTCCTATCAGTTGGCTGCTGAGCGGCAACTGGAGGATGAATTGCTCCACAAATTTGCATCTGCCCCTTGAAAATAAACCAACTGGGAGAGGGATTATAAAAGAAGATGGCGGCTGGGTGGCAGCCAGAGCTCCTGGGCTCTATGAGGTGTGTGTTTTATTTAATACACTAAGGGGAAGAGGTGTTCCTTTGCCTGTTCACCACATATCTGTGGGGAGTTTCTGTTCCCAGCATTGTGAGGAAACTGGAGGCAAGACGGGGAACCCACAGCGGGCACTTCTGAGAAGAGCCGATCCTGCCATTAGGCAGAATGAGGCAGCAACTTCAGGCGGCGGTTTCTGGTAAACAGGAAGCAACTGCAAAGTGTTAGGCAGAGGTGTGAGTCTTACACCGAAGGCCAGCCACCTGCTCTCTATGCTACCCTGCAGGCCTCAGGAAAAGTGGAGGGACCTGCCCCACACACCAGTGGTAGATTCAGCCACCAGCCTGGTCAGCTACTTTATGGGGAACGCCGTGGGGCAGTGCCAGGGAGCAAAGCATCTTGGGCGGGCCCTGACTCTTGGGCCCTAGGCCAGAGGTTCCCAAACTGTGGTCCACAGGCCACCAGTCATCCATTAATATTGCTCAGATAATCCACTGCGTGTCTGTCAAGAACAGCACGAGCAGCAGCTAGGAACAGCGGGTGCAGGGCACTGAATATCGATACTGGATTTTAATTTTTCTTATTGCTTCTTTTTATATTGTATGGTCCTATTGTATTTGGTATTCTGTGGGGTTGTATTCTGTGGGATTGTATTCTGTGGGATTCAAGTTGTAGAATAAAATACAAAATGGGAAATAAAAGCAATTCGAAATGCAATTAGAAACCATGCAGCAATTAGCACACCACATTAAAATTGCAGCAACAGACAGAAATATCATTAAGCAGCCTGCCACTATTTTCAAGTGGTTGTGGACAGTCTGGAAACCCCTGTCCGTTACATCGACACTTGTCTTCACACATTTAAAGCATTATGGTTCCACTTTAAACAGCCATGGCATTCTCCAGAGATTCCTGGGAACTGTAGTTTGTTAAGGATGCAGAGAGTAGCTAGGAGACCCCTCTATTCCCCCCACATTACAATTCCCAGAGTTCCCTGGGGGAAAGGATTGATTGCTGCACCCCTCTGACAGTTGCCACTCTGTGCAGGGAATAGGGGCTCTCCTAACAACCTCCAGCACCCTAAACAAACTATACTTTCCAGGATTCCTCATGGGAGGGAACAATGACTGTTTTAAGTGTCAAAATCCTGCTTTAAATGTGTGATGCAGATGTGGCCTTAGTCTCTGATCTAGTTTGAAGTAAAGGGAGTGGATGAGGACCTCAGATTTCTGGGTTCTCTGCTGCAACTCTTTTCTCCCAGGAATGCTGGGGCGCAGAGGAGCCCCCCCCCCCCAATTTTCCTGCCTAGCTGAGGCAGCTGCAGGCAATGTCAGCGGGGTGCTGGAGAAGTTAAGAGAGGACTGCAAAGCACCCTTGTTCTCCCCTGGCGTCGAGCCGCTGTTCAGCTATTCCGCAAAGCCACAGGAATACGCTGAGAAATACATTCCTTCTCCGGATGGGAAGGGCTGAGGAAACGCAGCCTCTTCCCCCCACCCCACCCTCGACACCCGCCCTGCCAGCTACAAGGATATGGGGAGAGAGACAGGGAGGGGCATTCAGGGAAAAGAGGGAGATAATAGGAGTGGCAAGGGATGAAAGGAGCCAGGGAGGAGGAAGACCAGCACAATGTGTCAGAGAAAGAAATGGGGGGGAGAGAGTGAAAGCAGGCACAAGGAATAAAGTGCCAATTCACACATTACTTTTGCACACTTGAAAATGTTAAATGAAGGCCACAGGCGGCAGGCGGCAATAGGAATTTGTGTGCCTGCAAACACGTGTATCAGACACAAGTACACACACACTCTTCCATCAGGAAAGCCCAGAATGGACAACCCGTCATTTCAGCGGTTAAACCAGGGTTTGTTCTCACGTAATGTGTGAAAGGGCCCGCAGAATGCGAGGAACAGCCAACAGGGGATTTCATTTCTTTCTTTTTGTAAAGAGTGAAAGAAAGTTATTGCAAAAACAGCACAGCACAAAGACTCCATTGCCGGGGGTGGGGGGGTGGGGGGTGTACGGCATCTGGCACAAAGGGTGTTTCCCACAGTAGCAGGAGTATGAAAAGAAGTGACGGGAGGAGGAAGAGTTGGACAAAAGGGGACAGTAAAAAAAAGTCAGGCAGAAGGAGCGTCGAAAGGAAATATGGCAAGATGAATGAAGGAGGGGATCGCGCACAAAAACCACCCAAACCCTCAACGAGAGTAGTCAGTGGTCAGTGAAAAGAAGAAAGGAAGGAAGAAAAAGAGGAGGAGGGCAATTCGACAGGCAGACAGACACACAACATGGGAAGCAAGGAGATCGGTTTGGGTCAAGAACTGCCGCCAAACTGCGTGCAAGAAGAAAAAACTGTCACAGAGAAAGACAAGAGGAAGCGCGGAAGAGAAGGAGAAAGAGAGGAGGAAAGAAAAGGAATGCGCGAAAGAGCGCGAGGAGGGAGGAGGGAGATGGGGTCGTCGGGTTGGGGGGGGGCGGACGGAGCTCCCTCTCGGCTCTCCTTACCCAGATCGTCCATCCCGGGCGGGCGCGGGCTGGGTCCCGGACTCCGGGGCCGGTGGCTGGCTGCTGGGCGGCCCCCGCCCCAGTGACGCGCCTTCCCGGAGCGCAGCCCCGCTCGACTGCCGCGCCGCTGCTGCTGCCGCCGCTGCCGCTGCGGTGACCATTTATGGCAAAGGGGATCCGAGGCTCGGGCAGGAAGGATGGAGACGCCCCCCCCCTCGCCCCACAGCGCATCGCGCGGCGGGGGGGGGGCACACCGCGCTGGAACTTGCCCCCCAAACACTCGATCCCCCCATCCCACCCTATAGGGCGCGGGGGGGGGGTTACAGGGTAATAAAGCAAGCAGCCCATAGAAATCGCCTCCTGATCTCCCCAGCTGGGACGCCTGGGTTCCATTTCTGAGGGGTCTTGTCTTTTGAGCAGGGGGGGGTGGGGGGCTGCATTCTCTTGCAGGAAAGTTAAAAGCGGGCTAGAAGCGCAGGGTGGGAGCCTGGGGGTGGAAGAGAAGAGAATATAGGCACCTTCTGGGAAAGGGAAGTAAGGCCTAGTGAGGGGAGGCAGTTGCTAAGGGCTTCTGGCAGAGACAGCAAGGCCGCCAATTTTGGACGTGGTAAAGAAGAGGCAGTAACTTTTTAAGATAAAAAAATTCCTTCCAGTAGCACCTTAAAGACCAACTAAGTTAGTTCTTGGTATGAGCTTTCGTGTGCATGCATGTATCTGAAGAAGTGTGCATGCACACGAAAGCTCATACCAAGAACTAACTTAGTTGGTCTTTAAGGTGCTACTGGAAGGAATTTTTTTATTTTGACTATGGCAGACCAACACGGCTACCTACCTGTAACTTTTTAAGCTAACTGATTTTATATTTTTACCTGAGCTCCTGTGGTTTTCAGCCTCATGAGCTAAAATGACTTACCTGGCCTTGGGATACTTTGCTTTACCCCCTTGGCTTTTGAGGGGAGCTTTTGCCGCTGTGCCTCAGGCGGCAGAACATCTTGGACCAGCTCGGCTAATGTGTTTGGGGCAAAGGTGTGGGGTGGCAGCTGCTCAAAGCTAGCAGAGCTGCTTGGCCATATAGGAGACTCCTTCTGAAGAGGTCCAGCCTGTTGCTCCTGTCAGCTAGCTTCTTTTAGGGAGCGGAATGAGATGAGGCTTATGCAGAACACCGCGCGGCATGGATATTATGGAGTAAAACAGTAAGAACAGGAAAAGGTGTGAACTTTGGAGAAAAGTTATCAATTGGATTTTGAACACTGGGAAGAAAGCCTGGCAGCTAAGCATGAATAAAATCTGTATTCTCTCTCAACACACAGTCTGCACTGTACATTTAAAGCAGTATCGTATCACTTTAAAATAGTCATGTCTTCCCCCAAAGAATCATGGGAAGTGTAGTCAGGGGCATACCTAAGCTTAGCTAGGTTGCTCCCCACCAAGGGTTTAGACCAGGCTTCCTCAAACTTGGCCCTCCAGATGTTTTGAGACTACAATTCCCATCATCCCTGACCACTGGTCCTGCTAGGTAGGGATCATGGGAGTTGTAGGCCAAAAACATCTGGAGGGCCAAGTTTGAGGAAGCCTGGTTTAGGCCCAGGGGGAGCAAAAATCACCTCTCCTCTCTGGCTCCCAGTGGCTAGGAGCCCGCCCACCCATTTGCTCACCCCTCCTGGGCTGCTGCTCCACCACTCTGGGCCACTGGGCACATGTCCTTGCCAAGGGCACAAGGGAGCCTAGGTATGACTCTGTGCATTGTTTGTTAAGGGTGCAGAGAACTTTTTGGAGACCCCACTTCTTCCCAGAGCACTACAATTCTGTTCTCTGGGAAGAGGGATTGGCTGTTAAACCACCCTGAGAGTTGTAGAGGGGAACAACTTTGAGCAACCTTAACAAACTACAGTTCCCAGGCGGAAACTGTGATGGTTGAAAGTGGTATGATCTTGCTTTAAATGTGGTACGATCTTGCTTTAAATGTGGTGGTACGATCTTGCTTTAAATGTGGGGGATGGGCCCCCACAAAGTTGATGGGCACTCCCATTCAACTGGTGTGTGCACAATGTGTCATGTGATCGATTATGTGGGCCGGGGCTTACCTGGTCCCCCACAATATTTTATTCAAGTGGGCACTGCGCCTACACACGCACACAGGGTGGTCTACTAACTTTTCAGTATCATTTTAAGTTCTGATGAGGCCCAGGAATTCACAAGATTCCAGGTGCCAAAACGGGGAAAGAGATGTACAACTTCCAAGTCCAGCTGAGGTCATGAGGTCTTTGGACAGAAATGGGTTTTGGCTACGCTGCAGCTGTTATTCATGATGGTGGGAGGGGGGGTGAGGACGGAATCTAATACCTTGTGCCAAATGAGATTATTTAATTCAGAGGATGTTTATAGGACTGAGGAAACACGGGGTGTAAATGGTGCAAGCCAAAAAAAAGTTGCTGAGAGCGAGAGAACTCCGATATGTAATAAACGTACCTGAATGTTAAATCAGGGCTGGATTGTTAAAAGCTTTGGTGGAGTTGGGCTTTTGACCATAACAATTTTGGGGTACCCATAAGGTTTGACGGCTTAAGGACTGGGGGAGGGGGACATTTGGAGCAGTCTGTAAGAAGAGGGTATGCTAATGAGCGAGAGTTGTGATCAGGTATGGGAGCTCAGAGCCCAGAATTCCCTGGATAGGTAAATGGTTAGGATGGAGGGTTACCCCTTTTCCCACGGTCCATGGCTCAGTAGCAGAACACATGCTTTGCTTGTGCCGCCAAGGTCAGATGCAGCAGGCCTGTGAATATGAGCTGCTGAGAACAGCAGGAAGAGCAGTGCTCTGGCATCCTGTTGACCACTGGGCAAGATGGGCTACTGGCCTGATCCCGCCAAGCCATTCCCGGTTCTTAGATTATTCAATAGACAAGGCCTGGTACAGGCAAGCTTCCTAGGTAGTTACGAGTGAATTTGTCAGGCCAAAAGGGCTATTGATTTTTATCTGCCTCTTGACAGACCTTCTACATCACATCTAGTTGCAGCCCTAGCCAAGCCACTTAGGCTGAGCCCTGCCCCCAATTGAAATAGGATTTTAAAAATCCTAATCTACAAGAGTATTGATGTACTTTGAAAGCACCCTACGAGTTGTGTTAAAATGGGCTGTCACAATCCTGCATGTTTTTGCCTTGCAATGGTTTGTTGCTTTGAACTGCAGACCGTGTAGTATTTTGGGGATTGGGCTATACTTACAAGGTTTAGGACTTGCTGAATTTTCTAGGGCAGAGGGAACATTTTTGAAGTGAACACTTTGCAAGAGACTTTTTCGCAAGGTATGGTCTCAGCCCTCCTGAAAGTGGCCTGCTCACAGTGCGGGCTTTTTCAGATGAATGCTTTTTCAGCACCATAATAAAAACTCTTCACCCAGGTTGAAACACTCACAAGCCTAACGGGCTTGTGCCAAGAGAAGAGCCAGGCACAGGAGGAATTCGGGAAGGAAAACAAGCCCTGGAACACTCAGCCTGGTTTGCTTCTGCACCAGATATGTTGAGACTGCATGATGGCTGCGTGATGAACAAGGACTGCCACCGTTAGTGTTACGCCCAGCTCCTCTGCCTTCTACAGCAACCAATCATGCAGAAATTAAGCAGGTGACTGTTTTCTTGGCATAGAGATAAATTTATAGGAAATGCTTCTCACATGCTGAGGAACTGGAGCATGACCAGAAAATAACATTAAAAAAATGAAGTCCTTACAAAACCTCAAATCATCCACACAGTATCCCAAGAGGGAAGGAGCAGCGTACCTCTGCTGCATCTCCCAGCTGTGATTTTACACCATAACCTCAGTGGCAGGGTTACGTATGCTAGCGGTCAGCTTCCAGCACCCAATAAATGCCATGGAAAAAACAGATGACAGCCAACCCTTCAAAAACAACGATATGGGACTGAAAATGGGACCCAGAAAGAATCCATTGGGGAAGGCGCTCCCTTCCACCCCATCCTAGACGAACAGGCTCTACAGTAATCAGGCTCTCAGGAAGTGGTTTCTCCCTCCCCTTCGCCAGTTCTCCAGACCATCTGGATGCAGTTAGAAGCAGGCGTTTCCTGTCCTTGGCGTGGAAAGGAGGTGGGGAGGGGAGGAACGGGGGCTAAGAGGCCTCACAATTCAATTCAGTGAGGCTTGATTGGCATCACAGGGCATGCAAGTGTAAATCCCACCCCTCAAGAGCTTGCTCAATGGCCAGAGAACTCAATTGTGCAGACCAGACACATTTTATCCCTCGTGCCAAGAATCCCCCATTGGATGACACTGAAATATCCCTCCCACCCATTAAGAGTGAGCAGGGTTAATGGTGAGACTCGTTGTGGGGGTCTGGAACAACTGGTTCGTTTGCAGAAGGCTGGCTCAAAACTGGGTCGCAGCCAATTTTGCAGCAACAAGGGTTGGTCACCTCCCATTTGTTCACTCACAGAAATAAGCTGAGGCCAGGTAGACGCTCCGAGTACCTCTTTGATGTCTGTATTTCTCTATGTACAATAGCTTATATGCAATATAGTTCCATCTATACAAATGGGCCAGACTCCTCTCAGTGCTTCCACGTGTCCTGGAGAGAAGCACCTTGATATCCTGCAAATTCCTTCCACTACTTGGTGGCCTCAATGCTTTTGCTGCCCCCCCCCAACTCTGTGAGATGGCTCACCTTTCTTCAGTTATACATTCATGCCCTTTTAACATCTCCTCCCAAGACTAAGATCAATTCCAGGAGCAGCTGCCATCAGAATGGCACTCTCAGAAATGCTGTATTTTTCGATCTGGGGTCCCTTCCTGATACGCTATCAGAAAGGGATCCTGCCCACTTTGAACATGCTGCCATGCCCAAGATCACACTGAGGCTGGCCGTTCTTTGATTTTTAAGTGCTCTTGACAGAAACCCTCCTCAAAAGGGGCTACTGTTGCGTCCAAGCGGAATCTGACACCTGGTTCCTCCACCTTTCATCTTAATCAGGTGTGGAGAACCTCTGGCACCCCTCATGTCGCTAAACTACAATGCCCACCATCCCTCAGCAAGCGTGGTCAGCGGCCAAGGATGATGGGAGTTGTAGTTCAGCAACATCTGGAGGGCCAAAGTTTCCCCACATCTGATTTAAATCCTCCCCCATGCCTTTTGGGTGGCAGCACCGCCCCAGCCCTCTTCCTCCCTCCCTCCATTCTTTTCCACCCTCATGCAGTCACCTCCACCAACCTTACGCACACAACCACTCTATCAAGTGGGGCGCTCACTGCCACATCACTGCCCCACATGCTTCCCCACTCCAGAAGATGACCCTTTGACCGCTGTGAGGCCATTCTTTTGAGTCTCACCCTATTTATTCTCCTAGCACTCCTTCTGTCATCATACTTGGGTTTCCACTATAAAGCCAATATTGCGGTTATGTGTGTGCATGTGTGGCGTGAGAGAGAGAAGGGGGGTGGAACAGGGCAGGAGGAGACAGAGCTGTAAATCCTTCAGCCCAGCTGGACCTCAGCACCAGAGCCCCACGGGGACTCCATCACCACCCTGAGCAGCTCCTCAGCCAACCTGCTAGGATTCCCAACGGATTGGAGAAGCTTCGCCAACACCGCGGCTTGGCAGGTGGGCCTTGCCACGTCCTGGAGAATGTAAGCAGCACATTTCCGAAGCAAGCGGGGCCGGTTCTGCCGTTCAGCCAAGCAGTACACCTGGCCTAGAGTCTCGGGGCGCAGGAAGTCCCGGCACATGGCATCATCAACCAGGGACTGGAGCTCGGGGAGGAGATACTGCTCGGCAACCGTGAGGATTTCTTCGGCTAAAGCAAAGGGGACCGAAACCCCCAGCACCGAGCAGGGTTTGCCGCGGCAGCCATGGAGGAAGTGCGCGAGAGCCAGGAAGGGCTCAGGAGACACACTGCCCAGCCTCACGGTGGTGTGGCACGACTCTGCAAACCCAGTGCTCAGCATGGCACAGAAGACCTCAGAGGCTTCGCTGATGACCTGGCGCACGGTGGGCACCCGGGTGCCAGAGTCCAGCTGGAAATACAAGTCGGCCTTGCCTTCGTCCATGAAGCGGCAATAAGAGCAAGGAGGCGGGGAATCCAAGCGCGGCCTCTTGGAGGCAGGAGGGGACGGCGAGGGAAGACCTGTGGCTTGGGAGCCCAGGAGGAGGGAGAGGGAATCCAAGGCATAGAAAACAAGGCAGGGATCGGGGTCTCGCACCAGGGCACCTAACAGGAGACGCAGGCCAGAGTGGTCCAGCAGAAGTTTCCGGCAAAGGGAATCCTTCCTATGGGAGACAAAGAGAAAACCGCTTTGTATCCTCAGTACCTTTCGTTAGATCCCAACTCCCCCCTTCTATTAGCTGAAAAATGAGAATTGTAAAATATCAGACCCCCAACATTAACACACACTTTCCTCTTTCCTCAGTCTCCACACTTTTTGCTTCTTTCAAAAATAAATATCTCATACACTCTTCTGAGTGCCTTGTGGTTCATGTGGTGAGGAGTAATATACTCCCCCCCCCATAGTTTCACTGTCCACACCCCCAAATTTCTGAATCTGGGGCTAAATAAAACCCTGAGGTCACTCCGTCCCAGCCTGGTGGCTGCTCCTCATTCAAGATGGCCGCCACCATTTTGGTAGCCACATGAGGAAACTGCAACCACGTGAGGAAGTAAATCCTTTTTATCCCCTTCTCTTCATACCAGTTTCACAGAGCAATGTCAGACCTACCTGCAGATAAGTGGAAGGGCGAGTGCACAGGCCACCTGATCAGATTCGGAGCCCGACAGCAGCATGTGGGTGAGGACACCCACCCCGTAAGGGGACTCCGCTTGCACACAAAGGTTCATCAGCAGCGTCTCTCCTGGTGGGAAGGTGAAGAATGGGTTAGAAATGCGTTCAACAAACAGCGCCTCCGTTTGATGCGGCATCTGCATCAACTCTGAAGGGAGCCAGCCCACTTTTTGGCATCTGCCCTGCCCCCAACTGCCCAGTCAGCCTTTTCTGTATCGCAAGAGCTGCGGTCCCCCACAATTTATTTCATGCTCCATTTTATGTCTGCGAAACATGTGGGAACCAAAAAGGCTCTCTCTGATCTGAAGCCTCAACCCCAGCTGAGGTGAGGTGGAGGGGACTTCAATTACTCAGCGGTGAGGGGGAAAGTGGTTTCATACACTACCATAAGGTCACTTTACACGTTCCAACACTGAAAACCACTTCAGAGGCAAAGGCCTGCTGAGCATCAGCTAACAGCATGGCCTGTGGCAAAGACAGACTAGAAACCACAGTATCCCAACAAACCAACTGGCTTAACAATGAGCCAAGGGCCCACTAAAGTGAGACACCACAGCATCTTCAACATGAGAATACCTGGTTCCTCTTTAATATGAGGAACCACTCAAAAAAATAAACTATGCAGGCTTGAATTCCAATATCCTAGAACAGAGGTTCTCAAATCATCCTCAGTAGACCACCGTTTTGGTGGTCTCCTTTTGGGTGCTCCACGGAAAGGTTGTGGAATATCAATACTTCGCCCTCAACTCTCAATCCCTGGGATAGCTCAGTTGGTAGAGCACGAGACTCTCGGGGTTGTGGGTTTGAGCCCTATGTTGAGCAAAAAGATCCTTGCATTGCAGGGGGTTGGACTAGAAGACCCTTGTGGTCCCTTCAAACGCTACAATTGTATGGTTTATTTTTCTGTTGAGCCAAACTAGACTTCCCTGAACTCTGTTCAAAAGCTCCCAACACATCCATTGCACTAGAAAGGCACTATCAAACGCCAACTGTAATGAGAGTTGTGCATGTGGTTTGATGTACAGGACCAAAAAAAGGGGGGGGGTAATTAAGTGGCCTTTTGAGATCTCCAGAAATTTTTAATTTACTAGTGGGGGGAAAGTTTAAGAACCGCTACGCTGGAATGCAGAGATAACAGAAAATCCACACACCAAGTTCCTTGAACCTCCTGGCGTCGTGCTTCCCAGCATCCAGGCTTCTTGGCTCCGCCTCTTCCCCCTCTTCCTCGGCAGTAACAGCCACCGCCACCTGCTCAGGCGACACGCCAAGGATCAGCCAGGCATGGATGAGCAAAGCGCCGTAGGAACGCACAAAGGCCTCCAGGCAAGTGGGGTTGCAGGTGAGGCGATGCAGCAGCCGGAGGCAGCGAGAGGAGGGGACGGGGCTTCTCGTGACGTAGCGCAGCAGCCCTTGCAAGGTGGCCGGTGTCACCAAGCTGCGGCTGGGATCCTCAGCCTGGGAAAAGCGGGAAAGGAGCAGCAGGACGGGGGCCTCGGGGGCATGGAGCTCTCTGTCGCCCCCGTGTGGAGAGAGGGAGAGCGGCAGGGTTAGGGAGAGCAGTGGGGACGGAGTCTCGCCAGCAGGACGTGATGCTTGAGGAGGTGGCGCCTGCTCAGACGTTGACCGGAACTTGGCACGGCGTTTCCAGCAGGACGTAGGTGTCCTGTGCTCATCGGGAGAACCTGAGAGGCTCTGAATGCTCAGCTTTGGGGTGATCAGACAGGCCTCCTCGCTGGCTGGCGATTTGGCAATGGGCCTGGGGGACAGTTGGCTTTGGTCACTCTTGCTCGGAATCAACGCCATGGCAGCCAAGTGTGAGTTACTGGTCCCAGGCTCATTTTGGTCCATTGTCAAAGCAACCCAGGTCGACTGTTCCGTATCTTCACCTGGTTTTGATGGATTCGTCAGCATTGAATTTGGGGCTGCCCCTGAGGACAATGAATGGGACAGCTTCAACACGTCCTGTCCAAGGAGTCCTTTCTTTGGAATGGCTAGATCTTCCTCTTCTGATTTCATCAGCAGCCCCTTCTGCTGCTTACTCATCTCAACCATTTCCAGCTCCTTGATCTCCTCTGAATCTGGCACCTCCAAGCAGAGACTTCCAGGTTTGTCGAACACAGGCGATGCCACTGGGAACAGGCTCTGCTGTGGATACGCTCCATCTCTCTCCGCTGGGTTTAAGGTCTCGGTAGAACTTGGCTGACATGCAAGGGGCAAATCCAGTAATGGAGAGTTTAAGAAATCAGGGGATTCGGCCCGGGACTGGGTTTTTACTCCAGATACGGCATGGCAGGGCCCATGGGGTTCATCTTGCAGCTCTTGGTTGGGGCTGACACATCCTTGGACATCCAGTTCAGAAAGGGTGGTGTCGGGGGACCACTGTGGAGAAAGGTCACCTGGGCTGGCAATGTAGCCTTCAGAAAGAAGCCAAGATCTGCAGAGTGGATAGAAGAAAAGGCACAGATATAACGGATGAAGTACAAAAGCGATTGTAGAGTTTGGGGTGGGCAGTGGGGAGGGAATCACATGACCATGTGGCATGTGGTTGGTAGCCATTAGCGGGTGCGAAGTGTTGGAGAAGAGTGCATGTATCAGCTTCTAGCCCACAGCAAACGGACTACAGGCACCTGTTGTTGTGTGCATGACTCCGCTTTTGGCAGCCAGCTGCAAAATACTGCAAGCATCTGCACGTACAGCTGTGCGGTGGCACATGCTTGCCAGAGCCTTGAATCGAACACTGCAGGCTCCTGCTACCACACAGCCAAACGATGGCATCAATAGGACATGGAAGCAAAATACAAAGAACATCTGGTGGCAGCAACCACAGCCACCCTCAGTAGCACAACAATCCTGGGGAACAAGGCAAGCACATGACACAGAACCCTAAGAAATTCAAGCCCAGTTTAAACGCAAAACTATTGTTTAGTTTTGTTTAGGGGCGCGGGTGGCGCTGTGGGTTAAACCACAGAGCCTAGGGCTTGCCGATCAGGTCGGTAGTTCGAATCTCCTCGACGGGGTGAGCTCCCATTGCTCGGTCCCTGCTCCTGCCAACCTAGCAGTTCGAAAGCACGTCAAAGTGCAAGTAGATAAATAGGTACTGCTCCAGCGGGAAGGTAAACGGCATTTCCGTGCACTGCTCTGGTTCGCCAGAAGCGGCTTAGTCATGCTGGCCACATGACCCAGAATCTGTACGCCGGCTCCCTTGGCCAATAAAGTGAGACGAGCGCGGGACTTCCGGGTTGGCGCGATCGGGAAATGGCGGATTCCCTCCGAGCTCCGGAGGGAATCGGCTCAGCGGTGGATGGGTCTTTGCCGTGCCGGCGACACGGGGACCCTTAAAAACCGCAGGCGCAGAAGCCTGCGGACTGAAGACTCGGCGGGTGCCTTAAGCGCCCCCCCTGATTCGCAATGAGCCTTTTTAAAGGCTACGGAGGGGATACAGGGGACGGCGTGGCACTGAGAGTCGACCGCTACCGCCGCTGAGCGAAGCCGCGAGCCATAACTGGAGAGCGCTGACTTCCTTCCTTGAAATTCGGACTGAAAAAAGAACCCGTGAGTAATTTGGAACTGAACTTAAAAATTTTTACCTTCTGAATTTGAGACGACCAGGGGGTGTGCCAAAAGGAAGTCCCCACACCCCCCCTTGCAGACGATCCAGAGCAAGGAAATAAGAGCTAAGCTGGAGTGCCTACCCTGTAAAGGGTGAGTTTTAAAAAGACAGTAACTTCCAAGATTTAGAAAGGTAAATTTGAGCAGGAGAGTGGAGTGTTGGAAGAGTCTTTGTTTTGTGGCAAACAACCCTCCCTCCCGGGCCCGGGAGCGACCTGCTTTGGAGCCTGTATAGAGGAGCAGAATTTGACAGCTGTCAAAAGCTGTCAAATGGACTATTAATAGTGAAAAAAATCGCTGTTTAAGACCTCTCCGGATTAAAAGGAGTTACAATTGAACTAAAATTTTGGGAAACAAAGAAACAACAATAGGACAGAGGATTGTTGGAGAAAAGATTACTCAGTAACCAGATTCCCTCTAGGGGGAATTCTGTGGAATTACAATGGCTGTGGATGGAAAGATACTGAGAGAAATCGAAAGGATGTTTTTACTGGTGGGAACCTTACAGGAGCAGACTACAGCTATGAGTAAACAATTGACGACCTTGGATTTGGAAACAAGTAGTTCTGCTGAATGTAATGAGGGCCTGAGTGAGAAAGAACCCACAGCTGAATTCGAAACTATAAACAAAGAAGAGGAGAAGACAAAACAAGAAAGAGAACAAGTTATCTGGGAAAATACTAACCAGAAGCCGGCATCTGGAGAACACAAGCAAGGAGACTATTGGATTAAATCTACTTTAAGCCTACGAAAGATACAGAAGACGAAAGTGGAGGCCCTGGGACTTTATGGAATTCAGGAACTTGAAATAAAGAAGTACAATTGGGGCCTCCACATAGACTTTGTTTTTGATTATCACCAAGACTTAGGCCTTGTGGAAATTCCTCAGCAGTTGCCTTTAAATATGGGAAGAGACTATGGACTGATTGGATTGATGGTTAAGGAAATCTTTCGAGACTCGATGATAGACAAAAAGGACTACCAACAAAATTGGCGGAGAGGGACTGAAAGAGATTTGAGAGCCTCGGATGTGCGGAATCCAGGCTAAAAACTGTTATTTTGGACATGTCTTGGGAAAGGACGCAAAGCGGGGATGGGAGGGAGGGAAGTATTTAAATTTAAACAACACTCAAGACCAGGGGGTTTAGTAATAAGAAAATTATGTAAGAAAAAATGAGAAATCGAGGGAAGAGAATTGGGGTCCAACTTAGGGAAAATTTATTTTTGTTTTTTTATAAAAGGACTAATACTAAGACGGAAGAAATGCCAACTTGCTGACACAAATCTGGGAACAGGGATGCAGGGGAGGGGGTGGGGGGAAGTCAAGGACTAGGGTTAGAAAATAAGATTTTCGGGAACTATTCATGTTTGTTGTTTTTTATGTTTGTTTTGGTGTTATGTGTGTTGTTTGTGTCTATATAAAATGTGAAAACCCAATAAAAATATTTAAAAAAAAAAAAAATAAAGTGAGACGAGCGCTGCAACCCCAGAGTCAGCCACGACTGGACCTAATGGTCAGGGGTCCCTTTAACTTTACTGTTTAGTTTTCCAACCTGCGTTTCCAGCAGAGAAAAGTTTGAAAACAAGCTAAAAGTGATTCCGCAGAGCTGGCAATGATTGGAGTAGGGCAACATCCCTGTCCAGCTCCTTTGACCCTGCCCCCAATCTTGACACCTTTGCTTCTTTCCATTTTCCACGGCCTTGCTAAAAATTTAGAAAATGCTACACATTTAGATGTGACTTATTTGCACAAGACATTCCAAATGGGGTTTGTTTTGTTTTGCTGGTACAGAACTGGCATGTTCTGGGTATATACTTTGCTCACCATAAAAAGCCCTCTTTTGAAAGGACATCACCTCTTTCAGCCCTTGCATAAAACAATTCCCTAGCTCAAGACATTCTTTACCTGAGGCTCTGAAAGCTGGAAGACTCTGCTCCAGGCGTGGCCTGCTCCCCACGACGCCCCTCTGCAGGTAGGTCAAAAGAAGCTGCATCCCTCTCATCTACCAGGTCCTCCTCCTCCTCTTCCTCTTCTTCCTTCCGGCCTCTCCATTGGCCCAGCGCTGCCAGCCTCCCAACCAGCAAAGGCACAAGCCCTCCAGCCTGCAGCACCTCCAGGGCCTCCTCATCATAGAAAAAGGCCACGAAGGCCACCACCACACGGTCGTGGGAGGAGCTGTGGCCCTGGTCCCGCAGCAGGGACAGCAGCAGCTCCAGCCCCCCGGCTTCTCGGACCCGGCTTCTATTGATTGCCTCTCGGCACAGCAGGCACAAAGCTTTCACCAGAGGATGGAGGGCCACGCCAGGTGCCCCGGCTCTCTGGCGTTGCCGGATCTCCCCCACCAGCACTTCCACTCCGCCAGCGTTGCCCACAGCTGGCCTCAGCATGCCCTGCAGGCAGAGGTTGCACAGGGCCACCAGAGCAGTCTCCCGCACCGCCCGCTTCTCGTGGCTAGTCAAGGCCACGAGGGTTGCCACGCCGCCCGCCAAGCTGAGCTGCTGCGCGCAGTCGCGGCTGCAACCCTTCGTCAGCTCCAGGAGGGCGCGCACGGCAGCTGCAACAAGGGCGGCGTCATCCAAGGAGGAAGCCAAGCGCTCGGCAATGGAGCGCACCACCCCCTGCTGGACCAGCACAAGGCGATGCGCAGGCGTGTCAGCTAGGTAGCGCACTGCCCTGATCACACTCTGCAAGCACTCTCTGTCCTGGGAGGTGGTGAGGACCTGCACCAGCGGGGGCACTGCTCCTGTAATGGGATATTTTTTTGGGTGGCGGGGTGGGGGAGAGAATGGAAGAAAAAGAAAGCCAAGTTATAGAGTCTCATATATTACCATTTCTCTATGGTTTGCCAGCAAACATCCAAGTCTCTCCAACTGGCCTGCCAAGTCTCAGCACCATCTCTCTCCACAACCAACCCCATCTTTTTCTGCTACTCTCAGCAGCTGCTGCAATGAGGGTGCTGTGAGCAGCATATGCAGAGGACCTTAAAGGGCAGTCGCCACTTCCCAGGCAATTTTATCAAGGTCATATGCCACATCCTTCCAGGCTACTAGAAAAACACGTTGGTGATTTTTTAGCAGAGATGGGTGTCCATCTTACCCCCAGCTCCACAGATGGGAGCAAAAAGAAAAGGGTTCTGTGGCCACAGCCCTTTCTATTGAGAGGGCTGCCACAGATTCCAAAGCAACTCCTCCATCTGCATCTAAGTTTTAGAAGTTTATATGAACGTCTGCACTTGAATCCAAACAGAAAGTTGTGCAGAAATTTCACCCAAATTACAGCAACATTCCCACCCCTCCTCTGTTCTCTGTCCCAGATAAACGAGGGTGGGGAGAGAGATACACAGAGAGAATTAAAACAAGTCTCCAACACGAAATACGTTCCCCCACCAATTTTACCTAGGCTAAAAGAGAAAACTGCTAGCATGTTACCTAATTGAACACACAACCTGTTTGTAGTTTATCCAGAAGTGACCAAATGCTCCACACAGATCCCCTATTCATTCTGGAATCCCAGTGCATTCTGTCTGGGAATTTTGTAATACATGAAGACTATAAATATTTTCAATAACGAGAACAAAGCTTCATGTTTATATAGTGCATTTCAAACGCTCAGAGTACTTCACAGACATTATTGCTGTAATCTTTACAACAGCTCAATAAGGTAGGCCAGCATGATCCTGGTATTGCAGAGCAGGTGCCAAGAGGGAGAGTGCAGAAGTTTGCCTGGGGCCACCAAGTGAGGCTATAACTGGGATAAAACTGGGCTATTCCAGCTCAGATTCTTAGCACTCCCCTCCACTATGCTAGTTTTCACCAGGAAGCTTCCGGTTATTAAGATGTGGAGGCAATGAGTAATTACATAAACTCATGTCAGTCTAACACGTGGAAATGAGGAGCACCTTGTTACGGAGCGGGAAAGCAGGCAGAAAGAGATGCCATTCCCCCTGTTGCAAAGGGGCAGGAAGTCATAACATATGGACTGGACCCCCACCCAGCCCCACATGAACAAACCTGCCCTCCATCCCTACCCAGTGCACCATCCCACTTCCAACCTGCTTCGTGAATGGCCTGGCAGTTTTCTGTGTCTACAGCCAAGTTGCCGAGGGCTCGTGCCGTCCGATTCTGGATGCTTTCTGCAGCAAGCGATCTCAGGATAGTAACTATAAACCCACAGATTGTGGCGGGGGGGGCAGGAAGGAAGAGAGATGGAGAATAATGTAGCTGTAAAACCACAAACAACTTTCAGGGGAATAGCTGTGGTAGTCTGTTCCAGTGAAAAGCAACAAGAGTCTTGCGGCACTTTAAAGGCCAGCAGATTTAGCTCTCTTTGCTTTTTTTTTTAAGTTGTGTAAGAACAGCTGTTTAAAGAGGGTAGCATTTTCTGCATGATTCTATCCCCACCCCTTCCATGTAATACAGGCCTTAAGCCCTCAACCAGGAATTATCACATTTCTGCACTCTATGTACTGAAGTGCTTACTCTACACCGTATAGTGCTAAAGATTTATGAAAAGGTGTGGTCTCTCTTGACAACCAGTGTAAACACTGCTTTCCAAATGCACAAGGTCTTGCTACTGCTAGGGGGAACCTCAATATAATCCCAAATCCCCAAGATCATTGCTAGCTTCTCCTAGAGGGAAAAAGCCAACCACTTCTAGTTTGCATGCGTTCACTCATCTTAAAACAGCCCCACAACCTATGAAAGAACCAAACGGGGTAGAAGCTCAAAAGGAAAACACTGAACTTAAACAAATTTGCATTGGTTCAAGCCAGCAGTCCTCCATCGATGGAAAGACTGAGGCTTTGGCATTTACACATTTAACGGCCAGGTGGCGCTGCCAGCTGCAAAAAGCAAATTACAAGTCCCTGCGCATCCTCAAGCAACTTCCCTTAAAGGCTTAGGCATCTCCTCCCACCGCAGCATTCAAAGGGTCACAAGTCCAACTCGAGTAGCTCAGGATGCCAAGACGTGTGCACATGTTCCATGCCAATGCCCTTAATTCTTATTACATTTATATCCCCCCTTTCTTCTAAGGAGCTCAAGATGGCATAAATGGCTGTCCCCCGGCCCCATTTTATCCTCACAACAACCCTGTGAGGCAGAGAGTGACAGGCCCAAGTTATTTTATTTATGTATGTATTCAGTTTGTATACCCTTCACCCACCAATCTCAGGGTGGTTCAGCCAATGAGATTCGTGGCTGAGCAGGGATTTGAACCCTGGCATCCCGGGTCCTATTCTGACACCCAACATCAGTCCGGTGTAGAGGTTAACCAAGGGCGACAGCTCATCACCCTTAGAACTGCACGTATGGCTTCAACCCTCCCCAGCCCCAAGGGCAAAGCCTAACATTAGCTGTGACTCCTGCGTTGCAGGGGCTTGGGCTGGCTGGCCCTTCCAACAGTTCTGCGACTCTGTGATTTCCACTTGCCAACACTTAACGCCCTTTAAGCAAGAGATTTTTTTAAAATAAATAAATAAATAAATAAGAAAATCCAAGCTACATCATCTTATTTAACGAGATGGGTATCACACATGACAGCCCAAAGTAAAGGTATTGGAGAAGGCAGAAAGGCCCAGAAAGTGAGCCAAAGCAGCTATTATTCCACGCGAGGATCCAATAATCCTTACAAACTCTGGGGACGGGACCCCATCCTTTGACAAGTCAAGGGGGCCTTGGCAACACAGGCACCCAGGCAATTTTTGGGAGGGGGGCTGGAGGGTTGACTTGGGGGTCTTAGGATCCCACCTGGCGCCCCCCCCCAAAGGTTGTGGGGGGCCAAGACTGCCCCCGAGCTCCCCCTTACCCCAAGGGGGTACCTGGTCCTCCCCATAAGTGGGGCCCCCCACTTACCGAGGGGCGGGATCCCGCCCAGCTCGCGCACCTGGGTGCGGCTGGCGCCCTCGGTGCAGCAGTTGCCCAGGATGCTGAGGGCGAGGTCCAGGGTGCGTCGCGGCCGAGGGGCGCCGGCCAGGACCCCCAGGAGAGGCGCCAGGCCCCCTCGGCTCCGGAAGCGGGCGATGCCCCCGGCCTCCTTGATGTGCTGCGTCCTGAGGGCCAGCAGGGCCCGGCCGAGGCCCGGCTCGGCGCCCTTCTGCAGCTGGGCCAAGCAGTAGCCCAGGGAGCCCCCCGGGGAGGTGGCCCCGACCCCGGCGCCCCGGGGAGCAGCAGGAGGAGGAGGGGGAGCCGCCATCTTGGGAGAAGCCCCTGCCAAAGCCGGGCGGGGGAGGGGCGGCGGAGACCTTAGAGCGGCCGGGCCCCTCGGCTCTGCGGGAACTGTAGTTTGCTCCCCATGAGGACAAAGGTGCGCGGGGGGGGGGGTGCGAGGACTATAGGTCCCGAGATATAGCCCGAGTCCCCCTCCCGTGCCAAGGGAGGCGCGTTGCGTGACGGGAGTTGTAGTCCCTTTCCCACCTCCTGGCTATAGACGGTGTAGGGAAACGTCGGGAGCAAAGACTGCAACTCCCAGAAGGCAACGCGCCACCAAATGGTTGCCTCGGGGAGAATGGAGCAAGGCACGACGGGAAAGTATCCCGGACTGCGCCGCGCGTCGTTTTTGGCGTTTGCAGCCGTCAGTTTTTCCTGTTTTCCTGGGGAGAAATACGCGAAAGTTGTGTTTTGATTGGTCGTTCCGGGCTTCAGATATAATAAAGTGTTATCTTAAGTGCTTGCATTGGAGCACCGTGGCTTTTGCTCGTTCGATTTAAGTTTTAAAGTGTGGTGATGAAACATTGCATCAGCTAGGTAGTTAATGGCTTACACACTTAAGACGGAAAGTCAAAGGCGAGGGTTAAAAAAAACAAAAAACACCGTCCCGGGAATTGTGTACAGTAGTTTAAATTTAGACAGGGAAAGAGAAGACAACAAAGGGAGAGGAGAGTCGCAGAATAAAGTTCCGCTCTGGTCACGGGGCTTTACTTAATGTGGTTGCTTCGATATTTATATTCAGGGTTACTCTTTCCAAGGTGACTTATTATATATTTTTTTAAAAACCAATTACAATCATGTTACTTTGTTTAATTATTAAATCTATATCCCACCTTCCAAAGGAAAATAAAAAGTTATAACCGGAAAATCCTCACACATATAACAATATGATAGTGGTGACAAATTAAAATAGCAGCAGAATCAAACAATGCAGTGACCCCCCAAAAGCAGCAAAAGTGTATATATGAGTGTTGGCATCCGTCTGTCTTGGGAGACAATGGAAGAGTGCACCATCGAGGGCAAAGTCAAACCCAAACTGCTGGAGAATTCCAGCGCCTGCTCTGGCTGTTGAGACCAATGAGGGAGAGACATGCTTTATTCCAGCTGTGGCAGATGAAGGCATCCAGTATAACTGATGCAGGTGCACCATGCCATTTCTTCTCCGCTCCTCCGGTGGTCATTTCTCCTCTGGTTACTGATGTGGCTATACAACTTGTCTGTCTCCAGGGATTCCCATACAGTGGGGTTAATGTTGCCAGAATTCATGTCACTCTTGCAGACATCTTTGTAATGCAGAGTTGATTGGTCAACAGGCCTGGTGCTGAGGCCAGCTCCCTGTAAAGCACATCCTTGGAGATCCTGCCATCTTTCATGCTATGCACATGACCAAGCCAATGTAGACGTCACTGAGACAGAAGTCTGAACAAGCTGGGAATGTGGGCTTGAAAGAGCACGTCTTTCTTTGTTTGAGACTCTGTCCTGCCATATGATGCCCAAAATCTTCCTGACACAATGCATATGGAAGGCACTGAGGCGTCGCTCCTGGCTGCTGTAAGTTGCCCACAACCAACTCAACATGCAAGCTTGGTAGATCTTCATCTTGGTATTGATCATTCTCCCAAACCCTTTTGGAGAGGCGAGCCATTGCCATAGCAGCCTTGCCAATTAGCTTGTCCAGCTCAGCATCAATGGAAAGGTTGCTGGTTATGGTGGAGACAACAAAATTGTCTATCATCTCAAGCATGTGGTTACCACCACTGATGCATGGAGTGCTGGCGACATCCTGACCCAATACGGTCTGAAAGGCTGATGGTGAGGCCGAACTTCCCACAGGCTTGGGCAGGAGCCTGTCTCTAGTGTCCCATCTATTGTGTCCTTGAGTCTAATATCTCCTGAGGGTGGATTCACACCAGGGCCTCAGAGGTCAGTATTAACCTTGGATCCAAATAAGTGGGCATAGGATTGCAGCCCCTGTAACCCGATTTCCAGTTGGCCATGGCAGTCCATCTACAGTACAGGACAAATGTTTGCCTAAAAGGGAAGCCTCAGAGGATCAACCCCCCCCCCTACTAATAATTAAACCTCACAGCCCTGCCCAGTGTACTGTGAGAGGCAGCTAAATCCAAGAGAAGATGCCTGAAGCCCAAGACAGGCTCTCCCTGGTGGAAGAGGACAAGCCCTTTGAAGAGATCAGCCGTGGTTCACTAGGCTATGTGGTGGAGAACTGGCCTCAGCTGGACTTGGAAGCCTCTTCACCTTCCTGGCAGTAGAGATGGAGGACAACTTGGGGGAGCTTGTAAACAGAGTGCTGATGACTGTAAACTTAAACCTATACCGGCAGCCACTAATGTAATTTGGGGTAGAAAGTTTATTGGGAGTGGGGTGTGGGGACTGTCCGTCCCTAAGAGAAAACAAGCCACACAAAGAGCACATTTTCAAAACAAAGCAACACGGATCGGATGAGCCTACTGATCTAGTCACCTTTATCGATTGGGCAATCTGAACAAGTGTTGGCTAAACATCAAAGATGGACAGAGCCAAGGGGCGCTATTTTTCAACCTTCAACCCTCCACCTCTGGAGCCTGGTTCAGACAAAAGTACATGGTGAAAGAAGATGATCATGGCCACCCCACTCAACAAGCACGGCTGTCTCTTGCCACACATTTCAGGGGTGAAATGTCTTTTTAGATCATATCTGCACACAGACCCACACTTATGTTTTCATTAATGTACATAGAATCAGGGAAAGAATGGTTCAGCCTGAAACTATATTCAGTGGATTTTTTTTATGAACATCATCCGCCTGTGTAAAATTATGTCCATGTGTCATGTCTGTAATAAGTAAGCATGGTCCTGTTTCTTCACTGTCTGTTCCCTCAGTGTTTATCCAGACTCGGCCTGTGCGTCATGAAAAAATGAGCTAGGCAGCATGCAACATTTTGGTGTTTGTACTTCAGATGTGGCAACATCTAGCGTCGTAGTGGTCCGAGCCTTGAGTACGTGTTCCATTGACATTAATCATAATGTCAAAAGTAGCCTTACGTAACTCAGACCCTGTATACAATATACATTTAAAGCACTATGAAACCATTATAAACAGCATGGCTTCCCCCAAAGAATTATGGGAACTTTAGTTCATTAAGGGTGCCGAAAGTTGTTAGGAAACGCCCCATTCCTCTCACAGAGCTACAATTCCCAGAATTCCATGGGAAGGGGATTGATTGCTAAACCATTCTGGGAACGGTAGGTTTGTGAGGGGATCGGGGGTCTCCTAACAACTCTCAGCAGCCATGACAAACTACAGTTCCCAGGAGAAGCCATTTTACCAGGTGCCTCCTCAGTCTTGGGGCAGGAATTGATGGAGCTACAGGCTGTCTTTCTGTATTATTTATCACTCCTTTGATCTGTTAACCTTTCAGTCTGAGACTTTTGTCCAGGATGCTGGACTAAATGAAGTAAGAAGTAAGAGCTTGCTGGATCAGACCAAAGGCCTACTTAGTCCAGCATCCTGTTCTCACAGTATTCAAACACATCCTGCCTCTGACAGCGGAGACTGAAACATAGCCATCATGGCTGGCTGTCACTGATAGCCATTTCCTCCATGAATATGTCTAATCCTCTTTTAAAGCCACCCATATTTGTAGCCATTGCAAATCTTGTGGAAATGAATTCCACAGATTAACTACATTGTCTGAAGAAGTAATTTTTTAAAAAAATGTACTGTATTTTTCGATATAACACGCCCCCATGTATAAGACGACCCCTATTTTTTGGGACCGCAACAAAAAATTGTGAGGGGGGGGAATTGCCCAAAGTTGTTGGTGAGCTTTTTGGGGGAGGAGTCACCACCACCAATTGCTGTACCGCCTGCCCGCCAATGCAAATCACACACATCACCACAGCCACCAATCGTCTGCACACTTGCTGCCAAAAGCGCACACTCAACGAAACCACAGCCAATTGCACGCACGCCCTTGCCGCTGCCATAAATAGCCTGCCCAATTGCCACAGCTGCAGCCAATCATCAGCAGGCCTTGCCGCAGCAACCAATCACACACCCTATCGCTGCTGCTAATCTCCTGCTGGCTGCAGCCACCAATCGTCTGGCCCCCCCTCTTCTATCCATGTATAAGATGACACGCAATCTTTGCCTATTATTTCTAAGGAAAGAATATCATCTTATACATGGAAAAATACGGTATGTGCCCAAGGTGGGTCTCGAACCCATGACCTTGAGATTGACGCTGTGAACACACCATACATTTAAAGAACACCTCCCAAAGATTCCTGGGAACTGTAGTTTGCACTTCACACAGCTACAATTCCCAGCACCCTTAACCAACTACAGTTCCCAGGATTCAGTAGGGAGGGACATGCTTTAAACATATTATGTGCAGGCAGTCTAAGAGTCTCATGCTCTACCAACTGAGCTAACTGGATGTGTAGCCCAACCACAATCTAACATTTATTTTATTGAAAGGTACGGTAACTACTGGCTTGTCTTCTCAGAAGCTTGAGGCGATGTAGACGGAGCTATCCCATTTTTATCTTCATAGTTACCCTGTGAGGTAGCTTCCTAGTTGGGAGACAGTTGCCCAAGGCCACAAAGTGACCTTCATGTGTTGGGACAGCATTATCTTCCACTCCATCTCTCATAGCCTGGTCCACACTTGGTGTCAATGGCAGCAGGGACAATATGGTTAGTAGGGGAGGGCTGACTGGTATAAAATCAAGCCTTTTTATACCATAATATCTGCTGTTCTCAAAAGTCCTGAAATCATAAACTCATCACACCACATTCCACCTTTTTGGTTTATTAGGCGTGATGCGTCCTCAGAATGGAAGGGAGGACACTCGTAAAAAAACTAAAAAAAAATCTGGTTGCTTCGGGGTGAACTCTGGCATAGGCGTTGTTGGCACCCCGGGACCGAAGGTGGTTTGGAGAGCATAGAGCTGCTTGTCAGCAGGTTGCTGATTATGAAAACCAGGCCACAACAAGCTCCTTATATCTTGCCCAAATCGTCGCTACCTGTCTTTGTTTCCTCATCAGATGAAACTCCGGCCTGGCAGGCGGAAGGATGATGCAAGAGATTGCCACCTCCAAGTTGCCGCACGCAAAACAACTCACTCAGCGGCCTCTCTGCCTCAGGGTTCTTGGGTTGACTCACAACAACGAGAGGGGAGGGAGGCTTGGGATATTTGGGGGAAACCCTGGGCTCCTCAATTCCTCTCAGTATTTCTTCCTGACTTCTCAGAGCCAGACATTCAGGTTCCTCCTTGACCTGCTTCCATGAGATCCTATGGTAGCCACCATCAGCTCAGCTGACAGCAAGCTGGCATGTGGTTCCTGCTCTCCCAGGACTGCCTCCCACACTATAAAATCTGTGTCACTTTAGGGAATAATTAGGGCCTGAATTTGCTTGTTTTCCTTTCCCCTCCTCATGCCTTTTTCCTTTTGTATCGGAAGGTCAGCAGTTCGAAACCGCCTGACGGGGTGAGCTCTGTCCCACCTCCTGCCAACCTAGTAGGTTGAAAACACACCAGTGCAAGTAGATAAATAGGTACCGCTGCGACGGGAAGGCAAATGGCGTTTCCGTGTGCTCTGGCACTCGTCATGGTCCTCCGTGCGCCAGAAGCAGTTTAGTCATGCTGGCCACATGACCCGGAACGCTATCTGCGAACAAACGCCAGCTCCCTCCGCCTGAAAGCAAGATGAGTGCTGCAACCCCATAGTCACCTTTGACTGGACTTAACCGTCCAGGGGTCATTTACCTTTTTACCTATCCTGTCTACTGGATGGCAAGCCTATGTTGTATACTAATCTATAGAACTAAAAATTGTAAAGTAAAATAAAATAAAATAAAATACTATTATATTGCCTATAAAACTTTGAGAATGGTGGTGGAGGTCACGAATGGACCAGCTAAATGAACCAATAAGGAAACCCTACTGAGAAGTTACATAATGTGACTGGAAATGTCCACCTTGTCCTAGATGCTTAAGGGGGTCAGGTGACTTGTCTTTCATGCCCTAGGGTAAAAGAACAGTGCTACATTATCTGAAGTCCATTTCCACTCTCTGCTTTCACCATTACTGAGTAATGCCTTACTTCCCCTTTTCTGAGAAGAACCCCGGAGTCCTGGTGTGCCCATCCCATAACCCACAGCACTTTTGACCTCATGCAGCAACCCAGAGCCAGTAATCCGGACACACAGCCCATCTCTCTCCTTCCAAAGAATCTAGAAGTCTTGAATCCACCCACCCCTGAAAAACCAACCTGATCCTCTCTATGGCTTTGCCCAGTGCAACTCAGTCCTATTTTGGAGGCCTCCAGGCACCAACCCCATGCCCGTCTAATCTCGATTTCTCCCCTTCTAACCTGTAGTGGGAATAGAACTCCACCACCCTCAAGTATCCCTTCTCAGCCTCACTTCCTCTATTGTCCCTACAAGGATTAATACCGGGTATTGTTTAGGGTGAGTAGTGCGAAGTGGATCAAAGCTGGTCAGTCCACATACCCCGCCCTGCCCCAACCGGTTCTCTTGAAATTTGCAGTGGGAAAGAGGTTTGTTGTAATGACAAAACCACATCCCCCAAACGTACCAAAGAGTGTGCTTTGATGGCTAGGTGCGAGTGCCCCTACAGCACTCCGGTCAAACACTTGTCTGATCTTAACACAGAAATCAGTGCCAGATTTAGGGTGCTGTGGGCGGTTACCCCCCACAGGGTGCTGAGCCAAGGAGGTGCAAAGTTGCCCCCGCCACCACCAGCATCCCTGTAAGATCCGTAAAAAAGCAACTGTACCAAAAGGAATTATTTTGAAAATTATATTGGGGAGGTGCAATTTATGTCCTGGCTCAGGGCTCCCTATTACCAAAGTTTTCCCCTGAGGGAAATAGCTGCTTTGGAGAGACAGGACTCCTGGTTACCCTCCCCAACAGAGAATTGGTGCTGGGTGTCTGATGGGGTTGAGGAGGAATCAGTATTTTCCAGAGCAGGGCTATGTGCCCCTTGTCTCCCCTTCTAGCCTGGCTGGTTTCTTCTTTCTGAACAGCTGCATCACAGGCAGAAATTATACTGAAACATCTGCATCCGATGCTAGTCCTCCCCAGAGCAGACCCACTGAAGTTAATAAGCATGACTAATTTAGGCCCATTAATTTCAGTGGGTCTACTCTAAGTAGAACCTAATTAGATATTTTTTTTCTCCTCTGTTCAGCTGAAAAGGCTCCCAGAGAGCAGCTTACAGAACAATCATTATTTTCCGAAAAGCTGTTGTTTCCCACAAGCTTACAATATTTTCAAAAATGACAGAAAAGGAAAAGGGAATGGGAAGTAGGGAGGAAGAAACCAAATGTCAGGTGCCATCAGTTCCTACTTCTAAAAAAACGCCTGGCTTGAATTGAAATAGTTCAGATAACCATTAAAGGCATCCCCAAGCTCGGCCCTTCAGATGTTTTCGGACTACAGTTCCCATCATCCCTGACCACTGGTTGGAAGATGGAAGTTGTAGTCCCAAAACATCTGGAGGGCCGAGCTTGGGGATGGCTGAGATAACCTGATGGAATGGCTGAGGTGAGGGGAAAGAGCAGTCAGAGCACCTGGTGTGTCAGCAGAGCTGATGGAGAAGCCCTGCTCTTTTCTCCCTCTCCCTTTCCTCTGCAACCTGCCAATGTCTTTGACTGTAGAGATAAAGCTGGCAGGCGATGCAGTGATGGAGGGAAGCTTCACCTGCTGAATTTCTGCCTGCCTGACGACTGTTACAAAAACCATAGCACTGCTCATGGGAATCTTAGCTTTGTGGGAGTGTTCGGGTGGAGGAAAAACTGATGCTTGAACTTGAACTACAACTCGCATCAGCCCTCAACATGCCAACATATATCTGTTTAAATGCAAAGCCTCCGCCTATCCCTGCACCTTAGATCTCATTCCCCTTAGAATCATAGAATTGTAGAGTTGGAAGGGACCCGAGAGTCATCTAGTCTAACTCCCTGAAGTGCAGGTATCTTTTTGCCCAATGTGGGGCTCAAACCCACAACCTTGAGATGAAGAGTCTCGTGCTCTACTTGGCTTTAAAAGTTCTTTGGCAGGTGAAAAGGATCCAGCCTGCAAATCCAAGTAGCTAAGGGAATTTCCACTTGCTTTGTCATGCAGAAAGGGCGCAGGAACTTTTACTAGAGGGAAAAGTTGGCAACCCTCCCTTGCTGGTGGGAAGAAACCGGTACTTCTGGGTTGCTTGAGAAAGAGAGCACTTGGGATCAGGAGGGAAAGGTGGCGAGATTTTGTTGTCCGGGGAGTCCTTAATCCCCTGAAAGGCAAGTATGGATCTGCGCAGGGGTTAGGGCTTTACTTTGTAGAAGGGAGTGGAATCTAGTGGTTAGATCAGCCCCTGGGTTCTACAGCATGGGGGGGAGGAAGGGGTTGCTTTTAAGAAATGGGGACGTGAGCTTCCTCATGTTGAAAGGTTGGCTCCTACTTCGAGTCATTTCCTAATTGTGTAATTGACTTGCTCACAGCCTTTGCGTATGAAATCATTGCCCTCCGCAGGAATAGGTGCCGGGGACTAAGCCTACATGGATTTGCCTGAGGCCTGCCCCTTTTCCTGCACCGTCCCTGACTGACTGACTGCCTGCCTCCTGCCTGCTCCTTTTTATCTTCTCTTTTCTCCTTCCTGGTAATCTACCCTCCCCTTCTCTGTAATTCCACCCGCCCCAGAAGCAGACGGGGCGGTGACCTTAATGCACAGATATATATATCCACCTAAAAGGAGCCAAGATGCTTTTCCACCATCATCTGTGTCAACTTGCCCAGGAGGCGGACGAAGAGAGGAGCACACTTGACAGGTGAGTTTACCTGGGGCTGGGTGGAGAAATTATGGGGACCGGACCCCCAGATTTGGAAGGAAACCATTTTGCAGAAACTAACTTTACATGCGCTCAGGGGTACAGTTGTGGTGTTTACTAATGACATAAGTGCTCTGGTGAATCGTTTTTGGAGGATCAGCTTAATCTTCCATTCTGTTTCCAAAAGCGGCTGGTCAGATCCCTCTGGAAAGCAGGGCAGGAAGATGACAACCCTTTGCCTGTTATTCATTCCCATCAATTGGTGTTCCGAGATATACTGGTTCTGTTAATGGAAGATCCATTCAGCTGTCATAGCTAGCTATATATATATATACACACACACACACACACACACACACACATATACATATATATATTCTAATCTCTTTTTAACCCATTGGCACTGGTGACCCTCACCACTTCTTGTGGCAGTCACATCCAGGAGAAAATTATCTGCACTTTCCAGAATCAGTTGAAGACATTTTTTTGTTCCCTGTCTACTTGTTAGGGTTTTAGTCTTGTTTTAAATACATTTGTTTTTGTGTTTAACTGTTTTTAATTGTCTTATACATAAATTGCCTTGAGACCGTGATTTGGAAGGCGATTAGTAAATTAATTTTGGCGATAATAATAAGCTATTATTATTATTTTTCATGTCCTAAAGTTTAACCCTGTCATTTTTAGAAAGGTAAACCATTTTATGAGATGTGTCTGTGTGTATGGTATTACACTTCTGTGAATGAATAGGCATTACTGTGGCTTGTGGTTTGGCATGTGGGAACGTCTGTGGCTGGTCGGTAGAGCTTCCCCCTTGCATGGAGAAGATCTTGGATACAGCCCCCAGGATCTGTAGGCAGGGCTGGAACAGATTCCTGACCAGACCATGGAGAATCGCTGCCAGTCAACGCAGATTAATGGTCCCAGTTACCTCAGTATTGCGGACCCCCTGTTTTTCAAAAGCCAAGACATGGCCCCCCTTATTTTTGAAGTTTTCAATAACCCTGTGGTAGTTTTTGTCATGTGAATGGTGCCATGGATCCCCTGGGAAAGATACATGGACCCCCTCGGGTCTATGGATCACCAATTGGGATCCACTGGCATAGAAAGTACAGAACCAGATGGAGCCCTGTAGCTTCCTATGTGCAAATCATCACAATTGTGCCTCTCCCATGCACATGTATCCTGTACACACCAAAAGATTTGCACACAACCACCTATACGAGATGATCTGCCTACAACTTTCATGCATTTCCCCACTTCCAGCGCGTTGGGAAAGTTGGAACTTTTCAAGCAGTCCTTAGGACACTCCTTTGAACTCGTTTGCCGCAATGCTACCTCAAAGCCACAGATGGATCAAAAGGAGAACAGCTTCTATGCCACCTGTAGACCAATTTCAAAGAGACAGAAAGTTACTGATAGCTGTCCCAAGGCCACGCAAGAGACTTCCTTGACCTTCAATCCAAGATCGCTAAAGTTTTCATCTGCTCCGCAAACCTTGCAAGACTCGTTTATCTGGGCTTCTGGTAGCCACATTAAACCTCTGGCCGTGAGGTTTTGAGCATGTTTTCTCTTGTTTAGTTTGAAGACGCTCGTTGCTCGTTAATGCTCTGCCGCCACCCCATTAATCCACATTTATGTGGTAACTCCACCTACCCTGTGGGAGTCCGTATCAAATCAAACTGTTATTCCAAAAGAAAACAAGTTTCTAGACCTTGTGGCTGCCTGGGGAAATCATAACGTTTGTCACCTGTAGAGAGCAGAGCAGCTACAAGTATAACGTTGGTTTTTGCTTGTGTTGCCAGGTAAGCTCCCTCACCTCTGCCACCGAACGGACATTGGTAAATTCCGTATTCTGCTATTGACACAGACTCTTGTTCAAGAATTGTCTCATTTGTTCAAGAATGGTATCGTTTACTCATCTGTTCTCCTGCACTTTTTCTCCAGCATACTATGGCTTCTGTTTGGGTACCAGCGACCTTCACTGCGGTGGTCCTTTTGCTTTCTGGGGGATGCTATGCCAGTTCTTCAGGTAACGCCACCTTGACCTCACCCATATCCTAAGTGTCTCCATTTTGCTGGGAAGGGCTTTAAAGGATAATTCTTGGGGGTGAAATTAGATGTTCCTCTTTGCATGAATTCGGTCCCATAAACTTATGCCACCTCTGTTTCTTTTCCTCACAGGTTCCTGGTGCTATGACAGCCTAATATGTGGTAAGAAAAATAGCAGCCCTATCTTCTCTTTAGCCACAGATTCCAAGCAAGGCATACTTTTGAGCCAAGTCCATCACACCAAACTCAACTTTTATTTCCAGGGCTTTGTTCTGTAATGTACTAAAAATGCCTCTGAACATGCGCAAAGTGCGTTTTCCTCTCTACCTCCTTGTACAGATCCAGGGCTAAGTGGGAGGGCTACCTAACAGAGGGTATCGTTTTCGGGAAGTTTAGAAGCCTCCTCCTGCTGCTGCTACTTCTCCGTTTTATTTATTTAATTCAGTTCCCCATCTCTAATTACCACGTTGCTTGTTTTTGGCTCTTTCTTTTCTTGGCCAGGACCTGACACGTGGTCATCCCAAGGTCATTGCAATGGCAAGAGGCAATCTCCCATCGATATTGTCACCAGCAGTGTCAGGCATAACCCCAAACTGGGTGCAGTGACTCTCACCGGCTACAACGACACCAAAAAACTGCTGCAAATGAAGAACACCGGGAAAACAGGTGAGTGTGCAAGCATTTCCTTTTTAAAACACTATGCGTCTAGTCCTTAAGGTGGCAGGAAAGTATGGGGGGGGGACACAAAACTGCAAGATGGGGAAGCTGCCAAACTTCATCCCTTCCTGTTTGTGCCATTCATAGTAAAAAGCTGGATTTCCCCAACTTTACAGTGATGGCAGCATGGAGGAGCCCAGAAGAGTGTGGGAGAATCTCCCAACCTTTTCCCCCAGCGTGGGACAGGTTTGGAAAGGCAGCCTGTCCTTTTCTGAAGGGGAGCGTCATTTATTTCCCTTCAGTTTAACAGGCTGTAGGCAGATCAAGAGATTTCACCTGCATTCTGCCCACATTCTGCCAGGGCCCCATGACAGTCCTTTTCCCTCCGGTTTTTTTTTGTGATATTCTGCCCCCTTTCAAGTGGGTCAGAACAGCTTGGTGCTTCTCTCCTTTAGCTGGTGGGTGGACCCTTTTTTATTTTAATTTTAATCCAAACCAACGGGCGCCGACCACCTGAGCTGGCTATTAGAAATATTATACATTTCAAACTCAGAATGGCCTGCCCTCAGGGCAGCCCACCTGTTCTGTGTGTGTGTGACTTTCTCATTGGAAGGAGACGATCCCACCCTCCACGCTGGCAATGATTCGTACATGATTCATAGCAGATCAGGCAGTTCTGCATCTCTCTGATGGGGATGTTTGATGATGGCCCAATCATCAATGGGAAATGCTCCATTGAGGACCTTGTCTTTTGCTCTTTGTTATTGGCCTGCTTGCTCTATGTGCTTCAGCAGGGACGCAGGTGGCGCTGTAGGTTAAACCACAGAGCCTAGGGCTTGCCGATCAGAAGGTCAGCAGTTCGAATCCCTGCGACGGGGTGAGCTCCTGTTGCTCAGTCCCTGCTCCTGCCAACCTAGCAGTTTGAAAGCACGTCAAAGTGCAAGTAGATAAATAGGTACTGCTCCGGCAGGAAGGTAAACGGTGTTTCCGTGCGCTGCTCTGGTTCTCCAGAAGCGGCTTAGTCATGCTGGCCACATAACCCGGAAGCTGTATGCTGGCTCCCTCAGCCAGTAAAGCGAGATGAGCGCCGCAACCCCGGAGTCGGCCACAACTGGACCTAATGGTCAGGGGTCCCTTAACCTTTACCTTTACCTATGTGCTTCAGCAGGATCCAGGCTTCGCCAGCCTGCTGCCCTCCAGATATTTTGCACGTCAACTCCCTTCATCCCCTGCTAGCACAGGAATTGATCAAAAACATATGGAGGGTGCCTGGTTGGCAATAGCCGGAAGAGGGTGCAAGAGAAGGGAGGGAGGGGGTAAGTGCCTCCTTCTAGACACGCAGCACTGCACCCCACATTACTGAACCCCTGTGGCTACCTGAAGAGAAGGCACCTTTTACATACGGTACTTTAATTTCCAGTTTGATGATTTAATTAAAATTTAGTAAGGCAGCAGTCCTAAGCATTGTCAAGCTTCCTGGCAAAAGTTATCACCCTCAAAAATCAGCACAAATAAGTCATGAATCATCATTACGTTCAACTGAAATCCAAAATCATTACTCTGTAAAAATCAATAGGATATACTTGAGAGGAGGTGCAGTTAGGATGGGACCGTCAGTGTGTGATGGACACTGATGTTTCTCTTTCAGGATAAAACTCAGCCCCCTCCACCCTAAAAATGCACTTCTGTGGCTATGTGCACACTGTACCTTCAAAGCACATGCAGAGTACATGTACATTTCCCTTCCTCTCAAAAGAACCCTGGGAACTGGTCTCACTTTCCCAATCGTACGAACCAAAGTGTGACCAACCCAGCCCAATCCTGCGCGTCATTGATTGCAAATGGCACCACTTCCGCAGCTACAAAAGCAGTAAGAGAAGCTTTTTGGTGGAGAATTCCAACACTCTTGATGCACTAATAGAAATTGGTCTGGTCTGCAGTTGACATAGAACTGGGCGAAGGTCTCCAGCTGAGCGGCCCTGGGCTTCCGGCTACATACACAGCCAAGGCCTTTCACCTCCACTGGGGAGATGGAGTCCATAAACCTGGATCAGAGCACTACATAAACGGCGAACGGTACTCTATGGAGGTGAGGATATCTTCTCTAATCTGGATTCTGGGATTGATAGCATGTTAATGTCAGCTGGCATATGTTTTATTATATTTATTTTTCTTTCCTTTTGCTTTATTAGCAAATATTTTTTGTGTTATAATAATTGTTTCCTTGAGCATGTGCACGTACATTTCTTTTACCTCTGCATAACAGCAGCATAAACTCCATCTATACTGTATTTATCAGGGTATGCAAAGCTTTCAAGTCAGAGGGCTTTTTAGAAATTATGAATGACCAGGTCTAAGGGGAGTAGACACAAGGATGGATTTCCAATATGCACCAGTCTATCTCTTTGCTCGTGGAGGTTTCTCCACAAAGAACAGCCAGGTGGGTCAGCAGGGATATGTCCCAAACTGATCTATTTTCTTTTCTCCCCTCAGTTACACATTGTGCACACCAAAAACAACACAAGTCTACCGGAAGCCTTGAAGGACCCACAGGGCATTGCTGTGCTAGCATTCTTTGTCCAGGTGAGGGATTGGGGAGGTCAAGGTTTGTGCATGTCTATGTTACCAGCTGGGATATCAGTTGTAAAGCATTTTGGTTGTTTTGGCTTTTCCCAAACGATTCTGGGAACTGTGGCAAGAGTTTTTCTCTTGGCCAGTCATTCACCGTGTCACATTAAACCAGGGGTCAGCAAACTTTTTCAGCAGGGGGCCAGTCCACTGTCCCTCAGACCTTGTGGGGGGGGGCGGGCTATATTTTTTGGGTGGTGGGGGGAAATGAACAAATTCCTATGCCCCACAAATAACCCAGAGACGCATTTTAAATGAAAGCGCACGCTCTACTCATGTAAAAACAACAGGCAGGCCCCAGAAATAACCCAGAGGTGCATTTTAAATAAAAGGACACATTCTATTCATGTAAAAACACGCTGATTCCCGGACCGTCCACGGGCCGGATTTAGAAGGCAATTGGGACGGATCTGGCCCCCGGGCCTTAGTTTGCCTACCCATGCATTAAACCATCATTTAATTTGACCAATGGTTTAATGTGATGTGATGACTGAACTGCTTTGCCTCAAGTTCACTGGGAAGGGGGCACAGCTGTTGAAAACACCACTTGGCTATTCCATGGTAGAAATGGGAGAACTGGAAGAAGTGGATGTTGTTGACAAGCAGTAGATTGTTCTGCGTGATGAATAGGCAGTGTTGCTTCTGAAGAAGCACTTCTTTCAAGGAGATAATCACATTTTCCCAGGACTCAATTAACCATCTTTTCTCGCTGGAACAAAGTCCCCAAAAGTATGCGCCTGTTGGATAATGCCAACGACATCATGAGCGATGAGCACCACAATTCCTGCCTCCCTCTGCCTCTGCTTCTTAAGGTAGCCCTGGGAAGGGGAGGAAGACATTAAAACAGGAGAGGCTGAGCCCTAGGATTCTTAGGTCACACTTATCACACTTTATTTTTTGGTCTTATTTTACACTATATGATGTTTCCTCTTTACTGCAGGGCTATGAGAAGGCACAGGGCAAGACAGCTGAAGCATGGGAATTGTTTAAAAAGAAGCTGAAGGATGTTGAGAAAAAGGGTAAGTCCGTCAGTGAGTGGGAAGCCAAGTAAAACATCTGGTTCTTCTCTTGTCTCAGAGAATCCATCATGGCTACCACAATGAATTGGAACAAAAAATAACCAGTATGAGCAGTGGGGAGGTGTGATTCTTTCAGTCGCCTCCCTGATAAATCCTGGGGATGGTGGTTTCACAAGGGCCCCTTGGAATTCTTCAGAACCTTACATAGAACTGCAGTATTCAAGAGTCCCTTGTTGGGGAACCATTATTATTATTATTTATGAAATCTGTATTATGTCCCACGTTTCCTCTAAGGAACTCAAGGCCCCCCCAAAAAACATTTTATTCTCACAACAACCCTGTGGTGTAGGTTAGGATGTGAATTAAGTATGGAGCAGAGATGCAAGCAACTTACCTCCCCCTGTACAGGTGAAGACACAAAATTCGATGGCAGCTTCTCTCTCCAGGACTTGCTGGGCCGCCCGGAGCTTGACCGCTATTACCGCTACCCTGGGTCCCTCACCACCCCCGGGTGTGACGAGGTTGTGCTGTGGACCATCTTTGCCGACCCCATTCTGGTGTCGGAAGACGTGGTGAGTGCTGTCATCTTGTGTGTGTCTGTGTGTAGACAGAATGCTGAGGCACAGAAGTCCTTAGAGAGGTAGGAGGAGCTGTTGTCTAAAACATCTGAGGTACACTAGGTTGGGAAAGGCCAACAGCACAGGTATGTTATACTCTGGGATACATGAGGGAAATTTGGGAAATTGGCTTCTCCTCTCTGGGCTCCCCTTGCAATTAGGATCAAGAGACTTTTCTTGGTGTTTGAAGTAAAATAAAAAGGCCTACCTACTAGAAGTTGGGCTTTTGGGTGGTGGCCTGTGGTTTAATGATTCCTTCTCCCACAGCCACCACACCAGGAAGGTAGGAACAAATACTGAATTAGACCTGTTGGTACATCTAACTCAGGGTTTCCCCAACTTGGGTCTCCAGCTGTTTTTGGACCACAGCTCCCATTACCCTCAGCTAACAGGATCAGTGGTCAGGGATGATGGGAATTGTAGTCCCAAAAAACAGCTGGAGACTCAAGTTGGGGAATTGGTTGCCCTGCGTTTCAGACGGGACATCCTTGGAGATACCAGGGATTGAACCTGCAAAGCAAGAGCTCTGTCCCTGAGCTATGCCCTACTCTAGGGTTTCAGACAGCTAGCCCTATCTGGGAGTTAAAAGACAAGGCCTGGAGGAATAAGAAATGGAAGTTTAGATTTCTCAGGCAGCTGGATTCTACAGTCAACCCCAAACCCTGACCCTATTTTTTCTAAATAAAAAAATTCCTTCCAGTAGCACCTTAAAGACCAACTAAGTTAGTTCTTGGTATGAGCTTTCGTGTGCATGCACACTTCTTCAGATACACTGACAAGATGCAGATGTGATGAGCTGGAGGGTGAGCATTAGATGGGTCAGAAACTTTGAGGATATACAGGGGATGGCCAAATAGCAGGTAGACGAGTGGTGAAGGCACCAATGGGAGGGCAAGAGAGGCTTTGAAAGCGGAGGTGGCCTTGAGAAGGAAGCACCTTGATGACCAGAGAGAACAGAGCCATTTCCCAGCTGTACACTATTACGTCCTGTTCCTTATTTGCCTCATTACGTTATCCTATTCTGTCAAAAGCAGTGTCACGGGGCTGAACAGAACTGGCCTCCCCCAATTCTGTGTGCTGTTTGTGGGTCGTGGAACTGGAGAGTGAGGGGGCAGTTTGCTGAATGTTCTCCAGCGGAGAACCAAAATTCTCCAACAATTCAAGAGCAGCTGAGAAACCTCAGTTCAACTCCACGCTGTCGTAACTCGTGCTGTGGAGTTGCCACATCCTGGTCTTCACCGGGTAGATCCCACAGCCCGACGTAGGAGTTCCTCCGTTGCCATGTGCCACCACCTGACGCCTTCCTTCTCCCTTCCAATAGGTGCATGCTTTTCCGAATGAGCTTCATTCAACGGACTCCTCCACCGGGCCCCATATTGAGAACAACTACCGCCCTCTGCAGAACATTGGGGACCGGAAAGTGGAATCGTCTGCTGCTTTGAAGCACAAATCCGCTGCCACGATAGCCTCTCCGCCAGTAGGGCTCCTCCTCTTCATTTCTGTGGCTACTCTTGCATCCTTCTTACCTGCATAAAGGCTGGAGGTGGGTGGGTGGATGTAGGACCCACACGGAGGAAGAGTCGACATGATCTCCAGAGAGGCCAAAGCTAGGCCACAACTCTTTCTGTCCCCCTCAGAAACTCCAATTCACCTGCATCTACCTCTCAACCAGCTCATCCAGTACCAGAAGCACTGGCAAAGGACACTAAAAAGGCAGGAGGTGCACATTTCAGTGAGGAGAGGAGCACAGAGAAGGAGATCAATAGCAGCCAGGATGCCCAGTGCTGGGGAAGGAGTGCGGTTCAGTCCACTACAGCTAGAGCTGAAACTTTCCATTCAAAAGAGCTCGTTGTTGACATTTCCCAATCTTATATTGTGGCTTTGTTTCTCGGTGATATTTGAGTTTCCAGATCAACGTTTGGGTTTAAGTGGAATGGAACTATCATCAACGTTTGAGCAATGACGCACATTTTGATACACTGCATACCAAAACTTCAGATGTCAACAAAACAAAGGGGTGGGGGGTGGCAGGGAATCACTGGAAATATATAGATTTCCTTGTGGAGTTTGAGGTTCAGGTCTGTCTGGGCTAAAACTTCCAATGATTAAAGAATCAACATTAATTTCAGCTCTCGTTTTAGCAGGAATTGGCAGAAGCTCTGCTTGTTCCCACAAAGGTGACTTTGGATGGCACATTCACACGCGTCTCCAGCACTGCAGAGAATACCCATAGTCCCTAGTGGCAACCTCTCAAAGGCAACACATCTCCAGTGAAGCGTGTTCACACGTTCAGCTGCCACTGAGGCACCAAGCGATGTGCATGCATGTGTGACCCAACTCATTCCCCATCGTGCTATGAAGCAGCAACTGGGACCAGAGGTTTACATTAGCTGAGAAACTGAGGCAAACAGCCACCCTTTAATTACCTTCCTTGCTCTCTTGAAAGTTTGTTTGTTTGTTTGTTGTTATATGACCAGTGCTTTTTTCAGGGGGGTACTCAAGGGTACACAGTACCACTACCTCTTTTTGTTGTGATTAAAAAGTGTGGCACTTAAGTGTACTGTAACAACTTCGTAGTGCGTACTGGCACCTCTCTGTCTTTCTCTCTGTTAAAAAGTGTGACACACACTGTAACAACTTCATGGGAAACAACTTCTAGGGAAACAGCTTCTAGGGAAAAAAACACTGTGTACGACCAATCTCCAATGGTGGAAAATCACTTTTTTAAAAAATAAAAAAACAACCACAAAATTTTTAAAGTGGAAACTTTCACGAATGGAAAATGCATGGAATGCTACTTACTGATCATTCCTTGGCAGCTTCTATTGTGAAAATAGTTTTGAGAACTAATGAATAAGCTGTAACTTAAAAGACAAATGTGTGTGGAAATTAAATTAAGCGGATTGTGTGCTGCAGTGTGTGTGGTTGCACTGACATAAATAGAGGCAAGCGATACTAATTATTCCTTACTTTATACAGTATCTGTCTTGCTGTTGCTAATGGGGTCTCTCTACCTCCTGCCTGCCTA